>NC_133661.1:34976228-36176228 GCF_037893015.1 Macrotis lagotis | reverse complement strand
ATATCAACAAAGTTAAATTGTTGTCTCTTTTTTATTTTTTTTTGAGTCAGATACTTTATGGCAGTAAAAGTCTAAAGAAATCCCTTAATCTGTTTACCTACATTTCTTCAACTGTAAAATGTAAAAATCCAATGACATATTTGTAAAATGCTTACCACATTGTAGATGCTTAAGAAATAATTATTTTCTTCCTTTCCAATGAATTAAACATTCCCTATGAGGAAAAATCATTTGGGGAGTGCCAAATAGGACTGAACAAGATCTGAATTGTCTAAATACCTCAGGATAATGTAGGGGTGGGAGTGGGGAAGTGAGAGTAAATGTGTTCTATTTTCTTAACTCCTTTCATGCTAGTATCTTTAATTCTTTCTTCTCTGTAGCAACACCACAACCCCTTAGGATCAGGTCACAATCATCTCTCCAGACAATGAAAATTCTTTTTAATAGCGACCAAGCATCATGACCCTCAATTCATTCTTCAAAAATTAACAAAGTAGGGGTGGCTAGGTGGCACAGTTGATAGAGCACCGGCCCTGGAGTCAGGAGTACCTGAGTTCAAATTCGGCCTCAGACACTTAATAATTACCTAGCTGTGTGGCCTTGGGCAAGCCACTTAAACCCATTTGCCTTGAAAAAAACCTAGAAAAAACATTAACAAAGTTCACATGAATAATGTGCAAGACTCACTGGGTCACTCCAATGATTAGGAAGCTTCAGGACTCCTATGACAAAACAGAAATTCATCTGATTTGAAGGGCTTTTAATGCGCTTCAAAATCTGCCTCCAGCCTCCCTTTGTAAGGTGGTTAAGCATTTTCCCCCTCACGCCCTTTATACTCCAAACAAACTGACCTCCTTGCTATTCTCCGAAAATAATTTCCTATCTTTCACCTCTTTGATTTTATGGTCTGGCCCCTTGACTGGAATGCTTTCATTCTCTCTCCTCAACTCTCAGCAGCTCTAATATACTTCCATGGTTAGCTGTTCCTTCATTCAAATAGTCCTCTTTTCTTCCTCCTGTTGTGAGTGTTTCACCCCAAAATTTCTGCGTATATTTCTTTTAGGTTTTTAGGTTTTTGCAAGGAAAGGGGTTAAGTGGCTTACCCAAGGCCACACAGCTAAGTAATTATTAAGTGTCTGAGACCGGATTTGAACCCAGGTACTCCTGACTCCAGGGCCGGTGCTTTATCCACTGTGCCACCTAGCCGCCGCTCACTGCGCCACCTAGCTACCCCTGTGTATTTCTTTTGTATCACTAACATATATACTTATATTGATGTATGATATATTCCTTCAGTAGACTGTCAAATCCTAGTGGGTGAAGACTGCCTTATTTTTATCCTTTCCTTTATATTGCTACTCCCTAGCAGTCTGCCTGGCACATAATGAATATTTCCTCCATATTTGTTGATGAAGTATTTTAATATACTGAGAAAAGTTTTAAATACTATAGAACCCAAGCAAAGATTACTGAAATGTTCTTCCAGGTTGAAGTCAAACTATCCTTAAAGTCTCGCTACACTGCCACTTCCTTGTACACTGCCACGTTCTTGCTTTTGCCTCTATCATTTTTACCTTTGCTTTTTCCCTGATTCTGAGTCAATGGAAGATTTTTTTTTAAATAATGTTAAACTGATATAAGAACAGAAGAATACTGAATCCATTGCTTTATCTATTCTCATTATTTTTATTTATTTATGTTTATCTGTTTGAAGTATTCCAACTTGATTCACTTTGAGTTTCTTTTTAGGACTATACTCCAATCACTTTGATTTTGATATTCTTTTAAAGTCTCTTCTTTGACTTTTAAGAGAGAAGGAGTAGTTCTGTTCTGTTCAAATTTATTTTTCTTGATAGGTGAAGGGCTTTATTTTCGTTGCTCAAAATACTACTTTAGTGTTAAAGATCTAAAGTCTAATCACTGCAGCTCTGGATGGATAGCCTCTGAATTCTAGCAATATGTATTTTGTCCCAAATTTTTAACAACTCTAATATCTTTTTCTTGTTGAAGTATTATGTGCAAGATTTAAAATTAATTCTACATTCTTAAATGTATAAGCTCCTTAATTTATTTCTTTATGTTCTACCTTCCAAATCAGTTTGGTTTGCAGAGGCAACGAGTTCCTCCAAAACTGCTCTTTCTGTTCTTTCTGTCAAAATTTCTCTATTGTCTAGAACATTCATTATATATTATAAATTGTCTATGTGGTGTTTCTGAGACCTGTTTTTCAGCCTACTCTTCACCATTATTTCTTCTTTTAATTCTTTTTTCTTTTTGTGAAACATTTAAAAAATAATACCTACGGAATTTTTATCATGCTGCAAAAATTTCAATGAAATTCACAAATATTGTCTCACTTGTGTCTTGCAACAACATCAGGAGTTTGGTGTTATCATTATCCCCATTTTACAAAGTAGCAAATGGAGGGAGATAGAGGCATAGTGACTTGCTGAGGGTCACAAAGCTAGAAATTTTAAATTGCTTAAATTGGATTTGAACACAAGTCTTCCAAACTCCAAGTCTAGCACTCTGTCCTTTATGCCACCTTGCTGCCTCTCGGGTTTTGTTGAGGGCCCTATCATATTTGCTGCATTCTTTTCTCACTTATCAGATGTATTGGAATAGTTATTCTTAATTATATAGTCTGTATTCATTTTATAGATGATTTGCTCATTTCCCCTCTGTTAATTTCACTGTCAGTTTATTTGAACAGAAAATCAACTCAAACATCCTCTTAGCCTTTTTTCCTTCATTCCTTTCTTCCTTATTCTCTTCTTCTTTTCTTTTTGCCTTTTTTTAAACTATAGATTTCTTCACCTTTGTTGCAGATAAGATGATATTCATTTTTCTCCCATTTAGGCCAATCTAGCATGTATTTCTTTTCATTTTCTCCTGTGTGGGACTGAGAAAGATTACTTCACTTCTCTGGGCCTCAATTTCCTTTTCTGTAAAATGAATGTGTTGCACAAAGTGATTTCCAATATTTTCTCTAGCACTAAATTTTAAGAGTTTACATATTTCTGATAATTTCACAGAATTTTTAAGTTGAAATGAAGCTTAGTAACTACTTAACTTTAACGAGTGGCACAAAAAAAGAGAGAAGATATAACATAAAACAGTGATTTGAAATTACAGACACATTTCATTTCTAAATGAGGGGAACAATATTCATGATTGGAGTGAAAGTCATCATTAAGTACTAAACTCCTTGTTTGTGGAAATATTTAACTTAGTCTGGATGATGACTCCAGGAAAATTTTGAAAAGAAAATTTCTGATCAGTCACAAGTTGACTAGATGAATTTCATTTTCCCTACAGGATGTGAACTTCGATATTCTCCAGTTCCAGAACTTTTATTTCCTTCTAAAAGTCTGAAATTTCTTGTTCTTTTTTAACCAAAGATGCTCTTCTGCTTTGAGTTGAAATTACAGCATGGGGATCACTTACCAGGCTATTAAGATTTTATATAAATTACTTTAACAGGTCTTCACCATCTAATATGTACTATGGATATTAAGTAGACAGTTGAAAGGGATCCAGTTCTTTCCTGTTACATTTGAGGAAACTGAGGCAGAGAGAAATTAAGTGACTTTTTCATGGACCTCTTAATTGTGGCTAAAGATTAATCTAGGTCTTTCTGATTCAAAATCTAGTGTTTTGTTCAGCTTGCTGTATTGTTTGAGGGGAAATCGACTGCCTGGGAAAGGCAAGTCGATGGTTCAGCAATGAAAACTTAGAGCAAGGGAAAGGGTCTTGTCTCTTAAGGTAGGGAAATGAAGGTGAGAAGGGTTCCTAGGATAAACTTTATGTCCTTCATATGGTTTTTAATGACATTCCTTTCTGTCTCTCTCTCTTTACTTAATCTATTTTGTACCTCTCCTTAGGAAAAAGAGAATCCCCAGTCTGAATTTGACTTTGAGAATCTAAAAATGACTGCAGTAGACTTATTTAGTGCAGGAACAGAGACAACTAGCAGCACTCTAAGATACGGCCTGCTGCTCCTTCTGAAACACCCTGAGGTCCAAGGTAAAGTATAGAAGAATTGTGATACTGGCAGATCAGGCTTACTTTCTCAGCCCTGCATCATGCACAGGAGCCTCACATTTTCCACTTTTCGATTTACATGACTCCCACACAGACCAACAGCAATTCAGAAGGTAGAGTAAGAAAATATGACACTTGGGCAAGACCTAATAGTTATTTACATGTTTGTAGGTTGTCATGGGGAATTCAATTCATTTTAATAGACATGTATGAAGCTCCTACTGTGCACACTCATCTCTATGCTTTGGCTAGAAAGACCCAAATGAAATATCACCTTTCCTCAATTGGATTACTTTGTATTAGCGCTGGTTCTGCAGGATCCAAGGAGGCTGAACTAGAAGCCATGGATAAAAGTTACAAATGGACACACTGAGGCTTCATGTAACGCAAGGCTTGTCAACTATCACAATTCATCCAAAGCCCATTCAGCTGCCAGGGGGATACCTGAGTTCTTCCTTCCAGAGGTTCTCAAGCCAAGATTGGGTGATCCTTTGTACATTCCATTATAAACGGAATTTCTTTTCAAGTTTGGGTGTACCTAGACAGCATGTCCTTTCCAAGACAGAAATTCTATACCTCAGTAACTTAGGATATTAAAGGAGCTCAGATGCATAACCTAGCGAATAGCTCAAGTTAGAATGATATTGTTATCAAATTCAAATGAAGACACCTACTTTCTTAGACAATAATAGCGATCATCAATACTGAGGATGTAAAATCTGCAAATCATTTCACAGATGTCATTTTACTCAGTGATCTCTAAGGGCAGTACAGTTATCACCTCTATCAAATGTGGGAATAATAGATTTAGAGATTCAGGGAATGTAAGGAGAAACATAATTCATGATCCTTCTTTTTCAGATGAGGAAAATGGGACTCAGATAAGTTTAATGACTTGCCTAAATTTATATATATGATGCCTCAAAAAAAGAATTTAAACATTTTTTCCTGTGTCCTATGCTAAATCATGGAAAGTCATGCTATTGCTACTGCAAAAGCCTTTGGTCAACAGTTAAGAGGCACGGTGGAGAGAGCATTGTCATTGAAGTCAGGAGGAGCTGAGTTCAAATCTGGCCTCAGATATTAAATTATTACCTATGTAATCTTGGGCAAGTTACTTAATTCCATTGCCTTGCCACCCAAAAAAACTTTTGTACTTTTGACCCAGTAGAAGGAGGACACTGATCTCATTTGAGAATCACCTTAGGTTATATCATTAGTCAGATCCTCCACACATACTCTGTTGAGCATTCCTAGGAGACCAGGACATTCAGTCATTATTCCTGCTTTTTGTCCCTGCAGCAAAAATTCATGAGGAAATTGATCGTGTGATTGGACATAATCGAGCTCCTGCTATAAAAGACAGACAAGATATGCCCTATACGGATGCAGTGGTGCATGAAGTGCAAAGATTCATTGACCTCGTACCTCTCAACGTACCCCGTGCAGTGATCCGGGATACTCAATTCCGACAATATTTTATTCCCAAGGTCAGTAGGCATAGGATGACCGTGACCTCCTTTGAAATGTGAGAAAATCTTAAGTCCCATTGGCATGATCACATTAATATTCTCTTTAAGGCTATCTTTTGCTACATACAGCTATGTTGGACCACAAACTGAATTAAGAATGAAAGAATAGTATGGCTTTGCATTGGTTCTCCCTGATTCCATTTTACCATGGCAATATTTTGGAAAGATAAAGTTTGGGAAAAGTAATAGAGATTTCTTTTTTATTTTTGCAAGGCAGATGGTGTCAAGTGTCTTGCCCAAGGCCATAGAGCTAGGTATTAAGTGTCTGAGGTTGGATTTGAACTCAGGGACTCCTGACTCCAGGGCTGGTGCTCTTTCCACTGTGCCACCTAGATGACCCTAGTGATTTCTTAAACAAAACTATTGCTTATGTTATTTCCTCTTTCTAGAAAATAAAGTGGATAGAGTAAGCATTATTTTATGTTGGTTAGATGGAGACCCTAAGTCTCCGTTTAACTGACTTGCTTAAGATCATTTAAAAGTGTTGGAATTGATAGTAGAGTTTTGAGTTTTAGACTTTTAAATATTACTTTACAGGTTACCAAATAAACATTGATTGTGTTGCTCGTGGATTAGTGTCACCAACTGAAGACTGAGAGTTTTGAATGGTAAAACAAATTCACAAATACCCCTGGGACTTAAAATTACCCAGGATTGATATACAATCCTACAAAGTATACAGATTAAAATCTTTTCTTCTCCTAGAGAGGCAGCAAGTACTTTGAGGATATGCTAGAAAAAGAGAAGGAGAGAAAGAGAAAGCAAGAGAGAGAGAGTGAGAGAGAGAGAGAGAGAGAGAGAGAGAGAGAGAGAGAGAGAAAGAGAGAGAGAGATTGAGAGAAAGGATAGATAGCCATAAGGGCTGACTTAATCTGGCCACATAGTATAGAGACCTGTGATTCTCCAGGGGACCTAGGCTGAAAGCATGTGCCCTAAGAAAGAAAGAGAGAGATAGCTATCCTTGAAAGGTGAAGCTAGGGTTAGGAATAGAGAAAAGGGATGGTGCTTTTCTTCCTGATGACTTGAATGCACTTCTGCAGTGAGTTGGACAAGGGTGGCATTTGGGGAGTGGTCTAGCATCTGGTTCCAAGTATTCTCCAATGGGCAAGCTTCATACTGGTCTTTCCTGTCTCAAGATAAGTGATCTCTAAATCCAATATATCATTTATGTTCATGCCAGAGCAAGTTTGACCCATCAATGGCCAAAGTCAGGTAGACTGAAAAACCAGAAGTGGAGGAATGGGAATGAGCTAAGGTCATCTTGATGAATCCACAGTTTACCAATGGAGTCAGTTTGAACAACAGAGTTCCCCGGATAGTCACAGACAACATTTTTCCTTCCACAAAATTTGTTTCTAATCCCAAAATCTCCTATATCCATAATTCCCTGGATCAATTGATTTAAATTGAAATGGATTGAAGTTTCCTAGGAAAGACCCAGTAGAATTATTCTCCTCAAAAAAAGAACACCCCCCCACCTAATTTCACATTTAATATACCCCATTGAGTGCATTGTTCAGTATGAATTATAAGACTTCACTTATAACCTAAAACATGTGAATTGCTAGGCTGAGTACTGTTTTTGTTTTCCTTTTAACATTTGTTCCTGACATCTGTGAGGTAATATCATGACATGCAAGTGAGTTAGATTTGGTAGTGTATCAGTACAAAGTCAAGAACCTTTCTCCTCTTCCACCATCTGGATCCAGTGTCCATATGTGGATCAGGATGACTGGAGATAGCCCTAAAGGCAGTGAGACACCTCAACTTTTAAAAAAATAGACCTTTAGGGAGCGGCTAGGTGGTACAGTGGATAGAGCACTGGCCTTGGAGTCAGGAGTACCAGAATTCAAATCAGGCCTCAGACACTTAATAATTACTAGCTGTGTGGTGTTGGGCAAGCCCCTTAGCCTCATTGTCTTGCAAAATCTTTCAAAAAAAAAAAACCCAACAAAACTAGATCTTTCTCAGGTCATATTTTGATTAAGGTAATCCCCATTCAGTGATTAAGAGTTGAGACAAAGAGACCAAGAATGGCCATTTCCAAAAAGGAAGAACAAAAATATTGATGGGAGGGTAAGATTCTCAAGTGGACTTTGACTTAAACCCATTGTTGGTCATTGAAGGAAAGGCAGAGTGCTCTTGGGCCAAGTGCTGCCGATATAAGCCAAGATTAGGTCTGCTTCACCAGTGAGGACCGTGATTTCTCTCAGAGGGAGCACAATTTGGAACCAGAAAAGTCCACCCAAAGTATAATTGTTTTCCTTCAGACCTAAGCTGTAATTTGATTTGCAGAGGGGTCTCCTATCCAGAGAAATGCAGGCAACAGGTGTGAAGGAACTTAGGGGAGAGAGAGCACATCAAGTTCAGGGCCTTAGCCAAGGCTTCCTGTAGGAGGTGATACCTAAACCAATCCTTAAAGAAAAGGAGGGATTCTAAAAGGCTGAAACAAGGAAGGAGTGCCTTTCAGAAATGAGATATAAGCATTTCAAAGGCATGAAATCATGGTGGGAAGTTTCTGGATGGGTAACAGTAGTGGATCAGTTTAATGTGAACCCAAAGGAGTGCATGATGGTGACAACAATGCCAACATCAATTTGGAGCCCAATTTGGAGCCTTCACAGTCTGCATTCTCAATGCCTTGACATTCCAGTCTATACTATATACGAAGAAGTGTACATGGTGTTTTAGAGACAGGCAGGGAGTCACTGAATACTCTTGGAACCGGCATATCATGGTGATAACTGATTCTCCTCTGGAATTTCTTCCTTCTAGGGCACAACCATCTTCCCACTCCTCTCTCCAGTCCTATATGACAAGAAAGAATTCCCCAACCCTGACCAGTTTGATCCCCAGCATTTCCTGGATAAGAGTGGGAAGTTCAAGAAGAGTGACTACTTCATGCCTTTTTCCAGTGGTAAGAAGAAACTCTTCCCCTGTGTACTTCTCACTGTAATAGAAAAATTCTGCTCCTCCCCACTCTTTTTCTGCTGGCTGAGTCTCCTCATGGTAATTCTCATGAGGTTACACTGCCCTACTGTGGAATGTGTCAAAGTATCATTTCTAGTATTCTCATGATCTTCTTCTCAGGCCCCTTGATAAATGGCTCACTTGCCCCATTCTTTTTGGGGAACTCCACTGCAAGATCCCCTGCACAAGGGTAGACCATGGAAAGAATGGTGTGAAGAGGGATTTCTTTCCTTTCCCTAGGGACCATTAATGACTGGAATATCATTCACAATAAAAGTTCTCACTGTTTCTGCCCATCTACATCCTTCCCTTTTATTCCTTTCCCTACCATTGTTCTGATCTAATGAGTCTGTTTCACCCCATGATATTTGGTGAAGTTTACCAAAAATGTGTTTCCTTTTAGGAAAACGGTCTTGTCTTGGAGAGGGCCTGGCCAGGATGGAGTTATTTCTGTTCTTTACCACCATACTACAGAATTTTACCCTTAAACCAGTTGGAGATCCAAAGGAACTAAGCATCAAGAACACTCATGTTGGTTTTACCAATGTTCCACCACCTTACAAGTTATGCTTTGTTCCTCACTAAAAAAGACAGTGTTGATTTGGTACATTAAGAAGTTGGTTGCATTTTCTAAACTCAACAATGTTATATGAATTCACTTAAGGGAAAGAAGAATTTCCATGTATTGATTAAAATGAGTTAATTTCCAAAATGCAGACCATCTCACGGGCATCTTTCATGTCATTGTAAGAGGGGATGCATTATGGGCATTCCTGTGCAGTCTTCTCACCATTATCTCCAGTCACATCCTCAGTGTTAGGATTTGCTTGAAGATCTATAAAATATTTTCTCCAAACCCATATTAGTTTGTATTCTTCAAATATCCTCAATGATGATCTGATTTTGTCCTGTATAATGCTCATTTTGGATTTCAGGATACAATAAATATGGTTGTGTTGCTAATAACTGTCCATGTTCAATGTGTGCTTGTACTTCCATTCACAAAAGATTAATGACTTCAAAGGCCCATGGTGACATGGAACAGTTTTCAGTCTTGAGGCAGACAATCTGATCAGTCTTATAATGTTAACAAGTTGTGTCATCTTGGGAAAGTCAGTTCACCACTTGTTCCCACATTATATTTTTTATCTCTCAAAGGCAATGACTGCATTACATTGATCACACTTCCCCAATTAATGTGAATCTATGATATTTTGATCAGTGGGGATAGTGCAGCCCTCCATGCTTTAGGTTCTCACTGCATCCCTCACCTCACATTCCTCCTTTCAGCAGGTTGATGCAATAGTTCCATCTAAAATTGATTTCTACTTTCAAATCCCATGTCCTTTTGTGCTATGGGCACATACATTTCCGTATTGAATTCTAACTAGGAATTATTCTTACCATTTTCCTTCTCTGTTCCTATAACCTTGCTCCTGAACACAGATCTCTTGCCCTACTGCTCACCCCTGATGCATTGAATTATGAGAGAATTGTGCATACAACAAATTTCTGTAATCTTAAATGCTGTTAAATCTTGTTAAATGGGTGGAGGTTCCTACCTCTTGAGAAGTAAAGTGACTCCCATTGTTTCTTTGGTTAATGTAAAGTTTGAATCTTGATCTCCTTAGATGGTGCAAAATAAAGGAACAAAGCAGTAACTCATGAATTCAACTTTCTTTTCCCTTACAAACCCCAAATCTTTAACCCTTTACTTGAATCTAATCACCTAAGGGCATTGCCCCCTTTTGCCCTTAGTGCCCAGAGAAGGGGAAAGGCTATAAAACTTGAGTTGGAACTCCACTTGGGGCCACTGAAGTTCCTTATCTCTGTCTCTCTTTACCTATCTCCCTCTCTCTGCCTTACTCTCTGCCTACTAGGCCTTTATTATTCATTCTGTCCTAAGTGTTTTCTGACACTTTAGGAGGAAAAGTTTTTTAATCTGTTTATTTTGTTATTAAAATACTAAAATTTTGCAGCCTTAACATCTTGGAGAGAGTGTGCAAATTCTTTTGCTTTTCAGTGCCCCCCAAATTGCTATGCTTATCTGGTTACCCTAGATCCCACTGATAATAACCCTTCCCTTCAGTATTTCTTCTAAGATTTCTTTACATATGGCTCTCCCATTTCTTCACTTCTGACCATCAAGTCATCATTGAAAAATTTTGAGAATTTATATCCAAATTTATTCTTTTTTACAATTATTTTTTTCTAAATCACCTCTTTATTATAATTCACATTTCCTGTCTTTTTGTTTCCATATGGCAGAGGGGATGGAGGTAAAAAAAAGAGCATTTGCCTTAGCAACCACAAACCCTTCTTCATAAACTCTTGATCTTGTTTCCCTCTCTCTTTTGAGAAGCTGCATTATTTAACCTTCGCTATCTTTCCCTCATTTTCACCTGAAAATATTTTTTCCTACTGATTGCAAGAAAATGCTCTTCTCCCTCATTCTTACAACAAAACAAATTTAATTCCCAGACAAATTTCCTGGCTTACTGTCACTCTCTAAATTTTGCTTAGCACTCTTGTAACTTCCAAAGGACAAAGTATTCATTTTTGAATATCTGTTAAGATAGCAACAATTTTTTTGTATTTATAGATATTATTTATTTTAAGCACTACAATCTTCCCCTAATCTTCCTACCCTCCCCAACCCCCCCACAGAAGGCAATTTGCCAGTCTTTACATTGTTTCCATGGTATACATTAACCCAAATTGAATGTGATGAGAGAGAAATCATATCCTTAAGGAAGAAACATAAAGTATAAGAGATAGCAAGATCAGACAAAAAGATATCAATTTTTTTTCCTAAATTAAAGGTAATAGTCCTTGGTCTTTATTCAAACACCATGGCTCTTTCTCTGGATACAGATGGTATTCTCCATTGCAGACAGCCCAGAATTGTCCCTGGTTGTTGCACAGATGGAATGAGCAAGTCCATCAATGCTGATCATCACCCCTATGTTGCTGCTAGGGTACACAGTGTTTTTCTGGTTCTGCTCATCTCACTCAGGATCATTCCATGCAAATCCCTCCAGGCTTCCCTGAATTCCCAGTCCTCCTGGTTTCTAATAGAACAATAGCATTCCAAGACATACATATACCACAGTTTGCTAAGCCATTTT
This sequence comes from Macrotis lagotis, assembly GCF_037893015.1. Lineage (NCBI taxonomy): Eukaryota > Metazoa > Chordata > Mammalia > Peramelemorphia > Peramelidae > Macrotis > Macrotis lagotis. Next base: position 36,164,554 of record NC_133661.1, on the reverse strand, counting down.
CCAAATGAAGGACATTCACTTGATTTCCAATTCTTTTGCCACCACAAACAGGGCTGTTATGAATATTTTTTGTACAAGTGATGTTTTTACCCCTTCTCATCATCTCTTCAGGGTATAGAACAGTAGTGGTATTGCTGGATCGATATTGCTGGATCAAAGGGTATGCACATTTTTGTTGCCGTTTGGGCGTAATTTCAAATTGCTCTTCAGAAAGGTTGGATGAGTTCACAGCTCCACCAACAATGTAATAATGTCCCAGATTTCCCACAACTCTTCCAACAATGAACATTATCCTTTCTGGTCATATTGGTCAGTCTGAGAGGTGTGAAGTAGAACCTCATAGAAGCTTTAATTGCCATTTCTCTAATAAGTAATGATTTAGAGCAATTTTTCATATAACTATGGATTGCTTTGGTCTCCTCATCTGTAAATTGCCTTTGCATATCCTTTGACCATTTGTCAATTGGGTAATGGCTTTTTAAAAAAAATTGACTCACTTCTCTATTTTAGAAATGAGACCTTTGTCAGAAACATTATTTGTAAACATTGTTTCCCAGCTTACTACATTTCTTTTGATCTTGGTTACAGTGGTTTTGTCTGTGCAAAAGGTTTTTAATTTAATGTAATTGAAATCATCTAGTTTATTTTTAATGAATTTCTCCATCTCTTCCTTAATCATAAACTGCTCCCCTTTCCATAGATCTGACTGGTAAGCTAGTCCTTGATCTTCTAGTTTGCTTATAATATTGTTTTTTATGTCTAAATCCTGTATCCACAGTTAGCAACAAGTCTTTCAGCTCAGTGGAGAGTTTCCATCAACTTTTGGAGGGTACAGAACATCTGAGTCTTATATGACTAGCTATGTGCTGAACCACTAATGGTCAGCAGGAAAGTCACCTGGGAATCCCTTCACATGTTGTGTTCAACCTCAATTATATTCCCCCCCTTCTCTCTTTCTCTTTTCAAGATCAACCTTCTAGAAAAACTAGCCATTGATCAAACTCTTCCTCACTTCTTTGTGATTTCATTTGGACTTTTCTTGGAAACATACAGGTGTGATCTTCCACTTCTCTCTCTAACTCATTTAACAGAATAGAGACTGAGGCAAACAGTGTTAAGCAGCTTGCTCAGGGTGATATAGGTAGGAAGTATCTGAGGCCTGATTTGAACTCAGAAAAATGTATACTCCTGATTCCAAGTCCAGTGATCTATCCACTGCATCTGCTAGATGCAAAGACAAACAACAATGAGTTATCAGAAGAGACCACAAAAGGATCCACCTTGTATCTCTCACCTGTAGCTCTAAGAATTTGTAGCACCTACAGTGGTCACAACCTGGTAAAACCAAGCTGGATGGCCAAGTGGAGAGGAACTGTCAAACCTGAAACCCTTTGGTGCCTTAGGTGGAGAGCAATCCAATGTATGCAAAGACTTCTTCCAGTGGAATGAATGGGTAAGAGTAGTTTGTTCTAATGACCCAAAAGGTGACTGGATCTTTGTCACCCATCAAAGATACCAGGGTCATTCAGTGCACTCTGAGCCATCACCAGTCTTCCTGACCTTTGTCTTGAAACTGACCTTTAATGATTCTGGAAGAGAAAATTAAGTGGCTGACTTTATTTAAATCCAAGCCAAGACAACATCCTTGGTAATACTGATCCTTTTCACACCAAGATGCCCTCTTTTAAAAGGAAGAATGAACAATAAATATACAAGTTAAAGGGAAAGATGTTCCAAGTCTCTGCTCAAACTCCTAATGTCCTGAGGGGTCATAGCACCTCTTAAATAAATAAAGGACTTGAAAATGTTTTTGTTATAAATTGAAATACCCTGGGAGATTAAGTGGGAGACTCATTGGGGAGACTGATTTCTCGTACAACTGAAGTGGACAAATAGAAGGTTTTATACAAATGAAAAGAGTTTGGATTTCTGAATTAATGAATTAAAATTGAAGAATAATAACCTCACAAGGACTGGAGAGCATATACATGTATATATCTATATCTATATATATCTATATCCATATCTATATCTATATATATATATCTATATATCTATATATATATATATATATATATACATAAAACTGGAGTCTTTGAAATATCTTTTAAAGGCCTTAAATTGAAGAGGAGGAGGGAGGAAAGAAAATCACCTATGTAGTTTTTGTGTTTATCTTTTATACAGTGTAGTGAGAATGTGGGAAGAACAGTATCATCTGTATAGATGATTAGGAACAAACTACAAAAAGATGACGATGCAACTCAGAGGAGCCAATGATATCTTCTAGTGACAATGTAGAATAATATTAATATCAAACCTTGGTAACTTTTTTATGAATCTTTTTGATAGTCTGGTGGAGCTTATAAAGATTTTTAAAACCTAAATATTAAAAGCATAAAAAATAAAAAACTAACAAAACAAATCAATTATATTGAAATACAGTTATGAAAATCCCCCATCCCAGATAGCCTAAAATCTGACCCTATGGCATTCTATGGACCAAAGTTTAAGAACCCCTTTTTAAGAGCAATAATATAAGAGGACCTAGGACTGTATGTTGGGAGTCACTCATGATTGCAAGTCAAGATTCAATAAAAGAAATTAAGGAAAAGCCAAACAGGTAAGAGAAGTTCCACAAGATGCAATACAGTATAGAAGATTTAGGAAAGACTTAAGTTAAAGCCTTCCTTCTGATGCATATTTCCCATGTGACCATGGACAATTCACTTAAGTTTTTGTGACCAAGTTCAGATCATAAGACTTTTTATTGCCAAGTTATACTAAAATTGATTAAAGAATGGCAAACCATGAGTATGTACAATTATAATCTAAATAACATCCCATATGAGTAAGAAATGAAGGTGACAGTTTTAATGGATTAGTGCTTATAGCTAGAGTGCTTAAAGTATTCCGGACAAAGTTTCATAATATTTTACAAGAAGCAAAAACAAAAAAAAAATCCATGGAAATAAAAGAGCAAGAAAGCAAAATAGTTTTCTTGTGAAACATTACAAATTTCCAAGGAACAAAGTAACATGTGAGGCAGAGAAAAGAAAAGCTATACCACTGAGTGGAGATCCCAGAAAATAACAAAGACAAATGATTTTCTTTTTTTAATGATGTTTTTCTTATGTGAACAATGCAAAGAAATAAAAGAAAAAGTAGAATGGCAGGGACAAGAGATATCTTCAAGAAAGTCAGAGAGTTCAAGGAAATGTTTCATGCAAAAATAGGAACAATAAAAAAAATCATAGGGAAGCAGAAGAGATTACTAAGTGTTAGTGGTGAGAGTACACAGAAGAACACTATTTTCATTTCATCAATGCTCTTTCTGGAGATGGATAGTGTTCTTTTTGTCAAGAATCCTTTGAAATTGCCTCAGAACAATGTATTGATCAAAGTAGTAAAGTCACAGTAGAACACCATTACAACGTTGCTCTCACTGTGCACAATGACATCACTTGGTTCTTTTCATTTCACTTTGCATCAGTTCATAAGTTTTGGTCATGATTTTTCTGAAACTATTCCCCCAAACATTTCTTATAACTCAAGAATATTCCATCACAACCATATGCCACAACTTTATCATCCATTCCTCAACTGATGATAATCCCTTACATTTCCATTTCTTTGTCAGCATAAAAGGACCTGCTGTAAATATTTTTTACATCTAGGTCCTTTTCTTTTTCCTTTGATGCCTTTAATATATAGACTTAGCAGTGGTGGTGTTGCAATAAAGGGTATGAACAGTTTTATATCCTTTTGGATGCAGTTCCAAAGTGTTCTCCAGATTGGTTTGATAGTTCACTATTCCATCATTAGTTTCCTTTACAGAGTTGTGAAAATCAAATGAAATAAAATTTGCAAAAAGTGCTTAGCACAGTGTCTGGTGCATAATAACTGATATAAAAATGCCTTCCCCCCCCCCATCCCTTCCCCTTTCTTTATGCTTCCAAGTTTCAAGAATGTAGTTTATCTCTGTATGGTTTCCAAAATTAATAGAGAACAATTCATTAAGTGACTCGCCCATGGTCACACAGGTAATTATTAAGTGTCTGAATCTGGATTTGAACTCCTGACTCCAGGACCGGTGCTCTATCCACTGTACCACCTAGCCTCCCCTCATTACTGTAGTATTGATAGCACTGTTCAGCTATTCCAGAAAACAACTTGGAACCATAGGATGCCCAAACAAGAAAATTATTCATTCCTTTTGCCCAATCAATAACAAAACTTGGTCTATTCCCTAAAGAGATCAAATAAAGAAATCAAGGACACATATACAAAAACATTTACAGAATACAAAAGCTCTTTATAGTGTTATGAATTGGAAACTAAGGGAGTACTATTCATCAGAGAATGACTGCACAAGTTCCATCATCATCACTTCTGGAAAAATGTTTTCTTTGAATGTTGAACATAACTTGAAATTTCAATATATAATAGATTCACAGTTTTGTTTGCATTCATTTAAAAATTATACTATGCTATATAAATGCTTGTTTTATTCCATAAATTATAAATTAAAATTAAAAAGTGTAAATAAAGATAAATAATGAAATATAGTATCTACAAGGGAACATAGGAGACAATTCAATATCAATATACAACATATATTTTGCAAATACAATACCATCTAAATTAACGTAAGAAAATTAACTGAAAATTAAAAAGAAGATATATACCTTTGTGGGTACTGGCCCTCAGTTAGGGACTTTTGATTGCAATGTATTTAATTAATTTCTATGCAATCCAACTTTAGTACCTGACCACTGCTGAAATTCCAAATTCGCATATAATCTGTGAATTGTGGGATGCAATATATATAGACATCCTGAAACTAATCAGTTCAATTCTATTCCAGATAAATACTAGCAATATCCCATTATTTGTTGCCAGAGAACTGCCACAGATGACTCAGTGGCAAGGAGTCTTGTCCGTGATCAATAACGTATGCAGCAGGCTAAACAAAGCTGATCACTCTTTTCTTCTCCTTTTATACTTCCAATCCCACACTTTTCTTACATGGCAGAGTAGATAAATTGTTGATCCTGGAATCAGGAAGACTTGGTTCTCCATACAGGCTGGGTAGCCTTGGACAAGTCCCTTACCATCTTAGCATCTCCAAAATACTCTTTAGTTGACTGTTTCAGAGAAAGTGCCAACCAACATTAGTAGAAGAAATAAATCGGCCTAATTAAATCACAGATCAAATTTTAAAGATTATATATGGGGGCAGCTAGGTGGTACAATTAATAGAATACTGGCTCTGGAGTTAGGAGGGTCTGAGTTCAAATTCAGATTCAGATACTTAATAAATACCTAGATGTGTGACCTTGGGCAAGTCACTTAACCCCATTGTGTTGCATAAATACAAAAATTTATGCAACATAAATGGCATGCTCATAGGATGGTTTTTTGAGAGAAGGAACTTATATGGAGTTAAAGGACATGGGTTGAAATCCTGCTCCACCAATCCCTGATTAAACATATTTGTGCAAATAATTGGACCTGGGTTTTTTTTGTATTTGGAAAATATAGTGAATAATGCTTGCCCTACAATGAACAATTGTCCTGACAATGAACAAAAATAATGCCTGTAAAAACATTTGCAAATCATATCGTGTTGAAGGGAGTCATAGGATCACTGAACTGGAATTGGATAGGAACTTGGAAGTCCATGAGACTAGCAAGTTAATATGACATATAGAGAGCTGAAGTCATAGTTAAGACAAGCAACTTGACCAAATTCACATAGGGAGTCACAGCTTGGATCCTTCTGACTTCAAGTCCAGGTCCCTTCCCAGGATGTCAAGCCACCTTCCTTTTTGCACTATGGACCTCACAGGATACTTATGATGGTCAAAGTAGTTGGTACATTCAAATGGCATTATACCCTATAAACACTCTAATTACAGCTGCGTATGAGTTTAAAAGCGAAAGTTCTGATAATGATACAACTCTTTTCACTATTACCTTCTAACTGAACCTCATCTTAGACCAAATTGAAATGAAGTAGAATTCCATTTTGCCCAGAATGTCCTGTATAGTTTTGTTCACCCAGAGTCATTTTATCACCAAATGGGAGCAGCTGGAAGACCTCAGACTTAGGGGATTTCCTCTGATTCCTTACCAGGACTGTTCATAAACAAATGTCTCCCTGATAATAATAATCAGGTTGATTCAAAATATGCTCTCTCTGGAATCCATGTGATACTTTCTTGTCCTTTCATTATATATCTTCCTTCTGTATGAAACCAATTAGTAGAAATTAAACACTAGCAGTCCTGGATTAGGTACACAGATAAGTCTTTAAAAATTTAAACCTGCTCAGAAGTTCATGCCAAATTCAAAAGAGTTCATGTTTTCTATAAACATGAAGTCCATGTTTTCTATAAACAAAAATGGAGTTCTCTGGTTGAGTCCATAGTTCACACAAGATCTTAGCTGTGCCTCTCTCACTGAGGGACTCAAATTTCCTAATTTTTAAATTTGAAGAGATGAATGTATTGGGGGGGGGGGGAGTGAGGGGATCATAAGATCACTAAGGTCATTGTTTGAGAATTGTCTTCTGAAAGGCAAACACTGTGAGTAACCAGGGAAGGAAACTAAGGTCTAGGGACCAAGGTCAGTATGTTGATAGCCAGAAGCTATTTCTGCTATTATTCTCAAGTCCATTAACAACCATTTAGCTCAGTATCCCATCTGTAAAATGGGGTTAGTAATAGCACCTCCTTTCTCAAGTGGTTGTGAGAATTAAATGATATAATAATTAACATCCCACTCTCTAGAAAAAAATGTACATTTGCCATATTAACATTTTCTCAATCCAGCCTTTATTTGTAGTATTTCTTAGGTAACCAAGTATAAATGCCCACACTTGGCATTTAACCACCAATTTTCTTGAGATGGACTGAAGTGGCTCTAGCAAACCCTTGGGCAGGAACCTCACTTCTTTATATTTTTATTTTCTTTTTTGAAATCCTCACCATCCCCTTTGTTCCAATGTACCAAGAAGCTTTAGCCTAATTTTGCAGGTGATAGAATTTGTGGGAATGGCAGAAGAAATGATAAATCACCCTACTATGCACAGTTCTTTTTTGAAGTGTACTCTGGTTGCTGCTCACTAATGACACATTATATTACCTTTAGAAGGCAAACTTGGGGCAAAGCATCCATTTTGATGTGATATTCATAGTCTTGTACCTGATATCAAAGCCAAAGACAATATGAACAGTGAGATGTGTTCCATATCAATCCAAAGGGGAAGACTAGAAGGAATAAAAGGACCTATGGCTACAGTGTTAATCTGATATATGTGGTTTTTCTCCAAGATAGAATGGTGCAGGAAATTCATGAAGACTTGCTTGAGGTGTCTTTGGTAGATCTGGACATAAACCAAGGAAGGTTGGAGGGTTAGAATCATCAGGAAAGATGCCAGCCTGGAAGATCAGACTCAGGAATTTGAAAGCTTGGAAGATATACAAAGATGTAAAAATTTTGAGCATACCAAAGGCTGAGGCAAGAAGAAAAAGAAAAAAATGGGTTAGATAGCTGAGAGGGTCTCAGGATAAATGGGACACTAGTTAAAGAGGACAGAAAGCATGCAGGGCATGTCAATGCCTATTTTGTTGCCAGATTTTCTTAAGAAGTATTCCCTTCAAGGTGAAGAAAGATCAAGTGTGGTTAAGAAGTCAATTAACCAGGGGTGGCTAAGTGGATTAGTGGATGAAGCACCGGCCTTGGAGTCAGGAGTACCTGGGTTCAAATCTGGTCTCAGACACTTAATAATTACCTAGCTGTGTGGCCTTGGGCAATCCACTTAACCCCATTTACCTTGCAAAAACCTAAAAAAGTCAATTAACCAATTCAGGTTAAGAGACAATAAATTAACACTTTATTTAATATGAACTCAAGCCTTTGCAGGATCTGACAATTTACACCCCATGACCACCTCCTCTCGGGTTAAATTTGGATATGGCCCTCTCCCTACCTCAACATGCACCCATAAGTCAACAGAAAATTGGATGTTGATAATCTTTTACCCCCTACATGGTGACCTGGACAAAATCCTCCCCATCTTCTAATCTCCCTAGGTAATGTAGAAACAGGTGAAGTTCAGGGACAAATTCCAAAACAACAAATCTGTAGACATTTCTTTAATAACCCCTTGGTTGCTAAACATCAAACTAATGGAAAACAAATCCTGTTTGTCCACAAGGAATAATCATTTATTGGTTGGACGTTCCCATCCTTTGTGTTTTTTTTTTTTTTTTTACCAATGATTACAAAACAGTGGCATCTGAACTGGTACTTCTGAGAGCTGAAGGACATCCAACAGGACAATGGATCCTTTGGGACTCACCACTACTGCTCTCCTGGCTTGTGTCTTTTTCCTGATCTTCTTGTCCCTCCATAATCATGGATTCAAAAGTGGGAAACTCCCACCAGGTCCCATTCCTCTTCCCTTTATTGGTAATATCCTGCAACTGGATTTCAAGAACATGGCTGCATCATTATCACTGGTAAAAGGGCTGGATTTGGGGTTTGGATATCTGGCTCCTTGGATGGGGGGGAGACAAAGACTTCATATGAATAATTACATCAAGACTCATGGTGATTTAATGTCCTAAGTCATGGATAGTGTGAGTTGCTCCCTCCATTAGCAATGACGTCAGACATGCATTGATGGTTTTGTCAAAACTTTGGTAGCAGCATCAGAAGAAGAAATTCAACTATAAGATCAAATACCTACCTTTTTGTAATGTATTACATTAGGCCATAGGGATACAAAGGCAAAAGAACTTTAAAAATATAAAAACAATTCATAAGCCTGTGTTAGACACAGAAGAGAAACACATGGTGAATGAAATAATCTCTCCTTGAAAGCAAACAGATCCTGTCCTTCAGGAGATTACTTTCCACTAGAAGGAATCCACAAATTCATAGATAAGTAAGTTGGAGGGAATTAAAGAACAGAGAAATCACTAATAATTGAAAGAGCAGAACAATGTTTCAAGTAGTGAAAGTAATAGATTCTGATTGGAAGAGTTAGGATGGGAATGATTTCAGACTTCAGATGGGAGACAGTCTTGGCAAAGGCAAGGATTTGGGAGATAACATGACTAGCAGGTGAATTTGGCAAGAATGTAAACTTTGGGATGAGGTTATACAAAAGAAATCTGGACAGTTAGATGGGAACCAGCTCTGGAGTCATTTAAGTGGAAAAATCAAAGGGGATAAATATCAAAGTCAGAACTGTGCCATAGGAATATTAAGTTGCTAGTTTTGTATATTTTGCATTGCAAAGGAGAAATATTAAAAGAAGGGAACTGAACCTGGAGGGTCATTGAAAGAAAGATAAAAATATCATTTATTAAGAATATCCCATGTATGAGAAGATAATACAGAGCAAAAGATATCACTTGCATGTTATATGGAAAGACTTTGTGCTTATTAGGCCAAATGAACAGAACTGATAGTAATATAGCACTTTTAATGTCATTTTCACTGATAAAAATATTGTTTCTGATAATGAATCATTGGATAATTCCCAGGTCTTTGAGAACCATATTTTTCTTTTCTAGTCTTTAATAACTGTGGTTTCAGCACTTATAGAAGTTTCCAGGGAATTCCTTCCAAGGCTGATGTGCAGAGGAGGTGGAATGGAATAGTGGTCTGCAGGGCTGGGCTGTCACTCCCAGGAATCTTAGGCTTACTACCTTGGAGGGTCAGTTTTTTAGTAATGGTGGTGAGGAAGAATGTGGGGTCTCTTCTCCACCATTTGACCTTGGTCGTGATCTTGGGGCAGGAATCATTGACATGAAAGGGTCAATTGCAAAAGCTCTTTAGTAAAAGTCCTGGGCTATCTCCATCAGTTTCTAAGGGAATTTGGTGGTGGTGGATTTGTCTAGCACATTTCATCTTTCCCTCAAGATGATGTATTGGATTAACTTCTTTGGGGTACCTATTTCACAAGCCTTTTACTGGAATTTAAGTAAGGTGAGGGAATGAGGATCTTAATCGGGTCATTAAACATGTTAGGAGGCAGGATGGAGTATGTATGGGAGACACAAAGATTTAATCTACCAAACTTGATCATTGATAATTAGATATAATTAAGAATAAAAAGTTAAATGTAAATTCATGATTGTAAATCAGGGTTGATGGAAATATGAAGGAAAACAGGCAAGTTTGGAGGAAAGGGTGGTCTTTGGGCAAAACAAATGAGTTGCATTGTGTCATTTTATATTCAAAATGCAGATGCTGCTACCAAAGTTTTGAGAAATCCACTTCTAAACAGTTGGTTATATGGAGTTCAAAATTAATAAAAATCTAGTCATATGAATATGAGAATCTTCTCCTTAGAAATTATTATTGGGGGCAGCTAGCTGGCACAGTGAATAGAGCACCGGCTCTGGAGTCAGGAGTACCTGGGTTCAAATCTGACACCTAATAATTACCTAGGCTCCTTTACCCCATTGCCTTGAAAAATCTAAAAAAAAACACAACAAATTATTATTGGAGTTATACGTGCTTCAGTCACCTAGTTAGAGAGTGTAATGGCAGTTTATAAAATCTCCAAGGTAGTAGAGAGAAAAGAGGGTCCAGAAAAGACTCCTACTGGATAGATGTATGATTATCCAGCAATGCAGACTGAGATAAGCTGGCAGATTTGCAGTGGTAGACCAGAAAAGACCAGTGTCATGTAAATCAAGACGATAAAGATCTCCAGATATTTCTTTATTACTTAAGTTCCTAGCTACTTTTCTCTCCATTTGGGGGGTGGGGATTACTGTTTTATTGTTTGGCATAATGAAAACAGATCCTCCAATATGTACATTTCTTTTGTTAACCTTGTCAATTGGAACTATTTTTTTCATTCTTTAATTTATTTATTTATTCTTATTTTGTACAAATAATGTTTTTATACATTACTTGTTTAAGAGTAAACATAATACCCCTCCCCCCAAGAAAATATAGACCCACATAAGTGATAAAGTAAAGAGGAGAGCAAAAAATTAAAGTTAAAATAATAATAATAATAATAGTAGTAGTAGTAGGTATAGTCAGGTGGCACACTGGATGGAGCACCTGCCCTAGAGCCAGGAGCACCTGAGCCCAAATCTAGCCACAGATACCCAACAATCACCCAGTTGTGTGACCCCATGCAAGCCACCCCAACCCCATTGCCCTACAAAAACCAAAAAAAAAGACCCAAAATAAAATAAAATAGCAGTAATAATAATAGTAGGGGCAGCTGGGTGGCAGACAGATCACTGGCCCTTGAGCCAGGAGCACCCAGGTCCAAATCCGGCCTCAGGCACCCAACAATCACACGGCTGTGTGGCCCCAGGCAGGTGACCTAGACCCATTTGCCCTGCAACACCCCCCAGAAAATAATATTAATAAAAAATGTGCTTCAGTCTGTGTTCCAACAGTACCAGTTCTACTGGGGTGGATCACATTCTTTATGATAAGTCCATCACAAAAGTTACTTCTCTATTTTTCCACAGTTGCCATTGCTGATCACAACTCCCTCCATTCATACTTCTCTACTACCATGAACTATATTTTATCTCTCCTTTCACTCTGTCTCTGCTGTAGGGTAGTTGAGTGGCACAGCAGACAGATCCACAGCCCTGCAGCCAAGAGGCCCCGAACCCACATACCACCCCTTACCCAGCATCCACCCAGCCCTATGGTCCTGGACAGACCATCCAATTCCAGCCCCTTGCAAGAAGTAAAAAAGAAAATGAGATATCTGACCACTCTCCCCACATGGTCCATCCACTCCTCCATCACCCACATAACCCCCTTCCCCCTGTCCCCCTTCTCTCCTTCTTACTGAAGATGTCTATATCCCATTGAATATATATATATATATATATGTATATATATATATATACTGTTTCCTCTCCTAGCCACCTCTGATGAGGGCAAAGATTCCCTCATTCCCCCCTTGCCTCCCCCCTTCCATATCATTGCAATAGCTCATTGTAATAAAGAAAAATCTTATTATATGAAATATCTTAGCCTATTCCTCCTCTCCTTTTTCTTTCTAGTATTACATTTCCCTTTTATCTATTGACTCCATTTTTATACCACAATATATCTTCAAATTTAGTTTTCTCCTGTGCTTCATCTATAAAAGCTCCTTCTACTTGCTCTATTAAATGAGAAGGTCCATATGAGTATTATCAGTATCATTTTTCTATACAGGAATACATACCATTCATCATCATTAAGTCCCTCATATTTTCCCCCTCTCCTCCACTCTCTATGTTTCACCTGAGTCCTGTATTTGAAGATCAAACCTTCTGTTCAGCTCTGGTCATTCCAACAGGAACATTTGAAATTCCCCGGTTCATTGAAAGTCCATCTTTTTCCCTGGAAGGGATGTTCAGTTTTGCTAGGTAGTTGATTCTCAGATGCATTCTAAGCTCTTTTGCCTTCCAGAATATTATATTCCAAGCCCTATGAGCTTTTAATGTAGTTGCTGCTAAGTCCTGTGAGATCCTGATTGCAGTTCCATGATATTTGAATTGTGTCCTTCTGGCTGCTTGTAATATTTTCCTCTTTGTCTTTGGGAGTTCTGGAACTTGGTAATAATATTCCTGAGGGTTGGGGCAGCTAGGTTGCCCAGTGGTTAGAGCACCAGCCCTGGAGTTGGGAGTACCTGAGTTCAAATCCGGCCTCAGACACTTAATAATTACCTAGCCGTGTGGCCTTGGGCAAACCACTTAAGCCCATTGCCTTGCAAAAACTAAAAAAAAAAAAAAAATACTCCTGGGGGTTGGTTTGTTGGGATCTCTTTCTTGGGGAGATTGGTAGGCTCTCTCCATTTCTATTTTGCCCTCTGCGTCTAGGATATCAGGGCAATTTTAATGTAATAATTCTTTGAAAATGATGTCAAGGCTCTTTTCCTGGTCATGACTTTCAGGTATTCCAATAATTCTTAAATTATCTTTCCTAAATCTGTTTTCCATATCAATTGTTTTTTCAGTGAGATGTTTCACATTTTCTTCTAATTTTTCATTCTTTTGGTTTTGAAGTATTGAGTCTTGATTTCTCATAAAATCAGCAATCTCCCTGAGTTCTATTATTTGTCTGAAGGATTTCTTTTCCTCAGAGAGCTTTCTTATCTCCTTTTCCATCTGGCCAATGCTGCTTTTTAAAGCATTCTTCTCCTCAATAACTTTTTGAACTATTTTATGCATTCGACCTATGCTGGTTTTTAACATGTTATTTTCTTCAGCATTTTTTTGGATCTCCTTGGCTAAGCTGCTGACTTCATTTTTCATGTTTTTCCTGCATCTCTGTCATTTCTTTTCCCAATTTTTCCTCTATCTACCTCACTTGATTTTCAGTCTTTTTTGTGCTCTGTCATGGCCTGAGCCCAATTTCTGTTTTTCTTGGAGTCTTTGTACCTCCTCATCTTCAGATTGAGTGTTTTGATCCTTCTTGGGATCACTGGCAAAGTATTTCTCAATGGTGTTCCTCCTTTTCTCTGCTTACTCATTTTCCCAGCCTGAGCCTGGTTTGGGGGTGCTTCCTGAGCTTTTGGGACACCCCCACAAGGATCTCAGTGTGTGAGGCTTTGTTCTCCCTCCTAGTCTGTGAATGACCATAAGGGCCCCCCCTGCCACGGGGCTGAGGTCGGGGGGGCTGCTGTTCTATGGGGAAGCCTAGACTGCGATCAGGATCTGAATGTGGTCAGAACCCCAGGGTCATGTTCCAGGTGCTGAGTACAGAGCTTGGCAATCTCTCTCTTCACTCCCCTCCATAGGCTCAATGGGCTCATGCCCTGGGGCTCTTGCTTACTGGCTTCACCTGCTTCTGGTTCCTGGATCTGGGCTGCTATGGCCATACTTCTTGCTGTGTGCCCTGAGGGCTGGGCTTCATGTGCTTGCTCTGGCAGAAGTTCCCCCACCCCACTGTTCCCCCAAGTTGTGCTTGGTGCTCCCTGGGGTGTAACTCAGGAAACTGCCCCCCTGATGTGAGCCACAGCTCCCAGCACCCTGGGGCTGCCACTGGGAGGCTGAAGTTCTTTCGCTCTGGTGGGCCACCTTTCTGGTGGGCCACCCCTCCGATCCCATGGAGCCAAGCCTTTCTGCTCTTTTCCAGGTTACCTTGGGTTGAAGAATTGCCTCACTGGATCCCTCTGTGGGTTCTGTCTCTTGAAAATGTAGTTAGAGGACTTAGTTTATAAGTTTTGCTCCAGAGCAACTGATAGAAGGTCCCCTCCTGTCACCATCTTGGCTCTGGCCCTCAATTGGAAATATTTTAACTTGCATTTCTCTAATTATTAGTGATCTGGAATATTTTATGACTATTAACAGACTGATTTTTCATCTAAAATAGCTTTGTTCTCAATATGCCTTTACTCCCAAATCACCCATGAAAAGTTAATGTGTGATACACTAAGAAGGCCATTATATGGCTCACATGTTTCTGGCTCTTCTCACTCCACCACAGTTCATTGGTCCAGAATTTATAGGTCTTTTCTCATTCATTATTATCATATATGAGATAATATAAAAAAATTTAAAAACCCATTTATCTCCTCCCTCTTCTTCATCCCCCTCTTATCAATTAGCCAAGTTACTGCAGCATTTTCATTGATATACTTTGAGGGTCTTGGTCATATATTTCCATCTACTTCATATCTCCTCTTCCCTCAAAATGTTCCTTTAGGAATATTTCTTCAAAACTTTTATTACTTTGTTGAATAATTAATTGATATTTTCAATAAATCAATTAATTAGCATTGATTAGGTGACTACTATAGATAAGTCACTATCCAATATGCTGATAATGCAATGAAACCATATCAGTCATCAAGGAGCAAAGACCCATACTCACAGCGAAAGAAAGAGAGAGAGAGAGAGAGAGAGATAAAGAAGATCATAGATCATAGCCAGCAGTTTCACATACTGTAAAGAGGTGTAGAAGGATGTGGACCGAGATAAAATTATGAGTTTGGCTCTTCAGAGACTTTGGAGAGATCAGTTGGGGTTGAGTGTTGATGACTGAAGAATTTCTACAAAAATTTCAGAAAAGAGAGGAAAGGTAACAAGAATAGATAGCTTTAGTGAGGAGATGGCATCCATTTTTCACACTGTGTGACTTTTTTCCATTCCTTATTATAAATCTTCTGTGAGTCACCTACCCAGTATTGACTCCAGGCCCTGAATTTGCAATCTCTTTACCCTAGAAAGAGATCAATGTAGCACACAGGGAAATACTATCTAAGAAAAATACCATGCCATATAATGACAAGGATTCAATGGAGCAAACTAAAAGTAATGAGAATACTATGTTTTGCCTTTGTATACCCAGAATTCGTTCACAACATGAAGTGTCATGTATACATAAATACACACATGTACATATGCATATGGCACATTATGAAGTAGCTGTGGGGTTAAATTCTAACTTTTCTCAGGTTTCACAGTGACTCCCTATTTCTTGGCATTCTTTTCACAGCTGGCTGAGAAATATGGCCCCATCTTTACTATTTATCTTGGAACTCAGCGTGTCGTGGTTCTATATGGATATAACATTGTGAAAGAAGCTCTAATTGATCAAGGAGAAGCTTTTATGGAGAGAGGAGACATACCAATATTCAAAGATTTTGCCAGAGGACAAGGTAAACAGTTTACTAAAAAGAATTCCAGAAAAACAAAATATATGACAGTTTATGCAATAAGTTATGCAAATAGTTGCTGTTTGCTCTTTCTTTTTTTTACTCTATTCCCTGCACCTAGCACAAGGCCTTCATGATGTGTTAGGTACCACTGAGAACAGTAGGAGTCATTCCACTGCCATTGTTAGACAATTGGGCAAAGTAACTCCTCCCTCCCTTCCTCTCTCCTTTCCTTCTCGCCCTCTCTCTCTCTCTCTCTCTCTCTCTCTCTCTCTCTCTCTGTATCTGTCTCTGTCTCTGTCTGTCTTTCAACTTCCCCCCACACACACACAGCTTAATACACTTTCACCTGTGGAAATTTTGCTCAAAGGAAGGTAAATTTTAATTGCTGAAACGTTCCAAGATATCATGGGAGTTTTCTTTCTTAAGGACCATGGCTTGAACTCATCCTCTCATTGACTGTCGAGCAGTAGGTCTAAAGTAAAATCCTGCTTTTTAATTGTTTAGGGCCTGATTAGCTCACAGTAAATGTAAATAGTAATTTTTTCTGTTTTGACCAGAGACTCTGAGGGTCTTCCCCTCCCATTTTTTTTGGTGTGGAGGAAGTGATCATTCCTTACTTCATTTCTTTTTCACCTATACTTAATCACTAAATGGATATTGTCTTAGCCAAACTGAGATCTCTTAAAGACCTTAGTTTAAAAAGGTCAAGTTCCCACACTGCATCCAGTACCACCTCCAAGGAGTCCTGATCCATATCTATATCTCCTGTCTCCAGATGACTAGGGGGAAAAGGGAGCCTGGTGACTTTGCACAGTCCTCCCTTGCTTCAATTCAATTCAATTTCATGTCATGGTATCACCTCCCAGATGTCATGGTCCTCTTGAGAACAAAGGAAACAACATCACCTGGTATCTACCATGTTGCTTTTGCATTTCATGTTGAATTAAATGAAATTAAACTTGATCAGCGAACCAAACCAGAATCCCCATAGCCATCATGCACACTGTGCCCTTCCCATACCCTCCCAATGTCAGAATACTGATGTCATCTTCTCCTTTGTCAGGAATCGTTTTTAGTCATGGAGAGAGATGGAAACAAATCCGAAGATTTTCCCTCATGACCCTGAGGAACTTTGGGATGGGGAAGAGAAGCATTGAAGAGAGAATTCAAGAGGAAGCTCAATGCCTGGTGGAGGAACTCAGGAAAATGAAGGGTTGGTTTTCAGTTCTTTCCTCCTGGACACATTGGTTTCAATTGCTTACCCATTTCCAGTGGTAAATACTTCTTGTTTTGGAGGTCATTGTAAAATCATCTGTCCTGGTTTACTGACCAAGTAATCATTCTGCCGCATCAGAGAATACCCTTCTTTTTTCTTGTACTCAGGTATTATAAGCTTATAAAGCTCCCTATAAATGGAACTAAACAGCACATCCAGGTATAAGCAGAAGAGAAGCCCAGACCCCATCAGATTGGAAACTGTTCTATTAAATCAGCTTTCTAACTGCTTTGGTAATTCTTCTCCAACTTAGGTCAGCCCACTGATCCCACCTTCATCCTTGGCTGTGCCTCATGTAATGTGATCTGCTCTATCCTCTTCCATAATCGATTCAAGTACAATGATGAGAAATTTCTATATCTTATGAATTTGTTAATTGAAAACTTTACTCTGTTAAGCAAACCATGGATACAGGTAAGACTAAAGCTATCTCTTCTTTATTCTGTGGCTATATGTGGAGTTTAAAGCAACAGGATCAGTATTCCATCGACTCTCATTTCCTAGTAAGGTGCTCAACATCCATGACTACTCAAAAATATGCACACACACACACATACACACACAAACACACGAACAATAATATTTTGCAATATCATTTGTTTTCATTTTTTTTGTTTTTGTAAGGCAATGGGGTTACATGATTTGCCCAAGGTCACATAACCAGGTAATTATTAAGTGTCTGGCACCAGATTGGTACTCAGTTCCTCCTGAATCCAGAGTCAGAGCTCTATCCAGTGTGCCACCTAGCTACCCCCTGAATGTCAACTTTTTGAGGATAAGGACTATTTCATTGCTGTCTATATTACTAGAGTCTAACATAGGTCTTGGTTCATTCTGAACATGATATAAATGCTTCATGGATTTTATTAACATAATGTGAATTGATTTCATGCTTTGGAATCCCTTTGCCTTCATTTGTTATATTACCTTTCAAGGTCGGTAGATTTCTTGTTAACTCAAATATCAGTTTCTTTTGGACAGACATAATATTTTCCTAGTTCCCTCAGTGTGTAACACAGCACTGGAAAAAATTAGTTGTTAGATATTTGATAATTTAGGAGTAAGTTGGGAGGATTCATGAAACTTTTGGAATTTCTATGGAGTAGCTCACTAAATGCCCAAGAAGGTTATTCCTTTGATTGTTCCTTGAAATAAGGAATCAAAAGATCATAGGATTTAGAGACAAAAAGGAATTTAATGAATAGAGAACTAAAATTAGAGTCAAGAAGAATGACTTTGAGGTCTACCTCAGACCTCTGACTTAACAGTTGTATGGCCTTTGGAAAGTCATTTCACCTCTCTCAGTTTCCTTATCTGTAAAATGGAGATGATAAAAGCATCTAGCTAACAGAATTTTTGTGAGACTTAAGTAATTTTTTTTAGGTTTTTGCAAGGCAAATGGAGTTAAGTGGCTTGTCCAAGGCCACACAACTAGGTAATTATTAAGTGTCTGAGACCGGATTTGAACCCAGGTACTCTTGACTCCAGGGCTGGTGCTTTACCCACTGTGCCACCTAGCCGCCCCTGAGACTCAAATAAATTAATAAGAAGTAATGTTAACAATTATTAATTAAGCACTTTGAGCACTTGTACAGGGCTATATAAATGTTAGATAATGTTGCTATTATTGCTATTATTATCACTGCAGAAAGGAGGAAACTGAGGCTCAGAAGTGGCAAGATTTACCTGAGGTGAGTTGATATGTCACAGGGCATACATGCTGACTCAGCTCTTTTGACTCCAAATCCAATTATCTTTCCATTTAATCATTCTATGCTGAAAAACATAATCTTGAATATCTCAGGTCTTTTGCTGACATGGTGGATTTCAGAACCATGGTCAGTCCAAACCTCCTCACTCTTTGTAAGGAAAGTGAGTGGTAAAAAATTCATGAAATGATGACCTTAGTTTCCATCTTTAGTTTTATAGGAGCCAGAGACTATGCTGCTCATCACTCAATTCCTTCTCCCTTTTTTATCAGAAAATCAATAATACCACCTAGACAGTTGAAGTACTTTGGTTTAGGGCCTCAGAGGTAAGAAAGCAAGGCTTTTCCAAGAGGGAGAAAATATTATCCAGTTTTTCTGGCATCCCAGACCCTCCAAATCTGGCATCAACTTAACTTTCCAGCTTCATTCACACTTGAAACCACTTCATGTAGTTTATGACAGATTTAAGCTGGGCCATTATCAGAACCACAGCCAAACCCTCTGCTTCTTTCACATTGTCGTTTTGTTTCCTCTGTTGCCTATTTCTTGAGTGTCCTTCTGGTCCCTCTCTATCTATTGAATTTCTACCCACCCTTTAAAGTCCAACTCACATTGTCTTCTACTTCCTGATGTCTACAGTGGGTAGTAATGATCTTTTGTTCTAGGATCTTCCTTGAGATTTTATATGAAGACTTCTTATGCATCAATCATGTATCATTTATTTATGAGTTATCTATACACATTTACCTTAGTATCCTTCTAGAAAATGAGCTTCATGTGAGCAGGAATTATGTATTTCATAAATTTTGCATCTCCCTGAATATCTACATTGATTAGGTACTTTGATGTATTTATTGAATTGACCTAAATGGATTAGTAATTGATTAGCACAAATTCATTTAATTGAATTTATGGTGAGAAAGTGCACTATACAACATACCTTCTGATTACCCTTCTTTCAAACAAACAAAAAAGCAATAAAGGCTTACCCTAGCTTCTCCTGAAAGTCTTTATTTGGCAGCATCCAAATCCTTTGACAGCCCAGAATTTTTTCCACGCCAGGACTAGACGACAATAGGAGAACTTTAGTGTGGAGCAAACATCAATTACTGCTTAACTCCAAACTGGTTTTTCAGTTGGTGACTTGGGTAAAATCAATGGGTATAAAATAATTTTACATAATATACTAACATTTCTGCATGTTATCCAAAAAAATTAAATATGAAGAGATTGAAAAACATTAAAATACAGATCCTATAAAATAAGTCTACTTAGCATTATGCACATAGGAACTTTTTCACTAAAATGACAACACACTTCTCTTATGTGGAAATGGATACTAACCTAAATAACTAAAGGAATATTAATTGTTCATAGATAAGTTTAATTAATATAATAGATAGGTTTAATTAATACAATTGAAATGACAACACTACCTCAATCCATTTACTTACATAATCCAATACAAATCCAAGGGTTGACTACTCAATGATACTAGAAAATAATGATAAAATTCATCAAAAGGACAAAATGTCATTAGCCTCAAGGAAAATTATGGGGAAGTGAATCTAGCAGTACCAGATATCAAAAAAACTAATTAAAATTAATTAAATAGATCAGTGAAGTTGAAGAAGTATATTGCAAATAGAAACAAGTTTATCTGGCACATTAATTCTTAGTAAACAAAAAACAAAACAGATCAGTGAAGTTGAAGAAGTATATTGCAAATAGAAACAAGTTAATCTGGCACATTAATTCTTAGTAAACAAAAAACAAAACAAAACAAAACACTTTACTGGGGGTAGAGACTGACATGTGACAGAAAAAGTCCTGGAGAAAATAGGAATTATTCTGTCAAAAAATAATTAAAACCAATACCTCATACCTCATATACAAAAATTAGCTTCAAATTATACATGACATATGCAAAAGTTCATATCACATACAATTTATAGATTCAAGAAAGAAATTATCTTCTAGATGTATGAGTATGGAAAGAGTTTATGACAAAACAACAAATTTAGAAAACCACAGAAGATAATAGGAGAAATTTTGATATATAGAATTGAAAATTGATGGCAAAAATAAAACTAATGCAGCTACAGTTCTAAGGGAATTACTTGATGGGAAATTTTTACAACAATTTTCTCTGATAAAGATATTATTGACAAGATCAATAAGGAAATTCATGCCAAATTTATCGTAATCATTTTTCAAGTGATAAATGGATAAAAGATATGAACAAGCATTCCTCGAATGAAGACATCAAAGTAGCAGTCATATGAAAAATAGTTACAAATCATTAATAATTAGAAGTAAAGATTAAAGCAACTATTATTTTAATTTGGCAATGATGATAAAAGAGTAAAATAACAATTATTGGGGAAGCTTCAGGAAATCTGCCACATTAATATGATGTTAGTGGTATCTCTCTGGAATCTTATTTGGAGATATGCTTCAAAAGTCAGTAAACTGCATATCCCTGCAACCAATAATTCCTTTCTTAGTTTTAACCCCTATAGTCATCAGAGAAAAATAAAAAAAGGATTCATATTTACAAAAATATTTATATTAATTTTTATGTTGTGGTAGAGAACTGGAAATTGAGATAGGTACACATCAATTTGGGAATGCTTGAAAAATATGTGCTGTTAATTAAATGGAATACTATTCTCTGAAAGAAATATGAAAAAAATAAAGTTCAGAGAAACCTGGGAAGAAATAGGCAAACTGATACAGAGTGAAAGCAGAATCAGGAGGTCATTTTATCCAATGGTAACAATGCTGTAAACTCAAAAACTTTAAAAATCTTAATTACTCTTAAAATGCAATGACCAATACTGATTACAGAGAACCCATGATGAAATGTGCTACAAGTTTTCTGACAAACATGGCACAGTTGAACATGCCAAATGAGACATACATTTATTGACATAGGCAATGTGGCAATTTTTTTCTTGAACTATTCATATTTGTAACAGATATTTAAGAAAATTTAAATATAAGGGACAAGTAGAGAATGCCAAGAAGCTGATTTTGCATTCTCTGCTCTGGAGAGAACTTTTTCTTCCTCTCACTGCAAGGGTTGAGCTTCTCTGATGGTTAGAGGTTTCCTTTTTTCTGAAGGTTCTAATTAATTCCTGTCCCTCCTTCCCCAGCCCCTATCCTAATCATCATCTCCCATAGAACTTGGTAGTACTGTTCTCAGTCAATATTCCATCTCTGAAGAAGAAAGAAGCATTGTTGTCTAACCAGGTTTCTCTCTCTGATCTAGGCCCATTTTCAGTCAGAGAAATGAGCTTGTGGTTCCCTGAATTTCAATGAGGGCACTGGCTTCTGACTTTCCTAGCTTTGTTGTGTATAAGCCTGAAACATACTCTGTTCAATTAGCGTAACAAGTTTTGTCTACTGAAGGCTGCTAGGACCTTTCCATCTTTAAAAACTAACAAGTCTTTACCGAATGGATACTTTTAAAAAACATACTGCCACTTTAGATTATCACAAAAATTGATCCCAAATGCCTTTCTCGAAAATGTGGATGTCTTGACTTCTCATACCAAATATTTCACAATGTATTTAAATACAGGTAAATATGATATGCTGTAGGGGCTGTTGAAAACCAGTACAAAGACACACTTTCTGAGTTCCTGTGACTTGGTACAGGCAACCTGGAAAGCAATTTGAATTTACCCCTCTCAGATTTAGTAAACCATGTATATCCTTTGGGTTAGTATTATCACTACTTGGTCTGTACCCAAAGAAAAGTTTTAAAAAGGAAGAAAATATGAAAACTAGAAAATATATGTAAAATATTGCATTTGGGGGGCTATAAAGAACTGGGAAACAACTGAACAAATTATGGTATAAAAATATAACAGACTTTTACTATTTTGTGAAAACAGATGAAAATGAAAATTTCACACCTAAAAAGACTTTATGAATAGATGACAAGTAAAGCGGGCAGCTAAATGACAAAGAATACAGATGCCATGTCTGAAGTCAGGAAGACTCATCTTTGTACTTCATATTTGCCCTCAGATGTTTATTAGTTGTGTGACAAAGGGCAAGTCACTTAACTCTACTTCTCTCAGTAAGATGAGCTGGAGAAGGACACAAGAAACCATTCCAGAATCTTTGCCTAAAACACCTGGTAGAGTTATCAAGTCTGACACAACTGAACAACAGCAGCCAAGTGAGAAGGATTCATTGATAGAATATAAATAAGAAAAGCACTGGAAGTACAAATACCATGTAGGCTAAAGAAATTTAACAATGTAAGGACCCATGATGATTTCAGAGAAAACACAGTGAATCTTGCTACCTACCTCATGACAGAGATGGGATATACTCAAGATTTAAAATAGGACAAAAATTTCTGGCTGTTTCCCAGGTGGGGATTTGTTTTCCTTGACTATTTCTATGTGTTTCAAGGTTTCATTTTTCTTTTTTTCCCACTGTGTAGTGAAGATGAGAGAGAAAGCAATCTTTGTTAATGAAAAAATTTACTTAAATTTAAAAAGAAATACAAAAACTTTGAATAAAATATAGCAATTTATAATTAGAGATTTAAAGTTGATTCTTCATGACAGTTAAATTAATATGTGTGTGTTTTCCTTTGGGGGTTAGTTCTACAACATTTTGCCAGCATTCAGGGTATACCTTCCTGGACAACATAAAAGAGTTTTTCAAAATATTGAGGAAATAAAACAATTCATTTTGGAAAGAGTGAAGGACCATCAAAAGGTACTGAACCCCAACAACCCTCAAGACTACATTGACTGCTACCTCTCCAAAATGCAGCAGGTAAGATGCATGAGGGGAAACACTTTACTCATTAAGCAAGGCTGATAGTCAAAGGATTCTTATAGACCACTCTTTTAAAAGCACAGGAAGGGACAGAGAATCTCAAAGTACCTGTACTCCTAAGGATACCATTGCCCTTGTGTTATTTGGGATTTTTTAGTCTGACGTTGTCACTTAATTCACTTACAGGGCTATTAAGATTTTATATAAATTAGTTTATCAGGTCTTCACCACCTAATATGTACTATGGCTATTAAGTAGAGAGTTGGAAGAGATCCAATTCTTCCTTGTTACATTTGAGGAAACCAAGGCAGAGAGAAATTAAGTGCCTTTTCCATGGACCTCTTAGTTGTGGCTAAAGTTAAATCTAGGTCTACCTGATTCAAAGTATAGTGTTTTATTCAGTCTGTCATATTGTTTGAGGGGAAATAGACTGCCTGGGAAGGACAAGTCTATGGTTGGGCAATGAAAACTTAGAGCAAGGGGAAAGGTCTTGTTTCTTAAGGTAGGGAAATGAAGGTGATAAGGATTCCTAGGAAAAACTTTATGTCCTTCAATGACTTTATGTCCTTTATGTACTTTAATGACATCCCTTTCTGTCTCTCTCTCACTTCGTATACTTTGTACCTCTTCTTAGGAAAAAGAGAATCCCCAATCTGGATTTGATTTGGAGAATCTAAAAATGACTGGATTAGACTTATTTGGTGCAGGAACAGAGACAACTAGCAGCACTCTAAGATATGGCCTCCTGCTCCTTCTGAAACACCCTGAGGTCCAAGGTAAAGTATGCAAGAATTTGTGATACTGGCAGATCAGGCTTACTTTCTCAGCCCTGCATCATGCACAGGTGCCTCACATTTTCACCTTTTGGACTTACATGATTCCCACACAGACCAACAGCAATTCAGAAGGTAGTGTATTTAAGAAAATATGACACTTGGGCAAGATCTGATAATTAATTACATGTTTGAAGATTCTCATGGGGAATTCAATTCATTTTAATAGACATGTATGAAGCTCCCTACTGTGCACACTCACCTCTATGGCTTGGCTAGAAACACCCAAGTGAAACATCCCCTGTACTCAAATGGTTTACATTGTACTAGGGCTGGTTCTGCAGGATCCAAGTAGGCTGAACTAGAAGCCATGGATAAAAGTTACAAATGGACACATTGAGGCCTCATGTAAAGGAAGACTTGTCAGCTATCAAAATTCTTCTAAAACCCATTCAGTTGCCCTGGGGATACCTGAGTTCTCCCTTTCAGAGGTTCTCAAGCCAAGATTGGGTGATACTTTGTTCATTCCATTATAAACGGAATTTCTTTTCAAGTTTGGGTGTACCTAGACAGCATGTCCTTTCCAAGACAGAAATTCTTTACCTCAGTAACTTAGGATATTAAAGGAGCTCAGATGCATAACCTAGCGAATAGCTCAAGTCAGGATGATATTGTTATCAAATGCAAATGAAGACACCTCCTTTCTTAGACAATAACAGCTGTCATCAATACCGAGGACGTAAAATCTACAAAATCATTTCACAGATGTCGTTTTACTTGATGATCTCTAAGGGCAGTACAGTTATCATCTCTATTTTTCAAATGTGGGATAATAGATTTAGAGATATAGGGAAACTTAGGAGAAACATAATTCATGATCCTTCTTTTTCAGATGAGGAAATTGGAATTCAGATAAGTATAATGACTTGCCTGAATGTATACATATGATGCCTAAAAGAGAATTTAAACACAGTACTTCCTGCCTCCTATGCTAAATCATGGAAAATTATCCCATTGCCATTGCAAAAGCTTTTGTTCAACAGTTAAGTGGCACAGTGAATAGAACATTGGCCCTGAAGTCAGGAGGAGCTGAGTTCAAATGTAGCCTCAGTTACTAAATAATTACCTATGTGATCTTGGGCAAGCTACTTAATTCCATTGTCTTGCCACTCAAAAAACCTTTTGTACTTTTGACCCAGTAGAAGGACACTGAACCCATATCATTAGGCAGATCCTCCACACATGCTCTGTTGAGCATTCCTAGGAGACCAGGACATTCAGTCATTATTCCTGCTTTTTGTCCCTGCAGCAAAAATTCATAAGGAAATTGCTCGTGTGATTGGACATAATCGAGTTCCTTCTATAAAAGACCGACAAGATATGCCCTATACGGATGCTGTGGTGCATGAAGTGCAAAGATTCATTAACCTCTCACCTCTCAACCTACCCCATGCAGTGGTCCAGGATACTCAATTCCGACAATATGTTATTCCTAAGGTCAGTAGGCATAGGACAACCATGACCTCCTTTAGTTGTGAGAAAATCTTAAGTCCCATTGACATGATCATATTAATATTCTCTTTAATGCTATCTTTTGCTACATGCAACTATGTTGGATTGAATACTGAATTAAGAATGAAAGAAAAGTATGGCTTTGCATTGGTTCTCCTTGATTCCACTTTACCATGGCAATATTTTGGAAAGATAAAGTTTGGGGAAAATAATAGAGATTTCTTTTTTAGGTTTTTACAAGGCAAATGGGGTCAAGTAGCTTGCTCATGGCCACACAGCTGGGTATTTAATAAGTATCTGAGGTCGGATTTGAACTCCTGACTCCAGGGCCAGTGCTCTTTCCACTGTGTCAACTATCTGACTCTAGAGATTTCTTAAGCAAAACTTTTACTTATGCTATTTGCTCTTTCTAGAAAATGAAGTGGTTTGTGTAAGGACTACTGTCTATTTTTCCGATGGAGACCCTGAGTCTCAGGTCAAATGACTTGCTTAAAATAATTTAAAAGTGTTGGAATTGAGAGTAGACCCTAGGGGTTTAGACTCTAAAACATTACTTACAGGTTACCAAATAAACATTAATTGTATTGCTGGTGGATTAGTGCCACCAATTGAAGACTGAGAGTTTCGAATGGTGAAAGAATTCACAAACATCCCTGGGACTTGAAATTACCCAGGATTGATATACAAGCCTACAAAGTGTACAAATCAAAATCTTTTCTTCTCCTAGATAGGCAGCAAGTACTTTGAGGATATGCTAAACAAGGTGATGGGGGAGAGAGAGAGAGAGAGAGAGAGAGAGAGAGAGAGAGAGAGACAGAGAGAGACAGAGACAGAGACAGACAGAGACAGAGAGACAGAGAGACAGAGAGATAGAGAGATTGAGAGGAAGGATAGATAGCCATAAAGGCTGGCTTAGTCTGGGCACATAGTATAAAGGCCCATGGTTCTCCAGAGGATGTAGGCTGGAAGCACATGGCCTAAGAAAGAAAGAGAGAGATAGCCATCCTTGCAAGATGAAATGGGTGGTGCTTTTCTTCATGATGACTTAAATGCATTTATGTAGTGAGTTGAACAAGGGTGGCATTTGGGGAGTGGTCTAGCATCTGGTTCCAAGTATTCTCCAATGGGCAAGCTTCATACTGGTCTTTCCTGTCTCAAGATAAGTGATCTCTAAATCCAACATATCATTTCCTTTTATGGCAGAGCAAGCTTGACCCATCAATAGTTAAGGTCAGGTAGACTGAACAACCAGAACTGGAGGAAGGGGAATGAGCTAAGGTCATCTTGATGAACTCATTGGTTAACAATGGAGTGAGTTTGAACAACAGACTTCCCCAGATAGTCACAGGCAATATTTTTCCTTCCACAAAATTTGTTACAAATCACAATATCTTCTATGTCCATAATTCCCTGCATAAATTGAATTAAATTGAAATGGATTGAAGTTTCCTAGCAAAGACCCAGTAGAACTATTCTCGTTAAAAAGGGACCACCCCACGTAATTTCACATTTAATGTACCCCATTGACTGCATTGTTCAGTATGAATTATAAGACTTCAGTGATAACTTGCAACATGTGAATTGCTAGGCTGAGTGCTTTTTTGTTTGCTTTTTAAACTTTGTCCCTGACATCTGTGAGATAATACCATGACATGCAATTGAGTTATATTTGTTAGGGCATCAGTACAAAGTCAATAACCTCACTTTCTCCTCTGCCACCATCTGGATCCAGTGGCCATATGTGGATCAGGATGATTGAAGATATCCCTGAAGGCAGTGAGACACCTTGATATTTAAAAATCTAGCTCTTTCTCAGGTCACATTTTGATTGAGGTAATCCTCATTCAGTGATTAAGAGTTGAGACAGAGACCAAGAATGCCCATTTCCAAGAAGGAAGAAAAAATATTGGTAGGAGGGTAAGATTCTCGAGTGGACTTACAATGAAACCGATTGTTGGTCAATGAAGGAAAGGCAGAGGGCTCTTGGGCCAAGTGCTGCTGATGTAAGCAAAGATTAGGTTTGCTTCATCATTGAGGACCTTGATTTCTCTCACAGGGAGCACAATTTGGAACTGGAAAAGTTCATCCCAAAGTATTATTTTCTTCCTTCATACCTAAGCTGTGATTTGATTGGCAAAGTGGTCTCCTACCTAGAGAAATACAGGCAACAGGTGTTGACATGAAGGAACTGAGGGGAGAGAGAGCACATCAAGTTCAGGGCCTTAGCCAAGGCTTCCTATAGGAGGTGATACCTAAACAAATCCTTAAAGAAAACTAGGGATTCTAAAAGGCTGAAATGAGTAAGGAGTGCCTTTTAGAAATCAGACATAAGCATTTCAAAGGCTTGAAGATTATGGCTAGAATTTTGTGGTTGGGTAACAGTAGTGGATCAGTTTAATGAGAACCCAAAGGATTGCATGATGGTGACAACAATGCTGACATCAATTTGGAGTCCAAATTGGAGCCTACACAAATTCTCAATGCCTTGACATTCCAGTCTATACTATACACAAAGAAGTGTGCATGGTGTTTTAGAGACAAGCAGGAAGTCACTGAATACTCTTGGAACCGGCATATCATGGTGATAACTGATTCTCCTCTGGAATTTCTTCCTTCTAGGGCACAACCATCTTCCCACTGCTCTTTTCAGTCCTATCTGACAGCAAAGAGTTTCCCAACCCTGACCAGTTTGATCCCCAGCATTTCCTGGATAAGAATGGGAAGTTCAAGAAGAGTGACTACTTCATGCCTTTTTCCAGTGGTAAGAAGAAACTCTTCCCCTGTGTACTTCTCACTCTAAATGAAAAATTCTGCTCCTCCTCTCCTTTTTCCTGCTGCCTGAAAATTGGTAATTCTGGTAATTCTTACAAGGATACACTGTCCTATTGTGGAATGTGACATAGTGTCATTTCTAGTATTCTCATGATCGTCTTCTCAGGCCCCTTGATAGATGGCCCACTTGCCCCATTCTTTTCGGGGAACTCCATTGCAAGATCCACTGCACAAGGGTAGACCATGGGAAGAATGGTGTGAAGAGGGATTTCCTTCCTTTCCCTAGGGACCATTAATGACTGGAATGTCATTCACAATAAAAGTTCTCACTGTTTCTTCCCATCTACATCCTTCCCTTTTATTCCTTTCCCTACCATTGTTCTGATCTAATGAGTCTGTTTCACTCTGTGATGTTTTATGAAGTTTTCTAAGAAATTGTGTTTCCTTTTAGGAAAACGGTCTTGTCTTGGAGAGGGCCTGGCCAAGATGGAGTTATTTCTGTTCTTTACCACCATATTACAGAATTTTACCCTTAAACCAGTTGGAGATCCAAAGGAACTAAGCATCAAGAGCAATGATGTTGGGTTTACCAATGTTCCACCACCTTACCAGCTATGCTTTGTTCCTCATTAAAAAAGAAGACTGTGTTGAAGAATATTGAACTCACATGGACTAGAGAGGGTGTATATATGTGTGTATATATATATATATATATATATACATATAGATAGATAGATAGATAGATATGTGTGTGTGTGTATATGTGTACCAAGCATTGGAAATTTTAAATTCTGTTACAAAGAGGGAAATTTGACCTTTTCAGTATCACTGAGATATGGTACAATGAGATCCATGAGTGGAATAAGAAATTTCAAAGTTTATGAAAAGTTAAGGGGCAGGGAAAGGAGAGCAGCAGTATGTGAAGAAAGTCCAGTAAGGGGAGAATCAAAGGGGAACCCATTGTAGTGATGAACACCATAGGGGAAAATAGAAACAACATTGTCTTTGGAGTTACTTTAGATGGAAAGGAGAAAAAAAAACAAGGAATTTGGGAATAGGAGATATGAGATAATAGTGATTAAAAACTTCATAATCTAGACTTATGCTGGAATGTCCTTCTTCTCTTGCACTCCCTCTTTTCTCTTTTCTCTCTGTCCCTCTCTGTATTTCACCCTCTTTTTTTTGTCTCTCTTTCTGTTTTCCTCTTTTGAGGCAGTCAGGTGGCACAGTGAATGGACTGTCAGGTTGGAACTTAAGAAAGTCAGTTCTAATACTTGCTAACTAGCTTGCTAACACTTCTGACCGGGATCCTGGGCAATTTACTTATTGCTGACTGGATCACTTTCTGCACCTGTCAAATGTTGTTAACAATAACACCCATCTCCCAGAATTGTTTTTGTGAGATAAATGTAAAAAGGAGATGAACAGGCGGTTTTCATATGAAGAAATTAACGCTGGTTATAGTCATTTGAAAAAAATACTCTAAATTATTATTGACTAGATAAATGTAAATTGAAAGAAGTTTTGAGGCAGCACCTCACCTAATAGATTGGCTAAAAATGGGAACAAGGGAAAATGATCAACCTTGGAGAGGACATGGGAAAACTGGCACACTAATGCACTCTTGGTGAACTTGTGAACTGATTAAACATTCTGGAGAATAATTTAGAATTATACTCAAAGTCCCTTAAAACTGTGTATACCCTTTGATCTAGCAATACCACTATTAGTTCTGTATCCTACAGCATTCATAAAAAAGCAGGAAAAATCCACATTTACAGAAATATTTATATCAGCTCTCTTTGTAGTGGCAAAGAATTAGAAATTGAAGGGTAGTTCAATTGGGGAATGGCTGAATAAATCATGGTACAGTAATGTAATGGAATACTATTGTTTTTTAAGAAGTCAGGAGCAGTTAGACTTCAGAAAAGCCTATAAAGATTTGAATGAATTGATCCTGAGTGAAAATGATCAGAGTCAGAAAAACATCATACACTTTAAGAGCAATCTTGTGATATGGTCAACTGTGATGAACTCAGTTGCTCTCAGCAGTTGAGTGATCAAGCATAATCCTAAAAGACTTGTGATAGAAAATGCTGTCAACATGTAGAGAAAAAGCTATGAGGTCTGAATGTAGAGTCAATCATACTCTCCTCACTTTTTAAAACTTTTTTGCTTTTTTCTTTCTTTCCCATGCTTTTGTCTCTTA
This sequence comes from Macrotis lagotis, assembly GCF_037893015.1. Classification (NCBI taxonomy): domain Eukaryota; kingdom Metazoa; phylum Chordata; class Mammalia; order Peramelemorphia; family Peramelidae; genus Macrotis; species Macrotis lagotis. The sequence goes on along the minus strand of NC_133661.1, from coordinate 36,133,845 downwards.
ATTCTAATATGTCATTCACAACATGACTAATATAGAAATATGCTAAACATGATAGTAAATGTATATTCTCTATCAGATTGCTTGCTCCTATGGGCACTGGTGTGGGAGGGGAAGGTAATATAAGCTGGTGTAAAAATGTGAACCTCAAAAGGTTACAGAGCTCCGGGCCAAGATGGTGGAGAGAAAATGGGCACTATGTTAAGGTCTCCAGATCTTCCCTCACACACAATATGAAACAAACCCCTTAATAGAAATCCTATTGACAAAACCCAAGAAGAGAAGCTAGGAGAAGAACATCTAACTCAATGTTTGTCTTCTGGGATTGTGGAGGATATGGGGGGTTCAGAAAGCAGGGACTCTGCCAGGAGGACAGAATGGGGTGAGAACCTGAGAATAGGACTAGCCTGATCAGCTGTGGAGGTGTTGGCTTTGGGAGACGTGGTCTGAGAGGCAATTGGGGAATGGAGGCCTTGGTTTTGGGACTAACAGTCTGGGGTTTACTGGCAAAGCAAGGCTGAGTTCTAATATGGCAGAGTTGTTGACATTGATCCCTGGGCTCCTTTGGTCTGGAGGAACTCAAGAGTTCATACCTTCATTTCAGCTGAAGCCTCTTCCCAGAACAAATGCAATTACAGCCCACCTTCCCCGAGGCACAGGTGTGGGCAGCAGAACTCCCTCAGCTGTGAATAGAGAGAGTAATTACCTTGCCCCTGGGTATAGACCACCATTGTTCAAAGTTAAAGATATTCAGCAGCTTTGACCACCCCCTCCAGGTCAAGGGAGAGGGCTTCAAATCAAGGTCACAGACACTCCAGAGAAAGCAACCATCACCCCCTACTGGCCAGCCCACTTGGAGTTACTAAACCTATGAGTAAAGCCTCTAGGGATCTCAATACCAAACCTCTATGAACCTGTCCCTCCCCAACACAAGATCTTAGGGAAATGAAGAAAGCCCAGTAGAAAGGAGGGTTCATAGAAAAATTCCTAGAAGTAAAATATCCTAACTCAGAGAGACCTAGAACTTCTGAAGAGAATATGATTTGGACTCCAGCACAGAAAGACTTCCTTGAAGAAATCAGGAAGGGGTTCAAAAATCAATTGGAAAATTTGGGAGAGAAAATTAACACCTTGCAACAAGAAAATAAATCCTTAGAAAGTACAAATAGACAAATGTAAAAGGAAAATAATTTTCTCAAAATCTCAATTAGTCAAATGGATAACTCTTTCAAAAATAGAATTGACTAATTAGAAAAGGAGTTACAAAAGGTAAATGAAGAAAATTCTTCTCTAGAAAAAAGAATGGAGCCTGTGGAAACTAATGACTTCATCAGACAACAAGAGTCTGTTAAGCAAAATCAAAAAATTGAAAAAATAGAATAAAATGTAAAATACCTCATCAGTAAAACCACTGACCTTGATAATTGATCAAGAAGAGATAACTTAAGAATTAGTAGTCTTCCTGAAAACATTGAAGAGAAAAAAAAAACCTGGACTTAATATTATAGTATTTAATGAGGGATAACTGCCCTGATATCATGGAACCAGAGAGAAAAATAGTTACTGACAGAATATATCTTGTTTTAAGGTTTTTTGCAAGGCAATGGGGTCAAGTGACTTGCCCAAGGCCACACAGCGAAATAATTATTATGTGTCTCAGGCTAGATTTGAGTTCAGGTACTACTGACTCCAAGGACAGTGCTCTATCCAACTGTGCCACCTAACCACCCCATTGATAGAATATATTGATCCCCTCCAGAAAGAGATCCCCAAAGGAAAATGCCAAAGGAATATTGTGACCAAATTCCAGAACTATCAGATAAAAGAGAAAATCATGCAAGCAGCCAGAAAGAAACAATTTAGATACCAAGGAGCCACAGTAAGAATTACATAGGACCTGGCTGCATCAACATTAAGGAATGGAAGGACCTGGAATGTGATATTCCAATAAGCAAGGGAGCATGGAATGCAGCCAAGAATTCATTATCCAGCAAAACTGAACCATAAAATGATGCATCTTCACAATAATCTATACATTGCAATTCATTCCATGACCACTTACACAAGGAAATGCAAGGATTTTTATATGTAAGGTCCAACATATGTTACACATTTTATTGTGAAGTTTGGAGCTGTGAGCCATTCCCCAATTGACAAAAGGTTAAATTCAAAATAAATAAAATTATTAAAAAAATAAAGAAGTATAGAAAAGTACTTGGAAACTAAAAAAAGAAATGATGAACAGTTATATTTTTGTTTGTATTTTTTATTTTTGCAAGGCAATGGGGTTAAGGGACTTGCCCAAGGTCACACAGCTAGGTAAATATCAAGTGTCTGAGGGAAGATTTGAACTCAGTTCCTTCTGACTCCAGGGCAAGGCTTTATCTACTACACCACCAAGCTGCCCCTGAACAGTTATATTTCTTAAAAAATCTTGTACAAACTGATGCAAAGCGAAATAAGCAGAACCAGGAAAACAATGTATGCAGTGTTAAAAGTTATGATTTTTATATCAATTAATTTACGTGTAATGAATTTTATAAGAATAATTTAGTTTCTAGAGATCTTTTTTTGTAGACAGACTCTGGACTTGGGAAAATAGTAAAAGCTTAGTAGTTAGTAGTAATTTGCCTTAATCATGACTGGCCCTGCATTTTTTCTTGAATTGTGCTTGCCTATGCTAAGTGAAGTGTATCAGTATGCCTTTTATTGTAATTCCCAAAACTCGACAATTAGCCTAACTGCTTCTACTGGACTTCCACTTGGAAGGTCACAAGTGATGTAATTATATTGTCCTGAATGGTGGGCTATCCTGGAAAATCACTCAAGTCTCAAATCTGATTGTTCTATGGTCCACTTTCCTTCTTATGGTCATATTATAAATGTCTTATTCTACAACAGCAAGTAGAGATGCCAAGGTTTGGAGTCATTCCATGATATTCAATTCAGTTCCTTGCAAAAAAAAAAATCATTAACAAGCTACTATCTGACTTTCTGGTGCTCTGGCTTGGGACTGTTTTGTCATGGCCAGATTAGGAAAGACTCAGTAAAACCTTGGATAACAACAGAATGAGTGCCACTGTGTGATGATCAACTGTGGATGAACATGATCTTCTCAGCAACACAATGATCCAAGACAAGTACAAAGGACTCCTCAAGAAAAACGCTATCCCTATCTAGATACTAGTCAATCTGATAGGTGTGAGACGGGGCCAATAATAGTACGTATCTCCCAGGCTTCTTGTGAAAAATCAAATGAGACAAAATTGGTAAAGACCTTGGCACAGTATCTGAAGCATAGTAGGTATTTACTAAATGCTTCTTTAGTCATTCTTTCTTGTCTCTATGGAGACTTCACCCTGTCTCTCCCTTTTTCCCCAAATATATTCTTTTTTTTTTTTTCAGGGGACAGATAGATGGCACAGTGGATAGAGCACTGACCCATTATTTGTTATCAGAGAAGGGTTATAGAGTATTTAGCAGTAAGAAACTGAGGCATTGTTCATGATGGAAAGGTTCACTAGCAGACTGACCAAAGCTGCTTGCTCTTTTCTTCTCCTCTTATATTTCCAATCACATCTTTCCTTCCTATGTGGGAGAATATATAAAGTATTGACTGAGGAGTCAGGAAAATTTAATTTCACCTGTTGGCTTGTAATCTTGGACAATCATTTACCATATTAGTGTCTCCAGAAAACTCTCAGGCAGAATATTTCAGAAAATGTGTCAATGTACATGAATAGAGGACATCTATCCACAGTAATTCACATCCTAATGGAATCACACATCTAATTTTTGAGAGTGATACAGCATACAATTGACATGATCATAGGAGTGTTTGGTGATAGAAGATAGATAGAAGAAAGTTTGTATGGAGTTAAAAGATATGAATTCAAATCCTGCTCTGCCACTTCCTGATTGTACATATTTAAGTAAGTCACTGAACCATACAGGGGCTAGGTTTTTTGAATTTGAAAAATGAGGTGATTAACACTTATCTTACTCACCTCATAGTATCCTCATGAGAATGCAAGAAAATGATATCTGTAAAGAGATTGGTGAACCACAGAGTGCTAATGAAAATCATAAGATCAAACATCTAAAGCAGAATGGGAAATTGAAAGTCACTGGGTCCAACAGTTTTATCCGTCAAATAAGAAACTGAAGTCCTAGGTAGGGCAAATAACTTGAACAAGATCACATAAGTGGAAATCAGACTGTGGATTTGAAACTGAATCCTCTGACTCTAGGTATTTTCCGAGGATACCAGGCCATCTCATTCTGTACACTTCGGACCTCACAGGAAACTTGTCATGGTCAAAGGAGAAAGGCCACGCAAATGACGTTTTAATAATAATAAATAATAAATGCTCTTATTATGACTATGTGAGAGATTTAAACCAGTATAAATATAAACAGTATAAACAGTATAAATATAAATATAAATAAACAGTATAAATATAATATAATATAATATAACATAACATAATGTAACATAACATAACATAACAATATAATATAGTAAATATAAGTATAAATATAATGATAATAATGTAGCTCTTCTCATTATTACTTCTAAACTGAACCTCAACATAAAACAAATTGGAATGTTCAAAATGCTCTGCAAAGTTTTGGGGTTTAATGTGCTCATTGCCATTTTTGTCTTTAAATGGGAGTATCAACAATCAAATGGAATCTTTCTGGCTCCTCACCATGATGGTGTTAAAAACTGTTCATGAGCTTATGTATCCTTGATTTAAAAAAAAAAGATCAGAAGGTCGATTCAAAGGGAGCTCCCTTCAAAATTCATATCACTCTTGGTCTTGCACAATGCAATTTCCATCAGTATGATGCTAATTTGACAAAACTAGTGCTGGGTTAGGTATGCAGATAAGTTTTTTAAAATTTAAACCTGATCAGAAGGTCTTGCCAAGTGCAAAAGAATGCATGAGTAATCACCAGGGTCCATTACTCCTATAAAAAAGAACAAAGTTCTTAGTTTGAGTGAGTCCATGGTTCAGGCAGGACCTACTATTTATTAGGTAATATGGTCTTTTGTCAAATACCACAGATCTCTGAGCTCAAATTTCTTAATCTTTAAACAGGATGAGGAGGGTTTGTTAACTGGAGAAGGAGGATCAAAGGATCACAAAGTTTCATTGTTTGAAAAATAAATCTGGTCCAACTCTCAGTAATTAAGGAAGGAAGTTGAGAATGAGATCAAGGTCAGAATGGTAACAGTGGGGAGAGCCAGGATGGTTTTTTTTGTTTATTCTCAGTCATTTAACAACCATTTGACTCAGTTTCCAAGGCTACAAAAAGGTAATAATGATAGTGCCTACACACTCATTTTATTATGAATATTAAATGAGATAATTATTATGAAGCTTTCAGTCAGGGACATATAAAATATCATATAAATATTCTTTTTCTTCTTAATTTTTACATGCATCAATGATTCTGTTATGGTATCAATGAATGGTCTCCCTCTAACAATGAAAAAGGTAAGTCATACTCTTATAAGATAAGCATTTTTGTGTAAGTACCCTCACTTGTATAAAAATTACCTGAGTTGATAATGATTTAACAGGCAGCTTCTCAGAAAAAAATATACTTGTCACATTTTTAAGTTGAATCTGCACCATTAACATTTTCTTCATCACTTTTTAAAATCTAGAAATAAAACAAGAAATTAAATCATATTTTGTGAAATTTAACAACCAACTCTCTTGAGACAGATTGAACTGACTCTAGCACACCCTTTGGTAAAAATATTATTTCTTATTTTACTTTCTATCGGAAACACTCAGAATCCCTTTTGATTCAACAGGTCAGGAAGATTTGTTGCATCTCCACCTTTCGAAAAAACATTACAGGTGATGGGATTTACATGAATAGAAGACAGGACAATAAATGGTTGATGATTAGCTGAGAGCCAACCCAGGTGTGTACAGTTCTTTTTGAAGTGCTCTCCTTGTTCAATTATTGATGACACATTAGATTATATTTGAAACTTTAAATATCTCTGGGCAAATCAAATGTGGAGCAAGGAATACTTTCCAATTTGATGATCAAAGTCTTGCACTTAATATAGAAATAAAGGTCAATGTGAATGGAGAAATGTGTTCCATATCCATCCAAGGGGGAAGATTAGAAAGGATAAAATTACCTATGCCCATAGATTCAATGTGAGCACTGTGATTTTTTCCAAGCTACAATGCAACAAGTAATTCATGGAGGTCTGTGAGATTTCTGGGTTCATTCTCTGCCTGAGATGTCATTAGTAGATGAGGATTGTCAGAGAATAAGTATCATTAAGAATTGATATTAGAAAAGTCACCAACCTGAAAGATCAGGGTCAGGAAGACTAAAGTTCAGGAGACATTCTGGGATGTAAAAATGTTGGGAACACCAAAGATTTAAGCAAGGAAAAAAAAAGAAAAATGGGCTAAATAGCAGAGAGCTACTTTGGGGCAGTTGAGCCACTACTTAAAGAGAAGAAAAAGAAGGCAGGACAAGTCACTATCTATTATGCTGTCATCTTCTCTCTCAAAAAAAAGGTTCTTCAAGCTGGAGAAAGAACTAGCATGATTAAGAAATCAAATAAGGGGGGCAGCTAGGTGGCATAGTGGATAAAGTACTGGCCTTGGAGTCAGGAGTACCTGGGTTCAAATCCGGTCTCAGACACTTAATAATTACCTAGCTGTGTGGCCTTGGGCAAGCCACTTAACCCCATTTGCCTTGCAAAAACCTAAAAAAAAAGCAAAAAAAAAAAAGAAATCAAATAAGTCCAATGTAGTTTCGGAGATATGATGATAGCACCCACCCTCTTTCATGTGAGGTCAAGTCTTCAGAACTTAGAATCTGGATATCATAATTGCCTCCTTTCAGACTGAATTTGAAAATTCTCTCTCTCTCTCTCTCTCTCTCTCTCTCTCTCTCTCTCTCCCTGCCCCCTCCTTAGCTCAACACTGCTATAAGCCAAAAGAAATTTGATTTTTGATAACCTATGGCCCTGAACCACATGTGCTAGATAAAAGTCTCTACCCCAACTTTCCTTATGCATTTTAAGGTCATGTTAGAGTCAGAAACACATTTCAAAGCAACAAATCTGTGGACATTTCTTTAATAACCTCTTGGTTGCTTATCTAATCAAAGTTAATGGAAAACTAATCCTGTTTTCCCAGCTGGATTATCTGGACATTCCCACCCCTAGACTTTCTACTGATTAAAAAGTTTTAAAATTGATCTGATACCTTTTAGAACTCCAGGACCACTGCCAACTCAATGAATCATTGGTGACTCACCACTACTGACCTTCTGGCTTGGGTCATTTTCCTGATCTTCTCATCTCTATGGAACCAAGGATTCAAAAAGGGGAAGTGCCCACCAGGACTCACTCCTTTTCACTTTATTGACAGCTTCCTGCAATTGGGTTCTCACAGGTTAAAGTGAGTGGATTTGGGGTTTGGATCCAAGTTGCTTGGTTATGGAGAAGAAGCACAAAAGCTTCAAAAGATTATATTATTCAGTACACATGAGGAATTAGAGTCAAGTGATGGATGAGTTGCAGATGAAATTAAACAAGACGATCAAATATGTACTATGCATAATGCATTATACCAGTTTCTGGGAATACAAAAGTAAAAATAAATCATTCAATTAATGAGAACTTCTGCATTATCTACTATGTGCCAGACACACTGTCAGACATAGGACAGAACATATGATGAAAGAAATAATATCTCCATGAAAATAAATATTTCTTGTCCTCCAGGAGCTTACATTCTACTAGATGGATGCAACAAATTCATTGTTAATAAGTATGTAATTAGAAAATAGAGGAAGAATTTATAATTAGGGGGAACAAAATTTTTTTAAGTAGAAAAGAATCCTTGAACTGGACCTTATTCTGATTGGAAGAGAGGGTGGGAATAAATTCAAGTATGGGCAAAGACTGTTGCATATTTTCTATTTTATTTTTGAATACCACCCCTTCAGTGTGTTTGCCCTCCTATATCCACCCCCTCCCCTTTCTTTCCCCTTACCCTTTTCCCTTTTCCCTTCCCTGCCTTCTATTAGTTCCCCTTTTTTCTTCCCCTCCCTTTCTCCACCCCCTCCCCTTTTCCCCTTTTCCCCTTTTAATACTTGAGAGGTTAGATTTTTTTTAAGTTAACTGAGTATGTGTGTAAATTAACTTTAAGCCAAGTCTGATGAGAAGAAGATTCACGTGTTTCTCATCTCATCCCTTCTTCCCCTCTGTTACCATAGGTATTTTGTACCTCTTAATGTAGTGAGATTTACCCCATTCAATCCCTCCTTCCCCTTCCCTCCTTCCTGTCCCACCTTTTTAAGGAGGAGGTGTTTTTAAATCATTCTATCTGAGTCATAGAAAATTCTGAGTATCCATCACTTCTAGCTAAATACATTCTATCTAATAGAGTTACAATTCTTGAGAGTTATGAGAGTCTTTCTCCCAAGAAGGGTTATAGCCAGTTTCATCCCATTGGATAGCAGTCTCATGGATAAGTCATGAGTGTCCATCACTTCTGGCTAGATATATTCTCTCTGTTAGAGTTAAAATTCTGAAGAGTTATGAGAATCTTTTTCCCATGCTGGGTTATAGCCAGTTTCAACTTATTGGATAGCAGTTTTTTCCTTTACCTACTTTTTTTTAACCTTTTCATGTGTCTCTTGAACCTCCTGTTTGATGTCCAAATTTTCTATTTAGCTCTGGTCTTTTCATCAGGAATTTTTGGAATTCTTCCATTTCCTTAAATGTCCATCTTTTCCACTGAAAAAGAAGGCTCAGCTTTGTGGGATAGTGAATTCTTGGCTGCATTCCAAGCACCCTTGCTCTTTGGAAAAATCTTGTTCCAGGCCCCCCTTCCATGCCTTAATGTTGATGCAGCCAGGTCCTGTGTAACCCTTACTGTGGATCCTTGGTATTTAAATTGTTTCCTTCTGGCTTCTTACAGGATTTTCTCTTTTATCTTATAGTTCTGGAATTTGGCCACAACATTCCTTGGTGTTTTCATTTTAGGATCTCTTTCTGGAGGGGATAGATGTATTCTTTCAATTAGTACTTTGCCCTCTGGTTCCATGATATCAGGGTAATTTTCCATCACTAGATCCTGTAATATTAAGTCCAGGCTTTTTTCTCTTCAATGTTTACAGGAAGTCCAATTATTCTCAGGTTGCCCCTCCTCAATCTATTCTCAAGGTCAGTGGTTTTGTTGATGAGGTATTTTACATTTTCTTCTATTTTTTCTATTTTGGGGTTTTATTTAACAGGCTCTTACTGTCTCATGAAATTATTAGTTTCCACAGCCTCCATTCTTTTTTTTAGAGAGGAGTTTTCTTCATTTGCCTTTTGCAACTCCTTTTGCAATTGGTCAATTCTATTTTTGGAAGAGCTTTCCATTTGGCCAACTGAGGATCTGAGAGAATTATTCTCATTTTGGATTTGTCCAATTGTATTTTCCAATGATTTGTTTTCTTGTTGCAAGGTGTTAATTGACTCTCCCAAATTTTCCAATTGATTTTTAAACTCCTTCCTTATTTCTTCAAGGAAGTCTTTCTGTGCTGGAGACCAGATCATATTCTCCTCAGAGGTCCTAGGTTTCTCTAAGTTGGGGTCTTTTTCTTCCAAGAATTTTTCTATGGATCCACCTTTCCACTTTCTCCATTTTGCTAAGACCTTGATTTGGGGAGGGACTGGTTCACAGAGGTTTGGTGTTGGGATCCCTAGAGACTTTACTCATTGAGTGCAATACCTTCACCTGGTCAGTAGGAGGTGCTGGTTGCTTTCTCTGGAGTGTCTGTGACCTTGATTGAGGTCCACTCCCTTACTCTGGAGGGAGTGATTGAAGTTGTTAAATACTTTTTGTCTTCAATCAATGATGGGCTTTACCCTGGGATGAGGTCATTCCTCTCCCTATTGTCAGCTGGGCTGGTTCTTTGTTCACAGACCTGTGCTTGGGGCAGAAGTAATCTGTAATTGTGTTTGTTCTGGGAAGAGGCCTCAGCAGCAATGGAGGCATGAACTTGGAGTCCCTCAGACCAGAGAAGCCCAGGGATGATGTCTACAGCTTTCCTGCACTGGAACTCTTCCCCCAGCCCTGTCAGTAAGCTCTAACACCAATGCCTCTGCTTGCTAGTTGACCCAAGCCTCCATAGTTGACTAGGCTCCAGCCCTGCTGATTAAGCAGCTCCAGCTCTCAGGCCCTCAGGCTCCCAGGGCTCCAACTCTGCCCACTAATCAGGCTGATTTGACTTTGATCGGCCGTCTGTGCCAGGACTCACCCAAGACCACGAAAACAAATCCTGAGGTAGATGTTCTTTCTCCTGGCTTTTCTTTCTGGGTTTTGTGGATTGGATTTCTGTTAAGAGGTTTGTTTCATATCATAGATGGGGAAAGATCAGGAGACTTTAGTACTGTGCCTGTCTTCTCTCTGTCATATTGGCTGGAAGTCTGCATACTTTCTACGTGACCTTGATCAAATCACTTAACCTCTTTATGATCAAAGCTCAGATCATAAACTTATTGTGAAATTAGACTTAAAGAAAGTAGGGAAAACAATGAGTCTATAATGATAAGGCATAAATATTATACCTTCTATACATAAAGTGCAGATGATGACTAGATTTAAAGCATCAAATCTGGTAGATAGAGTACCGAAAGTACTCTGAACAGAGTTTTATATTGTAGTCCATGAGGCAGCAACAAAAAACATGCTAATGAAAAAGAAGTAAGAAAGCAAAATGGCTGTCTGGTGAAGCATTATAAACTGTTAAGGAAAGAATGAACATGAGAAGTAAAAGAGAAAAGAAAAGATATACCAAAATGAGTGCAGAATTCTAGAGAATAGCAAAACCAGATAAGATTTTTATATGAGCAATGCAAAGAAATAAAATTAAACACTAGAATGGAAAAGAGATGCTTTCAAGAAAATCAGAGATCAAGGGAATCTTTGATGCAAAAGTTGGAAAAATAAAAGACAAAAATAGTAAGGACATAGAAGAGATTAATAAGAGATGGTTAGAACTCACAGAACTATACTTGGAATTCACCAGCACTCTCTCTGAAGGTAGACAGCATTCTTTTCATCATAAATCCTTTGGAATTGCCTTAGAACATTGTATAGTTCAGTCTAGTTAAGTATTTCAAAGTTAATAATTACAACATTGCTTTTACTGTGCAATGATCTCTGTTCTCATTTCACTTTGCCCAAGTTCATTAATGTTTTGTCACTTTTTTTTGTAAACAATTCTCCTCAGCTTTTTCTTATAGCTCAACAGTACTCCACCACAACCATTTGCCACGTTTTTAGCCATTACCCAACTGATAAACATGCTCTCACTTTCTAGGTCTTTGCTACCACAAAAGATCTGCTTTAAATATTTTTTGTATATCTTTTTCCTTTTCCTTTTTTTATTCTCTGTAGGATATAGACCTGGTGGTACTGCTACTTAAAAGATATGAATAGTGTTTTTTTTTAATCCCTTTGGGCATAGTTCCAAAGTGTTCTTCAGAATGTATGGATCAGTTTACTACTCTACCATCAATTCTCTTTGCAGAGTTGTGAAAAACAAGTGGAATAATAATTATAAAAATGCTTAGTTTAGAGTCAGTCACATAGTAGGTACTATAGAAATTATGTTCCCCTATCATTCCCCTTCAAAATCTCAGTATGGAGCGAATCTGAGCAAGGTTTCTTGAATTCAAGAGAATAATAATTTTCTCTCTAATATATCAGTGCTCAGAGGACACAATTAGGCAGTTTGGGTCGGGGGGAGGAAGTCCAAGCTATCTATAGCAATAATTAAAAAAATGTTCCAAATCACTAATAATTAAAACAACTCTAGGCTTCTGCCAGACAATTATACGATAACAAAAATAGATAGAAAAGAGAATGCATATATGGGAGAGTGGTTTTTTTTTGGGGGGGGGGGATAGATTCTAGAAAACAACTTGAAACTAATTGCCTAAAGTAAGCCATTCACTTGTAGCTTTTGTCCAAATAATAGTAGGACTTGTTCTATAACTCAGAGAGTTTGAAGGAAGAGATCAAGGATGCATTAAAAAAGCAAAAATGCTCATAGTAACTCTTTGTATGGTTGGAATTATATGTAGGAATTGGAAACTAGGGGAGTGCTCACAAATTGAGGAATGACTGCCAAATTATGGCATAATCAGTTCTGCTATAATCTGTGTTAAGAAAAACCATGTAGTTTGCATTTAAGATCAATAGGAATTCATAGAAAAGTTACAATCAAAGTTCCCAAAATATCTATGGTATGATATTAAAAAACAAATGAGAGCTACTGGAGAAATAAAAGGAAAAGAGAATAAACTTATTGTAAAAAGAGGCATAGGAAATAATTACATTAGAAATGAAGAAACAAAAAGTCAAAAGTCTAAAAAATGGGGAGGGGAAAATCTTAGAAAAAGTGGATTTCAGAAAAGGTCTGAAGACCTTTCTCTAGGCTACTTTTGGTTCTATTCACTACAAATATGACCACTTATTTTCAATATGCAATACTGAGTGATTTCATATCTCCTAACCACTAAATATTGGTGTTTATCAAGTCTCTCTCTCGGCCCCACTTTTTCTCTTTACTTCCTTGGAGATCTCACAGACTTCCCTTGTACTCTCTAGCTAATTGTTAACAGAACTCATGGTTTCAATGATCATCTGCAAGTAGAAGATTCTGATATCTATTTGGTCAACCTTTATCACTTTTGAACTCCAGGCTTACATTGCCGACTTCTCCAAAATGGATTTCTCTACCTGAATGTCCTGTTGCTATTAAAAATTAAAAATGTCCACAATAAAGATCATTTATTTTCACCTTAAAACTTCCCCTTCCTTTAAACTTGTCCATTTCTGTTGAGGACAACTAAGTGGTGGAGTTTACTTGAAGGCCTGTCAATCACTGTTATTTATAGATGTGAAATCAAACTTGACTTTCATTCTTTTTTTACCTCTCATAGCCAATTGGTGATGGTCATGTATGGTATTAATAGCTGGACTCTAGGTTTATCAAACATCAGATTACTATTATCATTTCCTGCTATTGCACTTAGTCTATTCCACTGGTCCACCACTCTATTTCTTAGCCAATACCAGACAGTTTTGATGACTGATGCTTTATAATATAGTTTCAGATCTGGTAGGATTAAGCCACCTTCTTTTGTACTTTTTTTCATTGTATCTCTGAAAATTCTTGACTTTTTATTTCTCCATATGAATTTACTTACAACTTTTTCTAACTCATTAAAGTATTTTTTTTGGAATTTTGATTGGCAGGGCACTAAACAGGTAGTTTAGTTTTGGTATAACTGTCTTTTTTTTTATATTAGCTTGACCTATCCATGAGCAGTTGATGTTTGCCCAGTTATTTAGATCCGATTTTATTTGTGTGAGAAGTGTTTTGTAATTGCTTTCAAAAAGTTTCTGACTCTGTCTTGGCAAATAGACTTCCAGGTATTTTATATTGTCTGCGGTTACTTTGAATGGGATTTCTCTTTCTAGCTCTTCCTGCTGCATCTTGTTAGTCATATATAGAAAAGTTGAAGATTTATGAGGGATTATTTTATATCCTACGACACTGCTAAAGTTGCTAATTGTTTCCAGTAGTTTTTAGATGATTTTTTTGAGATTCTCTAGGTATCTCATCATGTCATCTGCAAAGAGTGAGAGCTTTGTCTCTTCCTTCCCAATTCTAATTCCTTCAATTTCTTTTTCTTCTCATATTGCTGAAACTAACATTTCTAATACAATATTGAATAATGGTAGTGATAATGGGCATCTTTGTTAGCCCCCAATCTTATTGGGAATGCTTCTAGCCTCTCCCCATTGAATATAATGCTTGTTGAGGCTTTCAGATAGATAATGCTTATTATTCTAAGGAACAGTCCATTTATTCCTACATTCTCTAGTGTTTTTAGTAGGAATGGGTACTGTATTTTGTCAAAAGCTTTTTCAGGGGCTGCTAGGTGGTGTAGTGGATAAAGCACCAGCCCTGGAGTCAGGAGTACCTGAGTTCAAATCTGACCTCAGACACTTAATAATTACCTAGCTGTGTGGCCTTGGGCAAGCCACTTAACCCCATCTGCCTTGCAAAACCCTAAAAATAAAAAAAGCTTTTTCAGCATCTATTGATATAATTGCATGATTTCTGATAGGTTTGTAATTGATATAATTAATTATATTAAGAGTTTTCCTAATATTGAACCAACCTTGCATTATAGGGATAAATCCTACTTGGTCATAATGTATTATGCTAGTGATAACTTGTAATCATTTTGCTAAGATGTTATTTAAGATTTTTGCATCTATATTCATCAGGGAGATAGGTCTATAATTTTCTTTCTCTGTTTTAACTCTTCCTGGTTTAGGTATCAGCACCATATTGTGTCATAGAAAGAATTAGGCAGAGTTCTGTCTCCACCTATTTTTCCAAAGAGTTTATATAGAATTGTAACCAATTGTTCCTTAAATGTTTGGTAGAATTCACTTGTGGATCCATCAGGCCCTGGAGATTTTTCTTAGGGAATTCAATGATGGCTTGTTGGATTTCTTTTTCTGAGATAGGGTTGTTTAGGTATTTAATCTCCTCTTCATTTAACCTGGGCAACTTGTATTTTTGTAAATATTCATCTATTTCACTTAGATTATCAAATTTATTGCCATAGAGTTGGGCAAAATAATTCTGAATTATTACTTTAATTTCCTTCTCATTGGTGGTGAATTCACCTTTTTCATTTAAGATACTAGCAACTTGGTTTTTTCCTACTTTCTTTTTTTAATCCAATTGACCAGAGGTTTATCAATTTTATTTATTTTTTTCATAAAATGAACTATTGGTTTTATTTATTAATTCAATAGTTTTTTTGCTTTTGGTTTTATTAATTTCTCCTTTAATTTTTAGAATTTCCAATTTAGTATTTAATTAGGTGTTTTTAATTTGTTCTTTCTTTATTTTTTTAGTTCTATGTTTAGTTCATTGATTTCCTCTTTCTTTAATTTATTCCCGTAAGCATTTGAAGATATAATATATCCCCTGACAGTTGCTTTCAGTCAACCCCATAGGTTTTGGTATGTTGTTTCATTATTGTGGTTATCCAGGATGAAATAATTCATTATTTCTATAGTTTGTTGTTTGATCCATTCATTTTGTAAAATGAGGTTATTTAGTTAGTTTCCAATTAATTTTGGGTCTATATCTCCCTGACCCAATATTGCATATGATTTTTATTGTATTGTGATTTGAGAAAGATGTATTCACTATTTCTGCCTTTCTGCAATTGATCATTAGATTTTTATGCCCTAGTACATGGTGAGATTTTGTGTATCATGTACTGAAGAAGAAGAAGAAGAAGTGTATTCCTTCCTATCCCCATTCAGTTTTCTCTATAATTCTATCATATATAGGTTTTCTAGCAATCTATTTACCTCCTTAACTTCTTTCTTGTTTATTTTATGATTATATTTATCTAAATCTGAGTGTGGGAGGCTGAGGTCCCCCACTAGTAGAGTTTTGCTGTCTATATCTTCCTGTAGTTCTTTCAGCTTCTCCTCTAAGAATTTGAGTACTATCCCATTGGGTGTATACATATTCAGTATTGAAATAACTTTATTGAATATGATACCTTTTAGGAGGATATAATTTCCTTCCTTATCTCTTCTAATGCTATCTATTTTTGCAGCTGCTTTGTCTGAGACAAGGATTGCTAGTCCTGCTTTTTTCACTTGAGCTGAAGTAAAATATATTTTGCTCCAACCTTTCAACTTTAAATGTATCTCTCTGCTTCAAATGAGTTTCCTGTTAAGTAGGATATTGTAGGATTCTGGTTTTTAATCCACTCTGCTTTTTGCTTATGCTTTAAGGGAGAGTTCATCCCATTCCATTTAAAGTTATAATTTCTAACTCTTTATTGCCCTCCATGCTATCTTCCCTCTGTATTTTCCCTATTTTTTACATTATCCATATTCCCCAGTTTTTTGTTTCTGAATATCACCACCTTCAGTGTGTTTTCCCTCCTATATCCACCCCTGCTCTTTCTTTCCCCTTTCCCTTTTTCTCTTTTTCCTTCCCTTCCTTTTATTAGTTCCCCTTTTGCTCCCCCTCCCTGTTTCCATCCCCCCTCCCTTTACCCCTTTTAATACTTGAAAGGCAAAATGTTTCTTTAGTTGACTGAGTGTATGTGCAAGTTAACTTTAAGCCAAGTCAGATGAGAGGAAGATTTACGTGTTTCTCATCTCCTCCCTTCTTCCCCTTATTACAATAGGTCTTTTGTACCTCTTAATGCAATGAAATTTACGCCATTCAATCCTCTCCATCCTCCTGTCTCCCTACTGTCCCCCTTTTTAAGGAGGTAGTGTTTTTAAATCATTCTGAGTCACAGAAAATCATGAGTATCCATCACTTCTGGCTAAGTATATTCTCTCTAATAGTTACAATTCTAAAGGGCTATTAGAGTCTTTCTCTGAACAAAAAGGGATATAGCCAGTTTCTTCCCATTGGATAACAGTCTCATGCATAAGTCATGAGTGTCCATCACTTCTGCTTAAGTATATTCTCTCTGATAGAGTTACAATTCTCAAGAGTTATGAGAATCTTTTTCTCATGCTGGGATATAGCCAGTTTCATCTTATTGGATAGCAGGGTTTTTTTTTTCCTCTTTATCCCCCCCCTTTTTTAACCTTTTCATGTGTCTCTTGAACCTCCTATTTGATGTCCAAATTTTCTATTTAGCTCTGGTCTTTTCATCAGGAATTGTTGGAAGTCTCCCATTTTGTTAAATGACCATCTTTCCTTTTGGAGGAGAAAGCTTAGCATTGTCACATATGGATTCTTGGCTGCATTCCAAGTTCCCTTGCTTTTCGGAATATCTTGTTCCAGGCCCTTCGATCCCTTAATGTTGATGCAGCCAGCTCCTATGTAATCCTTACTGTGGCTCTTTTAGATCTAAATTGTTTCTCTCTGGCTACTTTCAGGATTTTCTCTTTTATCTGATAGTTCTGGAATTTGACCACACATTCCTTGGTGTATTCATTTTAGGATCTCTTTTTGGAAGGTATCAATGTATTCTTTCAATTACTACTTTGCCCTCTGATTCCATGATATCAGGGCAATTTTCCATCACTAAATCTTGTAATATTAAGTCCAGGTTTTTTCAGGAAGGCCTATAATTCTCAGGTAGTCCCTTCTCAATCTATTCTCCAGATCAGTGCTTTTGCTGATGAGGTATTTTACATTTTCTTCTATTTTTTGATTTTGGGTTTTTTTTTTTAACAGACTCTTGTGGTCTCATGAAATCATTAGTTTTCACACATTCCATTTTTTTAGAGAAGAATTTTCATTTGCCTTTTTCCAATTGGTCAATTTTATTTTTGTAAGAGTTTTCCATTTGACCAATTGAGATTTTGAGAGAATTGTTTTCTTTTTGCAAGGAGTTAATTTTCTCTCCCAGATTTTCCAATTGATTTTTATACTCCTTCCTTATTTCTTCAAGGAAGTCCTTCTGTGCTGGAAAGCAGGTCATATTCTCCTTGGAGGTTCTAGGTCTCTTTGAGTTAGCATGTTTTCTTTCCAAGAATTTTTCTATGCACCCTCCTTTGTGTTAGCCTTTCTTCATTATCCTAAGACCTTGTGTTGGGAAAGGGCTGGTTCACAGGGGTTTGTTGTTGGGATCCCTAGAGGTTTTGCTCATTGAGTTTAATAGCTCCAACCAGCATTTGGGGGTGCTGGTTGCTTTCTCTGGAGTGTCTATGAACTTGATTGAGGCCCTCTCCCTTGGCCTGGAGGGAGTGGTTGAAGCTGTTGAATACTTTTATCTTTGATCAGTAGTGGACTCTGCCCTGGGGTGAGGTCAACACTCTCGCTATTCACAGTAGAGCTGGTTCTGCTGCTCTGCCTTAGACTGGGGTGGAAGGTAGGCTGTAATTGTGTTTGTTATGGGAAGAGGCTTCAGTCGAAATGGAGGTGTGGACTCTGATTTCCTCCTGACTTTGGGACCCAGGATCCAAATCTGCAGCTCTCAAGCACAGGAACTCTCCCTCCAGCCCTGCTCACAAGCTCCAAACTGTCAGCACCACAACCAATGCCTCTGCTCCCCAATTGACCTGAGCCACTGTGGCTGAAAAGGCTCTAGCCCTGCTGCTGATCATAGGTTGGTTCTCAAGTCCTCAGGCTAATCAGGCTAATCCATGGCTAATCCAGGCTCTGAGGCTCTCTCTCTGGGTCTATGTCCCTAGCAAAGTCCACCCTCTGCTCCTGGACTCACCCACAATTGTGGCAGACAGATCCTGAGGTAGATGTTCTTCTCTTGGTTTTTCTTTCTGGGTTTTGTAGATCGGATTTCTGTTAAGAGGTTTGTTTCAGATTATATATGAGGGAAGATCAGGAGACCTTTAGCAGTGTGCCTGTCTTCTCTCTGCCATCTTGGCCCTCTCCCTCCTCATGTTTTTTTAAATTATTTTTGCAAGCAATAGAGTTAAGTGATTTGCCCAAGATCACACAGCTAGGTAATTACTAAGTGTCTGAGGCCAGATTTGATTTCAGGTCCTCCTGACTCCAGGGCCAGTGCTCTATCCACTATAGAATAGACTAGTAACAAACCAGTAAATGCAAAGAATGGTGAACATCAGAACTATACCCAACACTGTCATCAACCCCTATCAAACTCCTTCAGGTTACTTGATAACAATTATTCCTCAGACCCAGCACCATGCTGCATATTATTCTATAGTCAAATTGCTCAACTCAGACCAAGTCCTGGCTGGACTGCTCAAGATGCCAACCTCATCTATTCCAGAATATTCCTGGTGCTATCCACTAAGCTGCCACATAGTACAATGAGATCAACTTTTTCACAGGTTCCACAAGTCATATTAATAGAGTGTGTTGTAAACACATCAACTCAGACAATGGATCCACATTTTGCAGCAATTGCTGCCACAGGTATTCCTGTCCCAGAGGATATGCAAGCTGCAGGTATTCAGAATCCTCAACAGTATCTTAATACATAGTCACAAGTTACCATGAAGCAGACTCTTGTTCATGTGCAAAGCCAGAAACTTTTAACTACTTCCATGTTGGCATCTGCCCCTCCTCAAGAGCAAAAGCAGGCATTAGGAGAATTACTGTTTCCACTCATTGAGTCCATTCATCTTACCCAGGTGAGTATAACTACTGGCTATTGTTAGAATTCAACAACTCTGAGTTTCTTCATAGGTTTCAGTCTCACAAGCCTCTTTGCTCTAAGGTTGATGAAGCTTCAGTGATATGGCAAACTAGTCAAGCTAAAGGTCATGAAAATAACAATGCCACTGACATTCTAACTGTTTAAAAGAAAGAATTGGAGACCATAGATTGGAATCTCAATTTCATTGAAGAAAAATACATAAATATAAAAAACTTAAATATTGTGACAAAATTGAAAAATATCAAATAAATTTAAAGAGAAATGTACCTTTAAAACTAATGGACTGAAAAAATTCCAGATCTAGAAACTTAATACTAGTCTGAGATTATTTGTTGATTTAAAAACAAGACTAAACAAAGAAAATCCCCCATGCTGATATATCTATATCTATCTATATCTATATATTTATATCTATATATATGTGTGTGTATTAATGTTTTATAGATGTGGGGGAAAGAATTTTCAGCACAGTAAAGCATTACTTTCTTTCATTTTGTTATCCTTTACTGGTAAGAAAACTCAGAATATCACCACTGTGTTAACAGAATTAATATCTGAACAAGGAAGCATAATTTGCATTATAAAATTCTTGCTTTCAAGAAAAATTCTTTAAACAGTGGGGAAAAGAATAGGGTATTGAAAAATAGAATAATCTCAGCTTTGATTGAACTTTTGACCTAGTCTTTCATTTTATCTTCTAACTACTCAGATCCTAATCATAGGTTTTTACCTTCCTCTTTTTCCTTTATAAAGTTTCTCTTCACAATCCCCATTTTCAGTTTAGTGTCTGTTTTATTCGTGATTTAATCTTCATTGAATCTATATTTCTTCTATTTGATACAAGCTGTGGATTAATGGGTAAGTCAATTCATCTCTGTCTGCCTCAGTTCCTCAACTTTAAAATGTGAATAATAAAAGTACTTTCCTCCCTGGGTGGTTGTGAAGATCAAATGAGATAAAATTTGCAAAGGCTTTGGCACAATATCTAAAGCATAGTAGTTATTTAGTAAATGCTTCTTTTCTTACTTGTTTCAATAGTGACTTTACCTTGTCTCTCCCTTTCTTCCCAAATATATTCCTTTTTCTCTCCTTTCCATTTAATCTCTTATAGTCATTGTGGTCAAGAATCTCACAGATGATTGTTAGGATAACACATTACAAAAGCCAGGTTGACTGTGAAAACTCAAGAGATTCCAACCTGTTCATAGGAAGGAGAGAATTAAGACAAAAGGAAAAGGTGAAATAATTCGCAGAGGTTGAATGGGAGTCTGTGCTATTATCCTTTGCACCTGGAGAAGGAAGCAGCTGTTCTTGCTCATTAGCATAATAAGAAGGGTGGGTGCGTGAATGTATCAATTAAATTTTCGACCCCAGCCAATGACTGGCAAGAAGGGGCAGGAATAAAGTTTTTGAAAATGAATATAACATCTAGCATTTGGGGGGTTTGGGACCCTTTTCTCCTTGAGAGAGATCTTAATAAAAAGATGTCTTAATAAAAAAAATTTAATCACTCTGGACTAAGTATTCACCAGTTGTTTATAAACAGTCATCAAAACATAATCAAGGAGTCCCTAGTTACCCTCTATCTTCTATCTCTTCTTTTATGACACCCTAGCATGTTAGGTATCTGAGGGAACACTTTCATCATCTCCTTTTAGCATATAAGCATTTGCATCCTTAGATGCTTTCATCTGATTCTTCACTCATTTATTTCTGAGGAAAAAAAGGACTACTCAAAAAATTAAAGCACTATGATTCAAGATAGAAGAAATGAAAAAAATGACTTCAAAAACTGAATACATAAAATAAAGTACCAATAAATGAATCCACAGGGATTTGATTGTTAGCTGATGGCTAATATTTATAATTGAAATTAAAATATTACAAATTCAGCTAGAGACAAGAATTTCCAGTTTGAAGGAAAGGAAGTTGAATTAACATAATTGAATAACATAAAAGTATACTTCCCCCTACCAGAAACTGTAGAAGTGAATGGAAGAATGTTTTCTGAACAGCAATAGAGCTCAGGATGTTACTCAAACTGACATAATCTGAGACTAATTAGTATTAAAAAAATAAACATTTAAATAAAAAAGAGGGACTTCAGCTGACAAAAAATGAAAACTCCAAATCTGTAAAAAATATTAAATTTGTAAGTGCCTTAAGGAAATAAACATAAGAAAGGTAAATTAAGTAAAGTTAGGAAGAAAAACTGAAGCAATAGGGTAAATTACCCTATCTCCAGAAATAAGAAGAGGGAAAAACTCAGAAGAAAAAAGTATAAGCAAAGTTTAAAGAAACAGAAGTCATGGTGGAGAAATACCTCTGAAATACAGGGGACTAACTCACATACACCCTTCCCCTGTAAAAGAATAAATGTTTTCTTGGTGGAACTGAATAGCAAGATAAGTGTGTTCATAAAAAGGCAGAGAGAAAATAAGAGACAGAGGGGAAGGTGTGCTGTACCTTAATGAAGACAATGGTAAACAATGAAAGAAAATAATTCCTATAGCTATTCAGGAAAAAGCAAGACTGGAAAAATGAGTAAGAAAGATTTTTTTTGGACTATGCAAAAGAGTCTTCTTGCTTCTTTTCTTTCTCACTTGCCTTAATCATTGAGATATCCTGAGGGTCTTATCCTCCCAACAATGTTTTTCCTTCTTTTTTTGGAAGTGGTCGTTCCTGGCCTCTGTGTTTATCTCTTATTTAACCTTAATGACAGAATAGGAGTTGCCTCAGGCAAACTGTGACCTGGAAACTACCTAACTTTAAAAAAACATGGCCTCCCACTGCATTCTGGGCCATCTTCAGTCATCTTGATCCATATCTGGTCACTGGACACAGACGGTTCCAGAGAAGAAAGTGAAGCTGGTGACTTTGTACATCACTCCAACTCACTAGCATGTCAAGGCAACACCTAATGAAGTCATTAGTTTCCAAAGACTCCATTATTTTTTTAAGAGAAGAATTTTCTTCATTTACCTTTTGCAACTCCTTTTCCAATTGGTCAATTCTATTTTTGAAAGAGTTTTCCAATTTTATTTTTCAATGATTTGTTTTCTTGTTGCAAGGCGTTAATCTTCTCTTGGTTTTCTTTTTCCAAATTTTCCAATTGATTTTTAAACTCCTTCCTTATTTCTTCAAGGAAATCTTTCATATTCTCCTCAGAGGTTCTAGTTCTCTCTGAGTTAGGGTTTTTTCCTTCCAAGAGTTTTTCTATGGACCTTTCTTTTCACTGGACTTTCTTGATTTTAGTAAGACCTTGTGTTGGGGAGGGGCTGGTTCACATGTTTGGTGTTGGGGTCCCTAGAGAGGATTACACTGAGTGTAATCTCTCCAGCTGACCAGTAGGGGGTTGTTAGAGGTTTTGTTCATTGTGTGTAATACCTCCAATTGGCCAGTAGGGGTGCTGGTTGCTTTCTTTGGAGTGTCTGTGACCTTGATTGAGGCCCTCTCCCTTGGCCTAGAGGGAGTGGTCAAAGTTGCCGAATGCTTTTATCTTTGAACAATGGTGGGTTCTACCCTGGAATGAGGCACACACTCTCCTATCGTCAGCTGAGGAGGTGGTTCTGCATCTCAGCTGCTCCCACACCTGCCCCTGGGACAGAAGTAGTCTGTAATTGTTTTTGTTCTGGGAAGAGGCTTCAGCTGAAATGGAGGTGTGAACTCTGAGTTCCTCCTTACCAGAGGGGCCCAGGGATGATGTCTGCAGCTCTCCTGGATGGGAACTCTCCTTCTAGTCCTGCCGGCAAGTTCCAGATGGTCTGAGTCACTACCAATGCCTCTGCTCCCTAGCTGACCCAAGCCCCCATGGTTGATCAGGCTTGAACCCCTCCACTGATCAAGCTAGTCTCATTCTCATGGCCCTTAGGCTCCTGGGCTCCAGCCCTGCTTCTAATCAGGTTAGTATGTGGCTAATCCAGGGTCCCAGGTTTTCACCTGTCCCATGCTCCTGGCAGAGTCTGCCCTCTGTGCCCCAACTTACCCATTACTGCTCAGGACAAATCCTGAGGTAGATGTTCTTCTGGCTTTTCTTTCTGGGTTTTGTTGATCAGATTTCTGTTAAGAGATTTGTTTCATATTATTTATGAGGGAAGATCAGGAGATTAGCACTGTGCATGGCTTCTCTCCGTCATCTTGGCCAGAAGTCCTTTCTGGTAAACTTATGATGAAGAAGGTAATTCACCCCAGAGACAGAGTCATTGGAATGTGAACACAGACTGAAGTATATTTTTTTTCTCTCTCACTATTCTTGAGCATTCTCATCTTCTTGGGGGAGGAGGGGGTTTTATGTTTACTCCCATAACAAGATTATTGTAATAATATAGAATAAGAAAATTAGAAAAAAACATAAAACATATGAAATGTGTTTGACTATCAACATGAACAGGGAAACTGTTTAAATATAACAATTACAAATCTCCATTTATAGAAGTGAAAACTGACCTAAATAATTATAAAAATCTTAATTGCTCATAGGAAAATTGAATAAATATAATGAAACTAGCAATACTACAATAGTTAAATAATACCATACAAATCCAAAGATTATTTGATACTGCTAGAAAAATAATAAAATTCATCAGGAAGTCAAAATGAAGCAGAGAACCTGGAAATACGAGATCTCAAAATATTACTAATTTAGAAACAGATCGAATAGATCAGTGAAAGAGAGGATGCTTATTACAATTAGAAACAAGCTTACCTGGTGGTCTAATTTTTATATACCAAAAAATAAAAGAAACAAAACAAAGCAAAACAAAATTCCAGTCATTAAGGTAGAAACTCACTATCTGACAAAAACATGTGTTGGAAACATTAGGAACTTTTCTGACAAAAAAATGCTGAATCTAACACTATAAACTTCAATTTTATTCACTACAAAATTCAAATTTATACATGACATAGACACATGACATATAAAAAGTCACATCACATACAATTTAGAGATATAAGGAAGTGATTATCATTCAGATCTGTAAGTAGGGAAAGATTTCATGGGAAAAAATGAATTTAGAGAATTACAGAAAGTAAAAGGAGCAATTTTGAGATATAAATTGAAAATAAACTGGCACAAACAAAAGCAATGTAGATACAATTAGTAGGTAAACAATTGCCTGGTGAAAAATATTTGCAATAATTTTCTCTGATAAAGATGTGGAATTATCTCAATAAAATAAAATAAATGATCAAAAATTATGACTAAGTATTTCTCAAAGGAAAGTGTCAAAACTACAAATAGTCATATTAAAAGTTATTGCAAGGAGAATACCAACTGTATCCAGAGAAAGAATTATGGACTTTGAACCAAGACCAAAGACTATTACCTTCAAATTAGAAAAACAAAAAAAATTATCTTATTATGTAATTTTACTATCTCATACTTTATTTTTCTTCCTTAAGGATATGATTTCTCTATCACATTCAACTGAGATTGATGTATAACATGAGAACAATGCAAAGACTAATAGAATGCCTTCTGTGGGGAGTGGGGGAAGGAAAGCAAGAATGGGGGGAAATTTGTAAAACTCAAATAAAATCTTTCTTAAATAAATAAGCATGATCTGTTGTTTGTTTTGCAATGCAAATGGGGTCAAGTGGCTTGCCCAAGAACACACTTCTAGGTAATTATTAAGTGTCTGAGGCCGGATTTGAATTCAGGTGCTCCTGACTCCAGGATCAGTGCTCTATCCACTGCGCCACCCCAGCTCAAGTAAGTCTTTCCAAGTTTTTCTGACAGTATCCTGCTCATCATTTCCTCTAATTGATTGGTATTCCAACACAATTCCATGCTATTATTCATTTATATATTCCTCAATTGAAGTTTCTCATCAATGTCTAGAAAAAAGCTACTATAAATATTTGTATGCAAAAACATCCTTTTCCTTTTTGTTTTCTATTGCTTTTGGGTTACAGTCCTAGTAGTGGTATTAGTAGGTCAAATACATGGTTTCACACTCTTTCGGGCATAGTTTTACACTGCATTAATGTCTCTTGTCTCCCACATCCTCTCCAGCATTTGTCATCGACTTTTCCCTTTCCTATTAGCCAATCTTATATCTAGGAGGTAGCACTTCAGAATTGTTTAAATTGCATTTCTCCATATATAGTGAGTTAGAATGTTTTATTATATGATTATAATCTTGATTATTTTAAAAGATATGAAAAAACATTTTGATCATTTACCAATTGGTGTATGGCTATTATTTTTTATTCATTTTACTCAGTTTTCTTTATGTTTGAGAAATGAGGCCTTTATCAGAAAGACTTGCTTCAAAATTTCTCTTACAACCATTATTGTTCACCATATTTCCCTCCATCCAACTTCTTACCGTGTTTATTCTTTTCACCTCCTTGTTTAACACAGTCTCACCTAGAATCCTCCTTCTGACTACCTCTTACTCCAAACTACCCTTCCTTCTTCACCTCCTTCTCTTATTCCCTTCTCCTCCTCTTTTCCTGTACAATAAGATAGATTTCTATGTCCAAGTGAGTGTACATGGTATTCTTTTTGGGGTCAATTCTGATGAAAGTAAGGTTTTCTCATTCCCACTCATTTGATCTTTTTCCCCTCCCCTGAAAATGAAAATTTGTGATGCTTTTTTGTGTGTGATAATTTTACCCCATTTTCCTGCTTCCTATCCCTTTCTCCCAGTACATTTCTCTCTCATCCCTTACTTTTATTTTTTTAGATATCAACCCATTGCATTCAACTCATACCTGTGTCTTTTTTCTCTATATACTCCTTCAAACCACTATTAATTAGAAAGTTCTTATGCAGAATATAAAGTTTGACCTATTAATTCCTTTTCCTGTTTACCATTTTATGCTTCTCTTAAGTCCTGAATTTGAAAGTCAAATTTTCTATTTAGTTCTGATCTTTTCATCAAGAATACCTGAAACTCAAAAAAGGGGGGGGGGGGCTGGTGGGTAGTGGATAAAGCACCAGCCTTGGAGTCAGGAGTACCTGGGTTCAAATCCAGTCTCAGACACTTAATAATTACCTAGCTGTGTGGCCTTGGGCAAGCCACTTAACCCCATTTGCCTTGCAAAAACCTAAAAAAAAAGAAAAAAAAAGAATACCTAAAACTCCTCTATTTCATTGAATATCTTCCCCTCCCCACTGCCCCAGGATTATACTCAATTTTGTTGATAGGTGATTCTTAGATGTTCTAGTTCCTGTGTTATTCTGGTTATGACTTCATGATATTTGTTATGTTTGTCTGTTTTGTGGGGGTTTTTTACTGCTTGCAATATATTCTTGTTGACCTTGGAGCTCTGGAATATGGCTATAGTATTTTTTGAAGTTTTCATTTTGTGATCTCTTTGTGGAAGTGATCAACGAATGCTTTTAATTTGTATTTTAATATCTGGTTCTGGAATATCAGAGCACTTTTCCTTGACAATTTCTTGAAAGATGGTGGTATTGTCTATAAAACAGAAAAGAAAATCCTAATGAGGAAAAAAAGCATAGTAAAGAGAAATGGAGGAAATTCAAAATCAATTCTCTAATCTTTCAATGAGAATATCAATTGATCTAATAAAATTAAAGCTACAAATTGAATAAGAAAATAGAACCCTATATTCTCCTATTTATAAGAGTTGAACAGAGACTTCTGCCTACAAAATTAATTAAAAATATCAAAAATTGAAATCATGTTACCTGAAAATAAATTTAGATAAAGATAAATAAGGAGAGGACATTCTCTGTAATCATCAAAGAAAATAATATTAGTAGTCAACATATATTTTGGAAATGCCATATTAATAATAAAGAAAACTAACTGAATTATAAAGTATAATTATAGCTTCCTTCTAACACTAGCAGAGATGGGGTACTTGCCTCCATAGTTATGGCATATTGATTTCAATTAATTCATTTCAATTCAATTAAACATTAGCAACTGGGAATTGTGGAAATGACAAGTTTACATACCATCTATAATTTATAGGGTGCAATGACCCTGAAACTTTCAGATATATAACAGTCACCTCCCATTATTTGTTGTCAGAGAACTGTCATAGAATACTCAATAGAATACTCAGTGACAAGGAGCTGATGTGATGTCTGTGACTGATAGGGTAACCAGCTGCCTAACCAAAGCTATTCAATCCAATAATCCTGGGGTGTGGGGGGAAAATATTAGTTCAACACCCCCATAGGACAACAGAAATTTGATTGCTGACAATATGTGTCATCCAACAAGGTGAGCTGGACAAAATTCTTCTGTACTCTCACTTTCCTTGTGCTATTTAGGACCAGGTTAAATTCAGGAACAGATTTCAAAGCACCAAATCTGTAGACATTTCCTTTATAACATCTTCATAGATAAGTTAAACAAAGTTAATGGAAAACTAATTCTGTTTGCCTAAAAGGACTATCTGTTTGTTTACTAGGCATTCCCACCCCTTTTTTTCTGTAAATGATTACAAAATAATTGTAATTGATCTAATACTCTAAGAACTGGAGGACCATCTCTCAGCAAAATGGATCCTTTGGGACTCACCACTACTGCCCTCCTGGCTGGTGTCCTTTTCCTGATTTTCTTGTCTCTATGGAACCAAAGATTCACAAGGAGGAATTTACCACCAGGTCCCACTCCTCTTCCCCTTATTGGCAATATCCTGCAGGTGGATTTGAAGAACATTGCTGCATCACTCTCACAGGTAAAGGAACTAAATTTGGGATTTGGTTCCTAGTTTCTTGTATTTTGGGGAGTGACACAAAGGCTTTAAATGAATTTCTGATTCAGGATTCTTGGTGATTTAGAGTCCTAGATCATGGAATGCATGAATAAGTTCTGAGTGAAACTTCCATTACCAATTATATTAAGGCACACAGTGATTTTTTTTTTGCTCAAATTTCCATAGCAGCAGAAGAAATTAAACAACAGTACTAAGTATTAATTATGTGTAATGCATCAAATTGGTCTCTTGGGATAAAAAGGTAAAAACAAATCATAAAATTAATGAGAACTTCAGTATCTACTCTGTCCCAGACACTGTTCCAGAAACAGGTGAATGAAGCAAACTCTCTTTGAAAAGATATTTTTCCTGTCATTCAGGAATAAATGTTGTACTAGATGGATACCAAAAGAAAAATCATAGATAAGTAAACAGAAGGTAATGAGATGATAGAGGAAGTTTTTGTAATTGGAGTGTCTCAAAATAAGTTTTAAGAAAGAGAGGCCACCTAAGCATGACTTTGAAGACAGTATTGAATGAATCCCAAGTAAGGGAGACAGTCTAGGCAAAGACAAGGAGTTGCAAGATAATATGACTAGCAGTAGTATAGTTTAGCAAGAATGTACCACTTGGGTTGAGGGTAAAAAAATATATCTGAACAATTAGTTTGAAGCCAAATGAAAAATTAGGAAAATAATTGGTAACCCCGTAGGCTTTTGAGTGGAGAAACCACACGGTCAAAACTGTGCCACTGGAATAGTGTTATTAATTGTGTGGATTATTTATTGTAAAGGAGGGAATACTAAAAGCAGGGGACTGAACTTGGAGATCAGCAAAAGAATGGATAAAAATATCATTCATGAAGTACCTACTATATTCTTAGTATTGTGGAGAATACAGATTAAAAGATTTCAGCTGCTTGTCAGTTGGAAAGCCTTTTGCTCCCCAGGACAAATTAACAAAACAGGCAGTAGTACAACACATTTAATGTCACTTACACTGATAAAAATCATAGCTTTTATGATATGATTTTTCATTCCCAAAGAGGATCATGACATCAAGGAAGGTGATATCATGACTTACAAGTGAATTCAAGGAGGGCTGTGCAAAATCTCCAGTTTCACTCTCCCCTCAGAAACCATCTGGGTCCAGAGTCAAGATATAGATCAAAACAACCTGATGTCCCTGATGTTGATGTTATTGGATGAAATGGGAGACCTTGATCTTTTTAAACTAAGGTTTTCCCATGTCTCAGTTTGTAGGAGGAAACACCAGCTTGGTGATTAAATTTTGATAAGAAATGAGAAAAAAAGGATGGTTAATTTTAGTTTAAAAACTCAATCTTGGTGGGAAAGACCCATAGGTTTCTTTCCCCACCCCCCCAAAAAAGAAACAATTGCTATGTACACTCACTCTGAGCCATGAAATCCCAGACAATGATCAGATGAGGCTTGGGAATAAACCCTATTTTTTTTGTTTTTTAGATTTTTCAAGGCAATGGGTTAAGTGGCTTGCCCAAGGCCACACAACTAGGTAATTATTAAGTGTCTGAGGCCAGATTTGAACTCAGGTACTCCTGATTCCAAGGCCAGTGCTCTATCCACTGTGCCACCTAGCCACCCTGATAAACCCTATTTTTTGACCAATCAGTGAGAGCCAGAGTGATTTGAGTTTAAGGCATAGTCCTTAATAAAAATGAAATCTAGTCCATAAAAAGCACTATATATTATTCAGTTTCATTGAACAAAATTTACATTGATTTAGGCAGAGCAGTACCTATATGGACAGAGAGAGAGAGAGAGAGAGAGAGAGAGAGAGAGAGAGAGAGAGAGAGAAGAGGGAAGGGAAGCAAAAACAATGGAAGAAAAGAAGAAGGAGGAAAGGAAAAAGGAAGGGAAAAACTTCATTGCCCAATGAGAACATTCACAAAATAAGCATATTAAACTATATTAAATATAACTGTGTAAGGTAATATTTGGAGGGGAAGGTACTAGCACTTGGGGAATGGGTAAGGAACAAACTTGAGTAGAAAGTACCTAATGATCTAGATTTGTGAAAATTAAAAATTCTAAGAATCAGAGGCAAGGAAGGAATGCATACTGGCCATGGGAACTAAAAAAAGTTTTGCAAGACTAAGGGGACGGTGCATAGTGTTGCGTGAAAAATAGCAAAAATATCAATTTGTCTGAACCATGGAATAAATGAAGAGGAATAATGGTGTTGAAAAGTTTAGTTCTAATGAAGTTGAGAAGTATCAAAGAAACTCCCACTTGATCCTAGAGGTAATAGAGAACCATTGACTTTTGCTGAGCATGGGAGTGAAATAGTCAGCATCTACCTATGAAGTTGTATCTTTACCAGAAATAAGGAATTTTGGAAGAGAGTGCCTTTTTGATGTAAGGATAATAAATTTTATTTTGTACTTATTGCAAAAGAGAAATACTAAAAGCAGGAGATTGAACTTGGAAGTCATCAGAAGAATGGATGAAGGCATCATGTTGGATTCCTATTCATATTCAAGAAAGATAATAGGCAACAATGCGCAGTTGTACAGTTTCCTCCATAGTGATTATGAAATTACCAGGAAGCACAATATAGAAAGAAAAGACAAGTTGACCCCATACAGAACCATGAGAAAATTCATGGATTTGTGATTCAATATGACATAGTATCCAACAAAGGAGACTGAGAAGGAATAATTAGACAAGTAAAAAGTGGTGTGTGTGTGTGTGTGTGTGTGTGACAGAGAGAGAGAGACAGAGAGAGAGAGACAGAGAGCTAGATAAATCCAGTTCACATAGATCATGTGGGAGAAGAGGGTAGTCAACAGTGTCAAATGATGTGAATGATCTAGAATGGGGGTAGTTATGTGATGTAGTGGATAAGGCACTGGCCCTGGAATCAGGAGGACCTGAGTTCAAATCCAGCCTCAAATACTTAATAATTACCTCACTGAATGATTTTGGGCAAGTCACTTAATCCCATTGCCTTGCCAAAACAAAAAAAAATTCTAAAATGATATGGACTGGGATAATACCATTAGATTTGGCTATTCAGAGATCATTAGGAGAGAGCAGTTGGGGTTGAGTGTAGATGGCCAAAGAAATACTATTAATATTTCAGAAATGAGATGATAGGGAACATATTTTTGTTAGGAAATGGCAATCACCTCTCTATTCTGTGTAGTTTTTCCCATGCCCTTCCATAAATTTTCCTTAGGTTATCTACCAAACATTGACCCCAGGCCCCTTGCCTTTTTTTTTGTAATCTCTTTATACTGAATAGAAACCAATGGAACTTACAGGGAATCATTTTCTGAGAAAAAATGTTGTTCCATAAAATAATGGGAATTTCTAAGAAGCAAATTAGAAGGAATGAAAATATTACTTTGTTGCTCCACAGCTTATGCCTTGTATACCCAGAATTCATTAATAACACATGATCCTATATATGCATAGTTAACACATAGGTACACCTGCTTATGGCATGTTAGGAGATAGTTATGGGAGTAAATTCCTCAACTTATTTCTTGGAATTTTTTCACAGCTGGCTAAAAAATATGGCTCAATCTATACTATTTATCTTGGAACTCAGCGTGTTGTGGTTCTACATGGATATAACATTCTGAAAAAGACTCTAATGGATCAAGGAGATGGTTTTATGGACAGAGGATTTTTACCAATATTTGAAGATACATTCAAAGGACAAGGTATATGTTGTTCCTTCAAGAGTCATTAAAAACAAAGGGGTATGACAGAGCATATCCAGTAAAATGCAGCTTCCATCCCTGGGAGCTATAGTTACTGCTTTCAGGTTTATTGTTCTAGTTTCAGCACCAAGGACAAGATAATCATGAGGTAGGTACCTAATCCCCTGCCATGCATTTTGATTGAAATTTGACTAAGAATAAACTTGTTCAATGAACTAAGTAAAAACAAAACAAAAACAAAAACATGGCTACCATATACACTGAACCCTCAACCACCTCCATTGTTAGAATGACCAATGTCCTCCTTTTCTCCTTTGTCTAGGAATTACTTTTAGTAGGGGAGAGAAGTGGAAACAAAACCGCAGATTTTCCCTCATGACCCTGAGGAACTTTGGGATGGGGAAGAGAAGTATTGAAGAGAGAGTTCAAGAAGAAGCCAAATGCCTAGTGGAGGAGCTCAGGAAAACAAAGGGTTGGTTTTCAGTTCTGGGCATGTGGGGTCCAATTGCTCAACCATTCCCAATCCTGCTTTGGAGGTCATTCTAAGGTTATACCTCGATTCACTGATGAGATAATCACTCTGCTGCACCAGAGAGCTCCCTGCTCTGTTCACATTCTTGGGTATTATCAACTTATATAGCTTATTTATTTTTTCTTTTTAGTTTTTGCAAGGCAATGGGGTTAAGTGGATTGCCCAAGGCCACACAACTAGGTAATTATTAAGTGTCTGAGGCCTGATTTGAACTCAGGTACTCCTGACTCCAGGGCCGGTGCTCTATCCACTGTGCCACCTAGCCACCCCTACGTAGCTTATTTATAAAAGATAAAAGAAATTGTCCAGGGAAACAACATTCACTAGATCAATGTCCAGTTTCTATATGATTGAAAACATTTCTGTTAAAGCTGATCTTTCTCCCTTTTGGGGAAACTATTTTCAATATTAGGTCAACCTACTGATCCCACCTTCATCCTTGCCTGTGCCCCATGCAATGTAATTTGCTCTGTTCTCTTCCATGATCGATTCAAGTACAATGATGAGAAATTTCTCTATCTGATGAACTTGTTAAATGAAAACTTTCGGTTGCTCAACTCACCATGGATACAGGTAAAACCACAGCCATCTTCTTATTCTATAGTGGTTTGTTGAATTTCAGTATAGAATCAGTGTACCATAGGAAGGACCACAAAACATGTCAGAAAACACACATTCACATGTGATAAATTTAAGAACAATAACATCATACAATATCTTTGTTTCTCAAAAAAGTTCCAGGTACATATTCTATTCCCAGTAGGCAACTGAATTAGATCTAGGTCAAACAAATATTTATGTTATAGAGAAACACATCTGATTATAGTCTGAGATATCCCAAGAAGAATACTCTCCATACATATGACCAAGGTGAATAGTTTATCATCAAGGAAACTACCCAGACCATTTCAGAGAAATTAGTGAGGAAAGCTGGTCCGAGCTAAGTGAGAATCCATTTAGACCAACAGTCTATGGATTCTAAGCATGTTAAGGCCTAGCCTATACAATGTATAAACATGTAGGACCAAAACTTTAATTCACAGAAACCAAAACTAAAGTCCCTCAACCAGCCAAAAACAGAATTTCTTTTCTTTTACATGTGTTCTCTTCCACTTACAATCTGGGGAATCACTGTAACTAAACTATTCTATAGTAGAATGCTATGTTGTTGGGGATGAGATCTACTTCATTTTTATCTATATCACCATAGTTTAGGACAGGATAATTCATGGAGAACTGAATAAATACTTGATGGATTTGATTTATGTAATGTAAATTGAATTGATTGGATACTTAGGTATTTATTTGTCTTTTTTTTAATGTTGACTTCTCCAAGATAAGTAGATTTTCCTTCACTCAAATATCAGTTACTTCTGAATAAGGATATAATATTCTTTCTGCCTTCTGACTCCCTCCATGGGTAGCACAGCATGAAAAAAATGTTTTGTTATATTTGCCAATTTAAGGTTATATTTGAGAAGACTTATGAAACTCTTGGGATTTGTGCGGAGTGGCTAACCACTGCTCTTTTGATCAGGAGATCACAAACTTATAGAATTTATATTAAGATAAGAAATAACTGGACTCATAAAGAATGACTCTGAAACCTTGATCAGACACTTAATAGTTGTGTGCCCTTGCAAAGTCCCTTCACCTCTCTCATCTTGAGTTTCCTTGTTCGTAAAATGTAAAAATAACAGTAATTATCTACCAAAGTTGTTGTGATACTCAAATGAGCTAATATATATAGAACACTTTGGGAACTGATGCAGTGCTCTATAATGGTAGTCATTGTTGCTATTACTGTTATTACTGTTACTGAAGAAAGGAGGAAACTGAGATACAAAAAGGGACATGATATACTTGAAGTGACCCTGTATGTCACATAGTATGCATACTGACCCAGAGCTTCTGACTCCACATCTAATTGGTTTTCCACTTAATCATTCTCTGCTAAAGTACAGATAACCTCATCATCACAAAACAGATGAGCACATAGGAAACATGAATTTTTAGCTTCTTTTAAATCCTTTTGCCAATATTGTGTGATTGAGCACCATGGTCAGCTCAAGTATCCTTACTCTTAGCAAGGACAATAAGAGCCGATAATTTTATGAAATGATGACCATCTTCTATTTTATAGGAGACAAAGACTATTCCATTTTTCACTCACTTCCCCTTCTCTTTTTATCTGATAGTCACCAAAGTCAACTAGAGCTATAGAGATAAACAACCTAGGCTTTCCCAAGAGGAACAAAGAGAATCCTGATTGTCAGGCATTTAGACCCTCCAAATATGACATCACTATATTCACCTTGATTCACATAATACTCCCTTTCATGTACTGTTTGGCTGAACCATACTGGACCATACTCTGTCCACACCAAACCCTGCACTTCTTTCACATTGTGACCTTTTTTCCCCCCTGTCCTTATTCCTTGAGTGTCCCTCTGGTTCCCTTTTTGCCTATAGAATTTCTCCCCATTCACTATTGTCAAACTTAAATGCTGGCTTCATCAATCTTATCTTGGTCCCTCTATCCAGCAATCACCTTATGCCTCTAGATCTCCCATAGGATGGTATGCACATCCTTCTGATGCAGCAATAATATAACATGTGAGTCATCCATGTGTATTTGTTTTACTCCCTTTCTAGAATATAACTCCATATTGGTGGGGGTGTTTTTTATTTTTAGAAACTTTACATCTCTCTGAACATCTAACATATTTCTCTAAATTGAATAAATACTTTGTGGATGTTCATTGAATTGATCTAAATGGACTAATAATTGAACACTAACTCATTTATTTGAATTTATAGTGCAAAAGCTCATCATATAGCATACTTTCTGACTTCCTTGCTCTAAAATATACATACAATACTAAGGGCACACCCTAGTTTTTCCAATATGAAAGTCTTTCCATATTGGTAAGAGCTTGGAGATGCTTTGACAACCCAAGGCCATCTCCATAATGGGACTAGGAACACTAGAAGAATTGAACTAAAGGAAACATCAATTACTGATTAACCCAAAACTGCTTTTTCAGTTAGTAAGTTTTCCAGAGTCATTAATATTTCAGTATGACACTAACAAAATGGAACATCAAGTGACAGAAAGATGAATTCCATTAAAAATACAGAACACCTAAAATACTTGGGAATTGACTTACAAATATGCACAGAGAAGTTGTTAGAATATAACAGCTTACAAAGATCCACTTATGGAAATGAAAACTGACCTAGATAATTTTAAATAATTAGATAATTTTAGATAATTAATTGTTCACAGAAAGGCTGAATTAATATGATCAAAAATACAATACTTCTCAATTTATTTATATAATGCCATACCAATCAAAAATTATTTGATATTGCTGGGAAAAAATGAATAAAATTCATCTGGAGGATAAAATGTCAAGAACCTCAGGAAAATCATGCCAAAATGGGAGAAAGAGAATTTAGATCAGTGAAATAGAAGAACTATAGTACAATTAAAAATCAGCTTACCTAGTAGCCTAGTATTTTATATGCCAAAAAAAAGACAGAAAAAGACCAAAAAAACTCCAACTACTAGAGTAGGAACTTATTATCTGAACAAAAAAAAGTGTTGTAAAAACTTGAAACTCTTCTAGCCATTTAAAAAAATTCTAAATCCAACACAGGAAAGTCTATACAAAGATTAGTTTCGAATGTATATATGGCATATATGTGTTCATATATGAATAGACATGTATTTGACATATGTACATGGCATATAGAAATATAAAGAAGAGAATACTTTTCAGATCAGTAAATTAGAACAGAGTCCATGAAAAGCAGATTTAGAAAATCAAGGAAGATGAAAAGAGCAATCTTGAGACAGAAAATTGAAAATTGTTAGCACAAACAAAATCAATGCAGCTACAATTATAAGGAAAATGTCAAAGCTACAAACAGCTATATGAAAAGTGATTGCAAATCATTAATACTTGGGAAAGCAAAAATTGAAGGAAACTCACTCTCACTTGACAAAGATAATAAAATAAATAAAAGGACAAATATTGGGGAAATGTCAGAAAAACTGGTATATTAATAGGATGTTGATGGAATCCTTCTAAAAAGTCACATCGATTTGTGCCTCAAAAATCAGTTAAGTACTCAAAAAATAATCTCTCTTAGTTTTAACCCCTATAGACATCAGAGAAAATGAAAAGGACTTACATTTACAAAAATACTCATAGCATTTTTTCTGTGGTAAAGAACTAGAAAGTGACAGACAGACCATTCAACTTGAGAATGGTTGAAATATTAGTAACATTGATTTGATGGAATAGTAATTTATTGAAAGAAATAGCGAAAATAACCATTGCAGAAGAGCTTGATAAAACTTGTATAAACAGATGCAGAGGGAAATAAATAGAACCAGATCATTTAATATAATAGCAACAACACTGCAAAAACAAAAACTTTGAAATGCTAAATTAATCTTATCAGTGCAATGACCAACATCGAATTTGGAGGATTAATGATGAAATATGCTACTCTTTTTCTAACTGAGACATGACACACTGAATATGCAAAATCAGACAAATATTTTTAGATTTAGGCAAAATGGGACTTGTGTCTCTCTTGACTTTTCATATTTATTACAACATTTTTTAATATTTTAAATTCAAATGGTAGGAAGAGACTGTTAATTGAAAAGCAAAACAAAATAAAAAAGAAATTGATTTTATATTTTCTACTCTAAAGAGAAACTTTTTCTTCCTCTGACTTCAAGTGCTGAGCTTACTTGATAATTATAGCTTTTTTTTCTGAAGTCTCTTATTAAAAATGCCCTCCCACAACACACAATCTTTACTAGGGCTTGGCAGCACTGTGCTCTACTAATGACCCATCTTTGGAGGAGAAAGAAGCATTGTCTTCTACCCAGGTTCCTCTCTCTGTCCCAAGATTATTTGAGTCAGAAAATTAAGATTGTTACTCCTTGAACTTCAAGGAGCTAGTGCCTTCTGAGTTACTGTGTTTAAACCTGAAACTTGCTGTTTTATGGCTATTAGAGATTCCCCCTCTTTCACACTCAATACCACATCTTTCCTGAATGGATGCCTTTAAAAATTGTGCCATTTTATTGCACATTAAAAATGGTCTCAGAAATTGGCCTTAAATAGATTTTTTAATTTGACAAATTCTAATTTTTCCTTCCAATTATTTCAAAATTTATTTAGGCAAAGGTAAATATCATATGTTGGAGGAAATCTTGGAAAACCAGTATATTGACAAACTGTTGGTGTAGCTGTGTTCCAATAATCTGAAAATCAATTTAGATCTATCACTTTCAAATGAGTACATCATGTATATCTTGTGATCTGGAAATCCCATTATTTGACCACTACCTTGAGATAGCTACAAAAAACATAATAGAATTCTACTGTGTTTTTATAAATTATGAAAAATGCAGCTCTACATTTGGGAAGACTTTATGAATAAATATTAAACGAAATGAGTAGAACCAATTTGCATAATGATAAAAAATAGAAAGACAAATGTCATGCAAGGCTTAAATACTCTCATCAAAGTAAGAACTCAGCATGAATCCAGAGGAACCACAATGAAACATGCAGCCTTCCTTCTAAGAGAGAGGAGAGATGGACTCAAGCTATAAAAATTGAGATGTATATTTTTGCTATTTAGAAGGCAGGGATTTGTTCTGCTTGATTATATATATATATATATATACATATATATATATATATATATATGTGTGTGTGTGTGTGTGTATGTATGTATGTATTTCAGGGTTTTGTTTTCCCAGTGTGTAATGAAGATGAAAGAAAAACATTTTTGCTAGTAAAATATTTAATTAAACTTAAAAAGAAATGCAATGCCTTTGATAGCACATAACAGTTAATAAGTAAAGATATAAAATTGATTCTATATCTGCAAATTCATTTGTGTTTGTTTGGGTTTGGGGGGAAGCTCTATAATTTTTTGCCAGCATTCAGAGTATACTTCCCTGGAAAACATAGAAAACTTTTTCAAAATCTGGAGGAAATTAAATGTTTCATTTTGGAAAACATAAAGGAGCACCAAAAGACACTGGACTCCAACAATCCTCAAGACTACATTGACTGTTACCTCTCCAAAATGCAACAGGTAGGATACATAGAAGAAGCATTTCCTCATTGAGAGAGGTTGATATTACAAGGTTTCTTACAGGCCATTCTCTTCAAAGTACCTGAAGGAACATTAGAGAATCCTGAGTCCCCAACGATGTCATTGACTTTCTTGTAAATGGGCTTCGTTGGTCTGAAGTTGTGCCTTATCTGATCATTGTAAAGGAAATGGGATTGGAAGAGTTCTTCTTTGCTGGGTGATGAGCTGCTTATTTGGGCTTTCAGGCTTGGAGGGGGATGTTTATTGTGGAATAATAGTGGGAATCTATTAATAAACACTAAGTGCCTACTACATGCCAGATACTTTACTAAGTGCTGAGGAAACAAAAAGAGGCAAAAGATAGCCTCTTCCCTTAAAGAGTTTACAAAGTAATAGAAAAGATGATATGCAAAAATAAATACTGACAAAATGAGCTCTCAGCAAAAGAAATGATATGTAGAAGAGGACTGGAGTCAGGAAATTGAATTTGAAGTCAATTTTAGACACTTCCTAGCTGTATAACCCTGGGCAAATCATATCACTGACTGCCTCAATTTCTTCATTTGTAATATGAAGATATAGTCGTTGTCTTCCAGGATTATTGGGAGGATAAAATGGTATTTTTGCAAAGCGTGATGTTAACTTTAAAGCAGAGTTAGTAGAAGGCTCAGTGGATTGAACATAGGGTCAGGAGTTGGGAAGACCTGATCTCAGATCCAGTCTCATACACTTCCTAGCTATTTAGCCATAGGCAAGTTTCCTAAACTTGATTGTCTGAAAATGGATCCACTGCAGAAGCAAACATCAAACATTCCAATTTCTTTACCAAGACAACATGAAATGGATTCATGAAGGATCAGACATGAGTGAAATGAGTGAACTACAGCAGACTACAAAATTTAAAGCATTTATAAATGACAGAAATTATCATAAATGCTCGATATAACTAGCTTCCATCATAGCAAAGTTAATTCATTTGGGGAAGAGGGCAGACTTTTTTTTTCCTTTTCATTCCACAGAAAAACGAAAGATATAAAAGCCTCCCAGAAACACATAAACTGATCCATAAAACAAATGAAGCACTAATAATATCCCATTCTGTTCTCTGACAGGGCAAATTTACTCACAATTGCCATCAGGATATCCAGTGAACATTCCAGTTATCCCTTAACTAAGTTCGAATTCTACATGGCTCCACTCAGACCAATAGAAGAAGTGAGGTGGTGGTAGGGATAGAGTACTGAGCCTGAAATCAGAAAGACATCTTCAATTCTGGAGTCAGACACTTTATAACCCTAGGCGAGACACTTTATATCTGTTTGACACTATTTCTTTAAATGAAAAATGGAGAAAATAACAGGCTCTATATCTTAGGGCCATTGTAAAGGTCAAATGAGATGATCTGTAGGGTCTTAGAATAGGAACAGTCACCTAGGAGATCTTGATGAATGCTTATTTCCTTCATTCTTTCACAGTCTAATACAAAGGAGTAAACCTCCTCTAGGAAGGTGCAATCAAATTGGGAAGGGTAAACAGGCAGTCCCTTTTCCCAATGGATCTGAACTGTCAAAATAATTCTTGCTAATGGGGGACAGATATAGCATGGAGGAAGAGAAATCAAATTTCTTCTTCCCCTCCCTAACTGACCCCCCCCCAGGGTAGATATCCCTAATTCTTTTATTTCTCTAGTCACACCACAATTAACACAGTTCAGTATCTTCTTTCACACAAAGACAATTCTCCCCTAA
Source organism: Macrotis lagotis (assembly GCF_037893015.1). Lineage (NCBI taxonomy): Eukaryota > Metazoa > Chordata > Mammalia > Peramelemorphia > Peramelidae > Macrotis > Macrotis lagotis. Next base: position 36,093,823 of record NC_133661.1, on the reverse strand, counting down.
GAGCTCTCCCAGCATCAAGACTATCAACCCATTCTCCCCAAAACTGTGAAGCTAACATTCAGTAAGTGCAAAACTCACTGGATAATTCCCATTTTCCAGGAAGTTTCAGTTTCTAAGAAACAACATAAATTCGTCTGTTTGGCATTTAATACCCTTCACAACCTTGCTTCACTCTCTCTTTCTAGGCTGGCTACGGATTTCCCCCTCACACCCTCTTTGCTCCTGCCAAACTGGTCTCCTTATTTTTCTCTGTAAATAATAGCCCAACTTTTGTCTTAGCCTTTATTCAATATGACCTCCATTCCTGGAATGGTCTTGCTCACTTTCCTCAACTCTTAGCAACCCTAATATAATTCCACACTTAGCTACTACCTCCTTCTAGTAAACTTCCTTTATTCCTCCTGCTGTTAGTGTCCCACCCCAAAATCTCTTTGCATTTATTCTGTATAGACCCCATGCATACTTATCTTTAAATGCGTCATATTCCTTTAGGAGAATATAAATTTCAAAAAAGTTAAAGATAGTCTTGTATTTATTCTTTGCTTTTATAACCAAACTACTTAGCAGTTGTCTGGACCATCATAAATATTTCTTTCATAGCTATTCATTGAGTGATTTAATACACTGATAAAAAATATTAAACAACATGGAACTCAACATAAATCTTGAAATATTCACTAGAGGCATTCTTTCAGGTTGATACCAAGAATCATTTTTAGCCCATTCCTAGAAATAGTTCCACTTTGTTCCTTTTGTCTTTATATAGTTATCTTTATTTAAGTGACCCTAAAGCAATTTTTTTAATAATAGTGTTTTTGACATAAAAGTATAATCATATCAATCCCTTTGCTTAATCTTTTGTCGTTAATTTATTTACCTCATACTTGTCTAGTTTGAAGTATTCTATTAATTACCTGACTCACTTTACAATTCTTTTTTAATAAAACTCCCCCAAATTCTCCTTTTTTATGCCAATCTTCTTTTATCAAATATTTATTTCCTGTTACCTAATAAAAAAAAAAGACAATCAAAACCTTTGTTAACAGATAAACATAATCAAGAAAAATCAACTTCCATATAAACCATGTCCAAAAACATGTATAATAAACTCCTTCAACTCTTTCACAGTAGGCAGGTAGCATAGATAACTGGTCATCTGATTCATGACTGATAATTGAATTAAGATGAGTTCATTAATCATTCAGTCAATTTTATCATGCATGATAAGGTTCATACTTGTAGGATTACTTATTAAGTGCTTTAACCCAATCTTGTTTGATTTTAATATAATTGTTTTCTAACCTCATCTTTGATTTATCAGAGAGAAGGAATATTGCTGACCTATCCAAATTTATTTTCCTTGATAGGAAAAGAGCATTGTTTTCATTGTTCAGCATGCTTGTTTAGTGTTGAAAACCTAATGTATGATCACTACAGTTCTTGATGTATTAAATTTGATGCTTCATTCTTTTGGTTAACTTCTGAATTCTATCTATATAGAAATATACACATACATGCATACATATATATATGCTAATATATGTGCAGAAATCCTCAATTTTTAACAATTTATATTTTTATTTATTGAATTATTATATTCAGTATTTAATACTAATTCTATATCTCTAGATCCCTGAATTATTTCATGTCTGGATCTTTAAGATCATTTTGGCTTTTGAGAGTCAATGTGGTCCTTTATTGCTGTCTCTGCATTTTGTTTCAAATTCTCTAGTTTCTAGTCTCAAATCTGCTAATTTCATAATAAGAGAATCTCTACAACTTTAGACACATTATTCATCATATTTATCCATTTAATTTTTTGGGACCTGTTATTATAACCCACACTTCATTCTTGTTCCCTTTAATTCTTTTCTTTTGTGAAACTCTTTAATGATTTCATGCATCAAAATTTGAAAGTCTTTCACAAATATTATTTCACTTGTGCCTCACAACTGGAATTAAGTGCAATTATTCACATTTTATAGAGGAGACATTGGAAGCAGAGGTGAAGTGACTTGTTCAAGGTCACAAAGCTAGAGAGATTTGAAGTAGAATTTGAACTCAGGTCTTCCTGACTCTAAGTACAGCACTCCATCCATAGTAGCACCACCTAACTGCCTCTCATTATTTCTTTATTTCTGAGAGTCCTATAGCATTTAACAACTTTTTTTTCTCATTTATCAGTTATTTTTATAATTGTTCTTAATTATATAGTTTATATTACTATTCTGTTTCCTGATTTATAGATTATTTTATTACTTTTCCTCTTCATGAATTTCACAGAAATTTACAGAAAAATGAACTTATATCTAAACTTTGTCACATTTTTCTTTGAACTACAGTCAGCTTTATTTGTTTTCCAGGCAACATCATGATATGTTTACACCCATTTGGGTCATTCTGTCTTAAAACACTTTCCACTTTCCCCCATGTAACTTGAAAAAATCACTTTATCTCTGTAGGCCACAATTTTCTTTTTTGTAGTGAATGTCTTAGGCCAAATGATCTCTGAACTCCTTTCCAGTTCTGAAATCTATGAGCTTACATATTTCGTGGAATTTGTAAGATGAAGGAGACTTCAACAGTTACTCAATTTTAAGGGTTATCATACAAAAAGTTTAGAATGTTCTTGTTTATCCCTCTCAGGAAATAGAAGTCATAACAAGTAGTGTAAAATTACAGAGAAACATTTCATTTCCACATGAGGGAAATAATATGTCAGACTAAAAAGAAATTCTTCATCAAGTAATAAGTTTCCCCATCTTTGGAAGTCATTAAGCTGAGGCTGTATGACTACATGGTACGTGTGGGAGGGGGTGGGGTTAAAAAGGAAATTTCAGGGTAGGACGGAGTCAAGATGGCAGCATGAAGGCAGGATTTCCCCAAAACTCCTTCTCAAGAAAACCCCAAAGCAGTCAAATTATAACTCTATCCAAAAGTTAGAGGAGTAGAACCCACAGAAAGACTGAGTGATACAATTTCCCAATCCAAGACAGCTTAGAAGTTCTGCAGGAAAGGTGTTTCACCAGGTCAGGGGTTGGCCACAGAGCAATGCAGTCCAGGGATCACTAGGAATAACTTGAAGGGTCAGTGAGAGAATTCTGCTGCACCAGACTGAGTGTGGGAGCACTGACCTCAGAACAGTCCGGCAGCGAGAACCTACAGTGGGAATCAGGGAAGCCAGCCTGCACTTCCAGAACACAACCCACAGATGATAAAGGGATACAGGGATTGAAGAAATCTCTCTGTTCTCCCTGAGGCAGGATTCTGCTGCTTGCCCACACTCAGATCCAGGTTGCAGTTTGACCTTCCATACTAAGATAGCCCAGCAGGGATCTTCCTCACAGCTCCAGGGCAGAAGGGAGCCCTGTGGTCATCTACATATCAAAGCACAGACAAGAGTATAAGACCCTGGAGGAATAAAGGTCCCAGTGGGGTGTCCCAAAAAAACCCTTATGCCTTGGAAGTGCTGTAAATTAGTCTTTGGATGAGGAAATTAGCAAACAAAAGAAAAAGAAAAAGCTGACCATAGAAAATTACTTTGGTCCCATGGAAGATTCAGAAGATGACAAACTTGAAGCTTCTGTATCCAGACCTTCTAAGAGAAATAAAAAATGGGCTCCAGCTATGGATAAGCTCCAAAAGGACTTTGAAAAGCAATTAAAGGAGATGGAGGAAAAATTGTGAGGAGAAATGATAGCAATGGAGATAAATCATGAAAACCAAATCAGCAGGTTGGTGAAAGAAATACAAAAAATACAGAAGAAAATCATATGTTAAAAATCATTTTAGGTCAAATGGATAAAAGCAAAACAAAAGGAAAATGAGAAGAATGTTTTAAAAGCAGAACTGACCAGCTGGAAAAAGAGATTAAAAAGCTCTCTGAAGAAAATAACTCCTTCAAATGCAGAATGGAAGTAAAGGAAGGTGATGACTTTTTGAGAAATCAGAAAGAAGTAAAACTCTTCCAAGAAAATCCAAAAATTAGAAAAAAATGTGCAATATCTCATTGGAAAAACAACCAACCTCTAAAACAGATTCAGGAGAAATAATTTTAAAATTATTATGCTACAAAAATCAAGGGAATTCACCAGTCACCTCCTGAAAGAGATCACAAAAGAAAAACTTCCAGGGATATTATAGCCAAATTCCAAAACTCCCAAGTCAAAGAGAAAATACTAAAAGTTGACAGAAACAAACAATTCAACTACCATGGCTCTATAGCAGCATCTACATTAAGGGCTCATAAGGATTGGAATATGGTATTCCAGAAGGCAAAAAAAATCTTGGTTTACAACTGAGAATCAACTGCCCAGCAAAACTGAACATCTTTTTTTCAGGAGAAAAGATGGACTTTCAATGAAGCAGTGGACTTTTAAACGTTCCTACTGAAACAACCAGAGCTGAACAGAAAGTTTGATCTTCAAGTACAGGACTCTGGTGAACCACAGAGGGGGTGGACAAGAAAGACTAACTATGAGGGTAACCTAGAAGTTCTGCAGGAAAGGTGTGTTTCATGGACCAGAGGTTGGCCACATAGGAAGAAGATATTGATAACTCATATGAACTTTCTCATTTATAAGGGCAATTAGAAGGAGCATAAGGCACAGGAAGGAGTCAAATATAAAGGTATAATATAGTAAAAAAAAGGAGTCAATGGATGATAAAGGAAAGTACTTGAAGGAAGAAAAAGGAGAGGAAGAAGGGGCTAAGATATTTCACATAAGAGTCAAGAAAAACCTGTTTCAATGGACTGGACTGAGTGAAGGAAATGAGGAATAAGTGAGCCTTCATTCTCATCAGTAATGACTCAGAGAGGAAATAGCATACACAAATAACAGAGTATAAAATCTATCTTACCCTAGAGAAAAATGAGAAGAAAGGGATGGGATAAGGGGGAATGGGGAGAGAGGAAGAGGGAATAGGTTATAGAAGAGAGTGAAGGTTGTGGGAAAGGTTATTCCTCCATTACAACATCTTTTTATACAGAGACAGGATGAAAGGGGGGGAGAGAATAGAATAAATGAGAGTGGGGGGGGAGATAGAGTGGAAGGAAATACAGCTAGTAATAGCAACTGTGGGAAAAATAATTGAAGCATCTTCTCTGGTGGAATTATGATAGAGAAGGCAACTCACTCCAGATACAGAACCATTGAAATCTGAACACAGACTGAAGTACATTTTTTTCTCTCTCACTGTTCTTGAAGTTTCTCATCTTGTTGGGGGTAGGGGTAAGGAGGTGAATGTTTATTCTCATAACAAGATTATTGTAATAATATAAAATAAATAAAACTAAGATTGTGAACTTAAAAATGACCTTTATGATCACTGACAGATTGGCTGGATGAAGTTCATTTAATCTACAAAATTTGTAATTTTGTATTTACCAGAAACCATTTCTCTCAATTCTCCATTCTGAAAATCTGATATTCATTCTTGTCACTGTTATTGTTTGATTAGATTGCTGACCTGCTTTGTGATGAAAATAGAACCAAGGGGGTTCACTTACCAGGTTATTAATGTTTTAAGTGAATTACTTAACCAGGTCCTCACCATATTATAAGTATCATAGACATTAAATAGATCACTCAAAGGGATCCAAATCTGTACTGTTACAAATGAGGAAACACATCAGAGGAATTAAATGTCTTTCCTGTGAACAAGTCCATACCTCTTAACTGAAGATAAAGTTTATTCCAAGTCTCCTGATACAAAGTCTATTTCTATCCACTATACCAGATTGTTTGAGACAAAGAAGGCTGACTAAGAAGGGGCAAACCTATGACTGGTCAATGAAAGTATGAGAGTGTTATAAAGGTTCTAGTCTCTTAGGTAAATAAAAGTGAGGGGAGCTCCTGGGATAAATTTTATCGACTTCATAAGGTATGTAATGACTTTTCCTAAGACTTGCATGAATTAGTGCTATAAATGAAGTCAGCAGAATCAAAACAATGTAACTCTAATACCAACATCGGGTGATGATCAAAAATAATGGACTTGTTTATTTCAGCAGTACATTCATCTAAGAAAATAAAGATTTTTGTTGGAAAATATCATCCATAGCTAGAGAAGGGACTATGAAATTTAAATGCAGACCAAAACTTATAATTTTCAATTTTTAAAAGTGATCTGATACATGTTATTTTTCTCTCTAATGCTTTTTCTATTTCTATTTAATTTTTTTCACAACAAGATAAATATATATATATATATATTAACATAGTTATACATGTATAAGCCTATATTAGAATGCTTTTTGTCAAGGGAAGAAGGAGAGAAGGAAGGGAGAAAGTGAAAAGTGAAATTCAAAACCTTGAAAACATGATTGTTTGAATGTAGTTGGAAAAATACATTTTTAAATATTTTTCAAAAATTAATGACTTTCCCTGCTGTCTCTCATTACTTCATTTATTTTTTAACCACTCCTTTAGGAAAAAGGGAATCCCCAGTCTAAATTTGACTTGGAGAATCTAACAATGACTGGAGCAAATTTATTTTTTGCTGGAACAGAGACAACCAGTAGTACTCTAAGATATGGCCTGCTGCTTATTCTACAACATCCTGAAATCCAAGGTAACGTCCAAGAATTGCCACACATGCGAACGAAGATTGTTTTCGAGGCCCTGTACCTTGCTCCTTAACTGGCTTTCCCATTGCTTCTTTTGCCTACATAACAATGACACAGATGAGTAAGCGATTCAGAAAGTAGCATATATAAGAAAACAGAACACTTGGTCAGGGTCTGATAGTTCTTTAGTTCTGTGAAGGTCTGTCCTGGGGAATTTAATTCACTTTAACAAACATATATAAAGCTCCTTTTATGTGCACTGCATTCTATGCATTAGGATATAAAGACGCAAATGCAATATCCCTTTTCCTCTAGGCTGTACATTTCTTCTAGGCTTCTGGGTCCAAGGAAGCAGAGCTAGGATCCATGAAGAGAAGTTATAAATTGACAAATGGAGGCTTCAAATAAGGAAAGGTTTGCCAACAATTAAAGGTCTTCCAAAACCCATTCAGCTACCCCAGAGGTGGAGAGCTTTTCCTTATTGGAGGTAGTCAAGCAAAGTCACTGGATGACTCTTTGTTCATTCCACTAGAAACAGGATTCCTGTTTCAGTTTGGGTGGCCACTGAAAATGAGTAATTTCTAATGCTGAGATTCTATGCCTCAGCAATTTGGAATATCAAAACAGGAGCTGAGATACTTAACTGGTGAATGGTTTAAAGGATGATAACGTTGTCACCAGCACTATCAAATACAAATAAAGATAAAAGCTTTCTCTGATAATAATAGCTATCAATATAAAGGATGTAAAGCTTACAAGTCACTTGACACATTATTTCATTTGATGCCTCCTAAGTAAGGTAAAATTATGTCCATTTTACAAATAATAGGATAACAGATGTTGAGATGTACAGAATCTTAGAAGACATGTAATTTATGATCCTTAGATTTCAGGTGAGAAAATGAGGCTCAGAGAGAGATATATAATGGCTTGTCTGAATTTACCCAAATGGTGTCTAAAGAAAACATCTATTACCTAAGCCACAGGAAATTATCTTATTGCTGCTACAATAGTCTTTACATCCCTGATGGGGTAAAAGGAGAACATTAATCCCATATGAGAATCATCTTAGGTCATATTACCAGGTAGATACTCCACACAAAATCTATTGGGAATTCCCTGGACACAGGGAAGTTCAGTGGTTATTGCTGCTTTTGTTCCTACAGCAAAAATTCATGAGGAAATTGATCATGTGATAGGACATAATCGAGTTCCTTCTATAAAAGACAGACAAGATATGCCCTATACGGATGCTGTGGTGCATGAAGTGCAAAGATTCATTGACCTCCTACCTCTTAATGTGGCACATGCAGTGACCCGTGACATCCAGTTACAACAATATGTACTCCCAAAGGTCAGTAATCCTGGGACAATGGGATCTAGTATTGGAGAACATGCCATGTAGTCCAGTAATCCCATGTGAAGTTCTCCTTAAGACTATCTTTAGTTTTATTCAGCTAATTTGATGCAGTGATGAATGAAGAATGAGTGGAAAGTATAAAATTTTTCTCAATCACCATATCAACATTGTGGAAAAGAGTGTATAAGGAAAATTATAGAGTGAAATTGCTGGAGAAATTGCTCTTTATGTCATTTCCTCATTCTAGACATTGAAGTAGATTGTGTAAATATTTTTTTCGGTCCCTTTGTGTAGATGGAAATACAAAATCTAACCTCAAATGACGTACCCAAGATCTTATTGTAATTGTTGGAGCTGAGACTAGAATATAGGAATTTAAACCCTGATACACTGCTCGGCATTACTAAGTAAATATTTGTTGACAGCAATTAAATGAGATTGAAGTTTCCTAGCAATAGCTCAGCAGAACTATTCTCCCTCAAAGAAACAAGGGAACATTCCTCCTAATTTTACTTTTAATATACTACCCCTAAGGCCTTGTTCATTTCAAATCATCAATACTTCAGTAAGAATCTACTCTGTGAGAATTGTAGGCCCAAATGTTGGTGACACAAGGCAAGAATAGAAGGATGCTTGACAATTTTGAGGACTTAGACTTCTGGAGAATGTCCAATTTGGTACCAGAATAGTTCACCAAAAGTATCAATTCTTTCCTTCAGAATAAAGTTGTAGTTTGATTGACAGAGTGGCTTCCTGCTGAAGAAACTCCCTCAGGAGAAAATATGGTCTGTCCCTAGAGTCTTCTTTTACCTAAAGTTTTACCTAGGGCACTGACAATTCACTGACCAGAGAATCACAAATATTGGTATAAACATAAAATATAGATCAAGGACCTGAAAGGAGAGAGAACTCAATCAGCTCAGGGTCTTAGCCAATGCTTCCTGTGGGAGGGCAGGGCGAGGGAAGAAACCCAAGTCCATCTGTAAAGATAGCTAGGCATTCTAAAAGCCTGAAGTGATCAGTAGTGTCTTTTAGACTTGAGAAATAGCCATAATAAAGTCATGAGGATGAGAGAGAGAGAGAGAGAGAGAGAGAGAGAGAGAGAGAGAGAGCCTTGTTGATAGGCAAAAGCCATTGGACAACTTTAGATGGAACCCGAAGAAGGGCATGATGGGCACAGTAATGGTGACATCAATCTTGAAAGGAAGTTGTGAACCTATGCGGATTCTCAGTAGGTTGACTTAACAGTGTATGCCATATAGAAAGAATTTTGCCTTTTGAACCAGAGATGATGGAGAGCCACAGAATATTGTTGAAACTGGCCAACAAAGAATATCTGTGATGATAACTAATGTCCTCTTGGAATTTCTTCCCTCTAGGGCACAACAATCTTCCCACTGCTCTCCCCAGTCTTGTGGGACAGCAAAGAGTTTCCCAACCCTGACCTGTTTGATCCCCAGCACTTCCTGGATAAGAATGGGAAATTCAAGAAAAGTGACTACTTCATTCCGTTTTCCATTGGTAAAAAGAATCCCTTCCCTTTTCTCCTCTCAGTTTGAGTAGGGATCCCTGTCCCATCTCCCACCTGCCTCTGTCTAAGCCTTCTCCTTTCAGTTATGAGGATACATCACCCATTGTGACTTGTGTAAAAAGGTCATTTCTAATATTCCCATGAACCGGCTTCTCATCAGATTAATTAAATTTCTTGACTGGTTCACTAGCCACATTCGATTGCAAAATCCACTGCACAAGGGCTCACTCTAGGAAGAATGGTGTAAAGAGTGAATGACTTCTTGCCCCTAGGGACCATTAAGGTTTGAAATATAATTTTTCCCACCTACAGACTTCTCTTTTATTCCTTTCCCCACCAATGCCCTCATCCAATGAGTCTGTTTCACTTTGGCTGATAATGTGATATTGAATGAAGTTTTCTAACCACCATTTTTGTTTCTTTCCAGGAAAACGGTCTTGTCTTGGAGAGGGCCTGGCAAGGATGGAGCTCTTTTTGTTCTTTGCCACCATTCTACAGAACTTCACTCTCAAATCAGTTGGAAATCCAAATGAAATTAAGAACAAACGTGGTGGAGTCACCAATCTTCCACCATGGTATCAAATATGCTTTCTTCCACGCTAAGGAAGAAGTCAAAGTTAATTGGTAAATTAGCATACAGGTTTCACATTCTGGACTCAATTATCTCATTTTGACTGGAATTCCCTTGAAGAAATGAAATTTTCACCTATTGGCTTAAATGCATCTTAATTTTGAAAGACTTGTACGGTTAACAGAGGATTTTCTATGTCATTGATTTATTGTTCTGCCTTATAAACATTCATGTGCAGCCCTCTGATCAATGACTATGGCCATGTGACTAATATTATTTTGTTCTTTTCTTTTTCAAATATCATCAAGGATGATCTTATTACTTATCATATAATTCATATTTGTGAATTTTGGGTACAATAAACATGGTTGTGTTTCATAACTCCTGATGTGTAATTGTGTGCCTACTCTTCCATAAAATGAAGATTCTTGATTTGAGAAGCACTGTAATTATATGGAAATAGACCTGTCTTTGTGGGCAGAGGACCTAGAATCAATTTAAACTCTAATCCCACCAAGTTGTGTAGCCTAGAACAAATCACTTCATTTTTTCCCTTAGAATAGACTCTGTGCTGGAGCAATTAGGTGGCATAGTGGATGGAGCATTGTCCCTGGAGACAGGAAGATCTGAGTTCAAATCTTGCCTCAGACCTTAATAATGACCTAGCTGTGTGACCTTGGGCAAGTCACTTAACTCTATTGCCTTGCAAAAAAGTAAACCAAATTCTTCATTTCCATAATGAAAGCTATATTGCAGTGACTTAGAATTCCTTAGTGCCTCTCCATCAATGATACTTTAAGGATCAGTGGAGATAGTCAATCCACCTATCCATGCTTTAGTGAACAATTTCAATGGTTACATTCATAGGAGAAGCATCCTCTGGTGACAGCTAATCTAGTGATGGACTTCTCTGCTGCTGACCAGAATGACCATCAAGTGACTAAGTTGCAGTCCATGGATAGATATATAAATTATTAATTTTGAAGAATTTTCAAGGATTTGCCTCCTAACCAGGCAACATCATCTCTATGCAATAAGAAAACACAATATATCATTCCTTCAAGGTCTTGTGATTTTTTTTGGTCAAATCCCACAGAAGGTCAGATAACAACTCTAACTCAGTAGCTAAATCTGAAGGAGTTGCTTAAAGTTCTTAGACTTCATGAGCCTTATATATAGCAACACAGCTCTAAACTATTAAAAGTAGACATTTATTTTTCAGAATTTAGTCCAAAATTTTGTATACTGTAACACATTTCCATGTCTTCCTGCTGCTTGACCTTATGTGAACTTTTTCTTTGCTTCCATGCTTCCTTGTTTCCTGTCAAGGTCTTCATTATTCTCTTGCATCACTCTCTTCTTTTCAGCCTCTTTACCTAATAGTGAACCAATTTCATCTTCAAGTGACCTTCATGTAAAAGTTCTTTGTTCTTTTGACATGTATCACTTGCTAACTTTCTTTTAGGTTTTTGCAAGGCTAATGGGATTAAGTGGCTTGCCCAAAGCCACACAGCTAGGTCATTATTAAGTGTCTGAGACCAGATTTGAACCCAGGTACTCCTGACTCCAAGGCTGGTGCTTTATCCACCACGCCACCTAGCCGCCCCACTTTCTAACTTTCAAAAAGGAATTGTTCCTACCACTTGACTTCTCTATTACTATTGGTTTGCTCCTGAATATAGAACTCCTCCCTGATTCCCTGCATCCTTGCTCTCAGCACCTCTTCTAAGATTTCTTTTTTCTGGTTATATTTTTCATTTATTTATTATTTTATTTTTTCCTAGTAACATGGTAAAAATTTTTTTTACATTCATTTAAAAAATGTTCTGTTTTCTTCCTTCCTCCTTCTTCAAAACTTTGTATTGAGAAGGCAAACAATTACTAGATGAGTTACAAAAAGTATGGATTGTTTCTCTTCTACATGTCCTAATTATGACCTAACAATTATTAGCAAGAAAACACAGGTGGTCCATCAGCCAATCACATGCCATTTGTGGAACATTCTTCACAACCAATGGAGAAGTTTTGAAAACTATCCATGAGTTCACGTATCTTGGCAATCTACTTTCCAGGGAGGTACACATTGAAAAACAGGTTGACACACACATTGCCAGAGCTAGTTCAGTATTTGGGAGGCTCAGAAAGCAAGTGTGTAAGAGAAGAGATATTTGACTACCAAACTGAGTATCTATAGAACCATTTTCTGAAAAACATTGCTTTTAAAAATTTTTTTTAAAAAGCATTGCTTTTTACCTGTGAAACCTCCACAGTCTACAAGCAGCAAGCCAGGAAACTGAATCCTTTCCATTTATATTGTCTTAGGAAGATTCTGAAGATCATCTGACAGGATAAGATAGTAGACACTGAAGTCCTTTCTCAAATTAAACTGCCAAACATTTAAACATTACTAAAGAAAGCACAAGTCTGATGTTTGAATGCCAGATATATGGTTGCCAAAAATACTATCTTATGGAAAACTCACATAAGGCATGCAATCTTGGAGGTGCAGATAGGGGGGATCATAAAAATGGTACAAGAACACTTTGAAAGTCTCTCTTAAGAATTTTGGAATTGATTTACAGTATGGAAGATACTAGCCCAAGGCCCCCCATCATATTACACTCTCAGCAGAGAGGGTGCTGTGCTCTATGAGCAAGGCAGAATGGAAGCAACTCAAAAGAAATGTGAAATATATATGTTTTGGGGATCCATCCCAGGTATTCACATGGACTATTTGTACCTGATGATATCGTAAATCATTCTGATCTTCTATTGGTCTGATCAACTCAAATTTTGAAACACCAAAGGAGGAGGAGGGGGGAGGAAAAGAGGAACTGACAGAAGGAAGGGAAGAAGAAGGGACTAAGGGAAAGAGGAAAGAAAGGGGAGGGGTTATATAAATGGGTAAACACACTGAATGAAATGGTATTCAGAAGCAAAATACTGGGAAATATGAATAAGGTGAAAAATGGGAAAAAATACAGAGGGAAAATAGCCTGGAGGGCAATAAAGAATTAGTTATAACTTTGAAGGTTAATAGAATGAACTCTCCCATAAACCCTAAGCAGATAGCAGAGTGGATGAAAAACCAGAATCCTACAATATACTGCTTACAAGAAACTCATTTGAAGCAGAGATATACATACAGCATTAAGTTAACATGAATTCTCCTAACTGATGAGCATTCCCTCAATTTCCAATTTTGCACATGTGATATTTTTACCCTTTTCATGATCTCTTCTGGAGCTATATTATTTCTTGAAATATTTGTTCCCCTCCCCCCAAGCTTATCTACTTTCATATTTCCCCCCTCCCCCCACCCCTATACTTAACCTCTTGTTAAGTGAAACACCAGATGCTGATATAATTAACTATAAGAATCTTGAAGACCTCTATGTATTAGAAGGCTCTGAAGGTCTCTCACTGAGAACTTTACAAAGGGCTATAAGTAACAGACACACTGACTTAGGTCCTGGTAGTTTATGATGTCCTCATTAAACGAGGTGGTTAGCAGCATGTGATTAAAGTGAGTCATAGTATAATACCCCTTAGTTGAAGTGAACACTCCTGGTTTTTTTTTCCAGGGCTTTCTGTCTGAAAAATATTGTTGTGATCTTGGATCCTCTTCAATTGAGAGACAAGACCCAATTATACCCCTATCCTTTAGGTTTAAGCTCTTCAATTATATTCTACCCTCTAATTTTTCCATAAAGAAGTAAATTCTAAAGAATTAGAATTACAACATCTCTCCTTTTAGGGACCAACTTTTGTTTAAAACAATTTTGTTTTTTCAGCCCCCCTTTTCATTGACCTTTTTTAATGGAATTCTTTGGTCATGTATTTGGTGATTGAATCCTTTTCAGTTCTGGTATTTGTATCAGGAAATTCTGGAAGTCCTGTATTTCACTGAAAATTCATCTTTTCTCCTGACAATTTATGCTGAATTTTGCAGGGTAGTACATTCTGGGTTGTAATCCCAGGTCCTTAGTTCTCAAAAATATGTTATTACAGTTCTTCCAGTCCTTCAGTGTTGAGGCTGATAGGTCTTGTCTTAATCTGATTCTGTTCCCTTTGCATTTGAATTGTTTTCTTTTTGCTGTGTGCAATATTCTCTCTTTTATTTGAAGGTCTGAAATTTGGCAATTATAGTCCTTAGAGTCTGTACCCAGGGGTCGCTTTCTGGAAGGATTCTGTGGATTCTTTCAATTGTTATATTATTAGCATGTCTTAGTAGATTGGGGTTGTTTTCCCTTATAATTTCTTGCATGACATTTTCCAGGTTCTTTTGTTGGTCCAGGCTTTCTAGGAGTTCAATGATTCATAGATTGTCTTTTCTGTATCTATTTTCCAGGTCATTCATTTTCCCTAGAAGGTACTTTATATTTTCTTCAATTTTTTAGCCTTATCAAAGAGTTAAAAATCAAGTCATAGGATAGAGAAATGAGCAAACAACAAAAGGAAAATATCTGACTATAGACAATTACTTTGATCCCATGGAGTCTGAATCCAAAGCCTCTGAGCAAAATATCAATTGGTCTCAGGCAATGGAAGAGCTAAAAAAAAATTTGAAAATCAAATAAGGAAAGTAGAGGAAAACTTGGGAAGAAAAATGAGTGATGCAGGAAAATCATGAAAACTAAGACAGCATCTTGGTGAAGGAGAAACAAAAAAATTACTGAAGAAAATAACCTCTTAAAAACCAGATTAGGTCAAATGCAAAATGCAGTCCAAAAATTCAATAAGAAGAAGAAAGCTTTAAAAAGCAAAATTGGGGAGGCGGAGCCAAGATGGTGACAAGAAGGGATCAAGTCTTAGGAGCTCTCTGATAAAACTAATCACCTAAGGACTCTAACTAAACTTTCGAGAGAGAACCCACAAAGGGAACCATTGAGGCAGTTCTCCTACTCAAGGAAACCTGGAAAAGAGCAGAAAGGCTCTCTCCCAAGGTCGGAGGGGTGGCCCACCAGAGCAAAACAACTTCAGCCTCCGGAGGCAGCCCCAGGGTGCTGGGAGTCTCAGCTCACAGCAGTGGGGGAGTCTCCTGAGCTGCACCCCAGGGTGCACCAGCACAAAGTAGGGAAACAGAGGGGGACCTCTGCCAGAGTGAGCATGTGGAGCCCAGCCCTCGGGGCACACAGGGAGCAGCTTGGTCTTTCTGCAGCCCAGAGCTGGAAACAGAAGCAGGTGGAGCTGGTAAGCAGGAGCCCCCAGGGCATGAGCCCATTGAGCTGAAGGAGGGGAGTGAAGAGAGACTGCAGAGCTCTGTCCTCTGCCCCTGGAACAGGACTCTGGGGCTCTGACCACATTCAGATCCTGATCCCAGTCTAGGCCCCCCCATAGAACAGCAGAGCCCCTCCCCCACCTCAGTCCCGTGGCAGAGGGAGGTGCTTATGGTCATTCACAGACCAGGAGGGAGGACAGACCCTCACACCTTGAGACCCTTGTGGGAGTGCCCCAAAAGCTCAGGAAGCATCCCCAAAGCAGGCCCAGGCTGGGAAAATGAGCAAGCAGAGAAACAAAAGGAAGACTATTAAGAAATATTTTGCAAATGAGCCCAAGAAGGATCAAAATACTCAGTCTGAAGATGAGGAAGCACAAGCTCCTGCATCTAAAGACTCCAAGAAAAACAGAAATTGGGCTCAGGCTATGACAGAGCTCAAAAAAGACTTTGGAAATCAAATGAGGGAGTTGGAAGAAAAACTGGGAAAAGAAAGGAGAGAGAGAGAGAGAGAGAGAGAGAGAGAGAGAGAGAGAGAGAGAGATAGATGCAGGAAAAACATGAAAATAAAGTCAGCAGCTTAGTCAAGGAAATCCAAAAAAAAATGCTGAAGGAAAAAAGCATGCTAAAAACCAGCTTAGGTCAAATGGATAAAACAGTTCAAAAAGTTATTGAGGAGAAGAATGCTTTAAAAAGCAAAACTGGCCAGATGGAAAAAGAGATAAGAAAACTCTCTGAGGAGAACAAATCCTTCAGACAAAGAATAGAATTCAGGGACATTGATGAATTTACCAGAAATCAGGAATAAATACTTCAAAACAAAAAAATGAAAAATTAGAAGAAAATGTGAAATATCTCATTGAAAAAACAACTGATATGGAAAACAGACTTAGGAAAGATAATTTAAAATTATTGGAATACCTGAAAGTCATGATCAGGAGAAGAGCCTTGACATCATTTTCAAAGAATTACTACAGGAAAATTGCCCTGATATTCTAGAAGCAGAGGGCAAAATAGAAATGGAGAGAATCCACTGATCCCCCCGAGAAAGAGATCCCAAAAAACCAACCCCTAGGAATATTATAACCAAGTTCCAGAACTCCCAAGTCAAAGAGAAAATATTACAAGCCGCCAGAAGGACACAGTTCAAATATCGTGGAACTGCAGTCAGGATCACACAGGATTTAGCAGCAACTACATTGGAACCTCGTAGGGCTTGGAATACAATATACTGGAAGGCAAAAGAGCTTAGAATGCAGCCAAGAATGAACTACCCAGCAAGGCTGAATGTCCTCTTCCAGGGAAAAAGATGGACTTTCAATGAACTAGGGGAATTTTAAATGTTCCTTTTGGAATGGCCAGAGCTGAACAGAAGGTCTGATCTTCAGATACAGGACTCAAGTGAAGCATGGAGATTGGAGGAGAGGGGGGAAATATGAGGGACTTAATGAGGACGAACTGCATGTATTCCTGCATAGAAAAATGACACTGATAATACTCATATGAACCTTCTCAGTTAATAGAGCAGGTAGAGAGAGCTTTTATAGTTGAAGCACAGGAGAAAGCTGAATTCGAAGATAAAATATGGTGTAAAAATGGAGTCAATAGAAAAAAAGGAAATGGAATGGGAGAAAGAAAAAAGGAGAGGAGGAATAGTCCAAGATATTTCACATAAGATTTTTTTTTATTACAATGAGCTATTGCAATGATATGGAAGGGGGGAGGCAAGGGGGAATGAGGGAACCTTTGTTCTCATCAGAGATGGCTAGGAGAGGAAACAGCAAATATACTCAATGGGGTATAGACATCTGGAGTAAGAAGGAGGGGGGAGCAGGGGGAAGGGGTGGGGATGTGAATACAGGAGAGAGGATGGACCGTGGGGGGAGAGTGGTCAGATAGAACACATTTTCTTCCTTACTTCTTGCAAGGGGCTGGGAATGGAAGGCCTGCCCAGGACCATGGGGCCAGGTGGATGCTGGGCTTAAGGGGTGGTATGGGGGCTCAGGGCTTCTTGGCCCCAGCACCAGGGATCTGTATGCTGAGCCAGTCACCAACCCTACAGCAGAGTCAGAGTGAAAGGAGAGAGAAAATATAGTACATGGTGGAGAAATAAGAAAGGAGGGAGTTGCAATCAGCAATGGCAACAGTGGAAAAATATGGAAGTAACTTTTGTGATGGACTTATCATAAAGAATGTGATCCACTCATGACAGAGTTGTTGGTGTTGGAACAAAGACTCAAGCACATTTTTTGTTATTATTATTTGGGTGAGGGTGCAGGGCAAGTGGGGCTGGATGGCCTGCCTGGGGCCACATAGCAGGGTGATCTTTGGGTGTCTGGGGCCGGATTTGGACCCAGGTGCTCCTGGCTCAAGGGCCAATGCTCTGTCTGCCACCCAGCCACCCCTACTATTATTACTATTTTATTTTATTTTGGGTCTTTTTTTTCTTTTCTTTTTTTTTTTTTTTTTTGGTTTTTGCAGGGCAGTGGGGATCGGGTGGCTTGCATGTCACATGGCTGGGTGATTGTTGGGTTTACGAGGCTGGATATGGAGTCGGTTGCTCGTAGCTCCAGGGCTGGTGCTTCGTCCATTGTGCCACCTGGCCATAACTACAATTATTACTATTATTTTTTATTTTAATTTTTTTCTCTACCCTTTACTTTTTTCACCCAAGCAAGTCTATCTATATTCGTGGGGGAGGAGGGGTATTTTGTTTACTTGTAAACAAGAATATTTTATTTATGTAAAAAAAACATTTGTGCAAAATGAGAATAAAAAAAGAAAAAAAAAGCAAAATTGGCCAGATGAAAAAGAGATAAAAAAGTTCTCTGAAGAAAATAATTCCTTCAAATGTAGAATCAAGTCAAGGCAAGTTGATGAATTTGTGAGAAATCAGAAAATAATAAAAG
Source organism: Macrotis lagotis (assembly GCF_037893015.1). Taxonomy (NCBI): domain Eukaryota; kingdom Metazoa; phylum Chordata; class Mammalia; order Peramelemorphia; family Peramelidae; genus Macrotis; species Macrotis lagotis. Next base: position 36,075,666 of record NC_133661.1, on the reverse strand, counting down.
AAAATAAAAAGGCGAAAAACAAAAAGGAAATATTTCACCAAAAAAACAACTGACCTGGAAAACACATTCAGGAGAAATTATTTTTAAAAATATAGGCTACCTGAAAGTCACAATCTGTTGTGGTCCACTCTGGGCAGCCAGGTCTCAGTCTAATTCACACAACTCTTCGGGGAGCTCTGCCGGACATGTCCCACATGTTCAATAATGAAAGTCAGCCAGTGAGAGATAAGCAAGGAGTTTATTGCAGGTATATGCTACATCTCTGACTCACATAGTTGAAATAAGGGTATATATAAGCCTAGTCCCCTTGTATCAGCATCCCTCATCTCCAGGCCTGTGGCAGTATAACCGGTATGCCACAAAAGGCCTGTATCCTGGAAAAATGTGGAATCTTCAACAAGATAAAGATGAAAGGTAGAGAGATAAGGACCAGAACTCCTTCCTGGTACACTTGAACAAGATGAGGATGAAAGGCAGAGGGATAAGGACAAAAGGTCCTTCCTGAGAATATTCAACAAGATAAGGATGAAAGGCAGGAGAACAAAGAGAGAGAAGGGCCAGAGCTCCTTCCTGAGTTCAGAGCACTCTGGTATGGACATTCCTGTTGTCCCAGGTCTCAATGACTCTCAGGATGAACTCCTCATGGCCACATACTCTATCTATTATCCCCTTACAACAATCAGGAAAAGAATCTGGACTTCATTTTTTAAAGAAATTTTTCAGGAAAATTGCCCTGATATTCTAGAAGCAGAGGGTAAAATAGAAATTGAGAGAATCTACTGACACCTCCTGAAAGAAATCAAAAATAAAAACTCCTGGGAATATTATGGTGAAATTACAGAACTCCCAAGTCAAGTAGAAAATATTACAAGTAACCAAAAAGAAACAATTCAAACACAATGAAGCTACAATCATGATTAAACAGGATTTAGTAGCTCCTACATTAAAGAGTCATAGGGCTTGGAATATAAGCCAGAAGATTAAAGAACTTGGATTACAATTGAGAATCAGCTATTCAACTAAACTGAAATACACTTTCAGGGGAAAAGATGGTCATTCAATGAAATCAGGGAATTTCAAACTTTGTTGTTGAAACAATCAGAGCTGAATAGGAAGTTTGATCTTCTAGCACATGACACAGGGCAAGTACAGAAAGAGTGGAAAGGACAATTCATGAGAGATCTAATGATGCTAAACTGCTTGCATTCCTGCATGGGAAGATGATAGTGATCACTCATATGCACCTTCTCATTTATTAGGGCAGTTAGAAGTAGTACATTTAGACAAGGCACAAAAGGGAGCTGAATATGATGATGAAATATATTTTAAAGATGGAGTTACTATCTGAGAAAGGAATATGCTAGGAGAAAGGGAAAGGGGAGGTACAATGGCCTAAGATATTTTATGCAAAAGAGTCAAGAAAAAGCTTTTGCAATGGACTGGAAGGGAGGAAGAGGAGGGTAATAGTGAGCTTTCATTCTCATCAGAAGTGGTTCTGAAAGGGAATAGCATAGATACTCAACAGCAAAATAGAAATCTAATTTACTATACAGGGAAAAAAGAGGAAAGGGATGAGAGAAAGGGGAAAAGGGGAGTGGACAGGGTCTGTAGGTAATAGAAGAGAGGGAAGATATGGGAGAGAGTAGTCAGATACAAAACACATTTGAGGAGGGAAAAAGTGAAAGGAGAGAGAGAATAGAATGAATAGTGGTAGAGAGGAATAGGAAGAAGGAAAATGCAACTAGCAATAGCAACTGTGATAAAATATTGAAGCAACTTCTTTTATGGACTTATTTTAATGAATGTGATCCTTCACATAGATAGAGCTGATGTCTGAACACAGATTGAAGTACACTTTTTTCCCTTTCACTTTAATTTTATTGAGGTTTCTCTGTCTTTGTGGAAGGAGGGATTATGTTTACATTTACAACAAGACTATTGTAGTAATGTGAAAAGAATAAATAAAAGAATCTGAAAAAAGAAGACAAAAATTACTCAAGAAAACAACAACTTAAAAAATAAAGTAGGTCAAATGGAAAAATTCATTCAAAAAAATCTTGCATAGTAGATTGAACATATGGAAAAATAAACACTGATGAAAATAATTCAATAAAATGAAAATTGGACTCTTTTTCACAATGACTTCATGAGAAATCAGGAAACAATAAAATGAAACTATAAGAATGAAAAAAATAGAAGACATTGGGAAATACCTCATTGGAAAAACAATTGACAAGGAAAATAGATCCAGCAGAGCTGATTTAAAATTATTGAAGTGAAAGAAACATATAGAAAAAAAGAACCTAGACATTATTTTTCAAGGAATTTACAAGGAGGGTTGGCTAGGTGGTGCAGTAGATAGAGCACTGGCCCTGGAGTCTGTAATACCTGGGTTCAAATCTGATCTCAGACATTTAATAATTACCTAGCTGTGTGGCCTTAGACAAGTCACTTAACTCCATTGCCTTGCAAAAACCCAAAGAAAATAGAAAAGAAGGGGTGGCTAGGTGGTGTAGTGGATAAAGCACCGGCCCTGGAGTCAGGAGTACCTGGGTTCAAATCTGGTCTCAGACACTTAATAATTACCTAGTTGTGTGGCCTTGGGCAAGCCACTAAACCCCGTTTGCCTTACAAAAAAACCTAAAAAAAGGAAAAGGCAAGGCAAGGCAGGGCAGGGCAAGGCAGGGCAAGGCAAGGCAAGGGAAGGGAAGGCAAGGCAAGGCAAGGCAAGGGAAGGGAAGGCAAGGCAGGGCAAGGCAACACAAGGCAGGGCAGGGCAGGAGGGCAGGGCAGGGCAGGGCAAGGCAAGGTGGGGCAGGGCAGGGTGGGGCAGGGCAGGGCAGGGCAGGGCAGGGCAAGGCAAGGTAAGGCAAGGCAAGGCAAGACAAGGCAAGGCAGAAACTTACAAGGAAAACTACTCTGATGTTCCAGAGCCAGAGGGTAAAATTCAAATTGAAAGCATTCACTAATCACCTCCAATAAAGATGTTGCAAAATGAAAGCTTCCGAAAATACTATAATCAAATTTCAGAACTCTGACATCAGCAGGTTAAAAAAAAATCCAAACAATTTAAGTATTTTGAAGTCAGAGCCAGGATAATACAAACTTTTACAATGAAGGATTGCAAGACCTGGATTATGATATTCTGGAGGACAAAGGTGTGAGGATAACAATCAAGAGTCACCTATCAGCAAAACTGAGTTTACTCCTTCTGGGGGAAAAGGACATTCAATGAAATGGAGAAGTTTCAAAAATTCTTGATGAAAAGACCAAAAATGAAGAGAAAACACAACTTTCAAATATAGGATTTCAGAGAAGCATTAAAAGGGAAACAGGAAAGGGAAATCATAAGGGACTTAATAAAATTAAAATACTTCCATTTCTTATGAGGACTTTCACATTTTTAGGGGTTTGAAGGAGTATATATAGAAAAATGACACATGTGTAAATTGAATACAAGGATTGATATCTAAAAAATAAAATTAAGGGATGAGAGAGGAATGTACTGTGAGAAAGGGACAGGAAGTAGTAAAATGGAGTATATAATCTCACAAAAAAGCATCACAAAATGTCATATTCTTGGAATGGGAAAATGAAGTGAGGGAGAGCAACCAAACCTTTATCTCATCAGCACTGACTCAAAAAGAGAATAACACACATTGACTTGAACATAAAAATCTATCTTACACTACAAGGAAAGCAGATAGGAAGGGGAGAAGAGGAGGTGAAAAGAGTGGGTAGATTGGAGTAATAGGTAGTTAGAAATAAAACACTTGAGGTTAGATAGACTTAAATGAAGAAGTGAAAAGAATAAACAAATTAATAAATAAGGTGAAGGGACATAAAGTTATATATGGTAACTGTAAAAGAAATTTTCAAGCAGGTATCTCTGATAAACATTTTTCTTTTTTCATACAGAAAGAAAATTGAGTCAAATTTATGAAACTAAGAACCATGATCCAATTGATAAATGTTCAAATGATATGTTTTTATGTCTTTTCTAAAAAAGATTTCAAATAAAGCAATCAGGACTATCTATAACCATTTAATAAAATACTCTAATTCAGTATTGATTGGAGAAATGTAATTTAAAATTCTGAGATACTAACTCATAAATATAATTTGACTAATAGTACAGAAAAATCAATGATAAATGTTAGAGACAATTTTGGGAAAATGAGATAATATATTCTTGGTAGAATTGTAAACTGATTCAGCCATTTTGAAGAGCAGTTTAGGAATATACCCAATGAACTGTCATTCTATGTATACACTTTGACCTACCAATAACCGCTATTAGGACTATAACCCAAAAGAGATATAAAACAAAAAGGTAAAAGAATGTATAGATGTTTATAGCGATTCTTTTCTAGAAATTGAAGGGATCCTTATCGATTGGGGAGAGCTGAATAGATAATGGTATGTGACTGTGATGGAATACTATTCTTCTGGGGGAAATGATGAGCAATATGCTGTCAGAAAAGACTTAAATGAGTTGATACAAATCATAAGGGACTTATGTACAAAGTAAAAATAATATTGTAAGATAATCAGCTATGAATGATTTAATTTTTATCAGCAACATAGTGTGTTTAGGTACCCTAAACTTATGCATTTCATGTCTTCTTTGAGTTGCTTTAATTCTGCTTGCTCATAGAGCACAGCATCCTCTCTGATGAGGGCAGGTCATGTTGGGTGGACCTGTGCCACTGTCTCCCATATTGCTCAATCAATTCCAAAGTTCATAAGAGAGACCTTGAACTTGTTCTCTTACCATTTTTCTGAATCCTTACCCCACTCTCATGGTGCTTACCCTCTGTGAGTACTCCATAAGTAGTTTTTTTTTTGTCAATTATGTGTTTGTTCAAACAACATAGCCAGTACATCAGAGTTATGCTCTCTGTACCATTGTATGAATCCTTGATAGTTTGCCTCAAGAAAGGACTCAGTTTCTGGTATCTTATCCTATCAGGCGATTTTTCAGAATTTCCCCAAGACAAGATAAATGGAAGCAATTCTGTTTTTTTCTGGAATGTTTCTGAAAGTTTCCTGGCATGGTGCTGGCAGACTGTTGAGGTTTCACAGATATATAGTAATGAGGTCAGCACACTGCTTCTCTAAACCTCCAGTTTGGTAGTCAGACTAATAGTTTTTCTCTCCCACATTTATTTTCAGAGTCACCCAAACATTGAAGTAGCTCTGGCAATGTGTATGTCAATCTCATTATCAATGTGTACACCCCAGGAAAGTATACTACCAAAGGAAGTGAACTCATCCATAGTATTCAAAACTGGCTCCACATATGGATGGTGCAGGGATGTTTTTCTTGCTGTTAATTGTTAGACCAAAATTAGCACAAGCAGAAAAGAAACAATTCATACTTTTTGTAACTTCTATTGCAATTGCTTGCTTTTTCAATGAGAGACTTTGGAGAAAATTTGGAACTCGAAGTTTTAAAAATGAATGCTTTTAAACTTGCTTTTAAAATTAACTGGGAATAATTAAATGCTAAATAAATGAAAAATATAAGCATGAAATAGAAATCTTAGTATAAATGTTGAAAGGAGGGAGTATAGTGAATCAGAGAATAGCTTTATATTCAATAGTAAACCTATAGTAATAGAGAAGACAAATGGTGGGAGTACTTCCTTGTTCAAATTTAGTAAGTGATACATGTCTACAGAGAGTAAATGCAAAAAGTGTTTCTACATCAAGGTCATTGAAGATGAAATTGACCCACTATTAGGTCAAGAAGCTAAAAGGAGGAACGTGATGCAAGAGATACAATGAAGACCTGTGAAAGTGGGGAAGAATGAAAGTGAAGGAGAAAGCATGCAGAATATTGGAGCCACAGGAAGATATGGAAATATGCTATAATGGATAGCCTGTTGGACTTAATTCTGAAAAATAAGAGTCTGAATTCTGCTTTTCATAGGTTACAGCTGTGTCACTATAGGTAAATCTCATAAAGTCTAAGAACTTTAAGCAACTCTCTCATATTGAGCTATTGAATTATGGTTGAGATTTGTGACTTTACTAAAAAAAATCATAGATCTTTGATGAATGATATATTGTGTTTTGTTATTAAGTGGAGGTGATATTGGGTGGTTAGCTAAATGCTAGAAGATTCTACAAAACTCATAATTTATGAGTCTATCAATGGATAGTGCCTTGGTCAACTGGTGACCATGCTAGCCAACAGCAGAGAAGTCCATCTGCAGTTTGGCTGTCACCAGAGGGTAGTTCTCCTTTGAATGTAGCTTTCAAAATGGTCCACTCAAGCATGGATGAGTGGATTGACTATCTCCACTTATCAAAGTATCATAAATGGGGAGTCGCTAGGTAATTGTGAGTCCATGTAATGTGGAGATGAAATACCTGGTCTAAGAAGAAATAGTAAAATGATTTATCTAAAACTAGATTAACTTTTTAGCACTGAGGTAGAATTAATTCTAGGTCATCTATCCACAAAGTCAGGGTTCTTTCCAAACAATAATGCTATTTCTGAATACATGAATCTTCATTTTATGGAAGAGTAGGTACACATGTTCATTGTATCCGAAATTCATGAGTAAGAGCTGTACAATACACAATAAGATCATCCTCCATGATATTTGGGAAGATTGTTGTGCCCTAAAGGAAAGAAATTCCAAGGGAAAATCAGTTATTATCATCATGAATGTCTTTCATTTGCCAGTTTCAACAATATTCATTGGCTTCTATTGCCTCTAGTACAAGATTCACACTTCCTTGTGTATGACACATAATGTTAAATCCAGACACTGAGAATTTACAAATGTTCCAAACTTGCTTTCCAGATAGATTTCAACAATTTTGTCCCCATCATGCCCTTCTTGGGATTCCATCTAAACCAGTCTAATGACTGTTCTCTATTGAAAAGGCTCTCTCATCCTCATGACTTTATTATGGCTATGTCTCAAATCTAAAAGGCACTCTTAATCATGTCAACCTTTTAGAATATATAGCTTTCCTCCCACCCCTAGCTTATAGAAAGCCTTGGTTAAGGCCCTGAGCTCTTTGTATTCTTTCTTCCTTCAAGCCCTTGATCTACATTTCATGTCTACATCAACTACTTGTGTTACTCTGGGTGGAGCCACCATATTGACAGTGCCTTAGCAAAAGTTAAAGACTCTCAGGGTAGACCACATTTTCTCTTAAAGGAGTTTCTTCAGCAGGAAGTCATTCAGTCAATCAAATCACAGCTTAGGTCTGAAGGAATGAAATGATACTTTGAATGATTTTTTCTGGTACCAAATTGGACTTTCTCCAGGAGAAGCCAAAGTCCTCAATGGTGACAAACCCTTCAATTCCTGCCTTGTGTCAAAAACATTTGGGTCTGCAATTCTGACATAGAAGGTCCTCGCTGAAACCTTGATGATTTTAATAAACAATAAACTCGGGTGAGTACATTAAAGGGTAAAAATTAGGTAGAATGTTCACTTCATTCTTTGAGGAAGAATAGTTCTGCTGAAGCATTGCTATGAAATTTCAAGTACATTTAATTTTTTTCAACCAATATTTATTTAGTAATCCTGGAATGTAGTATTTTCGAGTCTGAAGGCCTAGGTTAAAGTCTCAGTTTCAACATTTTAAAATGATCTTGGGCTGAGATTTAGGGTTTCCCTCTGCACAAAGGAAAACATATAATATTTACACAATTCACTCCACTGTCTAGATTGAGTAAATGGCATAAATATTTCTCCAGTACCTTTCCTTGTACACTTTCTTTCCAAAGTGTTGCTGTGGTAAATGAGAAGCAAGAAAATCAAATTATGTTTATATTTTCTACTCATTCGTCATTTAGCACTGCAATCCAAGTGGTTGAATGTGACAAAAGACAGCCTGAAGAAGGTCACATGAGATCATGACAATGGACCTTGATTTTCTCATTTTTAAAATGCAGTCACTGAGCCACATGGCATTCACAATCTCTTCCAATACTAGATCTCATTGTCCCATGAAGACTCACCTTAGGGAGGACATACTGTTATAATTTGATGTCCTGGGTCACTGCACAGGTCAGGTTTTGAGGTAGGAAGTCAGTGTATCTTTGCACTTCATGTATAAAAGCATCCATGTAGGGCATATCTTGTCTGTCTTTTATGGAAGCAATTCGATTAAGTACAATCACATGATCAATTTCCTCATGAATTTTTGCTGCAGGGAGAAAAACAGCAATAACCACTGAGGTTCCCCATCTCCAGTGAATACCCATCAGAATTTGTGTTGATGATAGGACCTAGGATGAGTCTTATAAGGACCATTTTTAATGTAATGAACAATGGAGTCACCCAACCTTTGTTTGAATACCTCTAGTAACTGAAAGCTCACTATCTCCAGGGTAGCTGAATGGGTTTTGGAAGAATTTTAATTGTTGGCAATTCTTTCCTTACATGAAGCCTCCATCTGTCAATTGTAACTTCTCTCCATGGATCCTAGTTCTACTTCTTTGGATTCCACAGAATTAGCCCTAGTATAATGTACAGCATTTGAGGAAATAGGTTGCTTCATTTAAGTCTTTGTATGCTAAGCATAGAATGCAGTAGACATAATGCAAGCTTTTTTTCCCTCAAATTTGTTAAAGTGAATTGAATTCCCCATGACAGAAATTCAGAGAATTAAATAACTATCAGATCATGCCTAAATGTGCTGTTTTCTTTTGTAGACTACAGCTTATCTATGTAACAAGTATGTAAACCCAAAAAGTGAGACCAGTTTCTGAGCAAGATTCAGGGCTGGTAAAACAAGTCAGGTCTTCTAGAATGGCAATTTTTGGACTTTACCTTGGATCTCAGGATATTTGAGAATGAGGAGGAGACCATGTCCTAGAGTGCTGCTGGTTGTCTCTGTTCCTGCACCAAATAAGTCTACTGCAGTCATTTTTAGATTCTCCAAGTTAAATTCAGATTTTGGGTTGTCCCTTTCCTAAGAGAGATAAAAAAAATAGATGAATAATGAGAGACAGAAGTGGAAGTCATTAGTTTTAATTTTATATTTTATTCATTTTTTCCCAATTACATGCAAAGATGGGTTTCAACAATCATTTTTTGAAAGATTGTGAATTTCACATCTTTCTTTCTCCCTCCCTTCATTCCCCTTTCCCCTGACAGAAAGCAATCCATGATAGGTTATACATGCATAACTGTATTAAACATAGAGCCATATGAATCATCTTATGAAAGAAGTTGGCTTATGTATTTTGTTTCTTTCTCCCTCTAATGGTTTTCCCTGTTTGAATGTAATTCTTCCTTTCCTGGATATGGATGCTACTTTCCATCATAAGTCTGTTAGACTTGTCTTTGATTCTTGTACTGCTGAACTGAACGAGTCCATCATATTTGGTCCTCAGCCAACGTTGTTGTTAGTGTGGACAACATTCTTCTGGTTTTGCCAACTTCAGTCAGCGTCACTACATGCATGTCTTAGGGAAAGTCATTAGTAACCAAATGAAGTGCACAACATTTGTCCCAGGGGCCTTCTTCACCTTTATTTCTCTATCTGAAGAGACTGGAGCCTTTGCAATGCCCTCAGACTTCCACTGCCCAATCATAGGCTTGCCCTTCCCATTCAGCCTCCTTAATTAACCTTGAGCAATATGGTACAATGGATGGAGCACCAGACTTTGAATCAGGAAGACTTGGAATAAACTTTATCCTCAGTTAAGGGGTATGTAATTGTTCCTGGAAAAGACATCTAATTCCTTTGGGCATGTTTCCTCATTTGTAACAGTAGAGAGTTGATACCTTTGAACTCTCTCTTTATTATCTATGGTACATGTGATAGGGTGACATCCTGATCAAAAAAGTCACTGCAAACGTAACCTGGTCATTGAGCCCGCATTCTGATATTTTCACCCCCAAATAGGACAACGTCCTAACAGAACAATAACAAAAAGAAGGAATTTTGGATTTTCACAATGGGGAATTAAGGAAGTTATTTTCTAGTGGAGAATACTAAATTGCAAATTCTGTGCAGAAAATGAATCTGTCCAGTTGATCGGTGATTTCCTTTTCCAATCCCCCCTTAAATGTTCACCCAGCCTCAGTTTGAAAACATCCACAGATGAGGAAATTACTAATTGAAGAATTTCATTCCAGTCTTGGACATTATCCCCCTCATGTGGAAGTGTAATGTGTCTCTACTTTTAAACTATTTGTTAGGAGTTTTGTCTCCTGAGAGTGGGGAGTATGAGCATTCTAATCCAGATGTTTGAAAGTCCTTAGAATCAGGTGGCTGGGGGCAGCTAGGTGATGCAATGGATAAAGCACCAGCCCTGGAGTCAGGAGTACCTGGGTTCAAATCTGGTCTCAGACACTTAATAATTACCTAGCTGTGTGGCCTTGGGCAAGCCACTTAACCCCACTTACCTTGCAAAAACCTAAAAAAAAAAAAGAATCAGGTGGCTGCCGAGGTCCTTACATCTTTCAAAATCTCTAAAATATGCATGTTCATAGATTTTAGAACTTGGAAGCTCTTAGGAAATCATTTGGACTAATAAATTCACTTTATAAAAAAGAAAATCACTTACCTAGAGAAGAGAAGTAATTTTTTTTCAGTGTTACATGGGGGAAAATTAAAAAGGGTTGCATGATAGAATGACAGAAATGGGAGCAGACCTAATACTATGTTGCTTGGAACAGAAATAAAACTATCTGTGCCTTAAAAAGAAGCTGAGACAAAGTTTGAGTGTAAGCTTATTTCTTTTGCTCAAATCAACTAGTGAAATTCATGAGAAATGAAAATAACCAAACAATCTAGAATCAGATATAAAACAAGGAATATAATCTATATAATTAAGAACAGATACATAAATATAGCTGATAAATGAAAAAAACCCAATGTATTGAGCATTATAGGACTCTCAGAAAAGAGATGGCTAGGTGTTGTATTGGGTGGATTGGCGTATACTCTGGTGTCAGTAAGATCTGAGTTAAAGCCCAGCTTCAAACTTTATGATCTTTATGATCTTTATGATCAATGCTTTATGATCAAATAAGTTGCTTCACCTCTTTCTGCTTCTAAGTCCTCATCTATAAAATGGGAATATTAGCACTTACTTCGTGTTGGGAGGCACATGGGAGGTAATATTAGCAAAGTGCTTTGAAATTTTTGAAGCATGATATTATAAAAGAGTTTCACAAAAATGAATTAGAAGGAACAAGAATGAAGAATAGCTTGTAATAACAGATCTCAAAGAGGGAAAGGGAGTAAATAGGTCATATGATGAAAATGTGTCTAAAGTGATAGAATCTTTTGTAGTGAAACTAGCAGATTCAGGACTAGAAATTAGAAAATTTGAAATAAAATGAAAAAAAAATTGGTAAATGTTGGCTTTCTCAAAGTCAAAATAATCCTGAAGATCACACATGAAATAATTCAAGAATCTATATATCTATATATCAGAGATATAGAATCAATTATTCAATCCTGAACATAATACTGCAAGAATGAAAAATTGCAAATTCTTAAAAAATAGAGGTCTCATATAGATCTGTATATTTATTCAAACTTATATGTATATTAATTAATTAATTAATTGTGTATACATGGACATAATTCAGAGGCTACCCAAGAGAAAGAAGCACTAAATTTAACACTTGAAGAATAACAGTGAATAAATATTAGATTTTCAACACTAAATGAATATGCTGGACAATGAAAGCAAAATCCTTCACCTATAAAGGAAAATAAATTTGAATAGATCAGGATTATTTCTGTTCTCTGAGAAATAAAAAAATACATTAGAAAACAATATAAAATGAAAGGAGATTGGATTATAGAGGTTAATAAATAACCCTAAAAGTTTATCATACATGGAATAAGATTGAATTGCCACCACCAATGTTGTAATAATGAATGATTTTGAACAACTCATGAACTTAATTATAAACAATTCATGAATTCAATCATTATTATTATTATTATTATTATTATTAATTCAATTATGAAATATGAGTGCAGATGCCTTGTGATGGAAAATGCTCCCTATCTACTGAGAAAAAGTTGTTGGAGTGTTTTACAAAAAGAGATACCTAGTTTTGAACATAGTCACTTTGGAATTTGTTTTGACTTGGTTATGTTTGTATGTTAACAATGGGGTGTTTGTGTTTTCTTCACTGGGTGGCAAGCAATAGATATTTGATAGATGAACATAGAATAAAAAGCTGGATTTAAGGAATTTCTTAAAAAGAATCCCAAGATGATTCAGATATTTGACATGCAATACTTCAAACCAGACAAGTATGAGGTAAATGAATTAATGAGAAAGATTGTGCAATGAAATCAATATTCTTAGGCTTTTATGTCATTGATCACAATTTTAAAAGAAATCTACCATTGATTCAGGGCCATTGAAATAAAGATAAAAAATATAGAGGTAAAAGGAACAAAGAGACAACATGTCTTCGAAGGGAGTTAAACAAGTCTTGGTATCAAGCCATAAGAAAGTTTCTAAGTGAACATTTCAAGATTCATATTGAGTTCTGTGTTGTTTAACATTTTTATTAGTATATTAAATCACTAAACAAATATGTAAATTATATCAATTATGAGTCAGAACAATTTCTAGATACTATGGTTAAAAAAGCAAACAATAAAAATGAGACAGTCAATATTCTGTAGAAGTTCATATTTTACTAAAAGAATGCAACATATTTCCAACATATTTAAAGATAAGTATGTTATCCAAATACTATTCAAACTAAATACAAAGAGAGTTTTTGTGGGACAATAACAGCAGGAGGAATAAGAGAAGTCTATTTGAAGGTGGAAACAGCCAAATGTGGATGGATATTAGGGTTAATGATAGTTGAGGAAAGTGGACAAAATCATTTCAGGGAGGGATGTCAAACTGTATAAAGGCAAAGAGGCAAAAATGGGATATTATGTACAGAGAATAATCAGGAAGCCAGTTCGGTGGGTGCGGGGAGGGGGGGAATCCATAACTAACCAGGAAGGAGAGGCTGGAGTCAGATTATGAAGGTCATTAAATGCCAAACAGATGAATTTGTATTATGTCTTAGAGGTCCTGAAACATCCTGATCATGGGAATTATTCAGTGAGTCTTGCATTTTATTCATACTAACTTTATAATTTTGTGAAGAGTGGGTTTAGAGTCATGTTACATGGAGAACTGTTAGGGAAGAATTGTCATTGTCCAGGTGAGAGAAGATGTTGAACTCTATGGTATGAATAGGGAAATAAAAGTGGAAGAAATTTGCTCTCTACTCCTTTCTGCTATACCCCTATTAACATGAGTGATTTGGATAGTTCAGTTTCATTGGGAAAGAGGACTATGTGCCAGCCTTACCAAAATGATTACTCCTTCTAGAGGAGATTTAATTTATTGGGTTAGATTGTGAAGGAATGAAGGAAACAAACATTTATCAACTTATCTTATTATGTGCCTGACTCTATGCTAAGTACAAATACCACCTCATTTGATCTTTACATTGACCCAAAGAGGTCTATGCTTTTTTTATTTCCATTACCATCTCCATTTACATAGAGTCAGGCAAATATCAAGTGACTTTCCCAGAGTCATAAAATGTCTGACTCCAGAGTTGAATACAAAACTTTCTGATTTCAGACTCAGTATTCCATCCCCTCCACCACCTCACTTCCTCTATTGGTCTGAGTGGAACTAGTGAGCTGGAAGATGGGTAAGTATTAAATGGATTGTTGGTCTGATTCCCTGATGTCAACTCTGAGTAAATTTTCCTTTTTGGTGAAAAAAAAATGGAATTCTGTAAGAACTTTATTTTCTGAATTGTTCTGTTTGTTTATGGGAAGCTTTGGTATCTTTTTCCTTTTTCTTCTGAGCAAATAAAAGACTAGCCTCTTCCCCAAAATTAATTAATGCTAAATATAACTAACAATTTTAATAACAATTAGCATTTATATAATGCTTTAAGGCTTGTTGTCTGCTGATATTCATTTATGTCTGATCTTTCTGAATCCATTATACATTTATTTTTCTTGGCAAAAATATTGGGATGATTGACCTTTCCTTCTCCAGGGAATCCATTTTCAGACAAAGTTTTAGGAAGATGTAAATGTTCACACAGCTAAGTGGATGTGACTGGATTTGAACTCAGATCTTCCTGACTTCAGACCATATGGTTAATCTATCATGCTTTCTGCTGCCTCTTTTTAAAGTTAACAAGATTCTTTTCAAGCTTATCATTTTATCCTCCCAATAACCCTGGGAGATAAATTCTATCATCACCATATTAGAGATGAGGAAACTGTGGCAGGCAGTGGAGATATGACTTGCCCAGGGTTACATTACTAAGAAGTGTCTGAAATTGACTTTGAATTCAAGTATTCCTGATTCCAAGTCTCATTCTATAATTAATTTCTCCTCTTTAGAACTTACTTTATATGTATTTAGTTTTACATTATAAGCTCCTTGAGGGGAGCTACTATCTTTTCCCTTTTATGAGTCCTCAGCATTTAATAAAGTATCTGGAACATAGTAAGGGCTTAGTATTTATTAATAGACTCCCATTATCATTATCCTATTCTCATTCTTCAATAATTATCATCCTACAAACTGGAAAGCTCAGTTCAGTACCACATCAACCAAGAAGGTAGAACTCTATCAGTCTCATTTCTCTTCCATAGTTCAGATAAGGTTTACCTTCAGATCAACAGAGCCTAGTTACAAGAAAGTCAACGGCTTCCTTGGGGACCTTACAACTCTCTGTTGTTCCTTCTTGTTCTCTGAGGAGTGTAACATCTAAAAATTCTTGACAAATCAACCTTCCTCAATGAGGAAATTGCTACTGCCCTGTATCCTACCTGCTGCATTTTGGAGAGGTAGCAGTCAATGTAATCTTGAGGGTTGTTGGAATCCAGTACCTTTTGATGCTCCATAACTCTTTCCCAAATGAAACTCTTCAGTTGATCCACATTTTTTGAAAGTTTTTTATGCTTTCCAGGAAGGTATGCTCTGAATGCAGGTAAAAAGTTGTAGAACTACTCTCCAAACCCAAACACATATGAGTTTATATCATTATTTATAAAATATTCTATTCTATTCAAAGTCATTGTACTTCTTTTTAAGTTTAATTAAAATTTTTATAAAGTGTTTTTCTTTTATCTTCATTAACTATTGAGAAAAAAAGAAAAAAAAATCCTTGTAACATGTATTCTTAATCAAACAAAACAAATGCTTATCTTGGTGTTACCTTAGTGAGAATTATGTCTCACTTTCTATAGCTTGAGACCATTCCCTCTCTGTCAGAAGGAGGGGTCATGTTTCATTGAGGTTCCTCTGAAATCATTTTGAGTCCTTATATTTATCAGAGTATTTTAGCCTTGCATGATATTGGCCTTTTTTTCATGTTTTTATTGTTATATAGATTGGATCTGCTCAATTGACTTGACGTTGATTCATAAAATCATCCCAGTTGTAAAACTATTTTGAAGTTTTTATCTTTATATAGATTGGATCTCCTCAATTGATTTGAGATTCATTCATAAAATCATCCTATTTATAAAAACTGTCCATTTTGAAATTTTTCAAAACATATAGAATTCTCTTGCATTCATATACTATAACTTGTTCAACTATGCCAAACTGATGAGTAACCCTTACTTTCCAGTACTTTGCAGTCCCTCAATAAAACTCATTTTTATTTTGTTGGCATATAATTTTCAGTTTTGCATATTTTGTACTTTTTATTTTTTGAAAGCACTGGCCAAGTAATAGCATTTTTGGTTCAAAGGATGCATATGATTTACTCATTTGAAAGCAATAGATCTAAATTAATTTCCAGATTGCCTGGACAATTGACAGATATGGCAACAGTTTGAAAATTTTCTGGTTTTCCCAGAGCTCCAAAATATGATATTTGCCTTTATTCACATAAATTTGGGAACATTTGGAAAGAAATATCAGGTCTTCTCAATTTAAAAAAAATCCATTTAAGGCCAATTTTTGTGACAAATTTAAAATGAAGTAAAATCACAAATAATTAAGGGAAACACAAAGCCCACATTGTCTAACATCAGAAACATATGTCTCATTCTCCGTATATAGATTGTCACCTCTCAGAAAAAAAAAATAACACATTTCATCATCGGTCCTCCAATAACAAATTTTGGTCATTGCATTGATCAGATTAATTCAGTCTTTCAAAGTTTTTGCCTTTATAATGATGTACCTTTATAAAATGGTCTTGTTCATTCATTTCACTATTCATCTGTCTATAAATTTTTCTCAGGCTTCTCTGAGTTTGTTATTTTTCAATATTACTTTTAGTAAAATAACATTCCATCAAATTAATATAAAATAAGCTTCCATTTCTTTACCACAACAAAAATGCTACTATGAGTATTTCATAAATATGATTCCTTTTCATTTTTCTCTGATGTCTATCAGGGCTAAAACTAAGAGAGAAATTGCTAATTGAGTATGTGGTTTACTGACTTTTGAGGCACAAATCCAAATGACTTTCCAGAAGGACTCCTCCAACATCATATTTTTGGGCCAGTTTTTCTGTCACTCCACCAACATCTGTTTTATTATTCTTTTATCATTTGTGCCAAATGAGAGTGAGATTTGCTTTGGTTTTTCTTTCCTAATTATTAATAATTTGCAACAACTTTTCACATGACTATTTGTAGCTTTGACCTTTTACTTTGAGAACTATTTGTTCATAACTTTTTATCATTTCTCAGTTGATGAATAGCTCTAATAAATCTGAGTCAATTCCTTATAATTCTTGTCATTAATATCTTTATCAGAGAAATTCATTGCAAACATTTCTCAACAGGGAACTGTTTCCTTTCTAATTTTAGCTGCATTGATTTTGTTTGTGCCAGCACTTTCAAATTTTTTTACCTCAAATTTGCTCCTCTTACCTTCTATGATTGTCTAAAACCATTTTTATGAGCAATTTCCTATTTACAGATCTGAAAGGTAATTTCTTTCTTATACCACTAAATTGTAAGCAATGCTTTTTATATGTCATGTAAAAATTTGAAACTGATCTTTGCATAGAGTTGTCATTTTGGATTTGAATTTTGGGGGGGGGTCTGAAAAAATTCTAGTTTTTTAAAACTTTTTTATTAGACATTTCCTGCCTTAATGATGGGAATTTTTTTATTTGTTGTTTTTTGTCTTTTTGTATATAAAATATTGACAACCAGTGATTCTTGTTTCTAATTGTAGTATGCTTCCTCTCTTTTACTAATCTACCTGTTCTATTTCAAAATTAGTAACAATGATTTTGAGATACTCTGCCCCTTGTTTCTTCCTTTTTGTCATGATTTAACTTAAGGTTCTTCTCTTTTTGTCCTCCAAATGAATTTTATTAATATTTTTAGAACTGTGGGTTTAAATAGTATTATGAAAGAATATTAATTGTGGCAGTATTATAATTTTTATTATATTAGTTCAGTCTACCTGTAAGCAATTAACATTCTTATAATTATTTAGGTTGGTTTTCAATCCATTAGTGTTTTGTAATTGTTATATTCAAACAGTTTCTAAGTGCATGTTAGTAGAAAATACTTTATGTTTTCTATATTTTTAGTGAAATTCATCTTTTCAACATGTTGGTAGAAAATATTATATGTGTTCTATATTTTAATGAAATTCATCTTTCCATCATTTCCTTTCCAATTTTGTTGGTATCATACTGAAATACTGATAATTGTTAAAGTTCCTAACTGAAAAAATTCATTTTGGATTAAATAGTAATAGATGTTTTCTCTAGTTAAATCTTCCTATTGGACCTAGTTCCACTATAAAGGTGACACTGTGTTGTCGAAGGATCTGGAAGTTTTCATCAATGTAAAAAGGCATACAAGAGATACTAGGGTATGACCTTAGTATCTTTGTGTGTATTGGAGAGCAGGGGAGTCAGAAGGTATGCTATATAGTAACCTTTCTCACTATAAATTCAAAATAATTAGTTTGTGCTAAATAAGTACTAACCCATTTAAGTCAATTCAGTGAATACCCACAAAATATTTAGTCAATGTGGAGCAAAATATTAGGTATTCAGAGAGATACAAAGTTTCTAGATATAATCCCTGTCCACATGAACTTTATACTCTAGAAGGGGAGTAAGACAAATACACACCGATGACAGTTAAATAAATTTTATATGTTTGATGCATCAGGCAGATACATATAAAATGCTTTGAAAGATTTAGAAGCATAAGATCTTTGCTGAATCCAGGTAGCAAGGTAGGATTCATGAAGTCAATGGTATTTATGTTTGACTTCGGGGGGGGGCGGGGCATAGACCAGTATCCTCAAGGAATAATATTCAGGAAAGACAACATTAAAAAGAAAGAAGCACTGGGTTTGGCTGAGTAGCAGGGAAAGTGTGACTTAGTCATAAAGTACACAATTAAGCTGAAGAATTAAAGTGATGCCAAATTTGGGGAATCTAGAATGCAAAAACCTAAAAAAAATAAATAAATGAAAATTAAATTAATAAAACATGATGGGTACATATTATTATTGTATATAATTAGAAAACAAATAAAATGTTTAAAAACATCAAAAATTTAAAAATTTAAAAAAAATTTAAAAAGAAATTATTTTCTCTCATTCCCTTTGCCAAGAGGAGGAGGCTTGGACTGATTATGGTACTGAAATTCAAGTCAACAAAGATTCTTATTTCTTGAAAAGTTAGTTTCAGTCTGTTTTGTGAAGGTGAGGATGTCTGTTCTTCAGCACAGAATTGGAAAGACAAATAGATTTGGAGACAAAAGGCCTGGGTCAGTATGCATGCCATACAGGGTAACCTCAGTTAAATCATGTCACTTCTCTATATCTCAGCTTCTTCTTCTCTTCAATTCTCCAAATAACCATATTAGCAACAATGGCTATCATCATGTTACACTATATAAGTTCCCCAACTGCTTTACATGTATTAGATCACTTAAATAAGGCAACTTTGATTGGTAGGTGCTGTTATTATTCCCCATTTTACAAACAAGGGAACTGAAGATGAAAGAAATCAAATGACATTTCAAGGACATACAACTATTAAGTGTCTAATCAAGATTTCAGATTCTTTCTATATCACTCCTCTATTAAATTCTTTTCTTAATCTAAAATCTGTGATTTTGTGATCTCTTATTCAGAGGAACAGAACTTTACTGCTCTTCACAAATCCCAAGAGTTTCATAAGCCTTCTTAAATCTAATTCTAAACTGGCAAATATCTAAAAACTTTTTTTTCCATGCTATGCTAACCACTGATGGGATTAGAAGGCAGAATATTATATCCTTGTTCAAAAGTAGCTGATATTTGAGTTGAGGAAAGTCTATTTATTTTGGAGAAGCCAACATTAAAAAAAGCCAAAAGATACTCTGGCAACCAATCAATTCAATTTATATTACATATATAAAATCCTTCAAGTATTTATTCAAATCTCTATGTACGATCTTGTCCTTAGCTTTGATGATATAGATAACAATGAAGCTGACCTCATCCCCCCAAATTTTACATTCTACCTTTGAAGAACTTAGCTAGAGTATGTTCCCCAGACTCTAAATGGAACAGAATTTGGGTAAAGGATGTTTCTGGTTAGATGAGGATCTTAAGTTCTGGCTTAGGTGAATGAAAGTTTTGATCCTAGTTGTCTATCCATTGTATAGGCTAGGCCTTAACACTCCTAGAATTCATGTAGACTGTTGGTCTAAATGGGTTGTTCACTCAGTTTTGACCATCTGTCCTCCCTAATTTCTCCAGAATGGCCTGGGAATGCTCTTTGTTGATTACTATTAAATTGGATCACATCTATATACACTATCTTTCTTGGGATATCCCATGCCCCAATAAATGTTTCTCCCTATAAAGAAAATCTCTGTATTACCCAGATCTAGTTTAGTAACCTACTGAGAATAGAATCTGTACCAGGATCTTCTTTGAGAATCAAAGATATTGCTTGATATTATTGCCTTTGAGTGCATGATATGTGGATGTGTGTATATGCTTATGTATTTGGGGCACCTTGCTAACAGATGAGAGCCTATCATACAAGTATCTTGTTTCTGAAATTCAGCAAACAACAATAGAACAAGAAGATAGCTCTGCCTTACCTGTATCCAGGGTGAGCTAAGCAGATGAAAGTTTTCTTTTAACAAACTCATCAGATACAAAAATTTCTCATTGTTGTACTTGAATCAATCATGGAAGAGGACAGAGCAGATCACATTGCAAGGGGCACAGCTAAGAATGAAGGTGGGATCTATGGGTTGACCTAATAAAGAGAAAAGTTCCCCATAAAGAGGATAAAAACCAGTTTGAACAGAAATGTTTTCAATCATAAAGGAACTGAACATTGACCTGGATATGGTTTTTATTTCCTCTAATGTTGGTGAATCTTGTTCTCTCAGACAATTTCTTTAACCCTTTAAAAAGAAACAGAATAAATTTATAATATCTGAGTGTGAGTAGAAAGCAGGGAGTTTTGTGTTGCAACAATGTGATTACCTTATAAGACAGAGATGTTTATAATGACTTTGAAAAGAAGTATTTAGGATTGGGAATGGGTGAGCAGCTGGACCCCACATGCCCAGCAGGAAACAACTGAAAAAATATCTTCTGTTTTCCTGAGCTCCTCCACTAGACAGCGGGCTTCCTCTTGGACTCTCTCTTCAGTGCTTCTCTTCCCCATCCCAAAGTTCCTTAAGGTCATGAGGGAAAATCTACGAACTTGTTTCCACCTGTCTCCACTACTAAAAACAATTCCTAGACAATGGAGAAGAAGACATTGGTCATTCCCACAGTGGAGATTTTTGAGAACATCGAGGTCATGGTGGCTATGGGTCATTTTGGGATTAATTCATTGATCAAGTTTAATTTTATTCAATTCAAATCAAAATATAATGGTAGCATGGCAGGGATCAAGTGTCTACCATGCAATGGTCTTGTCCTTGGTGCTGAGAATAGAGCAAAAAAACCCAAATCAGTAACTATGCTCAAGGAGATGGGAAGTTCATTTTACTGGATAAACTCTGCCACATCCTGTTGCTTTTTAATGACTTTTTGTAATAAACTAAATTTACCTTGTCCTTTGATCACATCTTCAAACATTGGTGTAGCTCATCTTTCTATAAAACTATCTCCTTGATCAATTAAAGCTTCTTTCATAATGTTATATCCATATAGCACCACAACAGGCTGGGTTCCAAAATAAATAGTGTAGATAGGGCCATATTTTTCAGCCAGCTGTGAAAAGAATGCCAATAAATAGTATGAGGTTCACTTTGAAACTTAACAAAGTTGAAATTTACCCTCATAACTATCTTATAATATGCCATATTTATTTGGCATGTGTAGGAACATGTGTTGTTTCTTTCTTTTTTTTAAGATTTTGCAAGGCAATGGGGTTAAGTGGCTTGCCCAAGGCCACATGACTAGATAATTATTAAGTGTCTGAGGCCAGATTTGAACTCAGGTACTCCTGACTCCAAGACCAGTGCTCTATCCACTGCGCCACCTAGCCACCCCTTTTTTTTACACTTTCTTTTTTTTATTATTTTTTTTTTAGATTTTTTTCAAGGCAATGGGGTTAGGTGGCTTGCCCAATGCCACACAGCTAGGTAATTATTAAGTGCCTGAGGCCGGATTTGAACTCAGGTACTCCTGACTCCAAGGCCAGTGCTCTATCCACTGCGCCACCTAGCCACCCCGGGAACATGTGTTGTTAATGAATTCTGGGCATACCAAGGTACAGGCTTTGTTGAGACAAGGTAGGGTTTTCAATCCTTTTAGGTTGATCCTTGGAAATCCCTATCATTATATATTGAATTATTTTTCTTTCATAATTCTTCCCTGTGTGTTCCATTGGTACCTACGTAATGTAAAGAAATTTTTAAAATATTGGGTAGATGACCCAAGGAAGATTTATGGAATAGCATGGGGGATAAAAGTCATATAAAATGCAGAGAGAATTGCCATCTCCTAACAAACTTATCTACTCTTGTTCCTTCTCCTCTCAGTTCTGAAATATTAGTATTATTTCTTCAGTAATCTCAAATCCAAATGATCTTTCTAAAGTTACTAATGATCTATGAAGAGTGAAATCCAATGACCTTATCCCAGTCCTCATCCTTCTAGACCTCTTTACAGACTACTCTCTTCTCCCATATGATATCTCTCTCTCCCTATCTCTCTCTCTCTCTCTCTCTCTCTCTCTCTCTCTCTCTCTCTCTCACTCTCTCTCTCTTTCTCTCCCTCTCTCTCTCTTTCCCTCTTTCTTTCTTTCTGCTTTTCTTTCTCACACTTTCTCCTTTTTACCTGTCTGATTGCTCCTTATCAGTCTCCTTTGCTAGATCACAGTCCACATTAAACCATAAATTTATGAATTTTCTCATGGTTCTATAATGGGTCAACTTGTCTTCTCTTTCTATACTCTGATTCTTGGCAACCTCATAATAACTATGGAGCTATCTATCTGCAACTCTACATTTGGAACTACTATCATTCTTTCTTTCTTTCTTTTGTTCTTTCTTTCTTTTAGTTTTTGCAAGGCAGTGGGGTTAAATGACTTGTCCAAGGTCATGCAGTCAGGTAATTATTATGTGTCTGAGACCAGGTTTAAACTCAGGACCTCCTGAATCCAGGGCCAGTGCTCTATCTACTGCACCACACAGATGCCCCCCCCCCCCACTATCATTCCTGGATATTCATAGGAATCCTACACTAAATAAATACAAAATAAAATTTAATATCTTTTCCCTAAAAAGTCATTCTCTTCCAAACTTCCTTATTTCTGGTAAAGATATGATATAAGCAGAAGTCTAACTACTTCACTCATCTGCTCAGCAAACTTCAGTGATTCTCTATTTCCTCTGTGATCAAATGTAAACTTCTTTGTCTTTCTCAACCTGAGTGGAATTAAGCTTTCCAACAATATTCTTCTTCATTTATTCCAGACAAATTCCAGGCATATTCAGACAAATGGACCTTCTTCCTTTTACTCACATAACACTATGTGCCATTATTTGACTTTTGCGAGGTTTTTAGTCTCCAAGCCCAGGATGCACTTCTTCCTTGCCTCTTACCCTTAGAATTATTAATTTTCACAAAGTTTAGCTCAAATGGCGCTTTCTATACAAGGTCTTTCTTGACCTGTCCTACAGATGCTAGTGCCTTCCTCTCTGAATATTCCTTTGCATTTTTATCAAATTTTTGTTTACTCATTTTGCAAATACTCTCATTGAGCAATGCAGCTTTTTCCTTCCTTTCTTCTTACCTTCTTTTCTTCCTTTTTTCCATTGCTTTTCTCTACTCTCATCTTCTCTCTCTGTCCTCATAGGGTCTGCTTTGCCCAAATGAATTTAAATTTTAATCAATGAAACATATAAATATATCTTGCTCTTTATGACCTAGATTTTTTCCCTTTTTAATGACTATGTATTAAACCCAAATCACTCCGTCTTTGGTTGTCCAAAATTGGTTTCAACCCCAGATCTCCTCTGGTCCTTTTCTGGGCACTGATGACTCAAAGTGAATGGAAATATCAATTGTTTTGTTTTTGGCAAGAAACTCTAAGGGTATTCTCCACCAAAACTGATTTTTTTTGACTAGGTAAAAGAAGTCATTCTTTTGCTCATTTCTTACCTACTCTGAATGGATGTTTCCTCAGTCAAACTGAAATCTGGATGTCATCTCAGCTTGTCTTGATCTTTATCATGACCCTGGACCCAGATGGTTTTAAAGGGGGGGTGTGGGGCTGGAGATTTTGCTCATCCCCTTATCATATCAATTGAATTTACTCACGAGTTGTGACACCACCTTACTTGATGTCATATTTCTCTTAGTGAATCAAAAATCATATCAGAAAAGTTATGACCTTTATCAGTTAAATTGACATAAATCAACTGTATCATTATCTGTTTTGTTCATTTTCCCTGAGGAGCAAGAGGCCTTTCCAAGTGACATGTAACTGAAATCTTGTACTCTGTGTTATATCCATGATATGGAGCACATAATAGGTACTTAATAAATGATATTTTTATCAATTCTCTCAATTACCTCCAAGTCAATCCCTTGTTTCTAACATTTCTAATATTGAATAAATAATCCACACTACTACTAATATGTTAAAATTCCTGTGGCACATTTCTGACAACATGATATCTGTACTCAAAACCCACTAGGACTCCCTACTACCTTCCTAATTTTACACTTAAGGCCTCCACAACTGGCTCCAAACTGACAGTTCAAATTTATTTTGTATTACTCTTAGCTCAAATGTTACATTCTTGTCAAACTACCCTGCTAGCCACATTATCTCCCAAGGTCTTGCCTTTGCCTAGACTGTCTGCCGAACCTGTAACCAACTTCTCCAACTTTCTTTGAGATCCTCAGGTGTTCTTAAAACTTTGAGGGAGGAGAGTCACTCGGATTACAATATTTTGCTTTGTCATCTAGTTATCTTCTGCTTACTTATCTATGATTTTTTATCCATCTAAAACAGCATTTGCTCCTGGATGACAGAAACAGTTTCTTTTCAAAGAGAGGTTGTTTCATTCACCATATATTTCTCTCCTGTCTCTGCCATAGTGTCTGGGACCTACTAGGTGCTAAATAAGTTCTTGTCAATTGAACTCATCAACTATCCAAAAATTGGTTTCAACCCCAAATCTTTGTATCTCCAGAGTCTAGCATGATGCCTTACATCCAGGAAATATAGCAGTTTTAACAATTAATCAATGTGTTCTTTGACATTGGAATTTGACATGGAAATTTCACTCATAGAGCCCTTAAGTCACACCATCTATGATCTAGCAAATCCCCAATGAATTCTGAATCAGATGTGCATTTGAAGTCTTTGTGAAGTGAATCCAAGCCACTAGGAACCAAATCCCAAATTCAGTTCCTTTACCTGTGAGAATGATGCAGTGATGTTTTTCAAGTCAAACTGCAGGATGTTGACAATAAAAGGAAGAGGAGTGGGACCTGGTGGAAGCTTTCCCCTTTTGAACCCTTGGTTCCATAGAGAAAAGAAGATCAAGAAACTGACAGAAGCCAAGAGGGCAATAGTGGTGAGTCTCAAAGGATCCATATTGCTGAAAGATGATCCTCTAACTCTCTCTCCTCTGGATTCATTTCCACTTTTATATAATCATTGATTAAAAACAAGGAGTGGTAATGTCCAGCCCCCAAACAGATAATTCTTTCAGACAAACAGTATTAGTTTTCTATTAACTCTGATAAGTTCAATAAAGGTAAAAGGTTGGAGCAAAATATATTTTGCTTCAGCTGAAGTGATAAAAGCAGGGGTAGCAATCCTTATCTCAAACAAAGCAGCTGCAAAAATAGTGTTAAAAGAGATAAGGAAGTAAATTATATCATCCTTAAGTAATCTCAATACTATATACATATGCACCAAATGGTATATCATTTAAATTCTTAAAGGAGAAGTTGATGGACTTACAGGAAGACATAGACATAACATGGAATGGCGTGACATAGATGACATGGCATGGCATGATGTGGTAACTCATGACATAAATGGCACATGGTGGGGCATCTCATGACACAAATGACATGAACTGATGTGACAGAAATGACATGGGATGGCATAGTGTTTTGTGGCAGAAATTATATGAACTAGGATGGCATGCCAGAAGTGACATGGCATGGCAGAGCATTTCATGACATGGATGGCATGCCATCTTTCTCAGATCATAACGCAATAAAAATTACATGTAATAATGGTTCAGGGAGAAATAAAACCAAACCTAATTGGAAAGTAAATAACCTCATTTTATTTTTATTTTTATTTTTATTTTTATTTTTATTTTTATTTTTTTTAGGTAAGAGGGGTTAAGTGGCTTGCCCAAGGCAAGAGGAAATCAATGAATTAATGAATAGGGATGGCGCGACAAAAATGATATGGGATGATGTGGCATTTCATGACATAAATGACGTGAACTGGGATGGTGGGGCATTTTGTGACACAGATAACATGAGTGGCATGCTGTTTCATGACACAGATGACATGGGATGGCATGACATAAATGTCATGGCATGATTGATGGGGCATGGCATTTCATGACATGAATGGAATGGGATGGTGTGACATAGATGGTGACATAGATGATATGCATGGCATGTTGGGGTATCTCATGGCATAAATGACATTGGCTGGGGTGGCATGACATAAATGACATGCAATGGCACAGCATAAGCAACGTTGTATGACATAAGTTATGTGGCGTGGCATGGTGTCTCATGGTATAAATGACATGGCATGGTGTGTTATCTCATGACATAAAAGACATAGAATGGCATGGCATTTCATGACATAAATGGCAAATGACATGGCATGACAAGGGGTATTTCAGGGCATGGTGTTTCATAACATAAATGACATGGCATAGCGGGGTATCTCATGCCATAAATGACATGAAATGGGATAGTGTGATGTAAATGACATGGCATGGTGAGGCATTTGTGAAACGGGTGGCATGACTGGTTCCTGTTCCCTGACATAAATTACATGGGATGGCATGACATAAATGTCATGGCATGATGTGACAGGGCATGCCATTTCATGACATTTCATGACATGGCATGGCAGGGTATCTCATGGCATGAATGACATAACATGGGATGGCATGACATAGATGACAACTCCTAAGTAAAGATTTCTATTCAATAAATTATTTGACTTTGGATGATAAGAATAAAACCCTGACTGAAAGACAGTTTTGTTACAAAATTACCATTATAAAAACCACTAAGAATACTCATAGAGTAATGTAGAAGGATAAAAAAAGATGGATATGTGAAAGGACTTGATCATTTATTAACCTGGGGTCGAGGGTATGCAATTGTTTTGTCCACAGATAGAGCAATTGTCTGGATGTCAGAAAGGAGCATCAGACTGTGCAGACCTGTTGAATCAAGTATTATAGAAAACGAATAACTTACACTTAAG
This sequence comes from Macrotis lagotis, assembly GCF_037893015.1. Lineage (NCBI taxonomy): Eukaryota > Metazoa > Chordata > Mammalia > Peramelemorphia > Peramelidae > Macrotis > Macrotis lagotis. The sequence goes on along the minus strand of NC_133661.1, from coordinate 36,048,718 downwards.
AAATAGAAAAAGAAAGCCTAAGAGGAGAAGGAAGGACAGACCATGCAAAAGTGAGAGCACAACATGGACTTATAGGACAACTTGTGATGCTTATATTAATCATGAACAATTTGGGTTGTAAAAGGAGCTGAATGTTGGACTTTTATGCAAAATTATACTATGGGGAGAAAAGTATTACCGAAGTTGTCTTGAAAAGGGGAAGCTGCAAATTATTTGGGATATAATGAAGTTACTATCAGAAATATCAAAAAAGAGATGCTGAGAAGTTAGGTATAATTTTTCTGACTTAAATAGTATGACACCTATATGTTTTTTGTAAAAAGTATACTGTTGAATTATGTTTTAAATAATATAAAACTAATCATTTAACTCATCCAAATATTTAGAGCATGGAAGCATTTAGGACCTTAGAAATGTTAGGAGTTCCATTTTCAGAAAGTACTGGAGGTAGGAAAAGATTTCTGACATCATAACCTCCTTGTTTAAATGTACATGCTTAGTATTTTAAACATGAACATTTTCCACCCTGAGTTGCTTGTCACACCCCATATAGAGGAATTTATGATCATACTGAGAAAAAGAGGGGAAATAATATTAACTGTTACAATTGCATTATTTGAACATGTGGATGTAAAAAAGTGATGAATAAGGAAAAGATAGAAGAAAAATATACTCAAGAATTATCAGAAAATGTTACTAGAGAATTAAAGGCTCAGGAGACTTTATGAAGATATTTATCATTTGATTAATGCATTACAAACCTCTGTAATGAACAATTTTGTGTTAGAGTAGAAAATATAGATTTGAGCAAGAAATTGTATGATTAGTTGGCTTCTCCACCTGTAATTGGTACATAGTTACATGGTATTATTTCTGTTTTCAGCTTTGTTATAATTATGACATTGATCATTTGTTGTTTGCCTCTCATTTTAAAATCTATCTTTGCTCTAAGTAAGACTGTGGGTTTCACATTCAAGATGTTAAAAAACAAAGGGTGGTACAGATCTACTACTGATCATGTTTTTGGTGAATTTAATTCAATTTTAGGAAAACCTCCCATCTGGAAGGTTTAAGAGATGTATTAGTTGTTTTGTAGTTGAGTTATTATGCTTGTGTCTCTTAGAGCCTCACCTGTATCACTTGCCCTGTCTATATCTAATACACAGAATGAAGTAGTTCAGGCACATTATTTAGAGAAACTTAGTAATAATGTAAGTTTGGGCTTCCAAAACAGTCAGATATTGATAAGCAGTTTTCACAAATGTTAGAGGGTTTGAAGAAGACAATAGGTTCTATAGGAGATGAATTGGTTATGGTAGAGTTTAGACAGATACTTAGTTGTGAATATTGCTACATGTGAATTTGTGTGACCAGCTTGGAATATAATGATACTCAATGGGAATAGGAAAAGGTTAGGATTCACCTTAATGGATTGTTTGGGAATTCTACTGTGTCTTTTGGTAGTGATGATTTGAATAAGTTGGCTAAAGACATCCAGAAAGCCTCCCAGTGAGACTTGACTCCCGAAAAGACAGCCAAAAAGATAATGGAGTAGTTTCAACATCCGACCCTTTGCATTGGACCCAGAGTATTATACAATTGTATCATATTGATTCTCTTGATGTTTCTCCTTTGCTGTTTACCAAGTTTGATCAAAATATGTTTTTCTATAACCACAGCTACTATATATGCAATCAATAGAATTCCGAATCATGTAACCCAGTTTGAACTTCAGGTTGGGCGATTGTGAGCTTGTTGTGTAAACAGAAAAGGGGGAAGTGTTGAGAGCTTCTTGGGTGAGTTTGGGTTAAAAGCCACTTATGACTAAAAGCCCATGCTTAGGTGACCCTTGGGCTGAAGGCTTTCCATGGTACTCTGCTGTGATAACACAACTGCATCATCCATGACCTCTCTTGTATGATAGCCCTGCACCTGAACTTCTTGATCTAGGGTTATATCCTGCTAGGCTACATCCTGTGCAAGTTAGAGAAACATCATTGTTTTTTCTTGTATGCTAATTTTGTGGTTTTCTGCTATAAAGAACTATCTGATACTATCAATAAACAGCTCTGCTAGTTGTCCTGCTAACATCCCCACCCAAGGGTATACATGCTTCTTTTCTCTCCTAAATTGAATTAATCCCCAAAGTGGACAGGGGAACTCAGCAGTCCACTACCCTTTCTGAAACTACACTGATTCTCAGGAAGGTGACCAACTTACAGGTGAAGGATCAGCCTATTAAGGACTCCAGCAGCAATTTTCTGGCAATGACTAAGAGAGAAATACCCCTGTGATTGTCACAGGACAATCTATTCCCTTTAACTTCATAGAGATGGATAGTGGAGGCAATCTTGAATTCTTGCCACATAACCTGGAAAACTTTAGTTCGATTTTGGATGAGCAATGGAACACACACACACACACACACACACCTTGTAGATCTCAGCTGGAATAGAATCAGCACCATGTGCTTTGCCACTCAAAAGGTGTCTAATAGCATTCAAAACTTCTTCAGTTGGAACTTCAGCTAGGGACTGATTGACTTCAACCTGAGGTAAATGGCAATGGCTTCTGCATTGATTGATGATGGTCTGTTAAGAACATTCTCAGTCCATCTCTCTAGGATTATGTCCCTATTGTTAATCAATGTGTATCCATTAGCCCTGAGTAGTTGAGATGCAACATATGCCTTTGGCCTTTAAATACCCTTCATAGTATCATAAAATCATTTTGGTATGTTATTATCTGCATAAAATTGAATTTCATTTGCCTTATTACTGAACTAAGAGTCCTGAATCACTCTAAGGTTCACTTAGACTTTACTTTTGATGGAATTAAATGCTGCCTTCTTAGAAATGGAGGAATCATCCTGCCAGTAAACCCTGTAGAGTTCTCATTTTTAATTTATCAGCATCTATATTTGTACATCATTTTCATCAAACTAGTCTTGATGTTTGTGAGTGTTCTGGCCTGGTGATCAAATGCAATGTTGTACACCAGATCTCTAAAAGTTTTCCACTGCTTTTCTGCTCTACTGTTGACAACTGTGTGTTGGCTCAGTTTTTCCCTCCAAGTTAACAACAAGCTGTTCCCACTCAGAGAGAATTCTAATCTCTTGATATTAATTCTTCTAGTATTCATTTTGCCTTTGGGCAGCCACTTTGGTTGAATATGAATATTTAGCTTAGAGAGGATGAGTCTGTGATCAGTCCAGGACTCTGCACCACACATCGCCTTTGTCACTCTCACATCCTGTCAGTCTCTTCTCCTTATAATCACATGATCTAATAGATACTAGTGGTTGCTATGAGGGTGTATCCAGGAAGTTTTATTTCATTTAGCTAAATGGAAGACAGCCTTTGTGATGAGAAGTTCATGCAATACACAAGTCTTCAGTAGAAGGTGACCATTGCTGCTGTTATTTCCAACTCCATTCCTCCCAAGGACTCCCTCCTATGTCTGGAAATCTGAGCTTACTCTAGCAATAAAGTCATCCAGAATTATATTTGTCCTCTTTTCACACTTTGATGATAAGGGTCTCCAGGTCTTCATAAAATTTTTCCTTAGCTTCAGTGTTCATCATGGCATGATGAACAAAAGGGCATGAAAGTAGCATGAATGAAGATGACATAGAATGAAGGTGACATGGAATGAAGGTGGCATGGAATTTTCCTAGAAGTGGCAATCTCATTGTCATCAGTCTGTTGTTCACTCCTTTTGGTAGGCATTCAAGAATATTGGCTAGACTAGGTTTGATTGCAAAACCTACCTCAGCTTCACAGTGTTCCCTTCTACTGCAGCTACCCCAGAAAAAATGTGTATCCAATTCTGACTTCAGGAAGCTGGCCTTCACTTGCCAATCTTATTTCACTCAGAGCTGCTATTGGGATACCATACCTACCTACAGCAACAAGAGCTGTTCATATTTCAGATCTATTGGACCTTGTGTTGTCCATGAGTGTGTGCACCATCCATGCACCGATGGTGAGTGGAATCTTCTTTGATGAAATTTTTTTTAATGTGTGTGTCTCAATCACACTGAGGGATTCCCGACCTGTTGTGGCAATCAGGACAGGGTTGAGTAAGCAGACAATTTTAAGGCACATTTTTTTTAGGATTTTGCAAGGCAAATGGAGTTAAGTGGCTTGCCCAAGGCCACACAACTAGGTAATTATTAAGTGTCTGAGGCTGGATTTGAACTCAGGTACTCCTGACTTCAGGGCTGGTGCTCTATCCACTGAGCCACTTAGCTGCCCTAAGGTACCTTTTCTAATGCCTTCCTTGAATCAGGATAAGAGCAGTGAGACCCTTAAAAGGCCTAAACAGTCACCCAGGGAGCTACTAAATCCCACTGCTACTTTCAATGGAGAAATGACCCTATGACCCTGGGTCCTCTGTGTTCAGGGTTGTGATTATAGCTCCCAGTGTATCCACACGTGCTGCCTCATATTTTCCTGTCATCACAAGACTTTGAGGAATGGACAGCTAGATGGTACAGTGGATAGAGTCAGGAGAGCTTAAATTGAAATCTGACCTCAGACACTTAATAATTGCCTAGCTGTATAACTTTGGCAAGTCATTTAACTCCATTGCCTTAAATAAATAAAATTTTTAAAAAGGGGAAAAAATCATTACAATTGACAAGAATCTCAGAAAATATCTAATTCTAAACCTAACTTTAATGACCAAATGAAAATTGCCTCCGGCAAACTGGGAATTGGGAAATATCTAACTTTAAAAGGGCAAGGTCTCCCACTGAATTCAGGGCCTTCTCCCATTGTCCTTATTATCTAGTCATTGGACTCAGATGGTACCAAAGAAGACAATGAAGATGGTGATTTTGCCCAGTAGCCCCTCACTTAAATGCAACTCCCTTGCATGTCATGGCATCACTTCCCCGATGTTTTGGTCTTTTTTTTGGAGATTGAAGAACAAAAATAAAAAAAACAAAAAGAGATCAACTAAAGAAGGGATTAAAACAAGGGAAAGGAAGGCATCTTAACTCAGTTCCCAATGCAGGGAAAGATAAATTCTGTTACAGGGATTTGGAGAACCCTACAATGTGTATAATCTGAAACAGGTTTGAGAGAGAACTGATGTTCCATGTTTAGCTTCTTTTCTTTTTTTCCCCCTTCACTTTTTGCAAAGCAATGGGCTTAAGTGGCTTGCCCAAGGTCAAACTGCTAGGTATTAATTGCCTGAGGTCAAATTTGAACTCAGGACCTCCTGATTCCAGGGCCAATGTTCCATCCACCACACAACCTAGCTAGCCCAGTTAGCATCTTTTCAAAGGAGAAATCAAAACTTTGGGGGGAAATGAGGAAACCAAAAGAGCTGGGAAGTTTTGGAACCAGAGAGGAGAATACATGGTAAAGAAAAGGAAAAATTAACATGGTAATGGCATGTGATGGAACCATCTGTTTCTTGGATTTCTTGAGAACAGAAACTGGTTTTTGCAATTATCTCTCCAATACTTTGAAAAGTAGTTGGCCCGCAGAAGACATATAATATATGATTACTGACTAACTGACATCATCAAGGACATAAGAAAATTTCTATAATGAGACAATATTTTTATCCTCCCTGTGTTCTGTAAGGATTGATATAGCTAAGAGGGAATCATAATAGAAAAAAAAATAATTCAAGGCAAATATTCAAAGACAATATGAAAAGGTAATTGTTTAGATTAGGAGCCTAAAAATTGACCTATTAGATGTTTTAATTCCAAGAATAAATTAGAAATTAAAGAAGAAATATCAGGAATTTTCAATCAAAAAATGTGTTTGAAATATACAGAACTTAAAAAAGATGTAATTTCCCCCCCAAACATGGAAAAGAAGTAGAAAGAGGGGGCAGCCAGGTGGCGCTGTGAATAGAGCACCAACCTTGGAGTCAGGAGTACCTGGGTTCAAATCGAACCTCAGACACTTGATAATTACCTAGCCATGTGGCCTTGGGCAAGCCACTTAACTCCATTGCCTTGAAAAATCTAAAAAAAAAAGTAGAGAGATAAAAGAAAAAAGGAGTTTTATTTTTTTAAAATCAAGAAAAATAGGGGGAAATTTATGTTATGATAGAGCATTATGATAAAACAAGCAAGTAAAACTTAAAAGCCAACAAAAGGAGATATTGATGAGAGGGGAGGATTTGAGGGTGAAAAGAAAGTCTATAGGATCAAAGTTATCTTAAAATATTTCAAGCAAAAATAATTGAAGAGAAAGTGTTGTCTATTAAAAGAAAAACCCTCAGGAAAAAAAAAACATACATACTAAAGAGAAATGGAACAAATACAAAACCAACTCCCAAAACTTTAAGTGAGAATGGATCAAATAATCCAATAAAATTAAATGACAAACTGAAAAAAACCTTAAAATCTACTATTTTAAAACAAACATAAAACTAAAGATGTGGGGGGTGGGGATGAAGGACTTGAAAAGAATATCCTACATAGCAATTTAATCCAAAATATCAATAATTGCAATCATGTTATCTAAAACTGTAAAAGAAAAATTTCAAAATGCAAGTAAAGATAAATAGGGAAATAATATTCTCTGCAAGCATCTATAGAAGGGTCCATATCAGTATTCAACATGTTTTGCAAATGCCATAGCAATTAATTAATAAATGAAAACAAACTGAATTATAAATACATATAGACTTTCCTGCAACTCTAGCACAGATCAAATCTTAAGTATTTAAAGTATACAAAATTTTCAAAAAAGTGCATTTTTTTCCCAAAAACTAGCAAAAGAGGTTGGAAGGGAGAAAAGAAAAGGGGACTTTTTTAAACCAAGGAAAAATGGGAGGTTTAGGTTATTACATAAAAGGAATATGCTAAAACAAGTTAAATAAAACTCTAAAACCAGAAAAAGGAGTTACAAATTACAGGGAGGGATTTAAGGGTGAGAAGATAGTCTGTGGCACAGAGTTGTCTTAAAAAATATGTCAGGAAAAATAAATGTATGGAAAAAGTATTATCTATAAATCAGAAAAGCAAACTTTAATCAGGAAAAAGAAAACATACTAAAGGGAAATGGAAGAAATACAAAACCAATTCTCAAATCTTTCAATGAGAATGGATCAAATAATCCAATTAAATTAAAGTTACAAATTGACTAAAAAAATTGAATTCTATATTCGACTACTTATAAGAAACAAAATAAATTAAAGACATGAAAGACTTTAACAAAATATCCTTCCTAACAATTTGATTAAACATATCAAAATTACAATTAAGTTAGCTGAAAAACTTAAAAGAAAATTTCAAAAAGGAAATAAAGATAAATAAAAAGGCGATATTCCCCGTAAGGGACCATCAAAGACAAACTAATAACAGTATTCAACAATATTTTGAAAATGCCAAAGCAACTAGTTAATTAAAGAAAATTAACAGAATTATAATTATAACTTTCTTGTAACTCTAGCACAGATGGAATACTGGCCTTTATAGCTATGGCACTTTGATTTCAATTAATTCAATTCATCAATTCAATTCAACATTAGCAACTGGGAACTGTGGAAATGACAAGTTTGCATGCCATCTCTGGTTTCTAGGATGCAGTGACCCTGAAACTAGTCACTTCTTTTCTCTTTCAGATAAATAATATCCACCTCCCATCATTTGTTGTCAAAGCACTGTAACAGAATATTCAGTGGCAAAACATCTGTTGCAATGTCCATGATTGACAGGGTAACCAGCTGGCCAACCAAAGCTATTCTCTGTTTTCTTCTATACTGCCAGTCTCATATTTCATTCCTGTTAAATAGAGTAAATAAAGTGTTGGCCCTGGAGTCAGGAAGACTTGATTTTACTTACTGGCTGTGTAACCATGGACAGATTACTTACCATGTTTGTGTCCCCCAGAAGTTTTCTAGCAAAATGACTCAGGGAAAGGATCAATGTGCATTGACAGAAAACATCTAACAATAGGAAATCATGCCCTAATGCAATCAAACATCTAATTTTTAAGAATGACAAATTATAATTGGAATAATCTAGGAGAGTTTTATAGATGAAGCTATATGAAATTAAAAGAAATAGGTTCAAATTCTGCTCTGCCTCTCTCTTGTACAGATTTGTGGAAGTCACTGAAACCACTCAGGGTCTAGGTTTTTGCAACTGAAAAATGAGGCAAGTAATCATTGCCCTACCCACCTCACATAATTCTCATGAGAACTAAGGAAAAGAACTGTAAAGATCATGGAAAACAAAACATGCTAAAGAAATTCATAGGTTAATAAAGCTGTATGGGAAACTGGAAGACACTGAGGCCAATAGTTAGATTTTTTAAATGAGAAACTGAAGCACTAGTTAGAAGAAGTGACTTAAGTTCTCTTAAGTAGTAAGCAACAGACTTGAATTTGAAAGTGGATCCTCTGACTTCAATTCTAAGTCCCTTCCCAGATTACCAAATCACCTCACCATGTGTATTGCTGGCCTCACAGGAAATCTGTTACAAAGGACATTTTACATTATAAATGCTCTAATTATGACTGTGTGTAAGGTTAAATCTGTTTAAATGTCTGATGATAATGTACTCTTCTCATAATTGCCTCTAAACTAAACCTCAGCATAAAAGAAATTGAAATGAAGTAGAATCTATCTTGTCCAGAATGTTCTGCAAGGCTTTTAGAATGTAATGCTAATTTTTAGCATGTAAATGCCATTTTGTCCTGAATGGAAGGCCTCAGCAATCATATGGAATCCTTCTGACTCCCCACCATCATGGGGCAAATAACTCTTCCTGATCATGTGCATCCCTAAAAATGATGTTCAGGGGTGGCTAGGTGGCATAGTGGATAAAGCACCTGCCTTGGAGTCAGGAGTACCTGGGTTCAAATCCAGTCTCAGACACTTAAGAATTACCTAGCTGTGTGGCCTTGGGCAAGCCACTTAACCCCATTTGCCTTGCAAAATCCTAAAAAAACAAATGATGTTCAGTGAGCTCCCTCCAGAATCCACATCATCTAGTCCTTGAACCATGCATCTTGCATCTGGGTAAAACCCATCAGTGTTGCATTGGGTTCAGAGATAAGTTTTAAAGAAATTGAAATGTGCTCAACAGATCATGCCAAGTTTAAATGAATCTGTGATTCATCATCAGAGTCCATTTCTTTTATAAACAAAGAAAGAAGTTCATCTTAGGTTGATTGAGTCCATAGTTCAGGCAGGATCTGAGCTCTGCTTACCCCCTCATGGTGTGTATGACCTGGTGAAAATTTCTCCAGATCTTGATGATCAAATTTCCTAGTTTAGACTTTGTGGAGAGGAATTAGTATTGGGGTGGGGGAAGAGAATCATAGTTAGCACAAGAGTCCAGGGTTTGAGAACTAGGTCTTCTAGTCTAACAATCTCAGTAATCAGGAAAGAAACACTTCTAGGGATAAAAGGGGACTTGACCAAGGCCAAAATGGTAATAGGGTGGAGCCTGGAAGGTATTTCCATGATCATTCTCAAGCCCTCTAACGACCATTTCGCTCAGTTTTCACAACTTTAAAATGGAGCTAATGATAGCAACTACTTGCTCAGATTGTTGTGAGGATTAACTGAGATAATCCTTATAAAACTTTTTACACAATACCTAGGATTTGGAAAATGCCTTTCAAAGATTGCTGATGTTGTCATTTTGGTTACATACATCAAGGCTTCCATGACTGTATCAATGAAGGGACCCTTCCCGACAATGGAAAAGGTAAGTCAGTCAACCAGTTTCACTATAGGCAAATATATCTAATTAATTCTCCATAAAGGGAGGAAGAATGGGTGGACTGGTAAATGCTTAACAACTGGTTTCCCAGAAAAAAAATAAACTTGTCACAAACACATTATAATATATACATATATGTATGTATATATGCATGTATATGTGTATCTATATATGCATTTATAATATTTTTTATTTATATGATTTTGGAGTAGACAACTATTGAAGAAGGTAGAAACTGGAATGAGTTTGAAATCTCTCTGTTTAAATAGACTTCTACTAGAATTCACTAAAAAATGGAGCTCATTTTTTTCACCCAGTAACGAAGTAGGACAAACAGCTAAGATATCCTTTCTCCTTATTTATCCTTTTTAGCCACCAATTGGATCCTTTTTTTTCTCTTTTTTCACTTCCCTTTCACCCTCCCTTTCTCTTTCCCTGTATTTTTATTTCTCCTATATAGTTTTAATTTATTCTTCCAATTTCAAGTAAAGATAGTTTTCAACATTCATTTTTATAAAAGTTTCTTCCTCCCACCCTTCCCTCCCTCCTCCTTAGGAGAGAAAGTAATCTGATATAGGTAATAATTGCAATACCATTTTTAAATTTTTTCTTTTTTTCAATATTTTACTTCTTTATTTTTCCAACTGCATACATTGGTAGCTTTTGCCAATCGTTTTTAACACGATTTTGAGTTTTACAATTTTTCTGATTCCCTCCCTTCTTTCCCTCCTCCCCCTGACAGAAAGCAATCTGATATAGGCTCTATATTTCTCACCATACTAAACATAGATCAATATTGAACATATTGTGAGAGAAGAATCTGATCCAAAAGGAAGAAAGAACACATTTGAGAGAAAAAAAAGAAATAATAAAAAAGACAACTTTTAAAAATTGAAGATGATAAACTTTGGTCTTCATTTAAACTCCATAGTTCCTTCTCTGGATACAAATGATATTTTGTGCTTCTGAACAACTCATCATGGTTGATCATAACCCCATTTTGGTGTTTATGTATGTAATGTTCTTCTGGTTCTTCTCATTTCACTCAGCATCAATTCATGCAAGTCTTTTTAGGAAAGATAAAATCATGTTACATATATTTCTTTATCAATCATGCAGTGAAAGAGAAATCAGAATAATAGGGAAAAACCTGGGATTCCATTCTAGCTTTGCATGGAATTTTCCATCATAAGTCTTTTATAATTGCCTTTGATAACTGTATTGCTGAGAAAAGCTAATTCTACCATAGATGATCATTGCACAAAGTTGCTCTTAATGTGGATGATATTTTACTTACTCTACTCACTTCACTTAGAATCAGTTTATGCAAGTCTTTCAGGTTTTGCTGAAATTTACCTGCTCATAATTTCATAGAAATCAGTAATATTCCAATACTTCATATGTCAGTACCTATTCAGCCATTCTTCAATTAATGGTTATGACCTGAATATCCAATTTTTAACCTCCACAAAAGGAGCTCCTATGACTATTATTGTAATGTGGAACTTTTTCCCTTTTTTGTGATCTCTTTGGGATACAGGCCAAGCACTTGTATTGCTGAAGTAAAGAGTATGCACAGTTTTATGGCCCTTTGGGCATAGTTTCAAATTGCTCTCCAGAATGGTTAGATAACTTAACAGCACTCCATATCTGTCATGCTACCATTACATTTTTGGTTGAATTGAATAAAATTAAACTTGATCAAGGAATTAATCCAAAAAGAACCCACCCCGTGGCCCCCATGTCCACTATGTCAAAAACCTCTACTGAGGGAATGACCAATGTTCTCTTCTCCATAGTATAAGAATTGTTTTTAGTCAGGGAGGGAGAGGAAGCAAATCTGAAGATTTGTCCTCATAACCCTGAAGAACTTTGGGATGGGGAAGAGAAGCATTGAAGAGAGAGTCCAAGAGGAAGCCCACTGTCTAGTGGAGGAGCTCAGGAAAACAAAAGGTATTTTTTCAGTTGTTTCCTGCTGGGCATGTGGGGTCCAATTGCTCACCCACTCCTAATCCCAAATACTTCTTCCTTTGGAAGTCATTGTAAATGTTTCTGTCTTAGTCCACCTACAAGGTCATGATGCTGAAGCAATATAGGACTCCCTGCTTTCTACTCACACTCAGATATTATAAACTTATCTTGTTTCTTTTTAAAGGGTTAAAGAAATGGTCCAGGAGAACAAGATTCAATACCATTAGAGGAAATAAAAACCATATCCAGATGGATGTTTAGTTACAATATGACTGGAAACATTTCTTTTAAAGCTTGTTTTTACCCTCATTGGGGGGAACTTTTGCTTTATTTGGTCAGCCCATAGATCCCACCTTCATCATTGGTTGTGCCCCATGCAATGTGATCTGCTCTGTCCTCTTCTATGATTGATTCAAGTACAACGGACTTACCATAAAGAAGGTGATCCACCCATGACAGAGTTGTTGGTGTTGGAACAAAGACTCAAGCACATTTTTTATTATTATTATTTGGGGGAGGGTGCAGGGCAAGTGGGGCTGGGTGGCCTGCCTGGGGCCACATAGCAGGGTGATCTTTGGGTGTCTGAGGCTGGATTTGGACCCAGGTGCTCCTGGCTCAAGGGCCAATGCTCTGTCTGCCACCCAGCCACCCCTACTATTATTACTATTTTATTTTATTTTATTTTGGGTCTTTTTTTTTTGCAGGGCAGTGGGGATCGGGTGGCTTGCATGTCACATGGCTGGATGATTGTTGAGTCTACAGGGCTGGATGTGGGCTCGGGTACTCGTGGTTCCAGGGCTGGTGCTTCATCCATTGCGCCACCTGGCCATACCTACAATTATTACTATTTTTTATTTTAATTTTTTTTCTCTCCCCTTTACTTTATCGCTCAAGCAAGTCTATATTCATGGGGGGAGGGGGTATTTCATTTACTCTTAAATAAGAATATTTTATTAATGTAAAAAAAACATTTGTACAAAATGAGAATTAAAAAATAAAAATTTAAAAAGAAAAAATGTATTTTTTGGTTAGGAACCTTAAAAGTCATCAATATTTCAGCATAATACTAACAAAATTGAAAAGAAAGTGATGGAAAGATGAATTTCATTAAAATATAGAATACATACAGTATTTTCTACAAACATGCACATTGAAACTGTTTAAATATAACAATTACAAAACTCCATTAATGGAAATGAAAACCAATGTAAATAATTTTAAGAATGTTAGTTGCTCACAGTTAGACTAAACTAATATAAAAATGGTAATACTACTGCAATTAATTTACTTATATAATAGCATTTAAACCCAAAGATCATTTCACAGTTCTAAAAATATTAATAAAATTATTCTGGAGGACAAAAAAGACAAGAACCTCAAGGTTAAGCATAACAAAATGGAAGAAAAAAGGAGTAGAGCAGTACCAGATCTCAAAATGAGCTGTTACTAATTGAGAAATAGATCAGGTAGATTAGTGAAAGAGAGGAAGCATACTACGATTAGAAATGAGCATCACTGGTAGCCAATATTTTATATACCAAAAAAAACCCCCCACAAACAAAACATAAAAAATTCCCATTATTAAGGTAGGAACATACTATCTGATTTTTAAAAACGTTTTTAAAGGGTGGTAGCATCTTCCTCGATGAGAAAAGTTGATTTTTCAAGAATTTTTAGAGGTTACATGCCTCAAAGAAGAAGCAAGAACATCAGAGAGTTGTAAGGTATTCATGTTCTCCAAGGATGCCATTGACTTTCTTGTAACTAGGCTCTGTTGTTCTGAAGATAAACCTTATCTGAATTATGTAAGGGAAATAAAATTGATAGAGTTCAATCTTGCTGGTTGATGAGCTGCTGAATTGAACTTTCCCATTTGTAGGGTGAAAATTATTGAAGAATAATAAGAGGAGTCTATTAATAAATACTAAGCCCCTACTGTGTGCCAGATGCTTTACTAAATGCTGAGGACTCAAGAAAGGGGAAAAGACAGTTGCTTCCCTCAAGGAGAGTATAATGTGATGGGAGAGATAATATGCAAAACAAAATACATATAAAGTAAGTTCTAAACAGGACAAATGAATTATATAATGAGACTTGGAATCAGGAAAACTTGAATTCAAAGGCAACTTCAAAGACTTCTAAGCACTGTAACTCTGGGCAAGTCATATCTCCACTGTCTGCCACAATTTCCTCCTCTGTAATATAGGGGTGATAGAATTTATCTCCCAGGTTATTGGGAAGGTAAAAATGCTGTGCTTAAAAAGCATCCTGTTAACTATAAGAAGAGGTAATAGAAGGCACAATGGATTAAGCATATGGTTTGGAGTCAGATCTGAGTTCAAATCCAGTTGCATACACTTTTTAGCTATGTGAACATTTGCAACTTCTGAAAATGTTGTCTGCAAATGGATTCACTGGAGACGAAAAGGTCAAGCATCCCAGTACCTTTGCCAAGAAAATATACAATGGGTTCAGAAGGACCAGACATGAATGAATGAATATCAATAGACAACAAACCTTAAAGCATTATATAAATGGTAGCTATTATTTAAAAAAATTAGGCATAACTAGCATTAATTAATTTGAGGAGAAGGTTAGTCTTTTATTTGCTCAGAAGAAAAAGGGGAAAAGATACCAAAACTTACCATAAACAAACAAACCAATTCAGAAAATAAATAAAGTCATTACAGTATCCCATTCTTTTCTCAAAAATGGAAAATTTAGGGGTGGCTAGGTGGTGTAGTGGATACAGCACTGGCCCTGGAGTCAGGAGTACCTGGGTTCAAATCCAGTCTCAGAGACTTAATAATTACCTAGCTGTGTGGCCTGAGGCAAGCCACTTAACCCCGTTTGCCTTACAAAAAAAAAAAAACCTAAAAAAAATGGAAAATTTACTCAGAATTGCCATCAGAAAAATCAGACCAACAATCCATTAATCCTTACCCATCTTTCAGTCTGGTAGTTCTACTTAGACCAATAGAGGAAGTGAGGTGGTGGTGGGGATAGAATACTGAGTCTGAAATCAGAAAGATTTGTATTCAACTCTGGAGTCAGGCATTTTATGACTCTTGGGAAGTCACTCAATATTTGCCTGACTCTATGTAAATGGAGATGAAAATGGAAAAAAATAGAATAGACCTCTTGGAGTCATTGTAAAGATTAAATGAGGCTATATTTGTAAGATCTTAGCACAGATTCAGGCATATAAAAAGATAAGCTAATAAATGTTTCTTTCATTCCTTCACAATCTAATCTAATGAATTAAACCTTCTCTAGAAGGAGCAATCATTTTGGGAAGACTGGCACATAGTCCATTTTCCCAATGAAACTGAACTATCCAAATAACTCATGTTAATAGGGGTATATCAGAAAGGAGTAGAGAGTAAATTTCTTCATGCCCTCCCCAACCCTATCTTCTCAGGGCAATCATAAACTCTTTTATTTCCCTATTCATACCATAGAGTTTAACTTCTCTCACATGGACAATGACAATTTTTCCCTAACAGCTTTCCATGTAACATGACTCTAAACCTATTCTTCACAAAATTATAAAGTTAACATGAATAAAGTGCAAGACTCACTGGATAATTCCCATGATCAGGATGTTTCAGGACCTCTAAGACATAACACAAATTCATCAGTTTGGCGTTTAATGCCCTTCATAATGTGGCTCCAGCCTCTCCTTCCTGGTTGGTTATGGATTTCCCCCTTACACCCTCTTTGCTCTTGCTGAACTGGCTTCCTTCTTATTCTTTGTACATAATATCCCATCTTTTGCCTCTTTGCGACCTCCTTGCCTGGAATGCTTTTGTCCACTTTCCTCAACTGTGATTAACCCTAATATCCATCCACATTTAGCTGCTACCACCTTCAAGTAAACTTTCCTTATTCCTCCTGCTATAATTGTCCCACCCAAAGCTCTCTTTGTATTTAATTTGAATAGCATTTGAATAACATATTTATCTTTAAATATGCTGCATTCCTTCAGTAAAATATAAACATCTGCAGAGTAGGGATTGTCTTATTTTTATTGTTTGCTTTTACAATCTTAGTATCTAGAAATAGTTCTGGCACATAATCTGTTTTACATATTTATTTAGTGATTTAATATCCTAATAAAAATCTTAAACAACATAGAACTCAATAGAAATCTTGAAATATTCACTAGAAAATTTCTTTCCAGCTTGATACCAAGACTCCTTTAATCTTGTACAAGATATATTGTCTCTTTGTTCCTTTTGCCTCTATATTTTTATTTCTATTTCAATGGCCCTGAATCAATGGTAGATTTTTAAAATAGTGACCAATTGACATAAAAGCATAGGAATATTGATTCCATTGCTTAATCTTTTTTCATTAATTCATTTACCTTATACTTGTCTGGTTTGAAGTATTTCATATCAAATATCTAAATCATTTTGGGATTCTTTTTAAGAAATTCCTTAAATCCACCTTTCTTTTATATGTTCATCTAGCAAATATCTATGGCTTGCTGCCCAATGAAGAAAAGACAAATGTACCACTGTAAACATACAAACATAATCAAGAAAAAATAAATTCCAAAGTGACTATGTTCAAAACTATGTATCTCTTTCTGTAAAACACTTGATCAACTCTTTCTCAGTAGGCAGGGAACATTTTTCAACACGAGACATCTGCACTCATTTTTCATCATATAATTAATATGTGTTCATGAATTGTTCAAATTATTCATTGTTACAATAGTGATGGTGGTAAATTAATCTTATTCCATGCATAATAAACTTTTAGGATTACTTATTAACTCCTATAATCCAGTATTCTATAATTTTAATATTCTTTTCTAATCTCTTCTTTGATTTCTGAGAGAGCAGTAATAATCCTGGTCTATTCAAAGTTATTTTCCTTTATAGGTGAAGGTTTTTGCTTTCGTTATCCAGCATATTCATTTAGTGTTGGAAATCTAATATTTGCTTACTGTTATTTTTCAAGTGTTAAATTTGGTGCTTCTTTCTCTTGGGTAGCCTCTGAATTATGTCCATGTATACACAATTAATTAATTAATTAATATACATATAAGTTTGTATAAATATACAGATACATATGAGACCTCGACTTTTTTTTTAACAATTTGCAATTTTCATTCTTGCAGTATTATGTTCAGGATTGAATAATTGATTCTATATCTCTGATGTGGGAGATTCTTGAATTATTTCATGTCTGATCTTCAAGATTATTTTGACTTCGAGGAAGTCAATAGTTACAAATTTTTTTATTTTATTTCAAATTTTCTAGTTTCTCATCCCGAATCTGCTAGTTTCACTACAAAAGACTCTATCACTTTAGACACATTTTTCATCATATGACCTATTTCCTCACTTTTCCATTTTTGAGATCTGTTATTACAAGCCATTCTTCATTCTTGTTCCTTCTGATTCATTTTTGTGAAACTCTTTTAGAATATCATGCTTCAAAAATTTCAAAGCACTTTGCTAATATTACCTCCCGTGTGCCTCCCAACACGAAGTAAGTGCTAATATTCCCATTTTATAGATGAGGACTTAGAAGCAGAAAGAGGTGAAGCAACTTATTTGATCATAAAGCATTGATCATAAAGATCATAAAGATCATAAAGTTTGAAGCTGGGCTTTAACTCAGATCTCCCTGACACCAGAGCATATGTTCAATCCATCCATTGCAACACCTAGCCATCTCTTGGTGTTCTTTTTCTGAGAGTTCTATAATACTCACTATATTGGGTTTTTTTTAATTTATCAGCTATGTTTGTGGTTTCTCTTTTTCTGAGAATCCTATAATACTCACTATATAGTTTTTTTTCTTTTATCAACTATGTTTGAGTCCTCATTTTCTTGGAGTCCTATAATTCCCACTACACTGTTTTATTTTCATTTATCAGCTATGTTTGGTGTTCCTCATTTTCTTAGAGTCCTATAATACTCACTACTTTGGTTTTTTTTCATTTATCAGTTATATTTCTGTATTTGTTCTTAATCATAGAGTCGATAGTCCTTGTTTTGTACCCTGTTCTAGATTGGTTGGTTATTTTCATTCTCACAAATTTCACTGCTAGCTGATTTGAGCAAAAGAAATGAGCTTATATTCAAACTTTGACTCAGCTATTTTTTGTATGCATAGATAGCTTTAAATCTGTTCCAGGCAACATGGTATTAGGTTTGCTCCCATTTGGGTCATTCTACCATGCAACCCTTTTCCATTTTCCCCCATGTAACACTGAAAAAAAATCACTTCTCTTCTCCATGTCAACAATTTCCTTTTTTGTTAAGTGAATTTGTTGGACCAAATGATTTCCAAAGTTCTTTCGAGTTCTAAAATCTATGAACATACATATTTTAGAGATTTTTGAAAGATGTAAGGACCTCAGCAGCCACCTGGTTCTAATCTGGATTAGAATGCTCGTGCTCCCCACTCTCAGGAGGCAGAACTCATAACAAATAGTTTGAAAGTAGAGACACACTACACTTCCATATGAGGGGGATAATCCAAGACTGGAATGAAATTCTTCAGGTAGTAATTTCCTCATCTGTGGATGTTTTCAAACTGAGGCTGGATGAACATTTAAGGGGGGATTGGAAAAGGAAATCACCGATCAACTGGACAGATTCATTTTCTGCACAGAATTTGAAATTTAGTATTCTCCACTAGAAAATAACTTTCTCAACTCCCCATTGTGAAAATCCAAAATTCCTTCTTTTTGTTATTGTTCTGTTAGCATGTTGTTCTATTTGGGGTGAAAATATCAGAATGCGGGTTCAATGACCAGGTTAAGTTTGCAGTGAATTGCTTGAGCAGGATGGCACCCTATCACATGTACCATAGATAAGAAAGAGAAAGTTCAAAGGCATCCTACTCTCTACTGTTACAAATGAGAAAACATGCCCAAAGGAATTAAATACATTTTCCAGGAACAATTACATGCCCCTTAACTGAAGATAAAGTTTAATCCAAGTCTTCCTGATTCAAAGTCTGGTGCTCCATCCATTGTACCATATTGCTTGAGGTTAAGGAGACTATGGGAAGGGCAAGCCTATGATTGGGTAGTGGAAGTCTGAGGGAATTGCAAAGGTTCCAGTCTCTTTAGATAAAGAAATAAAGGTGAAGAAGGCCCCTGGGACAAATGTTGTGCACTTCATTTGGTTACTAGTGACTTTTCCTAAGACATTCGTGAAATGACGCTGACTGAAGTTGGCAAAACCAGAAGAATGTTGTCCACACTAACAACAACATTGGCTGAGGACCAAATATGATGGACTCGTTCAGTTCAGCAGTACAAGAATCAAAGACAATTCTAACAGACTTATGATGGAAAGTAGCATCCATATCCAGGAAAGGAAGAATTACATTCAAACAGGGAAAACCATTAGAAGGAGAAATAAGCAAAATACATAAGCCAACTTCTTTGATAATTCAGATGACTCTGTGTTTAACACAGTTATACATGTATAACCCATCTTGCATTGCTTTCTTTCAGGGGAAGGGGAAATGAAGGGAGGGAGAAAGAAAGATGTGAAACTCAAAATCTTGCAAAAAATGATCATCTTTGCATGTAATTGGGAAAAAATGAATAAAATATAAAATAAAAACTAATGACTTCTGCTTCTGTCTCTCATTTTTTCATCTATTTTTATCTCTCTTAGGAAAGAAACAACCCAAAATCTGAATTTAATTGGAGAATCTAAAAATGACTTCACTAGACTTATTTGGTGCAGGAACAGAGACAACCAGCAGCACTCTAGGACATGGTCTCCTGCTCATTCTGAAATATACTGAGATCCAAGGTAAAGTCCAAATATTGCCATGCTAGGAGACCTGACTTGTTTTACCAGCCCTGCATCTTGCTCAGGAATTGGCATCACATTTTCCCTTTTGGATTTACATGCATCACATACAGATGAGCTGCAGTATATTTAAGAAAACAGCACATTTAGGTATGATCTGATAGTCATTTAATTCTCTGAACTTCTGTCATGGCGAATTCAATTCACTTTAACAAATTTGTAAAAGGCTCCCATTATGTACACTGCCTTCCGTGCTTGGGATACAAAGACTCAAATGAAGCAACCTATTTCTCCAAATGCTGTACATTATACTAGAGCTGATTCTGTGGAATCCAAAGAGATAGAACTAGGATCCATGGACAGAAGTTACAACTGACAGATGGAGGCTTCATGTATGGAACGATTTGAAAGCAATTAAAATTCTTCTAAAGCCCATGCAGCTACCTTGGAGATAGTGAACTTTTCAGTTACTGGAGGCATTCAAGCAAACGTTGGGTGACACTATTTTTCATTCCATTACAAATGGCCTATATAAGAATCATCCTGGGATGATCCTATAAGAATCAAGCTCTGCTGGGCATTCCCAGGAGAAGGGGAAGTTCAGTGGTTATTGCTGCTTTTGTCCCTGCAGCAAAAATTCATGAGGAAATTGATCATGTGATTGGACTTAATTGAGTTGCTTCCATAAAAGACAGACAAGATATGACCTACATGGATGCTTCTATACATGAAGTGCAAAGATACACTGACTTTACACCTCAGAACCTGTCTCCTGCAATGACCCAGGACATCAAATTACAACAGCATGGCCTCCCCAAGGTGAGTCTTCATGGGACAATGGAACCTAGTATTGGAAGAGATTGTAAATGCCATGTGGTTCAGTGACTGCATTTTAGAAATGAGAAAATCAAGGTCCATTGTCATGATCTCATGTGAGCTTCTTCAGGCTTTATTTTTGGTCATATTCAACCGCTTGGATTGCAGTGCTAAATGAAGAATGAGTAGAAAATATAAACATAACTTGATTTTCTTACTTCTCATTTACCACAACAACACTTTGGAAAGAAAGTATACAAGGAAAGGTACTTGCAAAATATGTATACCACTTCCTCAATCTAGACAGTGAAGTGAATTGTGTAAATATTATATCTGTTCCTTTGTGCGGAAGGAAACCCTAAATCTCAACCCAAGATCATTTTAAAATGTTGAAACTGAGACTATACCCTAGTATTTCAGACTCTAAATTACTACACTTCAGGTTGAAAGAAATTAAATGAAATTGAAGTTTCGGGAAGCAAGGTTTCATCAAAGAATGAAGGGAACATTCCACCTAATTTTTACCCTTTAATATACTCACCTGAGTGTATCATTTATTAAAAATCATTAAGGATTCAGTGAGGACCTTTTATTTGAGAAATGCATATCCAAGTGTTTTTGACACAAGGCAGGAATTGAAGGGTTTTTCAGCATTGAGGACTTTGGCTTCTCCTGGAGAAAGTCCAATTTGGTACCAGAAAAGATCACCCAAAGTATCATTTCATTCCTGCAGACCTAAGCTGTGATTTGATTGACAGAGTGGCTTCCTGCTGAAGAAACTCCTTCAAGAGAAAACCTCGTCTACCCTGAGAGTCTTTAAGTTTTACCTATGGCACTGACAATATACTGGTTCTGCTCAGAGTAACACAAGAAAACAGCACATTTAGGCATGATTTGGTAGTCATTTAATTCTCTGAACTTCTGTCATGGGGAATTAATTCACTTTAACAAATTTGTAAAAAGCTCCCATTATATACACTGCCTTCCATGCTTGGGATACAAAGACTCAAATGAAGCAACCTAGTTCCTCAAATGCTGTACATTATACTAGGGCTGATTCTGTGGAATTCAAAGTAGTTGGTGTAGACATGAAATGTACATCAAAGGCCTGAAGGGAGAAAGAACACAAAGAGCTCAGGGACTTAACCAAGGCTTTCTATAAGCTGGGGGTGGGAAGAAAGCTATATATTCTAAAAGGCTGAAGTGATTAAGAATACCTTTTTAGACTTGAAGCATAGCGATAATAAAGGCATGAGGATGAGAGAGACTTTTTGGTAAGGAGCAGTCATTAGACTGGTTTAGATGGAACCCCAAGAAGGGCATGATGGAGACAAAATTGGTGAAATCAATCTGGAAAGCAAGTTTGGAATCTTGGTAAATTCTCAATGTCTGGACTTAACGCTATATGTCATACACAAAGAAGTGTGACTTTTGTACTAGAGACAATAGGAGCCAATGAATGTTATTGAGACTGGCAAATGAAAGATATTCATGATGATAACTGATTTACCTTTGGAATTTCTTCCCTCTAGGACACAACAATCTTCCCACTGCTCTCCCCAGTCTTGTGGGACAGCAAAGAGTTTCCCCAACCCTGGCCAGGTTGGCCAGTTTTATAGGTTGACACTCAGCACTTCCTGGATAAGAATGGGAAATTCAAGAAACGTGACTACTTCCTACCATTTTCCATGGGTATAAAGAAACACCATCTCCACATCTCAACCTAAGATAGGATCCCTGTTCACCCTCTCACACACCTCTAGATGTCTCCTCCTGTTAGTTCTGAGGATACACACCCCATGTGAATAAATATCTATCATTTCTAACATGCCCATGACCTGGTTTCTTCTCAGATTCTTCAACAGATGAGCTGAGTCTCTTGACAGTATCATCTGCCCCCCCCTTCTTTTAGTGGAACAATGGCTCCCTTGAAAGGTTCACTGAACAAGGCTTACCATGGGAAGAATGGAGAAGAGAAAATATTCTCTGACCATAATGACCATTAATGGCTGAAATATAATTCACAATACTAGTTCTCACCATTTCTGCCCATCTACATCTTTCTCTTTTACTACTTTCCGCACCACTGTCTTGCTCCAATGAGTCTTTCACTTTGGCAGACATTGTGATATTGTGTGAAGATTTCTAAGCATAATTTTTGTTTCTTTCCAGGAAAACAGGCTTGTCTTGGAGAGGGCCTGGCAAGGATGGAGCTCTTTTGATTCTTTACCAACCACCATTCTACAGAATTTCACTCTTAAATCAGTTAGAGGTCCAAGGGAAATTAACATCAAGAACAAACATGATGCATTTTTCAATGTTCCACCACCATTTCAGTTATGCTTTCTTCCTCATTAAGGAAGGAGACAAAGTTAATTTGGCGAATTCTCCGGTTGGTTTCCTGTTCTGGGATTGGTTTTTTTCCATTTTTTTTGTCTAGAATTCCCTTGAGTGAAAGGTATTCTCACCTATTGACCTAATGGATCTTAATTTCAGAGACTAGTGAGTTTAACAGAGGACTTTCTATGTCATAATTAAATTGTTCTGCCTTATAGACATTCATGTGCAACCCTCTGACAATGTCTTCAGCCTTGAGAAGGAAACTCTGTAACTCATCCCTTTATTCATTTCTTTTCACATATCATGGAGGATAATCGTATTGTGTATTGTATAGCTCTTGTTCATGAATTTGGGATACAGTGAAAATTGTGTTGCTAATTACTCTGGATGTGAAAATGTGTACCTACTCTTCCACAAAATAAAGATTCATGTATTCAGAAACGGCATGTTTGTATGGAAATAACCCTGACTTTGTGGACAGAGGACCAAGAATCAATTCCAACACTAATGATAAAAAGTTATCTAGCTTTAGATAAATCACTTCACTACTTCTTAGACCATAATCTTCATCTCCACAAAAAATGGGTTTTATTACATGGACTCAGAATTCCCTAGAGACTTTATGCATTTATCATACTTTGATCAGTGGAGATAGTCAATCCACCCATCCATGCTTGAGTGGTCCATTTTCAAGTGTTACATTCAAAGGAGATCTATCCTCTGGTGACATCCAAACTGCAGATGGACTTCTCTGCTGTTGACTAGCATGGTCACCAATTGACCAAGGCACTGTCCATTGAAAGATTAAAAACTTATTAGTTTTGTAGAATATTCTGGCTTTTAGTTAACCAACCAATATCACCTCCACCTAATAACAAAACACAACATATCATTCATCAAGGATCTAAGATTTTTTTTTTTGTAAAGTCACACAGGTCAAATTTCAACCATACCTCAATAGTTAAATATGAGAGCGTTGCTTAATGTTCTTAGACATCATGCAACTTAACAATAGTGACACAGCTGTGACCTATTAAAAGCAGAACTCAGACTCATATTTTTCAGAATTAAGTCCAACATTCTATCCATTATAGCACATTTCCATATCTTCTTGTGGCTCCAATATTCTGCATTCTTCCTCCTTCACTTTCATTCTTCCCTGCTTTCACAGGTCTTCATTGTATTTCTTGCATCACAGTCCTCCTTTTAGCTTCTTGACCTAATAGTGGGTCAATCTCATCTTCAAGTGACCTTGATGTAGGAACACTTTTTGCATTTACTCTATGTAGACATGAATCACTTACTAAATTTGAACAAGGAAGTACTCCCTCCCACCATTTGTCTTCTCTATTACTGTAAGTTTACTACTGAATATAAAACTATTCTCTGATTCACTATACTCCCTCTTTTACCATCTATACCAAGATTCCTATTTTGTGGTTATATTTTTCATTTATTTAGAATTTTATTATTCCCAGTTAATGTTAAAAGCAATTTTTACATTCATTTTTAAAACTCTGAGTTCCAAATTTTCTCTTTTCCTTCTTCTCCAAAGTCTCTCATTGAAAAAAGCAAACAATTGCAATATAAGTTACAAAAAGTATGGATTGTTTCTTTTCTGCTTGTGCTAATTTTGGTCTAACAATTAACAGCATGAAAAACATCCCTGCACCATCCATATGTGGAGCCAGTTTTGAATACTATGGATGAGTTCACTTCCTTTGGTAGTATACTTTCCTGGGGTGTACACATTGACAATGAGGTTGACATACACATTGCCAGAGCTACTTCAATGTTTGGGTGACTCTGAAAATAAATATGGGAGAAAACAACTATTAGACTGACTACCAAACTGGAAGTTTAGAGAAGCAATGTGCTGACCTCATTACTATATATCTGTGAAACCTCAACAGTCTACCAGCACCATGCCAGGAAACTTCCAGACACATTCCAGAAAAAAAACAGAATTGCTTGCATTTATCTTGTCTTAGGAAAATTCTGAAAATCCCCTGATAGGATAAGATACCAGACACTGAATCTCTTCTTAAGGGAAACTATCAAGGATTCACATATTAGTATGAAGATTATAATTCTGATTTGCTGGTCATGTTGTTTGAATGCCAAACATATGTTTGATAAAAAAAAACTACTTTATGGGGTACTCACACAGGGTAAGTGCCATGAGAATGGGCTAAGGGTTCAGAAAAATGGCAAAAGAATAAGTTCAAGGTCTCTCTGAAGAACTTTAGAATTGATTGAGCAATATGGGAGACACTGGAAATTAATTGAGCAATATGGGAGACACTGGCACAGGTCCTCCCAGCATGGCCTGCCCTCATCAGAGAGAATGCTGTGCTCTATGAGCAAGCAGAATTAAAGCAACTCAAAGAAAACATGAAATGCATAAGGTTAGGGTACCTAGCCCAGAAGTATGCATGGACTATATGTGCCCAACCTGTGGTAAATCATGTTGCATTTGTGTTGGTCTGATCAGGCAAAGTTTGACCCACCATAATTTGCCTCTAATATTGTTATGCTGTTTTGTTTTTCTTTAATAAAAAAGGACATGAACCAACCAACACATGTGTAGACATGCAAAATATTTCCATGTCATTTGTGTCCTGAAAGAAACTTGGATACAAATCTAGAGAAAAATAAAGCAAAACAGGACAATTCTATTTCTATTTAGACACAATCAAATCTTACTCTGGAGATGAATACCATTTTTCATGATAAGCCCTTCAGAGTTGTCTTGGATCATTATGTTGCTGAAAAAAGTTAAATCATTCATAGCTAATTATCTTACAATATTGTTTTTACTTTGTACACAGTACATTTTACTTTGCATCAATTCATGTAAGTCTCTTCTGACAGCATCCTGCTCATCATTTCCACCAAAGGAATAATATTCCATCACAATCACATAACACTATCCATTCAACTTTGCCCAACAGATAAGTATCCCTTCAATTTCTAGAAAATAGTTGTTATAAACAATTTTGTATCTATATATCCTTTTACCTTTTTGTTTTATATCTCTTTTGAATTACAGTCCTAATAGTGGTATTGGTAGGTCAAAGTGAATATATAGTTTCACATTCTTTGATCATGGTTCTAAACTGTTCTCCAAATGGCTGAATCAGTTTTCAACTCCATCAAGAATACATTAATATCTCATTTTTCCAACATTGTCTCTAACATTTGTCCTTGATTTTTCTGTACTATTAGTCAAAATTATAGCTATGAGGTACTACTGAAGAATTTTTCATTTACATTTCTCTAATCAATACTGAATTAGAGTATTTTATTAAAAGGTTATAGATAGTCTTGATTGCTTTATTTGAAATGTTTATTAGGGAAGATAAGAAAAACATATCATTTGATCATTTCTTAATTGAATCATGGTTCTTATTTTCATAAATTTGACTCAGTTTTCTTTCTATTTGAGAAAAGAGAGATCATTATCAGAGAGCCCTGCTTCAAAATTTCTTTTACAGTTACCATATCTAACTGTATTTCCCTCCATCCTATGTCTTAATCTGTTTATTCTTTTCACTTCTTCACTTAATCCTATCTATCCTCAAAAGTGTTTTACTTCCAACTACCCATTACTCCAATCTGTCCACTCTTTTTCATTGCCTTCTCTTATCCCCTTCCCCTCTGCTTTTCTTGTAGTGTAAGATAGATTTCTATGTTCAAGTCAATGTGTGTTATTCCCTCTTTGAGTCAGTTCTGATGAGAGAAAGGTTTGTGTGCTCTCCCTCAATTCACTTTTCCCCTTCCAAGAAAATGAATACATTTTGTGCTTTGTGAGATTATGTACTCCATTTTACCACTTCATGTCCATTTCTCCCAGTACATTCCTCTCTTGTATTTTAACTTTATTTTTAGATATCAATCTTTGTATTCAATTTACATATATTATATATATATATATATATATATATATATATATATATATACTGCTTCAGACCACTAACAAGGTGAAAGTCCTTATGAGAAATGGAAGTATTTTAACCTTATTAAGTCCCTTATGATTTCCCTTTCCTGTTTGAGTTTTCCTTGTAAATTTCCTGAGAGATAACATCTATGGTCTTTTGCTATAATATCTTTCTTCCACTCAAATAATTTTTAATCAGCTCTGCTGGATCTATTTTCCCTGTCAATTGTTTTTCCAGTGCAGTGAGGTATTTTCCAATGTCTTCTATTTTTTCATTCTTATGGTTTCATTTTATTGTTTCCTGATGTCTCATGAAGTCATTGTGAAAAAGAGTCCAATTCCAGTTTTACAGAATTATTTTCATCAGTGAACATTTGTATACGTTTCCATATATTCAACCAACTATTGAAGGAGATTTTTTTCTTCTATGAATTTTTGTGACTCTTTTTCCATATGACTTACTTTATTTTTAAAGTTGTTTTTTCTTGAGTTTTTCTTGAGTTTTTTCTTCCTTTTTCTCAGATTCTTTTATTAATTTTTTTCACATTACTACAACAATCTTCTTGTAAATGCAAACATAATCCCTCCCTTCACAAAGACAGAGAAACCTCAAGAAAAATAAAATGAAAGGGAAAAAAGTGTACTTCAATCAGTATTCAGACATCAGCTCTATCTCAGTAGGACTGTTCTCTTTATTCTAAGTTGATCAAAGAAGTTTCTTCAATATTGTCTCCCACAGTTTTTATTGCTGGCTCTATTTTCCTTCATTCTATTCCTTCCCACCACCATTTATTCTATGCTCTCTATGCTCTCTCTCCTTTCACTCTGTCCCTTCTCAAGAGTGTATTGTAACTTACTACCCTCTCCCATGATCTTCTCTTTCTTTTATCACCTACAGACCCCTTCCACTCCCCTTTTCCCCTTTCTCTCATCCCTTTCCCTCTTCTTTTTTTCTATTTCTCTCTTGAGTTTGTATGCTATTTCCTTTCTGAGCCACCTCTGATGAGAATGAAGACTCACTCAATTCTCCTACTCTTTCCCCCTTCCAATCCACTGAAAAAGTTTTTCTTGACTCTTTTAAGTCAAGTATCTTACCCATTCTACCTCTCCTTTCCCTTTCTCCCAGTATATTCCTTTCTCACACATTAATTCCGTCTTTATAACATATTATACCATAAAAATTCAGCTCCCTCTTTACCTTGTGTAAATTTGCTCCTTCTAACTGCCATAATCAATGGGAAAGTGCATATGAATTATGACTATCATCTTCCTGTGAAGGAATACAAGCAGTTTAACATAATTAAATCCTTCATGAACTGTCATCTCCACTCTCTCTGTACTTCACCTGAGTTGTATATATGAAAATCAAACCTTCTACTCAACTCTGATCATTTCAACAGGATATTTTGAAATTCCCCTATTTTATTGAATGCCTATCTTTTCCCCTGAAAGGGTATCTCAGTTTAGTTGAGTAGCTGATTCTCAGTTGTAAGCCAAGCTCTTTAATCTTCTGGAAAATCATATTCCAATCCTTATGAGTCTTTAATGAAGGAGCTGCTAAATCCTGTTTAATCCTGACTGTAGCTTCATGAAATTTGAAATGTTTCTTTTTGACTGCCTGCAATATTTTCCACTTTACTTGGGAGTTCTGGAATTTGGTTACAATATTCCTGGGAGTTTTTATTTTTGGATCTCTCTCAGGAGGTGTTCAGTGGATTCCCACAATTTCTATTTTACTCTCTGCTTCTAGGATATCAGGGCAATTTTCCCAGAGAATTTCACTAAAAATGAAGTCCAGGTTATTTTCCTGATGATTACTTTCAGATAGAACAAAAATTTATGAAGGATCTCTCCTGGATATGTTTTCCAGGTCAATTGTTTATCCAATGATATATTTTCTTTAGTTTTTCATCCTTTTCATTTTGTTTTATTATTTCTTTTTTTAAAGATTTTTTTAATTTGAATTTTACAATTTTTGCCCCAATCTTGCTTCCCTTCCCCCACCCTGCACAGAAGGTAGTCTGTTAGTCTTTACATTGTTTCAGTGGTATGCACTGATCTAATTTGAATGTGATTGGAGAGAAATCATCTCCTTAAGGAAGAAACATAAAGTATGATATACAGCAGAATTATATAATAAGATAATAAGTTTTTAAATTAAAGATAATAGTTTTGGTCTTTGATCAAACACCACAATTCTTTCTCAGGATACAGTTGGCATTCTCTGTGGCAGATACCCCAGAATTGTGCCTGATTGTTGTTTTGTTGGTATGAGCAAGTCCATTAATGTTGATCATCACACCCATGTTGCTGTTAGCGTGTACAGTGCTCTTCTGATTCTGTTCATCTCACTCAACATCAGATCATGCAAATCATTCGAGGATTTCCTGAATTCCCATCCCTTCTGGTTTCAATAGAAAAATAATGTTCCATCACATACATTTACCACAGTTTATTAAGTCATTTCCCAATTTGTGGACATCCCCTCAATTCCTAAATCTTTGCCACCACAAACAGAGATGCCATGAATATTTTTGAGCAGATGATGCTTTTACCCTTTTCTTAATCTCTTCAGGGTACAGCCCCAGTAGTGGTAATGCTGGATCAAAGGGTTTGCGCATTTTTGTAACCTTTTGGGGGTATTTCTCTCCAGAAATGTTGGATGTACTCACAGCTCCACCAGCAATGTATTAGACCAAGGAAGAGATCGAAAACACCGTTAAAAATAAACTAGACAGTTTTGATTACATTAAATTAAAAAGCTTTTGCACAGACAAAACCACTGTAAACAAGATAAAAAGAAATACAGTAAGTTGGGAAACAATTGTTATGACTAGTACTTCTGACAAAGGATTCATTTCTAAAATATGCAGAGAACTGAGTCAAATTTTAAAAAAAAGACAAGCTATTCCCCAATTGACAAATGGTCAAAGGATATGCAAAGGCAATTTATAGATAAGGAAATCAAAATTATCCATAATCATATGAAAAATTGCCCTAAATCACTAATTATTAGAGAAATGCAAATGAAAACAACTGTTTTATTATTTCTTGATTTCTAACAAAGTCATTATCTTACTTTAACTCAATTCTACATTTGAAGGAAATATTTTGTTCAAAGAGGTGGTTTTTTTTAATCTCCTTTTCCATCTGGCCAATTCTGCTTTTTAAAGTATTCTTCTCCTCATTGAATTTTTGGACTGCTTTTTCCATTTGACCTGGTTTTAAGAGGCTATTTTCTTCAGTAATTTTTTTTGTTTCTTCCTCACCAAGCTGCTGACTTGGTGATTTTCTTGCATCACTTTCATTTTTCTTTCCAATTTTTCCTCTACTTCCCTTATTTGATTTCCAAAATTTTTTGAGCTCTTCCATAGCCTGAGACCAATTGATATTTTTCTTAGAGACTTTGGATTCAGACATTGTCTTCATCTGAGTGTATATTTTCATCCTCCATGGAAACAAAGTAATCATCTATGGTCAGATGTTTTTCTTCTGTTGTTTGCTCATTTCTCCATCCAACAACTGGATTTTTAACACTTTGATAAGGTTGAACAAATTGAAGAAAATGTGAAGTACTTCCTAGGGAAAATTAATGACCTGGAAAACACATCCAGTAAAGACAATCTATGAATCCTTGGACTACTAGAAATCCTGGACCAGCAACAAAACCTGGGACACATCATGCAAGAAATTATAAGGGAAAACAAGATTGGAAAACCAATCTACTAGAACAAGATAACACTATAACAATTGAAAGAATCCACAGAATCCATCCAGAAAGAGACCCCAGGATAAAAACACAGAGGGCTGTAATTGCCAAATTCCAGAACCATCAAATAAAAGAGAGAATCTTGCAACTAGCAAAAAAGAAAACAATTCAAATACAAAGGGAACAAAATCAGACTAACACAGGACCTATCAGCTTCAACATTGAAGGAATGAAAGAACTAGAATAATATATTTTGGAGTGCTAAGGACCTAGGATTACAACCCAGAATATACTACCCTGCAAAATTCAACATATACTATCAGGGGAAAAGATGGATGTTCAATGAAATACAAGACTTCCAGAATTTCCTGACCCAAAGACCAGAACTAAACAGAGAATTCAATCACCAATAGATGACCAAAAAATTACATTAAAAAAAAGGTAAATGCAGAGCAGCTAGGTGGTGCAGTGGATAAAAGCATCGGCCCTGGAGTCAGAAGTACCTGGTTTCAAATCCAGGCTCAGACACTTAATAATTACCTAGCTGTGTGGCCTTGTGCAAGCCACTTAACCCCATTTGCCTTGTGAAAACCTAAAAACAAAAACAAACACAAACAAAAACAAAAAAAGGTAAATGTAAAAAGGGAGTGAAAAAACAAATTTGTTTTAAGCAAATGTTGGCCCATAAAAGGGAAGATATTACAATTCTAATTCTTTAGAACTTCATTTCTCTAAGGAAAATTAGAGGGTAGAATATAATTGAAAAGAATGAACCTAAAGGATAGGGGTATAATTGGGTCTTGTCTCTCAACTGGAGAAGGTCCAAGACAAATCAAGAGTGCTAACTTCAATTTAAGGAGCTCATTATACTATGACTCACTTGAATCACAAGGTGCTAAGCACATTGTCTAATGAGGGCATCATAAACTGCTAGGACCTGAGACAGTGTCTTTGTTACTTACAATCCATTGTAAAGTTCTCAGTGAGACCTTCAGAACCTTCCAAAACTTAGCGTTCATCAAGATTCTTATAGATAATCAGATCAGCATCTGGTGTTTCACTTAACAAGGGATTAAGTATGGGAGCAGGGGGGGAAGGAGGGGGGAAAATGTGAAAGAAAATAAGCCTGGTGGGACAGCTAGGTGTTGTGGTGGATAAAGCACCGACCTTGGAGTCAGGAGTACCTGGGTTCAAATCCAGTCTCAGACACTTAATAATTACCTAGCTGTGTGGCCTTGGGCAAGCCACTTAACCCCACTTGCCTTGCAAAAAAAAAAAAAAACAACCTGAAAAAAATAAGCCTGGGGGGAGGGGAACAAATAGTTCATGAAATGATATGACTCCAGAAGAAATCATGAAAAAAGGATAAAAACATAACTTGCACAAAATTGTAAATTGAGGGGATGCTCATCAGATAGGAGAATTAACTATTCATTTTACCTTTATGCTGTATGTATCTCTCTGCCTCAAATGAGTTTCTTATAAGCAGTTTATTGTAGGATTCTGGTTTTTCATCCACTCTGCTATCTGCTTAGGGTTTATGGGAGAGTTCATCCTATTCATATTCAAAGTTATAATTACTAATTGTTTATTGTCCTCCAGGTTATTTTCCCCTGTGTTTGTATTTTTTTCCATTTTTTCACCTTATCCATACTTTCCAGTATTTTGCTTCTGAATACCATTACCTTCAGTGTGTTTACCCACTTATATCACCCCTCCCCTTTCTTTCCTTTTTCCCTCAGCTCCTTCTTCTTCCCTTCCTTCTGTCAGTTCCTCTTTTACTCTGCCTCTCCTGCTCCTTTCCTCTCTTAATACTAGCAAGGAAAGATAAGTTTCTTAACTTAACTGAGTGCATTTGTGTGTGTTTGTGTGTATGTGTGCATGTGTGTCAGCCAAATCTAATGAGAATAAGTCAAATCTGATAAGAGGGAGAGTAAAGTAGTTCTCTCTCCTCCCTTCTTCTCTTCTATTGCAATAGGTCCTTTGCACCTCTTCATGTGATGTGATTTACCCCATTCAACCACCTCATCCTCCCCCTCTCTTTCCTCTTTCCTCTTTATAAGGAGATATTATTTTTAGATCATTCTACCAGAGTCACAGACAAGTCATGAGTGTCGATTACTTCTGGCTAATAATATTCTCTCTAATAGAGTTATGATTCTTAAGAATTATGAGAATCTTTCTCCCAGGTGGGGATATATCCAGTTTCATCTTTTGGGATAGTAGGTTTTTTTTCTCTTTTTCCTTTTGTACCTTTTCATGTATCACTTGTGTCCCCTTTTTGAAGTCAACATTTTCTATTTAGCTCTTGTCTTTTCAACAGGAAAAGTTGGAAGTATCCTATTTCATTAAATATCCATCCTTTACCCTGGAAGAGAAGACTCACTCTTGCTAGATAATGAATTTTGGGTGCATTTCAAGCTCCCTTGCTCTTTGAAATATCATATTCCAGGTTCATTGATCCCTTAAAGTTGATGCAGCCAGAACCTGTGTAATCCTTAGTGTGGCTCTTTGGTATTTAAGTTGTTTCTTTCTGGCAATTGAAGGATTTTCACAGGAATGGGGGAGGATTCAATTCGAAGCATGAGGATTTTGATGAAAACAGAGAGTCTAGTGGCCCTGGTCTTCTATACCAGCTGAGCTGACCAGGTCACCAAGCTGGGGCTCTCTTGTCCCATATAGTTAATGCCTCATCCCACCACCCATGAGCTGGCTGGCTTTCAGCTCTCTGCCCCTGGCACACCCACATTCTCTTGGGACAGACCTTGTTGGTTGATGTTATTCTCCTCGGTTATTCTCTGCTTTGTGGATCCAAATTCTGTAAAGAGGCTTGGTTCATGTTAGTTCTAAGGGAAAGTCAGAAGAGCTTAGGACAGTGACTGTCTTCTCTCCATCATCTTGGCTGGAAGTTTCCCTTTCTTTAGATCTTTATCTCTAGTTCATGTCATGGAAGGGTTTTTACATGATAATACACAAGTTGCTTGATCCTTGTCCTTTATTATTGAAAAAGAACAAAACAGGGTGGCTAGGTGGCGCAGTGGATAAAGCACCGGCCCTGGAGTCAGGAGTACCTGAGTTCAAATCTGCTCTCAGACACTTAATAATTACCTAGCTGTGTGGCCTTGGACAAACCACTTAAACCCATTGCCTTGAAAAATCTAAAAAAAAAAAAAAAAAAAAAGAACAAAACAACATAAAAATAGCAGAGGCAAGTTATAGTGTCTCAAAATTTGAGTTGATCAGACCAATAGAAGCTCAGAATTATTTACGATATCATCAGGTGCAAATAGTCAATGGGGATACCTGGGGTGGATCCCCAAAACTTATGTATTTCACATTTCTTTTGAGTTCCTTCCATTCTGCCTTGTTCATAGAGCACAGAACCCTCTCTGATGAAAGTGTGATATGCTGGGGGCCCTTGGGCCAATGTCTCCCATACTGTACAATCAATTCCAAGGTGCTTAATGGAGACCTTCAAAGTGTTGTTGTACTATTTTTATGATCCTCTACCTCCACCTCCATGACTGCATGCCTTATGTAAGTTCTCCATAAGATAGTCTTTTTTGGCAAACATATATCTGGCATTCAAACAACATGACCAGCACATCAGAGTTGTGCTCTCTGTCGACATGTTTAAATGCTTGGCAGTTTAATTTGAGAAAGGACTTCAGCATCTAGTATCTTATCCTGTCAGGTGATCTTCAGAATCTTCCTAAGACAATATAAATGGAAACTATTCAGTTTCCTGGCTTGCTGCTAGTGGAGGTTTCACAGGCAAAAAAAGCAATGCATTTAAGAAAATGGTTCTATAGATGTTCGGTTTGATAGTAAAATACTTCTTCTCTCACATACTTGCTTTCTGAGCCCCCCAAATACTGAGCTAGTTCTGACAATGTGTGTTTGTCAACATGTTTTTCAATGTGCACCTCCCTGGAAAGTAGATTGCCAAGATACATGAACTCATGTATAGTTTTCAAAACCTCTATTTGTTGTGAAAAATGTTCCACAAATGGACCATGTGGTTGGCTGATAGAGCACCTGTGTTTTCTTGCTGTTAATTGTTAGGCCAATATTAGGACAAGTAGAAGAGAAGCAATCCATATTTTTGTAACTCATCTAGTAAATGTTTGACTTCTCAATTAAGTGGTTTTGAAGGAGGAAAGAAGAAAGCAAAGAATTTTTTTAATGAATGTAAAAAATTTGTTTTTACCAACTGGGAAAAAATAAAATAATAAATATATAAAAATATGACCAGAAAAGAGAAATCTTAGAAAAGATGCTGAGAGCAAGGATGCAGTGAGTCAGGGAGGAGTTCTTTATTCAGGAGCAAGCCAATAGTAATAGAGAATTCAAGTTGTAGCTACAGTTTCTTTTTGAAAGTTAGTAAGTGATACATGTCAAAAGAACAAAGGGCTTTTACATGAAAGTCACTTGAAAATGAAATTAGTTCACTATTAAGTAAAGAGGCTGAAAAGAAGAGAGTGATAGGGGCAGCTAGGTGGAGAAGTGGATAAAGCACCGGCCTTGGAGTCAGGAGTAGTTGGGTTCAAATCTGGTCTCAGACAATTAATAATTACCTAGCTGTGTGGCCTTGGGCAAGCCACTTAACCCCATTTGCCTTGCAAAAACCTAAAAAAAAAAGAGAAAGTGATGCAAGAGAATAATGAAGACCTTGGTTGGAAACAGGGAAGCATGGAAGCAAAGAAAAAGTTCACACAAAGGTCAAGCCACAGGAAGACATGGAAATGTATTATAGTGTACAAAATTTTAGACTAAATTCTGAAAAATAAATGTCTACTTTTAATAGCTTAGAGCTATGTTGCTATACGTAAGGCTCATGGTGTCTAAGAACTTTAGGCAACTCCTTCAGATTTAGCTACTGAGTTAGAGTTGTTATCTGACCTTCCGTGGGATTTGACCAAAAAAAAATCACAAGACCTTGAAGGAATGATATATTGTGTTTTCTTATTGCATACAGAGGATGTTGCCTCGTTAGGAGACAAAACCTTGAAGATTCTTCAAAATTAATAATTTATACATCTATTGATGGACAGTGACTTAGTCAATTGATGATCATTCTGGTCAGCAGCAGAGAAGTCCATCACTAGATTAGCTGTCACCAGAGGATGGTTCTCCTATGAATGTAACCATTGAAATTGTTCACTAAAGCATGGATAGGTGGATTGACTATCTCCAATGATCTTTAAAGTATCATTGATGGAGAGGCACTAGGGAATTCTAAGTCACTGCAATACAGCTTTCATTATGGAAAGGAAGAATTTGGTTTATGTTTTTGCAAGGCAATGGAGCTAAGTGACTTGCTCAGGGTCACACAGCTAGGTCATTATTAAGGTCTGAGGCAAGATTTGAACTCAGATCTTCTTGTCTCCAGGGACAATGCTCCATCCACTGTGCCACTTAATTGCTCCAGCAAAGAGTCTATTCTAAGAAAAAAATAATGAAGTGATTTATCCAAGGCTACACAACTTGGTGGGATTAGAGTTGAAATTGGTTCTAGGTCCTCTGCCCACAAAGACAGGTCTATTTCCATATAATTACGGTTCTTCTGAAATCAAGAATCTTCATTTTATGGAAGAGTAGGCACACAATTACAGATCAGGAGTTATGAAACACAACCATTTTTATTGTACCCCAAATTCACAAACATGAGCTATAAAATAAGCAATAAGATCATCCTTGATGATATTTGAAAAGAAAAGAACAAAGTAATATGAGTCACATGGCCATAGTCATTGATCAGAGGGCTGCACATGAATGTTTATAAGGCAGAACAATAAATCGATGATATAGAAAATCCTCTGCTAACCTTACAAGTGTCTGATGAAGACCCATTAAAGCCAATAGGTGAAAATTTCTTTTCTTCAAGGGAATTCTAGTAAAAAAAAACATGGGATGATTGAGTCCAGAAGATGAAACCAGTCTGCTAATTTGCCAAAAGTTCTCCAAAAGTATCAATTCTCTCCTTCAGAACTAAGTTGTGGTTTGGTAGACAGAGTGACTTCTTGATACCATGGTGGAAGATTGGTGACTCCACCACGTTTGTTCTTAATTTCATTTGGATTTCCAACTGATTTGAGAGTGAAGTTCTGTAGAATGGTGGCAAAGAACAAAAAGAGCTCCATCCTTTCCAGGCCCTCTCCAAGACAAGACTGTTTTCCTGGAAAGAAACAAAAATGGTGGTTAGAAAACTTCATTCAATATCACATTATTGGCCAAAGTGAAACAGACTCATTGGATGAGGGCATTGGTGGGGAAAGGAATAAAAGAGAAGCATGTAGGTGGGAAAAATTATATTTAAAACCTTAATGGTCCCTAGGGACAAGTAGTCATTCACTCTTCACACCATTCTTCCCAGAGTGAGCCCTTGTGCAGTGGATCTTGCAATCGAATGTGGCTAGTGAACCAGTCAAGAAACTTAATCTGATAAGAAGTCAGTTCATGGGAATATTAGAAATGACCATTTTACACAAGTCACAGGGGCAGATGTATCCTCAGAACTAAAAGGAGAAAGCTTAGACAGAGGCAGGTGGGAGATGGGACAGGAATCCCTACTCAAACTGAGAGGAGAAAAGGGAAGGGATTCTTTTTACCTATGGAAAAAAGGAATGAAGTAGTCACTTTTCTTGAATTTCCCATTCTTATCCAGGAAGTGCTGGGGATCAAAAAGGTCAGGGTTGGGAAACTCTTTGCTATCCCACAAGACTGGGGAGAGCAGTGGGAAGATTATTGTGCCCTAGAGGGAAGAAATTCCAAGAGGACATTACTTAACATCACAGATATTCTTTGTTGGCCAGTTTCAACAATATTCCGTGGCTCCTCCTTTTTACACCTCCTTCTTTTATTCCCTTCCCCTCTGCTTTTCTTGTAGTGTAAGATAGATTTCTATGTTCAAGTCAATATGTGTTGTTCCTTCTTTGAGTCAATCCTGATGAAAAGTTTGCTTGCTCTCCCTCACTTCATTTCCTACCCCTAACAAAAATGATATTTTGTGCTGCTTTTTGTGAGATTATATACCCCATTTTACCACTTCCTGTCCCTTTCTCCCAGTACATTCCTCTCTCATCCCTTAATTTTATTTTTTAGATATCAGTCCTTGTTTTCAATTTACACATGGGTCATTTCTCTATATATACTTCTTCAAACTGCTGACAAGGTGAAAGTCCTTATGAGAAATGGAAGTATTTTAACCTTATTAAGTTCCTTATGATTTCCCCTTCCTGTTTACCTTTTAATACTTCTCTGAAATCCTATATTTGAAAGTTGTGTTTTCTCTTCAGCTTTGGTCTTTTCATCAAGAATACTTGAAACATCTTTGTTCATTGCATGTCCTTTTCCCCCCCAGAAGGATTAAACTCAGTTTTGCTGATAGGTGACTCTTGGCTGTTGTCCTCACACCTCTCTGCTCCAAAATAGCATAATCCAGGTCTTGCAATCCATCAGTGTAAAAGTTTGAGTTATCCTGGTTCAGATTTCACAATACTTAAATTTGGGGTTTTCTTTATACCTGCTGACTTTGGAGCTCTGGAATTTGGTTGTAGTATTTTTGGAAGCTTTCCTTTTGCAACCTCTTTGTAGAGGTGCTCAGTGAATGCTTTCAATTTGAATTTTACCCTCTGGCTCTAGAACATCAGAGTAGTTTTCCTTGTAAATTTCTTTCTTTTCTTTGGTTTTTTTTTTTTTTTTTGGTTTTTGCAAGACAAATGGGGTTAAGTGGCTTGCCCAAGGCCATACAGCTAGGAAATTATTAAGTGTCTGAGGCTGGATTTGAACTCAGGTACTCCTGACTCCAGGGCCAATGCTCTATCTACTCTATCCACCTAGCTGACCCTCCTTGTAAATTTCTTGAAAAATAATGTCTAGGTTCTTTATCTATATCTTCCTTTCACTTAAATAATTTTAAATCAACTCTGCTGGATCTATTTTCCTTGTCAATTCTTTTTCCAATAAGGTATTTCCCATTGTCTTCTATTTTTTCATTCTTATATTTTCATTTTATTGTTTCCTGATATCTCATGAAGTCATTGTGAAAGAGTCCAATTCTCATTTTATAGAATTATTTTCATCAGTGAACTTTTGTATACTTTTTCATATGTTCAATCTACTACTGAAGATTTGCTTTCTTCTATGAATTTTTCCATTTGACCTACTTTGTTTTCTAAGTTGCTATTTTCTTGAGTAATTTTTGTCTTCATTTGTTCAGATTCTTTTATTTATTCTTTTCACATTACTCCAATAGTCTTGTTGTAAATGTAAACACAATCCCTCCTTTCCCCACAAAGACAGAGAAACCTCAAGAAAAATAAAGTAGAAGGGGAAAAAGTGTACTTCAGTCTGTGTTCAGACATCATCTCTGTCTATGTGAAGGATCACATTCATCATCATAAATCCATAAAAGAAATTGCTTCAATTATTTTATCACAGTTGCTATTGCTAGTTGCATTTTCCTTCTTCCTATTCCTCCCCACTACCATTCATTCTATTCTCTCTCTCTCCTTTCACTTTTTCCATCCTCAAATGTGTATTGTAACTGACTACCCTCTCCCATATCTTCCCTCTCTTCTATCACCTACAGACCCCTTCCTCTCCCCTTTTCCCTTTTCTCTCATCCCTTTCCTCTTCTTTTTCCCTGCATAGCAAATTACATTTCTATTTTGCTGGTGAGTGTGTATGCTATTTCCTTTCAGAACCACTTCTGATGAGAATGAAGCCTCACTATTTCCCCTCCTCTCCCCGCTTCCAGTCCATTGCAAAAGCTTTTTCTTTATTCTTTTGCATAAAATATCTTATCCCATTGTACCTCCCCTTTCCCTTTCTCCTAGTATATTCCTTTCTCACACATTAACTCCATCTTTAAAATATATTTTACCATCATACTCAGCTCCCTTTTGTGCCTTGTCTAAATGTTCTACTTCTAAGTGCCCTAATAAATGAGAAGGTGCATATGAGTGATCACTATCATCTTCCCATGCAAGAATGCAAGCAGTTTAGCATCATTAAATCCTTTGAAATTTCCTTGGGTCATTGTCTTGATCAAAGTAGTCTATTCATTTATAGGTGATCATCATTACAACATTCCTCTTACTGTGTACAATGATCTCTCAGTTCTCATTTCACTTTGCATCGGTTCATACAGTTTTTGTCATTTTTATAAACCATTCGTATTAGCATTTATTTCTCTATATTATTCCACCATAACCATATGCCAAAACAATTTCAGCCATTTCTCAACTGATAAGCATCCCCTCCATTTTCAGTTCTTTTCCACCACAAAAAGTTTCTATAAATATTGTTGTCTCTCTACTTCCTTTTCTTTTTTTCTTTGATCTCTATGGGATACAGACCTAAAGGTATTGCCAGGTTAAAAGATATGAACAGTTTGATATCTCTTTTGGTCCAAAGAGTTATCTAGAAGAGTTGCACTAGTTTACCTACTCTATCTACCATCGGTTATTCCCTGATGTCATGGTCTTTTTGGAGATTAAGAAAAAAAACCCAACAAGATGATAAAAGGAGGGATTGAAACAAGGGAAAGGAAGACATCTTAGTGCAATATGAGCTATGATCTCTCTGAAGAAAATTCCAATGTAAGGCAAGATAAATTCTGTTAGAGGGATTTGGGGAACCTTACAATGGGTGCAATCTGAAACAGGTTTGAGAGAGAATTGGGATTCCAAAGTTAATATCTTTTCAAAGGTGAAAGGGAATCAGAGCTTTGGGAGGAAACCAGAAACCAAAAGGTATGGAACGTCTGGATCCAAAGAGAATATATGGCAAAGATGCAAGAAAACTATTGTGGTAATAGCATATGGTAGATCCAGTCTTTTCTTGAGCTTCTTGAAAACAGAAACTGACTTTTGCATTTCTATCTCCAACACTTAGACTAGTAGTTGGCACACAGCAGGCACTTAATATATAATTATGACTTACTGACATGGTCAAGGACATAAGAAAATTTCAATAATTGGACAATATTTTTATCCTCCGTATGGTCTGTAAGAATTTATATAGTTAAGAGGGAGTCACAGCAGAAAAGTAGTTCAAGGCAAATACTCAAAGATAATAAAATATAGTCATTGCTTAGATGAAGGACCTCAAAATTAATTCATTAGATGGTTTTAATTCCAAGAATAATATAGAAATTAAAGAAGGAACGAATGAGAATCAGGACTATCAATCAAAGAATAAGTGTTTGAAATAGAACTTTAAAAAAGATGCATTTTTCCCCCAAAAACCTGCAGAAGAAGTAGAAAGAGATAAAGGGGGGAGAGATTTTTAGTTCTTTTTTTAAACCAAAGAATTCAGTTTCTTAGATAAAAGGAATAAAATAAGTAAGTTAAATAAAATTTTAAAATCAGCCAAAGGAGATACAAATGTCAAGGGAAGATTTAAGGGCTGTGGAAGAGAAGAGCTGTGGAGCCAGAGTTATCTTAAAATATGACAAGCAAAAATAATTGAAGT
Organism: Macrotis lagotis; assembly: GCF_037893015.1. Taxonomy (NCBI): domain Eukaryota; kingdom Metazoa; phylum Chordata; class Mammalia; order Peramelemorphia; family Peramelidae; genus Macrotis; species Macrotis lagotis. Next base: position 36,007,960 of record NC_133661.1, on the reverse strand, counting down.
GAAAAAACATTGTCTCTACAAAGCAGAAGGAAACTCTAATTCAGGGGGGAAAATATACAAAAGAAAAGTAGAGCAAATACAAAACAAATTTTAAATTAGAATGGATCAAATAATTCAATAAAGGTTAAAGTGACAAAGAAAATAGAATCCTATAATCTAATACTTCACAAGAAACAAATCAAAAAAACTAAAGATGTGAACAAAATAGAAATGAAGGGCTTGAACAGAATATCCTACATAGCAACATAATTCAAAATATCAAAAATTGCACTCATGTTATCTGAAAAAGTAAAAAAAAATTCAAAATGTAGTTAAATATAAATAAGGAGATAACATTCTATGCAAGAGTCCATAGAAAGGTCCATCTTAATTTTCAACACATGTTTTGAAAATGCCATAGCAGTTAATTAATAAAAGAAAATGAACTGAATTATAAGAACATATAGAATTCAAGCACAGATCAAAGAATAAATGTTTAAAATTATAGAACTTAAACATAGATGTAAATTTTTTCCCCAAAAACTAGCAAAAGAAATTGAAAAGGAGGAAGGGGGGATTTTTATATTTTGAAACCAAGAAAAAAATAAAAGATTTATGTTATTAGATATGGTTTTAAAACAAATTTAGTAAAATTCTAAAAGCAGCAGAAGGAGTTACAAATGAGAGAGAAGGAATTTGGGGGTGAGAAGAGAGTCTGTTGACCAGAATTATCTTAAAATATCTCAATCAAAAATAACCATAAAAAAAGAATTCTTCATAAAATGGAAAAGAAAACCCCAATCAGAAAAAAAAAATTCAAAAAGAAATGGAGAAAATACAAAACCAGTTCTCAAATTTTTCAATGAGAATACATCAAATAAATCAATAAAATTAAAGCAACAAATTGACTTAGAAAATAGAACCCTACATTCTAATATTTATAAAAAATAAACCTAAAAATTAAAGACATGAACAAAATAAAAATGAAAGACTTGAACAAAATATCTTAACAATTTAATTAAAAATATTAAAAATTACAATCATGGGGGCTGCTAGTTGGCACAGTGGATAGAGCACTGGCTCTGCAGTCAGGAGGACCTGAGTTCAAATCTGGCCTCAGACACTTAATAATTACCTAGCTTGTGGTCTTGGGCAAGTCACTTAACCCCATTGCCTTGCAAAAAAAATAATAATAAAATTTTTTTAAATTACAATCATATTACATGGAAAAGTAAAAAAAACCTTCAAAATGTAGATAAAGATATATAAGGAGAAGACATTCTTTGCAAGGAACTACAAAAACAAACCAATATCAGTTTTCAATATATATTTTGCAAATGTCATAGTAATTAATAAAGAAAAGAAAAGAAACTGATTATAATTATAATTATAACTTCTTGTAACTCTAGCACCAATGAGATACTGGCCTTCATAGTCATGGTGCTTTGATTTCAATTAATTCAATTAATTTCAATTCAATTCAACATTAGCAACTGGGAACTATGGAAATGAGAAGTTAACATACCATCTCTGATTTGTAGGATGCACCTGAAACTGGTCACTTCCTTTCTCTTTCACATAAATAATAGCCATCTCCCATTATTTGTTGTCAGATAACTATAATAGAATATTCAGTAGCAATAAATGGATGCAATATGCATGGATTGATAGGGTAAACAGCTAGCTAACCAAAGCTGTTTGCTGTTTTTTTTTCTTCTTTTATATTTTCATTCTCACATTTCATTCCTATTAGAGTAAATAAATGTTGTCTCTGGAGTCAGGAAGACTTGATTTTACTTACTGGCTCTGTAACCACAGACTAGTCCTTTACTATCTTTGTGTTCCCAGAAAACTCTAGCAAAATGTCTCAGAGAAAATGTCAATGTGCATTTTTAGAAGACATCTATTATAGGAACTCAGGCTACAATGCAATCAAACATCTAATTTTTAAGAATGACATTGAACATAATTATCATGATCAGAGGAGTGTCTAAAGTAGAAGAAATTTTATATAGAGTTAAAAGAAATGGGCAAATTCTGCTTTGCTTCTTTCTTGTACATATCTGAGAAAGTCCTTGAACCACTCAGGACCTTGGGTTTTGCATTTGAAAGATGAAGTAATACTTGCCCTATTCTCCTCACATAATTCTCATGAAAATTAAAGACAAGGATGTCTGTAAAGAGCTTGGTAAAACTCAAAGTGCTAAATAAAGTCATAGGATAATAGATTTGTAGCTAGACGGGAAATTGGAAGCCATTGAGGTCAATGACTTCATTGTTCAAATGAGAAACTGAACTTTAGGTAGAGTAAGTGACAATCAAGGTCACATAAGTGATAATCAGAGGATCTTGTATTTGAAACTGGATCCTCTGACTCCAAGTCGAGATTCCTTCCCGTGTTACCATGTCACCTCACTATATACACTGCTGGCCTCATAGGAAACTTGTCACAGTCAAAGGTCATTTTACATTATAAATACTCTAGTGATACTTGCATGAGAGTTGAAATTCTATTTAAATGTTTGATGATGGTGTAGCTCTTCTCATTATTGCCTCCAAACTCAACCTTAGCATAGAACAAATTGGAATGAAGTAGAATTTCCTTTTGTCCAGAATGCTCTGCAAGGTTTTGACATGTAATGCACCTGCTGCCATTTTTTTTCCTTAATGGGAGCACCTGGAAGGCCTCAGAAATCAAATGAAATCTTTCTGACTCCTCACCATAATGGTGCAAAAACCTGTTCCTGAGCATGTGTCTCCTTCATAATAATGATCAGAAAGCCTATCCCTTCTCCAGAATCCCTCTAGAATTCATGTTACTCTTTCTAGTCCTTGAACCATGCACCTTGCATCTGGGTGAAACCAATCAATGCTGAATTAAGCACACAGGTAAGTTTTAAAGAAATTGAAACCTTGGGCAATCCACTTAACTCCATTGCCTTGCAAAAAAACTAAAAAGAAAAAAAAAGCAAATTGAAACCTGCTCAGCAGATTATGCCAAGTTTAAAAGAATTCATGAGTCATTATCATGGTCCATGTTTCCTATAAGCAAAGAAAGAAGTTAATCTCAGTCTGATTGAGTCCATAGTTCAGGTACAATCTGAGCTCTAGCTACTCCCCACCCCCACCGTGGTGTGTATGGCCTAGTGAAGATTACTTGAATATTTGCTGTCTCCTTAGTTCAATGCACCCATAAGCCAACAGAAATTTGATTGCTCACGGTATGTGATATCCAACAAGGTAAAATGGATAAAATACTTTAGGACTAAGTTAGATTCAGGAACAGATTACAAAGCAGCAAATCCTTGGGCATAACCTCAACATTCTCTTAATTGTTGAACTAAAGTTAATGAAAAACTAATGCTGTTTGCCCACAAGGAATATCTTTTATTTAACTAAACATCCACACCCCTTTTTTCAATCAATGATTATAAGATTGGCAACTGATCTAGTACCTCTGAGAGCTGGAGAACTGTCTCTCAGCACAATGGATCCTTTAGGACTCACCACTACCGCCCTCCTGGCTTGTGTTGTTTTCCTGATCTTCTTCTCTCTGTGGAGCCAAGGAATCAAAAGGGGAAAGTTCCCACCAGGTCCCACTCCCCTTCCCCTTGTTGGCAACATCCTTCAGTTGAATTTGAAGAACATTTTGGCATCACTGTCACAGGTAAAGGAACTGAATTGGGAATTTGGTTCCTAGCTGCTTAGATTGTAGGGAATGATACAAAGGCTTCAGATAAATATCTTTTTCAGAATTCATGGTCATTTGGAGTCCTAGGTCATGGATGGTGTGAGTTAAAGGCCCTATGAATGAATTTTCCATTAACAACAATGTCAAGGCACACATTGATTTTTTTTTTGTTAAAACTTTTGTATTAGAAGAAGAAATTATATAACAGGACTAAATATTTACTATCTGTAATTCATCATACCAGGTTCTGGGGATACAAAGGTAAAAATAAACCATTCAATTAATGAGAACTTCTTCAGCACCTACTCTGTCCCAGGCATTGTGTCAAATACAAAAGAGAAACATATGGTGAATGAAACAGCTTCTCTTTGAAAAAAAAAAAAATGTTGTTCTAGCTGGATAAAAAAAAATTAAAGTAAGAAAAAGTCATTAGATAGCAGACAACTTTGGGGGGGCAAAGAAGTTTTATGTAGGAGAGGTCACTTGAGACCATGAAAGAAGTTTCACAGTGAACCTCTTCCTATTTTTTGGCATTCTTTTCATAGCTGGCTGAAAAATATGGCCCCATCTTTACTATTTATCTTGGAACTGAGCGTGTTGTGGTGCTCCATGGATATAAGATTATGAAAGAAGCTCTAATTGATCAAGGAGATGGATTTGTAGATAGAGGATACATAGCAATATTTGAAGATGTACTCAAAGGACAAGGTAAATTTAGTTTATTCAAAAAAGTCATTGAAAAGTTAAAAGGATGGGGCAGCTAGGTGGCGTAGTGGATAAAGCACCGGCCCTGGAGTCAGGAGTACCTGGGTTCAAATCCGGCCTCAGACACTTAATAATTACCTAGCTGTGTGGCCTTGGGCAAGCCACTTAACCCTGTTTGTCTTTCAAAAACCTAAAAAAAAAAAGTTAAAAGGTATGGCTGACCATATCCTATAGAAGGTATCTCCCCATTCCCTGTAGCATAGTTACTGGTTTCAAATTTATTATATAATTATCAGAACCAAGGATAAGACCATCATGTAGTTAAGTACCTGATCCCTGCCATGTTGCCATTGTGCTTTGGTTTGAATTGAATAAAATTTAACGTGATCAATGAATTAAACAAAAAAGCCATGGCCACCATATACCCTGTGCCCTCTTACTACTTTTATTGTTAGAATAACCAATGTCCTCTTGTTCTCCTTTGCCTAGGCATTCTTGTTAGTCGTGGAGAGAGGTGGAAACAAATCCGCAGATTTTCCCTCATGACACTAAGGAACTTTGGCATGGGAAAAAGAAGCATTGAAGAGAGGATTCAGGAAGAAGCCCAGTGCCTGGTGGAGGAGCTCAGGAAAACAAAGGGTTGGTTTTCAATTCCTTCCTCCAGGGCATATGGGGTCCAATTGCTCACCCCATTCCCAGTCCTAAACCCTTCTTCCTTTGAAAGTGATTTTAAAAGTCTCTGCCTTGATCCACTGACCAGGTAAAACAGTCTACTGTAACAGAGAACTTCAATTTCTCTTCTCATACTTGGGTATTATGAACTGATCTAGTTTCTTTATAAATGATAAAAAGGAATTGTCCAGGAGAACAACCTTTAGAGGAATTAAACACCATAACCAGGTATGGGAACAATAGATGTCCAGTTCCTATACGATTGAAAACATTTCTGTTAAAGCTGCTTTTCTCCCTTTGGGAGAAAACTTTTCTCTACATTAGGTGAACCCACTGATCCCACCTTCATCCTTGGCTGTGCCCCATGCAATGTGATCTGCTCTGTCCTCTTCCATGATCGATTCAAGTATGATGATGAGAAATTACTGTATCTGATGAGCTTGTTAAATGAAAACTTTCAGCTGCTAAATACAGTATGGCTGCAGGTAAGCTCAGAGATGTCTTCTTATCATATGATTGTGGATCACACAGGATCACACAGGATCAGTACACCATAGGCTCTCGTCTCTTAGTGAGATCCCCAACAGACATGAGCACACACACACACATAATACACATTCATGGACAATAGCATCATGCAATATCTTTGTCTCTTAAAAAAAAAAGATCCACCTACATATTCTACTCTCAGTAGGGCATTGGACTAGATCTAGGTCATACAAATCTTTAAGTTGTAAGAACAAAGATCTGATTGGGGCCTGTGATATTCCAAAAAGGATAGTGCTCATAGATGTGGTCAAGTTAAATAGTTAAGAATAAAGAGCCAGCTCTTGCCATTCTTTTCTTTTGGCAAGGCAATGGGGTTAAGTGGCTTGCCCAAGGCCACACAGCTAAGGTAATTATTAAGTGTCTGAGGCCGGATTTGAACTCAGGGACTCCTGACTCCAGGGCCGGTGCTCTATCCACTGTGCCACCTAACCGTCCTTAGTCCTTGCCATCCTGCAATGAATAGGGGAAAAAAGTTGGTCAATGCCTAATGAGCAACCCACTTAGACCAATTTTCTACATGGATTCTACGAGTATTAAGGCCTAGCCTTTACAGTGGATTATTCAATGAAGCCAGAAGATCCTCATCCAGACAAAAAGAGCCATTCTTTTTTTTTTTTAACTGATGCTCTACTCCACTTTTAGTCTGGGGTGGCTAAAATCTTCTCCAGTAGAGTGTAAGAGTTTGGAGGATGAAGCCCACTTCATTGATATCTATATCATCATAGCTTAGCACAGGGTGGTTCATAGAGAACTGAATAAATGCTTGATGGATTTTATTTATGTAATGTAAATTGAATTGATTGGATGCCTGGGTATATCTGTCTTTTTTAATGTTGTTTTCTCCAAAGCAAGTAGATTTCCCTTAACTCATATGTTAGCTTCTTTTGAACAAGCATATAATATTCTGTCTTCTGATCCCCTCAGTGGATAGAATAGCATGGAATAAAGCTGTGATATTTGTCAATTTAAGGTAGATTTGAGAAGACATAAAACTCTTGGGATTTCTGCAGAGTAGTTTGCTACTACTCCTTTGATCAAGCAATCACAAAATTATAAAATTTAGGTTAGGCAAAGTAATTAATAAATAGAATCTAGAGTGATATATAATGAATCTGAAACCTTGACCAGTCACTTAATGGTTGCATGCCCCAGGAAAGTAACTTCATCTCTCTCATCCTCAATGTTCTGGGCTGTAAAATGGGGCTAATAACAGCAACAACCTATCAAAATGGCATGATTAGTTCAAATGAACTTAAATATGTAAAGTACTTTGGGAACTTCTACAATGCTATAAAAATGCTAGTCATTGTAGCTGTTATTGTTACTACTATTACTTCAGAGAGGAGGAAACTGAGGTACAGAGATTTACCTGAGGTGACCTTGTATGTTGCAGGGCATGCATGCTGACCAGCTCTTCTGCCTCCAAATCCAATTATCTTTCCATTTCATCATTCTCTGCTAAGAAACAGATGTTCTAGGTGGCACAGTGGATAGAGCACTGGCCGTGGAGTCAGAAGTATCTGAGTTCAAATCCGGCCTCAGACACTTAATAATTACCTAGCTGTGTGGCTTTGGGCAAGTCACTTGACCCCATTGCCTTGCCCCCCAAAAAAGAATAGAGGATCTCATCTTCACAAAATAAATGTGCACAAATTTAGCAAGAAACATGAATTTTTAACAACTTTATGACCTTTTGCAGATATTGTGAATTTCAGCACCATGGTCAAACCAAATCTCCTTACACTTGCCAAGGAGCATGAGAGTTGATAATTTCATGAAATGATAGCCTTAGTTTCCAACTCCATTTTTATATGAGTCAAAGACTATTCTGCTCTTCACTCACTATCCCTCCCTTTTGTATCTGGCAGCTATCAATGCCATCTAGAGAATGGAGTTACAGCGATAAACAAGCTAGGCTTTGCCAAGAAGAACAAAAGAGTATCCTGAATATCTGGCCTTCTACACCCTCTGAATCGAGTATCATTTACTCTTCATCTTGATTCACATACTATTCTCCTTCTTGTACTTTAGTACTGAGTCATACTGGATCATTCTCTGTCCCACGTCAAACCCTGTCCTTCGTTCACATTTTGGCCTGTATCCCTGTTATTCCTTGAGGGTCCCTCTAGCCTCCTATTTGCCTGTTGAATTTCTACCCACTCATTGAAGTCAGACTCGAATGCTCTTGACTTCATGAATCCTATTTTGTTCCCTGCAACTAGAAATGATCTTAGGCTTCCAGATCTCCCATAGGATTTTTATATACATCCTTCTGATGCATCAATCATATATTTTTATTTAAAAGTCATCTATGTCTATTTATCTTACTCTGCTTCTAGAATAGAAACTCTAAGGGGGCAGGAATTGTATCTTTTAGAAACTTTGTGTCTCACTGCACACCTAATATTTTGTCTACATTGAATTAGTACTTTAAGGAGATTCACTGAATTGACCTAAATGGATTCTTGATTTATTGGAATAAACCCATTGAGTTGAACAACTAGGGAGAAAACTCATCATAGAGCATACCTTCTGATTCCCCTGCCTTCAAAAACACACAAAATACTAAGGTCATGCCTTAGCTTCTCTTGGAAGCCTTTCCACATGAAGAGCTTCCAGATCCTTTGCCAACTCAGGATCACCTCCATAGTGGGAGAAGGGAGAATAGGTGATGATATTTTGGCCTTCACTCTTGAAGAAGACAATGACATCAGGGAGACGAGGCCATGACAAACACATGAATTGGAATTGAGTGGGGGAGTGTTGTGCTAAGTCACGAACCTCAATTTTTCCTCCAGAGACATATGGATCCAGTGGTCAGATTTCAATCAGGACAAATGGAGATGGTTCTGGATGTGAGGCAATCCTCACAATCCTTAAGTGACTTGCCCAAGGTTACACAGTTAGTCAGTAGCAAGTGTCTGAGGCTTGTTTGAAACTCCAGTCCTCCTGAGTCCAAGGCCAGTGCTTGTCGCCACTGTGTCGCCTAGCTGTCTAAGGCAAAATAGGAAGATTTTACTAAAGGAAACAGCAATTACCGTTAACCCAAAACTGATTTTTCAGTTAGTCACTTTAACAAATTCATCAAGATCTCAATACGATGATAACAAAATTGAAGAGAAAGTGATAGAAAGATGAATTCCATTTAAAATCTGGAACATACAAAATATTTGAGAATTGATCTACCTGTTTGAATATGACAACTATAAAGCTCCATTTATGGACATGAAAACCATCCTGTTTAGCTATAGGAATAACAATTGTTCACAGGTAAGCTGAACTATAGTAAAAATGGCATACTACCTCAATTCATTTACTTATGTAATGCCATGTAAATCCAAGGAGTATTTGCTAGTGCTAGTGGAAAAACTAAGAGGACTTTGGGGCAGAACCAAGATGACAGGGAGAAGTTTGGAAACTCCAGGAGTGTTTTGCAAAACAACTTTAAATGAAACCTCAACACAGACCCTAAAGCTACAAATTCCACCAGAAAAAGAGTGAAGCAAGTCCTGAACTCAATATATCATGAAGGAACTTCATTAGAAGTTTATCTCTTGGGGTGGCTAGGTGGTCCAGTGATAGAGCACCAGCCCTGGAGTCAGGAATCCCTGAGTTCAAATGTGACCTCAGGTACTTAATAATTACCTAGCTGTGTGGCCTCAGGCAAGCCACTTAACTCCATTTGCCTTGCAAAAATACCTAAAAAAAAAAAAAAGTTTATCTCTTCTGGGTAAACACTGAATGTGGGAAAGTGGAAAAGTCAGTGGGAGGTTCTTAATCACAATGCAGCTCAGATCTTGGCTAAACAAGCCAGTGTGATAGTAGCCCAAAAGTGAGTCTCAATCCCTGCTCAAAAGACAAAGTCCAAGCCCTGGAAATGCTGGTACAGCAGATGGGATTGGGTTGGGAGGAAACCACTACATAGAAAACATTTTGGTATAAAGGAAGAAACAATCCTCTGCTCTCTAAATAGGGAAAGAGTTCAAGGAGCAATTTTGAGATATAAAACTGATAATTGTTGGCACAAACAAAATTAATTTCTCTGGTGACAATTGTCTGCAATAATTTTCTATGATAAAGTTATTAATGACAAAATTTACAATGATTTGATTTAAGTTTATTAGATTATTTACTGGTTGCTAAATGAACAAAAGTTATGAATGAGTTTTTCTCAAAGGAAAATATCAAAGCTACAAATAGTCATATGAGGTAGTATTACAAATCACTATTAATTAGGAAAGCAAAAACTAAAGCAGATTTCACTCTCCTTTGGCAAAGATGATAAAATACTAAAAGGACAAATATTGGGAGAGTGGCAGAAAAACTGGTACATTAATATGATGTTGAAAGAGTCCTTTTAGGGGAGGCTAGGGGTGTAGTGCATAAAGCACTGGTCCTGGAGTCAGGAGTACCTGGGTTCAAATCCGGTCTCAGACACTTAATAATGACCTAGCTGTGTGGCCTTGGGCAAGCCACTTAACCCCATTTGGCTTGCAAAAACTAATAAAAAAAAAAAGAATCCTTTTAGAAAGTTATATGAATTGTGCTTCAAAAAATCAATAAACTGCATATTCAATCAGCAATTTCTCTCTTAGTTTTAGCCCCTATAGACATCAGAGAAAAAAATGAAAAGAATTCATAGTAGTATTATTGGTGTGGTAAAGAAATGAAAACTGAGGAATATAACATTCAGTCTGGGAATGGTAGAAATTTACATTAATTTGATGGAAATTATTTTACTGAAATAACTAGTTCAGAGGAACCTGAGAATTGTAGAAATAGATGCAAAGTGAAATGAATAGAATTCAACCATTTTGAACAATTACAACAACATTGCAAAGACAAAAACTTGAAAAGCGTTAACCTGATCCATGCAATGACCAGAGTTGATTCTGGAGGAGCAATGATGAAATATGCTCTTCTTTTCCTCACTGAGCGGTGACAAACTGAATATGCAGAATGAGATATACATTTGTGGACATAGACAATGTAGGATTTGTATGTTCCTCAGCTGTTCATATTTGTTACAAGAATTTTTAAGATTTAAATTCAAAAGGTACAAAGAGACAATATTAATTGAAATGCAAAATAAAATAAAAATAATTGATTCTATACTTTCTGTTCTAAATAGAATCTTTTTCTTCCTCTCACTTCAAGTGCTAAGCTAATTTCATGCTTTTTTCTGAAGTCTCTAATTAATTTCCCTCCTTTCAATTCTTTTTTTTTCTTTTTAGGTTTTTGTAAGGCAAATGGGGTTATAAGTGGCTTGCCCAAGGCCACACAGCTAGGTAATTATTAAGTGTCTGAGACCGGATTTGAACCCAGGTACTCCTGACTCCAGGGCCCATGCTTTATCCACTGTGCCACCTAGCCACCCCACCCTCCTTTCAATTCTAATCATAGTCCCTACTAGAGTTTGGCAGCATTTTATTCTATCACTGTCCCATCTCTAGAGGAGAAAGAAGCAGTGTCTTCTACCCAGGGTTCTCTTTCTTGCACATTTGAGTCAAAGAAATGAGACTGCTACTCTCCAAACTTGAATGAGGTCAATGGCTTCTGATTTCTCTAGTCCTCTATTGTGCTTTATCCTGAAACTTGTTTTGTCAAGTTAGGATTTAATGTTTTGTCTGTTGATGGTTACTAGAGATTCTCCATATTTTATAATCAATACCAGGTCTTTCCTGAATGAATACCTTAAAAATTGTATCATTTTGCCACACTTCAAAAATTGTCATACAAATTGAGCTTAAATAGATTTTATTCAAAAAAATTTGATAAGACATGACTTTTCCTTCCAAATGTTTCAAAATCTATTTAAGCAAAGATAAATATCATATGTTGGAAGAACTATTAGAAAATAATAATAATGTTTGTCCTTCATTTTTTTATCCTTCATTTTCGAAGATGATCGTGACATCAGGGAGATGATACCATGACAAGCACATGAATTGAATTATTTGGGGGGGGGGGCTTTGCTAAGTCACTAGTGCCACTTTCTCCTCCAGAGTCATTTGGATCCAGTGGTCAGATATGAATTAGGATGATGGGAGATGGCCCTGGATGCGAGGCAAACAGGGTTAAGTGATTTCTAGCTTTACACCTAGGAGGACTCTATAAATGGATGTCAATTTTACCAATTTGTAAAATGACAATAATAATGGAAAGACAAACATCATGCAAGGTTAAAATAATCTGATCAATTTAAGGACTCAAAATGAACTCAAAGAAATCACAATGAAACATGTGGCCCTCCTTCTGATAGAGAGGGAATGGACTCAAGCTGTAGAAAATGGGACATATTTTTGGCTATTGCCAAGGTAGGAATTTGTTTTGTTTGACTAAGTATACATATTTCAAGGATTTAGTTTTTCTTTTATCTCAATATGTAGTGCAGAAAACTTTTTGTTAATAAAATCTAATTAAACTTAAAAATAAATGAAACATATTTGAATAGAATATAATAGCTTATTATATATATATATATAATAGTAAAGTTATGAAGTTGTCTCTCTGTATCAGTAAACTCATGTGTCTGCTTGGGTTTGGGTTGGGTAGATCTACAATTGTTTACCATCCTTCAGAGTATACCTTCCTGGAAAGCATAACAAAATTTTTAAAAATGTGGATCAACTGAAGCAGTTCATTTTGGAAAGAGTGAAGGAGCATCAAAAGACATTGGACCCCAACAACCCTCAAGATTACATTGACTGCTACCTCGCCAAAATGCAACAGGTAGGATACATGGGGGAAGCACCTTGCCCAATGAGTAAGGCTGATATTCTAAGGGTTCTTACAGGCCACTCTCTTCAAAGAATAGCAAGAATTATCAGAGAGTTCTGAGGCATCCATGTTCCTCAAGGATGCCATTGACATTCTAGCAACTGGGCTTTGTGTTTGGTCAGATGCAGTATCTTAATTAAAATGTAAGGGACATGAGATTGGAAGAGCTCTACTTTGTTGGATGATAAGCTGCTGAATTGGGCTTTCCTATTTGGAGGTGGATATTTATTGAGGAATGATAATAGGATTCAATTGATAGACACTAAGTCCCTACTATGTGCTGAGAACTCAAACACTAAGTGCTGAGAACTCAAAAAGAGCAAAAGATAGTCACTTCCCTCAAGGAGCTTACAATGTAATGGGGGAGATAATATGCAAAACACACACACACACACACACACACACACACACACACACACACACACACACATAAAGAGTAATCTCTAAATAAGAGAAATGGGATGCAGAGCAAAACTTGGAGTCATGAAAACTTGATCTCAGAATCAACTTTAGACACTTCTCTGTGTAACCCTGGCCAAATCATATTACTACTCATCTGTAATATGGTGGTAATAGCATTTATCTCCCAGTTCTGCTTCACAGAAAAGTAAGATACAAAAGCCTCCCAGAAACACACAAACTAATTCAGAAAACAAATAAAGTTCTTATGGTATCCCATTCTTTTCTCTGAAGAGAAAAATTTATTCAGAGTTGCCCTCAGAAAATCCATTCAACATTTCAGTTAAGCCATCTTCCAATCCTGCCCAGTTCCATTAAGACCAATAGAGGAAGTGAAGTGATGGGAGGGATAGAGTACTGATGATAAAATCAGAAAGATTTGCAATCAACCCTGGAGTTGGACACTTTATAGCAGTATAGCCCTGAACAAGTCACACAAAGCATCTGCCTATTTCTTCAACTGTAAAATGGAGAATAGCATCTATCACCTAGGATCACTGTAAAAGTCAAATGAGATAACATTTGTAAGGTGCTTAGCATAAGGTCATGCACATAGTAGATACCTGATAAATGTTTGTTTCCTACATTCTTTCACAGTCTGACCTAATAGATGAAACCTTCTCTAAAGTGAACAATCATGGGGCAGCTAGGTGGTTCAGGGGATAGAGCACTGGCCCTGGAATCAGAAAGACCTGAGCTCATATCTGACCTCAGACACTTAATACTTACTGTGTGACCTTAAACAAGTCATGTAACCCCTTTGCCTTATAAAAAGAACATTCATTTTGGGAAGGCTGAACAGACCGGCTTCTTTCCCAATGGATGTGAACTCTTCAAATAACTCATGTTAATAGGGGAGGGGTATAGCAGGAAGCAGTAAAAGCAAATTTATTCTAGCCCTCCCCAACCTCACCCTCTCAGGGCAGTCAAAACAAACTGTGATATTTCTCTATTCATACCATAACTAATTCAGTTCCACATCTCTCACCTGAACAATGACAATTCTCCCCTAACAGCATCAAGACTGAACCCATTTTTCACAAAATTGCAAAGTTAACATACATAAAGTGGCAGACTAACTGGATAATTCTCATGATCAAGAAACTTCAGGTTTCTTATGGAAAACCCCAAATTCAGCTGTTTGGCATTTAATGCCCTTCATTCTCTGGTCCCAGTCTCTCTTTCTAGACTGAAAAAGAATTTTCCTTGCACACTCTTTTTCTTCCCGTCATACTGATCTCTTTTGCCTGGAATGCTCTCTCTCACTTACCTCAACATTTAGCTGTCCTAATGCCTTAGCTGCTATCTCCTTCAAGTAGTCTTCCCTTATTCCTCCTGCTCTTAGTATCCCACCCAAAAATATCTTTATATTTATTTTGTATAGATTCCCATGCATACTTATTTTAAGTGTCTTGTATTCCGTCAGTAGAATATAAACTTCTAGAGAGCAGAAACTGTCTTATTTTTATCCTTTACTTTTATTTCAATATAATATATGTGTATATATGGTCCTCAATTATTCATTGAATTGCATTTTTCATTATTGAAGTATCATATCTAGGATTTAAATTAATTTGATGTCTCTAAGACATAGGAAATCCTGGAGTTATTTCATATCTTAACTTCAAGATCATTTTGGCTTGCACAGGCCCATATTGTTGCCTCTCCATTTTGTGACAAATTTCATGTTTCTAGTATCAAATCTATTCGTTTCTCTGTAAAAGATTCTTTGAAGCTTTAGACACATTATTTCATGTTTTAAATTGTCTATTCTCTGTTTCTATTTTTGAGACCCATTATTACAACCCACTCCTCCTTCTTGGTCTTTTTAATTCCTTTCTTTTGTGAAACATTTTTGTTAAAAAAAAAAAGTATAGCATTTATAACATGCTCAAAAATTTCAATGCATTTTACAAATATTATCTCATGTGTGGCTCAAAACAATACCAGGAGATAGATGCTAGTATCATCCTCATTTTAGAGCTGAGAAACAGAGGCAGACATAGGTGAAGTGACTTACTAGGGTCTAAAATCTAGAGAGAGTTGAAGCTGAATTTGAAATCAAGATTTTCTTGATTCCTAGTCCAGTATTCCATCCATTCCACCACCTAACTCCCTCTTACTTTTCCTATATGACATCATTTCCTCATTTATCAGTTATGTTTTAATGGTTGTTCTAAATTATATAGTCTATATTCTTTACTTGATATCCTAGTCTAGATTACTTGTTTATTTTTCCTTTTCATGAATTTCACTGTCAGTTGATTTGAGCAGAAAAATGAACTATCCAAAATTTCTTTCAGTTTTGCTTGTGTGTGCCCTAGATATTTCTATTTCTATTCTAGGTAACATGGTATTAGGCTATCTCCCTTTTGGACCATTCTACCATCCACACCTCTTCATTTTCCCCCTTGTGACCTTGAAAAAATCACTTCACCTCTCTGGGTCATAATTTCCTTCTTTGTAAAATAAATGTGTTGGGTCAAATGATCTTCAAGTTTTATCAAACTCTAAAATGTATGAACTGGAATATTGCACATAATTTGTGGAGTGCAAAGGTCATCAGCAGCTACCTGACTTTAAGGACTATCACACAAACAGATTATAATAATTTTGCTTCCCCATTCCCAGGAGACAGACTCATAACAAGTGATTTGAAATTGCACAGACACATTTAGTTTACGCATGAGGGAGATAATGTCCAAGACTGGAATGAAATTCTTCATGATCTGCAGAAGTCTTGAGGCTGAGGCTGGATGACAACTTAAGGGGGATTTGAAAAGGAATTGTTTTTTGTTATTCTGTGAGGCAATGAGGTTCAGTGACTTGCCCAAGATCACATGACTAGTAATCATCTGAGATCAGATCTGAATTCAGGTCCTCCTGACTCCAGGACCTGTATTCTATTCACTATCTATCCATCTACGTATCCCAAAAAGGAAACTTCTGATCAGTCATGTAATGGCTGGATAAAGTTCATTTTCCCTGAAAAATTTGAAATTTTAGTATTCTCCACCAGAAAATATTTCTCTCATTTCCCCATTCTGAAATTCCTTCTTATTGCCGTTATTGTTTTACTAGAATGCTATCTGCTTTGTGGTTAAAAAAGTATCAGCTTGAGGGGTCATTTACCAGGTTTTTAAGATTTTAAGGGAATTACTTGATTAGGGCCTCACCATACCACATACTTCATAGATTTTAAATAGAGCGCTCAAAGCCATCCAATGCTCTACTGTTACATATGAGGAAAATGAGACCCAGAGGAATTAAATCTCTTTCCCATGGACAAGTACATACCTCTTAATATAACTTAACTGAAGCTAGAGTTTAATCCAAGTCTTCCTGATTCAAAGTCCAGCGCTCTATCCAGTCTGCCATATTGTTTAACGGATAGAAGACTGGTTGAGAAGGGCAAGTCTAAGGTTCCACTAGAAGCCAAAGAGCACTGGGAAAGTTCTAGTCTCTTAGATTAGGGAAATAAAGGTGAGGAGGGCCCCTGGAACAAATTTTATGTACTTCTTATATATCTCTCATTATTTCCTCTATTTTTAACTTCTTCTTTAGGAAAAAGAGAATCCCAAGACTGAATTTGACTTGGAGAATCTAGAGATGACTGGAGTAAATTTATTTGCTGCAGGAACAGAGACAACCAGCAGCACTCTAAGATATGGCCTGCTGCTCATTATGAAGCATCCTGAGATCCAAGGTAAAGCATAACCATTGGGACTCTTGCTTTCCCAGCTCTGCAACTTGTACAGGAGCCAGTCCCACATTTTCACCTTTTAGATTTTTGTGACTTCCACACAGATAAGCAGGAGTTCAAAAAGTAACAGATTCAAGAAAACAGAACACTTGAGCAAGACCTGATAATTACTTATTTTTATGAATGTCTGTCATGGTGCATTCAATTCACTTTTACAAACATGTTTAAAGCTCCCATTATTCACCCTGCATTCTATGCTTAGGATACAAAGCTTCAAAAGAAACAATCTCTTTCCACAAATGACATGCACTCTGGTGGGGTTGCCTCTGTAGAGGCAGGACTAGAAACCAAGGATAGAAGTTCCCAATTATTGGAATTTTTTTCCAAAGCCCATTCAGTCACCCTGGCAGGAGTGAGTTCTCACTTACTGGAGGTACTCAAGCAGTTGGATGACCATTTGTTCATTCCATTAGAAACAGGATTCCTGTTCAATGTTTGATATCCCTGGGTGAAAATTAATCATTTCTAATGAAATAAGGTCCCTCCAGTCATTTCTAGATTCTCCAAGTCAAATACAGACTGGGGATTGATTCTCTTTTTCCTAAAGAAGAGGTATAAGATAGAGGAAGTAATGGGAAAAGTATGAAAATTAATCATTTCTATGACTTAGCAATATAGGACATTGAGACAAGAACAGAGATGCATATCTGGTAAATGGCTGAAGTCAAGATAATGTTAGCACTTAGCACTATCAAATAAAAAGGAAGACACCTTCCTTTGACAATAATAGTTTGCAGAAATATGAAGGATGTGAGGTTTACAAATCACATGAAATGTTTTCATTTGATCCCTCTAAGGGAGGTTCAATTATTGTCTCTCTTTTACAAACCATAGGATAAAAGATTTTTTGGCATAGAGTACCTGAAAAGACAAAATTTATTATCCTCATTTCTCAGAAGAAGAAAAATGAGACTTAGATGGGTTTAATGGTTTGCCTGAATTTATACAAATGATGTTTAAAGAAGAATGTAAACAAAGTTCTTTCTTACACCTATCCACCGAGCCACAGAAAATTATTTTATTGCTGCCTCAAAAATCTTTGTGTCCTTGATGGAGTAGAAGGAAAACACCATACAGACTCTGATGGGCATTCCAGAAGTTGGGGAAGTTCAGTGGTTTGTACTTTTGCTGTTTTTTTGTCCCTGCAGCAAAAATTCATGAGGAAATTGATCGTGTGATTGGGCAAGATCGAGTTCCTTCCATAAAGGACAGACAAGATATGCCCTATACGGATGCTGTGGTGCATGAAATACAAAGATTCATTAACCTCCTACCTCTGAACCTGTCCCATGCAGTGTCCCGGGACATCAAGTTCCAACAGTACATCCTCCCTAAGGTCAGTCATCATGGGACAATGGAATCCAGTATTGGAAGAGATTTTAAATTCCATGTGGTTCAGTGATCTCAGTTTAGACATGAGAAAATCAAGTCCTGGTGTCATGATCTCATGTGAAGTTCTCTTAAAGGCAGTCTTTTGTTAGATTCATCCAACTTAGATGTAGTACTGAATGAAGGATGAGAGGAAATTGTAGACTTATCACAACAACACTCTGCAAAAATAATACACAGAGAAAATAATTGAATGAGATTGCTCAAGAAATATTTTATTCTGTCATTTTCTCATTCTAGACAGTGAAATGAATTGTGTAAATACTTGTATCTGTCCTTTTTCTTTACAGATAGAGACACTAAATCTCAGCTCAAATGACCTGCCCAAGGTCATTTTAAATGTTGGAGCTGAGACTAGGACCTAGTGCTTGAGACTCTAAAATACAGCCTTCCAGAATTACTAAATAAATATTGAATGAATGAAATTGGATGAGATTGAGGTTTCCTAGCAATGGCACAACAGAACTATTCTCCCTCAAAGAAACAAAGAAACATGCCACCTAATTTCCCCATTAATATACTCCACTGAGTGCATTGCTCAGTTCAAATCATCAAAGTTTTAGTAAGAACCTACTATGAGAGAATTACAGGCTCAAGCATTGTTGACACAAGGCAAGAATAGAAAACAGTGTTAGACTATTGGGGACTTTGGCTTCTCCTGGAGAAAGCCTCACCCAAAGTATGATTTCTTTCCTTCATCCCTAAGCTGTGATTCAATTGGCAGAAATTACCTCAGGAGAAAACCTGGTCTGGTCCTAGAGTTTATAAACATTTCCTGAGGTACTGACAATTCACTTGTCCAGAGTCACACAAACAGCAGGTGTAGATATGAAATATAAAGAACACAGGGCATTATCCAAGACTTCTTCTAGGAAGGGGTACCCATGCCAATCCTTGAAGAAAACAGAATTCTGAAAGGCTGAAGAGATTAATAGTGCCTTTGAGGCTTCAGACATTGCTATTATAAAGTCATGAAGATCAGAGAGGGAGCCTTTGAATAGGGAAGAGCAATCGAACTAGTTTAGATGGAATTGCAAGAAGGGCATGATAAGAAAAATAATGGAGACATCAATCTGGAAAGTTAGACTGGAATCTATGAAGATTCTCAATGGCTTGACTTAACAGTCTATGCCATACACAAAGAAGTGCGTATTTTGTCCTAAAGACAATAGGAAGTTAATGAATATTGTTGAGATGGGCATCCAAAGGATCTATATGATGATAACTAACATCCCCCCTGGCATTTCTTCTCTGTAGGGCACAACAATATTCCCACTGCTCTTCCCAATCTTGTGGGACAGCAAAGAATTTCCCAACCCTGACCAATTTGACCCCCATCACTTCCTGGATAAGAATGGGAAATTCAAGAAAAGTGACTACTTCATGCCATTTTCCATTGGTAAGAAGAAATTCTTCCCATTTCTAACTCTCAACCTAAGAAGAGACTCCTGTCTCTCTCTCTCTCTCCTTTCTTTAGAAGAGCCTTCTCCTATTAGTTCTAAGGATACATTACCCAACTGTGGTATATAACAAACTGTCATTTCTAGTGTTTCCATGGCCTGGCTTCTTTTCAGACACTGCAGCAGAAGAGTTGAGCCTCCTAACTAGCTCACTCACCCCTTTATTTTAATGGAATTATGACTCCATTATGAGATCCACTGCACAAGGCTCACCATGGGGAAAAAATGGTATGAAGAGGAAATTCCTTCCAGTCCCTAGTAATCATTAATGGCTGAAATATAACCCTCAATAATAAATTATTTTTGCCCATTTACATCCTTCTCTAGTATTCCTTTCCCCACCATTGCCCTGGTCTAATGATTTTGTTTCACTTTGCCTAACACTGTGATATTCCATTTCTAATCACAATTTTTGTTTCTTTCCAGGAAAACGGTCTTGTCTTGGAGAGGGCCTGGCAAGGATGGAGTTGTTTATGTTCTTTACCACCATTCTACAAAACTTCACCCTCAAATCAGTTGTAGATCTAAATGAAATTTCCATCCAAGACAAACACAGTGGATTCTCCAATGTTCCACCAAAGTACAAACTATGCTTTCTTCCTCGCTAAGGAAGAAGACAGAGTTGATTTGGTAACTTACTCAGCTGGTTTCATTTTTCTTGATTTAATTCTTCTGTGTTTCTGACTGGAATTCCCTTGTAAGAAATCAATTCTCATCCATTGACTAGATGGGGAGGAGAGGAGAGTACTTTCCATATCATTATAGAATTGAGCTTCCTTATTTATGTACAATCCTTTCACTGCTGTCTTCAATCATGCTTTAATTCATGCCTTAAACTGAAGTTTTAAGGTGTGAAGGCAGTTCTATAACCCAGATTCATTTGTCCTTTTCAAATATCTAAAAAGATGATCCTGTTGTTTATTATATAGTTCTTGTTTGTGAATTGCATACAATAAAAGTATTGTGTGGCTGATGCACAAAAATATGCTGGCACTTCCATACATTGAGGAATCATGACTTCAGAAGCAACATGGTAATATGGAAGGGGCCCTGACTTTGGGGATACAGGACCAGGGACCAATTCTCTCCCTACTGCTAACAGCTCATGTGGCCTTGGATAAGTCATTTCACTATTTCTTCTCACAACATTCTTCATTTCTACAATGAATGGATTGGATTGCAAGGGTGCAGAGTTCCCTCCTAAGTCTCTATCTATGATACTTTTATCAGTGGAGATAATCAAGTCACCCATATATGCTTTGGTGGACTATTTTCAATGGTTATATTCAAAGAAGAAGCATCCCTTGGTGACAGTCACTCTAGTGATGGACTTCTCTGCTATTGAATAGGCTGGTCATCAGTTGATTAAGTCATTCTCCATTGATGGACCCATAACTTTCTAGTTTTGCAGTATCTTCTAGATTTTGTCTCCTAACCGTTCAAGATCACCTCCATGCTACAACAAAACACAATAAATCAATCTGTCAGGGATTTATAATTTTTCTCTTGCTCCTTTACCCCTGTCTCTTCTCAAATGTGTTTTGCTTCTGTCTACTCTTTACTTCAAACTGCCCTCAATTGTATCACTACCCCCTCTTCTCTTGTCCACTTCTTCCCCTTTCCTGTAAGGTAAGGTGGATTTCTTTGTCCAAGTGATTATATATGTTATTCTCACTTTGAGTCAATTCTGATGAGAGTAAACTTCACTCTCCCTCACTTCACCTTTTCCCCCCTCCCCTGGAAATGCCTTTTTGTGCTATTTTTTTAATGAGATAATTTACCCTACTTTACTTCTCCCTTTCCCTGTCTCCCAGTATATTACTCACATCCCTTAATTGTTTTTATATATCATACCTTCATATTCAACTCACTCGTCTGCCCTTTATCTATATAGCTACATTCTAAGTACCCTCATAATAAGAAAGTTCTGGGGTGGCTAGGTGGTGCAGTAGATAGAGCACCTGTCCTGTATTCAGTAGTACCTGAGTTCAAATCCAACCTCAGACATTTAATAATTACCTAGCTGTGTGGCCTTGGGCAAGCCACTTAACCCCATTTGCCTTGCAAAAAAACCCTAAAAAAACAAAGAAGGTTTTTATGAGTTAGCAGTATTGTCTTTCTATGAAGGAATCTAAGCATTGTAACCATATTAAGTCCCTTAAATTTCTCTCTCTCTTGATTGCCTTTTTATGCTTCTCAGGTCCTGTATTTGAAGGTGGAATATTTAATTCAGCTCTAGTCTTTTCATCAAGAATATCTGAAACTCCTCTATTTCTTTGAATGTCCATTTTCCCCCAGAAAGATTATATTCAATATTAGCAATAGGTAAATCTCATTTAATCTCCTAGCTCCTTTGCTCTACAGAATATCATGTTTTAAGCACTCTAGCCCTTCATTGTAGAAGCTTATAATTTGTATTATCCTGACTGTGGCTCTGAGATACTTGAATTGTTCTTTTGGTTTTTTTATACTTTATTTTATTCCCCCAATTATATGTAAAATCAACTTTAAATTAACTGGAAAAGGACATTCAGAATTTAATAATACATAATACTAATGTATTATTTTAGATAATTTTATAATCTTGTTTTTCTTGGATTATTCTTATTTTTTTAGTTTTTAGTTTTTTTTAATTTTTCTCTCTTATTTGGATTTTAAAGTCCTTTTTTTTTTAGTTCTATGAATTCTTTTATTGAGCAGATTGTCATTTGATGTTTTGGGATAGGAGAGGCTTTTTTCTTCAGTATCTTCCTCTGAAGATGAACCCTGATTCTCTGGATACCGACACACCAGACTGTTGAGAAATATGAATTCCCAAATGTGAAGCCTCAGTTGGAGGCTTCCTCCCAGCCCAACTCCCCTAGGGAGCTAGCCTGGAGGTTGTTTATACTTCACTCAGACCAAGCATCATCTCATAGCATATTCAGTCATCCTGTTCTGCTCCAACTCTTATTTATTTGTGCATTCACCCTGAGATGCTTTTTTGACTTGCTTGTAGAGGAAATCTGGGGATAATGGAATTTTTTTTAACCTATTCACCTACTTTCCAGAATCCTCTCCCCTAGATTGACACTGTATCTCTCATCTAGTTTTCTTCTCCTCCTGCTTGGTAACATTGTGAAATAATGACCATGCTCTTTGAATGAGCTTGGAACTTGATGGCCAGCAAGTGTGGAGGAGGAGAGGGAACAATAGCCAAGTCAAACCAGTCTTTAGCTGGGCTAATTATCTCAAAGAAACAATCGTATTAGAAATGAAATATCATAACCCCTTTTTCCAAAGTAGGATCACATGGATCCTAATAATGAAGCTTGGCCTGCAGTGACTGAAGGATTCCATTATTTAACATTTCCTGCAGGAAGGCACTCCCCCTGGTGGAGAGTGCTCTAAATTGTGACACTGTCCAGTCATGTACAGTTTGAAAAGTTTTCACCTCCCTTTTGAGTCAACTGTTGATCCTAGTCATTAGGGATACAATCTAATTGACACACCCATCCCATATTCCCTTAATATGTCCCTCCCCCAGTCATGCAATGCATTTTATGCTGATGAGCCTCAATCCACAAGAGGGTGGATAAACTTCTATTCATGAGACTTATTAAGCATGCAAGCTTGTGGAAGGTCAGGGACCCTAGGGCAACCCAGGCTAGGTGGAGCTGATTTCAGTCTAATCTCTACTCTGGCATCTTCAGGTTGGGTTAGAAAAACCCTTCCAGTTTAGTGATTGGTTGAGGTCAATTCTTTTATATTTCCTTTTGTCTTACTACCTCAGTCCTGCACACAGTCTTTCAACCTAATCAATAGTTCAGAGACCCTTGCCTTTGTAATGCACTGTGTATATATATATATGTATATATATATACATACATATATATATATATGAAATTTTAACCAACAGCCTTCTCTCCTCTCCTCTGGAGCTCAAACACTAATTTCTCACAATTGCCCCATTTTTTTCAAAAAGAATTTGGTTTCCACACTTTACTTAGAGATTTCTTCCTCACATCACTTTAGTGTTAAATTCACAATCCTCATCACTAAGAGTACTATTAATTCTTTGTGTCAAAATCTCTTAGTTGGTGATGATCTCTCCCATTGCCTGTACTCCTATGAATCTGATAGCCCCAACTCTCTAGAGTGTATTCTTGTTCTCATAAAAGGTTTTGAATTCTCATAACTGGATTTGAAGCCAGGAAGATCTGAATTGAAAGCTTTTTCCAGACACCTACTTAAACTATGGGACTCTGGACAAAAAACTTCTGTCTGTTCCACTTCCCTCATCTGTAAAATGGAGATGATATCATCTGCCTATTAGGTAGGTTCTGAGAATCAAATGAATAACATAGATAAAACACTTCACATAACTTAAAGAATGATAGGAATGCTAACTGCTATTGTGATTGTGTATTATGTATGTGTAGCTCTATGACTCTGGGCAAGTCACATAATTTCTATCTTTATACACTTACTTAACTTAATATATTTGATGTGCATAGAGTATATGATACTTAGAAACCGAAACACTAGTGTCAGAACTTTAGAATACTGTGGGACCGAAGATAATGTCAGATTTACATCTGCTGGAAGCATTCATGCAGGTCATAATCCATCTAGAAATTAACAGAAAATGAATAAGGGATTGTCTGAAACTCAGAGAAGTTATAGATTCATGGACCCATGACATGTAAGGTTTAAGGACAGACTTTGAAGCCATAT
The DNA here is from genome assembly GCF_037893015.1 of Macrotis lagotis. NCBI lineage: Eukaryota > Metazoa > Chordata > Mammalia > Peramelemorphia > Peramelidae > Macrotis > Macrotis lagotis. The sequence continues at coordinate 35,983,797 of NC_133661.1, read as the reverse complement.
TTTCTTCACATCAAGTCCATCTCTCAATTCTACCATCGTTCTCTGCTTCCTACTCCATTCTTCATCCTCAGGGTAGTCTCTCTAATCACCTGAAATTTCTCTCTCCAAAATGAAAAGCAACCTCATCCTTGCCAAATCCAATTGTCTCTTTTCAAGCCTTTAACCTTCTTGACCTCTCCAAACTATCTACCAATGATGCCTATGCCTCCTCTTCCTAGATGTCTGCTCTCTTTGGGATCTTCATGGAACTGCTTTTTTCTGGAAAGAAAAAAAACAAATTCAGGTCTGAGGTCCACCAATCAATAGCTCTATGTCATTGATCAGGTCTCTGGGTCTCTTGAGGCTTAAGCTTTCTTACCTGTAAAATAGCCTCTTCCATTTCTAACAATCCATGATAACTGTCTTCATCTGGAGGGAAGAAGGAAGAAACAGATTTTTCTGCTAGAATGTACAGACAGGAACTGAGAGTAATGAAAGGAAACAAGAGAGAAATAGATTTTTTCTCAATAAAAGGGAAATAATAGTTATCCCCAAATGGAACAGATTTTTTTCAGAGTGGGGATGGCCTATGAGGTCCTTCCTCATCCTTAAATTTTGAATATCTTGGCCTAAGTCTCTCTAGAGGAATGGAACTAACACTCATAAACATACTAGCACCAAAAGCTAGCACTGAGGGGGTGTTTTAAGTTTCAAAAAATGCTTAAAAGATATCACTTAATTTTTAAATTTCATTTGTTATGACAATTTCATAAGTTGAATACTATAATTTCTCTCATGTTGCAGATAAAAAAACATGCTGAAAAAGGGCAAGCAACTTGGTCAATGTAACACAATTCATATTGACTTTGCCTTAAGCAAGAATTACACTCAAGTCTTCTGGACTCCAAATTCTATCCTACAGCACCACCTAATTCCTAAGGTTAGACATAGTATACTCAAGGTTTTGAATTTCTGGATGTCTTCAAGCAAAATCTGAAAGGGATACTTGTCATGTCAGAAATATTTCCCTACTCAGACATTTAATAATAGCTGTGTGACCTTGGGCAAGTCACTGAATCCCATTGCCCTAAATAATAATTTTTTTTAAAAAATAGCAGCTAGGTGGCACAGTGGATAGAGCACTGGCCCTGGAGTCAGGAGGACCTGAGTTCAAATCCAACCTCAGACACTTATGATAATCACCTAGCTGTGTGACCTTGGGCAAGTCACTTAACTCCATTGCCTTAAATAATAAAAAAAAATTTTAAAGAAATATTTTTAAAAGGGATACTCTTCATACTTAGGAAAGGTTGAAATGAATGAGCCTAAAGACTCCAAAATTTTGTGAATCTATGAAATTCAGACCCCTCCCGAAGTTTGTCATGCCCCATGATGAAGATGCCCATGACAGTCTTGCAGGGGATAGCATAGCCTCTCTGGCCATATCATCAAAAAAACTGCAGGCAATTTATTCTAAAAAAGGTAAGACCAAAAAGAATTGGAAACTGAGGGAATGTTCATCACTTGAGAATGGCAAAACAAATTGTGGTATATGAAGGTGAAATGGTGAGCAGGAGGATTTCAAAAACCTGGAAAGTCATACATGAATTGATGCTGAGTGAAGTGAGCAGAACTTAAATCACATTCTACACATTAGCAGAAGCATAGAGAGATAATAATTAGTTATAATGGAATTGGCTTTTCACAGGTATGCAGTGACCAAAGAAAATTCTAAAACATTTGTGATGGAAAATGCCATCCACATCCAGAGAAAGGACTAGAGTCTGAATGTAAATCAAAGCATAATATTTTCACTTTTATTAATTTGTTTTTTTCTTTCTCATGGTTTTCCCTTTTAGTTCTGATTCTTCTATCACAGCATGACTAATATGAAAATATATGTATCATAACTTTGTATGTATAACATATCAGATTACTTGCTATCTTAGGGTAAAGGGAAGTGGGGGTAAGAAGGAGAAACCTTCCAAAAATGAATGTGGGCCACAAATAAAATCAGATTTAAATACCTGGGCAAACAGCGACTGTTCATGGATAGGTCAAGCTAATATAATAAAAATGATAATTCTAAAAAATTAAACTATTTGTTTAGCACCCTACCAATCGAAATTCCAAAAAAATTACTTTAACGAGTTAGAAAAAGTTGTATTTAAAACAAAAAGCCATTCCCCAATTGACAAATAGTCAAAGGATATGCAAAGGCAATTTACAGATGAGGAGATCAAAGCAATCCATAGCCATATGAAAAAATGCTCTAAATCATTAATTATTAGAGAAAGGCAAATTAAAGCTTCTCTGAGGTACCACCTCACACCTCTCAGATTGGCCAATATGACCAGGAAGGATAATGATCATTGTTGGAAAGGTTGTGGGATATCTGGGACACTATTACACTGTTGGTGGAGCTGTGAACTCATCCAACCCTTCTGGAGAGCTATTTGGAACTATGCCCAAAGGGCAACAAAAATGTGCATACCCTTTGACCCAGCAATACCACTACTGGGTCTATACCCTGAAGAGATGATGAAAAAGGGTAAAAACATTACTTGTACAAAAATATTTATAGCAGCCCTGTTTGTGGTGGCAAAGAATTGGAAATCCAGTAAATGTCCTTCAGTTGGGGAATGGCTTTGTAAACTGTGGTATATGTATGTCATGGAACACTATTGTGCTATTAGAAACAGGGAGGGATGGGATTTCAGGGAAGCCTGGAGGGATTTGCATGAACTGATGCTGAGTGAGATGAGCAGAACCAGAAAAACACTGTACACCCTAACAGCAACGTGGGAGTGATGATCAACCTTGAAGGACACTCTCATTCCATCAGTGCAACAATAGGGAATAATTTTGGACTGTCTGCAAAAGAGTACCATCTGCATCCAGATAACTTGCTGTGGAGTTTTAACAAAGTGCAAGGACTATTCCCTTTAATTTAGAAAAAAACAGATATCTTATTGTCTGATCTTGTTACCTCTTAGACTTCTCTTCACTTCTTTAAGGATATGATTTCTCTCTCATTACATTCATTTTGGATCAAGGTACAACATGGAAACAAAGTAAAGACTGACAGAGTGCTTTCCGTGGGGGGTTGGGGAGAGGGAAGCAAGAGTGGGGGAAAATTGTAAAACTCAAATAATATCTTTAATAAAAATAATTTTTAAAAAGTTGTAAGTAAATTTATATGGAGAAATAAAAAGTCAAGAATTTCCAGGAATTCAATGAAAAAAGTGCAAAAGAAGGTGGCTTAGCCTTACCAGATCTAAAATTATATTATAAAGCATTGGTCCTCAAAACTGTTTGGCATTGGCTGAGAAATAGAGTCATGGATCGGTGGAATAGACTAGGTGTAAAAGCAGGAGATAATTATAGTGATCTGCTGGTGGTGCCTATGCAGCATGTCAACTCCCTATTCAGTAAACCCCAGTATAAACTGGATAATTAAGTAGCCAGTTGTCTGAGGATAAGATAGAAGCTTTTCTACTTGGTTTTTAAAATCCTTTACAACTCAGCCACAAACTATCTTTCCAGACTAATTCTACGTGCTCCCCTTCCCATAGTATGTGATGCCACCAATTTGTCTTTCTGGCCTTCACACAAGATATTCTATTTCTGTATAAATAATTTTGTGGTGCTTATTCCCCATGGCATAGATGCCTTCTCTCTTAACTCTGCCTTCATGGAATTTTTCATTTCCTTCATGATGCAGCATAGGCACCACCTTCAGCCTGAAGGTTTTTCTGATTCCCCAACTTCTAGTATCTTCAATTTCAAACTTCCTTATCTTCATTTCATATTCATTATATACATATATATATATATATATATATGTCTATGTGTATACATTAGATGTCTCCCTCAATAGGATGTAAGTTCCTTGAGAGCAATGATGAATTTTCATATATGTGCTCCAAGCACATTTATAAGTATCTAACATGTCCTCAGACAAAGGATTCAGTGACTGTGTAGAGGATCCAATTTAACCTCACCTAAACAGCCCTCCTGTTTTCTGTAAAAAGCAAAACATACTGACTAGGAAAAAGTGAAAGACTGTTAACGTCTATGAGATTTTCTCTGGCAACCCATCAATCCCTGATCTTTCTTGGTAGGCAAGGCAAAGTTGCTGGTGGTATTTGAGTGATAGAGTAATAATTAACATTACAGAAGCACATTAGGAAGATTCCTCCAGACATATACAAAGAGAGACTGTGTAGAGACTGGAACCAGAGAGATCAGTTATAAAACTATTGCAATAGCCCAAGTGAAAGATTATGAGAGTCTGTTCCAGGATGAGGAGAAGAGAGAATCCATGAGTGAAGGTGAAAAGTAGAGTCAAAGTCCCAAATCTAGTTGGCATATTGTATTTAGAAAATGAGAGGCAGGAATGAATAAAGGAGGATGATGATGCCAATAATAAAACTACAAAGCACAACTATATAAATTAAAATATTTACATGATTCAGTCCTTGAAAAAAGAAACCTGGTTTTTCAAGGAACTGGTGCTTATAGCAAAAGATATTCTCATACTGACTTTAATTAATCTATTGATGTGACTACTACTTCCAACAGTGCAGGCTACTAGTCATCCAACTCATGGTTATATGAGGTCTCCACCAGAGTGCCACCATGCCACCAAGGGTCTTATTTCTTTTATATGTCTTCCCTTAAATTCCTTAATGACTTAAGGGCCACAGAAATCCTTGACTCTCCAGCCTTTAAACAATCCATGTGGATTTTGCAGGTGAATAGAAAACATCTCGCTGTTGACTTGCTGGAGCCCATAAGAAGCCACTGAACTTCTAGGTTCAGGGACTTCTGAGAAAATCAACATTGGAATGTTGAGCAAATATCCAAATTTACATCAATAAATCAATAGATCTATGACCTCCTCAGTTTGAGTACTCTGTCCAACTTACATAACACGTCCTCATTTTTTAGGTTCTTGTAAGGCAGTGGGGTTAAGTGGCTTGCCCAAGGCCACACAACTAGGTCATTATTAAGTGTTTGAGGTCGGATTTGAACTGAGGTCCTCCTCACTCCAGGACAGGTGCTCTATCCACTGTGCCACCTAGCTGCCCCTACACATCCTCATTTTTTTGCAATTCTTTTCTTAAATTGTCAAAGGATGAGGGCGAGGAAGAAGGATGTGTTGTCTGTAGATTGTTAGATACTGTCTCTTCTGAGTACTTGTGGACTTTTATGAAAGAGGTCCTATAACCCTTTACCCTGAAAAGGATAATCTGTGAGTACAGCAAATAGTTCAGCAGAGGAGGGCCTGGACCTGGAGGGAGTTTCCTTCACTCTGCCTCTGTCTCTCTACACAAACCATATGATGAGGCAGGAAAAAAACACAAGTTGCTAGGCTAAGGTGACAAATCCCGACAAATCCATTGCTCCATTGTTGGGGTCTAGAATAGTCACCTTATGAAGTGGAGTAGACATTTCATATGCTCAAAATTAATTATATCTTGTAGGAGAGGGATGGGATTGAGGAGTCAATGATAAATCTAGTATTTTAAAGGAAGCTAGAAATACTGTATTAATGTTATTTGGGGGCAGCTAGGTGGCACAATGGTTAGAGCGCCGGCCCTGGAGTCAGGAGTCCCTGAGTTCAAATCCCACCACAGACACTTAATAATTACTTGGCTAGGTAGCCTTGGGCAAGCCACTTAACCCCATTTGCCTTGCAAAAAAAACCCTAAAAAAACAAAGAAGGTTTTTATGAGTTAGCAGTATTGTCTTTCTATGAAGGAATCTAAGCATTGTAACCATATTAAGTCCCTTAAATTTCTCTCTCTCTTGATTGCCTTTTTATGCTTCTCAGGTCCTGTATTTGAAGGTGGAATATTTAATTCAGCTCTAGTCTTTTCATCAAGAATATCTGAAACTCCTCTATTTCTTTGAATGTCCATTTTCCCCCAGAAAGATTATATTCAATATTAGCAATAGGTAAATCTCATTTGATCTCCTAGCTCCTTTGCTCTACAGAATATCATGTTTTAAGCACTCTAGCCCTTCATTGTAGAAGCTTATAATTTGTATTATCCTGACTGTGGCTCTGAGATACTTGAATTGTTCTTTTTGTTTTTTTATACTTTATTTTATTCCCCCCAATTATATGTAAAATCAACTTTAAATTAACTGGAAAAGGAGATTCAGAATTTAATAATACATAATACTAATGTATTATTTTAGATAATTTCATAATCTTGTTTTTCTTGGATTATTCTTAATTTTTTAGTTTTTAGTTTTTTTAATTTTTCTCCCTTATTTGGATTTTAAAGTCCTTTTTTTGAGTTCTATGAATTCTTTTATTGAGCAGGTTGTCATTTGATGTTTTGGGATAGGAGAGGCTTTTTTCTTCAGTATCTTCCTCTGAAGATGAACCTTGATTCTCTGGATACCGACACACCAGACTGTTGAGAAATATGAATTCCCAAATGTGAAGCCTCAGTTGGAGGCTTCCTCCCAGCCTAACTACCCTTAGGGAGCTAGCCTGGAGGTTGCTTATACTTCACTCAGACCAAGCATCAGCTCATAGCATATTCAGTCATCCTGTTCTGCTCCAACTCTTACTTATTTGTGCATTCACCCTGAGATGCTTTTTTGACTTGCTTGTAGAGGAAATCTGGAGATAATGGAATTTTTTTTAACCTATTCACCTACTTTCCAGAATCATTTCCCCTAGATTGACACTGTATCTCTCATCTAGTTTTCTTCTCCTCCTGCTTGGTAACATTGTGAAATAATGACCATGCACTTTGAATGAGTTTGGAACTTGATGGCCAGCAAGTGTGGAGGACGAGAGGGAACAATAACCAAGTCAAACCAGTCTTTAGCTGGGCTAATTATCTCAAAGAAACAATCGTATTAGAAATGAAATATCATAACCCCTTTTTCCAAAGTAGGATCACGTGGAACCTAATAATGAAGCTTGGCCTGGAGTGACTGAAGGATTCTACTATTTAACATTTCCTGCAGGAAGGCACTCCCCCTGGTGGAGAGTGCTCTAAATTGTGGCACTGTCCAGTCATGTACAGTTTGAAAAGTTTTCACCTCCCTTTTGAGTCAACTGTTGATCCTAGTCATTAGGGATACAATCTAATTGACACACCCATCCCATATTCCCTTAATATGTCCCTCCCCCAGTCATGCAATGCATTTTATGCTGATGAGCCTCAATCAACAAGAGGGTGGATAAGCTTCTATTCATGAGACTTATTAAGCATGCAAGCTTGTGGAAGGTCAGGGACCCTAGGGCAACCCAGACTAGGTGGAGCTGATTTCAGTCTAATCTCTACTCTGGCATCTTCAGGTTGGGTTAGAAAAACCCTTCCAGTTTAGTGATTGGTTGAGGTCAATTCTTTTATATTTCCTTTTGTCTTACTACCTCAGTCCTGCACACAGTCTTTCAGCCTAATCAATAGTTCAGAGACCCTTGCCTTTGTAATGCACTGTATATATATATATATATATATATATATATATATATATGAAATTTTAACCAACAGCCTTCTCTCCTCTCCTCTGGAGCTCAAACACTAATTTCTCACAATTGCCCCATTTTTTTCAAAAAGAATTTGGTTTCCACATTTTACTTAGTGATTTCTTCCTCAAATCACTTTAGTGTTAAATTCACAATTCTCATCACTAAGAGTACTATTAATTCTTTGTGTCAAAATCTCTTAGTTGGTGATGATCTCTCCCATTGCCTGTACTCCTATGAATCTGATAGCCCCAACTCTCTAGAGTGTATTCTTGTTCTCATAACAGGTTTTGAATTCTCATAACTGGATTTGAAGCCAGGAAGATCTGAATTGAAAGCTTTTTCCAGACACCTACTTAAACTATGGGAACCTGGACAAAAAACTTCTGTCTGTTCCACTTCCCTCATCTGTAAAATGGAGATGATATCATCTGCCTATTAGGTAGGTTCTGAGAATCAAATGAATAACATAGATAAAACACTTCACATAACTTAAAGAATGATAGGAATGCTAACTGCTATTGTGATTGTGTATTATGTATGTGTAGCTCTATGACTCTGGGCAAGTCACATAATTTCTATCTTTATACACTTACTTAACTTAATATATTTGATGTGCATAGAGTATATGATACTTAGAAACCGAAACACTAGTGTCAGAACTTTAGAATACTGTGGGACCGAAGATAATGTCAGATTTACATCTGCTGGAAGCATTCATGCAGGTCATAATCCATCTAGAAATTAACAGAAAATGAATAAGGGATTGTCTGAAACTCAGAGAAGTTATAGATTCATGGACCCATGACATATAAGGTTCAAGGACAGACTTTGAAGCCATATTTTCTTCACATCAAGTCCATCTCTCAATTCTACCATCTTTCTCTGCTTCCTACTCCATTCTTCATCCTCAGGGTAGTCTCTCTAATCACCTGAAATTTCTCTCTCCACAATGAAAAGCAACCTCATCCTTGCCAAATCCAATTGTCTCTTTTCAAGCCTTTAACCTTCTTGACCTCTCCAAACTATCTACCAATGATGCCTATGCCTCCTCTTCCTAGATGTCTGCTCTCTTTGGGATCTTCATGGAACTGCTTTTTTCTGGAAAGAAAAAAAAAGGAATTCAGGTCTGAGGTCCACCAATCAATAGCTCTATGTCATTGATCAGGTCTCTGGGTCTCTTGAGGCTTAAGCTTTCTTACCTGTAAAATAGCCTCTTCCATTTCTAACAATCCATGATAACTGTCTTCATCTGGAGGGAAGAAGGAAGAAACAGATTTTTCTGCTAGAATGTACAGACAGGAACTGAGAGTAATGAAAGGAAACAAGAGAGAAATAGATTTTTTTCTCAATAAAAGGGAAATAATAGTTATCCCCAAATGGAACAGATTTTTTTCAGAGTGGGTATGGCCTATGAGGTCCTTCCTCATCCTTAAATTTTGAATATCTTGGCCTAAGTCTCTCTAGAGGAATGGAACTAACACTCATAAACATACTAGCACCAAAAGCTAGCACTGAGGGGGTGTTTTAAGTTTCAAAAAATGCTTAAAAGATATCAGTTAATTTTTAAATTTCATTTGTTATGACAATTTCACAAGTTGAATACTATAATTTCTCTCATGTTGCAGATAAAAAAACATGCTGAAAAGAGGGCAAGCAACTTGGTCAATGTAACACAATTCATATTGACTTTGCCTTAAGCAAGAATTACACTCAAGTCTTCTGGACTCCAAATTCTATCCTACAGCACCACCTAATTCCTAAGGTTAGACATAGTATACTCAAGGTTTTGAATTTCTGGATGTCTTCAAGCAAAATCTGAAAGGGATACTTGTCATGTCAGAAATATTTCCCTACTCAGACAATAATAGCTGTGTGACCTTGGGCAAGTCACTGAATCCCATTGCCTTAAATAATAATTTTTTTTTAAAAAATAGCAGCTAGGTGGCACAGTGGATAGAGCACTGGCCCTGGAGTCAGGAGGACCTGAGTTCAAATCCAACCTCAGACACTTATGATAATCACCTAGCTGTATGACCTTGGGCAAGTCACTTAACTCCAATGCCTTAAATAATAAAGAAAAAAATTTTAAAGAAATATTTTTAAAAGGGATACTCTTCATACTTAGGAAAGGTTGAAATGAATGAGCCTAAAGACTCCAAAATTTTGTGAATCTATGAAATTCAGACCCCTCCCAAGTTTGTCATGCCCCATGATGAAGATGCCCGTGACAGTCTTGCAGGGGATAGCATAGCCTCTCTGGCCATATCATCAAAAAGACTGCAGGCAACTTATTCTAAAAAAGGTAAAACCAAAAAGAATTGGAAACTGAGGGAATGTTCATCACTTGAGAATGGCAAAACAAATTGTGGTATATGAAGGTGAAATGGTGAGCAGGAGGATTTCAAAAACCTGGAAAGTCATACATGAATTGATGCTGAGTGAAGTGAGCAGAACTTAAATCACATTCTACACATTAGCAGCAGCATAGAGAGATAATAATTAGTTATATTGGAATTGGCTTTTCACAGGTATGCAGTGACCAAAGAAAATTCTAAAAGATTTGTGATGGAAAATGCCATCCACATCCAGAGAAAGGACTAGAGTCTGAATGTAAATCAAAGCATAATATTTTCACTTTTATTAATTTGTTTTTTTCTTTCTCATGGTTTTCCCTTTTAGTTCTGATTCTTCTATCACAGCATGACTAATATGAAAATATATGTATCATAAGTTTGTATGTATAACATATCAGATTACTTGCTATCTTAGGGTAAAGGGAAGTGGGGGGAGGAAGGAGAAACCTTCCAAAAATGAATGTGGGCCACAAATAAAATCAGATTTAAATACCTGGGCAAACAGCGACTGTTCATGGATAGGTCAAGCTAATATAATAAAATTGATAATTCTAAAAACTTAAACTACTTGTTTAGCACCCTACCAATCGAAATTTCAAAAAATTACTTTAACGAGTTAGAAAAAGTTGTAAGTATTTAAAACAAAAAGCCATTCCCCAATTGACAAATAGTCAAAGGATATGCAAAGGCAATTTACAGATGAGGAGATCAAAGCAATCCATAGCCATATGAAAAAATGCTCTAAATCATTAATTATTAGAGAAAGGCAAATTAAAGCTTCTCTGAGGTACCACCTCACACCTCTCAGATTGGCCAATATGACCAGGAAGGATAATGATCATTGTTGGAAAGGTTGTGGGATATCTGGGACACTATTACACTGTTGGTGGAGCTGTGAACTCATCCAACCCTTCTGGAGAGCTATTTGGAACTATGCCCAAAGGGCAACAAAAATGTGCATACCCTTTGACCCAGCAATACCACTACTGGGGCTATACCCTGAAGAGATGAGGAAAAAGGGTAAAAACATTACTTGTACAAAAATATTTATAGCAGCCCTGTTTGTGGTGGCAAAGAATTGGAAATTCAGTAAATGTCCTTCAGTTGGGGAATGGCTTTGTAAACTGTGTTATATGTCTGTCATGGAACACTATTGTGCTATTAGAAACAGGGAGGGACGGGATTTCAGGGAAGCCTGGAGGGATTTGCATGAACTGATGCTGAGTGAGATGAGCAGAACCAGAAAAACACTGTACAACCTAACAGCAACGTGGGAGTGATGATCAACCTTGAAGGACATGCTCATTCCATCAGCGCAACAATCGGGAACAATTTTGGACTGTCTGCAAAAGAGTACCATCTGCATCCAGATAATTTGCTGTGGAGTTTTAACAAAGTGCAAGCACTATTCCCTTTAATTTAGAAAAAACCAGATATCTTATTGTCTGATCTTGTTACCTCTTAGACTTCTCTTCACTTCTTTAAGGATATGATTTCTCTCTCATTACACTCAATTTGGATCAAGGTACAACATGGAAACAAAGTAAAGACTGACAGAGTGCTTTCCGTGGGGGGTTGGGGAGAGGGAAGCAAGAGTGGGGGAAAATTGTAAAACTCAAATAATATCTTTAATAAAAATAATTTTTAAAAAGTTGTAAGTAAATTTATATGGAGAAATAAAAAGTCAAGAATTTCCAGGAATTCAATGAAAAAAAGTGCAAAAGAAGGTGGCTTAGCCTTACCAGATCTAAAATTATATTACAAAGCATTGGTCCTCAAAACTGTTTGGCACTGGCTGAGAAATAGAGTCATGGATGGGTGGAATAGACTAGGTGTAAAAGCAGGAGATAATTATAGTAATCTGCTGGGGTGCCTATGCAGCATGTCAACTCCCTATTCAGTAAACCCCAGTATAAACTGGATAATTAAGTAGCCAGTTGTCTGAGGATAAGATAGAAGCTTTTCTACTTGGTTTTTAAAATCCTTTACAACTCAGCCACAAACTATCTTTCCAGACTAATTCTACGTGCTCCCCTTCCCATAGTATGTGATGCCACCAATTTGTCTTTCTGGCCTTCACACAAGATATTCTATTTCTGTATAAATAATTTTGTGGTGCTTATTCCCCATGGCATAGATGCCTTCTCTCTTAACTCTGCCTTCATGGAATTTTTCATTTCCTTCATGATGCAGCATAGGCACCACCTTCAGCCTGAAGGTTTTTCTGATTCCCCAACTTCTAGTATCTTCAATTTCAAACTTCCTTATCTTCATTTCATATTCATTATATACATATATATATATATATATGTCTATGTGTATACATTAGATGTGTTAAACACATGCTGTCTCCCTCAATAGGATGTAAGTTCCTTGAGAGCAATGATGAATTTTCATATATGTGCTCCAAGCACATTTATAAGTATCTAATGTGTTTGTTGATTAAGTCCTCAGACAAAGGACTCAGTGACTGTGTAGAGGATCCAATTTAACCTCACCTAAACAGCCCTCATGTTTTCTGTAAAAAGCAAAACATACTGACCAGGAAAAAGTGAAAGACTGTTAACGTCTATGAGATTTTCTCTGGCAACCCATCAATCCCTGATCTTTCTTGGTAGGCAAGGCAAAGTTGCTGGTGGTATTTGAGTGATAGAGTAATAATTAACATTACAGAAGCACATTAGGAAGATTCCTCCAGACATATACAAAGAGAGACTGTGTAGAGACTGGAACCAGAGAGATCAGTTATAAAACTATTGCAATAGCCCAAGTGAAAGATTATGAGAGTCTGTTCCAGGATGAGGAGAAGAGAGAATCCATGAGTGAAGGTGAAAAGTAGAGTCAAAGTCCCAAATCTAGTTGGCATATTGTATTTAGAAATGAGAGGCAGGAATGATTAAAGGAGGATGATGATGCCAATAATAAAACTACAAAGCACAACTATATAAATTAAAATATTTACATGATTCAGTCCTTGAAAAAGAAACCTGGTTTTTCAAGGAACTGGTGCTTGTAGCAAAAGATATTCTCATACTGACTTTAATTAATCTATTGATGTGACTACTACTTCCAACAGTGCAGGCTACTAGTCATCCAACTCATGGTTATATGAGGTCTCCACCAGAGTGCCACCATGCCACCAAGGGTCTTATTTCTTTTATATGTCTTCCCTTAAATTCTTTAATGACTTAAGGGCCACAGAAAACCTTGACTCTCCAGCCTTTAAACAATCCATGTGGATTTTGCAGGTGAATAGAAAACATCTCGCTGTTGACTTGCTGGCTTAGGTGCAACTCCTAGGTTCAGGGACTTCTGAGAAAATCAACATTGGAATGATGAGCAAATATCCAAATTTACATCAATAAATCAATAGATCTATGACCTCCTCAGTTTGAGTACTCTGTCCAACTTACATAACACGTCCTCATTTTTTAGGTTCTTGTAAGGCAATGGAGTTAAGTGGCTTGCCCAAGGCCACACAACTAGGTCATTATTAAGTGTTTGAGGTCGGATTTGAACTGAGGTCCTCCTCACTCCAGGACAGGTGCTCTATTCACTGTGCCACCTAGCTGCCCCTACACATCCTCATTTTTTTGCAATTCTTTTCTTAAATTGTCAAAGGATGAGGGCGAGGAAGAAGGATGTATTGTCTGTAGATTGTTAGATACTGTCTCTTCTGAGTACTTGTGGACTTTTTATGAAAGAGGTCCTATAACCCTTTACCCTGAAAAGGATAATCTGTGAGTACAGCAAATAGTTCAGCAGATGAGGGCCTGGACCTGGGGGGAGTTTCCTTCACTCTGCCTCTGTCTCTCTACACAAACCATATGATGAGGCAGGAAAAAAACACAAGTTGCTAGGCTAAGGTGACAAATCCCGACAAATCCATTGCGCCATTGTTGGGGTCTAGAATAGTCACCTTATGAAGTGGAGTAGACATTTCATATGCTCAAAATTAATTATATTTTGTAGGAGAGGGATGGGATTGAGGAGTCAATGATAAATCTAGTATTTTAAAGGAAGCTAGAAATACTGTATTAATGTTAATTGGGGGCAGCTAGGTGGCACAATAGTTAGAGCACCGGCCCTGGAGTCAGGAGTCCCCGAGTTCAAATCCCACCACAGACACTTAATAATTACCTGGCTAGGTAGCCTTGGGCAAGCCACTTAACCCCATTGTCTTGCAAAAAAATAAGGAAAAAAAAACATTAATTGGGAAGTTAACAAGTGACTAACTTTTGAAATCTTGAAAAGCCTGTATTTTTTAAGAAACATGTGCTGCCTGTTATTTACCTAACCGAAAAGAGTCAATAAGGAAGTTCACCTCTTTTTATTTGTTGTTTATAGTTCAGTTATTTCAGCTGTGCTTCTCTCTTCATGACACTATTTGGGGTTTTCCCGGGAAAGATAGATACTAGAGTGGTTTGTCCTTCCCTTCTCCAGATCATTTTACAGATGAGAAAATTGAGGCAAGCAAGCTTAAGTGACATGTCTGGGTTTGCATACAGTTAGTTTCTGAGCATGGATTTGAACGCAAGTCTTCCTGACTCCAGACTTGGCTCTCTATCTCCTGCACCACTTAGGTACTGCTCCTTGAGCAGTTTCTTGGACAAGTCTTCTCTCCTCAACTTTGTCTTGGTTTAGTCAGTCTAGGGTTCAATTTGATGCATTGTTTTAAAGTTGTTTGGAAAGGGATTTTGAAACATTCAAACGGAATGCTCCCTGTACACCACCTCACTACTGCAACAGCCCTCATGCACATCCCCTTCTCTCCTCTGACATTGGTATCCCCAGTGGCAGACCTTCAGCAATTCATGCCTGGAAAATGCATAGAGGTTGGGTCTGGCAACTTCATCTCTCCCCACTCTAATCCATTCTCCACTCAGCTTCCCCTCACTAAAGTAATTTATCTGATCAAGTCTTAAACACACACACACACACACACACACACACACACACACTGTTCAATAAACTTCAGTGGCTTCTTATGGGCTCCAGGATCAAATATAGAATACTCTTTTTGGCTTTCAAAGTCCATCAGAACCCAGCCCCCTCCTGCCTTTCCAATCCTCCCACACCTTCTTCTCTTATGCATACTATTTGATCCAGTGACAGGTTCCTGGCCATTCCACAAAAATGATGCTCCTCTTAGCTCCAGGCATTAGGTCCAGGCATTAGCTCCCTCATTGCCTGAATGTTCTCCTTTCTCACCTCCATTTATTGACATTTTTGCTTTGGTTTCCTTTATGTCCTAGTTAAAATTCTCTTAGAGGAAAAATGTCCAACTTCTCTAAATTCTAGCACTTCCCCTAATAATTCTTTCCTATATACCCTACATGTACCATGGGTGTGTGTGTGTGTGTGTGTGTGTGTGTGTGTGTGTGTGTGTGTGTGTGTGTGTGTACTCTCCAGAGAAGCCAGGGAATATCTTTTACCTCCTTCTGTATTTTCAGCTCTTAATGGTGACTGGCACATGGTAGATGCTTAGAAATGTTTATTGACTGATTGACTAAGTGAATACAGGGGAGTGAAAAGTGAAAAGATCAGACATGTAGGAAAAGTTAGGCAATGAAAGACCTTAAAAGTCAAACAGACCATTTCATATTTGATCCTGAAAATAATGGAAAATGCCTGGGATTTCAGATCTTATGGAAATTGATTGGTAGTTGAGTTTGGCCACATGGGTTGAAGTGGAGATAAAGGTCAGTCAAAGCTGTGTGAGTGGAGAGAAACAGATGGATAAAATAGATGTCATGAAGGTAGAAATAATGTGATTGCAAGAGAATGGGATTGGAAATTAGAAAGAAGAATTGAGGATCATTAGAAGAATGGTGGTGCCCTTGACTTCAACAGGGGAAATTCAGAAGAGATGTTTTGTACTGAAAGATATTTCTGTTTTGGACATGGTGAGTTTGAGAAGACCATGGGGCATCAAGTTGGAACTATATACAATAGTAGTTGGCATTGTGAAATTGTCCACAAACAAGTCCACAGGTCTTGAAATCTCAACAGACCTTCTTTGTTGGTTCTTGGACCTCAAGTTAAGAGCATTGAGAGCATAGAGAGAAAAGAGAAGAGGGATTGGAGCAGAGTTTTGAGGGTCACCCATGTTGATAGGGATGACCTGGATGAAGAACTAACAAAGGGAAGTAAGGAGAATCAGGCAGGGGGGAGAACTGTGAGAGGTAAAATAATGTAAGCCTAACAGCTGGCCTTGGAGTCAAGCAAAATCTGGATTTATGGCTTATCTATGCTCTTCAAATATGAAGGACGACTGTTTGTTATTATTGTTATATCTTTCCCTACAGGAAAGACTTGTCAGTTTGTAACTTCCATCCATGGCTCCTAGTTATGCCTTCTTGTATCCATCAGAATCAGTCCGGGTATAATGCAAGCCATTTGAGTAAAGTGAATATTTCATTTGAGTCTTTTAATCCTAAGCAGAGTATTGAGTGTGCACAGTAAGAGCTGTATACTTGTTTGTTCAAATGAATTGAATTTCCCATGGCAGACCTCCACATACTTCAATAACTACCAGGTCTTGCCCAAGTGTTCTGTTTTCTTAAATATGGGACTGTTTGACCTGCTGCTGAGTTGTATGGGAGACATACAGATCCAAAAGGTGAGAATGTGGTTCCAGAGCCTGAGCAAGATAAAGGGCTGGGGAAGTCAGCCGGGTCTACAAGCACCACAATTCTTGGACTTTACTTTGGACCTCAGAGTGTTTCAGAATAAGCAACAAGCCATATCATAGAATGCTGTTCTGCTCTTGCACCAAACATTTCTGCTCCGATCATTATTAGATTCTCCAAGTCAAATCCAGTCTGAGGATTATCTTTCTCCTAAAAGGTACAAAATAGATGAAGTCATGAGAGATAGCAGGAAAAACCAATAGGAACCATATGAAGTACACAAAGTTTGTCCTAGGAAGGAGTCCTGGCCACCTTCAATTCTCTACTCTGAGAGAATAGGACCTTCCCAATGTTCTCAGACTTACACTGCCATTCCCTGTCTTCTTCCCCTCAAACAATATGGCAGACTTTGAATTGAAAAGACTTGGATTAAACTTTAGCCTCAGCTAAGATGCGAGTGTCCATTGGAAAGTCACTTAATTTCTCTGGGTCTCAGTTTCCTCATATATAGCATGAGAGAGTAGGATGCTCTCCAGATCTCTATTTATTATTTATGAAAGGAAAGAAAAAAAAGCAAAGAAAGGAAAAAGGAAAGAAGGAAAGAAGGAAAGAAGGAAAGAAGGAAGGAAGGAAGGAAGGAAGGAAGGAAGGAAGGAAGGAAGGAAGGAAGGAAGGAAGGAAGGAAGGAAGGAAGGAAGGAAGGAAGGAAAGGTTGAGATAAATTTTGGGTTGATTTTCTTCTCAAATCAACTAACTGAAATTAAAGAGGGAAAAATAAGCAAATATTCTAGGCAAGGATATAAAACAATGAATATATACTATCTAATATTTATCTCTGATAAATAAGAAAACAATTCACTATTTTTGGACTCTCAGAAATAAAGGAACAATACTCTAGAACAGATGGCACAATGGATAGAGTGCTGGACATAGAGACACCTGATTCAAACCCAGTTTCAAACACTTCCTAGCTTTGTGATCCTAAGCAAGTCACTTCACCTCTGCCTCCATTTCCTCATTTCTAAAATAGGGATAAAAAAAAATCACCCACTCCCTGTTGTGAGGCACAAGTGAGCTATTTATATTTATAAAGTGTTTTGAAACTTTTGAAGCATGCTACAAATTCTAGCTCTTATTAAAGTTTTTCACAAGGAGATAGAAAAGAATTAAAAGAAGGAATAAGGATAAAGAGTGGGCTAAAAAACAGATCTCAGAAGTAAAAAGAATGAATAGACAATTTGAAATATATAATGAATAATGTGTCTAAAGTTGCACATTCGTTTAAGAAGAAGCTAGTAGATTTGGGAATTGAAAATAGAGAAATTGTGACATGAAATATAGAGACAAGAATATTGGAACATATTGGTTCCCTATAAGCCAAAATGATCTTGAAGATAAGACATGAAATAATTAAAGGCTCTTCTATTAGAAATAATTAATTTTAAATCTGAATATAATACTTCAATAATGAAAAACATGTAGTTGTTTAAAAAACTCTGAAAGTATATAATGTTAGAAAGAAGCATCAAGTTTAACAAATTGAGAATTGTAGTGATCAAACATTGGATCTTTAACAACCATGTGTTTGGGGAAATGAAAACAAACTCCTTCACCTATCAAGCAAAATAAATTTGAATTAGAACAAGAACATTCCTCTGCTTTGAGAAATGGAAGAAGAGATTCGAAAACAATAACATTAAAATCAAAGGAAAATGGGTTATTGATCAAAATAAGTAATCCTACAAATATGAGCATCATTATGCACATAATAAGACTGACATATGGCAACTTTGCAAAAATTAACAATTTTGCAAGATTAATGAATCCATGCAATTCACTTATCAATCATGAGTTCAGAGGATCAGTAATGCAAAACACTAACTCCCGTCTGAGACGTAGCTGATGGACTAGTATAGAGAATGAGCATAGTTTTTGGATACGTCTACTGTGGAAATTGATGCTTCTTGATTATGTTCGTGTGTTAACAAGGGTTTTGTTTATCTCTTCCTCCTTGGGTGAGAAGAAATAAATAATTGATTGAAGAAAATGGACTGGGGCAGCTAGGTGGCACAGTGGATAGAGCACTGGCCTTGGAAGCAGGAGGACTTGAGTTCAAATCTAACCTCAGACACTTAATAATTACCTAGCTGTGTGACCTTGGGCAAGTCACTTAACCCCATTGCCTTGAAGAAAAAAAACAAAGAAAATGGACTTATAAAAAAAAGGGTAGATTTCAGGTATTTCCTAAAAAGAATCCCAAAATGATTCAGCTATATTTCATGGAAAACTTCAAACCAGAGAAACATAATATTTATTAATTAATGCGAATAGATTAAGCAATAGAATCCAAACCTTATTTTTTTTTTTTGCCAGGTCATCTCTATTCTTAAAAAAAAAAATCTCCCATTGGTTCAGGGTTAATGAAATAAAAGTAAAAAGTATCAAGGCAGAATGAAAAAAGTGGCAATATATCATTAAAAGAGTTTTGGTGTTGACATGTTAAAAAAGTTTTAGGTGAATATTTCAGTAATCTATGTTTAGGGAAGCTAGGTGGCACAGTGGAGAGAGCACCGGCCCTGGAGTCAGGAATACCTGAGTTCAAATCCGGCCTCAGACAATAATTACCTAGCTGTGTGGCCTTGGGCAAGCCACTTAACCCTATTGTCTTGCAAAAAATAAAAAAATAAAAAGTAATCTATGTTTAAAATTTTTGTCAATATATCATTCAATCAACATATATGTAAGACATATCTATCATGTGCCAGACTGAATGCTAATTGGTAGGGATATAAAGGGAAAGGATAAAAATAAGTCTCTACCATCTAGGATTTTCTATTCTACTGAAGGAATTCAGCACCTTTAAAGATAAGTATATGTGAGATCTATGCAAATAAAATCACAGGGATTTGGGGGTGGGACACTAATGGCAGGAGGAAAGAGGGAAGGCTGCTTGAAGGAGAGAAGAGTTAGGCAAGGAGGATATTAGAACTGCTAGGAGCTGAGGGAAGTGAGAGGGAGCAGTTCAGGCAGGGAGGTCAGACCATATAAAGAAAAAGAGGTAAAGATAAGATATTATGTACAGAGAACAAAAAAGAGGACAGTTTAACCACAGTAGACAGGGTGTGAGGGGGGGGAATGCATAACCAGTTTCGAAAGAATGGATGGGGGTGGCTAGGTGGCGCAGTGGATAAAGCACCGGTCCTGGAATCAGGAGTACCTGGGTTCAAATCCGGTCTCAGACACTTAATAATTACCTAACTGGGTGGCCTTGGGCAAGCCACTTAACCCCATTTGCCTAGCAAAAACCTAAAAAAAGGAAAGAAAGAAAGAAAGAAAGAAAGAAAGAAAGAAAGAAAGAAAGAAAGAAAGAAAGAAAGAAAGAAAGGAAGGATGGAGATAGATTGTGAAGGCTGATAAAAGTCAAGTAGATGAATTTGTATTGTGTCTTAGAAGCTCTGAATCTTCATAATCATAGAAATGGTTCGGTGAGTCTTGTATTTAATATCTGTTAACTTTGCAGTTTTGTGAAGAATGGGTTGAGAGTCTTGATGCTTGGAGAGAATTGTCATTGTCCAGGTGAGAGATAATGTTGAACTAAACTAGGGAGATTGTGGTATGAATAAAAGAGGAAGGATAGGGAGTACCAGTCCTGGAGCCAAATTTGGCCTCAGATACTTAATTAACTATTTGTGAGACCCTGGGTAAGTCCCTTAACTCCATTGCCTTGCAAAAATCAAAAACAAACAAAACAAAACAAAAAAAAAAAGGGAAAAAAGAGTTAAGGATGATTACCATGATAGGGTTGAAGTGAGAGGGTAGGGATGGGAGCAGAAGATCCTTACTTTCAGGTCTTTCTCTGCTACACATCTCTCCTCCACTGACATAGGTTAATTGGACAGATCAGATGCAATCGGAAAGAGAATTGCCTATTCACCATTTCTAAAAGGATTGCTCTTTCTAAACTCTAGAGGAAGCTTAATCCATTGGTTGAAGGAAATAAACATTCATCAGCAACTACTATGTACCTGTCCCCCCTTACAAATATCATTTCCTTTGGTCTTTACAATGACCCTAGGAGACAGACATTATTACTATCTCCATTTTACACTTGAAGAAACAGAGACAGAGAAATGCTAAGTGACTTGCCAGATTTATTCAGGCCCAGTCATCTATTCAAACCACCAGCAAACTTCCTCTATTAGTCTGAGTGTAACTCTTTAGGAATGGAAGACAGTTAAAAATTAAATGGAATTTTGTATTGATGTCCTGATGGCAAATTTTCATCATCAGAGAGAGTGTGAACCACAATAAGGGTTTTATTTGTTTTCTAAAATGGTATGTGGGTTTCCATGAGGCTATTGTATCTTTTTCATTTTCTATGGAACAAAATGAAGGCTACCCTCTTTCTGAAATTAATTCTGAGTGTTTTTATGGAAGTTAAATATAGCTAGCATTTATGATAATAACTAGCATTTATTTAATACTTTCAGGTTTGTTATCTGTTTTTGTTCAGTAATTTCAGTCACATCTGATCCTTTTCCTCCCCAGTGAATCTAGTTTCAGAAAATGATATTTTAAGACAATTTGTCCATGCTCTTCTCACAGTCAGGAAGAAGTATCTGTGACTGAATTTGAACTTAGGGTTCTCTGACTCCAGGCCCAATGTTTAGTCCCCTGAACCATCCACTACCTCTGCTTTAAAGTTAGTAGCATGCTTCATAAACATAATTTATCTTCACAATCACCCTGAGAGATAAAAGTTATTATCCCCATTTCACAGATGAAAAAGCTGAGGTAGAGAATTCTGATAAAATGTTCCAGGGTTACCTAGCTAGGAAGTATAAGCTCACTATGAATTCCCATTTTTTGAACTTCAACTTCTGCTATGCATGCTATTTCTCCTGCTTAGAGCTTGTATTGTATTGTATTTTTTATATTTTTGTATTATTTGTATTTTGTATTTTTTTTGCATATTACCTCACCCTTTAAATTGTAAGCATCTTAAGAGCAAGGGCTATCTTTTACCTCATTTTTCATCTTCAATACTCAATAAAGTACCTGAAATATAGTAGGCACTTGGTAAATGTTTATTAATTGATTCCTATTATCATTTTCCAATACATTATCCTCCCCCAAACAGGAAGCTCAGATCAGTAGTTCATCCTCGGGCAAAACAGTACTCTGCCAAGCTCATTTCCCTTACAGAGTTCAGATAATATAAAGGGTCAGACCAAAGAAAACCAATGGTGTCCTTGGGGGACATGGATACCTTGTGACTCTCTCATGTTCCTTCCTGTGCTTTGAAGATCTTGGTATGTAAGAATCCTTAGAATATTCAACTTGCTCAATGAGCAAGGTGCTTCCCCCATGCATCCTATCCGCTGCATTTTGGAGAGGAAACAGTCAATGCAGTCTTAAGGGTTGTGAGGTCCAGATTTTTTTTTTATGTCTCCTTCATTCTTTCCAAAATGATTTGTTTCATTTCCTCAAGAATTTTGAAAAGTTTTTTATGCTTTCCAGGGAGGCATAGTCTGAATGATGGCAAAAAAAGTTGTCAAGCTACACTATCAACACAAATAAACATTATGTGAGTTTACTGTTACACAGAGACAATTATATCTCTACTTATAAACCATCATGTTCTATTCAAAGGCATTGCATTTCTTTTTAAGTTGAATTAAATGTTTTATGAACAAAAAGTATTACTTGGCTTCCATTCATAAAGTCTTCCCAGGTGTAAAGCTATACCTTTCATTATTTTTCAAAACATAGTTTTCACACATTCACATACAATAATTTGTTCAGTTCTCACTCATTTCAATTTTTTTTGCATTTAACTTTCAATTATACATATTTTCTTTTTTAATTATTTTTAGGGATACTGGCCAAATAATGATACTGCTGGTTCAAAGAGCATACACGATTTATTCATTAGGGAGTGATAGATACAAATTGCTTTCCAGAATACCCAGAAAATTCACAGCTACACCAACAGTTTGTAAATATGCCAGTTTTCCCATAATCCCTCCAGCAAAAGATACTTACCTTTTAAAAATATAATTTAAAACATTTGAAAGGAACTTGTTCATATTTTCAAGAAAATCATTTGAGTCGATTTTGTGACAATTTTTAAGTTCAGTAAAGTTGCAGAATATTTTGGAGTTGCTTTTTTTGTCATCCATTCAGGAAAGATTAGCTATTATGAATGGGGAAGAATTTCTAGCATGCATCTGCAGGCAATATGTCTATTACTAACTGGACAGAGCAAATTTCAGGCTAATACAAAATAGAACTTGGGAAATCAAAGGCATTGGCCTCCTCAATGTTCAGGAAGTAACAATCTCATGGGTCCCCTTTTCTCCAGAGATGGGACACTGGCAAAATACAATCCTGCCAAGTTCTGATAAAGCTGATTAAGAATGGGAGGAGGACAAGTAATTAGAGATTTCAGTAAAAAGGAAAACACTCTCCATCAGGAAAGCTCAGCACTTGAAATAAGAGGGAGATAAAGATTCTCTTTAAAGTAGAAAGTATAAAACTCAAAATTCAAATAAAATCTTTAAAAAAAGTAAAATAAAATAAAAATAAAGTAGAAAGCATAAAATCAACTTTTTCTTTCAGTTAACAAGTATTATTTCTTCCTGCCTCTTGAATTGAAAATTTTAAAAATTCTTATAATAATAATGAATAGTCAAAGAAAACACAAATTTCACATTGTCTATATCCATAAATGTATGGTTCATTCTGTGTATTCAGTCTGTCATCTCAGTCAGAAAAGGAGTAATATATATCACCATGGGTCCTCTGGAATACATGTAGATCATTTCATTGATCAGAATAATTCAAAGTTTTTTTGTTTTCATAATGTTTTTGTATTTGCATAAAATTATCTGCTGGTCCTTCTCATTTCACTTTGCATCAGTTTTACATAATTCTTTCCAATCTTTTCTGAGTCATTTCTTTCATTATTTCTTTCAGTAAAATAATATTCTATCAAATTAATATAACAATTTTAACCACTCCCAAACTGAAAGTTATGCCCCTCAATTTCCAATTCTCTTCCACAACAAAAAAGTTACACAGGTATTTTTTTCAATTTTCTCTGATGTCTATAAGGACTAAGACTAAGGGAGAATCTGATATTGAAAGGATTTGCATGGGGTAGCTACATGGCACAGGAGATAGATCACTGGCCCTGAAGTCAGGAAAGTCTAAGTTCAAATTCAATCTTGGACACTTAAGACTTACTTAACTCTGTGACATATTCATGTCCTAGCTTTTCTGCAGCTCCACCACTATTTGTATCTTTTATCATCCTTGTCAAATCAAAAAGATTTGCTTTCATCTTAACTTAAGAATAATGATTGATTTACAATAATTTTCCTGGCTTTTTTCCAGCTCTGATACTCTCCTTTGAAAAATACTTGTTCATAACTTTTGTGAATTTGTCAGTTAATAGCTCTAATAAATTTGAATCAATTCCTTATAATCTTGGATTTACTTTTTTATTAGAGCATACTATTACAAGCATTTTTTCACCAAGTAACTATTCCCTTTCCAACTGTTTTTGTTCAATTTTATATTTTAAAATCATTCCTTTTATCTTCCATGATTTTCTAAATCCATGTTTATGAACTCTTTCCCTATTAACAAATCTGAAAGGCATTCTCTTTACCTATCCTTTAATATCTGTCATTTATAAATTTAAAGCTAACTTGTGTATCCAGTGTAATATGTTGCTCTTAGTTGGTTTTTTTTAACAGAATAGTTCCAAGGTTTCCCAACATTATTTTTGTTCAATAGTGAACTTGTAACTCAGCAGCTAGTGTTTTCTTTTTTTGATATATCAAGCATTAGGCTACCAGGTTACCTTGTTTCTATTTCATCTTTTTTTCACTGATTTACCTCTCTATTTTTAAAATTAAGCAAATCATTTTAAGATCTGGTACTGCTAGATTCCTTCCTTCTCCCATTTTGTCATGATTTCCCTTAAGGGTCCTGACATTTTAGCCTTCAGAAAAATGTTATTATCATTTTTTTCTAGCACTATCAAGTAATCCTTAAATTTGTATGGCATTACATAAACAAATGAATTGAAGCATTATTGGCATTTTTATTCAATTAAGTGAGCAATTAGGATTCTTTTAATTATTTAAGTCATAAAGGAAACTTGGAGGTTATCATATTTAAATCAATCCTATATGCAGGTGGTAGGTTGATTCACAAATTGTTTTCTAAGTTGTTAACGGATTTTTTTCTTTCTATCTTTCTATTCTAAAAGGAATTAACTTCTTGTTAGTTTTTTGGTAACATAGAGAAATTAATGACTTTATTAAAGTTACTAACTGAAAGATCAGTTTTGAGTTAAGTTTTCTCTATGAAAGTTCTCTTATTGTGCCTAGCCCCATGATGGAGGCAATCCTGAGCTGTCAAAGGGTCTGGAAGCTCTTACTAATGTGGAAGGGCTTCCAAGACAAACTAGAACATTCCACTAGTATTTTGTGTGTTTGAGAGCAGGGACGCCAGAAGGTACACTATATAAAGAGCATTCTCACTTCTAGTTCAACTAAAGGAGTTTGTGCTAATCAATTACTAATTCATTTAGGTCAACTTAATGAATACTAATAAGGCATTAAATAAATGTAGATCAAAATATCAGGTATTCACAGAGATAAAAAAGTTTTTTAATACCATCCCTGTCAACACAGTTCATAGTCTAGAAAGAGAATAAGATAAATACATATAAATGACTCAAATAATATATGGTTGGCGCATCAAAGGATACATGTAAAATGCTATAGGAGATCATGAAGATTGCAGGGACAAAGGTAGACTTCAGGAAGTAGGTGGCATTAGAGTTTGGCTTTAACAGATAAAAGGGGGAGTTGATGGCCATTCAAGAAATAAGCAATAAATTAAACAGGGAAGCTCAGATTTTGTTGTGGTGCAGAGAACGGTCTAGTCTGGCTGAGTCATACTGTTCATGAAGGAGAGTAGTATGAGGATCAAGTTAAAGGATTAAGATGATGGCAGATTTGGAGGGTCAAACAAGATACAATTTTCTCTTAGGAAAAAACCTAGCTTGTTTATCTCTTTAGCTCCAAACCAAACCAAGGTACTTCTACTCTCTAAAAGGTTATCACTTAAAATGAGAAGGCATGTGAGGAGAGCAGGATAGTCTTTGACTCCTATAAAATTGAAGATGGAAACTAAGACCATCATTTCATGAAATTATCACCACTCAGTTGACATGAGTGAGGAGGTTGGGCTTGCCATAGTACTGAAATTCACAGTGTCAGCAAAAGGATTTAGAGATGTTAAAGATCCCTTTTCCTTGCTAAAATGAGTTCATGTTTGTTTTGTGAAGATGATGTTGTCTGTTCTTCAGGCGAGAATGATTAAATATACAAGTATTAATTTGGAGTCAGAAGATCTGGGGCAGCATGCATAGCTTGTGATATATATGGTCACCTCAAGTAAAAAATGTCACTCTCCCTCTACCTCAGTTTCTTCATCTCTGTTGTAATTATAATAAAAAATAGCAACAATGGCTACTATTTTTATAGCATTTTTCAAAGTGGCAAATGCTTTACATACATTAACTCATTTGTGTCTCACAACAACTTTGTTATTATTATTATCCCCATCATATGGACGAGGAAACTGAGGAAATGAAAGGTGAAGTGATTTTCCAAGGACGGTACCATTAAGTGTCTGTGGTAGTTTTCAGCTTCATTCAAATTTGCAGAATTGTTCCCACCTCTCTCCATGACTGAAAGCAACTCTTACGGAAAGAATAAGAAGAGGACATTGGTCATTTTAAAACTGAAGATGATGGAAAGCACAGTGCATATAGTGGTCGTTGACTATTGGCTTAATTCATGGATCAAGTTAAGTTTTATTCAGTTCAAACCAAAATGCAATGGTACCACAGTCGGTTTTAGGGACCTACCACATGAAGGTCTTATCCTAGATGGTGAGAATAGAACAAGAAAAATGAAAGCAATAACTTTCCCCAAGAGATGAAGAGACACATTCTACTGTATGTAGTCTGAAATACCCTTCTGCTTTTCAGTGACTCATTTGATCAAACTAAATTTACCTTTTCCTTTGACTGCATTATCAAATATTGGTATAATTCCTCTCTATAAATGCATCTTGATCAATTAGAGCTTCCTTCACATAACACCATAACTTGCTGGGTTCTAATATAAAGAGTATAAATGGGGTCACATTTTTAGCCAGCTGTGTAGAGAATGCCAAGAAATAGGAGGAGGTTCACTATGAAACTAGCAAGTTGAAAATTTAGACCCACAGCTACCCTCATACTGTGTCATAATATGTGTACATAGTAAATATTTAATGTGTATTATGTGTACAATTATGTGACATAGTATATGTTTACCTATGCATGCATGGGACCATAAGTGGTCATGAATTCTGGGTATACAAAGGCAGAAGCTGTGGGGCAACAATGAAGGATTATCAGGCCTTTCGGTTTGTTCCTTGGGAATCCCTGTCATCATATCACATGGCATTTTTCGAAGGTAGAGTTTCTATGGGTGCTACATTAGCACCTCTCTAAAGTAAAGATATTATAAAAAAGGAAGGGGAGAGCCTGGGGTTAATGTTGAGCAGATGACCCATGGAAGATTTATAGGAGGACATGGAAAAAAGTCAAACAGGATACAGAAGATACTACCATCTCCTAACAAAAGCTATCTTCTCTTATTATCTCTCCTCTCATTTCTGAAATATTTGCAGAATTTCTTTAGTCATCAACACTCAAATGCCACTGATCTCTCCAAAATGGCTATTGATCTCTGAATAGTCAAATCTGATGGCCTTATCTCAATCCATATTCTTCTAGGCCTCTTTTCAGCATCTGGCACTGTTGTATAACTTCTTCTCCCATACACTCTTCTCTCTGGATTTTTCTTCTGTTTTCTACTCCCTCCTCCCCCCCTCCTTTTGATCTATATTTTTTTCAATTTCCTTTGCTGAATCATAGTCCATATTGACGCACAAAATCCATGAGTTTTCCTCATAGTTTTGTTGCAGACCACCTTCCCTTCTTTTTTTTATAGTCTCATTCTTAGTAAACTCATAATCACTATGAAGATAACTCCCAGATCTATATATCTTGGTCTGTTATCCTCCTTCAATATCTAGAGGAATTCTATATTGAACAATTCTATATTAAATAATGATAATTAATAATGATAAATAATATTAATAAAGTATTGTTGGCCAATAAATTATTAATACATTAATAAAAATATTGATAATGATAAATAATAATCCTTTCCCTAAAAAGCCATTCCCTTCCAAACTTCCTTAATTCTAGCTGAAATACTACCAAATAAGCACAAGTCTGACCATTTTACTCCCCTGCGAAAAAATTTCAGTATTTTTCTCTCACCTCTAGGATCAAATGGAAATTTTTTTTGGCATCAAAAGTCCTTCTCAACCTGACTACAATCAGTCTTTCTAGTGCCATTATTCATCTTCATTTATTCCATACATTGGCCTTCTCACTGTTACTCATACACTACCTATTTTTAATCACCTTGCTTTCGCAAAACTCTTGCCTATGATTTACTTCTTCCTTGCCTCTGACTCTTAGAATTCCTTATTTTTCCAGTTTAACTTATATGCCATTTTTACAAAATGTAATTTCTGACCCCTTTCCCAGTCTTCAATGCCTTCCCCTCCAAATATTACCTTACATTTATTTTTAAATGGAAAAAAATATTTATTAAGTATTTACTTAAGTATTAAGTATTAAATATTTATTTAGTATTTACTGTGTCACAAATTCTGTGTTAAGTATTGGGAATGAAAAAAAGATAGTGGCCTCAAAGAGATTATCTTTTTTTCATTTTCATATTAATAATGTTGAATCAAAACAAAAGAGAAAAACGACAAGAAAAGAAAAACCAAAAAAAGAAATTAAAAAGTGAAAATAGCATACTTTGGTCTATGTTCAAATTCAACAATTCTTTCTCTGGTTGTGGATGGCATTTTCCCTCACAAGTCTTTTAGAACTGGCTTTGATCACTGTATTCTTGAGAACAGCTCAGTCTATCATAGTTGATCATCACACAATGTTGCTATTAATGTGTCCAGTGTTCTTCTGGTTCTCCTCGCTTTGCTCACTATCAGCTCATGTAAGTCATACAGATAAACAATGATGTAACTTTGTTATGGACAGAAATGAACCCAGCACGATGTGACCCAGGTCAAGAAGTTCAGAAACAGGGCTTATCGGAAACAGGGCTTATTGGAAACAGGACTTATTGAATAGTGAGGCCAAGGATGATGCAGTTGTGTTATCAATCAGAGTTCCCTGGAAGCTATCAGCTCAAGGGTCAAAAGAGCTCAGTTTATTTTGACCAGAATTGGCCTCTTGACTCCAAACTTGCTTGAGCAGCCTCTACACTTTCCTGTTTACACAGTAAGGTTACAGAAAAAAAGAATTTGAAAAAGCTGGGTAAACAACAAAAGAGAAGCAGGGTAGACTAAAACCAGAATTCTTCAATGTGTTGTATACAAGAAACACATGTGGAAGCAGATACACACTGAGTAAAGGTAAAAGACTGGAGCAGAACATTTTATGCTTTATTGGAAGTAACAAGAACAGGGATAGAAATACTGACCTCAGACAATAGATATAATTAAAAGAGATAAGGAAGGAAACTACATCTTGCTGAAAGGTACCATAAACAATAAAGTAATATTAATACTAAACATATAGGCATCAAGTGGTATAGCAACCACATTCTTAGAGGAGAAGTAAAAATGAATTACAGGAAAATATAGACAGCAAAACTACACTAGTGGGTGCCCTCAGCCTCCCTCTATCAGAATTAGATAAATCTAAGCACCAAATAAAAAAGAAAGAATTTAAGGAGGTGAATATAATTTTAGAAAAGTTATATATTTTCTGGAGAAAATTGAATGAGAAAAAAAGATATATCTTTTTCTCAGTGGTATATGGCATCTACGCAAAAACTGATCATGTATAAGGGCATTGTAAACTTCACAATCAAATGTAGAATGGCAGAAATATTAAATGCATCCTTTTTTCTTAGATCATGGTGTAATAAAAAATTATATGAGATAAAAATCATTGAAAGACAGACTAAAACAATTGGAAACTAAAGAATCCAGTACTAAAGAATGAATGGATCAAACAACAAATCATAAAAAATAATCAGTAATTTCATCCAAGGAAATGATTAAAATGAGATAACATAAAATTTATGGTACACAGCCAGAGCAGTTCTTAGGGGAAATTTTATATCTCTCAATGCTTACATGAATAGAGAAAGAATAGATTAGTGAATTATGAATAAAACTGAAAAAGTTAGAAAAAGAAAAAAATTAAAAATTCCCAATTAAATACCATATTGGAAATTATGAAAATCAAAGAAATTTTTAAAATTGAAAGTAAGAAAATTATTGAAGCAATAAATAAAACTGAGAATTGCCTTTGTGGAAAAAAAATAAAATAGATAAATCTTCGGTTAATTTGCTTTTTTAAAAAAAGGAAGAAGAAAGCCAAATTACCAGTATCAAAAATAAAAAGGGCAAATTAAGCAACAATGAAAAAGAAATTAAAGCCCTAATTCAGACCTATTTTGCCCCCAATGGGAAATTAATGAATATTTACAAAAATATAAATAGAAATTTAAAAGTAACCCCATTTCAGAAAAAAAAAATTTGCGCAGTCATCAATGAACTCCCTATGAAAAAATGTTCAGGAACAGATGGATTGACAATTCAATTCATGAACAATTTATTCCAATTCCATATAAACTATTTGAAAAGATAGGTGATGAAGGCATCCTATGTAATTCCTTTTATGACATAAATTTGGTGCTGATATCTATACCAGGAAGATTCAAAATAAAGACAATTATAGACCAAATTCCCTAATGAATATTGATGCAAACGTTTTAAATTAGCTAAAAGATTACAGGTTTAAAAGATTAAAAGATTACATAGCTAAATAGATCACCAGGATAATACACTATGACCAGGTGGGTCATATCAATAAGAAATCTAATAGAAAGCAAGTGATTATTTCAGTAGATGCTAAAAAAGCTTTTGACAAAATATAGAGCCATTTCTATTAAAAATACTTAAAATATAGGAATAAATGAAGTTTTCATCAAAATAATAAGTAGTATTTATTTAAAACCATCAGAAAGTATTATATGCAAAGGATATAAGCCAAAAGCATTCAAATACAATCAGGGGTGAAACAAGGAAGTCCATTCTCACCCCTATTATTCAATATTGTATTGGAAATGTTACCTTTAACTATATGAGAAGAAAAAGAAAATGAAAGCATGAGAATAGACAATGAGGAGCCAAAACTCTCACCCTTTGCAGGTGATATAATGGTATACTTAGAGAATCCTAGAGAATCAACTAACAAACTATTTGAAACAATAACCTTAGCAGGATATAAAATAAACCCACACAAATCATCAGCATTTCTATATATTAACAACAAAACAGCAGCAAGAGATAGAAATAGAA
The DNA here is from genome assembly GCF_037893015.1 of Macrotis lagotis. Taxonomy (NCBI): domain Eukaryota; kingdom Metazoa; phylum Chordata; class Mammalia; order Peramelemorphia; family Peramelidae; genus Macrotis; species Macrotis lagotis. Next base: position 35,952,778 of record NC_133661.1, on the reverse strand, counting down.
ATTACATTTCAAGTAACAGTAGACAACATAAAATATTTGGGAATCTTCATGCCAGAAAGAGCCCAGGAATCATATGAACACAATTCCATAACCCTTTTCATACAAATAGGGCCAGATCTAAACCACTGGAAAAATATCAATTGCTCGTGGGTGGGTCAAGATAATAAAATTAAAATGACAATTCTACTTAAATTATTCTACTTATTCAGTAGCATATCAATCAAACTACCAAAAAATTACTTCATAAAGTTAGGGGAAATAGTAACAAAATTCATCTGGAAAAGCAAAAGGTTAAGAATGTCAAGGGAATTAATGGAAAAAATGCAATGCAAGTGCCTAGCAATATCAGATCTAAAACTAGATTATAAAGCAACAGTCATCAAAATTATTTAGTACTAAGAAATAGAGAGAGAGTCATGGATCAGTGGGATAGATTATGTACAAAAGAAACAGTAGTATAAGACTGTAGTAATCTACTGTTTGATAAACCCAAAGACTCCAGCTTCTGAGATAAGAATTCACTATTTGGGGGCGGCTAGGTGGTGCAGTGGATAGAGCACCGGCCCTGGCGTCAGGAATACTTGAGTTCAAATCCAGCCTCAGACACTTACTAATTACCTAGCTGTGTGGCCTTGGGCAAGCCACTTAACCCCATAGCCTTGCAAAAAAAAATTCACTATTTGACAAAAACTGCTGGGAAAACTGGCATAGAGCAACATCTCATACACTAAACCAAGATAAAGTCAAAATCAGTATATGATTTAGACATGAAGGGTTATATACCATAAGTCAATTAGAAAAAAAGGAAATAATTTATCTGTCAGATCTATGAAAAGGAGAACAATTTATGACCAAACAAGAGACAGAGAACATTATGAAATGCAAAATGAATAATTTTGATTATATTAAATTAAAAAGCTTTTGAACAAATAAAACCAATGCACCAAGATTAGAAGAAAAACAGAAATTGGGAAATAATTTTTAAAGCCAGTATCTCTGATAAAAGTCTCATTTCTAAAACATATAGAGAATTGAGTCATTTTTATAAGAATACAAGTCATTTCCCAATTGATAAATGATCAAAGAATATGCAAAGGCAATTTTCAGATGAAGAAATTAAAATTCTCTATACTCAAATGAAAAAATAATCAATATTGATTAAAGAAATTAACATTAAAATAACTCTGAGGTATCACCTATGATATTGGATAAAATAGCAAAAAATAAAATTATCAATATTAGAGAGGATGTTTAAAAACTGGGACACTAATGCACTGATGGTGGAGTTGTGAACTGATCCAGTCTTTCTGGAGAGCAATTTAGAATTTTGACCAAAGTGCTATTAAAGTGCATACTCTTTAGTCCAGCAATACCATTACTAGACCTGTATCCCAAAGATAACATAAAAAAAAGGGAAAGGACCCATCTATAAAAATAATGATAGCAGAGGCAGAAAATTAGAAATTGAGGGGATATCCATCAATTGGGGAATGGCTGAACAATTTGTGGTATATGAATGTAATGGAATGCTATTGCGCTATGAAAAATCATGAGCAGGCAGGTTACAGAAAAGTGTACGAAGACATACCTGACCTATAATTGAATGGCGTAAGAAGAACCAGGAGAACACTGTTCACATAAATAACAATGATAATCAGCTGATAGACTTGGCTCAAGAACACAGAGTCAAAGACAGTTCCAAAAGTTTGTGAGGAAAAAATGCCATCCACATCCAAAGAATGAACTGTGAAGTTTAAGTGCAGACCAAAGTCTACTGTTTTCAATTAAAATTTTTTTTTCTTTCTTATGGTTTTTCCCTTTATTTTCAATTCTTCTTTCACAATATGAATAATATTGACTGTTCATATATAATCTATGTCAAATTACTCGCTGTCTTGGGAAGGGGAAGGGAAGGGAGAGATAAATATATGGAGCTCAAAAATCTTACAAAAAATGATTGTTCACTAATGCATTGTTGGTAGAGTTGTGAACTAACTAGTTCAACCTTTCTAGAGAACAATTTGGAATTTTACTCAAAGGACAATAAAACTGTCCAAACCCTTTGATCCAGATCATAAAAGGGGGTAAAAATCTACATGTTCATAGCAATTCTTTCTGCAGGAGCAAAAAATTAGAAATTGAGGGGATGTTCATTAATCAGGGAATGACTGGGCAAATTGTGGTATATAGAAATATGTGTATATATGTGTGTGTGTGTGTGTGTGTGTGTGTGATGAAATACTATTGTTCCATGAGAAATCATGAGGAATGGCATTTCAGAAAGTCTTGGAAAGACTTACATGAACTGATACTGAATGAAATGAACAGAACCAGAAAAACATTGGATATACTAACAACAACATGGGGTGACAATCAACTAGAGAGGGCTTGTTCATTTTAGTTGTACAATAATCAAAGACAATTTTAAGGGATTTGAGATAGAAAATACCATCCGTATCCAGAGAAGTAACTGTGAAGCCTAAATGAAAACCAAAGCTTATTCTTCTCAATTTTTTAAAGTTGTCTCATGTATTGTGTCATTTTTTCTCTCTAATCTTTTCTTCCATATGGATCTGATTCTTTTCTTACAGCATGTTCAATATCAATCTATGTTTAGCATGGTTACAAATGTACAGCCTATATCAGATTGCTTTTTGTCAGGGGAGGAGAGAGGGAAAGGAATAAGGGAGAAAAATTGTAAAACTCAAAACTTTTCAAAAAAACTATTTGTGAAAACCAGAAAAAAAGATTGTTGAAAACTATCTTTACATGTAATTAGGGAAAATAATAAAATACAAAAAATAATAAAGAAGCACCAATTTACATCAGTAGAGAAAATCTTGCAATATAGGAGCTTTATGTAGAGTTGGAAGATGTGGGTTCAAATCCTGCTATACCACTTTCTGATTGTGTATATTTGGGTAAGGCACTGGACCACTCAGGGTCCAGGTGTCTGCATTTGTAAAATGAAGTTAGCAATGGTTGCAGAATTGTTGTGAAACTTGGAGGAAATAATGTTTGTAAAATTCTTGGTAAAGCTTAAAGTTCTAAAGAAAATCATAGATAAAATTGGATGGGAACTTGGAAGTCATTGAGTCCAACAGATTTACTTAACATATGAGGAATGGGATGGCTAGGTGGTGCAGTGGATAGAGCACCAGCCCCGGAATTAGGAGTACCTGAGTTCAAATCCAGCCTCAGACACTTAATAATTACCTAGCTGTGTGGCCTTAGGCAAGCCACTTAACCCCATTTGCCTTTGCAAAAAAAAAAAAAACAAACATATGAGGAATGTACTTGACCATTTTATCCCCAAATGGTAACAGCTGAAAGACTTCACTACCCAAATGGAATCATTCTGATTCTCCACCATGATAGTACCAAACCAGGCATGAGAATCTATGTCCCTATATGGAGTCTTTACTGATAAGAATTATTAGAAGATTGAATTCAAAGTGAGCTCCCCACTCTGGTTAATTTGACTTAAAGCAAGAAAGAAGAAAATCAATTTACTGGTATCAAAAATAAAAGAAGGAATTCATCTCCAATGAAGGGGGGAAATTAAAGCAATAATTAAGAACTATTTGGTCCAACTATATGCATGCTCATCAAAGATATTTAACCCTTTCCTGGGAAAAAAGTCAGAATGTATCCCTCCTGTTTGTGAGTTATCCAATTATTTAATTTTTTTGAAGTTGCATCAAGACCTAAGCCGTTACACAACTTCCTAGACAATGTATTATTTGACTATATTTCTAATTTTATAAGTTGGTATGTGGCTTAGATAAAATAATATTGTAATACCTCTAGGATTTGCTATTTCAAACCTACAAATTCTGGCAATTCTATTCTCCAAAAGGAATTGAATACTTTTCATCATTCTGAGGACAAATCTAAGGGGCTGGAGCCTAATGATGTTGTTGCCTATCAAAAATGATCAGTAATCATTTCGTTTTTAGAAATGGTATTTACTAATCAGAGCAAAGACATTTGTTGCAAAAATATCTTCCAAAAATGGGAGTACACTCTTCCTTTGCATGGACTTCCTTTATACATCTGCAAAGTTAGGATTTACCTAGTTCAACAGGCTATTGCAAGTATCAAAAACAACAATGTTTGTAAGGTTCTTTGTATAGTTTAATGCATCATATAAATATTTACTAATATTCCTTTTATCAAATTAAACTAAGTTAATTTTTACTGTAACAGGTTTCATAGGATATCATACAACATCACTGAGGAAGAAAATTCTGTAATCTTCATATTATGTGTGAACTTGCCAAAAACAATTTGTCTTAATTAAGAATTGTTCTAATTTCTGTTTAGAGAGATCAAAAACAACAGAAATAGACATAAATAGTGGAGTAGTAAGAAACCACACAGTCAAACTATCTGCCAGAATTACTCTAGCAAAGATTTGCAACAACCAGATTGAATAGTGAAGAAGAAATCCTAGAAGAAACTACATAGGGTCATTTTTTGGTATCCAAAGGTAGCAAAACTAGTGCACTGGCAAATGACCAAGGCAAAAACTATATAGATTGGGTTGATACCTAGAGTCTTCAAAATGTCACTAAAAGAGTTTTAAATTGAAAAGGAAGAGGAGGAAAGAAGACCACCTATTTAGTTTTCATGTGCAACATGAGCAACTGTGTGGGCAGAATAGTGACAAAAACACCTTGGAATTAATGGAGATCGAGTCTATGGAAGACCCCCACAATAAAGCTCATGATCTCAGATCTCTAAAAACGTGTCCACGAAGTATGGGGACCAGGCAAGAGGACCCATAGATTCTATTGCAAAGAGATTCTATTGCAACCCTTCTGTTATTAGCTATACATGCTGCAATAAGATCCCTGCGTGGAATAAGAGTATGCAGGATTCAAAAGGAAAAGTATAAAAAGACAGGTAAGGGGAGAGGGGAAATTCCAGAAAGGGGAAAAGCATGGGAGGGACAATTGTGATGAAGATCAACAAAGGGGATAATAAAAACAATATCATTAGAATTACCTGATTGGAAAGAGGGAAAAAGTCAAAGAATTTGGGAAGAGGAGGTAGCAGATAATAGAGATTGGGGACTTCAAAATCTGGACAGCTGCTGAAATGTCCTCTCTGTCTCTGTCTCTCTGTCTATCTCTGTCTCTCCGTCTCTCTCTGTCTCTCTCTGTCTCTCTCTCTCTCTCTCTCTCTCTCTCTCTCTCTCTCTCTCTCTCTCTCTCTCACACACACACACACACACACACACACACACACACACACACACACACACCCCTTCATATTCTTTCTCTTTCTTCAATGATCAGATGATACACTGGTTTGGAGTGTCTGACTTGGAGCTACAGAGCCCTGGATTCAAATTCAGTCCAATCATGTACTAGCTGTCTGATCTTGAGAAATTTATTTAGCTTTGGTTTGCCTCACTTTTCTCTTCTGTAAAATGAGATAATAACAGCACCTGCTTTCCAGGATTGTTGTTGTGACATTCAAATGAAATAATAATCATAAAACACTTAACTCAGGGTCTGTCATATAATAAGCACTATAAAATGTTAATTATTATCTCTGTACTATTTATCTCCCTGTCTCTTTTATTCTAGCTCTCTGCTGTCTCATTCTCTCTGTCCCTGTCTCTCCACTTCCCTATCTCATCTTATCACCTTGACACTCTATCCCTCCTCTGTCTCTGATTCTCTGAAAAAAAATAGTCACAATGTCTTGACTTCCCTAAATGAAAATTTGATGCCTCATAAAGTGATCTCATTCTCACCAAAAAGAAACCAATTACTCGGGTGGAAATGAAAGGACCACTGGAGTGTTGATCATGGCATCATGATCATGACAGAGGAGATGAGAGCTGGTTATAGGCTAACAAAAAGCTGAGATAGGAGGAGAACGGATTCCATGGAGTTTGGAGAAAGGATAAGTAACATTCTATGAACTCAGAAATATTCAGTCCAAGATGAATGGAAAGCTCTCAGAATGAAATTATGTAGAAAAGAAAAGAAAAACAGAACCAACGAGGAAGATAAGAGGGAGGTATACACAATCACAAACAAACCCATGCCAAGACCCCAAAAATCTGCAAAACTGCTTTGAATGCTACTTAAAGATCAGATTGGTGAGCCAAAAAGACTGCCTGTATTTTTCTCATTCCTTTGTCCCTGAACAATGTAGGAAAATTCTTTCCCTCCCCCCATCCTCCCAGAGTGAAAAAAGGAAGGGAAGGGGAAAAACAAAGAAAAGAAAAAGACAGATATGAAAATGTCTGCCTTTCCCCCTCTTAAGAGAGTTTTTGGCTATACTTCATTACCATGAAATTAGAAGTGATCTTCATAGTGTCTGCCTAAACAATGGACAAAGAGAGTAAATTCTCCCAAGGAGTAGGAGCCAGAGTCAAGATAATCACTACAATTTCTATATTTCTAATACCATGATTTTTGTTCCCTAGATTAGAAATCTGGAAATGTTAGCTTGAGAAGTGAACAATATAGGCTCAATGATCAGACTTTTGGTACTCTCTAGTGGTCAAAAGGCATAATGCAGTCAATTGAGAGGTTAGTAGAGCCATGAGTAAATGCTATCATTTATTTATATATTTCATATTTCTATTCAAAATACTTATATATTAGGTTGCTAGTTTATATGTTGAATTTTAGGATTTACTTATGTTTTATTTTATTTATATATTCTTTTGCAAAATGCTTTACAAATATTATCATCTTGTATCCTTATAAAAGCCCTAGGAGATGGGTACTGCTATTATCTGATTTTACAGATGAGAAAATTAAAGTGACAAACTAAGTGACTTGCCCAGAGTCATGGAGCTACTATGTTTGAGACTGAATTTGAACTCAGGTCTTCCTCAATCCCAGTCCAGTGTTTATCCATTGCTTCACCTATCTCCTTGTATGGGAGTTACATGTAAGTGAAGGAGAGAAAAGCCTTCCTTTCAGGTAGGTCCTATAAAGCAGAACTAGCAAATGGTGAAATATCAAGAGCATGGTGTAAGAAGAATATTCTGGCAATTACAGCTATCCCAAAGTGAAATGAGCTGTGTTGGGAAGCCCTATCACTGGACATTTTCAAGGAAAAGCTGGAGGAATTAATTAACGTCTTTGGGGTTATTTTAGGAAGAAACAGTTTTCTTATTCAGGCACCAATTGTACCAGATGGTCTATAAGGTCTTTTAATGCTCTGAAATTCTGTAAGTCCTGGTCTGAGTATTTCCCTAAGAATGAAACTATATTTCCCCTTCAGATAAAACATAAACACATTCACCCAAATGAGGGAGGCACATGTGTGCTCATGTTTGTAAATTTCTTTTAATATTAAATTAATGATATGATATAATCATATCTAAAGCACTTTGCAATATTTTTAGAGTTACATAAATGTTACATTATCATTATAGTGGATTTCAGAGTGTGTTCTTTTTCTCATGATAGCTAAAAGGCATAAAAGTAAAGATAGAATGCTGAATTTGGAGTCAGGAAGACTTGAGTTGGAAGTCTTTCTTAGACACCTACATAACTATGGGACTGGACAAGTGAACAAACCTCTGTCTGCCTCAGTTTCCTCATCTGTAAAATGGGGATAATAGTGCCTACCTCATATACTTTGTCTATGATCATATGAATAATATACAGAAACCCCTTTGCAAACCTTTAAGAGTGACAGAAATGCTATCTGTTATTATGTATGTGTGAGTGATCTTACTTAAACACCAAAACCTTAGTGTAGAATAATGTGGGACCAAGACAGCTGTGACCAATACTGTCAGAATTGGTCATTTTCTGTGAGCATCCATGAAGATCATAAACCATTGAGAACTTAATAGAAAATGATTAGAGGGCTGCCTGATAATCAGAGGTGTTAAACCCACATAGCTTAGAGGTATTAAGAGTAGGCTTTGAAGCCATGATGTCTCCACTCCAAGTCCGTCACTATGCAGTCATTTTTCTCTGTTTCTCCCCTCCTCCATTCTTCATCCTCAGGGGAGCCATATCACCCCTCTCCTCCCTGTTTTCCAAGGCTATTACATTTATTGGCATGGCTGACGACCCCTCGTTTTCCTAGATGACTTTGGCTCTTCTTTGGCTTTTCATGACACAGCTCCTTTCTGGAGAGAAAAAAAAATCAGATTGAAGTCTGAGATCTAGCATTCAATAGCTCGAAGACCTTGCTCAGGTCCCTGGACTATTCCAGATTTAACCCTTCTTATCTGTAAATGAATATCATTTCTAACAGTTTATGAGAACTGTCTTCACTTGGAGGCTTTGTAGGAAAAGGAAGGAATAAGTAGATAAAAAGAGATAGATAAACAGATGTAGATTCAGATAGATATACAGATATATTTCCTTTCTATTCTCTATAAAGAGAAATAGAGGCTGGAAAGGGATGAAAGACTATTAACTTTGTGAGTCTTCTCCTAGCAACTCATCTCTGCCTGGTCTTTCCTAGATTAAGCGATGCTTAGCTGGTGGTGGCATTTGAGTAGAGCAGTAATTACTAGAATCACAGAAACACATTAGGAAGATTCCCTCAGACATATGAAAAGAACACTTGAGTAGAGATTAGAATCAGGGAGCCCAGTTATAAGGCTATTACATAGCCCAAGTGAAAGGTTATGAAAGTCAGCTCTAGGGTGTGAAGAGGGAACCCACTGAGAGATAGCGAAAAGTAGGATCAAAGTCCAGAAATCTTAGTTACACATTATATTAGGGAAATGAAAGGTGAGAAGTGTCAGAGATGAGTCTAATATTTCAATTCTGAGTGACTGGGGGGATGATGGTGCCAATAACCAAAATACAAAACACAACTATATAAATTAAGAGATTTAAGTGATTTAGTTCTTGAAAAATAAGACCTAGTGCTATCAGCAAATACATCCTTATAATTCATTCAATCCATGACTTCATCAATGTGATTGCTATGGTCAGCAGTGTAGACTACAACCCATCCAATCTATGTTGGATGGAGGTCTCTACCAGAGTGCCACCATGCTTATTCACGGGTCTTATTCATTTTGTATGGCTTCCATTAAATCCTTTAATAACTTAAAGCCTGTAAAAAACCTTAGCTCCTTAGCCTGGCAACAAATCATCTGGATTTTGCAGATGAACAGGGGTCATCTCACCTGTGGGCTTACACTAGGTTAGATGCATCTTCTAGGTCCAGGGACTCCTGAGAAGAGCAACATATATAAATCAATAGATTTGTTACCTCTTCACTTTGGGTATTCTGTCCAACTTACATAACACAACCCATCTATACATTCTCATTTTTTGGAATTCTTTTCCTCAGTTAGCAAGTGATAGGATGGTGAAGGGGGAATGTGATGTTTGTGGATTGTTTGATACTTAGTCTCTTCTAAGCAGGCATAGATTTTTATCAAAGAGGCTGCATAGTATTTTGAGGCTCAATGCAATCATTATAACCCAGTGAACATTATAATCCAGGTGAGAGAGAGCCAGGTCAGAAGTCAAGAAAATTCCTTTTTCTGAGTTCAAATTTGTCCTCAAACATTTACCAATTGTGTAACTCTGGGCAAGCTGCTTCACCCAGTTTGCCTCAGTTTCCTTGCCAAGAAAACTCCAAATGGGATTTTAAAGACCTGGACATGACTAAAATTACTGTACAACATCAACAAAACCTGTGTTTTATTGATCCCACGGACTTCTCTCTCTTCTAAGGAATGGATGATTTCAATATTAGGGTTACAATACTCAATCTTTCAGTCTCTCTTAACAAAAACTTTATGGACTCTTTATGGCTCTTACTATTTAGAAATCTTCACTGGAAACATTAAAAATCTGGCTCATTTATTTCATGGGAACACTAGCTTTTCAATTATCAGCCTTTGAAAGCACTAACATGAAATAGGCATGTTGAGAGAGAGGGAGAATTTCACTTAGGAGTCCAAGAAAACATCCACTCAACCAGTGAGCTCAATTCCCTTTAGCAAAGTGCACCTCCAAGAGGTCACAATACTAAAAGATGAAATTCCAGTAGCATGAGTAGAGCCAGGAACTCCAAGAAAGCTAAGTATTTTGCTGACAGTGCTTCCCTTCGGAAGTTCTCTCACCCATTGGATGTATCATCTCTGCCTTTCAATTCAGTCCCATGAAATGTCTTTCAAAGATCATCTCTCAAACATCTCAGTCCTCGGAGAGAGTCAGCTTGACATCTGATCATTTTCATTCCTGCAGTTTCTGACTTTGGAATAGGATGTCTTGGCATTCATCCAGAAGTCACCACCATCATTATCATCATCGGAGGCCCTGACTTTTCTCTCTCTCTACTAAACTCTTCCCAAGCAACTCTTTCTCAGAGCTTTCTATGCCAATGAATACTTAGACCTTCTTATGATCAGGATAGCTAGGAAGATAAAGGACCATCCAATCATCTTAAGATTGATTTAAGAACGATATTAAGAATAATCCATTGACTATGAATCTTCTCTTCATATGTCTGACAGATCATTCATAGGCCTAATCAACTGGAGATCCACAGAATCTCCTACCTGATGCATCATCTTTCCCCTTTAGATTATAAGCACCATGGGGTCAAGGATTCTCTTTTATTTTTCTTAGTATCCCCAGAGTTTAACACATCTGGCATATAAGTGCTTAAAAAATGTACATTGACTATTAGACTTTGACTCTCCAATACAACCTTTCATTTTATAGATGGAGATACTGAGGCTCAAAGAGGTGGATGATTTGTCAGGATGAGATGTGAACCCAAGTCCTCTGACTCCACTCCCTCAAGTATCTACTATGCACAAGGATGAGAGATAGCTTATCATATTGGATAGAGAAACTAGTGTAGATATGTATATCTGCATTTCTGTATGATGTGTTGTATATATGAATTCATGTATTTATACATACATGTTTGTATTATATAAAGGTATACATATAATCACATATCTAACAAATACAAAATGAATATATTTATGAGAAAAGTTGGGGAATCAAAAAAATTTTTAGGTAGAAGGTGATGCCTAAGCTGCTTCATGAAGGAAATGAGGGATTCCACTAAGACAGAGTTAAGAGAGAAGGCACCTATGCCATGGGGAATAGGCAACACAAAGACATAGAGAGAGAGAGAGAGATGGCTTGTCTTGTATGAGGGCCAGAGAGAAAGACAAATTGACTACATCACAGGATATGGCAAGGGGAGTCATGTAGAATTGGTCTAGAAAGAGAAGTTGGGGCTGAGTTGTAAAGGATTTTCAAAACCTAGTGGGAAAGCATCTATCTTATCCTAAAGACAATAGGATGCCATCCTTTCTAGTCTATACTAGGGTTTCCTGAGAAGGGAAGTGATATGGTTAGATTGGAATTTAAGGAAAATCATTATAGAAATTGAGTCCTGGGGATATTTACCTGCAGAGTGTAGGATGAGCTCTAACAATTACAACTGGTTTCTGATCAATAGTAAAGTGTTGGAAAGACTGGGATTTAACGGAGAAAATAGGTTGACAATTAATAAAAGAATTAAGAAGAAAAGCCATTAAAAAAGAGCAAAAAAAAGTGTTCAAAGGGCAGGACTAATCTCAGTGTAAAGGGTCTCTTTCACTTTTTGTATAACCTGGGTGACAGGCAGAGCTTTGTAGTCTGGGTTGATAAGGATTGCTAGGAAAAAAGACAGAAATGTTCTTAATCATTTGTTACCAATGAAATCATCAACTCTAATTGGCTAAGAATGCTGATTGAGGATCACATTAGCCCTCAGTGAAGGAGACTTTCTAATCAAGGTCTCTAGAAGCTAGAGGAATGGCTCTGATGATAGTACTCAGTTGAGAACTACATCTGAGGTAGAATAGGAGGTTGGAGGAAGTAGTTAGAAGAGTTATAGCTTTCATCTACAGGTAGAGGCTTATTGATCACAGCATTCCGTGTTAGACTATGGATATAGCTAAGAAAGATGGTGAAAGAGCTATGTGGGGGGCAGCACAACCTCTCTAGGGGAGAAGGTTATTATCCACAATATTGCTACTCAATTTTGGACAGGTTATTAGATTAACAAAACAATAATGAAGATAGTAATAAAGATATTTCAGTTTTGCAAAATACTTTAGGGAAGGAGATAAACATATTTCTAATATTTTTTCATTTAATCCTCACAATAATTCTGTGGACAAAGTAGGTTCTATTACTGTCCTCCTTTTAAAGTGGAGGAAACTGAAACAAATAGAGATTAAATGACTTGTCCAGAATTACACAGAAGCTATGTGTCTGAAGCCACATTTGAACTCAGCATTTCTGACTCCAGACCAGCCTTCTATGAAGATAATGTCCGCTAGTTGTCACAAGATTTGTATTCCTTGAGTATGTGTTCCTTCATATAGTTTGCTTGTTATATGAATTATTATATTTGCATGTCTTACAAATGATTCCTATGCAGGTCTACTTTTCTCAATGTGTTTTACACATGAGAGAGATATCCCTGAGTTTATGAGGGAAGGAATATTCTGTTATTCCATTGTTCCTTCCTTAAAATGACTTATTTTTGAGCTAAGTGGTAAAGTTAAATCATATTTGTATCTGATTTGGAGAGGGTTCTGACTCACAAAAATATCCAGAAGTTGGAGTCACTGAAGTCCCCAGAGTGAGGGGCACCCAGGTGCAACAAGAATGAACTATAATTTCCAGACCTTGGCATTCAAGGATGTCTATCATCTCATACCAATTAACCTTTCCAGCATCATCTCATGACACTTTGTTGTTACATATTGAACATCCATGAGAAATCAGACTTGTGAATCCCAGATGGAACAGGAGGTCCTTTCTTATCCTGAAATCTTGGATATCTTGGCCTTGACCTCAGTAACACTCATAAATCCACTAGCCCCAAGTAAGCTAGCATTCAAGTAGGGCTTTATGTTCAAAAAGTGCTTAAGAGATGTAATTTCACTTGCTTTTTTCAACAATTTCTTTATAATTCACTATTATCATTCTTATTTTACAGATGGAAAAACTGAGGTTGAAAGAGGTTAAATGACTTGCCCAGAGTAATACAATTCACACCTGGGGTATCTAAAGCAAGTCTTCTGGACTCCAGGTCTTGACATTCAAGCCCTGGCTCCCAAAGGCTTCACACACATGTTCTCATGCTTGTGAATTTCTGAAAGTTTTCAAACAAATTCTGTCTGGGATACTTGTCACTTGTCATGGATGCTTCAGAAAAGATTCTTGCTTAGGAATGGGTTGCAATAGAGGAGTTACAAGGTTTTTTCTAATCTATGAAATTCAGGCACCCAAGTTTGCCATGCTCCAAGCCCAACTTGGTCTGTAGGGGGCAGCACCACCTCTCTAAGTCAAAGTTGGCATTGATGAGAAGAACATGGGCTCTCCCCATATGAGCTAATTGAAGTGTCAACCTCCATGATCCCCAACATTCTCTATTCTTGTCCCTGTGTAGACTCTGAAAATTAAAGGAAGCAATATCTTAATTTTACCAAGTTCATGGCTCAAGTCAACTGGAGAGGTCTTGGACCAACTCCAACTCAAGGAAGGCTAAGGACTGCCAGAGGAGGCTATGTCTTGGCCTCCATCACAGTGCAGCAGAGGAACTTAAGAGGGCTGGTCAATCAGTCCTTCCCTCTGATTCACATTTCTTGAGAGAAGTAATTCAAAGCAGAGAGAAATAGGACAGGGATTTCTTTACCAAGTGCACAAGTGATTCACTCAGTAGCCTTAGGTCAGCCATTTCCTTTCTCAATTTCTCAATATCTTCATTTGCAAGATGAAAGAACTTTCCTCCCACAGAGATGTTGCAGATCTTATCAAAGACATTTTTTAAAATGATCCCATTAACTTGTTGAAAATTCTGTTTGTAAGGGGCGGCTGGGTGGTGTAGTGGATACAGCACTGGTCTTGGATTCAGGAGTACCTGAGTTCAAATCTGGCCTCAGACACTTAATAATTACCTAGCTGTGTGGCCTTGGGCAAGCCACTTAACCCCATTGCCTTGCCAAAAAAAAATCTAAGAAAATTCTGTTTGTATTTCTCCTTTGAGATGTCATTGAGTGCATTTGTTCATTCAACATTCAACAAGCATCTGCTTTATGCCTCCCTTCACCAAGTCCTCATGATTCATCAAAGACATTTTCAAACTATACAGGACCCAACATATCCACAGTAGAAAATCTTCCTCTTAATAAACCCAAATATAGAGCTGATCCCTGATCCCTGTACTGGGCAATTATCAAATATTATATTACCAAAAATAGTTGGAGCTGGAGAAAACTCACTATGGAAATGAGAATGACAAGTGTCTATGTTTTTTGCATGTATGCATGCATGTGATTAAGGACCAAAGACCACAGGTGGGCAGTGGTCCAGACTGTGCTCCCTTTAGTGTACATCCCAAGATCTTGGGAACCTCTCAGGCACTGAAAGTCTGCTCCACACAGATTTGGGATTTCTGTTAGAGCTTAGGGCTCTACCCCTTTAGAGGTATGAGTCCGTTGAGAGGAGGTAGGGTACAGAAGGTAACTAAGTAGCCCAAGTATCATGAGCAGAGAGGACTAAGATTGAGTTCAATCTAATCCAGATGGCGTTTACCTTACATAGGATGTTCCTCACTCTGATTTCAAGAACTGGATGAATTCCTAGGCTACAATAATATACAGACCTAGTGAAAATGCACTGGATGCTGTACTACCACCATACCTTCTAACTGACCAACTTAGTCTTGCTCTTAGTCCCACCAATAAGCCAGACCTAAGCTACTCCCTCAGAATTTCATAAGATATTAGACCTGTGGATTTGAAATAAAGGAAAAGCAGATGAGAATAATAACAATTTCATTGCCTGGAAATGTGACCAGGGGCGAGATGATATGGAGGCAAAGGGGAAGAGAACAGGTCTTCTCCCAGACCAAATGATTTAGAGGACCATCTTATGAGCCACACCTGTCCCCCATCAATTGTCCTGTTCTCACTTCTCTTAAAATTAAATGTCACATGAACACAGACGAACATACTGACCCTTCACCAAAATAGCTCTGAAAATATCATAGAGCTGTGTTTTGTTTGGAGAACAACTTGTAAGGGGGAAAAAATCATCCACTATCAAGAACCTGGAACTCATATAGTGAAGGTTCCACAACCTCTGACTTCAGGATTCCACAAGATTGCCAAAATCCCACAACCTTTCACTGTCAGGACCCCAAGATTTCTAATTACAAGGTGTGAATGGTCTTAGATTTTAAGGTCTCTGATCAGAGTCCTGAAACCTTTGACTACAAGAATCCTGTGACTACCCACTAAGGTCTCATGACCTCTGACTGCCAAAGATTTTAAGAAGTTCATGGCCAACCACACATAGACTGTTCAAATACCCTCTTATGAAGCTATCATGTTTTTCTTCATCTTGGTAACTTTCTGATCTTCTCTACATTATCTCCCCACCAGCTGAAACTATCTAATCAGTTCCAAACACCTTGGCTTTGACTTTGCCATTCTTATTTTTATCTTCAAAACAGCTTCTGCCTGAATCACAGACCTTTGTCTGCAAGCATGATTTCAAACCTCAGAAAAGGTGGTGTCAAATGGCAAAAGGAAGACACAGTCTGTCCCCTTATGACCAGGTCAATGATAAAAAGCCACGGTGTGCCCTTCCAGAAGCGGAACAGACCTTTAAGAATCCCACGTTCTGTCTGCAAGAGATAACACAGAAATCCTATTAAGATGCAGTCAGTATGATAACGGATCTGTTTCCCACTAACCCCGAGTCTGGTCTGCTGGCTTTCTCTCCTATGAATGAGGTAGCCAGGACTATATAATTCAACTCAATAGGAATTTATTGAATACGTACTGTATACAAGTCCCTGAGCTTTGGGGGAGGCCAAGGAGTATCATGGTGTACAGATAATAAATAGCACGATCAGAAGAACCTGATTCTGAGTCATTAAATCGGAAGTTGAGTCCAGGTTCTGACATTAACTAACTCTGACCCTGAACAAATTATTTAACCCTTCTGAGAACTGGAAAGAAATGATTATTAATAATCAATGACTTGAGAAGATAAGTTCCCCCCTTTTATTATAGTCCTCATTTCAAAGTTCAGTCTTTTGAAAGACATGACTGACAAGGAGATTGAATTAACTCTCCCCAATCTTGGTCAGACCCCATCCACCCTACTCAGGTTTGGGTGGGGATAAATTCTTTGAATATATTGCGCAAGACTGGGCAATTCTAAATTATAATCAAAGTTCATTAAATAGGTCCAGCCCCTCAGTGTAATATTCATTCTCCTGTTGATTGTTAACCAATCAGAGTTGGCTGCTAACCTTAGGAACCCTCTTTCAAAGGCATTTAGGTCATGAGCCTGCAACATGATTGTATTTGATATTCAAGAGTGCCACTGACCTCTTTTATTAAAATGCCAGCAGCATTAATAAAATAACTAATTATCCAGAAATTATTTCTCTCAAACTTTTTAAATGTCAGAACCATAGGGGAGAGGAAAAGAGACAGAGACAAAGAGATGTGAAACAGAAAAAGGAGGTCAGGACAAAGTCCCAAGGCAGACCCACGCATAAAAATGGATAAAGATCCTGCAAAGTACAGGAGATGGACAAGACATTTTGCAAAATATCCTGGGTTTTATTTGCTTCATTTTTTGCTTTACTGTACTAAACCACAAAAGCTCCCAGGAGGAAGAAATATTTTCACTCTGGAAAGAAAGAATAGAAATGGGTTCTTTTGGCTAGAGCACACCATTTTTCATATTCAACAGATATGGTTATTAGTGGAGCAAATTCGTCTGTTTTAGATAAACAGATACTTTTGTGTTGGTTTTTTAGAAAATGGGTAATTGAGGGTAGTGTCTCCACAAAAGTTGTACTCTCTGCTTGGACATTCTCACCCCCATAGGTGTAGGTCTGGAATCAGGATCATACTGATGGCACGTTATCACTAACTCCAATACTTTAACACACAGAAGACATTTAGGATTTATTGACTACGACAAAGAAATTGCTTCCTGCCTTCTTTGTTGATGTTCTCCCTGGGGAGCGAACAGTAGTGGCCAATGGATGAGCCCATGGTCCGACAGACAAGTCTGCATTAAGAACAGTGGGGCTTGAGGAAGAAACAAGTGATAGGATTTAGTAACACCCAGATGTGAAGTTCTTTGGTAACTATTTGTTAACCTAACAATACAGATGTCTACTGCCTTCCTGAAGCATGTTTCCGGAATAAAAATAAGAGTGCCTCCCAGGATGAAAACAACAGAACCTGTCTAACCAGGTGATGAGGGCAGCTGAGCTGGTGCAATGGATAGAGCACTGGCCCTGGGAGGACCCGAGTTCAAATCTAACCTCAGACACTTAATAAATACCTAGTTATGTGACCTTGGGCAAATCACTTAACCCCATTACCTTGCAAAAACAAAACTCCAACCCCACTTTACCTCCAAGCATCATCCCAGGTCACAGATCAAGTTGGAAATGACGGGAAATAATCCAAACTAGTGAGGGAACTGAGACTACTTTTGCAAGTTTGGATGACTAGTTGCAAACAGAGTGACAGGAATATAAAGAGGAACCTAATTTCAGAAGGGTATGTGGGATTTGGTTAAGCTTCATTTTATTTCCTCTGCTTCAAACACTGAAATTGCCATTTCCTCTTGGTCACCAAAGTAAGAGTCCCTAATGGGCAAGGACCTTATCTTTTCTGTAAGAACTCTCAGGGGTAGCTAGGTGGTACAGTAGATAGAGCACCAGCCCTGGATTCAGGAGTACCTGAGTTCAAATCCAGCCTCAGACACTTAATAATTACCTAGCTGTGTGGCCTTGGGCAAGCCACTTAACCCCATTATCTTAAATAAAATTTAATAACTCTCTTGACTGTAAATAGATCCAGTGGACACAGTCATCTCTGTATCCCCCAGTGCTTTTATCCACATCAACAGAAGACAGGAGATAAATCTTAGAAGGTGGTCCAAGGCACAGGATCATTAAATCCTCTGTTTAGGGTCATGCAGCTACTGATGGATCTGGTCTGACTCCAAGTACAGGACTTTAGGGAAAAAAATGATTGTCGAATGAATCTGAAAGGAGAAAGAGGTGGGTGTAGAGTGGATTGGAAAAATATGCTCCAAGGTGAAAAGGAAGGAATGAGTGGGAAGTGCTTATAATATGAAAATAAACTTGCTAAGCACTGGGGTTATTGCTTGTCCTTGGATCTCCAATAAGGTCATGATATCAGGGATGGGATAAGAATAAATAAAAAAGTGATCTCCAGGAGAACCTGAGGATCATCTAGAAAGGACCCGGAGAGCTGTGGAAAAGCATGGTGATGAATCAGTTGACTTTAATGCCAGGCCCAGTGATAGCACCAAATTAGTTTCTGCTGGTGACCCAATGTCAGAATCGAGGACCGGGGTCCAAGCAGAACCATAACAATAATTCCTCCTCATGGTCAGAATGCTTCCCTGGGCATCTTAATCTCTGAGCTTTCCTAACTTGCTCCAAGCCAGGTCTCCATTTTATTCCAGTTTTTCCTAGTCTGTCCTCCCTGTGGCAGCTAGCACCTTCCCTCCAAGATTACCTCTGATTCATATTGTATCTATTTTACATGTATTGCACACATTGCACACACCCTCCTAGGCTGTGAGCTCCTTCAAGGCAGGGCCTGTTTTTGTCTGTCTTAGGATGTCCAGGGTTTACATATAGGAAATATTTAATCAATGTTTGTTGATTGTTCTCTACCTTAAACACACCCACTTGATTCCTTCCAGCTCTATTATTATTTTACACCCATTCCACCCACCCCCAACACACACACACACACACACACACACACATACAAACATACCATAAATCAAGAACTCAAAAGATCTTGAGTCAACATCATGTCACAGATGAGGATACTGAGGCCCAGAAAAGTGAAGCACCTGGCCAGTGACACCAACATTGCCCTCCTCTGCGGGACAATCTCCAACTTCTCAGTATCTTCCCAAAACATAGCATCAAGAACCAAATCCAGTGTTACAGATGTGACCTTACCAACTAAGGGTATAGCAGGCTCACCACCTCACTTATCTTGGATACTCTGCCTTCTTAATACAAAGATCCCATCAGCTATTGGCTCTCTTTCACCTAGAGATTCACACTGGGTTTATGGCTACCATCTCCAGATCTTTCTCAAAAAAAAAAATTGTTCATGTCTCCCCAATGATGAAATTTTTAACCCAAAAATATTTTACACTTATGAGTAGCTAGAATGCATAAAACACTTTTAAGGTTTCCAGAGTTCTTTTATCTCCACTTTGCAAATGAAGAAACTAAGACACTAAGGGACTTGTCTAGGCTGCAGATTCCAAGTCCACACTCTCTCCACTTCACCACTTGGCTGCCATCCATCACTATTTGATAGTATCTTGTTAGACAGTTATGCTAAGGAAGGAACAGCTAAAGAATTCTTCCGGAGGAAACAGATGGATGTTCTAAAAGACAATCAATCTCATGCCCTCTCAGAAAAGATGATGTGGTGCCAGCAGAGCAGTACACTGAGAATAAAATGCTCCCCATGATCCAACGAGGACTACTTCCAACTGGCAGAATGAATGAACAAAGACTCCATGGTACATATAGTATCTATACAGGGCCTTGAAGGACAGGGAAGTTTTCTAGAAGGCAAAAATAACGAACAGTCTTACTACTCAGCTTTGAGACTATAAGGAGCATTTCTTATACATCATTTAAGTGATAATTACCTAATATTTTACGGCTTTATAGATATTACCAACCCTGTAAGGCCACTTCCCAAATCCTTCCTCATTCAAGTCCACAACAGAACCCAAGTTCTCCCATCTTTTAAATCAATTTCCAACTTACCTGGTACCTACATACCAAATATTACAGATCATCAAGAACTCAGTAAATAAGTTACTGATTTCCCTCCAAATTCAAATTCTACTTTTTCAGGTTCATTCAAGTTTAAATTTATAAAATTTTATTCTTGGAGTTAGAAGGCACAGTGGAAGGATGACCAGCCATGGAGTCAGGAGGACCTGAGTTCAAATCCAGCCTCAGATAATACTTAACTAGTTGTGTGGCCTTGGACAAACTACTTAATCCCATTGCCTTGCAAAAAAATAATCCTAAAATTTATTATTATTTGTTCATGGAAAGGACATTTTGATGTAAGAGCCTCCGTGTCATTTTCAACCTAATTCTTGAAGATTAAAATAATGCAAGGTCAGCTGAAATTGAACAAATTTAACTGCTAGGGAAGCAATTCTGAGACTAATCCAAAGTGAAATGATCTCTCAGGTCTCCTTAGTTCTAAATCCAATAATCCTAAGAAAGGGACAATCCAGAAAATAGCTAACCTCATTAGGACTGGTTCAGATAGCTGTTGTCATCTTACCCATAAACTCCTAAGCCAGATGGACTTTCAAGTCAAAACTCCTTTGCAAAGCACTGCAGTATCCATAGCAACCTAAAGAAACCCAATTGAACTGTCCTTGCCCCGTGACAAATATTTTATTAACTGGAGTGCCTGCTTCAAAAATGAGCAATCTGTGATTGTCAGAATTATACAGATGAAAAGTAAAATATTTAGAATTAACAGATAAAGAGCCTTTGAAAAAGGAACACTATTGGGCGGCTAGGTGGCACAGTGGATAAAGCACCAGCCCTGTAGTCAGGAGTACCTGGGTTCAAATCTGGTCTCAGACACTTAATAATTACCTAGCTGTGTGGCCTTGGGCAAGCCACTTAACCCCATTTGCCTTGCAAAAAAAAAGGAACACTATCATTAAGTGGATCCTACAGAGGGACAGGACAACTTTTGCAAAGATAACCAAGAAGGCAAATGTGGATTTCTGCACTTGAAGCAAATCTTTTACTTGGACACTGAACCAGTAACCACCTATACGTATAGCAAAGTAAATTCTGCATATTTGAAACACAGAACACAAACACAAATTTTTAAATAAAAAAGATTTATTTCCAAGACTTGTAAAACAGCTCCTGAAAGATCAACTTTCCCAGAAAACCATAGATACACAATAATGCTTTTTTTCTCTATTTTTCCCTACTATTAGAATGTGCATTAGAATCAAAATACGAAAACGGTAACACAAATCACCATTCTTCAACAATGTGGGAAAGGGTTAGAGAAAGGCTTGAGGAACAACATGTTTACTTCAAGCACTAAGAAGAAAAGATGAGCACAAATGAATGAATCATGAGCTATATAGGAATGAAACCTTTGGCACTAGGAATCAGGGTGTTTTGTCACTTAGCATTCACGGGGATCATCAAAGTGCTTAGTGTCAAAGGAATGAAACCACCAGAATTCAAGCAACTTTGTCAGATATACACTGAACATCCTATATACAGCATATCATTCTCTGTCCATTCTTGCACACACTGGCAGCAACTCGGAAAGGGAAGGAAGGGCTGAATCCCCTGCCCCCCCGTACTTTCTATTTAAAACAAAACAAACCATTTTAAACATCAATCCTGTTTCACATAAACACAGTTTTAAGTACAATATTTGTGCAAGAGAGGGACTAATAGAACATACAGATTAACAAAGACCCAAAGAGGATAAAAGCATCTGACTCCTTAGACAGCTTTCCGATGGTATTCAGGAGGGGCAACCTCATAGTCACTGGCGCTAAATAGCGCTGAAGAATTCTTTGCCAGGTATCTAGACAAAGAGAGGAGTTTGTGGTTAAAGAGACACAATCAATCTACCTAGCCCCACACCTATTAATGACTTTAATAATCGCATATTTTATACATTATTTATTCCCTTTAAAGATCCCCTTAAGCAAAGCCTTGTTCAAAGAATCCTATTTTAACATTACAGATCTAAGTTTAACCATCAAAGATTAAAATCCTGAAAAAATACTCTTTGATCATTTTCTCCTATTCAATAATTTTTACCCTCATTTACTTTAAAATTTGAAACCACAATTCAAGTAGTTTAGCTATTTAGCACTACAAAAAGTATTGTCTACTAAACTGCATAAAAACAGTGATCAAAAGGTATATGAATGGAAGTAGCTCCTGGCTCAAGACACAAGTTTCCAAAGTCTGACCATATGCATGATAATATCTAAGGCAAATTCTTTCAGTGCTTAAAAAGCAATTTATCAAGTTATATACAAACACTTCAAAATCAAAGCTTGGAGGTGGAAATGACCTTGGAGGAAAATGTGGTCCAACTCCAACATTTTGCAAATGAGGTCAGTTAGGTCAAGAAGGAAGGGCCCCAACCAAGATGAAACAGCCAATCAGTGGTACTGCTACATTTAGCAGCTTTGGTGCCTCCCATTTTAGCAATCTTTGTATTACAGACCCACTTTTACTTCTTTCATCTACATTACTATACTTACTTTAAGAAATCATGCAAATAATTCAGCAATAAAGCCAAACTCTTCTCATCAAGGGGTGTATAAGCCAGCATTGCTCCAATTCTCACTATTTAAAACAAAAGAACAGAGGGTTGATAACGATGTCCTCTCCATCAAGACTCCATTAAAGATACAGTCTAAAAATATATAGTATTATCTATCATGTTTGAAAATAAAGCTCAAGAAGAGAGCAGAACCAAGAGAACATTGGATACATTAACAACAGTGCTGGGAGTTGGATCAATTATGGACACAGCTCCTCTTGGTGGTTTTGGAGATCAAGGACCATCCTGAGAGACCTCTTATGGATAATGCCAACCACATCCAGAGAGGAAAAAAAAAACCCAAAATGACAGAATCTGAAGGTATGCTATGTTCACTTTTTAAAAACTTCTTTTGTTTTTCCCTCTTATCTCAAGTTTTTTTTTTCTCTTCCCTTAGCTCTAATTCCACTTATACAAAATGACGAATATGAAAATATGTAAAACACAAATGTATATGATCAACTTTTGCCAAACTACCATCAAGAAGGGGGGAGGGAAGGAAGGATAGAAGAAAAATGTAGAATTTATGAATTTTCAAATGGATGAATGCTGCAAAAATAAATAAACAAATAAATAAATAAGGAAATAAGTGCAGCTTAAGCTGTTCAAATTCAACCTCATTAATTCAATTAAGTCTGGATTTTGAAAAGCTACACCTCTGACTTTTACAGGTTTCTCACTATTTCTGCTTTTCAGATATAAACCAGAAGCTATTTTTCATTTTAGACAATTGCTTCACATTTATTATTAAGTTTTGATCAAATCATCAAGCACTGCTGAAGAAGAGCCTTGGGTCAAGCAGTGGGAACACAATACCAAGCAGCGAGACATGTCTGGTAGGTCAGGGAACAATGCATACATACCAAATAACCGTAGCAGGTGTGGTGCTCCGTAGACTTGCGACATTGGGGCATCAGGGTGATCAGCAAGTATCTCCGCATACTGCGGCCTCTCGAATTTGTAGAGTAGTTGAGTGCCCAACATAACATTGAAATATTCTTTGATTCCTGCCACCACTTCATTCACAGCATACTCCCTGCAAACACAAATCACCCCAAGCATGAGTAGAAGCAGAGGCTGAATGGGAGAAATGGAGCTTTGGGTGGCTCAGGCAGACAATGCTTCATTCCTATGGTCTCCCAAATTGATCTTTCATTTCCCTGTGTTTTGTCTTCTTAACTACAAGAGCATTAGGGGGATCTACCAGCCCAGCTCAAGCTGGGGCTACCATCTGTTGTTTCATCAAATTAACAAAATTAAAGGGGATTTTCTCAAAATAACTTAGAATCTTCTTTCCAAAACCTGGGTTGATGAGAACTGTCTTTAGATATGAGGCCTATCTAGCATTTCTATTTTACAGCATTAAAACTTAAAAACAACAGTGATGAATTCATTTTTAGCTTATTCATCAGAATAAAATGTTCAATCTAAGATTCTTTGATTAATCTCCATGAATGACTTCTCTTTCTTCTGAACATAAAGATATATTTAAAGCTAATGAAATAAGAACATATAAGTTTCATTGAAGCCTTGGGTCAATCAATGATCCAGGGAAAGATTTTCCAACCATATTACCAGACTGAAATCTGTCATATCCTGAGGCTAGTAATCAAAGGAGATTAACACAGTTAAGCACTTTGCCTACCTAGATATATGTTAACTATTCATGTGGCTTGTTCTTATCAACATTACTACTGCTACTAAACTCAAGGCCATAGGTTGAATTAGCCATAACTTTTGTTCCATCCTCAGTTACACCACTGAACCTTGTCCTAAGACAAGCTAAAGGTGACAGTAAAATCAGTGGCTATGGAACAGGAATATGGTTGGTCCATGTGAAACCCAGGCTCTGTCTCACTACTGCACAATTAAATGAGTTAAGTGGATACAGACAAAATTCAGAAGCAAGCAAATTAATCTTTACAAATACGGAACAAAAGAGAGGACAGATCCTAGTAGATGTTTTTCTAGAGATTTCCTGAAAGATTGGGTATCTAGATGGTATTACCTGGAAAGCCTAAAGGCTAGTGTCAACCCCAATTCCATTGATTTCTAATCACTGAGTCTGTCTCTAATTTGGAGACCACAGAACATAGAAGCAAATAATTGTATATAGTTGGTGGACTAGATAGTTAAATGAAATGTTTTTATAGTATAATCACAGAGTCCTCTCTCTCTCAGGGAAGTTCACTACAGGAACAGATAACAGGAAAGAATGGGAGGAGAGGAACTTCCTAGAAAAGAACAACCCACTTTTATCAATTTCTGATGCTGTATATTTTTAAACTAAGTACAAACACAAGATGACCATCTAAATTAGAAAGATAAATCATATTTTTTGCACAAAAGGTATACCTGGCACTTCTAAAAGGTTTTTTTTTTTTGGTTAGTCATTTTACTCACTTAAGAAAATATAACATGCTTACTTATTATCTGTGTTTCCACGTGATTTCTTATAACTTGCATAATCTTCTAGGATTGAGTCCACACTCTTCTTGGCAGGAAGATAAAAAAGCTGCAAAAACCAAAATGTAGTTCAACATCAGCAGTCTTACTCATTAAAAAAAAATAAATTGGGCAGGTTTCAAAGGCATTAAAACTCATGAAGATCATTACGAGTCAAAAATAGAAAAGCTTGTTTTTCTTAATATAAATTTATTTTTTCAACTACATGCAAAGAGCTTTCAACATTCTTATTTTAATAAGATTTTGAGTTCCACATTTTTCTCCCTCCTTCCTTTCCTCTCCCATCCTTTTGACAGCAAGCAATCTGATGTTATTCATGTATATCTCTGTTAAACATATTTCCATATTAGTGATATTGTGAAAGAAGAATCACAACGAAAGGCAAAGGAAAAAACCATGAGGGAAAACAAAACATAAAGCATAAAACAAATTTAAAAAAAAATGGAAATAATATGCTTTGATTTGCATTCAATCACTTTCTGGATGTGGATGGAATTAGGAATAGGAAGGTTTTTTTAAATATTCATGATCTATTGACCAAACCAATATGGACTATAATCAAAAAGATAACAATACACTGGCACCTACTATGGAAAGGGCAACTAGATCTTAGCGCTGTCATAGGCTAATTTCTATTTTGGAACAAGGCATTAACTAAACTACATAAATCTGAGATTTTTTTTCTCATGAAAACCTCTAAAACTCTGTTCAACAAGCAATTATAAGACAATAACACCATTCTTTTATACTCCTGAAAACAATAAATTGAGTGAGGTAACAAAAGAATTCTTCAAAGCACAGATGCCTTTTATTTGTTCATGAAAAACAGTTAACTCACAAAAGATTTAGGAAAAGTTTCCTAAAAAAATTTACAAAAAAATAGAATCAAATGCATAACTGCTCTGACATTAAATAAAACTGTACACAAAGTTATAATAATAAAAAATAAAGCACTTAACCAATTATTCAATATTCAAAATTTTATATGCTTAATCGAATTCTCTCCAAGTATTCCTTTCAGGACTGTTATTTTAAAGTGTTCTTCAATAAGTGTTTTTTATCACAAATATAACTGAGTTCCATTATAAATGACTTATGACATTCATTTTACTAACATACTGCAGTGTTGGACCAAATGTGGCAATATGAATAGGGGGCCATAACTGAAGTCAAGGGCCCAGTCCTGCCTCTTGACACAAACCTACCATGAAATCCTTGGAGAGTCACTTAGCCTTGGGGTGCACCCCCCATCAAGGGTTCTTTAAGACATAGACTTAAGTTGCTAAACTGTGTTGATTCACCCAGTTGGGTTGGGAATGCTCCACACACTAATGAAACACAGGGAAAAGCTACCTTTGCTGCTTCCACAACTATCCTGGGGCTCCAGAAGTCCTTTTACCCTCAACCATTAACTGAAAAGAGCCTGAGCTTGATGGCATTGTAAGTCTACACACCTACATCAGCATTAAAGGATTTAGCATATGAAACTAGGACAATTCACACCATCATATCTGAAGTATTCCTATAGACAGTACTATGATCTCATCTGCGCTCTGGATGACCTAACTGTTGCCCCTCCCCGTGTTGGGTGCTCTGCCCCTATTCTGTTTATTAATTTGGCTGGCATCCTTGTACTTACAAGTACAATGACTATGTACCTCCATCTCCCTTTGTGAAATGCTTTTAATTCCTTTGAGAATGCTGCATTCTATGACTCAAAAGCAAACCATACCCAGAGTTTCATTATTAAAAAATGAATATAAAAGGAAAAAATCAAAAGAACGTCCATCTTTTAACACAAAATAAACTATTCCTGGGCAGCTAGGTGGCACAGTGGATAGAGCACCGGCCCTGGAGTCAGGAGTACCTGAGTTCAAATCCAGCCTCAGACACTTAATAATAATTATCTAGCTGTGTGGCCTTGGGCAAGCCACTTAACCCCATTTGCCTTGCAAAAAAAACCCCCAAAATAAAAATAAACCATTCATTCATTCATTCATTTATTTATTTATGCCTTCCATAAAAGTTTTAATTTCATTTTATTGTTGGCATCAAATAAATGGCACCAGTTCCCCTGCAAGAAGTTAACCATAAAGGGTCAAGTATTAACAAAATGACTAAATGTGGTCTATTCTATAGGCTATTCTCACTACCTCCCTCTTACATGATTAATTGGTTAATACTGGACGGTAAAGTCAAAAAGAATTACATAAATGTTTCTCCACTAAATGACAGATTTGCTAAAAATATCTAAAAATACCTTTCTTATTTATATTCATGATTGCAACACTGTCCACTAAACCATTTTGAGACAAACATAAATAATTAATATTCCTTGTAAAGGATGAGTTCTCTTAAAAGAAAAATTACCTGTTTTTGTCTGGTAATCAAGTCCCAGTCATCAACAAGCCAAGGTTTCAGCTCTTCAGGAATCTTTACTTTAACTTCAACTCTGTTCATAAATGTTTCTTCCTAAACAATGAACAAAATAAAAAGAATATTTTCTTCATGATAAAAAAAAAATCCGAGAGACATTATTTTTCAAGGTCCTAAAGATGACTAAATTATACAATATATTTAAATATTCAAATGGTACTACCCTTCAAAGCTTTCATATAAAATCAAAGAATCAAGTTACTTGGAGGGAAAAAAATTTATTTTGAATCAATGGGGGAAAAACATTTCAAGTAAAACAAACCTGTGACTTATATTCTTAAATCTTAAAATTATTTTAAATATAGATGAGATTTCATATTTATTGGTGATATTTCAAGCAGTAATTTATATCTACCAGCTACAGATAGCTTCTAGCCTATACTATCTAAAGTTTATAATTTCACTTCAAACATGAAAACCATGTAAGAATAATTAAAATCTACAACATGCTGTCAACCAAAAGCAATGAAATAACAGCGATAAAATATATGCATATATTTTATTAATTACAAAAGAACTATGTAAGTTCAGATTTATAACTATACCCAATAAGATGAACTCTTTCACAATGTTTTTTATGCTATGAAATTATTGGCCGGGCTAAACATGCTCTATCTAATCAGCTAGAACTAAAAGTCATCAGACTATATATATAAATAGTTCAGCTATCTAATGTCTTGAGAGCAAAGGAAAAGGATGCAAATACAGTCACTTCACAAAAAAAGTAAAAAAGTAGTCAGCCAAACACACAAAAGTAGCACATCTCAGTTACAGCGTTTCTGGCAAGAAGGAAGCTTGGTAAATGATAGGTCAAAAGTGGTTTCAGTCTTTAAGAAATTCAACTTCATTAGACATTTATGAATTATTATATGGTCATTTATGAATTAAAAGCTTCATGGTGTTAAATGTGTCAAACATGATTGCACAAAGAAGTATGATGTATCTGATTTTCAAATACTAACTACATAATTGAGTCTAAGATAACACTTTGATGTTGTGAAGAAAAATTTTTTGTACTTTAGAATCCTACATCCATGAAGGGGCATGGATTTATATTTATAAGCAATTTAAAATCAAAGAAAAAACATACACTTTCAACTGTTGGATCTACTCGGGCCCTTTTTTTCCGAGGTGGTTGAGGTGTTTCACTGGTACTACTACCCTCTCCAATTCCAGGAGCTAAAAAAAATAAAAAATAAAGTACCCCAAATTATATTTAACAAAATTTTGCTACTAAGACACAACATTTTTAAAGAAAATGTCATTTTACAGATTTTTTCCATTTTGTAATCATTTAATTATGTCCATTATCTAGAGATTATTCCAAATCAAGTTAAAGAACAATAATATCTCTTCAACTACTCAACAACACAAGCAAAATGTGATGGTATAATTACGTTACTATCTTGTATTTATATATTCACCTTCCTGGGACTCATTAAATCTCTTTGACAAAGATTAGTAACCCCACATTTAACAGGTAGGAAATGCAGCAAACCAAGTCTAGTGACCTATAATTAAGTCCCATTTTCTCTAATAACTATGTATGGCAGCTTCAACAAGCACTTCTTAATCACTGTGCCAGGTGAAAAGAAGTATTTCCTTATCCTCACATTTGAGGAGCAAAGAAAATAAAGCAGGAAGATGAAATAAAGAAACTACTACAGGGGCAGCTAGGTGGCACAATGGATAGAGCACCAGCCCTGGAGTCAGGAGGACCTGAGTTCAAATCCAGCCTCAGACACTTAATAATTATCTAGCTGTGTGGCCTTGGGCAAGTCATTTAACCCCAATGCCTTGCAAAAACATAAAAAAATAAAACCTAAAAAAAAAAAAAAACTACTACCAAAAAATGGTGGCTAGATATAATGAGGTAGCATTGTAAATTTGTGACAGTAGGACTAGAGAACAAGGCATGGGTGATATTTTGGAGGATAACACACTTTGACAACAGATTACTGACATCAAAGATGAAAAAGATAAAAATAATACTAAGGTTTCAAACACTTGACTGGTTAAGCAGTTGAAAATTAGAGGTTAAAACAGACTTAGGTCCAGAGGTTGGGAACGCGGAAGACATGTACTACAAGTTCAGCAGCTTCACCCAGAAGCTGGCCGGGGCCTGGGCCTCATCCGCCTACAGCCCTCAGGGTTTAAAACCTGTGGCATCCTCAGAATCACCACCTATCCTATTTGCCACACCAACAAAATTTGCCTCAGAAATAGCTCCATATGATTATGCTGGGAAAAACAAAGTTCCAGAGCTGCAGAAATTTTTTCAGAAGTCTGATGGTCTACCTGTCCACTTGAAACACGGTCTACCTGACCAAATGCTCTATCGGACCACCATGGCTTTGACTCTGGGAGGGACCATCTACTGCCTGATAGCTCTCTACATGGCTTCACAACCCAAAAATAAATGAACTGCATTTCATAATACTGATTTATTAACAAGAGTTTTGGCATAAAACCCTTTGAATTGTCTATTTTCCTAATAGTGATTTTTTTGACCTGTGTAAGTTTATATTGTTCAGAATGAATTAGAGGGCTGATCAATGAGGAAACATTTTGGTTGGTTGGTTTCTGAAAAGAAGTGGATTATCAGAACATTTTGAAGTTAGTTATTATTCAAGCAAAAGTGATGATGCCCTTCTAATTTGACCTCTCATTTCTCCAGAGGTTGGCAGGCTAGCTCATTCACAACTCACTTTGATAAGGCCACCAGAGATTTCTGGTTGTGCCTTCCAGCCCACAAGAGAGAGATTCTAAGTTGGGGAAGCTTTTCTGTCACCAGATGTGCTGGGAGGAGGGGATTCACTGAAGCCAGCACCAGTAATAGCAAGGCCTTTAACATCCTGATGCCAAAAATCTGTTCCTTCTGACACCACAGGTTTCACTGGGAATTTAATTAGTTGTTAATTTGGGGAATTTTTTCATCTTGCAGCATGGTATTAATAGAAATTATATTGTTAACTATCCATAATACCTGTAACTTTGTCATATAGTTTCAAAGAGGTTATATGCCTGATCTTTAAATATTCCAGAAATGAAGATTCTGTATTTATTCCACCATGGGAACAGAACAGCTCTTATTGAAAGTTTTGCATGTTGGACTGAACTGTTGTACAGTATTTCCCTCCCTGTGGTTCTTCTTTACTCTTGTTAAATTGCTGTAGCCTTATGGTATAATTTATTTTTGCTTGTGGGATAAATGCAAGAATTGAGAAGTTAAAAAAAAACAGACTTAGCAAAGAAAAGTTTGGGACATATGTAATTGGACATCCAGGTGTTAACAACCTATAGTGAGCCTAAGATAGAAATCTGAAGCCCCAGAGAAAAGTTAACGGTGAAAGAAATTGATGGGGGAAGCATCTAAATGGGAATCAAAGCTAGGAATTATATTATCAAAAGAGAGTACACATAAACACAAGAAAAGCAAGTGAAGGACAAACATTTGAGATTTTCAACATTAAGGACTAGCCCCTTTCCCAATTAAACAACTAGTAGTGACAGAAAAGTAGTAGCTGTGTTTTATTTTGAAAATTTCTTCTGAAGAAATATTTTTAATAATTAGCAACCTAACAAGGTATCATTCAGAATTGCTGTTAGTTTTGTCCTTTGTTCTCAAAGAGAATTAATGACATCAGGAAAGTGATGCTGTGATATGCAAGTGAACTGGATTTAAGTGAGGGAGGGCTATGCAAAGTCACCAGTGTTACTTTCTCCTCCAGAGCCATCTGGGTCAAGTGGCCAGATATGGATCAGGACAACTGGAGATAGTCTGAGATACAGTGGGAAACCCTGGGTCTTTTTCTTTCCCAGGTTTCAGTTTAACTATAGCAAGGCCCACATAGTAATTATGGTTAGGTTAAGGAAAAAAGATTAGGATGAGACAGGCCTCCTTAACCTAGCAAAAAAAAAAAAAAATCAGTCTGAACAGAGAAACCCTGAGGGTTTCTGGCCAAACAGAAACAATTGCTATTTACATTCACTCTTAGAAGTCAAAAAGAATCAAGTTCAAATCTAACCTCAGACACTTTTCTACTTGAGTGACCCTGGGCATGTAACTTTAATACTGAACCAGCTTATCTATCAGTAAAATGAGAAAAATAGCACCCACCTCAGGGCCATGGTGAGCACCCAATGAATAATAAGAGTAAAGTGCTCAGCACAGAGTCTGACATGTCCTCTAGCTCAAAAATGTTAAGTAGGGAACAAGTAAGGGAGAAGGGAGTGTAAAGTCAGCTTAATTTCACAGAAGCCCTAAAGTTCATGCTTTTCTTCATAGTTGAAATGAGTAGGAGAAAGAACAAGAGCAAGACCCTTTACAACAAGGCTGAGGAAAGGAAACTCCACAAGAGAGTCTTCCTGTGTAAACAATGTACCAGGAAAATGAGAAAGAGCAGCACACAAGTCTCATGCTAAAGGAGTTCTATGAATATCCTGTTCAAAGCTTAGCACACTACACTTAAATGGCCTTGATTAAAATGTTTAAAAAAGGTACCTTGGATATAAAATTATTTCTATGTAAAATGTGCCATATTTACAGTGAACATTATTATTCATTACAATTAACAATGACAAATTTAACTAAAACGAGTTTAAAATTTAGATCTCTAATAAAATGAAAATAAGAAAATTAATGTTCTTACTTTTCTGTTTGTTCTTTTTGGTTTTCCTAGAAGGTGGGAAGAAGAGAGTGGAAGAGAAGAAACAAAAAATTAATTTAAGTAAAATATTTCCTAATTAAAAAAATTCATCCCCTTCACTTTACTCAATCTTGATGGTTAATTTGTGCAGCAATGACATTATCTGCAAAGGCCACAGGAGTATTAAGATATTTTCCTGTTCAGACCTAAACAGGATGAATTTACATCATCTACCAAAGGATGAGAAAGAAGAAATACAAGACCTCTAGAGAGGCTGCCATGTGACATTTTATCATCATCAAAGCAGTCATGAAAATACTTAGCTTTTCTTCCATGAGAGTCACTATTTAATAACATGAATATTTCAAGATTCAATCATTAAAACCAGTTGTACTATTTAAGCATGTCATCTAAAACTAGAGAAAATCAACCATCACAATAACCTTTTCCATGGAAAACAAGCTGGTTTCATACTGACATAAGTGATGCTTTGATGTTTTGACATGTAACTTTATTGCTAATTCTAAATTAAAAGCTTTTAACACATGGGAGTCAAAAATCAGATTTTAAATCATGTTATTAGCAGCAGCAGCAACAGCAGCAAGGGTTTCATTCTGTCTTCACTCCTTGGAGCCAGAACTCATTGGTTTCATTGGCCCTGTAGTATAAATGTCCCTGGAGGTCAGCATCACAGATTCTCTGTGCAATCTCAGTCTAGTCACAACACAGCATGAGTCCATTTTTCCCCATCATTGTGTTTAGAAACAGTTTAACCTGTAGTCTTTCATTTATTCCAAAGTAAAATGGAGGCCTGATTGTTTTGTCCCTGACCCATGATGAGGACTGGACTGGACTTGACTTGGATCTGACACTACCAGTTGGGGAACATTTAACCTCTCTGAGTCGGTTTCCTCATCTGTAAAATGGAAATAATATGTGCAGTACACCTCCCTCACAGGGTTGTTGTGGGGACTGAATGAGATTACATACATAAAGCACTTTGTGATCCTTAAAACATTACAGAGATTTGATTTATCATTAAATGGGAAAGAGTATCTTCCTCTACAACACCCGTGTGAATATCCTCAAGTATTAACCAAAAGCTCCTCCAATGCTCCATCACAGCCAAGAAAGGACCCCAGCTTCTCAGAGGTTACCTCAGGGCATGGTTCTAGTCACACATGACAGATTGACAAGCTTTCTGTCACCAGAGAACAAATGTATCTGCAGAAAGAATTCATGCCAGAAAGCCAATTGCCTTCTGAATGCCAATATCTATGAAGGGATGGCAAAAGGATGGGGGATCTGCCTATCTAGTTTTGATGGTGATGGAATGATCAAAAAATAAATCCTAGATCCCTCAAGCACCAAATTATTAAGAAATCCATGCATCAGGATATCTAAAGAGGTTAAATGGATTTTTCTATTAGTTTTCATCAAAATAGAAAAAATGTAAAAGAGAATTTTTTTACCCTTTTTTGTGTCATGGCCCTCTCTTAACCTAAAAACCTATGGATCCCTTCTCAGCATGTTTATAAAAACATAAATAAAATACACAGGATAGCAAAAGAAATCAATTAAACAAAATAGTTATCAAAATTAAGTTTGTAGGTTAAAAAACCATGACACAGAAAATGCTCAATTAACTAATGTTAACTGTAGTTTGATTAGCATTACAATTCAAATTTACTTGTCCTTAAGTGCCTATTTGTACAGTTTCAACGATAAATGTAACTAAATAGGGTCTTTAAAGAATGAAAAATATTTTATTTTTTAGGGACTTACCCCCTATAGTTAGAAGGAACTTCAAGTTATCCATAGTAATTTCACCAAGGTGATTTGTGGAGTGGCCTGCTTCATTGTTTATAATGAATGTTCAAGATTTATGACCAGTCAAACAATGGACTATGTTTTTTTTTGACAACTGCACAAAAGATCTTACAAAAATCAAGTTTCAAATATAAACTTCTCTCATTCATGTGCTTACAGATGTGTGTGTAGCAATTGCAAGTAGAAAGAACCCCAGATTTGGAATCCTAACATTTGGAGCTCCATTTCCAGTTTTGTCATGAATTAGCAGGGCAAGACCCTTAACCTGAAACTCCAGTCTCTCTTCTATAAAAGGAGAGTAATGCTGTTCATTCTCTCTGCCCTTGTGTGAGTGGGACTGTGAAAAGCAAAGAAGTTAATAGAGCTTGTAATCAGCAAGTGTTTGAGAATGGCACGCTATTACTGTACCTTAAATCTAAAAATTTAGTAAATGTGTTCTATCAAAGTTCAAGTTTTTTCATTGGGTGAAAAATAAGGGTGTTGGAGCAGACATTAAGGTCCCTTCCAAGTTCAACATTCTGAGTTGGTTATATAGCACAGATCAAAAATTAACTTCTTCACAGTCTTTTTCCCCCAAGATATATGAAATCATGAAGGTCAGGGCAGCTACATGGCTAGAGCAATAGCCCTGGAGTCAAGAGAATCTGAGTTCAACTTACTAGCTGTGGGGCCTTGGGCAAGTCACTTAACCCCACTGCCTCACAAAAACAAACAAAAAATATTAGAAAAGTATAGTTGAGAGATCACCTGATAGATCTAGAGATCACAGGTCTCAAAATGATCGACAACCTTGCTCCATCCAGTCATACCAACCATGTGCAATCTGTAACTGTCTGGCATCCTTAACATATATCTTGTTCTGACAAAGTATGTGAATTTTGGGGAATAGGCAAGAGATTCTACAAATCATAACTTTGATAATTACCCAATGCCTCTTTTTGGCCACTGTTTCTAATTTAAATTCTCTATTTCACTAAAGAAGTGATAGGGATACAACAAATGTTAATTCATATGGTATCCCACACATGTTGTCACTCAGTAAGAGGGGAAATGATTACTAGACAATGAGCACTCAGGACACAAGATTGATATTCTGGACAGGATGCCAGCTTTAGGAGTCTGGAGAGACATGGACACTAATCCCACTTCTGATATTTATGAACTGTAAGTCCGCTGAGCCTCTATTTCCTCATCTGCAAATAATGCCTGGGGTTGCTATCTCAGAAAGCTGTTGTGAAGACTAACATAGTGAATATAAAGCATTTTGTAAAACTTAAAACACTCTGTCAACTATTCTTTTTACTAATTAACAGTCAATACACAGTATTTTCCAAGACTGTAAAAACCTGGAAAAGAGTGCATTAGGTTCTGAGTCTGAGGACTGTTCAAATTACAAACCAGATAGAACCACTTAGCCTCTTCTAGGCTTCAGCTTCCTCATCTGTAACCCAGAGAATGTACCAGATGCCTGACATCCATGATACCCTTGGCTCTAAATCTATTATGCTCTGATTATACATCTGTAGTCAACATCAGGCAAAAAAGATCCTACATTTCACAGCCAGCAAAGAGGGAATATAAATTCTTAGCCACTCGCTATAAATGTGAACCTAAGAATCATGTCAAATCACAATTGCTACAAGGACATCCCAGTCTAGTCAAATTTCATGGATTCAAAGGACCTGAAAACAAAACAAAGGTACACTGAATTACTGATTATGGATCATGGACTATCGTCTTTAATAGTCCAAATATCCCTTTAATAGTCCAATTAACCCATGAGTAAAGGATAGTTTTAAATTATTCCAATTTGAATAAAAATTTGTGAGAGTCTACATAATGTATATGATAAACATGTAATCCTAACAAATTAGAAAGGTTTATTACTTAACTCTCTTTTTGCTCTATGTTCTTCTCTTTCTATACAACCCTCTAACAATTTCTGGCATTGAAGGGCTATCAGTATGAGAAATGACCTATGTTTAATTGTACTACCTAAGAATTCTTTCTACATCTTAGGCTTTTAGGAGATGGGTTCTTTATTTTATTAAAAAAAAATCTATAGTGATGCTCTAATTTCAGCAAACCTGAAATGTAGTGTCATAAAGTATGAAAGATTTCCAAATAAAGGAAAATTTCTATTCATTTCATTATCAAACATACCCCAAGTTTCTCCAAAGTTCTTGAAAATTACCACATAATTTTTAACTCAGCATTTTCAAGCTAAAAATGTATCCGTGGCTCCTTTTTTCAAATTACCAAATGCTTAAGTAGGGATCCCAAAATTTAATTCAAGGTATCCTTAAACACGTACACAGCTGAGCCTTCAGCCAAAATGTCCGATTCCTGCAGTTTCTTCAGTATTCTTTCAAATCCAAGCTTCAGTGTCCCCTCGGTATACTTTTTTCCCCCCACAACTATAACTGAGACCTCTACTAAGGTAGAAAGGTAGGACAGGCATTATTCTGTGTCTCAAAGATTACAAGAAAGTACTGGGGATCACATATTCAAGCTACCATGGCGTCTTAAGTTAGAC
Source organism: Macrotis lagotis (assembly GCF_037893015.1). Classification (NCBI taxonomy): domain Eukaryota; kingdom Metazoa; phylum Chordata; class Mammalia; order Peramelemorphia; family Peramelidae; genus Macrotis; species Macrotis lagotis. Next base: position 35,916,429 of record NC_133661.1, on the reverse strand, counting down.
AATAACTCAAAAGATCTAGTCCTTTGTCTCTATACCTACCTGTTTCATCCCTACAGTACACCCTCTGACTTTAAAGACCTTGAAACATCACATTTCAAGACTCCCACCTATGGCACCAAGGAAAAATACTGTGATCTTGGGTAAGTAACAACCTCTCTGGGCCTCAGTTTCCTCAAATATAAGATGAGTAGCTTGGACTAGAAGACCTCTAGTGTCCCTGCAAATTCTAAAATATTATGATTACTTAAAAATAAAAAAAAAGAGTTAATGATGACAGGTGAATGAAGACAATGAAGAGAGAGTTAGTTGGAAAATGGGCTGCATCACTTCACATATAAAGAACAGGAATAACTAGTTAAGTATGGAAGCTGTTGAGATGATTCAGTAGGACTCTTGAGGCCAGATCAGGTGGGAAGGATAAGAAAACTGAATTCAATAAACAAAGTTGAACAGGCCATTACTGAAAAGTGAATCAGAGAGAAAGGAAGTAAGGCACCAAGAAAAACACAGGCAAAAATTATGTAGCAGATACTGAAGGCATAAATTACAATGAAAATTTATAGATAATAATAGGCTTATGAATATACCACCTAAAGATATTTTAAAATATTTTACATGAGTATTCATAAAATTACTATAATAAATAAGACAATTATTAAGTGGCCCAAGTCCCTTGTACTTTACATAACCATTCATTTGGGAAGTAAAAAACAATAATAAATATCTTACTATACTAAACAGAGTAAAACTGTTCAAGTTTATTAATTTTAAGCACAAACAAGCTATAACTTACAATGATGCTATATTAGAGAGCAAAATTATCTGAATAAAGCAACTTGTTAATAACCATTAAACTGCTATATAAAAATAAGCTATTATGTAATAAACAAAAAAAGAACCCAAGCCCAAGGTTCTCAAGTTTTTTTTTAAAAAATGGGATGTTTTCAGAAAAAGTCAAGTTCATCAGGAAGGAAAGGCTTTCATTGCAAATGCAGCATTGTGGACTCACTGTTTTGTCTTTCTAAGCCCATATCATAAATTGATTAACAGTAACTTTACAGGTTTGGGACATAAGTAATAAGATTCCAATAAATAATTGATTAAAATGATGATAATGATATCTTATGAATGATGAACTTAATTCATCAAAGAACATTTGTATTGATTCAAAATTGAACTTGATATAGGTAGAGTTTAAACTATGAATCATATTACTGACCACAGTTTGCTACTCAAAGACTAACTATGAGTAAAAAAGAGAAATGAAACAAATATACCTTCTGACTACAAATAAAAATAGTCATAAAGATCCAGTTTCTAACTAAACTAAGTATAATTTTAAAGAGGTCCCTCTTAATTTTATTTTGATCTTTCAGAGAGCTATATAATTAAAATATGTATGAACAAATGTCAATTTAGCTTACTATTAATTACATTTATATTGAAAGAGATTTTCCAAAGATAATGAACTGAGCAAACAATACTCAGTAAAATTCAAATGATCATTTCCTAAACTTTAATAAATCTCAGTACTAATATACCCAACTAAACAAAGTTACCAATGATAAAATCCAAAACAAAGCCTAAAAGACTACTATTATGCATGATTAAGAATAATCTTATTAAACCTACAAAAACAAGGGAACACAGATATCAGGATGAAAATCTGGTATGACAATCCATCCTTAACTCACCGCATTGATATTGCAGAGGTCTCCAAACAGCGAGTGATCCATCTGTTCTGAAAAAGTCTAGGCACAATGGGTTATGGTAAGGACAGAGTGTCAGACCTGATGTATAGTCTTCAAAGAAATGAACCTTACTTTCCAAAATAAATCAAAAGTTTTCTTAAAGGAAACTACTTCCATATGACCTCCATGAAAGAACTTATATGCATAAGGATGTTTTCAAATTAATTTGTATGCAGTGAAACTTCATTATAATGCAGACTATCCTTTTATTTCATAGCACATATTCCTAATAATCTCAGCAAAAGGTTCCTAAAACAACATAAGCCTTTAAGAGTTAAGACTTAAAGCATTTACCCCATGTGTAAGCCTCAACAAAACTCTACCCCAAGGTATTATAAGGAAGCTTCACTTTATAGATTTTCTTAGTAAAGATCCTCTTATTTTAGTAGCTGAGACTACACCAAATGTTTCATATTCTATATTCTATATAAAAATACATATCATATAGTAAGTATGTGCTTACTGTTCATTAAAATGTTCAATTGGATAGTATATAGTAGTACCAGGGATAAAATGTGGTTTCTCTGAATTACTGAGTCTTTATTTAATATTTAATAAAGAGCTTTTTCCTTTACATTTTCATCCCAGGTTTAACACACACAGTTCTTAAAGAACTTGTTGGAAATCAAAACATTACTTTGATATGTTACATTTCTATAGAATCAGAAATTTACTACATTTTAACATCTCATTTGCTACTAATCTTATTGCATGCTACAACATACGGCTAATTTCCCAAAGAACCAAATCACTAAATTGTTAATACATGCAACAAAGGAAACCTATCAAAAACCAACTAAACAGAAGTTAAGAGTGCCTAGTGACTTAAGACCACCAGTGAATACTCCTATTTAAGAAAAACAAGATACCACCACTTATCTTCTTAAAAATAAAAGATAAATTTTTTAAAATATCAAAATATAAAACTAATTGTATATTAGTTATAGGTTCAAAATGAACTAAGTCAAATGAAAAGTTCTAACATGCATCAACTACATTTCCAATTTTAATTCTGCAATTCTAAGTAGTACTAGAATCAACAGGATGCAGTGAACTATATCATCAATTCTTTTAATTTAAAAATACTGCACTAATTTCTCTGGAAAAAGGCATAGCTTAGAGCATGAAGTTTGGTCCTTTGATAAGTATGGAAGGAAAAGAACTACATAAATAAAGAATACTGGCCTTATTAAATAAACCACTTTTTAAAATTCAAAAAAAAAGATAAATACAAGAATTGTGCATGTCTGAAAATCTGTGCAAATTGAAGTTACATGAAAAACTTACAATGAATTTTGAAATGGCTTACAAGTATGAATTGTGGATATTGATGGTTAATCTAGATTTCTTCTACACAGAACTCAAAAGAAATGGTTTGCAAACACTATATTCTGACATAGGAAAGAATGAAATCAATTCTATTATCTATTCCCAAAGGTAATGAATGGTCCATTCTAGTCTATGCTTAGTAACCTTTATTCATAACTAAGTACATTTACTAAAGTTTCTTTTTTCTACCCTTTTATATGCACATTTACAAAGCCAGATGTGTACATGTGTATGTAAATAGGAGACATGCTAATTTGTCTTTATCCTACTTAACTCTCTTTAATGAAACTAGAATCACCGTTCTAATCCTTAGACTAGTCTTCTCTTTTCCCAAGAAAACCTCCAGTCAGTCACCTCACAAATTCATGCCACCAATTACAAAGGGACTTAGTAAGAGTGTGGATGGCTCACACTGTCACTGCCAAATAAGCAACTGAAAGTTCATCCCCTACAAGTGTTAGTGCAATAGTGTTATTTTTGTATATAACTTATCACGTGTGTGTGTGTGTGTGTGTGTGTGCGTGCACACCCTACTTAAAAGAGGAAGAGGAAAGAAAAACTGATATATATATATATATAGATATATAGATATATATTAACGATACACACTGAACTTTATTCTCACTGGTACTTATTGTTCCAAAACATAAGAATTTGACTTGAATAAAAGCTAACTAAAATGATAAAAAAACTTAACACAAAAGAGGCTGAATGTGTATAGATCTATAAAAGATAACATATAAAATGCCAATTCTTCACACTAAAAAAAAAAATAAAGCTTCTTACGCTTCAACATTTTTCTGCTGTAGACCAGATGTCTTCTTTCCTGGAGCTGCCCCTCTCATCTTCCCTTCTGCATATTGCTCTCTTCAAAAAAGTAAATTAAATAACAATTAAAAAAAATTAAAGTGTTCCAGGAAAAGAAAACTGGGTTGGTTTAACTACTTTAAACACATCTAGACCAATAACCCTTAATGGGAAATAGAACAATTCAGCTGTCCTTTGTCAAATTTGACAGGGAAGCTTCTGCAAAACTGCTAACATTCAGGTATAGTGTCAACATAAAGAGAAAGAGTTCAGCATTCATATGAGAAAGCAAGCTATCTAACCTATAATTTTATGTCCATTAAGAAGCCCTTAAGAAGAGTAAAGTAAAAGGCCTAAAAGTCATATTGAAAATAAATTTAAATGGACACTAGAGAAGTTTCTCACTGATTTACTTAGGAAATAATTCCAATTTATTCTCAGAAGGCACTAAGTCTGAAGACTAATCAAAGCAATTTCCCTTCTAATGTCATTTTATCATTTAAACTTTAAGAGAAAAAAAACTCAAGGGAAAAAATAAAGTATTAAAACCACAAACTTAAATCAGACTCCCTTTAGAAAAACATTCAAGTACATTAAATGCAAGGAGTAAACCCAATGGCTTGGAAGAACTTAATTCCTTTAAATCTTCCAAGGACCTTCTGCTCCTGGAGGATAAAAATCACAGTGGTACATCACTGTGAAGAAAACTTAGAAAAGCACTGCATCATGCATGACTCACCCCACCCCCACTCCACACCTTTATGTGAAACTTTCCAGACCTAAATTTTAGAATGCATCATCTCTCCAAGCCACCCAAGAAAATAAGCTATAAAAATTCCACCCACACTGAAGTTAATACTGCCTTCTGATTCTACCCTGGCTCTGATGACGAAGACATGCCTGCAGGGATACCTACATTTCCTGAGCAAAGAGTAAAAGCTGGCCTGTATAATCTCAGCTACAATCCAATGAGCTAACATAGATCCTAAAACCACTCTGTAGCAGAGGCCAAATGCCCTTCTAGTTTGATTTTCAAATAATAATTTACATGAATTACCAATCTATTTTGAAAAAGAACAAAAGCAAAAACTTACTGATTGGCTTTCTGAAGTTCCCTCTGTTTCTGAAGATTTGTGTCCACGTATTTGAGTACTCTGCTTTCTGGAACCCATTCATCCCAGCTGGAAATAAAAAAAAGTTAAAAACTTGGTCAAAAATTAGTATCATTACTTAAGAGTTTGTTCCCAATCATTATCTGAGATATCTAGGCAATTAAGGTTTCAAATTGTTTTGAATTAAATTTGATGAACTGGCATTCTATGCCAGGGAGCCACTAAAAACATGCTCCCTGATGGGAATTCTTTTTCCAGCAGTATCCAAAAAGCTCATTCATCTTTCCCAAGCAATTTTGTAATTCTAACACTTCTAAATATAATTCTAAAAGCAGAGTTTTAAAACAATTATTCTGGAATTGGCATAAAGTGGCATTTAATGTGTAGAAGTACATATATTTTAAAAACTACTCCTTTACAAGATTCACAGATACAATAATCAACACTATGTGAAAAAAATTATATTAATCCAAAGATTTAAAATGCTATAATGAAGCACAAGCACCTACAAACTGGTTCTAAAGATTAAAGTTGATTAGCTTTCTCTATTAATAAATTGTTCAACATATGGGTCTACAGATGCATTTCTAAAGCAGTCTAGACATTATTCAGTCTGTTATTTTTACATGAATGACAGTTATAAATGTTTTCCCTTGAGAATGCTTGGGGAGGGAAGGAGGGGGAAAATCAGCTTAAATTATCTTTAGCATATACTCAACACCTAAAACTTACAGATTTATACCATATTCCAATCATTAGTCCACTCCATATATAAATATCCCTCATCTTATGTACTGCAGGAAGGATAATTCCTTCACCTGTTTTGTTGCTACTAAGATATATTGTAATGCTATTCGGTCAAGTATATCAACCACCCCCAATTCTAAAAGCTCCTTCCAATCAAGAGTGATATTGCAAAGAAAAAGGAAAAAAAAAAGCCATCCCCAAATAAAAAAAATTAAGAAGAAAATCCTAGTGAAGAGGATAGGGCCTTTTGGGCTGTCAAAGTTAGTAAGCCTTTTCTCCTGCTGATGGAGCTCCTTTAGTAACACAATTCACTGTGTCCTCAAAGCAAAGAGGAAAAGTTTTAGTTGACTAATTCCCCACTTCTTTGACCTCCTATTTAAAATGAACAAAAAGAAAGGAAAATAAAAAAACATACTTGCTATCTTAAAAAAAAAAAAAAAAGAAAAAAGGAGGGAGGGTGTCCCCATAATCCTCAATATGATTTCCTAGAGAAAACTTTAAAACATGCATTTACCTAGAGGTCAGGAAGGGGTGGTGTACTGAGGGAGCTCCTTCAGGAACAGGAAAAAGGGCTACAATATCCTCACGTGTCTTCAAAGTTTTTTCAGAGCGCCTGGGCCTCACAGCACTTCTGATGTAGACAGCATAGTACAAAGTAATCTCAGTAACTATGTGCAGAATTTAGCTTAAGCTTTATTTAGATTTATTTACAAATGGAGTATTTAAAAGGCTGTATCAATCATTTCTAATAGGTTCGGAAGACTTTAGATTAGAACACGTATCTTAGCATAAAGGGTTGGCAGAACTATTGTATTTCTTTTAAAACTTACACATTAATTTATTTGAAAAGAAATTCAAATTTTGGTTTGGGGTTTTGTTCTGTTTCATATTCTGTTCCCATTTTGATGAATTAGTTCAAAACAAGTTATGGATCAAAATATGATTTTCCATCTAATTAGTTTTTTCCATGATCCTTCCAACTAATGATAACTTCCCCAATAGTTCTTCACCAAATTGCATTAAAATACATGAGACAATACTACCAGGATTAAAAATCTGATTCTCTGTTAGATAATTTAACAGCAGTTTGTCTCCTTATAGCCTGCCAATATATGATCACTCCGTTTTTGACATCAAGAAGTTTTTCTAAAATGTTCTCTGCCATTCTGTTGCCCCTCCCCCCAAAGGATTTTTAAAGCTTTTTACAAAGTATTCATCTTGATTGACATTGCTTATAATTATCAATTTATAATGCATATTTAATACTTCAGTTTATACAGGAAGTACAACTGGCTAACATTTTCTAACCTAAAATTTTATCAAATTAATTTAGTAGCTTAAGTACCTAAAGGTCACACTGTCCCTTGGATAATTTATTTTTTTAATAAATACCTTTCCTATTTTTAAACTTCAATCAAAAATAAGGTCCCTGCTATATACTTCCCTTGATTTATTTTAGGTTAAATAATTTTACCAAACTACTAGGAAATATGCATTCAAAAGTCAAAAATCCTTTATTCTGAAAGCACTACTAAGGTAGCTTAGTTGATCACTAATGACTAAAATATGAAAAATAAAGATTACATATTGACCTATGATAAAAATGTCAAGTTGCCAATCTATTGATCAATATTCTATTTTCCAAAGTCACAATAGCTGACAAATGATTACTATATAATAAAATAAATCCAAAAGCTATACAATCATACAATCTTCCAATAGACAAAACACAATATTCAGAACATTACTGTTAAAATCACCAGTATGATTACGGGAAGCAAATCTAGGACCAATTTTCTGCTATATACACGTGTCTGTATACGCATACATACACACACAGACACACACACACACACACACACATATACACACAAACTCCTAAGTTACTGACAGAAACTGATTTTTCAGGTGCATTATTTTCTGTTGATATACATAAAAAGTTTTTAGAGATAAATAAAATTATCTTTAATGTCTATTTTTTAAAGGAAAGATTATACAAGACTGAATTTTACTTTAAAAAAATTAAAATTGGCTGTAACTTGTAATCTTCTCAGAATGCTAGAATATTCACTCCAAATCTGAATATTCCCTATAAGGCCTTATTGAGTTTGGAAGCAAACAAAATACAGAATGAAAGCAACTAAAGCTAACTTTAGATAAAACTACAAGCCCTATAAAAATACACATAGAATTAGGCATATTTACATGAAATTATATATTTAAAAGATCTCGGGGAAGCTAGGTGGCACAGCGGATAGAGCACACCAGCCCTGGAGTCAGGAGTTCCTGAGTTCAAATCCGGTCTCAGACACATCATAATTACCTAGCTGGGCAAACCACTTAATCCCATTTGCCTTGCAAAAACTTAAAAAAAAAAAAAGAAACATCTCAGCCACATCTACAGCCCTAATTTTTCTTGGTAATTTAGATTCCTCTCTCACCTTGAAATCTTCCTTAGGATTGAACAAGACACAGACATGACCTCACTGCTCAGTCCCCGATTCCCTCAATGTGGCTCTAAGTTGTACAACACCTACAGACCATATGTGCCAAATCCTCACAAACAAGGAAGAATACAGAGCTTCCTATTTGCATATTCTTAGGAGAATAGTCAGCACCAAAAGTGAGTTAGGGCTGACAACCTTCACAAATATATATATGATTACCAGTCTCCAAGTTTAAATCCAACATTATGTCCATGCCTCTAAGGAGGCAGAAAGTCTAACTACTTAAACAATTAACCTTACTAGGTATAAAAATAAATCAAAACCATGAATTTATTATTCATCATTCTTTGATTTCTTGTATATATTTTAAGCACAAAATAACACTGTTTTTCTGGAGGGAAACTCCACTTCACTGCAAGTTCATGTTGATCTAGATTCTAAAGCATTCCTGACTATCTGAATGCTAATGGGCTCTCACTAGAAAACTCCAATTCTGGAAAAACAGCAACATCTACATATCAACATTAAATTTTCAAATAAGGAGAAGACAATCTACAAGAAAACCACATACTATATGAGACAATATACCAGAATTTACAGGTTAAACAATTAAAAAGTAGAGTCTATCGGATAATGGAATAACTGGAGTATACATTTTACTGACACAGAAACGTTATATCTAACAGGCCAAAAAACTGAAACGCCAAGTTGTTTCCCCAGATATTAAATGACGGCTCGGTGTTGCTGGCTAAACTTTGTTTTCAATGGATTAAATTAGTACATATTACTATTTGACAACAATTACATTACATTCAAATCATCTGTAAGACCTATACTAATGGAGATAAGTTCCACACCAGAATATACCATAACAATGAAACTAAAGGTGTAGGGAAAACCCCCCCCAACAAAACTACATATTTTAACAATTAAAGAAACACTAATCAAAGAAATAAGTAGACATTCATTTAATTAGATCATTAAACATCTTAAGTAGTTTTCACAAGCCGCCATAAAAACAAGTACCATACTACTACTATCTGGGAATAATGAAAATATTACTTTGGGATTGGCTTCATAAAGACAATAATGAAAAGTAGTCAGTCTAATAAATGTCATCTGAATAAAAACTAACATACTTTCAAAAGTCTAGTACTTGTTAACAAGTTCAAAGCAAAAGCAGCAATATAATCCTGAAAGATGCTAGACCTTAACCCCTCCAAGAAGCAAGAGAGGGAACTTCTGGCAGTAAAGTAGTTTTGGGAAGCACACTTGGGTGGAAACCAACAAAAAAAAAAAGCTTAATACTAGAGTTGTGACAATGTAACCCACTCCCAGGTCACATTTAAGAAACTTTTTTTACACTACAGGCAACAATCACACATCCTTAAAACTAGAATCCTCTTTTCTCTTTCTATAATATTAACATCAGTTAACTAAATCTAATATGTAAGATATCCTTTCAGGAACTCCAAAAAATTTCCAATAGAATAGAAGATTTAAGAGTGAGATTGTTTGCCAAATTATCATTATGCTAAGAAATTAATTCTCCAGAAACAAACCTGTTTGGTCCAGGGGCCCACAAGGCAAAGAAATATAAAACCAAAAGACAGAAATGCAAAATACTTTATGCCAGGGAAAACACTGCCACTCTGACCACAAGCTACCACATGCACCTACCAAGGCCAAGCTTCTCCAAAAGGAATCCCACAGGCCTGACAGATTCACAGAGGAAACAAATAATTGTTTCCATGAGTACATATAGAGACACAAATGCATGATGATGCTGATCCCAAGAAACACCTGACAAGAGCCATCAACACTACAGAAAAACAGCTGACAACAAATGCCTTACTGAAGGGAACTGCTTTGGAGCTGAAGGACAAAACTCTGCTGATTAAATAAAATTAACCAATCTAATAGCACATGAGGGAAGAAATTACAGGTGGCTCCATCATCTTGGAGAGTTAAAAATAACATCTAGATGATCCTGAGCAAAGTCCAAAACTGCTGAGGAGGATTTTTGAGTCTAAGATCCATAGGCACATGAATTCATTGCTATCTAAAGCCCACAGAAGACAATTCTCAAGATGAGAAATAGCCCTGGATGGCTCAGATTCTACACCTGACCTATAAAGGTCTCATGCCAAAAAAGTGCCCAGTTTGAAATCTTGTCCTGAAAATGTCTAATAGTAACATTATGGATGTGGGCTGACCTAATCTTTTTTTTTTTTTAATAGTTTGGTCACCTTTCATAATATGACTTTAAAAAAAAAAGACCTGCATTAGAGTTTCTCATTTTAGGAAAAGAATGAAATCAGAGAATGTCTCTGGAGACAGCACATATCTACAATGGCAGCTAAAACTATGCCTACACAGAAATAGATGCAGAGTTCAACTGAAAGTTGGTTTTCTCATTGTAGCTGCCTCATTAATATAGAGCTGCAATCCCAACGTAGCACAGGACTGTCAGTTGTCTGAAAAAGACCATTTTTAACATACTACTGATATAAAATGGAAATGCTCTTCTCTGGAGCCACAGAGTTCTGATCCACTTTGGAGAAGCTATAAACTAACATAGCAGCCAAAAAGCTGAACCTGGAGTTTATGTTTCCAATCATCTGAGGAGCCTTCTACACAAGGATAAAAAAGTTATCTTGTTAGGAATCCAACTTTCATATTCATTCTACGTGCATATAGTGTACATCTTATATAACTAAAGCTCCAACATAGAACAGAACAGGCTGGGATCACTGTTACTACATTAGACAGACAAACACATTTATTCCCAAATCAAGCAATTTTTTCTCAATGAGTAAACTATTGCCAATCAAGCAACTAGGTTCCTAGATTAGTGAACATTTAATTCATGCTTCAAAGAATTAAGTATATTATAAATAAATGAAAAGGTTAAAAATTCCTTATTTGCTTGCTATTAATTTTTCAGTGCATTACAGTTTACCTTTGCAGTATAAAAATACTGTAGTTTAAAATCATTTATAAAAAACATCAAATTTCTAGAAACTTGAGTTTGAGTCAGTTCATGATCCAAACTCTTTTGTGACTTAAAAGGGGGGGGGGGGGGGAATTGGATTGTGTGCAGAATTCCAATACTCACTTTTTATTCCAACCACTGTAATGTATAAAGTATTTCACTTGCTTGTCCTTTATGGCAACCTTTACACACTGAAACAAAGAAGAAAACAATTGACTCAGAAAATCATTTTTAAAAAGTTTCTAAATTATTTTAAAGCCTTCAGAGTCTTTAAAAGAGAGACTGCTAATTAAGAATTAAGTCTATAGACTAATTTAGTAAGCCTAAAGATTTTAAAGGATAGTCAATAAAATCAGGCAAATTTCAGTGTAGTAAGAAATCAGTTTTACTTAAAATAATGTAAAAAAGTATCTTATTTTGTAATTTTGCTATCTCTTATATTTTATTTTATTTTTAAGAATATGATTTCTCTCTCAACACATTCAATTTTAATCAATGTATAGCATGGAAACAATGTAAAGACTATCAGACTGCCTTCTATGGGGGGGTGGGGGAGGGAAGCGAAATTGGGGAAAAATTGTAAAATTCAAAACACAATTAAAAAAAATTTAAAAAATAAAACAATGGAATGAAAAAAGTCAAAATTATTCTAGAATTATTAACTGGAAAAAAGTCATATGCTGATTTCCTTAAAATACCACATGCACTTTTAAATTACTGGGAATTAAAGTGTAATCATAAACATAATTTAAAAGAAAACATTCTGTCGAGACAGGAGCAGTCAACAAAACTAAAATTACTACGAAAAAACTTATATGAAAAAAGGTTGCTTCTTTTGAATTGTAAAGATTTTATTTATTTTGAGTTTTACAATTTTTCCCCTTAATCTTACTTCCCTCCCCCCACCCCCACTGAAGGCAATTTACCAATCTTTACATTGTAAAAAGGTTGTTTTTTAAAATAACTAATTCTATGCTCAAAATATCACTGCAGGATATCGAGTTAATAGCAAGATTTGTGCTACCAAAAAACATAGGGCAGACAAAACAGGCAAATGTGAGGGCATAAGAGAAAAAAAATGGTAAAGAAGTCAAGAATGTCAATATTTTAAGAATTAAAATTGCCATACCATTCATTGTGTTCAGAGGGAACAAATTCAGTTGTCTGGTAACTAGGAGTAGTCAATTTACATAAAGAGTTAACAAAAATAAGTAATCAGAGGGAAACATGGCAGGCTAAGGGCAGAAGAGACATCAACACACAAAAATTTATCTTGACTTTTATTTTTTGGGATTTTTCAAGGCAAACGGGGTTAAGTGACTTGCCCAAGGCCACACAGGTAGGTAATTATTAAGTGTCTGAGGTTGGATTTGAACCCAGGTATTCCTGACTCCAGGGCCGGTGCTTTATCCACTGTGCCACCTAGCCACCCCTATCTTGATATTTCTGTCCCATTAGAATCAGGGGGGAAAAAGGCATAAGTAAACATTTTCAAAACATTTGACATTGAAAAAGCAAATGTCTCCATTTTTTGTAAAGAATACAACCTTCAAATTACAAAATTACTAATCAATATCTTTTGGATATTTTCCCCCTGATTTCATTGATCTATTTGGTGGGAAAAGAAAAAACTTTCACTATCCATAGCCCTACTGAGAACAAGTTTCAACTAAAATTTAAAATGTTTAGAATATCTTTATCTTTAATAAAAATAAATTAAAAGAAAAAAAGAAAAAAAAGAGTATCTTTTCCACCAATGTAGATATACTATACTACTAACTCAAACTGATTATATATATATATATATATAAAATGTTTCCAAAATCTTAAGTTTTATGCTACTGAACCTTCAAAAAGTTAAAACTTCACTAACACTTTGGAGACACCTTGGATTTTTCTCTAGTTTAAAAAAGATGTAAGTTGTTTTTTTTTTTAATTCTAGTTATTTCCAATGGACTTATTTAGAATAATCAGCAATCAAATTATGAGTTTTGCAATAAGTGGGAACTTTATTTTACAATTTCACCAACTGTGGTAAATTTTTAAAACATATCTTTAATCTTGCTAGTCCTACTAGAGAAACAAGTTCTCATACTGGGATGCTTCTATTTGACAATGTTTCAGGCACCTTCAGATGAAGTTCTTCAAATAACAATAGAACCAACTATTCAAATAATCATTTAAAAGACATTCCAATTAAAGAACTGTAGCGGGATGGCTAGGTGGACTAGTGGCTAAAGCACCGGCCCTGGAGTCAGGAGTACCTGGGTTCAAATCTGGTCTCAGACACTTAATAATTATCTAGCTGTGTGGCCTTGAGCAAGCCACTTAACCCCATTTGCCTTACAAAAAAAACCTTAAAAAAAAAAAGAGCTGTAGCTAAAAATTTTAATTTTTTTGTCACTAGTTAAAAATTTGAAAATTTAGTATTAAAGTAACAAAATAACACGAAAGGAATCAATAGAACATGTACTTATCAACTTTCTAAGTCTCATTAAGATACATATTTATGCCTATAACATAAACAAAAAACAGAATACATGAAGTTTCTGATGTTTTGATTGCAGCAATTTCAGAATTCTAAGGGTACAAATATACAACTTATATAAAATTCAACTACAAAGTAGTGAGCTTGGATGTTTTCATTCAAAACTTCTGAAAATCAATTACTTTAGTCATGCTATTTATGAGACAATTTACAAAGAGAAGTTATTTTTACACACATGGTAGGTAATAAATGAATTAACATAGCACATACTGTCTGTAGCCAAATACTGTATCAACCCACATATCTATAAAAGGCAAAATCTTGGGGCAGCTAGGTGGCACAGTGGATAAAGCACCGGCCCTGGAGTCAGGAGTACCTGGGTTCAAATCCAGTCTCAGACACTTAATAATTACCTAGCTGTGTGGCCTTGGGCAAGCCACTTAACCCCATTTGCCTTGCAAAAAAAAAAAAAACCAAAAAAAAAATCAAGGCCATCTTGCACATCTCTACTAATCTAAGGAAGTGGTTGCATAAAACCCATTCCTTTCTATTTCACTTTTTTTTAGAGGGGATTGTGCTGGGAATGAGAAGTAGAGAGCATCACTTTCCTTGCTAATGTTGTTTCCCTTTCTCTGCCAAATATACTTGAGATTTTTTTGAACTTTATGCTGAGAGGTCTTCTAACTGCCCATTCTCATAAATCCCTCTCTTTCCACTCTACTTCAGCCAATGAGCAGGGAAGTTACACCTTAAGAGTTCACCACCACTGGCATCTATTCTCTCTCCCTTTCATCAGTGATTTGTGACCATAATCTTCTTCCTATTTAGTATAACTTATTGAGAAAAGGGCGTGTGTCCCTTCAGGACCTAGCACAGCACCTTTTACATAGCAGGCATGTAATCCAGAGTTTATGTTGATAAACAATAAAGCTTAACAAGGAAGCCAAGGATACCATCACACCTTAGAAAATAAATTCATCTACAAAATACCAGGAAAGATAACCAAGGATTTTTAATGGGTTCACCATGATAAAATGCACAAGACAAAGGGAAGGAAAGTGAGGGTGCAAAAACTCTATCATGTTCAACAAAGAAACCCTGGGAGTGGGAAGCAGATACCCTAAATACATAGAGGAATAAACAGAGTGAAGTGAGGCAGATCTCTTGAGTATTTTTTACATGCCTTCTCACTATAAATAGCAGAAATAACACATTTAGATTCCAGGACCTGAAGATATTATAGGAGTTGGAGCCAAAGAAGATGAAATTTTAAAGACCAGAAAAAATGCAGAAGAAATACTTAATGGGGATAAAATAATTTAGAATTTGAAAAAAATTATTTTCAAGATAGCTAAAGGAGAATGAAAAAAGGAAAGAGAGAAGTCCAAAGAATGGATAACATTATCACACACATATAAAAACAGAAACTCACAAGCAACCCCAGTCTTTACTCATCTATGTAATCAGCTGGGAAAATTACAAGGCTCTCTCTCTGTTCTTATGTGACCCACTTGTCAAAGCAAAAGAGTCTTAAAAGACTACCATCAAGAAGGTTTTCATCACAAAAGTAATGATCATGCATGGATTCTTTGAAAGGACGATTTCACAAAGATTTTTGCTTAAAAAACTGAGAGTATAAACATTAAGTAAAGTATAAAACAGGAAACAATATGTTCATTAACAATATCAACAACTACTGTGAAATGTGGCCTTATAAGAAGTGAGCTTAGTGAGCTCTACATCTGTTGATGACTCCATGTTAGATGGCCCACTAAGAGGATCTGATTTTTTGAGATCCAGAGTCATTCAAAAGAGATTACTTAAGTAATCTACAATGGATTAAAAAGTAGCTATTGTCCACATAATACTAAAATGTTGGTAGTCCATCAAATCCATCACCCATAAAAAAAGATAAAACAAATCTTGGACAGGCATAGCAGATGGGTAACAATGGAGGACCCAGAGGTGAATAGCGGAAAAAAAAAAAAAAAGAAGATTTCATTCAGGAAAATGCTTCTAATGAGTCCCAACTATATTAGGAACCAAAGACCAACTTAGTCATACTAATATTCTCTGGGCAATGTTACACAGGTATAATCACAGAACAGTACAATGCCAAAAAATCATAATTGCAGGTGATCCAAAAGGCAATGAAAAAGAACATATTGGGTATAACTAAGCTGTAATACTATCAGTGATGATTTGCACATGGGAAGTGGTTCAAAAAGATACTGTTTCAAGGACTTTTGTGACTCGAAAAAAATCATCTATGTTTCATGAGTCAGATATAATATATGGACAGTCCAAGGGCAGCACTGTTTTCCGTAAGATATTAAAATATCTTAAAGAGACTTCAAATCAGGTTCACTTTCCTCTTTTGATAGGTCCTCTAGAGAAGCTATATGGAAACATGAACAAAATCCACACAGGATGAAAAGTTATGAATTGCTGCACTGTTAAATGGAATAAATATACAGATGAGATTCACTCAAGTTTACTAGTAAAATGGGGGTGATGATCAACCTTAATGGACTTGCACATTCCATCAGTGCAATAATCAGGAGCAATTTTAGAGTATCTGAGACAGAGAACACCATCTGTATCCAGAGAAAGAACTGTGCAGTTTAAACAAAGACTAAAGACTATAACCTTCAATTAAAAAAAAAAAGTTACCTTATATACACTACATAATTTTACTACCTCTAATATTTTGTTTTTTCCTCAAGGATATGATTTTTCTCTCAACACATTCAATTCTGATCAATGTATAGCATGGAAACAATGTAAAGATTATGAGACTGCCTTCTGGGGGAGGGGGAAGGGGAGAGAAGGGAGGGTGGGGGAAAATGTGTAAAATTCAAAACCTTACCAAAAAAATGAAAGGTAGAAACTACTATTGTATTTAATTGGAAAATAAATATTTATGTAATAAAAAAAAGTTTACTAGTACAATTAGTTTGTTTCCACTGAGTATAAAGTGCTGACTACAAAATAGAGGGAAAACAAAACTGAAATTGCAACTTAAGCCAAGACAGTTCAAAATTTGGAGAATTCTACACTTTTATCAAAAGTCAAAAATACTGCTTTAACTAATTTTCCAATGCCAGCCTTTATATTTAACTTATACAACAAAGGACTTACCTAACATCTGCTTGTATATTAACACGAACATATACAACTAAACTCTAAGCTCTGACTTGTAACCTGAAAAATAAAGTACAAAGATGGCAGCTTTCTAACAATAGGCAGCTCACATGCTTTTTCTACATTCTAAAAACCAACTCTTTGCTGCCTCCATCTTACAACTCCTATAGTTCTTTCTAATGCCGTTCCTTCAATAGCCTGGCAGGGACAAGATTAAAGAAAGAAGAAAAGAAGCTAAGAAAATAAAAGGAAGCAGGAAAAAAAAGCATTCTACCAAAGCAAGAAGTAAAAAGAGAATTCAGAGGGAAAAACTATTAAGAAAAATTAATCAGAAGTAGCTCCCAGGAACCTGGTAAAAGAAAAAGAGGTTCCATACCTTTGCTTCATAAAGGAGTGGTCCATGAAAACATAATACACGTTCACCTGTAAAATATTTCAAAGTATTCAATTAATTCACAATTGCATAGGTTCAAGATAAGGAACAATGAAATAAAATAACTTCCCATGCTTTGTGCTATGCCTCCAGTGCTAAGGGGAACATCAACATTTCAGGTCAGATTTCAAACATAACTACAAATGAGCAGGTTTCTGTTACAAGAATCTGAGACTTTCAGCAATTAATGAAATAAACAAACAAAAAAAGGTACAGTTTCTATACCTGAAACTGTTAGTTTGCCACATGAGCAGAATCCACCTTTCTCACAATCATCACCTAAATGTGATGTGATACAATCTATATACTGCAACTTCAACATCTCTCTTCCAAAAGCCCTTCCACTTAGAATTTCATTTTTGCTTTTTTTTTTTGATATGTCATGTTTTTCAAGGGAACCCCATTCCATATGAATCCCACATGACAGGATTTTAAAAGCTAAGCAGTTATAGAAAGGTCAGATGAGATCTGAAAGCCTAAAATTAGATGAAAATTAGAGATGAATTCTGTATCTCCAACCCTGGTCTATGCTCTCTTGATTCCATTTTTGTTCCTATATTCCCGAGTAGATCAAGTAGAGAATCTTAGGAGTTCAATCTTAGGAGCAAGAATAGCTGCTACCCCTAAATTATGTAGTCTATCCACTGCACCCCCAGTTGCTCTTACAGCACTAACTACATTTAGGGTATTGGGCTCAACTATTGTTCTCTCTGCAATGTTCTTCAAAGCAGTGAAGCACAATGTACCAAAAACTATTTGTCAGGACCAAGAGTGCTGAATTTACACACAATAAAACCTAGATCAAAACAGTCTGAGTGAGAAGAGAACATGAGGGTTAACTGGCCCAGGTCCTCTAAGCCCAGAGAAGTCAACCAATTTGTGTGCAAATTCACACAGTGGTAGATTAATAACTGAAACCCCACCCTCACATTCATCTGGGCTAGCAAACTGTCTCTAACAGGTCTGTTCTGCTGAGCTTTCCCTACAATCCTTATATTTAGAATGTCACCCTCCCTTGCATTTTATCCCTTACATTATCTGGAGAATCACTGGGACAAATAATCTATGGAATTCTCTTTTAAGAATATAATCTGATGTCTTTATAGTTTACTTAGAAAATTTGTTTTCATTTTGAATGCCCTGTGTTTGCCCTTTGTTCTATTTCCCAGGTCGGTATGATATGCATAATACCAAAGGCTGGAAACACAACATTTTTCCAATAGTAGGTACTTTTGGAATAAGATAACAAATTGATCTTTTGTATTAATATTAGTTCTAAGGAATATATAAAATTTCTTTACTATAAAAAAATTATGAAAATTTGGAAATTCCCAGCTTTATTTAGCAAGTAAATTTTTTAGTCATATATTACCTGTGTACTAATTGTGGTTTAAGATGGCTAGCTTCCATATTAATATATATTATATATTTATATATATTTAGTTTTTTGTAAGCGAATGGGGTTAAGGGGCTTGCCCAAGGCCACACAGCTAGGTAATTATTAAGTGTTGGGGGCTAGATTTGAACTCAAGTACTCCTGATTCCAGGGCCACTTTGCCACCTAACATCCTTCCACATTAATATTAAAAGATCCTACTAACCCCCTCAAGCTATTCTTGTAAATTATCTCATTGATGACTAATTACTCATGCTTTCCTCTAAAAATTCTGCAGAAATACATTTGGGCGTTTGTGATTACAAAGGGCAAATCTAAACCATTGTTCTTGGCTTTCAAAATCTTCTGCAGTATGGTCCTGCTGTACATGTAATGATAGTACATAAATTCCTACAATTCAATTCAAAATATTTAATTTAAATTAATATGCATTCAATTGAAATTCCCACATCCTGCAATTCAGTTCAAGGATGTCAAGTTGAATCTGAAATCCCTAATAGGTAAATTCAGTGTATTGCATTAAGGTTTATTCAGTTCTTTGCCCACACCTCCCACCACCTACACACTAAACAGGTGAGTGTTGTCACCACACAAAACAGAAAGCAGTCCATCCATTTCAATGATGTGTTTGAAACCTGAATCCCTTGTTTTATTTGAAACCATTTAGTAACTTCCCCTTTCCAAAGGAATGAGACCTTTATAACTAAAAGACTGCCAAGGGATGCCCACCTAAGAAGTGACTTTACCAATGCACACACAAGTAGCATCCCTGGACAAGAAGCCAGACCTTCCTTCCAGTAAGGCCACCTGCTAGGCCTGTAGTTTAAAACAACGGCCGTAGACTGATCATTAGGAACTAATGTTTCACCAAGAGTGAAACAATGAAACTCTGAAGGAACTTTAGTTCTAATAATGTAAGACAACAGTGAAAGAATGGATCTGTCAAACTTGGAGGGAAGAATGCCCAAACTTTGGCCCTGCCTCTACCACACCCTTAGCTGGTTAGCCCTGAAAAAGTCCCTTCACTCTCCATGTTCTGGGAAACAGCCTCAAAATACAAGTTGCAGAGACGAGGCAGACCCACAACTGGGGGGGGGGGGGAGTTCCTCCTTATCCCAATTAAAGCCTGGGCCCCTCCCCGCGCTCCTCTAACGTTACAGCGGCCCAGGAACAAAAGGACAAGGGGGAATTTCAAGACTAGGTCAAGGTCGGCCGAGGCTGCGGCCACTCCCGCCCCGGCCGGCCTCCCCTCCGCTGCCGTGGGCTGAGAACTCGCGTCCTTGGCCACTAGTGTAACAGCGGCTCCCCACAAGGCCCGCTCCCGGGCCCCCGGCCCCCGGCCCCCGGCCCCCGGCCCCCCGGCCCCCCGGCCCCCGGCCCCCCGGCCCCCGGCCCAAGGCGCTGACGCCGCCCGCCTTCTCATGGGGGGCAGCTGCTGCGGGCCCCGAGACTGGGGGCAGTGACGGGCCGGGCCCGGGGGGCAGTGACGGCGGGGGGCAGTGACCACCCGGGGGGCTCTTGCCGGGGCAGAGAACAAAAGCGGCTCCAGGGTTTCAAGGGCGCTGGGGGCTCGGGCTGCTCCCAAGCAAAGGGGCCGGGCCCGCCCTGGGGTGCGCCTCTCGCCCGGCCCTGAACCCGGCCCCGGCCCGACCCCGGCCCCGGCCCCCCGGCCCCAGCCCCCCACCATCCGCTCAAGGTGAGCCCCCCGGCGGCCATGTCAGGGGAGACCCCCGCCCCCCGGGCCCCCGCCCCCCGGCCCCCGCCCCCCACCATCCGCCCAAGGTGAGCCCCGGCGGCCATGTCAGGGGAGCCCCCCCCCCCCCCCCGCGGCCCGACCCCCGGTCAAGGACGCAGCGCTCCGGCCCCGCCCCTCCCCAAAGCGAGAAGGGGGCGGCAGGAGGGGCGGCGCGGCGGCGCCTCCGGGCCCCCCGGACCAGCCCCCCACGCCGTGGCTGGGCCGCGGCTCCCGCCTCCGCGGGCCTCAGTTTCCCTTTCTGCACAAAGCAGCGGTCCGGGCTGGATCCGGGGCCCCGAGCGCCCCCCCCCGCACCAAGGCCAAGTTCACGGCCCCCGATCCGGGCCCCGCGCCAGGCCTCGGCCCACAGGACGGGAAGGCCCCGGGGCGGCCCGGCCCCCGCGGCCTCCCGCCCCGCCCCGCCGCCGCCCGCACTCACCCTCCTGGAATTTGGGCTTCGGGTCCTGCTTGGGCGCCATTTATGAAGGCCTGCCGCCTCCGCCTCCCGCTCCGCCGCGCCGCCGCCCGCACCACGCCCAGCCGCGCGTCACGTGGGCGCCGCCCCCGGCCCAGCCCGGACACCGCAGGCCGCACCGCACAAAGAGCCGCGCGCACGGCCGGCCGGCGCCGCAGTGCGGGAGCGCGCCTCTGCGGCGCACGCGCGGACCGCGGGCCGCCGCGAGGCACGCCGGGAGGGGAGGCGCCGGCTTCCGCCCCACCCGTCACTCAACCCGGGAAAGGCGGGGCCTGGGCCGGAGGTGGGCGGAGCCGCGACCAGAGGCAGAGAACTGGGACCTCCCTACTGTATACCGGGCCCCAAAGCCGCCTACTGTATACCGGGCCCGACCTCCGCCTACTGTATACCGGGCCCCAATGCCGCCTACTGTATACCGGGCCCGACCTCCGCCTACTGTATACCGGGCCCCAATGCCGCCCACTGTATACCGGGCCCCAAAGCCGCCTACTGTATACCGGGCCCCAATGCCGCCTACTGTATACCGGGCCCGACCTCCGCCTACTGTATACCGGGCCCCAAAGCCGCCTACTGTATACCGGGCCCGACCTCCGCCTACTGTATACCGGGCCCCAATGCCGCCCACTGTATACCGGGCCCCAAAGCCGCCTACTGTATACCGGGCCCGACCTCCGCCTACTGTATACCGGGCCCCAATGCCGCCCACTGTATACCGGGCCCCAATGCCGCCCACTGTATACCGGGCCCCAATGCCGCCTACTGTATACCGGACCCCAATGCCGCCTACTGTATACCGGGCCCCAATGCCGCCTACTGTATACCGGGCCCAACCTCCGCCTACTGTATACCGGGCCCCAATGCCGTCTACTATATACCAGGCCCCAATGCCGCCTACTGTATACCGGGCCCGACCTCCGCCTACTGTATACCGGGCCCCAAAGCCGCCTACTGTATACCGGGCCCCAATGCCGCCTACTGTATACTGGGCCCCAAAGCCACCTACTGTATACCAGGCCCAACCTCCACCTACTGTATACCAGGTCCCATCTATCTCCACCTACTGTATACTAGGCCCCATCTATGTCTGCCTACTGTATACTAGGCCCAATCTACTTCTGTCTGCTGTACACTAGGCCCCATCTATCTCCGCCTACTGTATACTCATCCCCATCTATCTCCACCTATTGTATACTAGGCCCAATCTATTTCTGTCTGCTGTATACTAGACCCAATCTATCTCCACCTACTGTATACTAGGCCCCATCTATGTCTGCCTACTGTATACTAGGCCCGACCTCCACCTACTGTATACTAGGCCCCATCTATCTCCGCCTACTCTATACTTGGCCCCATCTATCTCCGCCTACTGTATACAAGGCCCCATCTATCTCCGCCTACTGTATACTAGGCCCAATCTATCTCCACCTACTGTATACTAGGCCCCATCTATGTCTGCCTACTGTATACTAGGCCTGACCTCCACCTACTGTATACTAGGCCCCATCTATCTCCGCCTACTCTATACTAATCCCCATCTATCTCCGCCTACTGTATACTAGGCACCATCTATCTACGCCTAGTGTATACTAGTCGCCATCTGTCTCTGCCTACTGTATACTAGGCCCAACCTGCACCTACTGTATACTAGGCCCAATCTATCTCTGCCTACTGTATACTAGGCCCAACCTCCACCTACTGTATACGAGGCCCGACCTCCACCTACTGTATACAAGGCCCCATCTATCTCCGCCTACTCTATACAAGGCCCCATCTATCTCTGCCTACTGTATACTAGGCCCAATCTATCTCCCCCTACTGTATACTAGTCCCCATCTATCTCCACCTACTCTATACTAGGCCCCATCTATGTCTGCTTACTGTATACTAGACCCCATCTATCTACGCCTAGTGTATACTAGTCGCCATCTGTCTCTGCCTACTGTATACTAGGCCCGACCTGCACCTACTGTATACTAGGCCCAATCTATCTCTGCCTACTGTATACTAGGCCCAACCTCCACCTACTGTATACGAGGCCCGACCTCCACCTACTGTATACAAGGCCCCATTTATCTCTGCCTACTTTATACTAGTCGCCATCTGTCTCTGCCTACTGTATACTAAGCCTGACCTCAGCCTACTGTATACCAGGCCCGACCTCTGCCTACTGTATACCAGGCCCCATCTATCTCCGCCCACTGTATACCAGGCCCCGTCTATCTGTGGACATTGTATACCAGGCCCTGTCTATCTGCGCCCACTGTATGCCAGGCCCCGTCTATCTGAGCCCACTGTATACCAGGCCCGACCTCCGCCTACTTTATACCAGGCCCCGTGTAACTCAGCCTACTGTATACCAGGCCTCGTCTATCTCTGCCTACTGTATACCAAGCCCAACCTCCGCCTACTGTATGCCAGGCCCCATCTAACTCCACCTACTGTATACCAGGCCCCATCTATCTGTGCCCACTGTATGCCAGGCCCCATCTATTCCCACTATATACCAGGCCCGACATCTGCCTACTGTATACCAGGCCTGACCTACAACTACTGTATACCAGGCCCGACCTCCACCTACTTTATACTAGGCCCCATCTATCTCTGCCTACTGTATACTAGGCCCGACCTCTGCCTACTGTATACCAGGCCCCATCTATCTCCACCTACTGTATACTCCGCCCGACCTCCACCTACTGTATACTTGGCCCAACCTCCACCTACTGTATACTAGGCCCCATCTATCTCCGCCTATTGTATACTAGGCCCCATCTATCTCCGCCTATTGTATACTAGGCCCAATCTATCTCCACCTACTGTATACTAGGCCCCATCTATCTCCCCCTACTCTATACTAGGCCCCATCTATTTCCACCTACTGTATACTAGGCCCAACCTCCGTCTACTGTATACCAGGCCCCATCTATCTCCACCTACTGTATACTCCGCCCAACCTCCACCTACTGTATACTTGGCCCGACCTCCACCTACTGTATACTAGGCCCCATCTATCTCTGCCTACTGTATACTAGGCCCGACCTCCACCTACTGTATACTAGGCCCCATCTATCTCCGCCTACTGTATACTAGGCCCAATCTATCTCCACCTACTGTATACTATGCCCCATCTACCTCCACCTACTGTATACTAGGCCCCATCTATCTCCACCTACTCTATACTAGGCCCCATCTATTTCCACCTACTGTATACTAGGCCCAACCTCTGCCTACTGTATACTAGGCACCATCTATCTCTGCCTACTGTATACTAGGCCCAACCTCCACCTAATGTATACGAGGCCCGACCTCCACCTACTGTATACTTGGCCCCATCTATCTCCGCCTACTGTATACTAGTCCCCATCTATCTCCGCCTACTGTATACTAGGCCCCATCTATCTCTGCCTACTGTATACTAGGCCCAACCTCTGCCTACTGTATACCAGTCCCCATCTATCTCCACCTACTGTATACTCCGCCCAACCTCCACCTACTGTATACTAGGCCCATCTATCTCCACCTACTGTATACTAGGCCCGACCTCTGCCTACTTTATACCAGGCCCCATCTATCTCCACCTACTGTATACTAGTCCCCATCTATCTCTGCCTACTGTGTACTAGGCCCGACCTCTGCCTACTGTATACCAGGCCCCATCTATCTCCACCTACTGTATACTCCGCCCAACCTCCGCCTACTGTATACTAGGCACCATCTATCTCTGCCTACTGTATACTAGGCCCAACCTCCGCCTACTGTATACTAGGCACCATCTATCTCTGCCTACTGTATACTAGGCCCAACCTCCACCTAATGTATACGAGGCCCAACCTCCACCTACTGTATACTTGGCCCCATCTATCTCTGCCTACTGTATACTAGTCCCCATCTATCTCCGCCTACTGTATACTAGTCCCCATCTATCTCCGCCTACTGTATACAAGGCCCCATCTATCTCCGCCTACTCTATACTAGGCCCCATCTATGTCTGCCTACTGTATACTAGGCCCCATCTATCTCCGCCTACTGTATACTAGGCCCCATCTATCTCCACCTACTGTATACTCCGCCCGACCTCCACCTACTGTATACTTGGCTGACCTCCACCTACTGTATACTAGGCCCCATCTATCTCCTCCTACTGTATACTAGGCCCGACCTCCACCTACTGTATACTAGGCCCCATCTATCTCCGCCTATTGTATACTAGGCCCAATCTATTTCTGTCTGCTGTATACTAGGCCCCATCTATCTCCGCCTATTGTATACTAGGCCCAATCTATCTCCACCTACTGTATACTATGCCCCATCTACCTCCGCCTACTGTATACTAGGCCCCATCTATCTCCACCTACTGTATACTAGGCCCAACCTCCACCTACTGTATACTAGGCACCATCTATCTCTGCCTACTGTATACTAGGCCCAACCTCCACCTAATGTATACGAGGCCCAACCTCCACCTACTGTATACTTGGCCCTATCTATCTCTGCCTACTGTATACTAGTCCCCATCTATCTCCGCCTGCTGTATACAAGGCCCCATCTATCTCCGCCTACTGTATACTAGTCCCCATCTATCTCCGCCTACTGTATACAAGGCCCCATCTATCTCCGCCTACTCTATACTAGGCCCCATCTATGTCTGCCTACTGTATACTAGGCCCTATCTATCTCTGCCTACTGTATACTAGGCACCATCTATCTCCACCTACTCTATACTAGGCCCGACCTGCACCTATTGTATAATAGGCCCGATCTATCTCTGCCTACTGTATACTAGGCCCGACCTCCACCTACTGTATACTAGGCCCCATTTATCTCCGCCTACTTTATACTAGTCGCCATCTGTCTCTGCCTATTGTATACTAGGCCCGACCTCAGCCTACTCTATACTAGGCCCAACCTCCACCTACTGTATACTAGGCCCAATCTATCTCTGCCTACTGTATACTAGGCCCGATCTCCACCTACTGTATACAAGGCCCCATCTATCTCAGCCTACTCTATACTTGGCCCCATCTATCTCTGCCTACTCTATACTAGGCCCCATCTATCTCTGCCTACTTTATACTAGTCACCATCTGTCTCTGCCTACTGTATACTAGGCCCCATCTATCTCTTCCTTCTGTATACTAGGCCCCATCTACCTTCCCCTACTGTATACTAGACCCCATCTATCTCCGCCTACTGTACACTAGGCCCCATCTATCTCTGCCTACTCTATAGTAGGCCCGATCTATCTCCACGTACTGTATACTATGCCCGATCTCTGCCTACTCTATACTAGGCCTGATCTATCTCCATCTACTGTATACTTGGCCCGACCTCCACCTACTGTATACTATCCCCGATCTCCACCTAATGTATACTAGACCCAATCTCCCCGCATCCATGGGGAAGGAAAGGCCATGTATCAGCGGGACACACACATGTATAAATACTCATAGGCACAAATAAGCAGCACATACAAGTAGGAAAAGCTAAAGGTAAGCTCAAAGCCAGTGAACAATTATTAATCACCTACTATCTACTAGGCACTGTGCTAAGAGCTAGGGATGCAAAGAAAACAAAAGAAGTCCCTGCCCTGGAGGAGCTCGCAGCCTGAACATGGAGACAACTTATGACTAATAAGGACTAAGGTTTTACTTTATAAATACCTATGACTTGGGCAGCTGCCAGCCGTGGGGTCTGGAGCATCTGAGTTCAAATCCAATCTTAGACACTTAATAATTAACCTAGCTGTGTGACCTTGGGCAGGTCGCTTAACCCCACTGTCTTGCAACCCCCCCAAAAAATACCTATGACTCAGTTTCCCCATTCTGTTATTTCCTTTCCCAATAGGAATGTTTCCCACCTCAGTGATCCTGAGTCTGGCTTATGTATTGCAAGTATCAGGTGGAATTTTGCTGCATAATTAGTTGGCTGTTTCAAATAGAAATAAGAGGCTTAACTGAAATCAAACAGAACTAAGGATGCTTTGCCCTATTCTACCTATGTTACATCAGTCAGTGCCTTTAGGCTTAGGTTTGGAGACCAGTTTTGATGCAGAAGAATCCCTGCTTCTTCCTTTCAAAGCAAATCTCTCTACGTAGGGCAGGTAAAACTGTGATTTTTTTTTATAGTTTTTTTCCCGTTTTTTTCTTTTTTTTTTGCAAGGCAATGGGGTTAAGTGGCTTGCCCAAGGCCACACAGCTAGGTAATTATTAAGTGTCTGAGGTCCCATTCGAACTCAGGTATTCCTGACTCCAGGGCTGGTACTCTTATCTACTGCACCACCTAGCTGCCCAAAACTGTGATTTTTTTTTAAATAAGGAATCTTTTTGTTGCAATAGTCCTAGCACCTCTCTACTGCTTTAATAGGATACAAGATTCTTGAAATGTCTCAGAGTGATATGAGAATAAGTGCAGAAGACTATAGAACAAAGATATTAATCTATTCATTGGTAAGGTTAAAATCAGAAACATCTTCTGTTTGATTATAAGGAAAAGAATTTACTTGTAATTCTCATAAAGTAACTTTTGAACTATCTTGAGTTTTTCCTCAAAGGGAAATCCAATTCCACTTAGCTTTATTATTTAATTTGGGATTAGCATCTGTGTGAAAAACATGTTCTGAAGTGCTGGCAATTTATATATAGACAACACTTTGAGATAAACACTGCTTTCTGTATACAATCTGAGATTAAAAACTTAGTCTATTTACACATCCCATTCCAAGTCTTTTGTCTCCCCTCACAAATGAAGCTAAATAAGAATCTTTTATGCAAGTCCATTTCTGTGGCTAATGAACCTAGGATGAAAGTCATCTATTTATATGAGTGTTGTTAGCTATAGTTTCATGTTTAAGATTAGAATCCTAAAGTGGCTCATCCTCCTGAGCAGAAAATTGCAAGAATGGAAAATTTTGAGAAATCTACAAAACCAAACTATTATAAAAGCCAGTTATAAATGATTCTAATGAGTTATATAGACTTTGAACATGTTCAAACAATAAGTTCTTTTTTCTTTTTAAAGATTTTATTTATTTTGATCTCCACAATTTTTCCCCTACTTCCCCTACTTCCCTCCCCCCATACCCCACAGAAGGCAATTGTTACATTGTCTCCATGATATACATTGATCCAAACTGAACGTGATGAGAGAGAAATCATATCCCCAAGGAAGAAACATAAAATATAAGCGATAGCAAGATCAGACAATAAGATATCAGGTTTTCTTTTTCTAAATTAAAGTTAATAGTCCTTGCTCTTTGTTCAAACTCCACAGTTCTTTCTCTGGATACAAATGATATTCTTCATTGCAGACAGCCCCAAATTGTCCCTGGTTATTGCACTGATGGAATGAGCAAGTCCATCAAGGTTGATCATCACCCTCATGCTTCTGTTAGGGTGTACCATGTTTCTCTGGTTCTATTCATCTTGCTCAGCATCAGTTCATGCCAATCCTTCCAGGCTTCCCTGAAATCCTTGTCCCTCCTGGTTTCTAATAGAACAATAGTGTTCCATGGCATACATATACCGCAGTTTGTTAAGCCATTCCCCAATTGAAGGACATTTACTTGATGTCCAATTCTTTGCCACCACAAACAGGGCTGCTATGAATATTTTTGTACAAGTGATGTTTTTACCCTTTTTCATCATCTCTTCAGGGTATAGGCCCAGTAATGGTATTGCTGGATTAAAGGGTATGCACATTTTTTTGCCCTTTGGGCATACTTCCAGACTGCTCTCCAGAATCTAACAGTAAATTCTAAAAATTGGACCCAAGGCTTTGTATATTAAATTGTATTGCTTATCTATTAAATGGTATTTCTCATCCTCAGAACAAATCAGGTATTTAAAAAATGTTTAATTTAAAAAGTGTCAGGATTCTGCCTATTGTGATACTTTTAAAATGTTTAGTTGCTGACTCCTTTGAAGGGAAGCTGAGATTCTATTTATTGGCAAATCCATGCTTTACTAATACATTGATTATGTTCTGAACTTTGTGCTTGAGATAAGCTTATTTTGACCAAAACATGCTTCTACCACACTAAGCAATTAGGAATATTAATAATACTAGTCTTGCAGAGAGGATTCCATTAGCTTCAAGGAAGCTTTTAATCCTAGACTTGTTCCCACAATGAAGGAGGAACCAGGGATGGGAAAGATCCAGCAGAGGAGAACTGGGGTATTATTCCAAGTAAGAAATTATATATTATTAGCCCTACTTAGGCAATAGAGGGGGTCTATGGGGTTAGGAGGAATTCAGGAAGAATAGCACCTCTGGTGTGAGGACTTGCTAAGCCCTTTTCAAGACTGCTTGTCTACCTTTAGTGTCTACTCGAATCACCCAACACTCATCTGTGGCTCTAAGAAGCTCTGTACTTAGTGGTCAGAGGATAGGGTTAGATGATAAGACATCTTGGCAGACAAGCTAACCAAGTTGAGGTAAATGTCAGGTCTCAAACCTGTCTGTGAATTAAAAGGATGTCTGCCCCAAGCACATGAAAGCCTCCCCTCAAGGAATGGACAGATGAGAACAATTTGTTCCAATGGTCATGATGATGGCTAGAGCAGGTACAATGGAGCCCTTAGAGCTTGGTCAGATATCAGAGTGAAGGTCATCTACTGCATCCAAGGCCATCATCAATCATCCTGACTTCCGTTTTGTCACTGGACTTTGATGACTCAGGAAGAGAGAGAGTCAAGATGGTGACTTTGTATACCTCTGCCTCATTTAAATCCAATTCATATAAGTCAAACCCTCATTCATGGTGACATTAGTCCTCCTCAAAAATGAGGAACAAACACCACCAACAGGTAATCATTAAGAGAGCAGTTCATTCATTTGATATGATTATTAAGAGAATACCAAATACCAGAAATGATTTTAAAAAGATATCGCATAATATGGAAACCAAGTGGATCTGCTCCCTAGTTTTTATTGTTTGTTTTGTTTTTTAGGTTGTTGCAAGGCAAATGGGGTTCAGTGGCTTGCCCAAGGCCACACAGCTAGGTAATCATTAAGTGTCTGAGACCGGATTTGAACCCAGGTACTCCTGACTCCAGGGCTGGCGCTCTATTCACTGCACTGCCTAGCCACCCCTGCTCCCTAGTTTTTAGTCCATAAAAGACATCTACCTAATTTCCTTGCTTATGTAGGGATCCTGCTAAAAGCCTGTCAAACAGGGGTTCTGTTTGAACACTGTTAAAAGTGAGAAGTTTACTCATTCTCAAGGTCCTAAGATATACTTAGAAACCATTCTAAGAAAAGTCTTTTGAGAGAGGACACCCAGAGGCACAGCCAAAATAGTGGAAAAAAGGCAGTGGCTCATCTGAGCTTCCCCTCTGAATAACTTAAAGCAGGGATGAGGAAATTTTTTTCTGCCAAGGACAATTTGGATATTTATAACATCATTTGTGGGCTACATTTGGTCAAACAATTAATTCACTCCTAAAAAGCTTTTTATTTATCGAATTTCAAGTCCTGCCTATGGTTGCCTTGGCAACAGTCACACCAATATAGCTCACAGGATGAAGGTTCCCCACCCCTGCCTTTAAATAATGCAATTAAACAATTCCTTAAGTGGCAGAATCCATAAAAGAAGGGGGTGAAATTATTTTCCAGTCAAATGCAACTTAGGAGGTTGGCAGGAAAGATCTGTCACACTTGGGTGAGAATGAATACAGTCCAGGGCAGGTCTCACCACATCAGACTGGACCCCAGAAAATCAGAAGTAGGTGTTGGGAGTCATTGAATCAGCAATGCCAGTGGTTACTTCTGTTCAAAGATAGTAAGGGGATTGAACAACTGATCAGAAGGAGAGTACACGGGTCTTTTTTGTTGATACTTTACCCATACTCAGATCCAGTTCACAGTCCTGGGTGGCAGTCCCATGGCTAGAAGGAGTACTAGCACATCAGATGTTGCAGCCGCAATGGAACAGGGACTCTTGTCACACTTCTAGGACAGAAGAAAGTATTTGTAGTCACTCACAGACCAGAGATAGGCCAGGAGAGTTGTAAATGCACATCTTCTTAGATTATAGCACCTTGAGAAAACTACAACTTTATAGGTCCCTAGAAGCTGCTATGAAAACACCTGTACAAAATACCTAAAAGTTGGGACAGGGTGCCTTCCACCCTGGATGCAGAGCCCTACTTTAACAAAAAAATTAACTCAAAAAATAGAATGGAAAAATAAACAACAGCATAAAAAACTCTTACAATAGAAAATTATTATGATGGCGAGGAAGGTCAAAAGATACACTCAGAAGAAGAAAACAAAGTCAAAGTTCCAATATCTAAAGCTTCCAAGAAAATTTTGAATTGGTCTCAGGTCATAGAAGAGCTCAAAAAGGATTTTAAAAATCGAGTAAGAGAGGTAGAAGAAAAACTGAGAAAAGAAATGAGAGTGATGAAAGAAAAATCAGCAAGAATGAGTCAACAGCTTGATAAAAGAAAATACACACATACCACACCCACCAAAGTGAAGAAAATAAAAATCTTAAAAAACAGAATTTGTCAAATAGCAAAAGAGACACAAAAATTCATTGAAGAAAAAAAAATTCCTTAAAAAGTAGAATTGAAAAGGCTCACTGAAGAAAATATTTCCTTAAAAATTAGAATTGTGTAAATAAAAACTAATAACTTTATAAGAAATCAAGAAATAATAAAACAAACTAAACAAATGAAAAATAGAAGATAACATGAAATCTGAAAAATGTATCCAGAAGAGATAATTTTTAAATTATTGGACTGCCTGAAAGTCATGTTCAAAAAAAAAAGTGCCTAGCTGTCATCTTTCAAAACGTTATCAAGGGGCAGCTAGGTGGCACAGTAGATAGAGCACCTGTCCTGGACTCAGGAGGACCTGAGTTCAAACTTGTCCTCAGACACCTAATAATTACTTGGACAAGTCACTTAATCCCATTGCCTTGCAAAAACAAACAAACAAAAACTATCAAGGAAAACTGTCCTGATATTCTAAAACCAGAGGGTAAAACAGAAACTAAAAGAATTCCCTCACTACTTCCTGAAAGAGATCCTAAAATGAAAATTCCCAGATATAACCAAATTCCACAGCTTGTAGCTCAAGAAGAGAATAGTTCAAGCAACCAGAAAGAAATAATTCAAGTACTGTGGAAGATAACGTAAGATTTAGCAACTTCTTCATTAAATAATCAGAGGACTTGGAATATGAGATTCCAGAGTGCAAAGGAATTAGAATTACAAACAAAAATCACCCAACAAAACTAAGGATAATCTTTCAAAGGGAAAAAAAAATTAAGTGGAAGACATTCAAGCATTCTTTTTTTTTAGTTTTTTTTTTTTGCAAGGCAAATGGGGTTAAGTGGCTTGCCCAAGGCCACACAGCTAGGTAATTATTAAGTGTCTGAGGCTAGAATTTGAACTCAGGTACTCCTGACTCCAGGGCTGGTGCTCTATCCACTGTGCCACCTAGCTGCTCCATTCAAGCATTCTTGATGAAAAGATCAGAGTTGAAATGAAAAGCTGACTTTCAAATACAAGACTCAAAAGAAATATGAAATGATAAAGAGAAAAGGGAAAACAAAAGGGACTTAATAAAGTTAAACTGTTCATATTCCTCCATGGGAAGATAATACTTGTAACTCCTAAAAAAAAATTTCTCATTATTAGAATAATTAGGAGTATATAGAGACAGAGGGCACAGGTATGAGTTGAATATGAAGGAATGATATCTAAAAAAAAAAATTTAAAGATAAAAAAAGAATGAACTGGGAGAAAGGAAAAGGGAGGAATAGAATGGGGTAAATTATCTCTCATAAGAAAAGCAATAGAAAGCTTTTATAGAGAGAGGAAGATGGGAGAGGTTGAGGAGGAGGAGTGAGTGAACCTTGCTCTCTTAAGAATTAGCTCAAAAGGGGAATAACATATAACCTCAATTGAGTATAGAAATCTATCTTACCCTATAATAAAATAGGAGAGGAAGATGATAAGAGAAAGGGGGAAGAGTGATAGGGTAGATTGGGAGAGATGGTAGGAAGAAGCAAAACACTTTTGAGAAGGGACAGGGTAAAAGGGGAGAGAATAGAATAAACAGGAATAGGATGAAGGAAAATATATTTAGCAATCATAACTATGAGAAAAATTTTTGAGCAAGTTTCTCTGATAAAGGTCTCATTTCTCAGATAGAAAACTGAGTCAAATTTATAAAAATAAGTCATTCCTCAATTGATACTTGATCAGGAGATATGAACAGTTTTCAGATGAAGTATCAAAGCTATCTATCTCTATATGAAAAAATGCTTCAACTCATTATAGATTGGAGAAATGCAAATTGATATAATTCTGAGGTACTAATTGGACTAATTGGACAGAAAAGTAGAATGACAAATGTGGGAAAAATTAGACATTAAAGTAATGTTGGTATAGTTGTGAACTAATTCAGCCATTCTTTAGAGCAATTTGGAACTGTGTCCAAAGCGTTATAAACCATGTAATCCTGTAACCTAATAATATTACTACTAGGTCTGTATCCCAAAAGAAATAAAAAACAAAAAGGAAAAGGACCTATATGTACAAGCATATTTATAGCAACTCTTTTCTTTTTACCATAAAGGGGAAGGGTGGAAGGGAGTTGGAAACTGGGAGGATGCCCATCAGTTAGGAATGGCTGAACAAATTGCTAAGTGATTGTGATGGAATACTATTGTGCTATGAGAAATGATGAGCAGGATATTCTCAGAAAAACCTGGAAATATAAAATCTGATGCAAAATGTCATAGTGTGTCAATGTAACAGCAATATAGTAAATGATCTATTCTTATCAATACAATTGATGAAGGGGAAGATGAAGAGAATTTGAATATAATAGAAAGAATTTGGGTGGAGATGTAAATTGACTCTTGAGATGTAAATTGACTAGAAGTAGAGAATTATGATAGTTACAGAAACAATTGTAGTTATAGAAACAATTGTAATCTTGGGTGGAGACCCTTCCCATTCTTAAAGTACCATTGATTCTTTGTTTAATGCAAAATTTGTATCCTGATCTCCTTTGGTTCTACCCTCCAATTCCGGTCTAGTAAGAGAAAGGGTGTTCACTTTTGCCCTCTGGATGAGAGTTAAGACATAAAAACCTGAGCTGGACTCCAGTTCAGGGCTGCCTCAGTCTTTGACAGTGGTCCAGCCAACACTGCTTGGCTGTTCTTTTCTCTCTCTCTCTCTCTCTCTCTCTCTCTCTCCCCCTCCCTCCCTCCTTAGCCCTTTCTATATCTTGTAACATTTTTAATTAATTTTTGTTTATTTTCACCCATGCTTTCTCAAGTCTGTAGCCAGCAGCTACACAATGATCCAAGACAACTGTGAGGACTTATGATGAAAAATGTTATCCCTCCTCAGAGAAAGAGCTAATTGTGTCTGAATACAGATTGAATCATACTTATTTTTTACTTTCTTTTTTATCATTGAGTTTGTTAATTTATATTTTCTTTCACAACCTGGAAATGTGTTCTGCATGACTACACATCTATAATGAATTGCTTGACTTCTCAATTAGAGAGCTGGGGAGGGAAGAAGGGAAGGAATTTGGAACTCAAAGTTTTAAAAACTTAAAAGATTAAAAAATGTTTTACATGTAATTGGAAGAAAATAAAGTACATTTTTTAAAAGAAAAATATTTCTTATTCCTTGGCTTTATAACTTTATCCAATCAGTTAATCAGTGATTAAACATTTACTATATGCTAAATACTATGCTAAACACTGGGGATTCAAAGCTAGACAAAAACTCATCTTCTCCCTCAAGGAACTTACAGGCTAATGGAGAAGATAACATGTAAATTTTTAAGCACATACAAGAAATTCGTAGACTAAGGTCTGCCCTCTATAGCTAAATAGAATAAATTGTATCTCTCTCTCCCTCGTAACTACTTTTCATATACTTGAAGAGAGAAATCATATCTATACTAAATACCCCCCAGTTTCTAGTCTTCATTTATTATGGTTTCTAGGTCACTCAATATCCTGGTTCTATTAGACGAATGAAAGTGACTCTCTGAAATGGTTAAATCAGTTGATTTATTTTGCTTGAATTATGTGTACTTGTTACAAGGGTTTTCTTTTTCTTCATCTTTTACCAATAAAAAGAGAAAAGACTAGGGAAGGAGAAGAAATTGATTTTTGTTAATTGAAGAGAAAATTAGATTAATTAAAAATTAATAGCAAGATGACCATCTAGCTGGAGACACAGAAAAGAGAAAATACACTTCTATGTTAGGGTTAGGAGTAGAATACATTTTCCTCCCTAAGCTGAATTAATTTTAATTAAATGGAGTCAGGCAGGTTTAAGTTCTGTAATTTAGGGGTAAATGTCTTTAAAGATAAAAGATATTTTGTCTTTAGCTATGGAATTTAAAGACTATCTAGACCATTTCATAGGTACAGAAACTGAGACCCAAATATAATTTACCTAATGTCCCAAGGCTTTAAAATAATTGTAATATAAAAACTTTAAATACTTAGGACTCAAGTCCTACTCTGACATCTCTCTAGAATATGGCAATGATTCTGAAACTTGAAAGGCCGTCAGTGAAATGTAAGAGTGCTTAAATTCCAAGAAATTCATAGTCTAAGGTTCAGAGGTGGTAAATTTAATCAGCCACAACTCCGAGAAAAGACCTATGAGGAGCCTTAGAAATCTATGTGGGTAGAGACAAAAATACTGATGAAAATCATGGATCCTGCAGTAAGAGTACGTACCGTTTCCCTCTTATGTCTAACTAAGTTTTGTTTATTTGAGCCTGTTTAATTGGCCAGTCCCTCCATCTGCTTATGACTCTTCTGTGTTGCTTATATAATTGTCATAAGCTGTTTTACAGGCCAGAATCTCAAAGCTGGAAGGGACTTTAGAGGACATCCACAAGGAACTCTTAAGTATTTTTAAAAAAAAATTCTTTTTCTATTTCTTCAGTCTTTCCTGATCCCCGTATCCATCCACATTTCTCTCTCGATTTCCCTCTCTCTCCCAGGGTGTCATCTTCCCAGGTACCTAAAACTTTTAAAACCTCCATTATCTTTCCTTGCTTCCCCACCTCCCCCCCATCTAATCAGTCACTAACAGTACAAGACTATATAAATAATAATTATTGTTACCACTCCTCAGTGGAGCTATATAAAATCAATAAAACTAAAGATCCATTTCTGGGTCATTAGTGTTCTCTTTATAGAGCATTTCCTGGTTTTCAAAGCACTCTGAACTACCTTGCAAGGAAGGTAATCAAAGTATTATTACCCCCCATTTTATAGGTGAGAAAATTGTAACTCAGAAAAATGACAAAAATTATACATAGGTCTTTTTCAGCACCGTGGGGAGCTGGCCTCTTGATTCAAGGTTCCTTGCCTTTGAGTTCACATTCTGGATATTTCCTCCCTCTTAAAATTATAAACAAATGGAAAAACTAGAGTAGCCATAGGAAGTTGTACTATAAATTGTGGCTATTTATGGAACTGTTGTTTGTCCTTTGTTCTCAAAGAGGACCATAACAACAGGAAGGTGATGTCATGACTTGAAAGTGAATTGGATTTAAGTGAGGGAGGGTTATGTGAAGCCTCCAGTCTCACTCTCTTTGGAGTCACCTGGATCCAGTGACCTGATAAGGATCAGAACTGGAGATGGCCCAGAATGCAGTAGGAGAATTTTCTAACTGACATAATTGGCCATATTACTGTTTTTTAGGTCAGTATTAAATTCTAAAGTACAAGCTTAAAAACAAAGACTGCATTTATGGAATAAAACAAGTTGAGATTCTGCCACAGGCTCCACTCTAGACTTTACTGGCTTTCCCTTGTCCTTAGTTAAGGACCTGAATCCAACAATTGCACACCAAGGTCTTTCTCTGTCAATTTGTAGCTAAGAAATGATCTTTGAAGAAAGGCCAGTTTTGACGTCAGGAATAAATGTTTATCTCTGACAGAAACGAAGTGACCCTGGGTAAGTAAAAACTTGTCAGTGGTCTAGGCAATTCTCTGAAGCTATAAATTACACACTGACAAGGTCAGTGCAAGGAGTTTCCATACTGGTAGTTTTCTCACACCATTGAAATCATCCATTTAGACAAAAACCGAAAACATCAGGGGGCAAGGAAAATATTATTTTACTTTATATTAATGTTATTACATTTGCATATTGGTTTAATTTCATTTTTTAGTAAAGCCTGGAATAAATGGATGAATAAGGCCTCTTAGATATTCATTATTTATTTATTAATCACTTAAGTGTCAACTACATGTGGTGAGTTGGAGTTAGTGCAGAACTATAAGGAGAAATCAGCTAAGACCCATCCCTTCAAAAAGGTTACAATCTAGTAATTATTTCACAAAGAGTATAAGTAAAGCTAAGATTTGGGTTTATAGGCAGAGATTCTAGAAGCAGGTCCTTTCTTTCAGCCTTTTGTTGTTGGGGTTGTGTGGGGAAAGAGATTATGGACTAAAACCATTACAGCTCAAGAAATGAGATTTTGGATCTGCAAAATGCATTGCTTGGTCAATCCTAGCAACAACCCTATGAGGTAACAGCTATTTGGGAGATTGGGGAAGGATGGGAAGGATGGGAAGGAAGGGAAGGAAGGGTGGACCTATGATTTCACTCATTTTGGGACTGCCTCCAAGGGAAACTCTCTACCAAGCAGATCAGCAAATGTAATTCAAGAGTTTTAAAAAGACTTGAGGCACCAAAAGTTTTAGGAACTTTGAGGTAGTCAGTGTGGGTCTATGGTTGACTTCCAATGAACCTGGTTCTTTCTCATTCCAGAGAATTCTCTAAACACACTTCCCCACAAATTGACAACTTGACTGGAGCTATTGGTTTGTTATTAAAGTTGGTTCTTTGTTATTTGTTACTTTCTGGACACATTTCTTGGCAATTTCTACCTTCCTTTTTTTGTGAGACCTAATTTAGCATTTCTTGGGAAATGTTTTCTCCATACTGAGAATAGCTCCTCTTCTATGCTAGAGGGATGTTTGGGGTTTTTCATTATTTCTAAGGGCTCAGGTCAAGCTATTGAAATTCGCCAGCTTTTGTTAAGACATTACAGTTCAATCTATGGAGGACTAGGGACTTGAAATGGCTTCCATTATAAATTAAGTATTGGCTTTGAGAGAAAGTCATCAGGAAAAAATATCCGAGAACCACCAGAAAGCACTTACAAATACAGGTCAGCTTCGGGGCTGCGAGAGATCTATGTCCTGCCTTGGGAAAGGGTTGGAAATGGATTGTTGGATTAGCAATCACATTGTGATCAGCTATGAAGGATGCAGCTCCTCTTAGCAGTTCAGAGATCAAGGATCATCCTGGGAGACATGTTATGGCAATGCCATGCACAGCCAGAGGGGAAAAAACACAGAATCGGAATGTATATTATGCTCCCTTTTTTAAAATTTCTCTAATGTTTTCCCTTCCTATCTCATGGTTTTCTTTGTTTCCCCATAGTTCTAATTCTTCACTGAAAAATGACTAATATAACTACATTAGACACAAATGGACAAATACAGCTTTTACCAGATTGTTCACTGCCATGGGGAGGGGGGGGGAAGGAAGAGAAGGTGGTCGGAGAATGTGTAATATACATTTGCAACTGGATGAATGTTGCAAAGCTACCATAGTGCGAGGGGCAAAGGTGCTGACTTTTCAGAAGCACAGTGCTAAGTTAGTCTAAGCCATGGGCCTCAGTTTCTTTTTCTCAAGAATCAGGTGAGCGTGACCCCGGTTCTCTGGCTAGAAAAATTGCACCCAAACCATCTAAGATGTCAACAAAGACAGAGCCTCCTGGGCAAGCCTAGGTCCACCTGCCTTCTCTTGGGACCCTCAGTTTGACCCGTTGTGGTGAGGGGCGGCAGAAAGGAGGAGGGGGAGGGGTCGTGGCTTTGCTTCAGCTGCTGCAGTTCGGCTTTTCCTGCTCCGTCTCTCCTAGAGAGTTAGCAACTGCCCGGCCTCTTCCCAGAACCGAGTCCAGTTTTAACTCTTTGCTGCCTCTTTGAGGGGACTCCGAGGAGGCATCTGGGGCTGGGGCCTCGTACCCCGAACAGTAGCATGCAGTGGGAAGCATAAAATAGCCATTTTTAAAAAGGAATGGCTTGTTGGGGGCAGAGGCAGGGGAGCCGAGGAAAAAGGCTTCGGTTCTCTACGTGCATTTGGCACCCTTCGGGAGGGAAGGCCAAGTTCACTCTAGTCACTTCAGAGACCTCAGCTTCCGCCCGAGCTGCTAAAGCCGGGCGGTGGGGAGAGGCTGGCCGGGCAGAAGCAAAGGGAGAGCTGGGGGAGGGGGACAGTGCAGTGTGTAGGGGAGGGGGGAGCGAAAAGGAAGTAAGGGGGACCGAGGGGGGCGAGACTTGGGTTAAAAACAGAAGCCCCGGCCGCAGCGGCCGGCACGGAGGCCTCCAGCAGCCCATCCTGTCCTGGCTAAGCCGGGGACCCCGGGGGCCCCAAGGCGCGCCCGGCGCCCGGGGAGCTTCCCGTCTAACGGGAGACAAAGCCGGGCCGCACTTTCCCAGCAAGTTCTCCCGGAGCCGCAGGACCGGGGCCGGGGCCTGGGAAGGGCTCCCTGTGGAGGGCGCCAGGGAGGTGCCAGGGAGGGTGCCAGGGACGGGGCCGGGGCCTGGGAAGGGCTCCCTGTGGAGGGCGCCAGGGAGGTGCCAGGGAGGGTGCCAGGGACGGGGCCGGGGCCTGGGAAGGGCTCCCTGTGGAGGGCGCCAGGGAGGTGCCAGGGAGGGTGCCAGGGGGGCCGGGGACTGGGAAGGGCTCCCTGTGGAGGGCGCCAGGGAGGGTGCCAGGGAGTGCAGGAGGGAGGGCGGGCAGGAGCCCAGGGACGGGGCCGGGGCCTGGGAAGGGCTCCCTGTGGAGGGCGCCAGGGGGGTGCCAGGGAGGGTGCCAGGGACGGGGCCGGGGCCTGGGAAGGGCTCCCTGTGGAGGGTGCCAGGGAGGGTGCCAGGACCGGGGCCGGGGCCTGGGAAGGGCTCCCTGTGGAGGGCGCCAGGGAGGTGCCAGGGAGGGTGCCAGGACCCGGGCCGGGGCCTGGGAAGGGCTCCCTGTGGAGGGCGCCAGGCAGGTGCCAGGGAGGGTGCCAGGGAGGGCAGGAGGGAGGGCGGCCAGGGGCCCAGGGACGGGGGCTCTATGCGTGGGAGACCCATGCCACCTGGGGGGAACGAGAAGGCCAGGCCAGGCCAGGCCGGCCTCCGCCCCCTCCCGTGGCCCTCCGGGGAGAGGCAGGACGCAGCGGCCGCGGGGTACGCGCGCCTCGGCCGGCTCTGCCCGGCCCCATCGTAGCCCTCCGGGGCCACAGTTTCGGGACAGATACCAGAGAAGCGGGCACTGATCCCGAGTGGGCATTTCTTCCCTTTTTTAGACATCTGAGGCTAAAATGCGGCTGGAGAAAAAGAACCTCGCCCAACGTGGGGCTCGAACCCACGACCCTGGGATTAAGAGTCCCATGCTCTACCGACTGAGCTAGCCGGGCAGGTCGGGCTTTGGGGCTTTTCCTGTCCCTTCATAGACTCGCAGCGGAGCTTCCTCGTAAGGCGCGTGCTGGCTCGCCGCGGGAGCCGGGCGCTTCCAGGGGCGCCTTGAGCTCCGGGGAAGTTTGGGGGGTTTTTCTGTTTCCGGGAAGTTTAGGCTGAACTTGACATTCTGCGATCCTGGGGGGGGCCGCAACTCCGAGGCGCCGAGCCTATGATTTCCCGCGAGGGTCGCCGCCCCCTAGCGGTGAGTCCCCCTTCCCCCGCTCAGTCCGGCCGCCGAACCCGCCTTGGAAATGGACTAGTGGATTCGTTCTTGGCCTTGACCTGGGCAGCCCCAAGAGCCGGTGGCTACTGAGGCAGGTAAGGAGAATGAGGGAGAATAAGGCCACCTGGGCTCCCGGAGCGCTTCGGGGAAGCTTCACAGACTCTACTATAGAAGAGAAAGCGGCGGACATTGACTTCCTCCAGCTGCCTCCTTTCACAGATAAGGAAAATGAGGCAGATTAAGTCTCTGGCATTCAGGTCTGCGATTCGTGCTGAAGCATCTTTGTGCATATTTGGTATCTAATTGTCAGCTTCCATTAAAGAATGTAAGCACCTAGAGGGCAGGATCCACTTCATTTTCTCTTTTTATTTTTCAAGCGAGGAAACTGAGACAGATTAAATTTCTGGGATTAAATCCTATGATTTATGCTGGACCATCTTTGTGTATATTTTGGACATAATTACCAGCTTCCATATTTTTCCCATTAAAGAATGTCAATGCCTAAAGGGCAGGATCCACTTCATTTTTTCCTAATATTTTACAGATGAGGAAACTGAGACACATGAAATTTCTGGGATGAAATCCTGTGATTCAAATTGGACCAAGTTTGTATATATTTTGTATGTAATCATCAACTTCCATGCCCCCCCCCAAAGAATGTAAACATCTAGAAGGCAGGATCTACTATATTATCTCAACATTTTACAAATAAGGAAAGTGAGGCAGGTGACATTTCTGGGATTAAATTCTGTAATTCATGCTGGACCAACTTGGCATATATTTTGTATATAATTATCAGCTTCCATCTTTCTTCCCTTAAAGACTATACATACCTAGAGGTCAGGAGTCACTTCATTTTGTCTTTGTGTCTTTGTGTCCTAATGTCCAGAATAGTGCCAACGCTTAGTGACTGACTGCTTTCACTAATAGAATCACAGAGCTAGAAAAGACCTCTAATTTTCCACTGAAAGAAAACTAAGTGACTTGAACAAGACCACACCTCTAGTGTCACTAAGAGAACTTAAACCCTGATCCTGTGACTCAAAATCCTCCTCCCCCACTCCCTAAGTCTTTCCATTTCCTGGACCATCCCCTCGGCCTATTCTGTGACCCAGTAAAAGGCCTCCTATCTATAAATCACAGGGGACTTTTCATCTCCCAACTCCAACCCATACAGATTGCAAGGCATCTAGAGTTATCTACCAGATAAACCCTGGGAAGCTGTAGGAAGTTAAGTCTGGGTAGATTACCCAGTTAATGTTTCTAGACTCAGCACTTTCCATGTACCTATTTCATTTTTTTTCAAGTGGATAGAGATGTTATTGGGATTAATAAAATATTAATTAATTTTAAAGTCTATGAATTTAGACTATGGAGGCAGCCCTGCTATAACGAACAGTAATCAATCTTGAAGTCAAAAATGGTTGAAGTTCAGCCTCTGATTCTGGGAGATCCTGAGCAAGTCAATTAAACTCAGTCTCTTGCAATTCCTTAAGATTATAAAGCTATGGACATGAATTTAAAGTCATCATAGATTTTTATTATGATGATTTTCCCCAATCAATAGATATTGTTATAACAATTACTTCCATGTTTGAGGGAGAGGAGCATGGCATTCTTTGAAGTTTAAAAGGGCTCTTTATATTAAAAAAGTAAAGTAATAATAATAATTAAATTCATGCTTGAGGCAGTGAGATGGTGCAGTGAATAGAACACTGGTCTAGAATCAGAAAAATCTGTATTCAATTTTAACTTCAGATGCTTATTAGCTGTGTGACCCTGGACAAGTCACTTAGCTTTGGTTTGCCTCAGTTTTCTCATCTATAAAATGAGGATAATCACACCTACTTTCCAGCCTTGTTGTGAGGATCAAATGAGATAATCATTGTAAAGTTCTTCTCACAGAGTTTCATACAGGAAATACTATATAACTGTTAGATTATTATTATTATAATGGAGGGAAATAAAGGTCAAGAATTTCAAGGGAAATAATGACAATAAATGTGAACAAAGGGAGCCTAATAGAAACAGATCTGAAACTGTTTCCAAATCAATAATTCTCTCTTTTTTTAAAGGTTTTTGCAAGGCAATGGGGTTAAGTGGCTTGCCCAAGGCCACACAGCTAGGTCATTATTAAGTGTCTGAGGTCAGATTTGAGCTCAGGTTCTCCTGACTCCAGGGCCGGTGCTCTATCCACTGTAAATCAGTAATTCTTAAAATATTTTTGTAGAGGTTAAAAAATAGAGAGACTGATTAGTGAGATAGATTAGCCGTACAATATACAGAAGCAAAATTATTTAGTGTTCTCTTAGTATTTGATAAACACAAAGGTACTGGCATTAGGAGCCACTGACACAAACTGCTAGAAAAATTGGGGGAAAGTCTGGAAGAAATTGGATTTCTTTACAGTCCCCTGT
Organism: Macrotis lagotis; assembly: GCF_037893015.1. Classification (NCBI taxonomy): domain Eukaryota; kingdom Metazoa; phylum Chordata; class Mammalia; order Peramelemorphia; family Peramelidae; genus Macrotis; species Macrotis lagotis. The sequence goes on along the minus strand of NC_133661.1, from coordinate 35,873,411 downwards.
GCTTCATGTAAAAGTAAACTCCCAAAGACTACAACCTAGATTATAGAGTCACGTCTGTTGTCTTGAATCCAATTTGACACATCACAAACAGATAGAAAAACATTAAAAAAAAAAACCAATTCCTAGCAGATCAGTGTGTGAGAAAAGTTCATGACCGAGCAAGTGATTGAGAGGCTCACAGAAGATAAAATGAATAATTTTTATTATATAAGATTAAAGTTTTTGCACAAACACATCCAATAAGACTAAAGCCAAAAGGAAAAAAATTGTTGCAAAAAAAAAATCTTTGCAGCAAGGTTCTCTGATAAAGATTTTATTTCCAACATATATAAAAAACTGATTCAAATGAATGAGCCATTCCTCAAGTAATAAATAGCCTAAACATATAAATAGGCAACTTTTAAAGGAAGAAATCCAGGAAAAAATACTGCCAAATCACTACTAATTAGAAAAATGAAAATTCAAGTAATTCTGACATTCCACCCCAATCAGATTGTCAAAAGTATCTCTCTCTCTCTCTCTCTCTCTCTCTCTCTCTCTCTCTCTCTCTCTCGCTCTCGCTCTCGCTCTCGCTCTTTCTCTTTCTCTTTCCCTCCCTCCAAAGGAAAATGATAAATTGGAGGGGCGATGAGAAAATAGGAATATTAGTGCATTGTTGGTAGACCTGTGTGTGGGTACAATTATTCTTGTAAGAATTTTGGAATGATACAAAATTTACTAAGCAGTAAAAGCCCTTTGACCCAGTTGTACTACTGCTAGGCCTATAACCCCAAAGATATCAAAGAATGGGAAGGGTGAGGAAAAAATATTGGAAACTAAAAGGATGCCCATCAATTAAGGAATGGACAAATCAGCTGTGGAGAATACAATGAGAAATAAGAACATAGATCATTTCAAACATTTCAAAATCACATTAACTGATGCATTATGAAGTGAGCAGAACAAAACACTTTATATTATAATATCAATATAATGAAAATGAACAATTTTGAAGATTTTTGTAAACTGAGGAAGGATGAAATAAACAGAATTCAGAAGAGAAATTTGTACAATAACCATGGTACTATAAAGACAAACAATTGTGAAAGCTTAAGAAATATGGTCAAACTATTACACTGTTAGTGGAGCTGTGAGCTCATCCAACCTTTCTGGAGAGAAATTTGGAACTATGCCCAAAGGGCAACAAAAATGTACATACCCTTTGACCCAGCAATACCACTACTGGGTCTATACCCTGAAGAGATAATGCAAAAGGGTAAAAACATCACTTCTACAAAAATATTCATAGCAGCCCTGTTTGTGGTGGCAAAGAATTGGAAATCAAGTAAATGTCCTTCAATTGGGGAATGGCTTAGCAAGCTGTGGTCTATGTATGTCTTGGAACACTGTTGTTCTATTAGAAACCAGGAGGGATGGGAATTCAGGGAAGCCTGGAAAGATTTGTATGAACTGATGCTGAACAAGATGAGCAGAACCAGAAAAACATTGTACACCCTAACAGCAATATGGGGGAAATGATCAACCTTGATGAACTTGCTCATTCCATCAGTGCAATAATCAGGGACAATTTTGGGCCATCTGCAATGGAGAATTCCATCTGTCTCCAGAGAAAGAACTGTGGAGTTTGAACAAAGTTCAAGGACTATTCCCTTTAATTTAGGAAAAAACCTGATATCTTCTTGTCTGATCTTGTTATCTCTTAGACTTTTTGTTTCTTCCTTAAGGATATGATTTCTCTCTCATCACACTCAATTTGAATCAATGTACAACATGAAAACAAAGTAAAGACTGACAGATTGCTTTCCGTGGGGGGAGGGAAGCAAGATTGGGGGAAAATTGTAAAACTCAAATAAAATCTTTAATAAAAAAAAAAGAACTATGGTCAATATAATGACCATCCATCATCCTAGAGCTCCAAGGATGGAGCATGCCCATCCTTCTGACAGAAGGGAGATGAATTTAGGGTGTAGAGTGAGACATCTGTAGATGTATTTTTGAAAGTTTGGCTAAGAACATTTACTCTGCCCTAACAAATAAGAATATGGGATAAGGATACATTGGCACCAGGCTTCTCTGGATATGGCCTGCCTTATTTCTGTCTGGAAATGTATCTGGTCAGTGAATCATCAGGATTTGGTAACTCAAGTAATCTTAGGCATACACCAAGTCTGAAAGGCCAACTTTATATTTTTGTATATTGCTGATAAGGGAATTTGTTTTGCTTGACTATGCATATTTGTTGCAAGGGATTTGTTTTTCTTTTCTTCTTCCTCCCCCCCCCCCCCCCAATGAGGTGGAATGTAGTGTAGGAGGGAGATAAAAAAGCATTGAAAAAGAAGTTTTAAAAATTGAGTTTGGTATGGTGCTATGGAATCAAATGAAGTCAATGTGTTACTTTTGCTTCATTCTTTTGTTTTGTTACAAGAGATCTCTCAAAGAGTAAGGATGTTATGTAAATATTTTTAATGCAATATAAAAATAAAATACATCAATACACTTAAGAAAAATTCTGCTTTGGTCTACTTCATTCCTCTTTACCTCAGTTTCCTAATCTGTAAAATGTGAAGAGGGAGTGAATTACATTGCCTCTAATGCAATTTCCAACTTTAGGTTTATGTTTCCATGAGTCCAGGGCGAGTCAAAAAACACAGGGAAGTGAAGGGGGTGTTAGGGATTGCTTATTAGTATCTTAGGTTGCCAACCCAAAAGCTTTGTGCTAAAAATGAGGGCAATTAGAGTTATACCCTATCCTGATCAGACCACATTAGGAGTCCAAAATTTGCTTTAGATCACATTTTGAGGAAATTAGGGGTTTAAGTGGGTCCAGAATAGGGCTACCAGACTAGGGAGAAGACTGGAGATCATTTCACACTTCATAATTTTTGGAAGAAACTGCTACTGACAGCTTGGAAGAGGGAGGTTTGACTTGAGAAGGAGGGGAGGGCAAAGCTACTGCTTCCATTGTTTGCAAGAGCTGTTACAAAGAAAAAGGATGAGATAGGGCTTTTTCAGCTTGGCCCTAGTAGAGCACAACACGAGGAGTAATGACTCCAAGTTTCAGAGAAGCAATTTTATTCTTGTTAGGGAAACAACAAAGATGGAATACACTACCTTAGTAGGTGGTCTTCATTAGAGGGCTTCAAGAAGCTCTTTGTTGGGTGGTCCTGTACTGAGGACTCCTGTTCAAGTTCAGACTAGGCCTCTTAGTCTCCCAAGATCCTTTTGGAAAGTCAGAATCTTTAATCCTGTGATATTTTGCTGCATCTGAGGATTTGCATGCCTTGTCCATGTAGGGCAGATGGAATGTTTGGGTTGCCTTTTCCCATTAGTAGGATCTGAAGGGGTTTTTTTTGTTACTTCTGATAAATAAATTCCTCTGTTGCCAATATATGGTGTTTCTCCCATTCTCTCAATGTTCTATTTTTACAGCTGTCAAACTGACACTGCTAAGCCTTTAATAAGCTTTATTCATTTCAACACTTTCTTCTTATTTTTCATCTCCAAGGCTAAGAAAAATCTGTATCTATTAAGCATGTTCATTTTTTTAGTATACAGATGTATGAATTCAGTGGCCTTTCTTTTCATTCCTTTTCCTCAGTGTCTCTGAAGTTCCTGATGCTGTTCACCTCTTACATGATTGTGGCCATCCATTATGAGCTCTCTCCTCCCCCCTTTTCCAGTGCTCAGAATCTGTTTTATAGGTCTTGTATAGTTATCAGAAGAGCTGGGTACAAATTTCAACTCTCAAACTTATTTATGATATAAAGAGGCCTAGATTACCCCAGTGAAGATCTCTAAGTCTCTTTCATTATCAGAGGTAGCATCCTTTCCAAGGCTACGTATCCTCACTTGTGTCCTTGAATCTACCTCATCCCGTTTTCTCCAGGACCTTACGTCATCCAACATCGCAATTTTCTTTCAGCTTCAGGCTGTCGTTCCACCAACTCCTTTTCTTCATTTAAATATTCTTAGGTGTCTATGCAATCCAACACTTGTTTCCCAAAACACTGTTCTTAACTAGTTCTCCCTCCATTTTCCTGATAACCCTTTCTCAATTATTTGAGGTTCTTCTTCTTCCTCATATTATTAAATATAGGCATCTCCAGAGGCTCGATCCTCATCCTTTTTTCTTTCCTACTCAACCATCTTATTCATCTTTAATTATCACTTCTAAAAAAGATTCTCAAATTTATATCCTTAGTCTTAATTTCTCTCTGTAGTTGCAACTGTTCCATAGGCCTTTGAAATAGCTCAATTTGGATGACCCTTCAGCACCTCAAACTCAACATGTTCACTAATGAATTTATCTAGTCCCCCAAAATCTACCATGCCTCCTAACCTCAATTCACTGTCATTTCACTGTTGCTTCTCTTTTCTTTCCTACTCAACCATCTTTATCCATCTTTGTCACCTCTAAAAAAGATTCTCAAATTTATATCCCTAGTCTTAATTTCTCTGTGTAGTTGTAATTATTCCATATGCCTTTGAAACTTGGAAGACCCTTCAGCACCTCAAACTGCAGATGTGCAATAATGAACTTATCTTGTCCCTGGGAATCTACATGCCTACTAATTTCTGTTTCACTGTCATTCTCCCACTGATGTGATGATAAATTTAGAATCTGAAAGAACCATAAAAATTAACTAATTTAGGGCAGCTAGGTGGCACAGTGGATAGAGCACTGACTCTGGAGTCAAGAGGACCTCAAATCAAAGCCAGCCTCAGACATTTGATACTTACTTAGCTGTGTGACCTTGGGCAAGTCACTTAACCCCTTTGCCCAGCAAAAAAACAAACAAAAAAATTTAACTAATCCTATGTTGTATTTTATAGATAAGGAAACTGAAACTCAGAGTTGTGCCATGAATTGCTGAAGACCATACACAGATAATAAATGCCAAAATAAACATTTGAATCTAGATCCTCTGAAGCCCAGGGCCACATATATGCTTTTCCTATTAGCTCCCTGAGAGTTCCACTTGTAAGTCATCCCTTGGTAATTTAACCCCACCTCTATAACTACCATCTCAAACTACAGATTGGTTTATAATCCTTAGGTAAATTATATATACCACCTTTATAGCCACTTTCTTGACTTCTTTCTTGAACTCCAAATTTGAGTGTTATTAGTTTATATGATTACCAAGATGTGGAATGCTTGTTCTCAGTCAGTGCTCATGGTGTGCAAGGTCGAGTTACTGGATGAGATAGAGCTCATGTGAAACCCATTGGTCTGGAAAATTCAAGAGGAGGCTATCTGGATTGAATTTTTGTTGTTGTTGGGTTTTTTTTTTTGCAAGGCAGTGCAGTGGAGGGTTAAATGACTTGCCTAAGGTCACATAGCCAGGTAATTATTAAATATTTGAGGTTGGATTTGAATTCAGGTCCTCCTGAGCTGGTGCTCTATCCATTACACACCTAGCTGCCCTCTTGTATGTGAATTTAAACAGTGTTGAAAGAATTAGTACTGATTCTGAGATCAAAGCTGGAATTCTCCACTAGAACTTTGAACTCCAGGATTACATTTGACTCAAGACTCTTTTGTCCTCCCAAACAATGATATAGCAAGGAATCAGTGTGGAAAGGACCTATAGCTAATTGCCACCAAGCTCAACAAGAAGGTAACAGAGCAGGAATCTCGGTGTCAATGTGTGTGCACTTGTTGCAAAAGTGAAAAACAACTCCTTCTCCTTCTGCCTTTTGAAATCCTCCCAGGCCATCAAGATTCAGATCAAATGTCACCTCCCTAGGAAATGGTCTTTTCTCCCTCCCACCTCACATAGAATGTCTTAGGCTCTTCTATTCAGTTCTTTATAGTTTTTCAATGGGATGGGCAGGACATGTGATTTTATTGGGAAGGGCATCTTCCTCTCCTGATGTAAATGGACGCATTCATTGCCACTTACAAAGAGTTACTTGAGACACTAGGGAGTTAGTGATCTGAAACATGAGTGTCAGGTGTAGGATTTGAAACCCAGGTCTTCCTAAATAGAAAGTGACTCTGTCTACTACTCCAGACTGCATTTCATAGTTTTTACATAGCATTGGGCAGGAAGCAAAGAAGGGAGGGAGGAAGGAAGGAAGGGAAGGAAGGAGGAAAGGATGGAGGAAAAAAGAGAAGGGAGGGAGGCAAAAAGGAAGGAAAAAGGGAAGGAAGGGAAAAGGAAGGAGAGAATAAAGAAAGGGAGGAAGGAAGGAAGAAGGGTAAAATGAAGGAAGTAAAGAAGGAAAGGAGGGAGGAAGGAAGGTAAGAGGGAAAAAGGGAGGGAGGGAGGAAGGAAGGAAGGAGGGGAGGGAGGGATGGAGGAAAAAAGGAGAAAAGGGAGGGAGAGAAGAAAAAAGAAAGGAAAAGAGAAGGAAGGAGAAAGGAAGGAGAGAATAAAGGAAGGGAGGAAGGAAGGAAGGAAAGAAAGAAGGGAGGCATGAAGGAAGAAGGGAAGAAATAAGAAAGTAAAGAAAGAAGGAAGGGAGGACAGGAAGAGGGGAAAAGGGGGAAGGAGGAAGGAAATGAGGGAATGGAGGGAAAAAGGAGAGAAGGAAGGGAGGGAGAAAAAAGGAATGAAAAGGGAAGGAAGGGAGAAAGGAAGGAGAGAAAGGAGGACTGAAGGAAGTAAAGAAGGAAGGGAGGGAAGGAAGTAAAGAAGGAAGGGAGGGAGGGAAGAGGGAAAAAGGAGGGAAGGAGAGAAGAAGGAAAGAAGGAAAGGAAAAAGGAAGGAATAAAAAAAGGGAGAAGTAAATAAGGAAGGAGGAAGGGAGGGAGGAAGCAAGGAGAGAAGGGAGGGAGTGAGTGAGAATAGAAGGAAGGGAGAGAGTAGGGAAGGAAGGAATACATATGTATAAAATTATACATATATATATATATAGTGTGTATGTATGCATGTATATAGGTCATTAAAAAAAAAGATAGTCCCTGTCTGGCCAGCTTGGCTCTCCCAAAAAATTTAGGCCTCAATAGGAACTCAAAAATAGAGATAGGATCATATCTCCTAGAGGCATAGTCTAGGTTGTGAAGGCAAGTAAAGGAGCTTGGATGTTCCAGGGTGAAGAAGACCTGAGTGTTAAGGGAGATTCCAGGATAGCAAGTGGCAGAGACATGGCTTTGATGTGTATTTGCAGATAAAGCCAGGAAGATCAGATAATAAGATACTCTTATCTTACAGCTGAGGAAACTGAGGCTACAAAGTCTTGCCCTCAACAAGCCTAAGTGCCTGCTAAACAGAGCTGGGATTCCAATCCAGTTTTTCTGATTCTGAACATGTTTTTCATCTCTTCTTGCCAGATTGATAGGGAGCAGAAGCCAGATCTTAATTACCTTGATCTCTTCCCCTTGGCATATTTCCCTGCCAAACACAATAATTGTCTACATTTCCCATCCCTGGAGGTCTCCAGGCAAAGACTGAATGACCCTCTGTCTAAGGTGTGGTGGCTGGGACTCTTTTTCAAGTACAGAGTAGATTAAAAAGCTGCTGCAGTCCCTTTCAATTCTGAAACTCTGTTTGATGCTGTGCCTCAACCTGGCAGAGTCATCTTAAAACTCGTCTCAGCTCTGGTCAGTCTTTTGCTTTTTCCTTAAGACTAGTAGCTTTTTGAGATGAGGGAACATTTGCATTGTTTCTTCAACAAAGTCTTGCCCTCAACAAGCCTAAGTGCCTGCTAAGTATCAGGGCCTGGGACCATGGATACAAAACCAAAACAGTTCACATCTTCAAAGATGTTACAGTCTATTGAGAGAAGTAGCATGTATACATGCTTTAGGGCTAATTCCTCAGTTTCTACTTACATTGACACTGAATGGATAACCCTGAGGAGTTGAAGAATTCTCATAGTATTGCTTATGATCCTCCATATGGTATGCCCCTCATATTGATTAAACAAATGATAGTATTTAGGTTTTACAAAAAAGTATATTTGTTAAGAATGTATATGTATATATTATATAATCTAAATAGAAGATATTTTTTAAAAAATCTTCCGAATAGGGAATGTATTCTTTTCTGTAAGCTCAAACTTGAAACACACCTGTAGGAGACATGGGAGGCAGAGGGGGACTTTCCATTCTTGACTCAGGGAATCCATTTCCCACCTCATTAAGATCTCCCCAAGTTTACTTTTGAGTGCATTATGGGTGGTAGAAAAGTTGGTCCCTTATAGGACTTAGTATCTCAGATGACGGGTCCATCTGCTGCCAGACTGGGTCAAGCTGGTCATTTTTCACTAAACTAGGCTTTGTCTTATCAACTCCAGTAGTCTCTTGTTACCAGCTCCTGATGACAAGGGACCATTGATGGCTTTTCCAGTCTTTCAGGGTTCACAAGGGCATAATCTGGTCCAGTCTAATAATAGCTCACGTTTATTTAGTGCTTTCAGGTTTGCATGTTTTCTTCATAATAAACCCTGGGAGGGAAGTTCTATTATTATTCCATTTTTATGGTTGAAGAAATTGTAGGCTAAGTGAATTGTCAGCTAGTAAGTTTTTGAATTTTAATTTAAATTTAGATCTTCCTGAAACCAGGTCCAAAGTTCTATCTATTGTCCCACTTAGCCATCTCTATCTCTGGATACTCATTTAACCATAGTTAAGAAAGAATAAACACAACAGAGACAAAAGAATCAGAGGTGCCCCCCCACACACACACACACAGAGTAGCTATGTCTCTGTGTCTGCTGGGAATATTCTATATGTTCAAGATAATCGAACTGGAAGAACACATCAGCATTTGCTTTAAGGTCCCTCATCTCAGGAAGCTTCTTCTAGTCTTAAATAAGGAGCTAAGGACTGGCCAAATCTAAGAAGAGGTTTAAAATGACTCTGCCAGCATCAAATAGAATTTTAGAATTGAAAGGGATAGCACAGCTATTTAATCCATGCTATATACAAGGGGTATGTCACTTTTTTTCCATCAAGAGACCCATAGCAGCCATCCTTTTTTTTTTTTTAAGTTTTTGCTAAGCAATGGGGTTAAGTGGCTTGCCCAAGGGCACACTAGGTAATTATTAAGTGTTTGAGGCCCAATTTGAACTCAGGTACTCTTGACTCCAGGGCTGGTGCTCTATCCACTGCGCAACCTAGCCACCCCTACAGCAGTCATCCTTAATGGAAAGTTTTCAGGGAAGGCAGTGAGAGATCTAGGCAGATTTTTTTGTACTAATCCTCAATTACAGTTCCTCAACCAATTAGAAGACCACATCACCACAATGTCAGCTTCTCAGTCATTCGTGGCTAAAGTAGGTCCATGGGATGGAAAACCACTGGGAATATTCTGCATATTCATCATAATCTACCAAGGAAAAACAAAGCAGCATATGCTTATCAGTCAGTTCCCTCCATTACACATAAATAGATAGATGATACATAGCTAGGTGATAGCCAGATAATAGGTGGATAGATAGGTGATAGATAAATAAATAAATAGATAGATGATAGATAGATAGATGATATGAAGATAGATAGATGATAAATAGATAAATATAGGTAGATAGATAATAAAATAGATGATGAATGATAGACAAATGATAGGTAAATGGATAACTAGCTAGCTAGCTAGATTAAAGGTAGATAGATGATAGATCAATAGATATGTAGGTGATAGCTAGATGATAGGTAGATAGGTAGATGATAGATGACAGACAGATAAACAGATAGATAGATGATACATGACAGATAGATAAACAGGTAGATAGATGATAGATGACAGATAAACAGATAGATAGATGATAGATCAATAGATATGTAGGTGATAGCTAGATGATAGATAGATAGATAGATGATAGATGACAGATAGATAAACAGATAGATGATAGATAAATTATAGGTAGATAGATAATAAATAGATGATAGGTTTTAGGTAGCTGGATAATAGAGATAGATGATAGGAAGGCAGATAAACAGATGATAGACATATTGATAGATGATAGGTACATGATAGATAGAAAGTAAAAGCAAAGTAATTTGAATGGGAGGATGACTAGCAGCTGTGAAGGTTGGGCACCACTCCAAATCCTGTCAAATCAAATTGTGACCCTTGGCCTTGTAGCCAAATGCCTATCCGAGTGGCCAACAAGGCATGAGTCCCCCTCTTTCCCCATTCCTCTCTCTTTTTTCATGCTTCCTTTTCTTCCAGGAAAGACTATTGTCCAACAAGATCAGATATTCACGAGGGTATGTAAAGACTAGTATATGGTTGCTTTGGGTTCTTTGACTGATATACTGCCTTCTAATCAGGTTCCTGACTATCACACCACTTCTGTCCAGATCCTGGGGTTCTGGTGGGGCTACATACACTCTTTATTTTGTTTCCCTTCTCTTTTTATAAGGCACCCAAAAAAGCCAGCTTGTTTGTCTGGACCACAGACTGTATGAAACTACAACAAGAGAGTAACTGAGGGAATCACAAAAAAGCCTTGAGTAGGATGAAATTCCAGAACCAAGCTGGAAAGGATCCAGGAGATTCTCTGTGATGAGGAGAGAAGGCATTCTAGGCAGAGTACCTGACAAGGATGCAGGAATGGGTTGTAGAGCTCAAGGAATGGCAAGCAGACCAGCTTATTTGGAACACCGAGTTCCTGAAGGGAAGAGATGTGTAACAAATGATTGAAGCTAGCTTGGGAAGGGTTTTTAAAATTTTAACATTTTATTTTTCCCAATTACATGTACAAACAATATTTAAGATTCATTTAAAAAAATTTTTGAATTCCAAAGTCTCTCCTTTCCTCCCTGAGACAGTAAGCAATTTGATGTAGGTTATACATGAGCAGTCATGCAAAACATATTTTTATAATAGTCATGTTCTGGAAGAGAATAAAGGCCCCCAAACCCTAACCAAAATAGAGAAAATAAAGAAAAAATTATGCTTCAATATGTTTTCAAAGTTCATCAGTTCTCTCACTGGAGGTAGACAGCATTTTTTATTGTGAGTCCTTTGGGATTGTCTTGAGTCATTGTGTTGTTGAGAATAGCTAAGTCATTCACATGACTTGATCATTGTAAAATACTGTTGTTAATGTACACAATGTTCTGTTTCTGCTCACTTCTCGTAGCATCAGTTCATGAAAGGTTTTTGTAAAGCTATCCTTCTTGTTGTTTCTTTTTTTTATTTTTTTAAAAAAATTATTTAAGGCAATGGGACTAAGTGTGCCCAAGGTCACACAGCTAGGCAATTATTAAGTGCTTGAGGCTGGATTTGAACTCAGGTCCTCCTGACTCCTGGGTTGTGTCATTTCTTATAGTATAGTGCAATAGTATACCTCAAGAGCACATAGCACAACTAGTTCAGTCATTCCCCAATTAATGTGCATCTCTTCAATTTCCAATTCTTTGCCTCTATAGAAAGAGCTGCCATAAATATTTTTATATACGTGGACCCTTTTCACTATTTTATGATCTCTTTGGGATACAAAGTAGTAGCGATATTACTGCATCCAAGATTTTTTTGTTTTGGTTTTTTTTGCAGGGCAATGGGGTTAAGTGACTTGCCCAAGGTCACACAGCTAGGCAATTGATCCAAGTTTTATAGCCTTTTATGCATAGTTCCAAACTGCTCTCCAGAATGGTTGTATCAGTTCACAGCTCTACCAATAGTGCATTAATGTTCCAGTTTTCCCACATCCCCTCCATTTAGTATTTTCCTTCTCTGTCAGATTAGCCAATCTGATAGGTGTGAGGTGGTAGTTCAGAGTTGTTTTTAATTTGCATTTCTCTAATAAATAGATTTAGAGAATTTTTCTTATGACTATAGATAGCTTTGGTTTCTTTGTCCAAAAACTGCTTGTCATGTTCTTTAATCACATATCAATTTGGGAATGACTTATATTCTTATAAATTTGACTCAGTTCTCTAATATATTTGAGAAAGAGCGCTATATCAGAACAACTTGCTAAAGCCCCCTCCTCTATTCCACCCCATTTTGTACTTTTTTAATTTCTAATTTCAAATTTCAAATTCTAATTCTTATTTTGGAGGCAAATTCTAATTTGAGTCATGCTTAAACATACCGTTTTTAATTTAATGTAATCTAAATTGTCCATTGTACATCTTAAAATGTTCCCATTCTCTCTAGTTAGTTCATAAGTTCTTCCCTTATCCATAAATCTGATAGTAAAAATTTCCACGCTCCCCTAATTTTCTTAAATTATTACACTTTATGTTTGTCATGTACCCATTTTGACTTTATTTTGGTTTATGGAGTAAGATATTGGTCTACACCTCTTTTGTTTTTCAGTCATTCAGTTATATCTGACTCTTTATGATTCCATTTTTCTCTTCCACTCTCAAAGTCTGTCCAAGTTCATTACTTCCATAATTCTAGATACCATTCATCTCATTCTTTGTTGTTCCCTTTTCCTTTTGCTTCCATCCTTTACCAACATCAGGTCTTTTATGATGAGTCCTTCCTTCTTATGATGTGATCAAGGTATTTCAGGTTCAGTATTTGAATTTATAGTGAATAACTTGAATTAATTTTTTTAAGTACTGATTGATTTGATTTTTTTTTTTTTTACTTTTCAAGTAATTTTTAAAAATCTTTTCCAGAAGGGGTGGCTAGGTGGCGTAGTGGATAAAGCACTGGCCCTGGAGTCAGGAGTACCTGGGTTCAAATCGGTCTCAGACACTTAATAATGACTTAGCTGTGTGGCCTTGGGCAAGCCATTTAACCCCATTTGCCTTACCAAAAAAAAATCTTTTCCAGCACCACAAAACAAAAATTGCATTGTTTCAGCACCTTTCTCAGCTTTCTTTAGAGTCCAACTCTCACAGCCACACATTGCTACTTGGAAAAAAAAAAAAAACCATAACTTTGACTGTACAGACTTTTGTTGGCATGGCATTTTTAGTCTGCTGTCCAGATTTGTCATAGCTTTCCTTCCAAGGAGAAAGTGTCTTTTAATTTCATGGCTGTAGTCACCATCTGCAGTGATCTTTGAGCTCAAGAGTATATATAATCTGTCATTGCTTCCATTTCTTCTCTCTCTGTTTTACTGGGAAGTGATGGAACCAGTTGTCAAGATCTTGGTTTTTGATATTAAACTTTAAGTCAGTTTTTACATTTTCTTATTTCACTTTCATCAACAAGCTTCTTTATTTCTTTCGTTCTTTCTTTCTTTCAATTTATTTATTTTTAAATTTAAGAGAATGGGATTAAGTGACTTGCCCAAGGCCACACAGCGAGGCCATTATTAAGTGTCTGAGGTCAAATTTGAACTCCAATCCTCCTGACTCTAGGGTCGGTGCTCTATCCACTGTACCACCTGGCTGCCCCCCTCCATCAACAAGTTTCTTAATTCCTCTTTACTTTCTATCATCGGAGTAGTACCATCTGTATATCTGAGATTATTGATAGTTTTCGCAGCAACCTGAATTTTTATTTATTTAGCCTTGTGATTTGTATGATGAACTCTGCATATAGATTCAATAAATAAGGTGTCAAAATAAGTTAAATAAAGATGTTATACTTGTCAATCAGTTACTCCATGTTGAGTTCTAACTGTTGTTTCTTGGTCCACAAAGAGGTTCCTCAAGATGATCTGGCACTACCATAGTTTTGAGGACTTTTCGCATTTTGTTATGAAACACACAGACAGAGGTTTTAGTGTAGTCAGTGAAGTAGAATCAATTTATAGTCATATGAAAAAATGCTCTAAATCATTATTGATTGGAGAAATGAAAATTAATACAATGCTGAGATATCATGCAGATGGAATAAAATTCTTGCAGGAGAAAGCAGCAAATGGTAGAGCAGCATATGTGGAAAAATTGGGTAATGAATTCTTTGGTGGAATTGTGAACTCTTCCAACAATTTTGGAGAGTAATCTGAATTTTGCCCCCAAATTATTAATTATTAAATTGTCGATATCTATCTATCTATCTATCTATCTATCTATCTATCTATCTAGATACCCTTTGACCCAACAATACTACTATTAGATCTATTTCCAACAATGATTAGGGGGGGAAAAGTAAAAGAACGTATACATTCTAAAATATTTATAGCAGTTTTCTTTGTGGTAAATAAACAACAACCATAACAACCTGGGAATTAATATGTTTATTGGAAAGTGATTGAACAAGTTGTGGTATAAGATTGTGATGGAATACTATTGTGCTACAGGAAATGATGAGCTTGATGATCTTAGGAAACCATGGGTAGCCTTGCTCAAAATAATGAGGAGCAAAGTGAGCTGTTGTATACAGTAATAACAATATTGTTTTAAGAATAATTTTGAGCAAATAAATCATTTTGACTCTTATAAAGATTCAATGACTGCAAAGGACATATGAAGAAAGATACTGTTTGCATCCAGAGCAAGACTAGATAAATAGAAGTATGTACAGACTGGTTTTACACACACACACACACACACACACACACACACACACACACACACACACACACACACATACATATATATATATATGTGAAATATCTCTCTCTCTCTCTCTCTCTCTCTCTCTCTCTCTCTCTCTCTCTCTCTCTCCTCTCTCTCTCTCTCTCTCTCTCTATCGATCTAAATTTGTGTCCAATGGTAGCCAACTCTGGGGGGAAGAGAACAAAAAGAAAAAGCGTGAGTTGGAGGAACACTACTGATGTAAAATGGCATTTCCAGTTTCCGATTAATTCATTGTATTACTGGTTTTACTTAACCACTTAAGTTTGTTATATGAGAACTCTCATAATTGTGGAAGTAATCTGTAATCTTTGAAAACAAAACTTTTAAAAAATAATAAAAAATAGATTGGGGGGAGATCTTACCTGCATTCTTCATAATTTAGCTAATTTTGGCTATTTAGTCTCTAATTCATTTGCCTCTTTGAAAACCAACATGTTCTTCTGGTCATTCTCAGTCCACATATTGCTAAAACCTAGCTTGCAGAAACTTAAGCATAACTTTTTGAGCATGAGAAATGAGAAAAATTGAATGATAATTTGAACATTTTTTTTTTTGGTATTGCCTGTTGTAGGATTGGGTTGTAAATTGATCTTTTTATTTTTTCACAATTTTTTAAAATTTATTTAAGGCAATGGGTTTAAGTGACTTGCCCAAGGTCACACAGCTAGGTCATTATTAAGTGTCTGAGGCTGGATTTGAACTCAGATCCTCCTGATTCTAGGGCTGGTGCTCTATTCACAGCGCCAGCTAGATGCCTTGTAAATTGATCTTTTCCAATTCAGAGACCACTGTTGAGTTTTCCAAATTTACTGGCATAGTAAGGGCAGCACTTTAACAACATCATCTTTCAGGGTTTTAAATTGGAATCCCATCACCTCCACTAACTTCATTATTAACAATGCTTCCTTGGACCTACTTGACTTTATTCTCCAGGATATTTGGCCCAGGATCAGAAACCACATCATCATGGTTATTGGTAATGTTAAGATTTTTCTTGTATAGTTCTTCTGTGTATTCTTGCCACCTCTTCTTAATAAGCTCTTTTGCTTCTGTTAAATTCCTGCCATTTTTGTCAATTATCATGCCCAGTTTTTTTCCCCTTGGTATCTCTTATTTTCTTGAGGAGATCTTTTGTTTATCTCAATCGATCATTCTATGTCTTTGCATTGCTTATTTAAGAAAACCTTTCTTTGCTATTTTCTTAAATCCTGCATTCAGTTAGGTATATCTTTCCCTTTCCTTTACTTCTTTCCTTAATTATTCATAAAATCTCATGATACAGCCAATTTCCTTTGTTGCCCTTCTTTTCATTTGGAATGTTTTTTTGTTGTTGTTGCTGCTGCTGCTGCTGCTGCTGCTGCTTTCTGTACAAAATCACAAACCTTTGTCTATAGTTCTTCAGGTATGCTTATCTACCAGATCTAATCCCTTAAATCTATTCATCACCTCCACTTTATATTTATAAGGGATATAATTTAGGTAATAGCTATATGGTCTTTATCCATTTTAGTCTGAAATTTGCAACGGAAAGCTGATGTTCTGATTCACAGTCAGTTCCAGGTCATATTTTAACTGTCTTTAGAGTTTCTCTACCTCTGTCAGCAAAGCATATAATCATTCTGATATCTGTATAGACCATCTGGTGATATCCATGGGTAGAGTCATCTTTTGGGTTGTCGAAAAAAAGAATGTTTGCTATGACTAGTGAGTTATCTTGACAACACTTTCTATTAGTCTCTACTCTGCTTCATTTTGTTCATTTTGTTGTTTTTAGATAATATTATAGACCTTCATTGAACTGAATGACTTTGTCCTCTCTATTTTACTGTGATACTGAACAGTTTTCTTTGGATTCAAACAGATACAATTCTGCCATTTTTCAGGTTATACCTGGTTTTTTTTTCATCCTTTTATTAACTATATCTTCTAAGGGATTCTTGCCCACAATAGTTTTTGTAATGTTCATTTGAATTAAATTCATCTGTTCTCATCTATTTAAGGTCACTGACACCTCTGAGGTTGATATTTAATCTTTTTCATCTCTTATTGGATCACATCCAGTTTACCTTGGTTCATAGATCTCATGTTCCAGAATCCTATGTAATAGTGACTTTCATTTTGTCACCAGATGGGTCTGCAGCTGAGCTCTCTGTTGGCTTTGGTCCAGGTTCTTCATTAGTATTGGAGTTACTTGTTGTCCTCCACTCTTCCCTTCCCTAGTAGCCTATTGGATACCTAACCCTACCTGAGGGGCTTATCCTCTGATATCATCTCTTTTGTAATTTTAGTACTATCTATGGGATATTAGAGTGATTTGCCATTTCCTTTTCCAGGGGATTTAAACCTGAATAGTTTCCTTGAACCACTCAAGTCCCTCCACCACAACAAGGCAATGATCAAGGAGCAGTAAAAAAAAAAAAATCACCTTTTGTTGTTATTCTTCAGTTGTGTTCAAAAGGACCCCCTTTTAGAATCTTGTTAGCAAAGTTACTGGATCAGTTTACCATTTCCTTCTCCGGCTCAATTTACAGATGAGGAAACAGACAAATAGGGTTGAGTGACTTACCCAAGTTCATCCAGCTAGTAAGTGTTGTGGCCAAATTTGAATCAAATTTGGCGTTTTATCCACTGTACCACCTAGCTGTCAAACTATACCTATACCTATTTAGACCTAGGTTCTACCAAAATGTTTCCTAGTTTTCCCATCAATTTTTGTCACATAGTGAATTCTTGTCCCAAAAGTCTGGAAATTTGAGTTTATCAAACACTTGATTACTATAATCATTTACTACTGTATATAGTATACTTAATCTATTCCATTGATCTACCACTCTATTGCTTAATCAGTACCAGATTGTTTTGATTATTACTGTTTTGTAATATACTTTGAGATCTGGTTTTGTTAGACCGCCTTCTTTCACATTTTTTTCATTGATTCTCTTTCTATTTTTGATCTATTGTTCTTCCAGAGGAATTTTATACGGTTTTGTCTGGCTCTATGAAATAATTTTTGATAGCTTTATTGTTTTCACACTGATTAAGCAATCTAATTTGGTTAGAATTGCAATATTTATTAAAATAGTTCAATCTATCCATGAGGAATTAATTTTTTCCAGATATTTAGTTCTGAATTTATATGTGCAAAAAGTGTTTTTTTTTTAATTGTGTTCATGTAGTTCCTGGGTTTATCTCACCAAGTAGACTTTTTTTTTTGCAAGGCAATGGAGTTAAGTGGCTTGCCCAAGGCCACACAACTAGGTAACTATTAAGTGTCTGAGGCAGAATTTGAACTCAGGTACTCTTGACTGCAGGACTGGTGCTCTATCCACTGAGCCGCCTAGCCACCCCCTCTGGGTAGACTTCTAAGTATTTTATATTGTCTGTAGTTATTTTATTTTATTTTTTCTTTTTAAAATTTTTTTTTATTCTCATTTTGGACAAATTTTTTTTACATTAATAAAATATTCTTGTTTACAAGTAAACAAAATACCCCTCCTCCCCCATGAATATAGATAGACTTGCTTGGGCAAAAAAAGTAAAGGGGAGAGAAAAAAATTAAAATTAAAAAAATAATAGTAATAATTGTAGGTATGGCCAGGTGGCGCAATGGATGAAGCACCAGCCCTGGAGCCACGAGCACCCGAGCCCATATCCAGCCTCGTAAACCCAACAATCACCCAGCTGTGTGACATGCAAGCCACCCGATCCCCACTGCCCTGCCAAAACCAAAAAAAAAAGAAAAAAAAGACCCAAAATAAAATAAAATAGTAATAATAGTAGGGGTGGCTGGGTGGCAGACAGAGCACTGGCCCTTGAGCCAGGAGCACCTGGGTCCAAATCCGGCCCCAGACACCCAAAGATCACCCTGCTATGTGGCCCCAGGCAGGCCACCCAGCCCCACCTGCCCTGCACCTCCCCAAAATAATAATAACAAAAAATGTGTTTGAGTCTTTGTTCCAACACCAACAACTCTGTCACGGGTGGATCACATTCTTTATGATAAGTCCATCACAAAAGTTACTTCCATATTTTTCCACCGTTGCCATTGCTGCATGCAATTCCCTCCTTTCTTATTTCTCCACTACCATGTACTATATTTTCTCTCTCCTTTCACTCTGACTCTGCTGTAGGGTTGGTGACTGGCTCAGTATACAGATCCCTGGTCCTGGGGCCAAGAAGCCCTGAGCCCCCATACCACTCCTTAGGCCCAGAATCCACCTGGCCCTATGGTCCTGGGCAGGCCTTCCAATCCCAGCCCCTTGCAAGAAGTAAAAAAGAAAATGTGTTATATCTGACCACTGTCCCCCCATGGTCCATCCTCTCCTCCTTTATTCACATCCCCACCCCTTCCCCCTGCTCCCCCTTCCTTCTTACTCCAGATGTCTATACCTCATTGAGTATATATGCTGTTTCCTCTCCTAGCCATCTCTGATGAGAGCAAAGGCTCCCTCATTCCCCCTTGCCTCCCCCCTTCCACATCATTGCAATAGTTCATTGTAATAAAAAAAAATCTTAAGTGAAATATCTTGGCCTATTCCCCCTCTCCTTTTTCTTTCTCCCATTCCATTTTCCTTTTTTTCTATTGACTACATTTTCACACCATATTTTATCTTCGAATTCAGCTTTCTCCTGTGCTTCAACTATAAAAGCTCTCTCTACCTGCTCTATTAACTGAGAAGGTTCATATGAGTATTATCAGTGTCATTTTTTTATGCAGGAATACATGCAGTTCATCCTCATTAAGTCCCTCATATTTCCCCCCTCTCCTCCAATCTCCATGCTTCACTTGAGTCCTGTATCTGAAGATCAAACCTTCTGTTCAGCTCTGGCCAGTCCAAAAGGAACATTTGAAATTCCTCTGGTTCATTGAAAGTCCATGTTTTTCCCTGGAAGAGGACATTCAGCCTTGCTGGGTAGTTCATTCTTGGCTGCATTCTAAGCTCTTTTGCCTTCTGGTATTTTGTATTCCAAGCCCTATGAGCTTCCAATGTAGTTGCTGCTAAGTCCTGTGTGATCCTGACTGCAGCTCCACGATATTTGAACTGTGTCCTTCTGGCTGCTTGTAATATTTTCTCTTTGACTTGGGAGTTCTGTAACTTGGCTATAATATTCCTAGGGGTTGTTTTTTTGGGATCTCTTTCTCTGGGGGATCGGTGGATTCTCTCCATTTCTATTTTGCCCTCTGCTTCTAGAATATCAGGGCAATTTTCCTGTAGTAATTCTTTGAAAATGATGTCAAGGCTCTTTTCCTGATCATGTCTTTCAGGTATTCCAATAATTTTTAAATTATCTTTCCTAAGTCTGTTTTCCATATCAGTTGTTTTTTTCAATGAGATATTTCACATTTTCTTCTAATTTTTCATTTTTTTGGTTTTGAAGTTTTGATTCCTGATTTCTTGTAAATTCATCAGTCTCCCTGAATTCTATTCTTTGTCTGAAGGATTTGTTCTCCTCAGAGAGTTTTCTTATCTCTTTTTCCATCTGGCCAGTTTTGCTTTTTAAAGCATTCTTCTCCTCAATAACTTTTTGAACTGTTTTATCCATGACCTAAGCTGGTTTTTAGCATGCTATTTTCTTCAGCATTTTTTTTGGATTTCCTTGACTAAGCTGCTGACTTCATTTTCATGTTTTTCCTGCATCTCTCTCTCTCTCTCCTCTCTCTCTCTCTCTCTCTCTCTCTCTCTCTCTCTCTCTCTCTCTCTCTCCTTTCTTTTCCCAGTTTTTCTTCCAACTCCCTCCTTTGATTTCCAAAGTCTTTTTTGAGCTCTGTCATAGCCTGAGCCCAATTTCTGTTTTTCTTGGAGTCTTTAGATGCAGGAGCTTGTGCTTCCTCATCTTCAGACTGAGTATTTTGATCCTTCTTGGGCTCATTTGCAAAATATTTCTCAATAGTCTTCCTTTTGTTTCTCTGCTTGCTCATTTTCCCAGCCTGGGCCTGGTTTGGGGATGCTTCCTGAGCTTTTGGGACACTCCCACAAGGGTCTCAGTGTGTGAGGCTCTGTCCTCCCTCCTGGTCTGTGAATGACCATAAGCGCCCCCCTTTGCCACGGGGCTGAGGTGGGGGAGGGCTGCTGTTCTATGGGGGGGGTCTAGACTGGGATCAGGATCTGAATGTGGTCAGAGCCCCAGAGTCCTGTTCCAGGGGCAGAGGATAGAGCTCGGCAGTCTCTCTCTCTTCACTCCCCTCCCTCAGCTCAATGGGCTCATGCTCTGGAGGCTCCTGCTTACCGGCTCCACCTGCTTCTGTTTCCGGGTCTAGGCTGCAGAAAGACCAAGCTGCTCCCTGTGTGCCCTGAGGGCTGGGCACCATGTGCTCATTCTGGCAGAGATCCCCCGCTGTTCCCCCACTTTGTGCCCAGGGCTCCCCGGGGTGCAGCCCAGGAGACTGCCCCGCTGCTGTGAGCCGGGACTCCCAGCGCCCTGGGGCTGCCTCCGGGAGGCTGAAGTTCTTTTGCTCTGGTGGGCCACCCCTCTGGCCGGCCGCCCCTCTGATCCCGGGGAGCAGAGCCTTTCTGCTCTTTTCCAGGTTACCTTGAGTAGGAGAACTGCCTCACTGGGTCCCTTTGTGGGTTCTTTCTCTCGAAAGTTTAGTTAGAGTCCTTAGCTTATGAGTTTTATCAGAGAGCTCCTAAGACTGGATCCCTTCTTGTCACCATCTTGGCTCCTCCCCTGTCTGTAGTTATTTTAAAAGGAATTTCTTTTTTGTTTGCTTCCTCCTGGGTTTTGTTAGTAAAATTTAGAAATGCTGATGATTTATGTAGGTTTATTTTATATCCTGCAGCTTTATTGAAGTTTTTAGCTATTTCAAGTATTTTTTAAATGATTCTCTAAGATTTGCTAAATAAACCATCATATCATCTTCAAAAAGTGATAGTTTGTTTCTTCACTGTCTATTCTAATTTCTTCAATTTCTTTTTCTTATGAAATTTTAAATAAGTAAATTATATATTGGAATCATATCATATCCTAGCATCACCATGGAGATGAGAGCAAAGATCAGCACTATGGAGACCTTTATAAAAATCTCCTCTCCTCTGTCCTGATCAGCAGTTCTGCCAGCTTCAAGTGTGGCTTAGCAAAGAAAAGAAAGCTCAAACTAATTGGGAAAAGGTAAGTTGGTTGGTGTCAATCATTAGGGGTGAGTGAGCAGAATGGAAGGTGATAGGATAGGAGAGTGAGAAAAGGGGGTCTGAGCATCCTGGGACTTGGAGAGAACTGGAAAGGACCTTGAAGATCATTTAGTCCAGTTTGCTTCTTTAATAGTTGAAGAAACTAAGGCAGAGATAGGTAGAGTGATTTACCCAAAGCCACACAGACCAGTTCTGTCTATTGAGAGACAGATACCAGAGCATGTGGGACAGTGGAAAGATTGGAGATAGGCTATTTGTAGAGTACAGAAATTGAAATGGGACCACAAAATCACATTCACACACAGGCCTGTATTGACTTAGAAAACTACAAATTAATCTTATCTGTGTTCAATTATATCTTCATTTATGTTGGTAAATATTTAACAATTACATTTTAATCCGATTCACATCACACAGGTCAACACCTCTGGTGTAGTGGAGAGCTGGCCGCTGAGTCAGGTAGCCTTGGATCTGACCTCTGAAACAAGCTGACTGTGACTGAAGGGAAGTCACTTGACCGTTTCATTCTCTGTCAGACCACTAGTGGTAGGGCAGGAAGCTTGTCAAGCCCCTCATTTTACAAATGAAGAAAATGAGGCAAACAATGGTAAGTGTTTTGCCTAGGGTTACACAGCCAGGGAATGTCCTAGGCAAGATTTAAAATCCATATCTTCCTCACTATAGTCATCCACACTTTTTCCTCCAGTGTTATTTTTCCCCCTTACCTTTGAGAACAAGAGAGCCACCTTGACTCTATTCCAATGGAGATCTTGATGGTATCTCCATCCATATTTATTCCTATGTGAATACAGATAAGGCAGCCATACAAAAGAGTGTATGTGATGCCCTAGAAACCCATTGGGACCTTCCTTCTGCCTGGCACCAAATAACCTCTTTCAGTTGTTCACCTTCGATCTTGCCTTGTCTGCCAGATCCTTCATTACTGTTTACACATACTTATATATACTCAGATCTCTGCCTAAGCTGACTGCTCCTCAAGCTGTTACCTTACCTCATCCTCTCCCTTACTGCTCAGATGTCTAGAAAGAGTCACCGGTATTTTCCATCTCCCTTCCTTCCACCCACATTATGCTCAGCCTCTTTCTGTCTCTCAGGTTGGTACATCTTCCTTTTGGTCTTTTGTCTTTCTGTCTTCTTCCTTAAATCTCAGGGCCACTGGATACTGATGACCAGCCCCTTCTTTTTGAGTCTCTCTTTCCTTTGGTTCCCATGGCACTATCCTCCTGTGACCTTCTCCTCTGAGCTCTCTTTGACTGACTTGTTGTAAATGCGAGTGTTTCTGTCCTAGGTTCTTTTCTCTTATGTATCTGTCTTCTGTGACTTCCATGATCAAATACATCAACTCTCCAGATTGTATCTTTCCTCTCATTCCCACAGATTCAGGACCATCTTTCCATATTTACCTGATAGATCACATGGCACTTCCAACTCAATATGTCTAAGACTAACCTCATCATTACCCCCCTCAAAAGCCCTATACTTCTCACCAATTTATCTATTTCTTTCATCAGCACAACTATCTTCCCATTCATTGAATAAGGAAGCTGCTTTAGAAGTCAGGTTGACTTTTTACCTAAGACTTCTCAAGATTAAAGTGCACCCAGAATGAGGTTTGAGATAAAATGGAGTTACTACTGCCTGGTTAAAGGCAATATCTTCACTATAGACATATATGTTATACATATAATATATACACATATACAGACCTTGAGTAGTTAAAAAACAAACTGCAAAAAACAGACTACCATTTCCTATACAAAATCCTTATTCTTCTTTGTATTAGTGTTAGTGTTTTTACAATGATCATTGCTTTAATTTTTTAAAAAAATTTAAAAAACCCTGAAAATACTGAAACACTAATAGAAGAAAGGTATACCTCTCATATTCAGTGTCCACACCCCGAGGGTCAGCATGACCCCATGGTTGTTACCGATCAGTGTTTTCTTTTCACAAATTGGAAAACTAAGTCTCATCAAAGGGCAACAAAGGGACCAGAGTCACCAGACTAATAAGTGTCAAAACCAGGATTGGAAGCCCGCTCTTTCAGACTCAGAGAAACTCAATTATCTGATTGTTACACTGTGATCCTTGATGAGCAAGGTCACATCATTAGTACGACTAATCACCGTTGTGTCTCCAGATGCTTAGTCCAGTATTCCTTCTGAGAGAAGGGGAAGACAGAATAGACCTCTCTTTTTTGGTTGAGGAGGATTCATCAAGGGACCTTTGTAGTATTTAATAATTGCAAATTTTAAGAGAATATTTTAATGCTCAGATATTTGCTCTATAAAGTATGAATTATTTTAGCCTTTATTTATTCTGTCTCATGTAGATGGCAAAAGATTACTATAGAGAAAAGCTGGTGTGGTGGGAGAGCCTCTGACCATGAAGGCAGGAGATCTGTGCCGATCTTACCTCATTGTGGCTCCTGGGCAAGTCATTCCCCCTCTCTGATCCCTTGTCCTTAACCATGTGGATTTTAAGACTCACCCAACCAATCTCTCACATCTGTTATGAGAGAAATACTTTGTTAACCTTAAGTGCTATAGAATGGGAGTCATTATCTTAAAAGAGATGATGTAGCACAGTGGGGAAAATGTATTTGGGGATAGAAGGTTTGGGTTCCAAGTCTGCCTCAGACATTTATTAACTCTGGGATCTTGAGCAAGAAGACTATAAACTTGGGCAGAGCCTGGCAAACCGGAAAGGCCTCAAAATATGGATCATAGATATAGAACCATGGGTTTAGAACTGGAAAGGACCTTGAAAACCACTGACTCTCTCCCTCTTCCAATATTTCAGATGAGGGAACTGAGGGCCAGAGAGAGATACATTAATGTACCCAAATAATTGAAGCCAGATTTGATACTGGTCCTTCTGACTCCAGGTATTCTCTACATCACATTGCCTCACCAAGGGACCAAAAGGAAACATCTCTTTCTTCCTTAGACTAGCCTTGATCAGAAGGCTAGCCACGTAGGGACCATTCTTTTCCAGTGATTAAGAAAAACCATTGACTAAGCCATGGAAGGACTCTAAGTGGAAGATTTACTCATACAGAGGAAATTATGAATCATTTTAAGGATAGAAGAAATGTATAAGTCATGATTAATCTATTCTTCGACTATTCTTTTAAAGGACTATCCCTGGAAACTACTTTTCCTTTCCTTTGAGCCCAAGTTAAAAGACAGGCACATGAAATCAGAAGCAGGCTTTGGAATCAGCTCCCATCTATTAATTGCACACTCGGGGACTTGGGTTATGTACTAATGAGACATTCTTTCCTGACAGTAGGAATGGAGGTGGTATGTAAGGATAATCTTCTTTTGTGCTATCTAATCACATCCCCTTCAGGGACACAGTAACCCTTTGAAGCACTTTGAAGTGAACAAGATGATTTTTAGGTTACTAAAGGGTTGGCAACTCCAGCCCTGGACTAGCAGTTTAGAAGGATACGGTACACACTCTGCAGGCCAATAAAAACTCTTTTTTATTAACAATCTGTTCATGTTCTAATGTTATAATCATTTCCCTATATATAAACTTCCCTTATAATAAAGAAAAACTATCAAGTAAAACAAACCAACTTAGCATCCCAATCTATTCACTCTGCCACATTCAGCATGGAGGCATCTGACCTCTGTGTTCAAAAATAGGTCATTTTATTTCTTCTGAGTTTCTGATCATTTTTATTTCCATTATTGCTGCCATTGTGGAAAATATCCTCTTGGTTCTGTTTGCTTCACTTTTGCATCAATTCATTCAAGTCATTCCACGTTTCTCTGAAGTCTTCATATTCAATATTTCCTACAACATAGTAATGTTACATCCTGTGACTTTACTATGATTTGTTCAACCATTGCCCAGTTGAGTAGTGTACTTTGTTCTCAGGTTTTTCAATGACAAAAGGTTCTGCTGTAAATATTTTGTTATACATATATATCAAATTTATATTATATTTCTTATTTAAAGTTTCTTTAAAAATAAAACTTAATGATATATTCTGTAATACCTTCATGTCCAAATGCAAATTTCCCCTTTCACTTTCTCATGAGCCATCATTTGTTAAACAAAGAACAAAAAAGGGAAATGAAAAGTACCGAAAATAATGGAATCTAACAGCATATGTAGTGTTCTGTACCAGTACTCTCCCACCTCTGCAAAAAAAAAAGTAGGGGTCCATTTTTCTCCTCTCTTATAAACCTGCTAATTAAAATTGCACAAAGCTTAATTTCATTTTTTGCTATTGTTCCCATTTATCTTCTTGTAGTCATTGTGCATATTGCTTTTTGGCTCCTAAGAAGGTATCAGTTTACAGAAATCTTGCCATGCTTTTTGAAGTTTCTCACATTTGTTACTTTTCTATGATGCAATTCTATCCTGTTATATACATCTACTGTAACTTAACCAACCTTTAACAAAGTTATTGTCTTCCACTGTGATTCCGCCAACATTGGCACTTCTGATATCATAGTCACAGATCATTGTTCTCCCTCTACAATTTATTGTCATTGTTTCAGTTGTTTCAGTCTTCTTTAATTATTTAGGGTTTACTTTTTAGGAGGAGGGTTCTTGACAAAGATCTTAGAGTGGTTTGCATTTCCCTCTCCAACTCATTTTACAGATGAGGAAACTGAGGCAAACAGTGACGTGACTTGCCCAGGGTTATTCAGGTAGTGAGGGTTTGAGGCTAGAATTGAACTCAGAAAGATGAGTCTTCCTTACCTAAAAACTGGGCCTTTATCTACTGTACTACCTAGTTTCTCCTTTTTAGTCTACCACAAAAAGTGCGACTCTGAATATTCTGGTAAATATGAAACTTTTTTTTTCCTCTTTGACTTCCTAGGGTTACATGTCCAGGAGGGGGAACTTCTATACCAAAAGAAAAAGAAAATAACTCAATTACATTTCTTTCATAAGCCAAATTATTTTCTAGAATGGTGGGGTCAATACATGGTTCCACCAATAATATCTTCACATGCCTCAAATTTTTTGCCATTTCAGCTCCTAGAAACATAGCCAGGCAACATGGACTTATAAACTTTATTTGTCATATAGTTTAGTAGAAAGAACATTCCCTGGATTAAGATTCAAAGATCTGGGTTTGAATTCTGATTCTGTCACTTACTTCCAGAGTGACTTTGGGTAAGTCATTTCCTTTTCATTATATCATCTTCAAAACAAGAGGATTGAACTGGATATTTACAGAATTTTAGAATTCTGTAAGGAGACTTCAACACCATCTAGACCAACCCATAATTAATTAAGAATCACTCCTTCAACATCTTTCTCTAGCAATCATCTTGATTTTGAAGCCTCCCCTATATATCTGGGTAGCCCTAATTATGAGGACTTTTTTCCTCACCTAGACCCTAAATCCATCTCCCCATTTTGCTGAGTTCTGCCTTCTAGGTCCAAGATATGTCAAAGTTCTTTAGATCAGAGGTGTCAAATACTAGGTGGGGGCATGGAGAAGAATAAAAAGGAAATAAAAAAAATATTCAGTGTTATCTCCTTTGTTCCTTGTAACAGCCTTACCCCCATTTTACAGTTGAGAAAACTGAGGCAGAGAGGCTAATAACCTGCCAAGAATCATATGGCTAGTAAGTATTTGAGGCAGAATTAGAATTCTGATCTACCTGGTTCCTGACCAGCAAACTATGCCCAATAGTGCCATCTAGCTGTTTGTGATCCATAGCACTGCCAAATGCATTCTAAAGCAGATTAAAATATAATTTAATTAACAAAATAAAAGTGCACTAAACTATAGATAATATTATATTTGTGTGACTTGTAAGATCCTTATGGGTAGGCTAAGTTCTATTTGAGTTGATTTTGTTCTTCTGCCTCTAAAGTCTAGGATTCTGGGAGCTAAAGATTTTTGCCCTGGTTCATGGCTTAACATAAAAAAAAGAAACTAAGATCTTGGCAACAACTGGTCCCATCGTCCAGGCAAATAGAGGGAGAAGAAATGGAAACAGCATCAGATTTTATATTCTTGGACTCAAAGATCACTGCAGACTATGAATGCAGCCATGAAATTAAAATGCTTGTTCATTGGGAGGAAAGCTATGGCAAATCTGTTCAGCATACTAAAAAGGAGAGAAATCACTTTGTCATCAAAGGTTCAGAGAGTCAAATATATAATTTTTCCAGGAGCAATGTATGGCTGTGAAAGTTGGACTATAAGGAAAGCTGAGAAAGGTGCTTTCAAATTGAGTGGATTTTTGATTGGACAGCAAATCAGTCAATATTTAAAGAAATTAAATCAGATTATTCACTGGAAAATCAAATACTGAAGCTGAAGCTGAAATATTTTGACCTCACAATGAAAAAAAGAACTCATTGGAAAAGGCCCTGATTGTCAGAAAGTCTAAAAGGCAAAAGGAGAGGGGAACGGCAGAGTATGAGATGGATGGTGTCATGGAAACAATGAACATGATTCTAGAACCACTGAATGTTAGAACTAAAAAACGACCTACAAAAGCTACTAGTCTATTCCAAAACTCCTCATTTGAAAGATAAGGAAAACTGAGACCCAGTGACTAGCCTATGGTTATAAGACAAGTTAGTGAAAGATACAGGACTAGAATCCATATCCTCTCCTGGTCTTCCATGAAAACCTATAAACGTTTCCCAGAATGTTAGAAATGCCTGAGACCACCCAGATCATCTTGTCCAACACTCAACCCATTGCTCCTCTTTCATTATCAGTGATGGTCTCAGTCATAACCTCCTCTGGTGTCTGAAGATCGTTCAGTTTACAAAGAGCAAGACAAAAGCCATTGGAAATTCAACACTGACCTGGTAAACTTCAAAATGGAACTGGGCAGATGGAAGCCCTTGCTGTGAATAATACTACTACTACTAATAATAATTCCCTTTTCCTGGAAAGGCTAGGTTCAAGAGCCTGTGGGTTTGTAGAGAGAGTATTGGCAACTCTATTAGATGAATTACCACTGCCCTGAAACTTTAGACACACATTGCTTTGAGGAAACAGAGGTCTGGTGGCAATGTAAGGCATCCTGATATGGAAAGAACATTGGGTTGGAATCAAGGGACATCCCCAAGTATTTATTAAGCAGTAATGAAATACCAGGCCCAGTGCTAAGGGCTAAAAATACAAACACACACACACACACACACACACAAAAGAAAAGAAAGACAATCCCTGCCTTCAAGAAGCTTTCATTCTAAAGGAGGAAGACCATGAATAGCAAGGAGCTGAAAAGGAAGGAGGAAGTAGACTAGAAAGTAGTGGGGAAATATAGTAGAGAAAGTTCTGTGGAAACAAATCAAAAGTGAACCCTGGAGAGAGGTAAGGACATGGTTGACTTTAGCCTACCCCTAAAAATGAAGGTTCTAAGAAGAACTGGTTAATCAAAGAAAGAGACCAGAAGGGAAGAATGTGAGTAGTCCTGGATCAGAGTGAGCTTCCAGGGTGAGGAGGATTCCATGGTATGGGAGGAAACAAGTCATCAGGGCAATCTGGAGGGCATCACTGCTACTTACCTTGTGTGACCCTGTGGGTATGGCACTTGATTTCTTTAAACCTCAGTTTCCTTTTTTGTAAAATTTGAGTTTAAATCCAATGACCTCTGGACAGACCACATCCAGAGTTTGGTGTTTCAGGAAGGACCATGTTCATCAGATGAACATCCAGGAAAGTGAATGACCTCAAATTCATGAGATATCGTAGAGTGTGGACAAACCTCTGGTTTGCCAGCCACAGATTTCCTTGTCCAATATCCTGTTTCCTTTCTAGCCATGCCTTTTTCCTGTATTTCCTTTTTTATAGGTGCCTGGAACCTTCCAGCTTCCTAGTTAATTGGTAGCTCCCAAAGGGGACCTTAGCTATGGGAAACTAATCAGACCTAGGTGAATCTTTCCTAGAAAACACCGACTTTCTTCATCCCAGAGCTGCCTTTGCATTTTTGGAGTGTAAATGGCTCCAAGGCCTACCTTTTCCCATCCCACTTGGGCAATTTCAGTGTCAATCTTAGTGCCAGACTGAGAAGTTAATGGAGATGCCAGTCCTAATTTTCTATCTAGTAGGATGCCCAAGCTATTCAGTTGTTAACTACTGCCCCAGCTTGAGCCCCAGGACCATAGAATCCTTCCCTTATTGCCTCTGTTTTTCTCTTCATAGCTCCTGGAATATTACCAGTTAAATCACATAGCTTTCCCTTAAAAATGCCAAATAGAAATGCTTACTGTTTTCAGTATTGATTGAGCTATGTAATTCTTGTGTGAAGCCTTTAAAAGCCTAGCAACAAACTGAAGCATCTTCTCAACCCTATCATATCAAACTGTAATAGAAATAAAGAATCTCCCTTCTATTATCTACTGTCCACTGGGTGCTTCAAAGATGGAAAGAGGGGTCTTTGTCAGGTCTATTGGCAGCAATTATTGTGTTATTTCCCCCAAATTCACCTTCTCTCCTAAAGTAACTTCCAATAAGCTAAGAGGCAGAATTATTTGGGAAGGAGATGACCTGGAATGGGAGGAATGTTCCGCCCATCAAGATTGTGTATTGTATTACCTATTGTAGCCACTGGAAGCAAAAACCATTTCATAATAGACCAGGCTCAGGGGATCCAGATCTTGCTGAGAGCTGGTATACACTCATTTTCCTAACTCAGTAGAGGCCCAAACTGAAGGGCAAACATGGTACCAAAGCCCCAAACAAAGTCATTGTAAGATAGTCTCCTTGCAGGACACCGTAAAGCATTTATAAAGATCAAAACCAAACAGCCCAAGATACCTTATAAAATTTTTCCTTTATATAAATAAAACAAGGGTGCAAAAAGCTTTACAGAAGGGCTCTAAGAGTCCAGAAGAGCCAAGAAAGTTAACCCAGACCTGACCTTTCACAGATCTTTTCCATTGCTCATGTCACAGTTCCAGTCTTAGGTATAAGAGGCAGTCAGGTAAAGGGGAAAGAAAATTGATTTAGGGAGCAAATGATTTAGGATCAAATGGCATCTCTACCACTTACTCACTGGATGACCCCAGACAAGTGACTTGATCATGCTGAGCCTTAGACTTACCTTTTTCTCCTCTGGAAGGTAAGAGTTATCTACCCAACTCACAGATTTTTCTCAGAAGCTGGACATCTAGAACTACAAGGAACCTCACAGACTATCTCTCCAAGCCCCTGATTATACAGTGAGAAAGCTGAAGCATAGAAAGGTTAGGTAATTTGTCTCAATAGTGAGATTTTTACCCTAGTCTTTTGAATGCAGGGATGGTATACTTCATAGTTCTGGTTCTCAGACAAAATGAAATGTAAAAGTAGTTTGTATGGTGTTTTATAAATATGGGAATGACATTTCTAGAGGACCCATGATGAAGCATGCTCCCTACTCACCCACCAACAGACAGCTGATGGATTCAAGACTGGGACTCAGGTATAGCTTTCCAGACAACAGCAAAGTAAGTGTCTTCCTTGACTTTTCATATTTATGACAAAGGTTCGTTTTTTCTTATCCTTTTCAATTTTTTTTGGAGGGAAAGGAAATCTGGGCATAGGATGCAAAGAAAGAAGACAAGAGGGTCATTGATGCCTTTAAAAAAAATACCGGGGCAACTAGGTGGTGTAGTGGATAAAGCACCAGCCTTGGAGTCAGGAGTACCTGGGTTCAAATCCGGTCTCAGACGCTTAATAATGACCTAGCTGTGTGGCCTTAGGCAAGCCACTTAACCCCATTGCCTTGCAAAAACCTAAAAAAAAAATACCCATAGGAGAACAGAAGTCTGGAAAGACTCATGGCAACAATGGACTTTAAAACAGTATATATCATTTGATCCAGCAACATTACTGCTAGGCCTATGTCTAAAAGATATAAAAAGGGGAGGAGGTTCTGTTTGTACAAAAATAATTTATAGCAGCTCTTTTTTTGGTGACTAAGAATCAGAAATTGAAAGGATGCTCAGCACCCAGGGAATGGCTAAACATGCTATGGTGTATGATTGTGTTGACTGTGCTTTAAGAAATGACAAATGGGATGATATCAGAAAAACCTGGAGACTTACATGAACTGATGCACATGAAGTAAACAAAACCAGATCATTGTACATAATAACAAAATATTGTATGATGAAGAATTGTGAATGACTTAGCTATTCTTTGCAGTAGTGATCCAAAACAATATCAAAGAACTAATGAAGAAGCATACTATCTGCCTCCAAAGAGAACAGATATTATTTGACTACAGATTGAGAAATACTATTTTTCACTTTCATTCATTTTTTTCTTTTATCCGAGTCTTCTTGTACAAAATGACTAATATGAAAACTGCACTATATAACCTATATCTGATGGCTTACCATCTCAGGGAGGGGGGAGAGAGAAAAAAGGGAGGGAGGGATAGAATTTAGAATTCAAAATTTAAGAAAAAAGAAATGTTAAAATTGTTTCAACATGTAATTTGGAAAAAATTGTGTGTGTGTGTGTGTGTGTGTGTGTGTGTGTGTGTGTGTGTGTGTGTATGTGTGAATACATAGCCAGTATAACTATAGACAATATAAAATATTTGTGAGTTCACCTGCCAAGACACACATAGGAACTATATGAACACCATTACAAAACTCTTCACAAACATAAAGTTAGATTTAAATAATTGGAGAAAGAGTAATTGTTATTGGGGAGGCTGTGTCAATATAATTAAAATGATAATATAAAAAGCCAGATCACAGGTAAGCAGGAAAGTCTTGAAGGTTAATTTTGAATTTATTTTATAATTAAAAAGAAAAGCAGGAGTAGAAAGAGAGGTACTTTGATATATATATATATATATATATATATATATATATATATATATATTCCTTTTCTTATATTCTGCTGTAACCATGGAATCACCCATTTAGTGCTGTGTTTCTCAAATATTTTGAGACAATTTAGGTTAAATGACTTGCCCGGGGTCACACAGCTTGTAAGTGTCTGAGGTCAGAGTTGTACTCAAGTCCTCCTGATTTCAGAACTGATGCTCTAGTCCCTATGACACTTAATTGCCCTTTATTATGTGTTTCTTAAATTCAAAATAAAGAAAATTTTAAAATGCATATATACACACTGGTATTGGCACTTACTCCATTCATGGAGAGAGTGACATTTAGGCAGATTGCTTTCATGAGTCCTTGTGGACAAAAGAAAATCAGTATCTGTTGGTCAACTATTAGTGATGAACCTCTTGGAAAAACTCCCCAGGCTGGCCTTCAAATGCCAGACCCACAATCCACTGCCAGGACTAAATGGGTTGTCTTTCCAGCTTGTGCTCCAACTGGCATAGACTTGAAGGTCACAGAGTCAGCTTCATGTCAAAGTTCCTTAAGGCTTCAGAGAATCTAGATAGAAATAAAGGCTCTGAGCTGAGAGTGAGATGCTCATTTGTCATCCAAGGGTCACCATGGTCCATCCTCAGAGTTGGAGGATGGACTACCATCCTCTACTATCAAGTGGTGAGTCACAATCACTCACAAATAATTTATTGTAGAAGGTTCTGCATCAGACAGTGAAGCAATTGCCTCAGGAAAAATTCCATATCTTTGATTTCTGGCTTTATTCTCTAAATGCTCACCAAGAATGAAATCTTGGATATATAGAGGCAAAAAGATAGTCCTCACCCTAGCAGAGTTCACATTTGAACTAGGGAGACAACATGTAAGTAGATGCATCCAAGACATAGACATATGGTTTATGGAGGGGATTTGAAAAAGGAAGCCATTAGCAGCTGGGAGAACTAAAAAAAAGATCATAGTTTGAAGTGAACTTTGAGTCTCTTGAAGGAAGCTAAGAAAACTAAAGGATTGAGGGGCAAAGGGACAGAAAGCATGGAGAGCCTTGGTGGAGAAATTGCTAGGAGGCCATTATGGCCAAATCAGTGACTATGTAGAGGGGAATAAAGAGTTGGATGATCAGAAAGCTAGGAAACTGTTTTAAAGGCCAAACTAAAGGGTCTGAATTTGATTCTAGAGAGAATAGAAAGGCAGCGGAGCTCCCATGTTTTAGAAGAATCTTTTCCTATCTCCAGCTTCACCTTTTAACATATTGTACACAAAAACTGGACTACTATTGGTCACAAAACAGGCCATGAAGCCAAAAGACATGGTTTTAGATCCTGGTTTTGTAATTCCTAGGCTTGTGTGGTCCTTGTATTTATATCCTCTTCAGCTATAGAAAAGCACTCCATTCTCTTTGCCAAGAAAACCCCAAATGGGGCCTTGAAGAGTTGGATGTGACTGAAAAAAATGATTAAACAGCATCAATTGGCCATTCTCTGAGCTGACCTTTCCCCTCTCGTAGAAGACTTGCCAAAGAGCAGCAGAGCTAAGAGTGGATCAGAGTGCTGCAGGACAGGGGAATTGCCCCTATTGTGGCACCAGCCCTGGAGTCAAGAGAATCTAAGTTCAAATCTGACCTTATCTACTTGACTCTTTTTAGCTGTGTGATCTTAGACAAGTCACTTAATTCTGATTATCTCAAATCAAGGACTAGCTCTAGTCATACTAATTCATATCTGGCCACTGGATCCAGAGAGCTCCAGAGGAGAAAGTGAGGCTGGTGACTTAGCACAACACCCCTTCACACAGACCCAATTCACCTGCTTGTCATGGCATCACCTTCTGATATCATGATCTTCTTCCAGAACAAAAGACAAACATCATTATCATTTAGTGCTTACCACATGAGAAGCCCTTCATGAAATACTGAGAAATAGTCCCTAGAAACAGAAGAAAGTAAAAGACAAACTGAGAAATAATCAATACAAAGAATATGGCAGTATGAGTATTTATCAGGAAGACCTGAGTTCAGATTTTTGTCTTAGATGCTTCATGTTTGACCCTGGACAAATTAATTGGCATTTCTCAGCCTCAGTTTTCTCATCTGTAAAATGGGTTTAATAATAGTACCTTTATATATTGGGAGAATCAAGTGATATAACATATGAAAATTGCTTTGCCAACCTTAAAATACTACCATGCAATGGAGGACCAGGAGGAGGAAAAAGAGGAAGAGAAGGATGGTGGTGGTGGTGATGATGATGGTGGTAATGGCTTTGTTGTTGTTGGTGCTGGTAGTGGTGATGATGATGATAATGATGATGATATTTCAGGAGAGGTAGAAACAAATACTATAGAAGTTCAGAAGAAGGAATAAGATTTCTCCAACAGAATGATGGACCTTCCTTGAAGGATTGTGAGCATTTTCACCAGGGATGAGGGAATAGAAGAGAGATGGGCAAAGTTGTATTCTTTCTAGAGTATGGAGAATCAGTAGATAGAAAGGTTGAAACCAGCTTGCAGAAGAATTCATTGCCAGGCTAAAGAGGTGGAGCATCATTCTGTAGCCAAAGAGGAGCCATAGAATGTTTTTGAGTAAGGTAACAACATGATTTTGGTGGCGTAAGAACCATGGAACTCTTGATTCATCTCTTTACAATCATGAATAGTGAAAACCAAGTATCTCCATCCCAACTGGAGCATCTTGATCAAGTGGTCCCCAGGATGACCCATTCGTGAATTCTTTCCTCTGGAGACATTCTCTAGATTGATGATTCGCACATTAAAATTTTTTGGCCCTCTCTTATCAGGCAAAGACATTCTTGCTCTTAAGAGGTACCTATTTTCCCTATGTAAAAAAGAACCAAGCCCTAAATCCCCAAATACTTGCCTTTGTATGTTCCTGGACTGGTTACCTAACCTCTTAGAACTGCAGACAATGCTCTTAAAACTTAAAACTAGAGGTTACAGAGAAGTTGCCATTATGCATTGCTGAAAGGATCTTCCTCACGCCAAGTTACCTATACCAATTTTAAAAAGATGCAGATCATGTCTCAGTTGCCCACCAGCAATCAACTAATGAATAGAATGTGCCTGAAAATTTTTTAAAGAAATTCTTAGGATGTTTATTGAACTGGTAACTATCTCCAAGGATTATGTGCAGTTAGTATATTAAATGCTGAATCTGGCAGAATGATTAATTCAGTTTATGTTGTTCCCAAGACTCATTGCTTTTTGTTTCTTTGCTTTCTCTGTCACATTCTTTCTTTAGAAGTCTGTGTGAACTGCTAGGATTCCCTAAGGAGAACAGGTAAATAAATAACCCAATAGGCTGAGGATGGCAATGTCTGTCCTGAGGCAATTTTAATATAGCAAAGACAAATCTTATCCTCTCAGGACCTCAGTTTCCTTCTCTGAAAAATGAGAGGGTTGGGCTGAATGGTATCTTAAGGTGTCTTCTAGTGCTAAACTTATGATCCAAAAGGAACATGGCTTATGTGCTTTTAACATCAGATAATTAAGCCTTAAATGAAGTTGAGGTAAAGAAACTTTAATGTCATTTATATTTGCTGTTTCTTCTTTTATCTTAATCTTTTCTGTTTTACCCTCCACAGGTTTGGACCCTTTGCTATATATTCCTTCTGACTTCCAATTAGCTCTTGGATTTGGTTACCTCAAAGCCAAGCTGCCATTTTGTCTATTCTTATGACTTGAAATTACCTTCTTTTTTTCCCAACAGAATTCTCTCTTTAATTGCCCATAAGAAAGCACAATACTCTATCAGGTAGGTTTTTTAGGATTGGTACAATTACAAGTTAGGAATGTGCCGATCATGATGTTCTTTTGCCTTTATTATAACCAGATGTTCAACCTAAGGTTGATATGAGTTGGATGTAGCAGATTTACTTAGGACTTAAACTGGAGTATAACCTCTGGAAGATAATGGCCCTTTTCAAAACTCTAGGACAGTTTCTCAAATTTTTAAATCCATAGGCCATTTTAGATCACCTATGTTAAATACTTGCAGCAGCCCCCACCCAAGCCTAGAACAGTATTTTTGTTTGGTTTGGACATGTGGTTTCATTGTAGAATCATAGGATTATAGTATTAAGTTAGAGGGAACCTTAGGGGTCATCCAATCTAACCCCCTCTTTTTACATTTGAGGAAAATAAGGCCCAAGAAAGTTGTGATTGCCTCAAGGTCACAGAGACAAGCAATAATCATCAGTGGTGGGATTTGAATCCAGGTTTTCTGGTCCCAAAACTAACACCTTTTTTATTGTTCCCAATGTGAGAAAACTTCCTTCACCAATGAGGATCAGCATTTTATCTATAATTATAGACCCAACAAGCTGCCTGGACCAAGCAGAGCTCATGTGACTTGGTCATTGAGTATATGTCAAAAGCAGGACTTGAACTCAGGTCTTCTGACAATAAAACTAATCAACCCTCTCTCCGCTTCACCACCCTGCCTATCATTATAAACCAAAATGACACCAGAAGAACTGGAAATAATAATAAAGATTAATTCACTGACCGCTCTTTTTCATTTTCCTTGATCTTTCTGTAGTAATTGTTATTGTGATTCTTCTTCCTCTGCCTGGTCCTACCCCGATCCCAAGACAGTGGATAGAGTGATAAATGGGACTCAGAAAAGGTTCAAATTCTGTCTCAGATGCTTACTAATTGTATGTTTATGGGTGGGTCACTTAACTCCTCTGAGAATCAGTTTCTTGATCTGTAAAAATGGGTATTATAATGATACCTATAAACCTGATAGGGTTGTTGTAAGGTTGTAAGGATCAAACATGGCACTGGAGTTGGAGTCAGGAAGACCTGTTTGAAATCCTGCTTCAGAAATTTATTATCTGTAAGATTGTGTGCAAATCACTTCACCTGACTGTACCTCAGTTCCTTCATCTGTAAAAGGGGAAAATATTAGATTCAGTGACTTCTAAGATCCTTTTTAGCTCTAAATTGATACTCCTATAAGCAAAACATTTTACAATTAAGCACCCCAAACCTTAATATAGCCTTAGTGGATCAATACTTTGGAAACATGAAACACACACACACACACACACACACACACACACACAATCACAGAGACTTCTTTAATTATCAACTCTTGTCAACAGGATACCTTCCTGATCCCCCCCCCCCATCTTTTCAAACCATTCCTTTTCTGTCTTCTTCATTGGTTTCCTATGTCAAATCTCTAATTATTCTCTCCGATTTCATCCTTAGGTTCTCTTTACTCTCTTCCACTGAATAACTCATTTGCCCATTTGGCTTGTGACATTATCCTTGCTGAGGATTTACTTTTCGGACTCCTCTTCATCCTTCAGAGCCAACCTTACCCTGAAGCCCTCCCTCACTTTTCAGCTTATTGCTTCTCTTTTTCTCTGATCTCCACGTATTGGATTTCTTTATATGTCATCGATTGATTATTATTCTTATTGATGGTTCCTATTTCAAGTTTCAGTTAGGAACTCTTTGAGAGCAGACAGTCCTAAATGTTTTTGTATTATCTGAGGCTAAACGCTACCTTAATTAGCATTCAGAGGTCCTTAACTCTATGGTAGCCAACCCTGATAGGCTTATTTTCCTCATATATTCTAGGTCACTGATGTTTCCCATAAATGACCTTGCATCTCTTCCTACCTTTGCCCTGGCTCTTCCCTAAGTGTTAGTCAAATGCTTTTCTTTCTCTCCTGGACATCTTGGAACCCCCAGCTCTCTGCAAGGCCAAATTTGGTTGCCATAGTCTACCAAAGCTCTTCCTGATCCTCTCACTTCTTGGGTTTCTTCCACCTCGGTTTATGTTGCATTTTATTTGTATATATTTTTATTTATCTGTATTATTTGAAGCTAGGTGATTCAGTAAATAGAGTACTAAATTGGAATCATGAAGACTTGAATCCCAATTCTTTCTCAGCCTCTAGCTGCATGATACTTAACTTCTCTCAGGCTGTTTCCTCACCAGCAAAATGGGGTTAATAATAGCCCTTCCTTCACAAGTTTGAGGATGAAATTAGATAATATATGTACATTCATCTTGCAGGCCTTAAAACACTATCAACAGCATCATCATCATCATCATCATCATCATCATCATCATCATCATTTTATTACCATTTCCCATCTGACCCCAGCAAAATGTAAGCTCCTTTAGGGCAAGACCTGTTTCATTTTTGTCCTCATCTCACCAGGCCCAGAATAATGCTTTGTGCATTAGTTACTTACCACTAGGGAAACCTGTTGAATTGAATCATGGAGGGGCAGCTAGGTGGTGCAGTGGATAGAGCAACGGCCCTAGAGTCAGGAGGACCTGAGTTCAAATCCAGATTAACTTAATAATTACCTAGCCATGTGACCTTGGGCAAATCACTCAACCCTATTGCCTTTCAAAAACTGAAAATAAATGAATAAATAAAATAGAATCATAGTCTCCTTTCCCCACAGCATTTGGTATAGGGTCAGGCTCAGAGGCTATGTTTAATAGATGGGTGAATTTCATGTGATTTGACCACAAGAATTGCCCAAAGCTACACCTTAAGGATCTTTTCATATACCAATTCAGATACCAAGGGCTTGAGCAAATACTGCTTCAGAGATTCAAAAGAACAGACTATTGCTGTCCCAAAGCCTCATTTGCTACTGAGGAAAATCCTTGACCCCCACAGTCTCAGCCCAATGATTCAATTGTGTTCCATAGAGATGGATCATAAGTGGGTGTTGTTTTCACCAGCAAGAGACCAGCTGAGAATCCAAACAGGCATTGAAGGTGGGCAGAGATTGAGGGGAAAAAAAATGATTCCTACTTTTTGCTCCCAGGGAACAATAGGCATGTGAGGCAGAACTGGGAAGATAAATTAATGCCTCAGCTTATAATTAACTGAAATCAATGCTCTGTGCCAGTTTGGACTCCTGTAATAGTTTATTCTCAAAGAAAACATCTTACAATTCAATAAAGCTAGCACAACTCTCAGCGTTCCATTAGCAGAACAAACTTTCCCCACCATTCAAAAATTTCTGAAAACACTGAAGCCACCCATCTCTAAAGGAGGAAATGGGTCTCATTTAATAAGCTCCTAGATTTTAAATTTAACCAGGTTCAGTCAGTTCATTCCATTTCATCAAAAGGTCCTGCCCCAGCATCTCTTTGAGGTTCCAGTCATTGATTAATGCCTTTTCCAGCATATTTTCTTTCCACATTCTAATAACTGAGTTTACTCCATTAGAGCTGGCAAGTTTAAGGGTTTATTGGAGAGCCTCAATAGGGAATGAATTGTGACCACTGATCTCCTGTTGGCCACCTCTCTAAATGGAGTAGGTTCCACACCATGTGTGTTGGAATGCCAGCTGCGGTCAGATAAGATATAGAAATTATTGTAATTTACCTATCACCAGGGGTGGGGGTAAGGGCAGCTAGATATCAATGGTTAGAATACTAAGCTTGGAATCAGAAAACCTCATCTTCCTGAATTCAAACCTGGCCTCAGACATGAGTTGTGTGACCTTGTACAAGTCATTTAATCCTTTTTTGCCTCAGTCTCCATCTGTAAAATGAGATGGTAAAGGAAATGGCAAACCACTCCAGTATCTATGCTAAAAAATCCCCAAACCCACATGAGATCATGAAGGGTCAGACAGAGCAACAAGGGCAACAATAAAGGGCTGTGGGGGGAGTGGTCTCTGGGATTAAGGGAGAATACTGTAATGCTAGATGGATCTCAAAGAGTTTGTGAGATAACAGAATTCAAAGTACTAGAATTGGAAATAAATACTGAATAAACAGGTTCATTTCATCTGATTAAACCACAAGGAACCAGTTTACAGCTACACCTTAAAAAAAGTCTTTTAAGATCACCAATTTAAGGATCATTTCAGGGTTCTATTAAAATACTGCTTCAGAGAATCAAAAGAATATTCCAAATGCCTCACTTGCTACTGGGGAAAGTCTTTGACCCTGCAGCCTCGGGCCAATGGTTTCCCTTACAACATACATGAAGAAACTGAGGACATGCTAGTACCAAGAAGTTTCCAGTCTGACAGTCTTGGGAAGGGGTAGGTACTAGCATGAGCGGTCATGGCTGTCCCATTTATTCTCTTTTGGTGTCAGGAGGAGAGTTGGTTTTTTTCCCCTTTTATGTGCCTATAGGGTGATGCAGTCAAAATATGTTGGAACCCATCTGAGGCTCAAAATTGCCTCCCCCCTTCCCCTGAGGCATGTTTTGCATGCTTGAAGGTTCTGTGCAATCAATATGTTTAGTTTAATGGATGCAACCCATGAGCTCCCTCCTCCACTCCCCTGCCAGACTCACAGAAAAATAAAGCGGGGATTTTCCAGAGGATCTCGCTGGATTACAAAGAAAAGAAACGTGCTCTCAGTTGTGTCACTGGATGATAGAACTGCAGGTGATGAGGGAAGAGAGCCCAGGCTCTGAAGTGCCCCTGCATCAGGAGCATATTGTTGCGGAGACCATCTCCTCATAGCCCCTGGCCCGAAGCCCAAGCCGCCCGGGGCTTCCTCCAGCCTCACACTGCCACCTCAGCCCGGAGCAGGAAGAAGCCAGGAGCCCTGGGCCTGCCCTTGGAGACTTGGCTTTGGGTCCTGCCTCCGCCACTTACTCGGAGACCCTTAAGTGAGCCCCTTTCTTCGACCCCGGCTCGGTTCGCTCCTCTGGCAAGTGAAAGGGTTGGGCGAGCCCAACTCTCAAGGCCTTTCCCCTAGGGGAGAAGCTGGCCTCTCTCCTTGGTCCTGATCCCCCGAGCTCTGCAGTCCTGCGTCCTTCCCCGGCTTCTGGTCCCGGCCAAGGCGAGCCTCCGGGGCGGCGGGGCCGCGGCTCGCGCTCCTCCAGCGCCTGTGGGCCGGTCCAGGGGCAGCGCCCCCGGGCCCGGCCTTGGCCGGGCGGGAGCCCGAGGGCCCGCGGCAGCGGCGGCGGCAGAGCTCCCACAGCAGCTGGCGGAACTCGGGGCGCAGCAGGCAGTAGAGCAGCGGGTTGAGGCAGCTGTTGGCGTGCGCCAGGCAGATGGTCACCGGGAACAGGTAGCTGTGCACCAGGTAGTAGGCCCGGTCCCAGGGCACCAGGTTGAACTTAACCAGCACCCCCCAGAGCGTGATGGCGTGGTTGGGCAGCCAGCAGAGGAAGAAGGCCAGCACCACCGCCGTCACGGAGCGGGTGACCCGCGAGGGCGCCCGCGCGCTGCCGGGGCCCCCCGACGGCCCCGAGGGCCCGCGGAGCCAGGGCCGCGGCCGGCGGCGCAAGAAGCGCAGCAGCAGCAGGTAGCAGGCGGACAGCGTGGCCAGGGGCAGCAGGAAGGCCAGGGCGATCTTCTGCAGGTGGTAGAGCGCCAGCCAGTCCCAGCTGCCGTCGGGGAAGCGGAGCAGGCACAGCCGCTCGCCCGCCACGCTGGCCACGGTGGAGAAGAGGGCCGTGGGCGCCGTGGCCAGGGAGGCGGCCAGCCACAGCAGGCCGCAGGCCCAGAGCGGCCCCGACGTCCCGCAGCAGGCGGCCCCTCGGCCGCCGTCCAGGCTGCGGCGGCGCAAGGCCCGCGCCACGGCCAAGTAGCGGGCCACGCTCATGGCGCTGAGGAAGAAGGCGCTGGCGTACATGTTGAGCACCGTCAGGGAGAGCACGATCTTGCACATGGCGCCCCCGAAGGGCCAGCTGAAGTCCCGGGCCGTGTCCGCCGCCCAGAAGGGCAGGGTCAGCACGAACTGGAAGTCGGTGGCCGCCAGGTTGAGGACGAAGCAGTTGAGGGCCGAGGGCCGGCGTCTCTGGCGCCGCCGCACCAGCACCATCACCAGCAGGTTGCCCACCAGGCCCACGGCGCACACCGCCAGGTACACCGACGCGATCAGCAGCCGCAGGGCCAGCGCCGCCCCGGCCGGCACCTCTGCGGCGTCCAGGCTCCCGGAGCCGCCGTCCCGGGGCCCCAGCCGGCTCCCGTTGGCCGGGGCTCCCGCACAGGCGTTTACCGACCGCGGGGACTCGGCCCCCTCCGGGCCGCCGCAGGAGGCCACCGCCCCGACGGCTCCCGCGTACATGGCCCCGGGCCGGGGGCCCCGGCGGGGCGGGTGCAGCCGCGGGCTCCCCGAGCGCCCGCAAGGACGCCGCGTCCTGGGCCAGGTCCGGGGCGCAAACCAGCGGAGGGGAGCCAACGGTGGGTGCTTTTAAGAAGAGGGGACCCCGCCCTTGGGGGGCGGCGATTGGTCAGCTGCGACTGTAGCCCCGCCCCGAAAACGCCAGGTCCTCTTT
The DNA here is from genome assembly GCF_037893015.1 of Macrotis lagotis. Classification (NCBI taxonomy): domain Eukaryota; kingdom Metazoa; phylum Chordata; class Mammalia; order Peramelemorphia; family Peramelidae; genus Macrotis; species Macrotis lagotis. Next base: position 35,830,827 of record NC_133661.1, on the reverse strand, counting down.
GCCTCGGATTCTTCTACCTCGGCCTCCTGGGCTGCTCCTGTTCCTCTGGGGTCCAAGGGGACCCTGGGAAGCGACCCGGGTCGTTGGCCTGCTTCCCCCAACTGCCCGTGTTCTGCCGGCGGCTCAGCTTCAGACTGAGGGCTCGGGGCTGTCCCAGCTCCTTCGGAGAGAATGCAGACGCTGCTTTGCAGGAGTGTCAGCTCCGCTCCGGAGGACTGGAGAGGAGGGAGGTTCACTTTGTCCAGCTCCTGGGGAGGAGGCGGTGAGGGGGGGGGGGGGGGGAGAACATATTAGGCAGCTCCCTTCCAGATTGCCTACCGGTGGGCTAAGGTCCCCCCCACATACACACCAGTCCTCGCACCCCTCCACATAGGCCCTCCCTTTCCCCCTTCTCCCCCTTACATTCTCCTAGTCTCAGATCCCTCCCTTTTTTCAGTCTCTTTCTCTTCCTGACCCATTCCTCTCTTCTTAACACTATTTTTGGTCTCTCTCCATCTCTCTCTTGTTTCTTTCCTCTGATTCTCTATCTCTGTATCTCTCCCTCTTTGTGTCTGTCCCTCATCCCCTCTCTATTTAGTTTCTCTATCTTTATATCTATCCCTCACTCACTGTCTCTTTTTATTCTCTGTCTGATTTCTCTGCCTTTATATCTCACTCTCTTTGTGTCATCCCTCATCCCCTCTCTGTCTCTTCTTGTTCTCTGTCTGGTTTCCTCTATCTCTGTATCTCTCCCTCTTTTGTGTCTGTCCCTCATACCCTCTCTATTTAGTTTCTCTGTCTTTGTATCTCCCCCTCTTTGTGTCTATCCCTCATCCCCTCTCTGTCTCTTCTTGTTCTCTGTCTGGTTTCTCTATCTTTTTATCTCTCCCTCTTTGTCTATACCTCACCCACTGTCTCTTCTTACTCTGTGGTCTGATTTCTCTGCCTTTGTTATCTCCCCCTCTTTGTGTCTGTCCCTCATCCCCTCTCTGTCTCTTCTTGTTCTGTCTGATTTCTCTGCCTTTGTATCTCTCCCTCTTTGTGTCTGTCCCTCATCCCCTCTCTGTCTCTTCTGGTTCTGTCGGATTTCTCTGGCTTTGAATCTATCCCTCACCCTTTCAGTGTTTCTTATTTCTTTGAGCATGACTAACATGTCTCTCTCCATCTCTGTCTTTCCACCTCACACTCTTTCCCCAAGTTAACACACTCTCTACATACTTGCCCAACTTCCCCCACCCCCACCCCCTTATTGCACAGGAGAGACAGATGAGCTTGTTGGGGGTGAGGAGGAAGGAGTTAAGTTTGAGATTCTAGTTGGGAAATGATCATTGTATGAATTTGGCTAAACCACTTCATCTTGATGAACCTTAGTTTCTCCATCTGTAAAATGGGGGGTGGAGAGTAATAATACAGAGCTGCTTCAAAGTGAATAGAGCACTGGCCCTGTAGTCAGGAGGACTGGAGTTCAAATCTGACCTCAGATACTTGACACTAGCTGTGTGACCTTGGACAAGTCATTTAACCCTGATTGCCTCCGATCCAGGGACATCTCCAGTCTTCCTGATTCATACCTGGCCATTGAACCCAGATGACTCTGGAGGAGAAAGTGAGCCAATTCACCTTCAGGTCATGGCATCACCTCTATGATGCCACAGTCTTTTTTCAAGAATGAAGAACAACGTTTGTGAGAATCAGAGAAGAATGTGAATATAAAGTTTTGTGTCCAACATTTTCTAAAATATGACCCATCCTCAAAGGGTAAGATACTGAGCCACCTTGGCCTTAGAGTCACATTTACTTCCTTGGGCAATTATCTTGCCTCTCTCAGTTTGAGATTCCTCAACTCAATGGATGATGAAGTTGATTCCAGGGTCAGTGCTCCATCCACTGTGTCACCTACCTGCCCTCACACATTGCTCCTACTTATACCCTCTGAAGCCAGGCAGAGCCCATTTCTCTTCACATGATAACCTGTTAAGTATTAAGAGAGATTCTATCCACTCACAGATTTTTCTCCAGGGGAAACCCCCCCACTCTCCCACGTGTTTCTTTTGTTTGACCTGATATCCAAGTCCTTCTGCATTCTGGTCACTGTCTCCAGTTCTGAGATGTCCTCTCCACTCCAGAGAGCAATGTTTCTTAAACTGAAAAGCCAATGAAGACATAATGACTTTCCTATTGTTTCACTGGAATACTTAGGTATTCATTTGCAATGTCAGACATGACTAAGATGAAGAATTGCCTAGGGATCTGCCATTGATCACCTAGTTACTTCGCTGTACACCCCAAACAAACTGCAAATGAAATGGATCAATTGTGAGGCAGGTTGGAAAGTCTGTTGGGCAAAACAACTACTTCTGATCAATTAAGAAGAATGTTCTTTACTTTGCTGAGTTTTTAAAAAATATATTTAGAAGACACTTCTTGTTGGCCATCCCTTTGAAACTAAACTATCTGATGGATGAATGACAAGAACAAAGAGCTTTGTATTTGGAGCCCAAAGACACAGGTTCAAACCTCCTTTATGCCATTTTACTAGTCTTGTGATCGGTAAGTCACTTAACTTCTCTAGATGTCACTTTCCTCCTTTTAGGCATGAAAAAAAAATCATTTGGCAAGTCTTGTCAATTCAAGCTCCATATTTATTTCCTCTACTTCTTTCTTTCTACTTCCATAGCCAATTTGCTAGTTCAGACTTCAATCCCCTCTTGCTTGGACTACTGCACTTGCTCCCTAATTGGTCTCCTTTACTCCAGTAAATCATCCTTCACTTTGCTGCCAAGTTGATATTTCTAAAATATAAATTTGACCATTTGCAAAAGTCTCCTGGGACTCCCTGTTGCCTCTAAGATGAAATATAAAATCAACACCCTGCAATGTAGACTTCAAAATCTGATTCACAGCCATTTCTTTAATCTTATTTCATACTATATGCTCACTTTCATGAACTTTCTGTTTCAGATAAATGAACTTTTTTTGGCTGTTTTTCAAATGATGTTATATGCATGTCATTGACTTCCTCATCACCATTAACCATAGAAATCCCTAGTTTTTTGCTTTCTTCTTTTTTGGAGGTTTTTTTTTTACTCCAAAACTCAACCAGTCACACCACTAAGTCAGATTTGAACTCCAGTCTTCCTGATTCCATGACTGGAACTCTCTAACTGCCTAAATGGCCCATAGTTTTCTTTTTTCCTCCAAAAACACCCTATCTCCAAAAAAGTCTTTCCTGCTTCTCATCAGTTTTTGGTTCTCTCTCTCTCTCTCTCTCTCTCTTTCTCTCTCTGTCTTTTTTTTCAATATTTACTCACATATATAGTTGTTTTGCTCAGTAGAAAATAAGTTCTCTGAAGGCAAGTAATGTTTCATTTCTGCTTTTGTATACCAAGTGCCCACATAATGACTTGGTATAGTAGACACTTGATTTATACTTAGTGGATTGAGTTGGCTGTTGAACTAAATGGATTACATAATTTAAATGTGTTCTTTGAACTCTAAAACCATTGATCTTTCATCTACATTAGCAAATCTCTGTACCATATTATTCAGTTTGAATGTAGGAACAATCACATACACATTTGCAATGGACTAGAGATTTTTCTGAAGCTAACCCCTATTGACTATTCCAGCAGACTGTCATGCAACGATTCCTGTCCAATTCAAAGGAAAGAATGTTCAAGGTGAATCAAGTGGTTCTTGTGAACAAAAGTGAAGTGATGATTTTTCCTTCACTATCCTTCAATTTCATGTACCAGATGTCATTGCAAGTCCCACTTCTTTAGCTGAAAATCAGTCGGAAGAAGCCATGTATTTCATTTTTGTTCACCAATGTAATCATTTGGTGGATTAAATGACTATGAGTTGGATAAGTTTGGCAGGAATGAACATGGCTTCAACTGCATTAACATGGGGAATGACCACATCATGATCACAGGTCGAGTGAATGATTCAAATCTTAGCCATTAATCTGCCTCATTAATTTTAAATAACAGTCCTAGAAAACATAGAGATAGACTGGTGATCTTCTAATGACTAGATTTCCCTAGTCATTTTTGCCTTATACTTTGGCCATGATAGGGAAGTAGTTCTACTCCAGGACATAATGAACTCCTAATGCCTATAGAGAATCTCCAACAGGATAAACTACAGAAAACCCTAATTCAGCAACTGCCCCACCTAACTCATTTCCTTCTTTCTTCCCTTCCTTCCTTCTCCTCTCCCTTACTCCCTGCTTCTTTTTCCTCCCTCTTTGCCTCCTTTCCCTCGCTCCCTCCATTCTTTCTTCCCTTCCTCTCTTCTTTCTTCTTTCCTTTCTAACTTCTTTCCCTTTCTTCTTTCCTTCTTCCCCCTGCCTATCTTCCTTTTCCCATCCCTCCTTTTCTCTTCTTCCCTTTGTTCTTCCCTTCTTCCCTTCCTCCTTCCTTCCCTTCTTTTCTCCTTCCTTTCTTCTTCCCTCCCTTTCCCCCTTCCTCCTTCCTTTTGAACTCGTTATTTTCTGTCCTAAAAAGATCTGCTTCTCTTGCTGACTTTAATTTAATAATTTAATTTATCAAATACTTAATAATCTCTTACTATGTGCCAGACACTATATTAGGTGTTAGGGGGAAAAAGACTGCCTCCAAGATCAAGAAGTCAATCTGTGCATTTATTAGACACCTACTATGACCTACTATATGTGAGAAACATTGCTAAGTGATAGAGTTAAAAGCATAAAGAATGAAAAAAAGTCTCCACTCCCAAAGACATTACAGTCTAATGAGGGAAGCAATAAGCATGTACTATGTGTTTGGAGAGAGAGAGAGAGTTCATATAACTTTAAGGTCCTTTGGGAGGCAGTACAGTAGTTGGGGAGGAGGGAAAGAATCAAGAAAGACTTCATGCAGAAGATGGTTTCTGAGATAGACTTTAGAATGTGGAAGTAAGTAAAGGGAAGGAATGCATTCTAAGCCTGGGAAATGACTGGTGCAAAGTCATGGGGCTGAATGCATGTGTGAGGAACAGAAAGAAGGTCAATTTGGCTAGACCACAGAGTGTAGAAGGAAGGATACACAATGAATCTAGAAAGAGAGATTGGTGTCAAGTTTAAAAGCTAAACAGAGGAGCTTATATTTGATTCTGGAGGCAACAAGAAGCCATTGAAATTGGTTAATTAGGGGGAGTGACATGGTCAGGTAGGTGTGTGCTTAAGAAAAGGACTTTGGCAGGAATTTGTAGCATGATCTGGAATGGGGAAATACTGGAGGAAAGGAGAATAAATAAAAATGTTAGTGTGATAATCTAGGGGAAAGATGATGAGGGCCTAAATTAAGGTAGAAATTGTTAGTGGGTTTAAGGGATTGGAGAACAGAGATAGAAGGATAGAAACAGAAAGATCTGGCAACTTACTGAGTATGTGGAGCAAGAGAGAGCGAAGAGTACAGGATAATGCAGAGATTCTGTATCTGAGACACTAGGAGAATACTTTCAAGAGAAATAGGTGAGTTCAGAAGTCAGAAGGGTTTAAAGGGAACCAAAATAATGAGTTCAGTTTTAGAAATGCTGAGGTTTGCTTTAGGCTGTCTGCAGGATATCTACTTTGAACTGTCCAGTAGACTAGTGGTGGTGTGAGGCTAAGACTCAGGGGAGAAATTGGGACTTGAATCTATAAATTTGAGAAGTATTTTCACAGAGGTAAGGGTTAAATCCGTGAAAACTGAGAAAAGGAAATACAGGGAGAAGAAAAAACGGGTAGTAAATGGGGCACGATGTGGATGAGGACTAGCAAAGCAGATCGAAAACAATCAAGTCAATATGCATTTACTAAGCACCTACTATATACCAGGCACCTTGCTAAGTACTAGTAATACAAAGAAAGGCAAAAATAGTTTGCCTTCTAAACCAGGAGAGATTAAAATCATGAAAACCAAGAGGTGAAGAATATGTCTGGGAGTAGAGCTTGGGCAACAGTCTCAAATGCAGCAGATGGGTCATGAAAGAATATGAATGAGAAAAGACCATCAAAACTGGCAATTAAGAGATCACTAGTAACTTTGGATAGAGCAGTTTCAGTTGAGTGATGCAGCTTTTGACTAGACTGCAAAGGCTTGAGGAGTCAGGAGAAGAAATGGAGGCATTGAATAGAGACAACTTTTCCAAGTAGTTTGTCTGAAAAAGGGAGGAGAGACTTAAGACATTATCTTGAAGGGATGCTAGAGTCTTTTCAGGATTTTTAGATGGGGAGACTAGGACATGGCTGAAATCAATACAGCAGCTAGATGGTACAGTGGATAGAGAGCTGGACCTGGAGGCCAGTTAAAAGTTGGCCTCAGATACTTACTAGTGTAGTATGACTTTGAGTAAGTCATTTACCCTCTACTTGCCTCAGTTTCCTCATCTGTAAAATAGAGATAATAATATAACCTATGTCTCAAGATTGTCCTGAGGATCAAATGAGATAATAATCGTATAACACCCAGCACATAATGACTTCCAAACAAGTGTTTTTGTTATTGTCATTTGTTCTCAAAGAGGACCATGACATCAGAAAGGTAAGCTCATGACTTGTTATATAAGTGTTAAAAATATTATTAGGAAAGATACCAGTTACTGGAGAGAGGTTGCTTGGTCAGGGGAGAGGTGGCAGTGTTTGAGGATGGAAGGAACTGGAATGAGATGGGATCAAGTATACTGGTAGAGGGGCTGATCTTGCTTGTTGCTATTTGTCGTTCATTCTCAAAGACGAGCATGACATGCCTTAAACTGAATTTAAGTGAGGGAGGGCTTTGCCAAGTCGCCAGCCTTATTTTCTCCTCTGGAATCATCTGGGTCCAATGGCCTTATCTAGATCAGGACAACTGGAGACAACCTGAATGCAATGGGAGAGCCTGGTCTTGTTAAGCGAGGGGTCTCTAACAGGTCTCTGTCTGACTGAGACAACACCCATTCAGTGTTTAAGAGTAAGGAAGGAGGGGGCAGCTAGGTAGCTCAGTGCATAGAGCACCAGCCCTGGAGGCAGGAGGACCTGAGTTCAAATCCTGTGTCTCAGACATTTGATGATTGCCCAGCTTTGTGACCTTGGGTAAGTCACTTAACCTCATGGCCTTAAATAAATATTTTTTTTTTAAAAAAAAGACTAGGTAAGAAGGGAATAAAGGAAAAAAAGAAGGACCTCTTTTTGCTATTTATATTACTCTGAGCCAATCAAACAGTGACTAAGTGGCTCTTGACCTGGGGCATGTTGTTGACTAAACTATGAGAGCCAGAGTGATTTGGGTTTAAGGCATGATCTTTAAGAAAGATAAACCTTGAGAGGTCTCAGCAATCAAAATTTCCCTTCCTACACTGGAATCCCGAAGACCTGAGTTCAGAAATGGCCTCTGCCACTTACTATCTGTGAGCTGGTCCTGGAATCTCTCTCAGCCTCAGTTTCTTCATCTATAAATGGGGAATAAAAGTAACTATCTTCTTGTGAGGACCAAATAAAATGGTTTTGCGAACCTTGAAGTGCTCTATAGGGCAGCTAGATGGCGCCATAATGCATAGAGGGTCCACCCAGGAGTCAGAAAAAGCTCAAATCAGGTCTCAAACACTTTACTAGTAGTGTGACCTTGGACAAGTCATTTACTTCAATGTACCTTGGTCTCTTCATCTGTAAAATGAACTGGAAAAGGAAATGGCAAACCACTCCACTGTCTTTGTCAAGAAAACCCCAAATGGGGTCACAAAGAGTAGACATGACTGAAAATGACTGAACGACAAAGGCAATGATATGGGGAAAGGCAATGGGACACCATGGGCTCCAATCCCAACTCCTCTTTTGACTCACTGGACTACCTTGCTGTGGTGGAATCTGGAGAGAGAAGACCTGGATGTCAGTATTTACCATCTGGAAGAGCTTAGCAAATCACTTAATTTCTCTGTTTCCTCCTCTGTAAAAGAATGGATTGGAAAGGATGACCTCTGACTTCTTCCAGCTCTAAATCTGTGTTCAAATTGTATTGGAGCCTTATTTAAAAACCAAAACAAAGCAACAGTATTGAACAACAGTATATTTACTTAGTAGTACAGCTAAATTAATTTTGACCCAATATATTATTGTAATTTGACAATCCCTCCAGCTTCCCTCCTAATATTAGGATTGCTTGTTTAACCATTCATTCCCACTCACTTTTCCTCTTGTATGGTCGTGGTTTGTTTGTGCTCTATTCTGGCTCAGATTTTACCCTGAATTATTTAATTTCCAGATGTCTTTGTATTCCTCAAACCTGCTGGTCGTAATGGTGCAGTAGAATTCTGTCACATGAATGTACCACAATTTATTTAACCATTCCTCTATTATTATATGTTTTATGCTGCTTCCAGTTTTTTGCAATTAAACAAGAGGTTGTTATTAAAATCTCTGAATAAGGCTGAGCAGATTTAGGGCTTCAAGGAAACATAATCTCCTTAGATTGTGCATTTCCTCTTCCAAGGCAGACTGTGAAGACTCTAAAACCTGATGAGCAGAAAAACAAGCATATATAATGACATTTCAGTGAACAGATAAAGATAAATGGCATGAGGGGACATTATAATGACCCTTCTTAGCCCAGATGACAGTAAGAGACACCATTTTTATAGGGCAGGGGTGGAGAACATCTGGCCCTCAGCCTGAGAAATCATTTGGTCTGGCTCTGCAGGACTGACTTGAAATTCAATAAATCTAGGAGTTTTGGGGGTTCAAATTAATTAAATATGGATTAAATATGGAAGCTAATTTTTAAGTTTTGATCTTTGCCAAAATCCCCATTCCTGATACAGTGCTCACCAAGACAGTGATTGTGCTAAGCACTTTATAGTCACTGTCTCATTTGATCCTTACAATAATCTTAGGAGGTAGGTGCTATTTTTACAGATGAGGAAACTGAGGTAAACATCAGTTAAGTGACTTGCCCAAGGTCACATAGGTAGTACCTAAAGCTGATTTTGAACTCAAGTCTTCCTGACTCCAGGCTCAAATGCTCTAACCACCCAGCTGCTCAATTTTGTGTCTCTATGGGGTAATTTAACTTGGATTCAAATTCCACCTCCAAAGCTTACTTCCTTTATGAACTTATGTGAGCTCCTTAACCTGATGAAGAGGGTTTTTCCTTTCCTCATATGCAAAATTAAGGTTGGGTTAGAAGGCATCTTGCTCTGGATTGTCAACCCACCACTGTCTTTCTCTCAGAGGTGGTGGACTATGAGTATGGAATATTGCATACCATCAGGGTCAGTTGAAATATTGGTTTATTTTACTGAACTGCTTTCCTCTTTTTTTTAAACTTTATAACAAGGGATGACTGAAAAGGGGGAGAGAGAGAGAGAGAGAGAAGCACACATTTGGAAATGAAGGGAAGGGCTAGAAATAAAAATTATATAGCTATGTCTTTACTTGTATATATGTACATGTTTATGGGTTTGTATACATATATGTATATTTGTATATATGTGTATATATGTATGTGTGGAATATATATAATATACACATACACATATATATCTGTAGATATACTTATATATACACACATATATGGAGATATATGTATATATCTCTATCTCTATATATCTATCTCTGTCTCTATTTCTCTATCTCTATCCCTGTCTCTATCTATATATCTATATCTCTACCTATATCTATCTATCTATCTATCTATCTATCTATCTATCTATCTATCTATATCTATATCAATCTCTACCTTTATCTATCTCTACCTCTCTCTATCTCTATCTCTATATCTATGTCTATCTGTCTGTCTCTGTCTCTGTCTCTATCTCTACCTCTATCTATCTCCATCTCTATCTCTGTCTCTATCTCTACCTCTACCTCTATCTGTCTCTCTATCTCTATCTCTATCTCTCTCTATCTATCTCTATCACTACCTCTACCTCTACCTCTCTCTATGTCTGTGTCTGTGTCTATCTCTACCTCTACCTCTATCAGTCTCTATCTCTATCCCTATCCCTATCCCTATCCCTATCTCTATCTCTATCTCTATCTCTATCTCTGTCTCTGTCTCTATCTCTATCATCTCCATCTCTATGTTTATCTGTCTTTGTCTCTATCTCTACCTCTACCTCTGCCTCTATCTATCTCTATCTCTGTATAATCTATCTATATCTATGTATGTATCTATATATCTATCTATATCTATCTATCCATATCTATCTATATATTTATATCTATATCTTTCTATCTATATCTGCATCTATATCTATCTCTCTCACTATATATAATATATATACAGATATATAAGATATCCATATATATATGGATATCTTATAGCAGATGGTCTCCAAGAGTGGCTATGACAGAAACTCATATTCCTGCAGCCAGCTTGGGACAATGTGAAGAGCTGGATTCCATACATAAAAGCAGCACAGAAAATCATGTTGAATTGAATTGTATACTAAGTATTCTTAAAGTATCAGGACAGTGTGGACATCTGGTTGATGGGTGGTCTTTGGACAGCAGACACTCTCCCTTTATTTGAAGGCTTTCCAGGCAAGATCACAACCATTATACTGAAGCATAGAATGAATGCATTATAGACTATATGAATCTATTAAGAGGTCACCAGGGGAGCTCTGCTAATCTGTTGGATTAGGGTACTTCCCATGGCCCTTTGCTCTGACCCCTTTCAGCAAAGTGGCCCCTGCCATGGAACTCACTAGAACCAGCTAAGGACATAGGATCAGTATGATGGAAGCATCTCAGTCCATTAGCTTGGGGGCTCCTCTGATGACACCTGAAATTTCTAGTATTATTACAAGTAGAAATAATTATTATAGCCCTCAGTTTTTTTTCCTGTAAAAATGAAGAAGTGGGCTCAAAAGTTCTCTAAGGTCTTCTCCACCTTTTAGATTCTCCCAATCAATCAACAAGCATTTATTGTTTCATTGGTTTTTTTTTGGGGGGGGGAGTAGGCAAAACAATGGAGTTAAGTGACTTGCCCAAGGTCACACAGCTAGGTAATTATTGTGTCTGAGGCAGTATTTGAGCTCAGGTCCTTCTTACTCCAGGGATGGTACTGTATCCATTTTGCCACCTAAACTGCCTCTCAAAAAACTTTTATTAAGCAGCCAGCTACAGTGTTATGTGTTGTGCATACAAATACAAAGAGAAAGAAAATTAGTCTTTCCTCTCCAGGAGCTCAAGGGGGAAAACCACACATTAAAGGAAGATGAAAAGGTAGGAAGGAGGCAAAGGGGCAGAAAAGTATTTACCTTGGGGCATGGGGAAGAAAGTCCAGAGCACAGCCTGGAGAGGATTGAGACCTTAATGACTTGGGGATTTTCCTTAAATAGAGGTTCTGGGGAGAGTCATCCAAACAGAGGGGGAGGCTGCCTCCCCTGGGCGAATTCCAAGGTGGAGGGAGGCTTCAGGTTCAGTAATTTTAAATTCCTATTCTTGCCTATTTCTCAGCAGCTTCCCTTAGAGTCTCCCAGCACTGGCTTGTGGACCACTCTTGCCCACCCACCAGAGGAAGCACTGCCCCCATTCTGTTGAACTTAGTATCTGCAGAGAAGAAAGTGTTTGCCAATGCACACTAGCACATGGCCCCAGGAAAATCTGGTTTCTATCAAGTTACAATCACTCTAACAGCAGCCTTGTTGAGCACCACTGGGAAGGCTGGCCTCCTGAGTCGGGGGTGGGCGGGAAGGGGAGGAGGGGGCTCATTCTGTGGGCAGAGGCTGTGTTTGCATAACTTTTGATAAATGTACACACAGCAAAAATTAAAAAGAAGCCACTGCCAAGAAATGATATGCCCCTCCCTGGGACGTCTGTCATTCATGAAACCACTGGGGTGGGCTGGCAAGGATCCTTCACTTTTTCACTGAAAGCCAAAGGGAAGCTGCAAAGGACAGCCTTCTCCTTCTGCCCAAGAGTGCCTTGGCTTTCTGGAAGGCAATGGGCAGGGTGTAGGTGCCTGGAGGATGGAAGGCTCCTGAGACAGTAGCTATTTTCTACTCTCTCTGACAAAGACACCGTCAGATATTATAAGGACTCAGTTTCTCTATTTTATCTGCCGATGGCATAGGTCTTCATTACAATCTGCCAAGCTTACTTAATAACCTCTCCCCTCTCCTTCCTCCAATCAATTCTTCACAAGCTGCCAGATTCATCTTCCTTACAAATCCCATCTTCTTGTGCTGCCCCCTCCCCCATAATTTAACTAACTACAATTCAAACTACTATGACTTTCAAGACTCCCCCCTCCCCCAATCTGGCATCACTTGACCTTTCTACCTTATCCTATAAATCACTCCCTCTCTGGTCCTAAATTTTTTTATCTGTAAAATGAGGGGATTGGGCTAAATGGTTTACTCTAACTTTTGATTCGGTGACTTATTGCAAATTCCTCCCAGCCTTGGCCGAGGCAAGGTGAGGTTCCCCCACTGTTCTACAGCTAAGTTGGTTTGCTTTATTCCAGGGGTCCCCTTGCTGCCATTCCAAAGCCAAAGAGATTGCTGTTCAGTCAGTCAACGCGCATTTATGAAACTATTTGTCAGACATTACAGTGCTAGGAACACAAAGACCAAACTCAGTCTTGGGCTCAAGGAGTTCCTAGGCCAGTGGGGAGGGGGTGAGAAGGGAGGGCAAACACTCAGAGGGGGAAAGGGAAGACAACATACAAAGCAACTATGAATAAACAAGATATGAAAGAAGAAAGCACAAATGATCAATTGGCTGTGGTCTGTAGTAATAAATACATTTTTATTTAGGATCTACTATTTGCAGAACTGTACTAGATCTGGGGGAAATATATATATATATGTATATACATACATATATATATATATGTATATATATATATGGAAAAAATGACATTATCCTTGCCTTCCAGGTGCATCTGTTCTGAGGAGGGGAGTAAAATGGGGAATATAGACGAATAGCTGTTCATATATCAGGAGATGATTCCATATTAGCCAAAAAGAATAGTGAGGGATTCAAGGCAGAAGAAATCATTTCTCGATGGGGGTTACAGAGGGCATTGTGGAGAGACAATGTCACATGAGTTGTGACTTAAGAGATTCCTAGAAATTTGTTTTAGGAATGGGGGAGAAAGTACTCTAGTTTGACTGGAGCCTTGAATGCATAAAAATGGCAAAGGAGAAACAATAATGGAAAGGTCAGTCTGTTGGAAATGGGCTGGGGGGGGACATTAAAAGGCAGACTAGGGAGTCTAAATTTTATCCTGTGGTCAGTGAAGGGGGGGCATGATCTGACATGTACAAGGCAACAAAGGAATTATAATCCAACTGCTACAGAAAAGGAAGATGAGTTAGTAGTCTATTGGACAGTAGCTGAGGTCAAAAGTGATGAAATAGGGTTGATAGTAGATTTTTATTCTTGAAGAAAATCATGACATCAGGAAGGTGATGAGTTGGATTTAAGTAAGTTGGGTTTAAATGAGGGGGTGCTGTGCAAAGTCACCAGCTTCACTTTTTCCTCTGGGGCCATCTGGGTGGAATGGCTAGATATGGAACAAGATGATTGAAGATGCTTCTAGATGCAGTGGATACCTTGGTCTTTTAAGACTAGGTCTTTCCCAGGCCACAGACTGACCTGTAAGGTCAATACCCTTAATACGCAGTAAGACCATACCCCTCTTGTGATTTAATGATGATCTAAGGAAGGAATGGAATAAAAGAAGAAAAGAGGGAAAATGCAAGAGAGACTTTCTCAGTCTTTATCTTACTGGTTTCCTGCAGGTTTTGGCACTGATGGCCCATTCCCTGTGCTTCTAAACTCTTCCTTTGGTTTTTCTGGCTCTGTTTTCTCTTAGTTGCTCTCCCACCCTTCTGTTTTTGTTCTCCTTTACTGGGTCATCACTGATTTTCCCCCCAAGTGGGTGTCCCCAACTTTCTGCTTTGAGTCCTCTCTAGAGCAATAGTTCTTAACCATTTTAGGGACATGGAACCCTTTGACAGGTAGGTGAAACCTAAGGCTCTCTTACAGATGAATAGTTTTAGGGGGGAAAAAATAACCAGGATTGTTAAGGAAGTTGCTTTGGGCTATCTAAATGTATTGTGCCTAGGCCTGCTGCCTCTGAACTTCTCCCACCCTTCTGTTTTCATTCTCCTTTACTGGGTCATCACTGATTTTGGGGGGTTGTTGCTTAAGTGGGTGTCCCCAACTTTCTGCTTTGAGTCCTCTTTAGATCAATAGTTCTTAACCAGTTTAGGGCCATGGAACCCTTGGACAGGCGGCTGACGTGGAAGGACCTGTTACAGATGAAGTTTTAGAAAAAAATACCAAAGGAAATGGAAGTTACAGTTAAAAGTTAGTGAAGATAAAGATGTACTGTTTCCCCCCATTCAAGTTCATAGACCCCCCTGTCTCTCCAGGTTAAGAATCCCCACTCTAGGCTGTTTCCTGGCCCAGGATTGCCCAATATTCCAGTTAGAGGAAGGAGGTAGTAGAGAAAAGGACTTGGCCTCCGGAGGTTCTAAACTGGAGCCCTACCTCAGAGACTTGGTAGTTGTGTGAAGGGAGGCTAGTCACGCAATCCGGTCTGCCTCAGTTCCCTCAATTGTGAAATGGGTTGTTATGAGGGTGCTCATGAATGGGAGGTTCTTGGGGCTCTCTAAGTCTGTTCTTGAGCTTAGGCCTGGGCCTCTGCTGAGCTCGTTTCCCGCCTACACTGGAGCCCTCCATCACCATCTCTTGAATTCAAGTACAAAACTAAGTTCACCCCCCACTCCCTTTCGCTCCTGCAGGCCATCTCTTGGGGTGGCAGGGATGCTCCTGGGCCCTCGGAGGGCTGGACCAGATAGCCTCCACGGCCCTTTCAGCTCGGGGAGTCTGCCATGAGAAGGTTCTAGGCCACATGGAGCTTGCAGCTCTCTTGGAAGCCGTCCCGAGGACTTCAGGACAGGGCCCTGCTGGTGTCCGGTAGAAGGCGCCCTCGTACCGGCCGGGGCCGGGACTGGACCGGAGCGCCGACTTTGGCCGGGGTCCCCGTCGCGCGTCCGGGGCGGCCGCGCGTTCCGGCCCCCCGGGAGAGGGCGGGCGCTGCCGAGGTCAATGCCCGGCGTTCCAGGGCCGCCGCGGGGCGGAGGGAGCCCCGGCCCCGAGGCCCAGGGCGGGAGGCGGGGAGGCGCTCCCGGCTTAGCCCCGGAGCCCGGGGAGGGGACAAAGGAGGGAAGGAGGGCCGGGGCCAGCGGAGAGCCCGCGGGGGCCGCATGCAAATGCAGCCGGGCCCCGCGCCGGGCGGGAGGGGGCGGGGCGCGGCCGGGGGCTCGCTGGCTGCCGCCCACTTCGGGGTGCCTGCGGGGCTCCTTGGCCGCTCTTTCTCTTTCTCTTTTTTTGCCTTCTGCAATCCGCCGAAGGGGGCCGGCCCTGCGGCTTTTGTTCGGGACCGAGGAGGCTGCCAGCAGCGAGCTCTCCGGGGCTGGGGGGCCCGGGCGCCTGGGGTCTGGGGGGGCGCGGCCGGGGGCCGGCGGGGTCGGGGGGTGGGCGGGAGGGGGGCATGTCGTAGGAGAGACCTTGGGAGTGTTTGAGGGGGAGAAGGAGAGGCCTCCGAGAACGAAGCCGTCCGGCCGGAGCCTTCCTGGGACCCAGCGGGGCCGGGGGAGCCCTGCCTCGTTGCGCTCCGGCCCCGCGCGCCCGGGCCATGGCTGCCCCCCGGAGCCTCCTCTTCCTCCAGTGGGCGCTGCGGCTGGCGCTGGCCTTCCCCGGGGGGCCGGGACCCCGACCAGGTGGGTAACTTCCCCGTCCACCCATTCACGTGTCCCGTGGGCCCCTCCTGCCCCGGCGGTCCCACCTGGGTCTTTGGAGCCCCCCCCCCCCAGCAGCTCCTGGACGGTTCAGAGGCCGTGGGGTGCCCTGGAAGGAACCCGCGATTTAGACTAGATTCGAAACCCTCCTCTGCCACGTTGGAGCGGAGTGACCTTGGGCAAGTCCCTGCATCTCCACGAATGTTAGTTTCTTGGAATGGAGAGAGGGGAGGGGGCGAGAGTGGACGATCTCCAAGGTCTGGCCCTTCCAGGACCCTCTGGGTGATCATCAGGCAGCCTCCTGTGCCAAGGCTTGGGAGGAAGTGGGGGGGGAGGAACCCACTAGAGAAGGGTCCCGGGACGCCCGGACACCCGGTGCCCTTGTGCCTAGGGGGCTTCGTAAGCGCTGGCTGGAGGTCCGTGTCTGTGTGTGTTTGTGTGTGTGTGTGTGTGTGTGTATGTGTGTGCATGACTGTTTGTATGTGTGTGTGAGCGTGTGTGTGTGCATGACTGTCTGTATGTGTGTGTGAGCGTGTGTGTGTGCATGACTGCCTGTATGTGTGTGTGCATGACTGTCTGTATGTGTGTGTGAGCGTGTGTGTGTGCATGACTGTCTGTATGTGTGTGTATGAGTGTCCGTGTGTGTGAGTGTGAGTGAGTGTGCGTGCCTTCCCTGCGTCCTGGCGGTCGGTGCGAGGTCAGGGCCTTGGGATCCCGGGGAGGAGGGCTCAGTAGCAGGGCGCAGCCACCTCGGGATCTGGCCTGGGCGGGGGTGGAAGCGGGGCTGGCCGGCCTCTGCCCCTCAGGCTCGGGCGCTTGGCTCCTTGGAGACCTGAGGCGGAGCTCCCCTGGGAGGGCAGGGACCCGGCTCCCGTTTCGGGGAGAGCGCGTCTTCCAGCCTTTGGTTATGTCCATAACCCCCGCGTTACAGCTCTCATTGCTTCACCGTTCCCAACCCTAGCGGGAGGAGCTGCGGCTCTCACCCTCGGGCGCTTTCCCCTGGCCCACACTGCCTCCTTTTGTAGGGAGGGCAGTAGTCTTCCTAACCCATCAGTTATCTCTCACTCCCTCTGCATCTCAGCTTCCCCATCTAAAAATGTGGGGAGCCGCCCCAACCCGCTGGGCACGCCCCTCGGAGGGAGGGTGGCCAGGGAATCACGGGGCTGTCGGAAGGCCTCGGGAAGGATCTCGGATCTCCACCTCGAGTCGGTCACTGAAGTCCTCCAGGCCGACTCTTGGGTCTTTCCGGTGAGGAAGTGGAGGCTTGGAGAGCTTGGATTACCGCTCCAAGAGCAAGCAATGACAGAGAACTGGGCAAAAGCAGAATCTGAACCCCGTGCTTCTACCAGCCGGAGGAGATCTCCGAGCGGCAGAAGGATGGCAGGGGGTCTGCTTCCCCACTTTGCCTTGAGCGAGTCACTTTCCCCTTTTGAACTCCTCTTTCCTCGTCAGTAGACAGAGCTATTCCTTAGAGGCATTTCTCACCTCGGTGGGAATTTGAAGTGTGCAAAGGAGAGAGCAGCAAGGCTGGGGGCGGGGGAGGGCTGCAGAGCCAGAGGAGAGAAGGGGAATGAGGCAGGGAAGTGAGGATGGAAGAGAGACTGATGGAGGGAAGTGAGGACGGAAGAGAGACTGATGGAGGGAAGTGAGGACGGAAGAGAGACTGATGGAAGGAAGTGAGGACGGAAGAGAGACTGATGGAGGGAAGTGAGGACGGAAGAGAGACTGATGGAGGGAAGTGAGGATGGAAGAGAGACTGATGGAGGGAAGTGAGGACGGAAGAGACACTGATGGAGGGAAGTGAGGACGGAAGAGAGACTGATGGAGGGAAGTGAGGACGGAAGAGACACTGATGGAGGGAAGTGAGGGCGGAAGAGAGACTGATGGAGGGAAGTGAGGACGGAAGAGAGACTGATGGAAGGAAGTGAGGACGGAAGAGAGACTGATGGAAGGAAGTGAGGACGGAAGAGAGACTGATGGAGGGAAGTGAGGACGGAAGAGAGACTGATGGAGGGAAGTGAGGACGGAAGAGAGACTGATGGAGGGAAGTGAGGACGAAGAGAGACTGATGGAGGGAAGTGAGGACGGAAGAGAGACTGATGGAAGGAAGTGAGGATGGAAGAGAGACTGATGGAGGGAAGTGAGGATGGAAGAGAGACTGATGGAAGGAAGTGAGGATGGAAGAGAGACTGATGGAGAAGGAGGGAGGGAGGGGCGAGAGGAGAGTGGAGACCAGACTGGAAACCGGGGGGGAGAGAGCGGCTGGAGAAAGGGTAGAGCTGGGGAGGTGGGAGAAGATACTGGAAGGGGAAGGAGGGAGGAGGGCCAGTGGAAGGGAGAATGGAGAGAAGGCGATGGAGGAGGGGAGGTCTCAGGAAAGGGGGGAGTTGCTGAGGTCTTTTCTGCACCTTTCTGTGATTTCAGAGGCTCCTCCCCACCCATTTCCCCTTTTATTAGGGCTCTAAAACTAGCCAGGACCAGAGACCTGAGGATATTTACTTTTTTGGAGTTGCTCCTTTGAATGGAATCCTGCCCACAGCCTGGGGGGGAGGGGGAGGGCCCAGGGCTGTCTTCGAGGTCTATTCTGCGAGCTAGAGAATGTGTGGTGGGGGAGGGGAGAGGGGAAGAATGGGATGGGGGTGGGGGAGAGCAGGGGGGCTGGCCCGGCCCCAGTCTGGCTGCTCTGACTCAGCCTCTCCATCCATCTGCGCTGGCTTTGGGACTGAGCACTTTGTCAGTCTTGTTTCCCACTTCTTTGCGATTTATTCGGCAGGTAACAAGGCCCAGGTCTTGGCGCACACTGGCAGTCTTGTGTTGCCCTGTGAGGGCAATAATAAATGTGTGTGGGAACCCTAGGAAACTCCCAGATGAAGGAAATCCCTGCTGTAGTGCAGATCTGCCCCCCTTTCAGTTGGAGTCTGAGCGAGTGGCTTAGTACCCAGAGCTCTGGGAACTTGTTTAGAGTCACATAGCCAGCATGTATCAATCCGGGGATTTGGGCTTCAGAGCTCAGTTCTTTAGTCACTAGACTGTTATTGCGCTCTGTGACTCTGTCTCTCTCTTTGTTTCTCTCCCTCTCTCTGTCTCCCTGCTTTTTAGGCCCTCTGTCCCTCTCCACCTCTCTGTCTCTCTTTTCTGTGTGTCTCTCCCTCATTCGCTTTGTTTCTCTGGCTTTGTCTCTGACTCCAACCCTTTGTCTCTATCGCTCTCCCTCTCTTTCCCTCACTTTGTCTCTGTTTCTCTCGTGTCTGTCTGTCTCTTTCTCCTTCTCTTCCCCAGGAGTAGGTTCCTGTGTCTGACATTAACTGTATGATCACTTGCTTTATACAATGAGCCTCGCCCTATGCACCTCACTTTCCTGCTCTGTAAAATGGCACATATAATGTTGATACTGTATTATGCTCCCCCGTATTACTGTGATACCTACTGCATCCCCCTCCCCCACCCCGCCTTCTCTGCTTGGAAGAACCAGAGCTGTACAGAAAGAGCTCCATAAGTGATGGGGATGTTTTCTGATCAGATGTATGCTCTAATTTGTATGGGGAAGCTCCCGGTGTGGAAACTTCCTCCATTGGGAGAAAGTAGCCCCTGGTCTGGGACTTTGTGAGAGCTTTTGAGAATTGCTTCTGGGCCCTGAGAGGCTCAGTCCTATAGACTTAAACACATACACTCATACACTCCATACACTCACATGCACACACATTCTCTCTGTCTCTGTCTGTCTGTCTGTCACACACACACACACACACACACACACACACAGACACACAAACACAAACACATTTTAGAAGCAGGTCTTGACACCATATTGCTCTACCCCAAGGTCAGCTCAGTGATCTCTTTCCCCATGGGGTGCTTCAAGTCTGGCTAAGGGAGGAGAGAGCCCTGGGTGGAGATTCTTCATGGAGCCTGGACCTGCCTCTCTCTTTCCTGAAACCTGTGAGGCTCCCCCAGCTTGCTCTTAGTCCTCTCTTCCTTCCCCTCTTGCCTGGGCCCCCTGGCTCTTCCTGACATTCTCTATTCTCTCCTGTGTAGTGGCCGACCCCACTGGGGTACAGTCTTTGTTTCCCAAGAATAGATCTGAATTCTCAGAAGGCCTCCAACTTCTCTTTACCTGCCACTGAGTAAGAACTAAGAAGTCTCATTTGTGAGATACTCGGAAGTTTACAGGGACTCTCCCTGCCCCCCTGCTCCATTTGGCAATGAGGTCAGTTGCAATTAGCAGCAGCATCTCTTGGTCATCAGGTTCCTGCTCTCTAAGACAGGGGAAATGAAAGGGTCAAAGTTGCAAAGCAATTAATAAATTAATACAACATGTCTTGGGGGAGAGAGAGAGAGAGAGAGAGAGAGAGAGAGAGAGAGAGAGAGAGAGAGAGGAGAAAGAAAAAGAAAGGAGAGGGGAGGGGGAAAGGGAGAGGAGAGGAGGGAGAGAGACAGAGAGATATAACTGATGCTGCCAGAAAAAAGCACTGGCTGGCTTGGGAGTCAAAGGACCTAAGTTCAAATCTTGCTTCAAATCCTTGGTCAGGTATCTTGACCTCTCTAGGTCTGAGTTTACTTTTCTGTCAAGAAAGTATTAGAACAGAGGCTTTTAAGACCTCTTTTAGGTCTATATCACTGATCTTAATGTTCTGTAATCTGCCCTGTGTTTCTTGCCTCATTCTTTCTCCATTGCCCACCTTAGTGGGACTGAAGCCAGGAGCTTTCAGGAACAGGAGATCACATACACATAAATGCACATATACATAGATATATTCACACACACACACACACACACACACACACACAGACTCACACACCCTTATGGCAAAGCCAAGCCTCTCTGGGTCAGGAAACTTTGATAAATCTGAATCAATTGCAGAAACTGGTCAAGTCACTACTTGATTTGAACCCAGTGTTAACTGTTGTGGGGAATGCCGTCACTCCATTTGGAGCTCATAATTTAGCAAGGGAGAAAAGTAGACATCTAGGAAAACATAGTTGACACAAAATGCCAGCAATCAATGTCAGAAGGAGTAAGAGGTGTATGGGGTGGGTTCAGAGGAGGCCTGAGGTCTGGGAAGGCACTTTGGAGGAGTAAGACTTGGGTGATATTAGTTTGTGATGGAAGTCTGTGTTGCCCATGAGATGATGATCTTGTCCAAGCTGTATCTGAATGGGAATTTCCCCACCCCTACTCCCAGAGCATCCTGGACCAATAGTTACTCTTCCTTGAGATGGGTATCTTCCAAGGCTACCCTTTCCGTTTGGGACAGTTCTCATTGTAAGAAAGCTTTTGGGTAGAGTGATCTGAAATTTGCCTCTCTGAAAGTTCCACCCATTGCTCCTAGCTCCGTCATCTGGGGCCAAAGAGAACAAATCAGACTTCTATAGGACATCCTTTGGAGTTCTTGAAGCTCACTATCCTACCCTAAGAGTTCTCTTCTCTAGATTCAACCTCCTCAGTTCCTTCACCTGACTTTCCCATAACTAGATCTGTTGCTCCTTAGTTGCTCTCCACCTTTCCTAAAATGTGATGCTTCAGCTCAATACAATATCCTAGATGTGGTTTGACTAAAACATGGAACAGGTAGACAAGAGTGAAATTCAGTCTCAGACACTCACTTACTGTGTAACCCTAGGCAAGTCATTAACCTCAATCCACCTCAGTTTCCTCATCTGTACATTGGAAATAATAATATCTACTTCCCAGGGTCATAGTGAGGATCAAATGAGATAATATTTATAAAATGTCTGTAAATAACACAGTGCTAGTACTTAGGGGGGCTATAAAAATGTTAGGTACAGTGATGATTATTATGTTGGCTCTCTTTCCCAACTGCATCTGTGTCATTATCCAAGTCATTCATTAAATAGATTATGAGTCAGGACAGAGCCCTAAGGCAATCCACTAGAAACCTATTTCCAGATTGATAACATCTTTTTGATTCTGCTAGTTCAGTTACTTCTGAAACTATCTAACTGTGCAGATGTCTAGCTCATATCACCCCATCTTGTTTTCAAGGATATCCTTGGATTATTTGCCAAGAGTCTTGCTTAAATTCAGGTATATTGTTTTTAAGCATTTTCTGTTTCTATCAGGCAAGTAATCCTGGAAAGAGTCACAATGAAGACTTCAAGCCCAGGTTGATTTAAGACAGCCACAAAGAAGAAAGGAAGATATCTGGGAGGGGAGGAAGCTGGAGAAAATAGGGAGGTGTAAACAAAGGTTTGGAGGAGATATAATGTAAGAGATACATGGACCAAAGAGAAATGCAATCATAGGACCTTGATTGGAAGGAAGCTACCAGTTTGTCTAGCTCCACTCCAACCTAACTAGGAATCCCTTTTTTGTATCCTGAACAAGTAATTATCAAACCTGTGCTAGACTGATGGGGACCTTCCTACCTCTTGAGACTGTCTCTTCTGCTTTTGGACAGCTCCCGTTGTTAATGCTAGGGAGCAGAAATGGACATTTTAAATAGAACTTTTACTATTGGTTGCACAGCTCTGAAATGATAGATCCGGGACTGAATGCAATCAGTGGTGTATTCATTTATTCAAGCATTCATTCATTCAAGCATAAATTCATTCAATTTATAGAGAGTGAAAAGAGCACTGGATTAAAACCAAAAAACCCTTAGTCTCATTACTAAAACCCAGGAAAAGTTGCCCAAGGTCACACAGACCCTATTGATGGATACCTTCCTTCTTCTTGAGGCTGTCAATTCTGCTTTTGGACAGCTCCCATTATTACTGCTGGGAGCAGTAATGAACCTTTTAAATAGAAATTTTACTATTGTTTGCACAACTCAGTAATGATGGATCCAGGGCAAGTTATCTTAGGTTTTAGTTTCCCTATCTTTCATGGTGGTGGTGGTGGTGGGAAAGGATTAATAATAATAATGATAATAATAATTATGATAATAATAACATCTGATATTTCTATAGTGCTTACTTCATGCCAAACACTGTGATAGGTACTTTTCATTTTTTTTATCATTTGAGCTCCACAACCCTATAGGTAGGTGTCATCATTATCCTTGTTTTGTGGATGAAGAAACTGAGGTAGACACAGATGAAGGACACTCCAGGATCACATAGCTAGTAAATATCTGAGGCAAGATTTGAACTCCAGACTTCTTGACTTCAGAGTCAGCACTTTACTGGGCCCCCCTAGCTGCCATATGTGAGGGTTCTCTCAACTCTACAAATCTTACTATCTTTATTCTTATAAGATCTTTGATTTAGACCTGGCAGGAATCTTAGAGATCGTCTAATCCAAGCTCCTTATTTTACAGATCAAAAAACAGGGATGAAATGATTTATCCAATGTCATATAAAAGGAAATCAATAGACTATAGAGATTTTTTTAACTTTGAACTCAAAACACATCACAAAATTACCATTTTCATACACAAACAGAAGGAAAAAAGGATTGTATATGAAACTAATCATTCCTATTATAAACAGCCCATTTTTTCCTTTTAAGTATCTAATAAACTTAACATGTAACTTTCAAAGTTGTCTTGTCTATCTGTGCTTCTTTGTGGCCTTTTCGCTATGCTTTAAATAAAAACACTTTGGGTCTTGAAAAATCATAATCAATTAATTAATTACCCAGGGAACAATGGTTCAATGACCCTCTTTTTTCCTCCTCCACCTTTTTTCAATCAACCGTGTCACCATCCTTTTTCTTGCTCCCATCTCCTTCCCCTTTGTCCCCCCACCATTGAGAAAAACAGCAACCTTATCGCAAATATGTAATGTATAATCAGGAGCCATATCTCATATTGGCTCATGTCTCATTCCGCACTTCAAATCCACCATCTTTCTGCCAGAAGGTAGGTAGCAGAAGTCCACAAAATTAATCACATGTTTTTTGTGAAAAAATATTTTCTCTTTTGAGAGAGAATCATGTATATTCACACTGTTAGAATGCAAAGGGACAGAGATCATCTAATTTGATCTCTTTGTTATATTTTCTTATTTTTAAAAATTAATGTTTTATTAATCAATGCCTTTTGCTTCTATAAGACAGTGATTTCCAGATGTACATACACATGCACATCACTTTTCAGCAAGTCTTCTCTTACAACTAAGAAAAACAGTTAAGCAAAGCCATTGGGTTTAGTGCTCAAGCCTGACAGCATATGCAACATTCTGCAGCCACAGCCCCCTATCTTTTCAAGCAAGTTCATTTCTTCATCTCTTCTATGGGAACAAAATTAATCATTCCAATTTACCTAGTGTTCAGCTTTGTTTTAGGGTTCTTTTCTCAGTCTTATTTTTTTTAGGATTTTTTTTTTTTTTGCAAGGCAATGGGGTTAAGTGGCTTGCCCAAGGCCAACACAGCTAGGTAATTATTAAGTGTCTGGGGCTGGATTTGAACTCAGGTACTCCTGACTCCAGGGCTGGTGCTCTATCCACTGTGCCACCTAGCTGCCCCTCTCAATCTTATTTTAAAGAAAATTGAGGTCCATGGGGATAAGGGACGGGGGAGACTTTCCCAAGGTCATTTGGTATTAGTTCTCATTTTTCTGTTTATTTTGGCCCAATGCTTTGGCTGCTATGTTGACTGTTTGGTGATTTCCTTTCTCAGAGATGCTCTCTTGGGGTCAACCCTCCCTGGACATCGTGCACCCCTTCCGAGTGGATGCTGGTGGCTCCTTTCTCTCCTATGACTTATCTCCTCGACTGCTTCGGAGAAGGGATCTCACCTCCAGAGCTGCCTCTCCTACGTATTATGAGTTGTTATACCAGGGCCGGGAGTTGAGGTTTAATCTAAGCATCAACTACCAGCTCTTGGCCCCGGGCTTTGTGAGTGAGACCCGCTATGGAGGCATCACCCATGCCAAGATCCGTCCCTACACACATTCCTACGCTTGCCACCTGGTTGGAGAGGTTCAAGACTCGGAATTGGAAGGTGGCTTTGCTGCTATTAGCTCCTGCAATGGCTTGGTAAGTGTTGTGGTGCAGTTTGAATGAGCGAGACTCCTGGTGTGTATATGTGTGTAGGTGGGTGTGCGTGTGTCCACTCAAATGAGTGGTAGGGGAAACTCAGTGGTGGTATTGTATCCTAGGCTCTGCTATTCACAAGTCACCACCTTGAATTCTGGGCCTATGGATTTTCACTTAGTAAAATGGAGCCAGAGGAAGTCGGGTGCGGTGGATAGAGTACTTGGGAGCCCACCTGTGACCTTGGGCTAATTAGCCATTAGATTATGAGCTGCTTGAGGGCAGGGTATGACTTTTGCCCTTTTTTGTATCTTCAGGACATAATGGAATATGGTAGATGTTTCATAAATTTCTTGTCTGATTGGCTGATCAGTTAAGCTCTTTGTATCTCAGGCCTCTCCTTTTTCTTTTTATTATTGATTTTTTATTTTCCAATTAAATGTTATGAAAGTTGTTCAGCATTCATTCACATGAATATGTACAAGTTACACAACCCCCCCCTTCCCACTCCCTTCCCTCAATGGTGAACAGTCTAATGCACACCATACATGTACATTCGTGTTTAACATGTTTACATATTAGTCATTTTCTATATGAGGAATTAGAACTAATGGAAAAGAAAAAATCATGGGATTGGAAGAGAAACGAGAATTTTTTTTAAAAAAGTGAACACTGTTCATTCAGATTCTATATATATTTTTTGTTTTTATCTTTCATCTGAATGTGGATGGTACTATCCTTAACAGGTCTCCCAAGGATGTCCTAGCTCTCTGGACTGCTGAGCAGAGCAGCATCCATCATAGTTGATTAACTCACAATGTTGTTATTTTTTTCCTTTCCTTTTTTCTTTTTTTGCAAGGCAAATGGGGTTAAGTGACTTGCCCAAGGCCACACAGCTAGGTAATTATTAAGTGTCTGAGACCTCATTTGGACTCAGGTACTCCCGACTCCAGGGCTGTTTCTCTATCCACTGCACTACCTAGTCACCCCGCCACAATGTTGTTATTAATGTGTACAATGTTCCCTTGGTTCTGCTCCCTTCGCTCATCATCAGTACCTGTAATTCTTTCCATGCTTCTCTGGAGTCCAGCCATTTCTTATAGAACATCAGACTCCTCCTTTTTACCTCATTTAAGTCATGACTGGGTGGAAAGCTGTTAAAGTGAAGGAATTTTCCATACAAGAAGGTCCCTGCAGTGGCACAAGCCTAGCACATAAGATGGAAATTAAAAAGACATCTAAGTAGCTTAATGGACAGAACCCTGGACATGGAATCTGGAAGAACTAAACTCTAATCCAGCCTTGGACACTGATTAGCTGTACCATCCTGGACAAGTCACTTAACCACTATCAATTTTTTTCATCTGTAAAATGTTATAAAAGTGGCATTTATCTTTTAGGATTGTAGGATAAAATGAGATATTTGCAAAACACCTTGCAAACTTTAAAGTACTATATAAATGCTGGTCTTTCTTAATATTACTATTACAATTATTAAAAGATTTGAATTCAGGAGGACTGGATTCCATTCTCTGCTCTATTGTTTACCTGCTGGGTGACCTCTTTTTAATTCTAAGCCCTCTTGTCTATAAATGGGAATGATTATCCTAGAATAACTGCCTCACAGGCATGCAAGGAGGCCTGAATGGAATCATGAATAGAACAAAAATAGGAACTATTTGGATTATTTTGAGGACCTAATTGAGATGACCTAATATAAAGATACTTCCAAGTGAATGCTATGTGATTCAAATGCAGGCCATTTTTAGTGGAGACACATGAAAGGATCAGCTAAGCTTAAAAAAAACAGAAAAGAAAAAACTTGCAAACTGAAGGAGGATGTAATTCACCAAATATTTATTGGAAGCCCTTGTTATAGGTGCAGTGATATATTAGAGCCTTAGTTTAATTGGAATACTTGGGGAATGATGGTTTTGGGTAATTGAATTTTTTGATTGATTGGACTGATCAGCCCAATCTTTACGGTTTTGTGTTTATTTTTTGGCAAGGAGAAGTTTTAAAGGAATTTTTAAAGAGCCTATCAGGTTGTTACAGTACCCACTCTAAAGTCACTTGCCCAACACTAGCAGGTTATTGCCAGAAAGGAGAATATACCACATCTTGGGTTTTAGGGATAATTCTGAGAGACTACATATTTTAGCAGTTTTGCTTTTGAGCCCCCATGTGGTATGTTCCCCAATACCCATTAACCAGTAGAGCTATATTACCTTCTAGAAAAGGGTATTTACTAAGAAGGTATAAGAAGAGCAGTGATTACAAAATATTTCTTCCAAGCCCCAGGAGAACATTCTTTTCTTGTACAGAAGTCTCAGCTAGAAAATATCTGCTGGAATCTTTTGGATTCATATGCAGTTCTCTCAGTTTCTCCTGCATTATTGATCCTTTTGACTCTTAGAAGAAGCTGCCCAATAGGCACTCATTGCTGGAAGAAGGCTTAACAAGTCTCCACATATTGAATTGGAACCAAGCAGGGAATATTTGTGTACATTCTATATAACTCACCAGGAAGAGCAAGTCTATGTATGTTCTAAGGACTGAATGAACAAAGCATTTACTTAGCACTTACTATATGTGAAGCACTGTTCTATATAAACTCAGATAGAAAAGTAAGACAGTCACTACTCCAATGGAGACCACATTCTAATGAGAAAGAAGACACATAAGGAAGATTTCAGTTGTAAGACAGATAGAAAAGTCTTGTGATTCTTAGAAAAGGGATATTATTACCTCTCTTTAAAGCCATTTCTATTGATAAAATATTAGCTGTTCCTTATGTTGAACCATCCAACAATGCCAAAGACTTTGTTGGAAAAAAATTTTCATTTTGAGGTCTTCAATAATATGGCTATAGCAACCAGTTTCATCTCCACAGGGGCTGCTTTCTGAAATCATGACTGAGAGTACTAGGCTGGAAGCATTGCTATTCCCAAGGTTTGGGGGTTCAGGTTGTTGGGCTGGTTCCATCAGGGTTTGCAAGGTCAAGATGGTGGTGCTGGTTTGATTTGCTTGGCACATGATGCCTCCTGTCTCTCCTCCAATATATCTTGTCATACCCTATGAATGGCAGTTTGTTAGCAATTGGTAGGAATGACCAGCTCATCTCCAGATCAGTTGATTCTCTGGATGAGGGCTCTGGGGTCCAGCTGGAAACAGAACTAATGAAGTAGGTAGTGTGGTTACCCCTAGGGTTCCTCTGCTTATCTGCCTCTTTGTGGTAATTGGTAACAGTTGATATTGGTGATGATGAAGAAAATGGATTCCTTCTTTACAATGAGTGCTGTGGGGACATTAGGCTATAAGTGCTTCTCATGGTTTGAGTAATATTGCTTTACCCGAGGATTTTGGGCTCAGGGTTCTGGGTTTTCTCCATCAAAGTCTGAGGGAAAGTTAAAGTGATGGTGGAGGTTTGATTTACCTGGACAAACTGCTTCTTGATTTTCCTTCAGGGTGCCTTGCCATTTCAGCTAATCTGATGATTCTTCATCATTATACAGTGAATTCTGTCTTGGAAAAAGATGACTCTGGGGAAAGGGAGTCATTGTAAAAGTATAAGGGAGATCCAAAGAGTTGTAAGGTACTTGAGGTAGATGGATAGAAGTCACATCTGATTGGGAATTACCTTTATAACATCCTTGATAAATGGTCATCCAGTTTTCTCCTGATGATCTCCATTGATGAAAGCTCAATAAGTTCCAAGACAACCCATTCTGCTTTTGGAAATTGTTAGAAAATTCCTCTGTGTATTTTGTTGCTCTCTGCCTCTGGTCCTGCCTTTGCTGTCTTCAGTCATACAAAATAAATCAGATCCCCCTTTCAAATGATAGTCTTTTAAATATGTGAAAGTAGCAATTTTGGACTTTATGTGTCTTCTCTAAGTTACGCCAATGACTCTGTTGATTCCCTCCAACTTTTATTTGGCCACCATAGAAGCTAACTCACACTCATTAATTTGCCATTAATTTGCTATTTTATCACAGTGCTCATGTAGCATTTGCCCCTGCCTGGCACCTGCCTAGTTCGTGCAGTCACCTGCCCATCCCTTCCACATTGCTTATATCTTGGTATAATAGTCTTGTTGATATATGGATTCTCAAATACCATATGTTGGCAGAAGTCTCTATTTCCTTAAGAGACAATGTCCATGGGAGGTGTACCCATCTTGAGTTATAAAAACGTTCTATATGTTTCATAACAGTTCAATTCTTTCTCTGGTTAAGGTATATCATAGATAAAAATGGCACTGGGATGATTTGAATGTGAAAGGTATTGGGATCCAGAAACTTGGTTCTAATAATAATGATGATGATGATGCTAGCTCACATGTAGAAAACACTTTAAAGCCAAGTCCTTCATATATTATCTCATTGGAAATGAGGAAATCCAAACCCTGATAATATAGCCAGAGATGATATCACAGTGCCAGATCAAGGTTCCATGAGCTCTGACTGTCAGGGTCCTATGATATCTGTCTGATAGGATCCCATTCTAACTTAGGTGTGTATGTCAGACTAGGGAAGGACTCAAGTGATTTTGTCATAGGACCATAGGAATGGAGTTGAATGAGATTTTGGAGATCTTTTAGTCCTCAAGGAGTATGGTATGATAAGTTGAACTTGGAGTCAAGAAGACCTAGATTTGAATCCTGCCCCAGATTCTTACCGGTGGCATGACCTTGAGCAAGTCATGTGACACTCAGTTTCTTCATCTGTAAAAGATACAGGTTATTCAGTTGCAGACATCCAAGGTGTCTTCTAACCTTTGAAATCTAGGATTCTCTGAACTTCCTCATGTTATGAATGAGAAAATGGAGACTTAAGGAAGTTAGGTTACTTGTCTAAGGTAGTGAACAGTAGAGATGGGTTTTGAACCAAGGTCATCTGATTCTTAAGTCCAATGCTCTTTATGGCTCTGGGTCTCAGAAGAGGAGATAGGATCTACCAGTCAGAGAGTTAGGATTCAAAACCTGGTAGGGCCTTCCTAGTTCTAAATCTATGAGTCTATGAACATTTATTAAAGGTCTGCTATGCACAAAGTCCTGAGTTAGGATTTTGGCGTGAAAAGACAAAAATGGGGGCAGCTAGGTGGATAGAACACCAGCCCTGGAGTCAGGAGTACACGAGTTCAAATCTGGCCTCAGACATTTAATGATTACCTACCTGTGTGGCCTTGGGCAAGCCACTTAACCCTATTGCCTTGCAAAAACCTTAAAAAAAATTTTAAAAAAGACAAAAATTTCCTGTCCTCAAGGGGATTACATTTTATCCAGGGAGACTTAATGAATAAGCTTACACTGATTAAATCCCGGATAAAATTCAGATTAAAAACAAACTATTAACAGTTTGGAAAATCAACAAAAATTTATATCAGTCTGGGCTTATGTTAGGGCTTATGTTAGATTCCTTAAGTCTTGAGAAGGGAACTGCTTTTTGTGTGTTCAGTGGCAGGGAAAAAAAAGGCTGAAGTAAAGGGGAGACTTAGAGAAGTTAGGTGACTTGTCTAAGGTAGTAAGCAGTAGAGATGGGTTTTGAACCAAGGTCATCTGATACTTAAGTTCAATACTCTTCCAGAGACTCAGTTTACCTCTCTGCAAAAATAGAGTAATAATCTTTGTGCTACCTGCCTAATAGTGTTGTTATTATATGATCTTTGTTAGTCATTCTCCCTCCATCTCTCATCTGGGCCCTCACTACACCAAAACAATCAGTTAGAGGGATAAGCCTTTTCATGGCTCCTCAAGTTTCCACGGTCCCCCAGTGTATCAACTGAGAACTTCATCTTGGATTTTCCTGAACAAACCATCAGATCATCAAGAGCTCCCTCCTCTGTCCTTTGCCTCTACTCAAATCACTCAGCAATCTTTCCTCACCATCTCTTGCTTCCCCCAGCTTCTTTGCTTCTTTGAAGAAGATTCATCTTCTGGAAGCCCGTCTCCATGTGCACTGGATCCCTTCTTTTTCTGTTGGAGACATACAGCCTCCTCTGTCATTCCCATAGTCGTGTTGATCTTTAGTCTTTGTCTCTTTCTTTCCTGCTGCCTTCAAAACACCCCTATCTTCCCTGTCCTAAAAACCCCTCTAGTTTGATTCATCCATCCATCTGAGCAATACTGCTTCCTTTGGGAGTCAGGAATGGACCGGCAATATGGTCTTCTGGGCCAATCCATCCAGATCTTGGCTAACCCCAAACTCAGCCAGACAAATCCCTCTCAAGATTGAGAGTAATGACCCCAGAGCTTGAAGAGAGGGGTTGCAATTAGGAGACCACAGGCCAACTGGTGGCTTATTTTTGATGTTGACTTCTGCCCTGATTCTGTGGTAGAAATTAGGAAATAATTATATGTTTGTTTGGATCCTTCCCTACCGCGATCCCTTTGCTACTTAAGTTTCAGCCGTCCATGGCTTCAGCAGAGCCTGCCACTTGGAAAAAAAAAAAAAACAGCAATGCTCAGTCCCCTGAGACTCTCAAGGGCCGGCAAATGAAAACATAAGTTTGATTCTTTTCCATTCCTTTGGTCTGACTCTGCAGAGTCGGTCCCTGCTAGCTTTGGGCTGGCTCATTTCCTGGGGCCCCTAGCCAGTGTCATGAACAGAAGCTCTTCCAGGTTAGAGACTAGTCCAAATGACCTCCTTCTCCTCAATGCTTCTCTTGGACTTCCCAAAGGGCCACATAACTTGGCAGCTTGTTCCTTACTTGTCTCATGAGTATAAAGCAGGTCTGCCCAGCTAGGTAACCTGAAGGGCAGGAATACCACAATCATGAAGTCTCATGGCTTCAAGCAGTCAGCAAAAATTTAGTAAGTATAGCTTTAATTTCTTCATTTGAAAACTGTTCATATCCTTCGACCATTCATCAGTCAGGGAATGACTTGTGATCTTATAAATTTGCTGCAATTCTCTAAATATTTTAGAAATGAGACCTTTATGGTTGTGAAGATTCTTTCCCAGCTTTCTGCTTTTCTTCTAATTTTGGCAGCATTGATTTTATTGGTGCAAACCCTTTTTAATTTAATATAGTAAAAATCATTCATTTTGCAATTTATAATGTACTCTAACTCTTCTTTGGTCATAAATTTATCCCTTTTCCATAGATCAGATAGGTAGAGTACTTTTTGGTCTATTAATTTATCTATGTCTAAATCGTGTATCCATTTTGACCTTATTTTGGTATAGGATGTGAGATGTGGATCTATGTCTAGGTTTTGTCATACTGTTTTCCAGTTTACCCAACAATTTTTGTCCAATAGTGATATCAGCCCAGAGGGTGATGTCTTTGGGCTTGTCAAATAGTAGTTTGCTGTAGTCACTTGCTGCAGTTTCTTTTGAATCTATCCTAATCCACTGATTCATTACTCTGTTTCTTAACCAGTACCAGGAATGGATGACTGCTGCTTTATAGTGGAGTTTTAGATCTGGTAGAGCTAGGCCATCTTCCTTTACATTTTTTTTCATGAGTTCCCTTGCTATTCTTGCTCTTTTGTTGCTCCAGATGAATTTTGCTACTATTTTTTTCTAGCTTGGTAAAGAAGTTATTTGGTAGTTTGATTGGTATGGCACTGAATAAGTAATTTAATTTGGGTAGAATTTATATTACATTATATTATATTATATTATATTATATTATATTATATTATATTATATTATATTATATTATATTATATTATATTATATTATATTATATTATATTATATTATATTATATTATATTATATTAATTATATTATATTATATTATATTATATTATATTATATTATATTATATTATATTATATTATATTGTATTATATTGTATTGTATTGTATTATGTTACATTATGTTATATTATATTGCATTGCATTGCATTATATTACATTACATTACATTATATTAATTAGCACAGTTTTGCAATAAAGAAATTAACTCTATATATATAAGCATATGAAAAAATGCTCCAAATCACTATTGATTAGAGAAATGTAAATTAAAACAACAATGAGGTATCATCTCACCCTTATTGGATTAGCTCAGATGAGAAAAAGGAAAGATGATCAATGTTGGAGAGGTTGTGAGAGGATTGGAACATTGATGTATTGCTGGTGGAGCTGTGAACGGATTCAACCTTTCTGGAGAACAATATGGAACTATGCCCAAAGAACAAAAAAAAAACCTGTGAATACACTTTGACCCAGCAATTCCAATTCTAGGGCTATATCCAGAAGAAATTGTAAAAAATGGGAAAAGTCCCACATGTTCCAAAATATTCACCGCAGTTCCTTTTGTAGTGGCAAAGAATAGGAAATTGAGGGGATGTCTATCAGCTGGGAATGGCTAAACAAGTTATGGTACATGAATGCTACGGAATATTAATGTTCTATAAGAAACCATGAATGGGCGGACTCTAGAGAAGGATCTGATTCTGAGTGAAGGAGGTAGATCCAAGAGAATAATGTATGCATCAACAACATTATGAGGTAAACAACCTCGATGGAAGCAGCAACTCTTGACAGTGCAGAGAGCTAGGACAATTGTATTTCATTGGTTATGGACTATATGATCCCCAGCCAGAGTTTGAAAAACAAAACAAAACAAAATGCATAGAAAAAACAAAACAACCCTTCTGAATCTGATGACCACTTTATAAAAATTCTCTCATGTATCTCTTTCCCTTAATCCTAATTCCTCATGCCAAAAATTGCTAATTTGTAAATATGTTTAACAAAATATCTATGTAAAATACTAACCTGACTATTCCCTCCTGAGGGAAGCAGGGTGGGAAGGGAGGGTGGAGGGAAATTTTTTAACTTGGAAATATGCATGTACAAATGGCTGGAAATAAATAAATAAATACATTGTGTGTGGGGATTTAAGTACCTGCTAGATATCAGACTCTGAAGTTAGAAAGAAAGGTCAAAAAAATATGATCTTTGCCTTTAAGGAGTTTGCTGTCTAATTGGGGAGATAACTTATAAATAAATATGTACTAGCTAAAAGGCAATCTTAGAAGGGAAGGCATCCTGTATTGCAGTTAGCACACACACATGCACACACACAACACACACACACATATGTATATATATATATGTATACATTTATGCAGATATACAGTCTGCCTCAAACATTGGCTTTTACTAGCTATGTGACCTTGGGCAAGTCACTTCACCCTGATTACCTCCTATCCAGACCATTGCCTCATCTCTAGTCATCCTGATTCCTATCTGACCACTGGTCTCAGAGGGCTCTGGAGGAGAAAGTGAGGTTGGAGACTTAATATACTCTGCCCTCCCCCCCCCCCCCCACTCATTTAAACCTAATTCATGTGCCTGTCATGGCATCACCTCCCCGATGAAGGACAAACATTGTATGTGTATATATGCTTACATATGTACATGTATGTTTACACTCAAAATATAAACATATATATGTTTACAAATGGCACCTTTACTAGGACGGAAGCAAATTTCAGTGTTATGAGAGAATGAGCATTGACTTTGGAATCAGTGGACCTGAGTCTGAATTCTCACTTTATTTTATATCACTTCCCTTTCTTCCTTCATTTCAACAGATTCTTCCTAAAGTTAGAAAATTGGTTAGAAAAGTCAATCAAGCAACATTTATAAGTTATCTCCCCAATTAGACAGCAAAATCCTTAAAGGCAAAGATCATATTTTTTTAACCTTTCTAACTTTAGAGTCTGATATTTAGTAGGTACTTAAGTTTTCCCCCCACCATTGATTTATTTATTTATTTATTTCCAGCCATTTGTACATGCATATTTCCATGTTAAAATTTTTCCTCCACCCTCCCTTCCAAGCCTGCTTCCCTCAGGAGGGAATAGTCAGGTTAGTATTTTACATTGACCATGCCTTAATGAGTGCCTCTTTTCATATTCATACTCATTTACTATTTGGGGACTCCAAGCTATCATCATCATTATATTTAATATTATTATTATTATTACTAAGAGGAGAAAGGAATAGTTTCCTTCTAATCCCCTAGAATTAAGCTTCATCATTGCTTTAATCAAATGGTACTCTCTTTTCAATCTGTTTTCTAAGTCAGTAATTTTTTGTTTTCAGATATTTTATTTTTTTTCTATTATTTCTGAACTTTTGACTTTGTTTTTAATATTTCTTCTTGGACTGTGAAGCATTAATTTTCATTTGCTCCATTCTAATTTCAAGAAATCTGCTGCTTTGGTAAGATTTTGTACCTCTTGTTCCAGACTTCTAATTCTCTTTTCAATTTTTTCTTCCATAATTCTAATTTTTTCCCCAAGTGTTTCCTCTAGTACTCATTTCATTTATAGTATCACTTTTAAGCTCTTTAGAAACCCCTTTTATTTTATCTCTTTAGACAATGCTAGCTTAATGTGTTCCCAAACTGTGTTATTTTCTTTGAAGGTTTGTAGATGTTTTGGAGTTCTACTCTTCTGAGTTTTGGTCTTAAGTAATAGCTCTTTAAGGTGGATTCTTCCCCCTCCCTCATTTTTCCAGCCTTACTTCTTGATTTAAGACTTTGTGTTAGGGATGGGCTCTGTATACTTCTGGAAGGAAGGACTGACTGGCTGTGCTGTGCTTCTGTGGCTCTAGCTTGTGTCCTCTTTGGTCTTGATACTTTCTCAGAGTATTGAGTGTTGCATCAGCCTTGGCTTTTATTGACTTCAAAGCAATTTAATCCAGGATCGAATCTCAGGACTGACCTCTTGGTCTGATCTCTACAATTTCTTGACACGGGTTTAGGTTTGAGCAACCCAACTATGAGCTTGTCTCTCACTGGAGTTACAGTAGATTGATAATGGGATCTGCTGCTGCCATCCACTTGGGAAGATTTGCATGATCAGAATGACAGAAGGGCAAGTTCCTCTTTGGTCTGGGCTTTCTGCCCCAGTTATTTCACGAAAAGGTCTAAATCTGAGATTCTGCTCTGATCCTTGGATCAGACACAGCTGCTACCTGCTTCTGCACTTGCTTTATGATCATAACCCAGTCCAGGACTTGTGCCAACTCCTTGTCCTTATCCTAGGCATAGGTTTCTTCCTCAGTCTACATTGGATCTGGTACCAAGCACTCTGTAGTGAGCAAGAACACTGTTGATTTGGCACTTATACATGCTCTCTGCACTGTCAGTCCTTCTAAGCCAGATTGAACTCCTCTTCTTTTTTTTTATTTTTTTATTTTTATTTTTTAAGGCTTTTTTTTTTGCAAGGCAAATTGAATTAAGTTGCTTGCCCAAGGCCACACAGCTAGGTAATTATTAAATGTCTGAGGTCGGATTTGAACCCAGGTACTCCTGACTCTAAGGTCAGTGTTTTATCCACTATGCCACCTAGCGGCCCCTTCTTTTTTTTTTTAAAGTTTTTTGCAAGGCAATGAGGTTAAGTGGCTTGCCCAAGGCCACACAGCTAGGTCATTATTAAGTGTCTGAGGTCGGATTTGAACTAAGGTACTCCTGATTCCAGGGCTGGTGCGCAATCCACTGCACACTTAGCCCCTTGAGGTCCTCTTCTTGCCCTGGTGTACTGCTGTGGATAGGATCTTATCAGTCCCTGCATTGGAAGGTGTGAAATGCTCCTGGTTAGCCCCCCTCCCCTGAATCTGCCGACCTTTGGCTGCATCTCCCTTTGCCAACCAGGGCTGTGCAAATTGCTCATTGGATTTTTCTCTTGCTTTCCCCAATAAGGACTTTGTGTAGTAGTTGTGGGCTAGATCTTCCTGCTATTTTGACATATTGATTGGATTCTGCCTAGAGCTACTCTTTGACTCCATTTCCTTAGACCAATAACTTACCTTTTCTCAAGTTAAGCTTCCTCCTTTGTCAAATGTGATGGTTGGACTTGGTCATCTCCAAGGACCTTCCAGCTCATAGGCCTCTGAGTTTCCTTGGGCTTGGCCATATTTTCATTATAAATATTAAAGGCAGGATTTGAACTCATGTTTTCCTGACTCCAAGTCTAGTGCCACATTACCTTTCATGTAAAGAGGTGAGTATGATGTGAATAAGGTTCTTTGGGAAAGTTCAGTAGGGAGAGAACCAGGAGTGTGCTCAGAATCACAGTGGAGCCAATGAATCTGAAGAAGCATTGGAGGGGAGGATGACTTGCATCTATATGTTTTAATTAATTGGTTAATTCAATAAAGAATCTATGC
Organism: Macrotis lagotis; assembly: GCF_037893015.1. Taxonomy (NCBI): domain Eukaryota; kingdom Metazoa; phylum Chordata; class Mammalia; order Peramelemorphia; family Peramelidae; genus Macrotis; species Macrotis lagotis. Next base: position 35,794,051 of record NC_133661.1, on the reverse strand, counting down.
TTCACACTTAGCTCTGTACTATATGGGAGATTAAAGAAATGAGTCTTGGTTCCTCCCCCTGGGAGTTCATGGGTTAGTAGGAGAAACAACAGTCTCTCTCTGTCTCTCTGTCTTTCTGTCTCTCTGTCTCTCTGTCTCTCTGTCTCTCTGTCTCTCTGTCTCTCTGTCTCTCTCTCTCTCACACACACACACACACAGACACACACACACACATGTACACATGGAAGTCCATAGGTAATGATCCCCCTCTGTGCTGTTTCTTTTCTCATCTTATTTTACCTTATTTTTGTATGCATTGTAGTCTATGGTATGCCCCTACCCCACTCCTCCCTACTCCCCATATTCTCTAGGCAATGGAAGCTTCTTGAGGGCAGGAGCAGGGGCTGGCTGCCACATAATAGACTCTTAGGAACAGGCTATTATCGAATAAATGACCTTGTAACACTGTTTGTGATTAGAGGTTCTACCAAGCATTAAGGGACTTGTAAGAGTTTGAAGAGGTGAAGGGAGAGGTAAGTAGGAGCAGAAGTAGTCAGGGAGAGTTCCAAGGAAGAGGTGAAGCTTGAACTTCCAAAGGAGATAAGGCTTGACTAGGAGGAGAATTTTCTAAGCCAAGGGCTAAGACACAGACTTAAGAATTTGCTTGGTAAATGGGAGATGGGAGGGACAAAGTGAGTAACGGGGGGTCAAGCTTGGAAGGGTAGGTTGGATTCAAAGTAGAAAGAGCCTTGAATGACCGACTCTGAGTAATTTCTTTTATTTTTAACTTTTACTTTTAGAAAGATTTTATTTATTTTGAATTTTACCATTTTCCTCCTATAATCGTGCTTCATCCCCCCCCGCCCCCAGAAGGCAGTCTGTTTCCATGGTATACACTGATCTTAGTTGAACGTGATGAGAGAGAAATCATATCCTTAAGTAAGAAAAATAAAGTATATGAGATAGCAAAATTACATAATAACTTTTTTAAAATTAAAGGTAATAGTCTCTGTTCAAATTCCACAGTTCTTTCTCTCTGGATACAGATGACATTCTTCATTGCAGATACCCCCAAATCGTCCCTGCTTGTTGCCCTGATGGAATGAGCGAGTCCATTAAGGTTGATCATCACCTCCATGTTGCTGTTAGGGTGTTCAATGTTCTTCTGGTTCTGTCTGAGCAATTTCTTTATGCATAATGAGAAGATGCAAATGAGATCATACATTTAGAGCTGAAAGCTATCTTAGGTCATCTAGTCCAACTCTATCATTTTCATATACAAGGAAGCTAAGAAAGGACCTGACCAAGGTTACATATATGTAACAGAGCTTGGATGTGAACCTAGTTCCTCAGAGTCAAAAATCAGGTCTCTCCCTGCTGTCTGACCCTGAGGTCCCTTCCAATTCTGTCATACTAGGATTTCATAATGGTATATCACATGATGTCAAACTCATCAGAGTAGGGAACTAGATTAAAAGATAGTTGGGAAATGTTTACCGAAATAATTATAAGTATAATACACCATAGATAATGTTAGTTTGTGGTTTTTTAAAAGACTTTATTCCTCTCTGGCTGGGTGTGATATCAAAGATATGTGGCATCAATTGTCCCATTCAGAGAAGTGAACAATTCATTTCCTAAGGCTGTCTCAGAAGTCTGTCCCTCTGCCTAGGGAGTGTTTCCAAGTTCTTGAGCTTCCTCAGCAATCTCTGATTTTTCTTGAAGATGCAGCTAAGGTTTTGTAGGCCTTTGATCTATTTCTGTTCACCCTTTCCCCCAAAGAATTCTCCGGTAGGTTGAGATGATTTCTTAGGATGTGGGACAAGGGGGTGGAGACTTCCCGAGGTGAGTTTCAAGTGGAGCCCTGGGAGAAGGGCAACAGGAAGACAACTTTGAATGGATCCTAGAAGTGACTCTGAGAAAATATTTGGCTAATTCTGTGGGAGTTCTGGAAAGTATCCTCTCTTTCTTTCCCTACTACTAGTCAATTCTTAAAATAGCAAAGGGAAAAATTAGGGAAAGCACGACATTTGCACATACAGAAATCCCATGGTAAAATACTCACGGATGGCACCGTCCGATAGATACGGCACTTTACTGCTTGACCAAAGATCTGGGTTTGAATCTTGACTCTTTCACTTATTATATGTGACTTTGGGCAAATCATTTAACCGTTGAAAGCCTCAGTTTCTTCATCTGTAAAAGAAGGGTCCTGAACTAGCTGGTTTTTCAGGTACTTCAGGTCTTTCATCCTATTTCCATTTTATATATGTGACCCTATGAAGTCAAGGAAGGACTAATGTTTAAAAGCAAAAACAAAACCTCAGTTAGGACATATGGAAAATGGAGGAAGTGGAAAACCAAGCAGAGGCAAGAAGGGAGATGACAAAGTCCTTGGGAGTTGGCTATCTGCAAGAGACAGATTACAAGATTGTCCAAGAGACTGCCCCCAGAAAAGCAACAATATTCATTTCAGCAGATATGGAGAGGCAAGGGAAGGGAAGGATCCAGTGAACTATAATGCCATCTCTTTGCCTTTGCTCCAGACTGTGATTTTCCTACAGCTCCTGTCCCTTCTTTAGAAAGAAAAACATGGGTGTCTCATTCCTCAGCCAGTGGTTCCTATTCCTTGGTTTGTCTTTGTCTTTTAAGCCTACCTCCATTTCCTGGTTTGAAAGTTTTGATAACTGATTGCTTCAGTAGCAAGTTTCTTATTCCCATATTCTGACTGGGCTGACTTAAATGATCCATTGTCTAGATTTCTGACCTCAGATTGCTATAATGTCTTCCTGCTTGGATTCCTGATTCCTGACAGCTGCCTACCCATCATATGCTTCCTTACTTAGATTCTTGACCTCTGAAGGCAGACTACCTCCTCCAGATCTCATCTGCTTGCTAGGGTACCTGTCCTTTCCAATTCTCACACACCCTCTTCTCCTGTAAGTTTTTTTCTCTAGGCAAAATATTCTCAGTTCTTTCTAATGATCCCTATATAGCATGGTCTTTAGTCACCTCAGTGTCTTAGTCTAAACCATTTGGGATGTATTCCATCTTGACAGTATCCTCCTGTGTCCAATGTCTGAGATATGCTTTGACCAAGGCAGAGGATATTGGGATATTCATCTTTTTTTTTTGTTTTGGACACTGTACCTCAATTAACACAAACTAAGTTGACGTTCTCTTCTTTTGGGAGTGAATCACATCTGACTCATGTTGAGCTTTCAGTTCACCAAAACCTCCCATGTTTTCCTTACACAAACTCTTATCTAGTTTCTCTTTTCAGGCACTTTTGAATTGGATTTTTTGAGTTTGAGACTTTTTATTTATCTCTATTAAACTTCATCTTGTTAGATTTGGCTCATTATTACAGGTTGTTGAAATCTTTTTGGATCCCAACTGTCATCCCATACATGATTTATGCCTCCCAGCTTTGGGACATCTAGAAATTTGATAAGCTTGTCATTTAGTTCAGTTGCTGAGAAAACAGAGCTAGGCCAATGAGAAAAGTCTGGGATGTTTCACCAGAGTTACCTCTCCAGACTGATATTGGTAAATAGATAATTTTAAAAAGCATTTATGAAACTTTCTAGTAACCATTGTGCCAATAGAAAAATAAGAAAGTGCTTGTTTTCAAAGAACCCACACTTTTAATAGGGAGAGACAACACACACACACACACACACACACACACACAAACACACACACGAGGTTTCAACTAGAAGTCAGATTGAAAGGCCCAATAGTCCTAGATGGTAATTATACGAAAGATGTAAATCTATCTATTTTGCTCCTGTAGTCCAAGGGCCACTGGGCCTTTCGATCTGACTTCTAACTGAAACCTCCTATTTGTGTTGTCTCTTCCTATTAGAATGTTGAGTTCTTTTGATAAAATCAGTGCAGTGGATATAGCACTGGACTTGGAGTCAGGCGGACAGAAGTTTGAATCTAGCCTCAGACTAGCTTATGACCTTGTGTAAGTCACTTCTCCCTGATTGTCTCATTCCCATGACCATCTCCAGTTCTCCTGATGCATATCTGGCCCCTGGATCCATATGGCTCCAGAGGAGAAATGATGACTTAGCACAGCACCCCCTAACTCAAATCCAGGTCACATGCATGTCAAGGTATGACCTCCCTGATGCCATGGGGTTTTTTTTGAGAACAAATGTCAAACATAATCAAACTGGATAACACATCTCCAAAGTTATCTTTATGTACTCCATTGTGTTGCCTCTTATTTTATTTATAACTATTATGACTCCTATTTATTTAGAATTTTATGGTTTCCTAAGGATCTATTTTAGGGGTTAAAAAATTTTTCCAGATCCTCTTATCCAATCCTCTCATTTTACAGATACAACAGACCAAAATACTTGACCCTTAATTGCCTGTGATGGATGGCATATACATAGTATTCCTATTCAATCTAACTTTCAAATACTCAAATAGATTTATGATCTCACCATTTTGGGAGTTTTCTCTAGCAATTCTGATCACAGCCCATTCGTGGCTACCCATTTTATGTGATTCTTGCTTCTACCAAAAGTTCATCACAGGGGAGTCATCCAACAATCTAGATCTTTCCATATACATATATATATATATATATATATATATATATATATATATATATATATATAATTCCCATTAGTCTCTCAGTTTGACTCTCTGTCATCTCTCATTCTTGTCACATGACTGGACCATCATCCCTTTCTATTAAACAGGGCCTTGATGATTTTTTTCTTCTTCGAATTCCTTATTAGTTATATGTGGCAACAAGATCACACACCATAAACCTCTCTATTGCATTTCATAAGCTATTCATCTTCAGAGGCAATGGTGTTCTATTGCTTATCTATATAGACATTGGCAAAATGTTAGCATTGAAAAGACAGTCCTTAGCTTTCACAGGAAGCTTGAAGGCACTAAAAGTGATTTGCAGCTGCTCTTTTCCTCTCATTCAGCTTTGGACCCAGATAATTTTCCATCTCTATCATTTATCACAGGTAGATATACTAATAGGCCTATATTATTTGTCTATTAGAGAAAGCTAGATGGCTCAGAGGATAGAGTCCTGGGACTGGAGTCAGGAACACCTGAGTTCAAATCCAGTCTCAGACATTCACTCATTGTGTGACCCTGAGAAAGTCACTTGACTTCTGTCTTAATCTAGTGGAAAAGGAAATGGTAAACCACTCTAATATCTTTGCCAAGCAAACGCCAAAAGGGGAATCACAAAGAATTGGATATGACTGAATGAGTGAACAATAGCAACAATAGGCTGCCCAACCAAATGCATGTTGAAATCTGAACAATAGACATTATTCATCCACTTGATCTTTCCTGTGGGAATGGACCTACCAAACTTCTTTGGATAATTACACATGACTTCTAGGAGGCTTTGAGAAGTTCAAGGGCCTAATGTGATTAGCACAATATCACCCTTTCTACTCCTCTCCCCCCCCCCCCCAGAAAATCAAAAGAAGCATCTAGAGAAATTTACCACTCCTCTGGATCTCCTTTATCACAATGATGAATATCTTTGCCACACAACCCTGTCTCTCTTTTATACCTCACCTAATGTTTATTATCAGAGGATCATTGAACAAATTGTTTCTGTTGTTATGTCTTCCAAGGAATCTTTTATGATTTTGTTGTAAAGGAATATTCATTAAGGTGACATTATATCCTTTCGAATCAAATTCTTTTCACAACAAGTAATAATGACAAAGACGTCTTATATTCTTTACATCTTTTGGTTTATTGTGAAATGGTAAAAAACAGGGTCTACTATTGAATATTAATCATGGACGGTTGCTCTCTAGCAATATCCTCATCAAAATGCCCCTGATTTACCTTCATAAATGACATCTGTCCTGACTATAAAAATTTTATCCAGATATTTAAACAACATAACACAAGGAGAGTACCTTAATCAGAAAGTACCTTAATCAGTGGATATTTGACTTACTTGCCAAATGGAGATACACACACACACACACACACACACACACACACACACACACACACAATATTTTGATGATGACTTTTACTTCTTTTCTCTTTGGAGTTTCTCATTGGTTATGTGTTATAGCCAAATCACACTCTCTGTTGTGTTTTGTTTGCTGCTCATCTTTATATCTTCAGAGGCAGTGGTATTTTGTCTCACTAATGTATTGAAACACTGGCAAAAGGTTAGCATTGAAAAGATGGACCTGAGCTCTCAGAGGAAGCCTGAAGTCACTAAGAGTTTTGCAATTTTCTGATAGCAATTCAGTCTACACATGGCTATAATAAAATCTTACAATGAAAGATGACAGTTAATAACAGAATTTTAAGTGTTACAAAGCATGTGACAAATGCTATCTCATTAGATTCTTTTAATCATCCAGGAAAGTATGTGCTGTTATTATATGGGTATTATTATATGCATGTTATATTATATCCATTATCATTATATAAGGGTATCATTATATCCATTTTCACAGATGAGGAAACGAAGGTGGACAGAGGCTAAGTGACTTGCCCAGGGTCCCCAGCTACTAAGTATTTGAGATAGGATTTGAACTCAGGTCCTCCTGACTCCAGGTCCAACTTTCTTTTTATTGAGCCATCAGCTGTCTAATAGAATTGTCTCATAAAGTAGAGAAGGTAAAAACCAGCTTAAAGTAAACTTAGCAAGCTATTGTACTAAGTAAAGTCATCCCAAAGACATTAAAGATGAAAATGGAAGGAAGACTATAACAAAGAGGGAAAATGGAAAATATTTGAAAATGCCATTTCAAAAAACCGTTTCTCCATCAAGGTTAGTGCAAGCATTACACCTAGACCCTAACATCAAAGTTCTGTGTGCATATGGAAGAGGTAGAAATGTACTAGAGAGAACAAAGACAGGAAAAGCAGCTGAATTGGACCAAGAATGTATAAAGGTAGTCTATGCTGGAGGTAATACAATTGTGGGAGCAGAATACAAATTATCCAAAGGGAGGAAGTTATGGGAAAAAAATTTCTAACCTCGTAAATGTTGAAAAAAATCTCTGAGGAAACATCAATCACTGCTCACCTATCTACCTGCTCTCCCATCTATGCAAAATTAAATTTAAAAAGCCTCTAATATTCCTGTACAGATGAAGAAAACAAGGTGGATCAGTGAAAGAATTATCTAACATAACTTGTCTGTCATTTTCAGGGATAGGACCCAAGTCTATGTCCTCTAATGCCAAAGTAGGTTCTTTCCACTATAATGTACCTTCTCTTGATAATCTAGGATCTTAGGGTAGGTTTTTGAGCCTCTTTGTAGAGAGGAGCAATATGACTGAATATGGGGGGAAAACATTTTACTGCCATTGATTGGTACCTGAGAAGACCTCTTTTCAAAAATATTGTCTCTGTCTCCAGACTTGTACCTTAGAGTTCAACCCTTATTCCTTCTCAATTGTTTGCTGTTGCCTCCAGAAGGGGTTTCTAGCAATTTTCTCCCTTCAGCCAGGTAGATTGCCTTTCCCTTGGCTGGAAGCAAAGCTAATGATGGGGAAAGAGCACACGGCTCAGTTGGAGGACATAGTCTAGACAGTACCTGGACTCATCATTAGTCTTTAGGATACTGGCTTTCCATCATCTGGAATTTGAGTGCCCAATGATTTCAGTTCAATTTTCAAGACCATTTGCTCTTGGATTCATGGTTTCTTTTTGATGGCTCTTTTTTCCATTGTTGTGAATTTCTTGATTTGTGCCATTCTTTTTTTTTTAAGGTTTTTTTTTTTTGCAAGGCAATGGGGCTAAGTGGCTTGCCCAAGGCCACACAGCTAGGTAATTATTAAATGTCTGAGACCAGATTTGAACTCAGGTACTCCTGACTCCAGGGCTGGTGCTCTATCCACTGCGCCACCTAGCCATCCCGATCTGTGCCATTCTTGTCAACATCAAGGAAGGCAGTCCGTGGACAAAGTTTTCTAGAGTTATAATAACTCTTGGATTAGATAAAAATACAAAAACAATCTTTATTTCCAGTGTGGATTCCTTTTTTGGTAGTGGTGACTGAGTAGTGGCAAGAAGAAGATGTTAAAAATCACCGAGTTTATAGACAACCCACAAGCTTCAAATTAGCCATTTAATACTCAAAAGTACCATTTCTGTTCCCCAATCCAGTGAGTCATCATCTTGATATTCTTACCCTAAATGGAACCAGAAGACAAAAAATCTCTAAGCTTCTTGGGGGCAGTAACTACTTCATCTTTGTATTCCTAGATGCAGCACTGTGACTGACCCATCATTAGTTCTTAATAAATAAATTAATAACAAATAAATAATTAGTCAAATAAATTAATAAAGGAGTTATGCAAAGATGACCCAAATGACCCAGAAATTCTCCTTGTGAATACAGATGTGGATAAATAAATTGACTTTTTTCTACAAAATCTTGATCATATTATCTTGTGGGCTTCAAGAAGATATAGAAGGCCCAGTAGTCACATTCAGCAAACAGGTTAAATCAGGTTGAAAGCAATTGATAGATCTCAAACCTGATGGTGAGTGAGGGGGATAGCTAACAAGCACATGAAGACTACCCTGAATGGGTAGATGAGAACAATTTGTTCCAATGGTCCCACTTAAGTAGGCTTTGTGGAGTGTATAACGTTTGGTTTGACATTGAAGATGCCATGGTCATCTATTACAGCCTAGACCACTGTCAGTTATTCTGACTTTTGTCCTGTCACTGGTCTTCAGTGACTCTGGAAGAGAGAGTGAGGCTGATGACTTTGTGTAAGTAAGTCAAGACATCACCTCATGATGTCATTGGTTCTCTTTGAAGTGAAGGATGAATTACCATTCAACCATAAGTAATAAGACATAACCACAATGAAGATGAATAGTGACAAATGAGATTAGAGGATGAATCATGGTTTTAGAACTGGAAGAAACCTCAAAAGTCACCCAGTCAGCCCCCACCCTTGCCTCATTTTACAGATGAGGAAACTGAAGTTCGAAGAGGTTGGAGACCAAGGTTACACAGGTAGTTAAGCATCACAAGTGTGATTGGAATCCAAATTTCCCAATTCCAGAGCCAGAGCTCTCTCCTCTGTATCACCTGGGCAAAGTAGTTTATAAATATAAAAGTGTTTTAGAAATGTCTTGAAAAGCATAAAGAAGGAGAAAAATTCTCTGAAGAACTCAATACGGTCCTTGAAATTCAGTTGATATAATATGATATGATATAAGAAGTTCCTTATTGACGTCTGCATATGGTGGGCAAAAAGTAGGAATATTTAGAATAATAAATATATCACTAAAGTCTTCTTTTTTAAACAATTTAAAAAATGTTTTTAAAAATCACTCATATTTTCCACTACATTCCTCCCTCCTATCTGTCCATAGATAGAAACCATCACTTATAATAAAGAATAAAATTAAAGTTCCAAAAACTAACTAATAAATCAAGAGTCTTTCTCTTTTGGCCCTTTTACTCATATTTCCTCTTTGAGGTTAAATTTTGATTGTTTCATTGTTTTTTTATTTACATATTTTATTTGCTTTATATACTTTTTTCCTGGTTCTGATTATTCAACCTTGCATCAGTTCATACGAATTTCCTTATTCATCATTTTTTCTCTTTTCTTTCTTTCCTTTTTTTTATTGTTTTTACAAGACAATGAGGTTAAGTGATTTGTCCAAGGTCACACAAGCTAGTAAGTATCAAGTGTCTGAGACCGGATTTGGTCCTCATTATTTCTTACCAATAATATTCACAGTTATGTACCTCAATGCATTTAGCCATTCCCCAATGATTGGATATTTACTATTTTTCTAATGAGATTCTATCACAAAAAAATACTGTCATAAGTATTTTAATGTATACAGCATTTTTCCTTCTATCATTGACCTCCTTGGGGTTTATATTTAGTAATGGGTTCTGTGGATCACAGAATGTGGACATTTTATCTGTGAAATTCCTTCAAGGGATATTTATCTTTCAGATTTAGAGAATGTTAAAGCTGGAAGGAGCTTAAAGATCAATTAGTACAATTACATTTTATAGATAAGGAAATTGAGGTTTCAAGAATGAAAGCAACTTGTCTGATTAGGACTCATCTCCATCTCCCACTTCATTACCCCTTGCCACACTAGTTTAGTCTTTAGTTGATTCAGGTTTTTGTCAAATGCCTCCTGGGGGACCAATCCAATTTGTTTTGCTTTTTTAGGTTTTTTTTTGCAAGGCAAACAGAGTTAAGTGGCTTGCCCAAGGCCACACAGCTAGGTAATTATTAAGTGTCTGAGACCAGATTTGAACCCGGGTACTCCTGACTCCAGGGCCGTTGCTTTATCCACTACGCCACCTAGCTGCCCCTGGGACCAATTCAATTTGAAGCACTAGTAGAGGTACAGTTGTCAATCCATCTGGGGAAAGAAAACACACATAGGGTCCAACATGAGGATGATAAGAACAGCCCCTAGGCTCAGACATTTTCCTCTATGGACTGCTCAGGTGAGATCAAAAGGCCTTTAAAAATACTGTTTCACCCCCTTTTGCAATAGAAACCCCCTCCTCCCATAAAACATCCCTAGAATAGCTATGAGCTTATTTATTGTGTCTAGTTTCTACTCAATATTTTGAGTAAATGATTAATTCATATTAGATCTTTGGCCACATCAAGAAAGCAAAGCAGTTGATATCATTTGTAGGGCAGGAAGGCAGCAAGTACTGTCAGGAGCCCCAAAGAGGGTCCTGGCCTCTCTTCTAATCAAAGGCTGCCTATAAGAGCAAAGAGGGATGGGGTCTTCTTGCTAGCCCATTGTTCTCTGTAGACTGAACTTTTTGCTTTTTGAAAGTATAGGAAAGCAGGAAAGCCAAGGGGGACCCATTTTGCGATTTCTGCATTTCTCCACATAGCATGCATCCATAGGAAAAAGTATTCATCATTAGGCTATGCTATATAAACCACTTGAGATATTAGGGTTGGACTGTGCTAAATAGCTGGGTAATAATGAATGTTTCATAAGATCAGTGTCAGTTGTATCCATAACAATATTCTATTTCCTTCCCTACTCTTTTACATCTGTATAATCTAAACAGTTAGAGACGGAAAACCCTTAGTACATGGAATGGAGACTCAGCATTGGAGCAAACTTAGGACATCAGCACTAAAGGGCAGCTTAGAGCATAGAACTCAGGATGGCAGAACTGGAAGAGAGCTTAGAACACAGAATAGACTTCTGTCTCCTGGAGGTGATCAAGAAAGGGCCAGAGGATCAACCATTGGTGATACACAGTGCTTGGCTTGTATGCTCTCGATGGATGCTTACTGATTAATTGATGCTCGCGAGAGGGGTGCCATATTAGATGGTCTTTACAGATGAAATTGGGAATGCCTGGGAACTCTTTGGGACAAAGGGAACACAATGGTTCCCTGTCTGCTCCTGGTGGCATATGAAGGCACTACAGAGTGGGGGAACACTGCCTTTAAAATGATTCATCACAACCAAAGAAGAGAGGCCAGAGACAAGGCTTCTCTGTGTCCAGTCCAACCAGAAATAAGAGTAGAGGCAGGGAATTGCCAAGCTCCAAAGTAGAAAGAGCACGCGGAGGATGGAGGGGTCACTGGGTGGAGTCTTCCCAGAGCATTTGGCTTTCACAGATAAAAACCCAGATTTCAGGATAGGTCAGGAAGGGGCAGTAATTCCATTGACGTCTCACAGAGCTTAGGTTGGAGGAAGAAAGGGGGGAACTAAAGTAACAAAGAGTCCAAGCCTGCTCTCTTGACTCCAGAGTCAAAATCCGTTAGAAAATCTGCCCACTCAAAATCCATTAGAAAAACTCTAAGGGTTTCTGTCCCATGGCAAGAGCCATGTGGGCAGAGCCCAACTGGCAGTTCTCCAAACCAGTTCTACATATCTAATAGCTGCTTGGCAAGGGGAAGAAAGAAGGGAAGAGGGTTTTATCTGAGCAGGAGAGGTGGGATTTCTGTGCATATTGACCTTGATGAGTTGCAAATAAACATGCATGTTTATTTTTGAGTTAATGACTAAGAGACCTTTGGTCAGGGTAGTTTAGTAGAAGAATAAATATTTCATAGGACTAGCAAACATTTCTTGGTTGATCAAAATTCACTAGTTCAGTTTTAGACATGGAAATTGAGTCAGCAGCAAGCTTGGAGTGAGGTTTCAGAGGACTGAGGATTCTCAGATTGTTCCCAGACTTTCAGACTCTTGGAATGGGTTGGACCTTGGAGGTCAGGTGGCCCATCCATACCTGAAATGGAAAACTTCTTCAGCAAGTCCGGAGTAAGTGGTTTTCAGCCTTTCCATGAGGAAGTGTCCCACTTTGTCTGGTGACCCTGCCCTCCTTTGTTCCAATTTGGAGATCTCTAGGTATTAGAAGAAGCTACTCCTGCTGTCAACTCAACTCATTTCTCTTTGCTTTGTCTTTTGGGTCAAAATGCAGACAAAGCTATTCCTTCTTAGTCCTTCTTGCAATCAATAAACATCTATTAAGCACCTACTTTATTCAAGTCCTGGGAAAACTAAGAAAGGCAAAAATTAGGTCCTGCTCACCAGGAGCTCCCAATCTAATGAGGGAGGCAGCTATGTACACACAAGATATAGACAGGACTAAGTGGAGATAATCCACAGAGATAATACATGGCTCCATATTGGCCAGGGATTGGTGAGAGCTTGGTCCTCCATGGGGATGGTGTGATGGGAAGGTCCTTCATCATCTCTATTTCCCATGAAGGTGTCTGACATCAAGTATCCATGGTTATCTCTCCTTCTGGAAAGGTCACTGTCCCTAAGCAAGGGTGGGCAAAGGCCAAAGTGCAGAGTTGTTTAGATCTTCACAAAGAGGCATCAGTGAACAGTGAGAGCATGGGTTGCCTCCCCTACTTATATAATATTCCCCTTAAAAAAGAGTCACCTAATTAGTTTTGCCTATCCTCTGGACAGAGGTTTACACTACACCTTCTTAAAAATTGGCTCATGGGGGCGGCTAGATGGCGCAGTGGATAGAGCACCAACCCTGGAGTCAGGAGTACCTGAGTTCAAATCCAACCTCAGACACTTAATTACCTAGCTGTGTGACCTTGGGCAAGCCACTTAACCCCATTTGCCTTGCAAAAACTAAAAAAAAAAAAAAAAAAAGAAAAAAATTTGTTCAAAGGCATTTTGGTGTCACTTGTTCTAGCAAAAGTATGGATGGAGACCTAGACTTGGTGTCAAACAGACCTGTGTTCCAAACCTTCTTAAGATACTTAGGCATAGGACCCTGAGAAAGTCATTCAGACCTACTCAGTCTCAGTTTCCTCATCTGTAAAATGGGAGTAATAAAAGCTATACCTAAATATTTAGTTTTACTTCATAAATTACACATAAGAGAAGTCTTAAAAAAATGAACATAGTATATATTCAGATTCCATGGTTTGTTTGTTTTTCCTTTGGATGTGGATGGCATCATCCCTAGTAGGTCTCTCAGAGATGTTCTTGATCTCTGAACTACCGAAAGGAGTTGCATCCATTATAGTTGATCAATTCGCAATATTGTTCTTAATGTTAGACATACCTTTTGGATTGCTGTGAAGATAAAATGAGGCTATCATAGGCTTATGAGAACCTCAACACACAGGCCCTACCCTCAGAGAGCTTGCAGTCTAACTAAAGAAATAAGACATGTACAGATTTTGAAGGCCATATAGATACTCAGAGAAGGGAGGGATTAATCAGATAACACTCCCTGGAGGAGTTGTAATTTATGCTGGCCTTGAAGAATGACAACAGGGGAAAGCAGACAAAGGGCAACCCGACCACATGAATAGTCTGAGGAACAATCTGAAGGCAAGAAGGAACATGGGGACAAGGAAGAGAGAAGCTTGAATGGATCTGAGGTGCCCAGGAGGAATGGGAGGTGGTGGGGGATGGATTCAACAGATTGCAGAAGTCTTTGACTGCCAGGCAGAAGGTCTTGGTCTTCATTTTGTAGGTGTTGGGGATTTAGGCTCTCTCAACTGATCATTCCCATTGGTCCTGTGCATAACAAACACAGAGCGATGATGTTTCCTTGTCCTCCTCTCCCTATCCTGCCCCTGTCCCAGAAAGGTGTGTTCCAACTCTCCGATGAAGACTATTTCATTGAACCCCTGGATGGAATCAAGCCCAGGCCTGGGGTGGCACAACCTCATGTGGTTTACAAGAGACAGACACCAGAACACCAGGAAGACTGGAGAACGGGTCCCAGAGCACAAACAGGAACCCCCCTCCCCAAGGTCCTGGGTACATGTGGCATCAAAGGTACCTTCTTTTTTTTCTTTAGTGCCCTGGGAAATATACTGGAAACAGAGGTTAAATGAGGGTGGGGACTTATACCTTTCTTTGTATTCTCTGCACTAACAAAGAAGGCACTTAATAAATTTTTTTTGATTGACTGACAGATGGAAGTGACTTGCCCTCTTTTCCTTCCAAAGAAATTGTACCTGGCATTTACTGTTGTCTCACTTATTTGGTTTGGCCAAAGGAGAAGATTGAAAGAACCCCAAAAAACTGCCATCTTTATTAAGGATTTGATGGCTTCCAGATGGATGCTAAGTTTCCAATCTGTGTGAGCCAGTCACTTCAGTCAATCGGACCTGGGTCAGGAAAAATGTGAGGTTTACCTCTCTCTCACCTCTCCACGGAAAGACCTGTTTATCTTAGACTTGGAGTTGGCTGTGACAGTCAAGGCCCCAAGGTTCCAAGGCATCATTCCAAGTGGTAGGTCAAGCTTGGAGATGAAAGATTCCTGGGGAGGCTGGACTCAACCTTCTTTCCAATTCTGTGGCTCTCCATTTCTGCACTTCCCTTGTCTTTCTGGATAATGCAGTTGACAGTAAGAGTATCATAGGGTAATAATAATATAAATAATTAGCATTTATATTGTGATTTAACTTTTACAAAGCAAAACTTTTCTGGACTACCTAAATCTCATTTGATCCTTTCAATCTTGGGAGAGAGGGATTATTACCCTAATTTTACAGTTGGAGAAGTTGAGGCAGACAGAGGTTAAGTGATGGACCCAGGGTCATCTAGCTAACAAGTATCTGAGATCAAATCTGAACTCAGATCTTTCTGACTGGTAACCACCAAGCCAGTTCCAGTGCTGTGCCCGTGAGCTCAAACCTATACCCAGGTCTTTTAACCCAACAGTTAACCCAACAGCCCCAGGGGCCCCATTTTATAGATAAAAAAACCTAAGGCACAGAAAAGTTTAGTGATTTGCCCAGAATTCTACCAATAGGGTCTGAGGCAAGATTTGAATTCAGATCTGAGTTCTGAGCTCTATATATCTAATCAAAACAGTCATAGATTGAGAGATGGAAGGGTCCACTGAGACACCAAGACCAACACTTTCATTTACAGGTAAGGAAACCAAGGTCTATAGAAATTTCACATCAATGGTGGCAGAGAAATACTGTGTATGAGAAGGGGCTTTGGACTGGAGTCAAGGGACTCAACTTCCCTTCCTAGAAAGTTGAGGGATCTCAGATCTCAGTTTCTCTAGGTCTAAAATGAAGCCATTGGTCAAGGTCATCTGTTGTTCCTTCCAGCTCCAAGGTACTATGGGTGGTTCTGATTTCCTTAATGAGTCCTCTGGCCTGTGGCACTGAATTCTGGCTGGTTGAAAGCTGAAGGAAGAACTCCCTCAGATGAGTGCAGCTAAGTAAGGGTGGGAGTGGGGGGCCTTGTGCCATAGTGAGTGTCCTGGAAGCAGGAAATGAGGCACAGTGGACTAGGGAGCATCTCATAGCCCAGCCAAGAGACTGGTTGCCATGGAGATGGAACAACCGGAGGGACTGGGGTGGGGGCAGATATCAGAAAGACTCTAGTAGTTCTCTATCAGCATCCACTGCAGACAGTCTTGAAGCTTGTAGAAAAACCTCTCGAGGGAAGTTGGAAGACCTGGGCATGGGTCTGAGCTCATGGGCACAGCACTGGACCTGACTCAGTGGTACCAGTCAGGAAGATCTGAGTTCAAATTTGATCTCGGACACTTGTTAGCTAGATGACCCTGGATCCATCACTTAACCTTTGTCTGCCTCAGTTTCTCCAACTATAAAATTAAGATAATAATCCCTACCTCCCAAGGTTGAAAGGATCAAATGAGATTAGGTGCTAATGAAAAACATACTCTTTTCTTCACCTTGTGTTGGACTTGGAATCAGAAAGAATCAGGTTCAAATCGCCTCTCTGACCTTTTCTAGCAGTGCAACCATGGACAACTCTAAGTCTCAAGTTCTTCATCTGTAAAAAGGGCATGAAAATATTTGTAGCTCTGACCTCCCAGGGTTGTTTTCAGGCACAAATGAGAGAATGCATGGAAATTACTTTGCAGACTTTAAAACATTATTTAAAACAGCTGCAGCTGCTGTCTTTGAGTCTCAAATTCCCTAGTTATAAAATGGGGATGACAATATTTGCAATACCTCCTTTCCAGGATGGAATAGGAGTTTGTTTGGAGACTCCTTTCCCATCTTAGAAAGCTCAGTTTTCCCTCATTGGTCCTAGGGCAGATGCCCAATTTCCTTCTGAAATAGCCCTGGCTGGTCCTTTATGCGGGAAGGTCTTGTCTTCTCAGATTTGGCACTATTCGTAATCTTTTGGCCATTTAAGGCTGCCTTGTTCCTGGTGGCCATTCCTCTATGGGCTTGGTTGTGTGTGGTAAAATTACAGGTTTTCCAGTTCTGGAAACTTTGAAAACAAGAGTATCATTCCACATTGCTTAGATGTTTTATAACTATTGGGTTTTTGGAGACTCACAAAAGCCAGGAGAGAGAGAGAGGAAAGAGAAATGTTCTTATTTAATCTTTATTTCACAGAAGAAGAAACTGAGTCTCATGGAGACTATCTACCTAGCCCGTAGTTAGACAGCTAGGAGATGACAGAGTAAGTAGAGGCCCCTCACCTATCAAGTCTTGCTCTTTTTTTTACAACTCTCTAAAACTAAAGATTATTATTATTACTATTATTATTACACTCTAGCTGAATTTCAAATAATAATGTTAGTTCACATTAGGCTTTTTCTTTGAGTTATCTAATTTGTTCTTCACAATAATCCTGCCAAGTAGCCTCACAAAGTATGTTATTCTGCCTACTTCATACACATGGAAGATGAGACCCAGAGAGGTTAAAGGAAACCTCTGCTCACTGAGAATAAGTATCTGAGGCCTCAGAGAAGCATGGTTTTATATAGAGCTAGGAAGTTTGCTCAGTGCTTTATATGAAATTTTCTCATTTGTTCCTGTGAGATCTATTCTTAGTTCCTCTTTACAGATGAGGAAATTGAGTGCAGTGGATGGAATGGCAGACCTGGAGAAAGAGAGACTCAACTTTGTGAGTTCAAATCTGGTGTCAGACACTGACTAGCTGTGTGACCCTGGGCAAGTCACTTAACCCTGTTTGCCTCAGTTTCTTCATCTGTAAAATGATCTGGAGAAGGCAATAGCAAACCATTCCAGTATTTTTGCCAAGAAAACCCCATATGGAGTCATGAAGAGTCAGATATGACTAAAAATAACAACCAAAAAATATCAGTCAAACAACAAAGATATTTCCTAATTATGTAACTGATCATATCATTTAACTTCCAAATAAATGACTCAAAAAACTTCCTAGTATATATAAAGATTGTCTATTTGCCAAATCATAGACAGTTGAGGGAATGAGAGTTCCCCGCACTTCGTAGATCCTTTTCATATTCCCCCTTATCTGAGGAATCATGTTAGAATGGGATGATATTAAATCAAGAGACCAGGGCGCTTAGATGGCACAGTGGATAGAGCACCAGCCCTGGAGTCAGCAGTACCTGAGTTCAAATCCAGTCTTAGACAATAAGTACCTAACTGTGTAGCCTCGAGCCAGCTACTTAACTCCATTGCCTTGCCTACCTAAAAAAAATAAAAAAATAAATAAATAAAAATAAAAATAAATCAAGAGACCAGAAAAGAAGGCATTTTATTTTTATTTTTAAAATTTTTTATATTTGGTTTTTGCAAGGCAATGGGGTTAAGTGACTTGCGCAAGGTCAGTTAGGTAATTATTAAGTGTCTAAGGCTGGATTTGAATTTGAATTCAGGCCCTCCTGACTCCAGGGCCGGTAGTCTATCTACTGTGTCATCTAGCGGCCTCAAGAAGGCATTTTAAAACATGGAAGTTTTTCTTGGGTTCTCAAAAGCTTTGCCAGTGGAACATGATTTCTAGAAAGTTCTATCAAACTAGAAAATTTTTTTGTTTTGGTTGGGGTGGCTCCAAGAATAGACCGCCTGCTGTCCAAGAACTGGTCTAATGTGGAGAAGATTACCAGAAGGTTCCCAACTGACAGATGTTTAAGAGACAATAACTTCTCATGAAAAGCTTCATCCCTTCCTATCTACCATTCATTCATTCTTTCTCTCTCTCTCTCTCTCTCTCTCTCTCTCTCTCTCTCTCTCTCTCCCCCCACAGAATCTCTTGAGAAACCAGGGAAGTTCGAAAAGAGGAGGGAAAGGTGGGAGCAGAAGCAACAACAGCAGAGGAGACGGCGGCTGCAGCAGCGCTCCATCAGCAAGGAGAAATGGGTGGAGACCCTAGTGGTGGCAGACAGCAAGATGGTGGAGTACCATGGCTGGGATCATGTGGAGAACTACGTGTTGACAGTTATGAATATGGTGAGAGCTTGGGGCTCTATGTCTGGCTTCCTGGCTGGAGTGTGCTACCTCTGCACTCTGGGGACTTTCCGGACTCTCCTATCAGTGACTCTTCGTGTTGCGTTCATTCCGTTTTTTAAAAACCCACTTATTGAGTTCTGTCTATGAGCAAACCTCTGGGTTCAGTGCTGGGACACAGCCCTGGCTCCTGAGGAAGTATTTCTGGGAGATAGACTTATACACAGATGATTCTGGAAGGAGAAAGAGAAGAACGTAGGAGTTACCTAGGTGAAGAGCAACAAGAAAATAATGGTGGACAGTAGATGTGTCTTTTCCCTAGTGAGGTGGTGGTCAGGGACGATCTCCTGGAAGAGGAAATAGGTCTTGAAAGAAGGAAAGGACTTGACCAGATGGACTTGGGACAAAGCCAATTCCAAGCATGGAAGACACTGATAGGAGAGAGGAGGGAAGCATGAAAAGGGAGGATGGCAAGAGGTTGGCTTGGCTAAGACTTAGGATGGAAATAACTAATCAATCAGCATGTATTAAATGCCTTATACCAAAAAGGGGAGTCTTATGAAACAAATGGACAGATTTAGTTGAAGACAGGAGAACGAATGCTGGAGGTGAAGTTAAATCCTATACCATCACAGGCAAAATTATTCGGCAGTTATGATTTTCCCTTTCCCCCCCAACTAGCGAGTCTTGCTCTTTTTTTTTACAACTCACTAAAACTATGCTTGATCTTACATTCTAGCTGAATGTGTTTTGAATAATAATTATCAGTTCACATTTAGCAATTGTGAAAAGGT
Organism: Macrotis lagotis; assembly: GCF_037893015.1. Classification (NCBI taxonomy): domain Eukaryota; kingdom Metazoa; phylum Chordata; class Mammalia; order Peramelemorphia; family Peramelidae; genus Macrotis; species Macrotis lagotis. Next base: position 35,774,616 of record NC_133661.1, on the reverse strand, counting down.
TCTATAAGGTGGATTGCTTAGGGCCTTGAATGCCAAGGTCAATAGTTTCGACATTACCAGATAGGCAATGGGAAAGCTGTGGAAAATTAACTTTTAAAAATTTTTTTCTAATTATATGCAAAGGTAGTTTTCTACATCTATCCTTTGCCAAGTTTTTGAGTTCCACATTTTTCTACCACCCTCTTTTCTCTCTCTCTCTCCTCCCATAGTAGTGAACAATTTTATATAGGTTGTACAATTTTATAAGTTGAATATCTTTCCATATTAGTCAAAAGTTTAACTTTTGGTAATCTATAATTCTTATTTTTTTCCTCCTCCATTGAACAGTTATTAAAATCCTACTCTGGGCAAAGCCTTTTCACAGGTGCTTGAAGAGAAGCATAGTATATGAATAGACATAGTTCCTATCCTTAAGGAATCCAAGAGAAAACTAGATGGAGGAGTGATAGCATCTTAGAACCCAGGGAAACTGAGTTCCTAATCAATAAGGTGACTTGCCAAAGATCATATAGGAAGTTAATCACATAGGTAGAACAGAATAGTCAAACCTATGTCCGGCAATAATTAAAGTATGGCCAGAACCAAATAAAAATGTAACTGGAAAATATTTAACAAAATAAATGAAAATAAAATAAAACACAGATCGTGTTAGCATGTGGTTTTCTATGTCACTATGTAATGCATGGACATCTTTATGGAGATTTAGTGGCTCCCTGTTTCTATTTGAGTTTGATACCACTGAGAGATCACAATCTTTAAGTCTCTCATCCCCCTCTCCCATGCCACAGTGTCTCCTCCTACATTTATGAAAAGAAAAGTAATTATTCAGTAAAATTGAACCTCCTCTGTGTCTACATAATAGGTCTTTAATAAATGTTTATTGACAGTTTGTTTTGGGGGATCAGACCCCTAGCCAACCATAAGGATCTCTACCAAGTCAGCCAGGTCCAGTCTCAGATTCCACGTCATAAAACAGAAGGATCGGGGGATTCAGGCTTTCCTATATGTCCTTCCTCAAAGAAGCCCAGTAGGATGGAGACCAGTATTGCTAATCTTGGGCTACATTAGGAAATGCAAGATTCAAGAGATATTAATCAAGTGAAATCAATGAGCATTTATAATCATTTGGAGTTAGGCATTGTGCTGTGTTGGAAATACAAATAAAAGAAAAAAGAATAGATCTTTGTCCTCAGGATGCTTATGTTCTGTCAAAGACAACCCATAAAAGAGAGCTGAAAATCTAGGTAAGGATGAAGAACCCCCATAGGAGCATGGAGGGCAAAGTTCAGAGTTGGAAATAGTCCTGGGAGAGCAGTGGGGTGAGCATGACTGGTCTGGATATTTCCTCAAAATGGACATTCCAAGAGGGTTCAACCAGGGGAAAAAGGTACTGCCCAGGTAAAGAGGTTGCTAGGATTTGGTCAAGAAGTTTGATGAACTAAATGAGATGAAGGTGTAGGAGTGATGCTCTTTCCTGGTTCCCTGCCCTGATGAGACATCATCTGCAGAATTATGTTCATTTTGGACACCATTGTGAAAAGAATGGCACAGTGCTGGTTACTGTTCTTTTGATTAGCTGATGCAGTAACCCATTCCTCCTTCTGCTTGACTGCTCCCTAGTATAGACTTGGATCCCCAAATCATCGCATCTGCATTACAAGAGACCCTAAGTCATATCTAAAAGGGAATCCTTTCTGTGACACCTACAGGTGGTTATTTTCTCCCCTTGCAGACTCTGATGATGAAAACTCACCACTAGGAGAATGCCTTGCCTCTTGCCTTCTCCCATCATTTGCCTGTTGCCAGAAATTCTACCTAAGGTTTTATCTATTTAGTCATAGACTCTAATCCCTGGTCAAATGCAAATGTCCTCAGGAAAGGCGACATTGGGACTGTGTGAATTAATGAATCAGTGTGAATTAGGGACATGACAGAAAGTTTGATAGAGGAAACCTGAAAAAAAATTGCAGAAGACAGGGACCCTGGGTATATATATATGTGGTATGACTTAAGATGAGGAGAGATGCTAGTTAAGGGTAGGAAAAGACTCCAGATGTATTTGGATTGTGACAGCATGGCTTGTGGATCGTAGAGAGCTGGCCATGAAGGCAAACAGACTTGAATGAAAGTCTGGCCTCTGCCAAATACTATATGACCTTGGGCAAGTCACCTAAACCTCTAAAATAACCAGGCAATTTTATAATTTAAATTATAAATCATAGCCAGGATCAGAGACCATGAAGTCTGATATCTCCTTTTTAATTTAATTAAGTAACAAACATGTGCTTTCTATTCTTTCCATCTCTCTTACCCTGCAATTGGGAAAGAAAAACATTCTCATAACAAACATGGATTGTCAAGTGAAATGAATTTCCTCATTTTTCATACTCCCAATGCCTTCCTCCTTCTGCCTCTTCTCTGTCTGGGAATTTCATTTGAAATTCAGAAATCATTTGATTTCTGAAATCATTGATCATTGAATCAGTCAGATCTCTTAGGTTTTACAAAGTCATTGGTCTTTCCAGTGTTGATGTGGTCTCTTGTTCTCCTGGTTCGCTCACTTAACTCTCCATCATTTCCTACAAGTCATCCCAGTTTTCTTGGGATCCACCCCTTTCACTATTTCTTACAGCCCAATAATATTCCATTACATTCGTCTCCTATCATATGTTTAGCTATTCCCCAACTGATGGGCATCCCCTTCATTTCCAGTTCTTTGTTATAACAAAGAAGGCTGCTAGAAGTATCTTTCCAGGGTGGCTAGGTGGCACAGTGGATAGAGCACTGGCCCTGGAGTCAGGAGTACCTGGGTTCAAATCCAGTCTCAGATACTTAATGATGACCTAGCTGTGTGGCCTTGGGCAAGCCACTTAACCCCATTGCCTTGCAAAAAAAGCATCTTTCTACTTCTGGGTTCCTTTCTATTTGAGGATGTAAGCTTAGTATTGTCAGTCTCCTCTTTTACAAATAAGGAAACTGAGTCCCAAGAAGATTGACTGCTTAGCATCATCAAGGTAATAAGTGTCTTGGACTCCAGATGTTTCTGACTCCAGATCCAGTGGTTCTCTCTATAGATAGAGTCTTAGAAGACTAGAAAGAATTGGAGGAAAGAATTTCATCCCCAAGAACTGCCTCTACAGGGGTGATCTTGGGTCTACTATAAACTGTATTTGGACTACTAAAGATTAGTCCTTGGGGCCTGAACTAGGGAAATGGGAGTGCTGGATTCTCTTCCTGGCTTGGCAACTAACTCATTATGGGCAAGTCAACCCTCTGCCTTGGGTCTCAGTTTCCTCATCTTCAAAATGGGGCTTGGCTCTGCTTCATCTCCCACCCCACATAAACTCTTCGGATAAAGCATCTTGGATATGGTCGAGAGTTATCCCCACACACTTCCCCTCTCTTAGCCTTTCTTTCCACCACACATTCTGTTTTTCCATATAACTGTCCATGATGAACTGGCAGCAGCAGCTGCTGTGGCGGCGGGGTTTGGACTCAAGCTGGGTAATTACCTGGCTTGTTTCTCTAGTTGGCTGCCTCCTGATTCTGCCTTCCCACTGCCAACCGTGGCCCTGGCGCCACCTTGTAGCCAGTAAAACAATCTCTTCCTCCTCCTTCTTTGGCAACAGGCATAGTGGAGACACCTCCAGACGTGCCCATTTCAATCCAGGGCCAACTCTGTGGCCCTGTGGGGGAGAAAGATCTGGATTACGAGCAAAAGGCCCATGTTTAAATTTTAGCTCAATCTCTTACAAGCTGTGTGACCTAGGATGAGTTCCTTACCCTCTCTGGGTTTTATTTTCATATCTATAAAATGAAGGATTCATAAATGCTGTGGCTGAGTAGAGTTACAGGAAAAGGGGAACAAAGTCCCTATTCCCCAAGATTTCACACTATATCTGGGAGACAACACTCAGTCTGAATCTTCAAAGTCTCTCTTAGCTCCCTCCAAATCCCAAGAGTTTTATTTATTTACATTTTAAGTAGAGAGGGCAGTTCCTCTGACTTATCCTCCCTCTCCACACATTATCAGATTGCCAACTTTAGAATGTTTAGGTTTCATTTAGTCTATTCTCATTTTCAGAAAAGGAAGCTAAGTTAGTTAAGTGACTTGGCCAAGATCATCAGATTTTGAACCCAGTTTCACTGACTTCAAATGCTGTGCCCTTTTTACCACAGTACACTGTCTCCTACACCATGAGAATATCAAATTACAGCCCCTTTTCTAGATCTGACCTGCCTTATTGCCTCTTGTTAGGATTTAGGATTATTAAAAGTTTCCTCACTCCATCCTACCTCCATGTTTCCAATCCATCCTATGTATGTATATATATATATATATATATATATATATATATATATATATCTATATCTATATCTATATCTATATATATATATATATATATATGGAGAGAGAGAGAGAGAGAGAGAGAGAGACACGATATTCTTAGATTAAGGTTTTGAAAATACCTAATAGAGATCATTTCGTCCAACCTCTTCATTTTATAGAAAGGGGAACTGAGATTCAGAGAGAATAAGTCCAAGATCACAGTCAATCAGCAGCAGAGCACATTTCTACCCCAGAGGTTTGGACTCCAAATTTACTGATGATTACAAAAATAGCTATTGTTTTTCCTGATCTGATCTGAAATCCAGGGGATGCTTGTTTAACAACCAGCTCTCAAAAAAAGTATACCATAACGCGCTTTTCATTTTAATTTGCGTTATTAATGGCATGTATACAGTCAACCTTAAATAAATAAATCAAGCCATGATTTGTTGCATTTGCTGATTTCTAAGTTTTAAATATTGATGCTGACAATTTAAATTGTTGGCTAGTTTGGGTTGACTGGGAGGTGTCTCTCCTGTGCCTGTTGCCAGCTCTGGCCCTGTTTGAAATATATCTTCTTGATCTTGAAAATCTCCTCCAGCTCCAAATCCTGCATCTGCACTAGACCCTTTCCCCATAAATTCAGAGAATCTCAGAATTGAAAAGGACTTCAACACCTATTGGTGTGAATTCCCTTCTTCAGTGAGGAAGACCTTCTTAAAGTTAGGGTGGCCCTCTTTGTAGGAAGGTTGGCCTTCTGCAGACTCCAAATCTGCCTTTCTACAACCTTTTCCCATTATTTATAATTTTATTCTCTGAGGTCAAGGCGTATGATGTCCTCTTACAAATGGTCACCCATGAAGATGTCCTTTAATGTTTGCCAGCTTCATGGAGGTCTTATTGGTAGTGAGTAGGGGTCTTATTGGTGGTGACATTCCAAATGGGCCTGTTGACAGTTGACAAATTGTCTGTTTTGTATCCAGCTCTGGAACTCTACCAGGGTTGATGACTTGGGATTGAAAGATGGGGGGGGGGTGTCTCTAACCATTGAACTTGCTTGCTGCAGCTGAAGTTCTTGGCTGGGAGATTTTCTAGGCTAACTGAGCTCCCTGGCTGTAGCTGACTCTCTTGTTTGGAGGCTACGCTGCCTTAACTGTTAGTTGTGGAAGAGGGAACAAAAACATAAGCCTCTGGTCTGGCACCAGTTTCTCCCAAGGATGCCTCTGTCGACATCATCATTGTATAATCAGCCCTAACCAAATCAGTCGCTCATTATAAAGCTATTGTGTGAGTCCAATGGGCTTACCTTTCTGCTTAATCTCTCCTTTGATGCTAATGGAAAAACTAATTGGAATCTAATTGGCATTTAGACTCCCCAGACCTGTCTTCACATTTTTAAATGTCACCAGTAAATTTGCTTCAGGGATCTACACACAATCTGCAAGTCCCATCCTCACTGCAGGGGAGACAGAATGGACCAGACCCTCCCTTCCCCCTTTGACTTTTTATCATCTGACCCCTCATGACTGCTCTGACATCCTGGAGAACCTCTTCTCCCCCTGTGGGAGTTTGGTTTCCCATAAAATGGGAAATGCTGGGCACCTCCAGAGCCAATTGATTTCAATAGATGCCCCTTAATTTAATAATAAATATGTATTAATATTTATTAGTTAATATTAATATTTATTAAGTATGTGATGCAGTGGATAGACAAATGGTCTTGAAGTCAGGGAGACCTGAATTCATGCTTTGCCCATCACATGTAGGAGCTGAATGATCCTGGACACATCACTTCACCTCTTAATGCTCTAGGCCTGAAGTGTCAAATTCAAATAGAAGTAGGGGTCACTGGATCAGTCCCTGAAGGTTGTATAATTACTTAGAAAACTACATGTTTATGCATTTCTTTTTTTATTAATCCTGTAATATATCAAAATAAAATGGAACCTATATTTCAATTTGATTCAGGATTATTGTGGACTGAATGTGACTTGTTTGGCCATATTTTTGATACCTCTGCTCTAGGTCACTCTCTGAGACTGAAATTTGGGGAGAAAATACCCACCTGTATGAATAGAGACAATTGGAAGTTCCTATTACTAATAAAATCATGATTCTATCACTTTCCCAGTCATTATCTATTAGTCATGTGCTTGTCATGGCATCAGCTAACTTATCTTATGATCTTTGAAAATGAAGGGCAAATCTTATTATCCATAAGTCAGTCAATGAGCATTTATCAACACAGATACTGTGTTAAAATGGGTGTACAAAGAAAAGCAAAAAAATCAGTTCCTGCCTTCCCAGAGGGCACATTGTAGTTGAAGAGATGACCTATAAATAACTAGTTATAATCAAGATTTCTTGCCCTGTAGATGAAAAGTCATCTCAGAGGCACTGAAAGCAAAGGGAACCAGGATGTTCCTCCAGGAGAATGTGATTCTTGAGCCAAATCTTGAAGGAAGCTACTCTTGAGTCTCTGCCCAAAAGGAGTTTTCCTTCTATTGAGGGAACTGGGACATGGCTTGTCCAGATGGCCTTAGACCCAATAGCAGTGTGAGGATAAGAGGTCTCTCAAAGCATGATCTTCAAAGTGGGAGGGAGGACTCCCTTTCATTTGGGGGAGGCAGACCAGGGAGGGCTTCCCAGTGAACCTTATAACCCCATGATTCTGGGGGTTGGCAACTAAGCTGAAGACAAGGATCTATACCCATGGAAATGAAGAGCATTGGGGAGGCAGCCTGAGTTTGAATCACAGAGATTGGAGAATTTAGTTGGGTTGAAATATAGAGAGTGTGAAGGAAAATGTTATGAAATAAAGCTAGTGAAATGAGTTGGAGCCAGATTATAAGGGGAGAGGGCTAAAAAGATAATTTTATTCCACTGGTAATAGGGAGCCCAAGAAAAATTTTAAGTGGGTAATAGTTAGACCTATACATTAGGAAGATAATTTGGGCATCTGTGTAGAGAATGGACTTTGAATATAGAACTAAAAGGACCTTGAAAGAAATCCAGTCCTACCCCCCCCCCATTTTACAGAGAGGAAAACTGAGGTCCAGAGAGGAATCATGGTCTCAAAAACTGGTAGAGACTTTGGAAACCAAGGGATTCTATTTTCCGACTTCTTTCCAGTCCCATGGCTGGTTCTCTCTATGACTCTTTCCAGATCAGATTACCTGACTGTGTGGCCACGAGCAAGAAGGCATCTGTAAAAAAAGAAGGAATCACAATATCTTCCTCACAGCATTGTTTCCAGGCTCCTGTGAGATAATGTTTAGAAAGCATTTTGTAAGCTTTATCAATTCCATTATAATTACAGATGAGCAAACCGAGGCCAAACTCCCAAGTCCAAGCCCTTGCCACTGCCTCCACATTCTGTAGATGAGAAACATTCTGGGAACAGTTCCCTCTAATGTAAAGACATATGAACTCAAAAAAAAGCCATAAGAGACAAAAGGTCCTGGTTTACTCCCCATTCTTCCTCCCAGAATGTATCAGAGACCTTTCCAAGGTTCAGTCACAGTGCTGGGAGGGGGACCTGATTCATGAAATGATACAATCTAGAGTCATTAAGATTTTGACAGGCTGTAAGGATGAATTGAAATGAGAGAGATGAAATTTCACAGGGGTAAATGTCAAATCATGAATTTAGACTTTTTAAAAAAAAGATTGCATAAATATGATCTGGAGAGACAAGACTTGGCTGCAGTTAATGGGGAAAAAGACTTGGGAATTTTTAACTGACCCCATGGCTTCTAGGAAAAAAATAATCTAATCTGCACCATTATTTCAAAATAGCCAGGATTTCTTTTTCCTTCTCATAGCTCACTCCCACCCTCTACCTTACTCTGGCTTTGGATTCAAAATTGCCTTTGTCAGTCATTATCTGGGTGAACTTGGAAACGTCATCAGTTTCTCCACCTGTAAAATGGGGCAGTTAGGTGACCCAATGGGCCAGGAATCAGAAAGACTCTTCTTGTTGAGTTCAAATCCAGCCTTGGACACTTACAAACTGTGTGACCCTGGACAAGTCACTTTACCTTGTTTCCCTCAATTTTCTCATCTATAAAATGAGCTGGAGAGGGGAATAGCAAACCACTCTGGTATTTTTGCTAAAAAAATTCAGACAGACTTGACTGAAAATAACCAAGCAAAATGAGATTGGATTACAAACCTTCTAAAGGTCCTTCCAGCAGTAAATCTCTAATCCAATGGTGCTAGGAATAAGTGTCTCTGTCACTGATAATCTCATGGAGTAGACAAGTTTTGCAACTAGCCTAAACTAGGGAATTTCCCACGGGTGGCACTGGAGGCAGAGAAAGTATTACAAGGATTCAGGGGATGAAATATTGCTCTCAAGCAACATACTTAGAGAGGGTTTTCCAGACATTTATCCTTTGGAAGGAACATCATAGACAGTTATTTTTTTTAGGGTTTTTTTTTGCAAGGAAGTGGGGTTAAGTGACTTGCCCAAGGCCACACAGCTATCTAATTATTAAGTGTCTGAGGCCAGATTTGAACTCAGGTACTCCTGACTCCAGGGCTGGTGCTCCATCCACTGCACCACCTAGCCACCCCTGACAGTTATCTTTTTTTTAAAAAAAAATTCTGAACTTAAACACCAAATAAAAATGATCACTTCCATGTATATAAAGTATATACATATAGACATAAGTATATGTGTATATTTACATATAATGTATATGAATAGAAAAGAGGATTATATATGAACCAACTCTAATTGTATAGAACTTGCTTTTATTTTTAATATATAATAAATTCAACGCAAAACTTTTAAAGCTATCCTGCTTGTATGTGATTCCTCTAAGCTTTTTTGCCTCAGTTTCCTTTTCTGTAAAATTGGAGTGATAAAAACACCAACCTCCCAAGCATTTTTGTGAGGATAAAATGAGCTAATATTTGTAAAGCACTTTGTAAGTCTTCAAGAAATATAGAATTGGTAATTTTTTTTAATTCAATGATTTCTTTTGAATTCTATCTCTGATTCCCCTATTCCTCTCATCTCCCCCCCTCCCATTAAAAAAAAGAAAAATGAAAACTTGCCTACAAATATGCTGTCAAGGAAAATAAATTCACATATTATCTATATGTGACAAAGTATGCCTCATCCTGTATCTTGAGTCTATCACCTGTCTGTCATCATTCTTCATTTGGTCTTCTGGAAACCATGGCATGTGATTTCCAATCAGCCTTCTTCATTTAGTCTTTCTAAGATTTTTTTTTTTAGGTTTTTGCAAGGCAATGGGGTTAAGTGGCTTGCCCAAGGCCACACAGCTAGGTCATTATTAAGTGTCTGAGGCCAGATTTGGACTCAAGTACTCCTGACTCCAGGGCCAGTGCTCTATCCACTGCGCCACCTAGCTGCCCCCTAAGATGTTTTTCTTTACAAAGCTATTTTTGCTATATTCATTGTTCTCCCAATTGGGCTCACTTCATTCTGCAGAAGTCTTTCTAGGTTTTTCTAAAACTGTCCCCTTCATCATTTCTTTTGCACAAAAAATATTCCATTATATTCATATACCATAGTTTGTCCAACCATTCCCCAAGTGATAAGTATCCCCTTAGTTTCTAATATTTCTCTATGAAAAAAATAACTGCTATAAATTTTTTTGTACATATATGTTTCATTTTCTTCTTTGAGCTCTTTGGGAATAGGTGTTATTAATGGGTCAAAGATATGCCTCAGTGAGTGATTTTGGTAATTGTCTTTCCTTGTTGAATGAGAAATGCTTTCTTCTATTTCTTTGGACAGGTGGCCGGACTGTTCCATGACCCCAGCATTGGCAACCCCATTCATATCTCCATTGTGCGCTTGATCCTATTGGGAAAGGAAGAGGTAATCCATTTAAAGACTCTGAAACCTTCCCTCTTTTGGAAGTAAGGGTATGGGGGGGGCCTGAGTTATCCTAAACCAGAACCCCAAAGTGAAGATTCACTCAGTCTATCTCCTTTCAAACCTGTCCAGGATTGCAGCAAGCAAGTCCCTGAATGGTAGGGTATGAGATACACTGAAAGACTTGTCTGCTCCCAAATCACTTTCCTATTGGTCCAGCATTGCCTGAAATTTCTACCTTGAACTCTTCCTTTGGGTTGATGCATTGCCTCTGGAAAAATCCTGTTCAAATTTCTATCCATTAATGACCTGGCCATGTTGGAAGACCTTGGGATATGGAACAGATGCTTACATGTGATGTGATGAGAAAAGGACCAGTTTTGGAGTCACAGGGACTGAGTTCAAATCCCAATTTTGCCACTTAGTCCTTGAGTGACTAGAATCAAAGTCACTTAACCAGATGAGTTTCCTCATCTGTAAAATAAGGGGGTTGGCATAGATAACCTCAAAGGACTACTCCAACTTTAAGCTGATGAAAGGAAGAGGCAGTTTCTCTTCCTGGGTCTAAACTCTGTGGCCAGGGTCATGAAACTTCTGTGGCCAGGGTCATGAAACTTCAGGGGGAGTCACCTGAAGAAATATAAATAGTATACATGGAATGTCCAGGCTTGTTAGGGTCTTGAGACGAACTGAGGCTATCAGCAAGAACACTGGACTGGGGAGAGAGGAATCTGGGGAGGCATCAGCCAACCACATTCCATATCTGGACCTTTCTGAGCTTTTCTTATGACCCAGGGGAAGAAGGTGCAAATGAACAGCTCCTCTCTTTTCCCAGGAGGATCTCAAGATCACTCATCATGCAGATAATACTCTAAGAAGTTTCTGCAAATGGCAGAAAAGTATTAACATGAAGGGCGACCACCACCCACTGCATCATGATGTGGCAGTTCTGCTGACAAGGTATGGAGTGGGAGTGGGTGCTGATGGTGGGAAACTACTTTTCACTAATAATGACTGTCTTAAATATCCTCTGACCAATGGGGAAATCTAGGCCCTGGACCTTGGAGAGTATAGCAGGAAATCATAATTTTTGCTATTAGGAAACTTACCCTAATAGATGAAGTATATCTAAGCCTCCCAGAGCTCCCAGTCTAATGTGCCCTACCCCCCAGGGAACTTGCACTCTTTTTTTTTTTTAGGTTTTTTTTTACAAGGCAAATGGGGTTAAGTGGCTTGCCCAAGGCCACACAGCTAGGTCATTAATTAAGTGTCTGAGACCGGATTTGAACCCAGGTACTCCTGACTCCAAGGCCGATGCTTTATCCACTACGCCACCTAGCCGCCCCTGAACTTGCACTCTTAATGGGAAAGATGTATGCCTTACCTTCAGAGAGTTTCCATTCTAATGGGGAAGATGTGTACCTTACCCTCAGGAAGTTTCCAGTCTAATGAGGGAGATGTGAATCTTACCCTCAAAGAGCTTCCAGTCTAATGGGGAAGATGTGTGCCTGCTCCACCTTGAATGTGTAGCTGAGAAGGAACAGAGGGCTGTGTCGTGGAAAGGGAGCAGGATGGAGAAGTGAAAAGTGAGGGTATTCGGTATTTGGAGGACTTAAGTGAAAATGCTGAAGCCTCCTTCAATAAACTCAGAAGTTGGAATGGAGATCCTCGGAGATCCCTGGGTTTTAGAGGGGAGACAGAATTAGTTCCTCTTGCACATGTGCTTCAGTTTTTTTCCTCTAGGAGTGGGTAAAGAGTACAATGAGTTTTCCACACTCCCTTACCAAGTTCTCTTCATGGATAGCCGGAAAGCAGAATGAGAGTTAACTTTGAGACTATTAATAATGATGATAATGATAATAATAATAATAATAACTGACACAACACATTTGGTGTTTTACAAAGCTCAACATCTCTGTGAGCTAAGAGGTGGAAGTATGACTATTACCATTTAACAACTGAAGAAACTGAGGCTAAGAGAGGTTAGCCAATTTGCTCATGGTCATATAACTATCAAGTATCCCAGCAGGAACCCAAACTTAGACCTTTCTTTCTGAAAGTCAATGATTTCTTCAGTCTGTCAGCTATGAGTCCCCTGAAGGCTAGGTTTGCTGTCTCCATGTACATTAGGGTCAGGGAATGTCTGACTTGCAGGTTGTATAAGGCTCTAGTGCTGCCACAACATCCACAGGTGGGACTCAAAATTCAATAAATCTAGGAATTTTTTAGGGGTGATTTATTTAAATGTTTGACCAAATATAGCCCTTGAATGATGTTATAAATATCCAAATGGTCCTTGGCAGAAAAAAGTTTCCCCACCCTTGATGTACCTGGTGCCTAACCCCATATGCTGTATATTGTAGGATCTCCTAAATTTTCATCGAATTAAATTGAAGTTCACTGCATTGTCTCTCTTTCTCTCTGTGTCCCAGGAGAGATCTCTGCGCTGCTATGAACCGGCCCTGTGAAACATTGGGCTTATCACACGTATCAGGGATGTGCCAACCCCATAGGAGTTGTAATATCAATGAAGACACTGGTCTCCCTCTGGCCTTCACTGTGGCCCATGAACTTGGACACAGGTATCTACCTCCTGTCTGAAAATGAACATCTTGGGAGATAAATGGAAATATTCCTGAGAATTAGGCTTCCCTATTTCCAACAAGAGATTCCTGATCAACTAGGGCTCGATTAGATGACCTCTGAGCTACCTTATCGTCTCTGAGATCCTGTGATTCTGCTAAATAATAGCTACACCTGCTGAATGTGTAGATAGGTATTGAGAAGTAAATGATCGATAGTTGGATGGACGAAGAAATAGAAGATAGCTAAACACATGGTGGGTGGATAAATGGATGTATGATATACGGATAAATAAATAGAAAAGTAAATAAATAAATAAATAAGTAAATAGACAAATGATGGATAGATGGATGGATGATAGGTAAATAAGCAGAGAGATGGATGGACAGTTGAATGTATGATAGGTAGATGACAAATAGCTGGATAAATAGAAGGATGGCTAGATAATAGATATATAGACATATGGATCTTAGCTATTAATATATATGTAAATATATAAATATTGAAAATAAATACACAGTAGATGAATGGATGGATGCATGGATGGATGGATAAATGAAGAGAGAGAGAGAGAGAGAGAGAGAGAGAGAGAGAGAGAGAGAGAGAGATTATGTGACTCTTTAAGGTTCACAAAGCACTTCACATATCTTTCTTGGTCCTCTATAAATCAAGGTATAATTAGTCCAGTCCAGTCTAGGCCAGATAATTGACCCTAGAAAACAGGAGGTGCTGCCCATGACCCTCTCATAAACTCTCCTTTGTTCTGAGGTTTCCTGTAGATGGTCTATAGAAAAGGAGAGGTCCCATGCCTGTGGATTGGCATTCCCTAGCAAGGTCACTTCTACTGTGATTAGGTTAGAAGGAGGGAAAACAAGGGTGTTTGGCAAATGTCCTTGCTGGCGGATTAGGGTAGCTCTGGGGAAACCACTGACCGGGGAGCTTTCTTTGGTGTTTCTGTTGGAGAATTGGGTTCCTTAAGCTCCATGTCACAAGGTCAGTGGTAGTTTCATCCTTGGCAAGAGCATTCTGCCTTGGGTCTGCCCATATCCAAAAACCCTGGATTCCCACAGTTAGTTGTTATGGGACTCTGACCCTCTGACCCCTTCAGGTTTTCTGAATTCTTCTCCTTCTGCCCCACCTAGATTCCACAAGGGATTCAGTTTCAATACCTATGCACATTAAATATCCCAAATTGACTGTCCAGAGGCTCCAGCCCATTCTGACCCACTGTGACCCACAACACTGAGGTTATTGTGTGGGGTCATGTTCCTCACCTTTCTATCCCCAGATGTCGGGAGAGGGATTCATGTTTTCATTTCACTAAACCCTCTTGAGTCAAAGGTCATGGAATCCCCCTTCAGAGGCATGGGAGTGACCCTTTGGCCCTGGCTTTGTTAGTTCTGCCAAAAGGATATTTTCCAGATGTCATAGGCAAGGAATTTGGAATTTAGATCTAGGGAGGGTCAGAAGGAACCCCAGAGGTCACCCCAGTTTAATCTCCTTATTTTCCATTTGGGGAAAATGAGGCCAGAGAAGATAGGTGACCTGTCCAAGGTCCCACAAGCATCAAAAATGGAAATTGAACCCAGGTCCTTCAACTTAGCATCAGTACTCCTAAAGAAATGAGTGGCCTTGGTCAAGTCACTACTTGAACTAGGGCTTAAACACAGAGCTGAAATGAAATAAGTGGCCTAGTTCATTTACCTGGAAATGGTGAGAACTTTTGTTTTAGACAGGTGATTCAGGGCTGAAATAGATCTGTGAGGTCCCTGGCTGATGGGAATGGTTTTTATTCCTTTTTTCTGAGAAAAGTGGGGTCCTAGAGCACCCTCAAGCAAGTGAACTTCTGGGTTAAACTGTGACAGTTCATGAAATCAGACCCCACCAAGGGGCACTCACTATTGGAGAAACCAGGACTAAAGTGTACTTTTGAATTGGTAGTCAGGAATCCCACTGAACTGGAATGTTAAGGCAGATTGACCACAAGACACTGGACCTTCAAAGAATCAGCTGTCTTCTAGTCTGAGAGCACCCCAATAGACTGGGGATGAATTACAAGCCATTCTTATCTATTCATTAAAGTTGGTCTCCTAAGAGCCTCTTCTTTTTTTAATGTATTTTTATTGTATTTATTTATTCTTGAATTTTACAAGTTTTTCCTCCAATCTTACTTCCCTCCTGCCACCCCCCACAGAAGGCAGTCTGTTAGTCTTTACATTGTTTCCATGGTATGCATTGATCTCAATTGAATGTGTTGAGAGAGAAATCATATCCTTAAGGAAAAAAAATAAAATATAAAAGATAGCAAAATTACACAATAAGATAATAGTCTTTGGTCTTTGTTCGAACTCCACAATTCTTTCTCTGGATACAGAGGTTATTCTCCATTGCAGACAGCCCCAAATTGTCCCTGGTTGTTGCACTGATGGAATGAGAAAGTCCACTAAGGTTGTACAATGTTCTTCTGGTTCTGCTCATCTCACTCAGCATCAGTTCATGCAAATCCTCCCAGGCTTCCTAAGGGCCTTTTCTAGGGAAAATAGCTTACTAGTCTCATTGTGGATACTTGAAGTACTCAAGAGAAATAAGTGCACTGTTAAAAAAAACCTATGATTTTAAACTTTCCCCTTGCCCAGTCTAAGTCATAGAAGCTTTAAAGTAGACTCACAAACCCACGGGAAAGCACAATGGCAAAAGTAGCCACAGCTGGAGACAGCTGTGAATGATGATTCTCTCCATTTGGTGAAGTGATCCCTGGTTCATGGTCTTAGATGACTCCAAATATATAACAGACCAGATTTCTCTATCCTCTTCCTCCATTTATTTCCCCTGTCCCTTCTCACCAAATCTATAGCCTAATGGGAGAAATGGGAGAAAAAGGAGAATTCTCCTCATTGTATAGGAGGGGAAGCAGAGAATTATCTGAGCTTCCTCATCTATAAATGAATACACAGGTGCAGACCCTTATCCATGACCTTCCTAGCAGCAAGAACTATCTTCCCTAAGAATGGATAGCCCTGACAGCTAGTGAGTTCCCCATCCATGAAAGTGTTCAAGGAACGCCTCAATGACCACTTAATAGAGATGATTTCTGCTCAGGTTTGGGTTGGATTAGGTGACCTTGGAAGTCCCTTCCCACTCTGAGGTTTGGTGATTAGGTATGAAATGACTTAATAGATATGAAAGTTGTTTATAAATCATTAATCAACAGATCAGCTACCTACATTATGCCAGCCTTGGGTACTTGATATGGAAATTAACTGAAGTTTCACCTGCCCTCAAGAAGCTTCCATTCTGTTAGGAGATAAAATGCTGCACACATATGAGGGGTTATTATTTTCCTGATTTTTATTTCAGAAAATGACAAGGAAAGGGGAAATATATATATATAGAACGACAGCCAGGCGGTGGAGTTCATTTCCCAACTTTTGCACTCATTTATCTCATTTGATTTTCTCAATATTTCTAGAAGTGCCATTTTGCAGAATAGGAAATGGAAGATATAGAAATCACAGCCTTCAAAATGGGGAGGATTTAAGGACATACTAGTCAATGTTTAACAACCAGCTCTATAGAAATGTACAAACAACACACTGTAAAATTTAACTTTCCAGATGTCATAGGCAAGGAGTTTGGAATCTAGATCGAGAGAGAGTCAGAAGGAACCTCAGAGGTCATCCCAGTTTAATCTCTTTGTTTTCCAGTTGGGGAAAAGGAGACCAGATATCTAATTTATAACATTTACTGATTTCTGAGATGTAAATGTTCACACTGAAAATTTGATGATCAGCTCACTCCTGGAAGAGAACTAGTGGTCCCCTAGTTACATTTTATAGATTTGAAACTAAGACTTAGAGGCATTATCAAGACTAGAACCCAGGTGTCCTGAATCCTCACCCTGTGCTTGTGCCCTCTGAGCAGGTATTTTATAAAAACCTGACGGGTGGCGGTGGTTCCTTGCCCCTACTTCTTTCTCCTACTTTGGTCAACATGTCTGCTGAGTTTCTGTAAAGGGTTGATGTCTACAGATGGGGAGCAGTGCGAGCCGGAGGCCCGGCTGCTCACCCATCCCCTCCCCGGCCTTTGCTCTCAATGCAGTTTTGGGATTCAACATGACGGAAGCGGCAATGACTGCGAGCCCATTGGGAAAAAGCCTTTCATCATGTCTCCACAGCTCCTGTATGACACCTCACCGCTCACCTGGTCCCGCTGCAGCCAGGAGTACGTCACCAGGTTCCTCGAGTAAGTGTATTGAGTCTTCTCAGCCCCTTGGATAGATGGGTTTGTCTGCCTGCAGGGGTGGAGGGCTATTGTAAACCTCAACTGAGGGAGACCCCACTGCTCCCTTTTGATCTGGGAAGGTGAGACCATCACTGATTCCGTTTAGTTTAACAGCTATTTATAAATGACCAACTATGTGTAAGTACTGTGTTGGATATTGGAGATACAGTTAAAAATGAAAGGGCCTTTCCTTAAGAAACTTACCTTGTCCTAGGTAGAGGATAAGATGGGAGAATATATAATCTGAGAGAGCAAAAGAAGAAATAATTGAGAGAGTGGAGAGGGTTTCAGGAAGGGGGAGGTCTCTGAGCTGAGCTTCATGGTAGGTGGGGAGCCTCAGAGGTGGACGAGTTGACAAGGAGGCGCCTTCCATTGTGAGGAGTAGCCTGGCACAGCTGGGGGCACATGTTCCCCCAGGAGGGGGAAAGCCAGCAGATCAGTTTGGTGGAAAGGTATGGTGAGGTGAGTCAAGAAACAGTGAGGAAGTGTTCATTGTGAGCCAGACTATAAGTGCAAGCAGAGAGTACCAGCCTTCCATGAGCCTACATTCTAATGGGGGAAGACAACATGTCAAAGGCAGTGAGAATCTGGAAAGAATGAAGGATGTAGAGCAAGATCTGTCATCCCTATGATGTTCTTGCCCCAATTGTGGAAGGTCTTACATGCCAGACTCAGCAAATCAGGGCAATAGTGAGCCACTGAAGGCTTTTGAGGAAGAGAGTTACATAAAAGGAACATACAGGAATATGAATGGGAATGCCCCAAAAGCAATCCTGCAGTTAGAGGGACTTATGAACCTGACTTCATCTGGAAAATTCTTCTATTCTAATTCACTTAGATAAAATATCAGAGAATTTATGAGCTGATGCAATGTGAGGGAAGCAAAACCTGGAGAACAGTATGGACCCTAACTACAACTATATTAGTGAAAAGAACAATGTCAGCAAAACACAGAATGCTGTGTGATTATTGTTGCCAGGTTTGACTTTTTTTTAGTTTTTGCAAGGCAAATGGGGTTAAGTGGCTTGCTCAAGGCCACACAGCTAGGGAATTATTAAGTGTCTGAGACCAGATTTGAACCCAAGTCCTCCTGATTCCAGGGCCCATGTTCTATCCACTGTGCCACCTAGCCACCCCTTTCCACTTAGCTGTCCCCCAGGTTTGACCTTTAAAGGGATGAAGAACTCTCTGTCTCTGTCTCTTTCTCTTTCCCCTTTCTTTCCTTCATTTCTCTCCCACCTGTCTGTAACTCTCTGTCTCCCGTCCCCCCCTTTCTGACTCTCATTTCTCTTCCACCTGTCTCTCTCTCTCTCTCTCTCTCTCTCTCTCTCTCTGTCTTTCTCCCTCCTCTTCCTCCCTCTCACCTCTCTCTCATCTGTCTTTTCTCTGTGTGTCTTCTCTTTCTCTTCCCCCTCCCATCTCCCCTCCCTTTCCCCCGTCTTTCATTTCTCCTTTTTCTCACATCTCTTCTCTATCTCCCTCTCTCTTTCTCACTTTGTCTGTCTCTGTCTCTGTCCCTCTCTTGTCTCTGAAGAGACGGAAGCTATGGGTGTGGAACACAGCATGTACCCTTAGACCCCATTGATGTGTTGGTTAGTTTTAGTGAATTGCTTTTCTTTCATTCTTTTTAAAAAATAATATTTTCTTTGCAAAGGATGACTTGCTGGGGAGGGAAGACTATATTTGGAAACAAAGGTGATGTAAAAACCAAAGGCCACAATGCAGTTTTTTTCTTTCAAGTCACCAAGGTCCTCCCTGTCTGGGCCTGGATAGTTTTCATTTCTAAGCACTAGAAATGACCTTCCTCAAATGGAGCCTTTCTGAGTGTTTGTTTTCCTTTTCCTTGTAAACATGTCCTAGAAAACACACACCCTTGTGTGGTCTGGACTGTGAGGAGACTGGGGCAGAGAGAAGAGGGGGCAGCCACTTAGACACTCAACAAAACCACTTCCTGCCCTCCCTGTGGGGCAGAACACCCACTGAGAAAGAAGTCTTTGGGGGCCGGGGGCTCAGGGGCCGTCTCTTCCATGGAGCCGTCCTGATTCCCTCCTTCCCTCCACATTATTCCGTAAGAACTTGGAATCTTTCTTGTACTGATTTCTCCGTTTTTTTTTTTTTTCTCCTCAGTAGAATGGAAGCTTCTTAAGGGCCACGATTGGTTCATTCTTGGTATTTCTATCCCAAGGGTACATGGTAGGCATTTAATAAATGTTGATTGATTGATGAAGGGACTTACTTCAAAAATACAGGCCCATTCCTATCTTCTGTCTTGTGCTCATCCTGCCCATGTCCTCCAAGAAAGTCTCCGTGAGGAAGGGGAAGGGTGCTAAACTTTCACTTGTCTTAAAAAATCCAGAAACATATATATATATATATATATATATATATATATATATATATATAGTAGGTGTTATATAAATGTATCTCACTGGATCCTCAAAGGACTCTGGGAGATAGATGCCATTATTATCCCATTTTACAGATAAGGAAATGGAAATGGTTAGAGGTTAAGTGACTTATTCAGGGTCACACAGCTAGGCAGTAGCTGAAGCTGCAGTTGAACTCAGGTCTTCCTGAGTCCAGGTTCAGGGCTCCTAGCTATCTACTAGATGCTGTTCAGTTGTTTCTGACTCTCTGACTCCCTCTGGGGTTTTCTTGGCAAAGACACTGGAGTGGTTTGCCATTCCTTCTCCAGTTCATTTTACAGATGAGGAAACTGAGGCAAGGAGGGTAAAGTGACTTGCCTGGTAAGTGTCTGAGATCAGATTTGAACTCAGCTCCTTCTGACTCTATTCACTGCCCTTCTGAGCTACTCCCTATCTAGATGAAACCTATATATATATATATATTATTTATATTTATATATAAATATATATACATATATATATATATTATAGGAGACAGTGAGAACAGGTTGTAGTCATTCTAGAAGCTGGTACTAATCTCTGCCTAGGGTTCACCTTTAAGAGCCAGAGAAAAAAAGAGAGCTCCAATGGGAGGAATCCCGGAGTTGGAAGGCGACCTCGGCCCTCTACAATTCTGAGATTCTCTGAGTGGTCAGGGGGACATAGCACCCGAGGATGGGAGCCCCTAAGGATGGAGCAGACAGCTGCACCGCAAGAGAGACCGCCCCCCTCACCTTGAATGGAGACCTTCCTGTGTTCAATAACAACACCATCACAGACAGAGTTACTTAGTGGGGGGCGGGGGGGGCAGGGCGGAAAACTCCCAGACGTCTGTGGTCCCCATAGAGAAAAGGAGGATGTGGGTCTAAGATCTTTGGGAAATCCCATCCCCCTGAACAGTTAGGGCTTGTAAGCTCCATCCTCCCCATCCACCCAAGGACACATTCTTCAGTCTCCTGTCCAGCCTCTCAAATCCAGCCTGAGGAGAAGCCCCTGAGCAATGCCCGCCCAGGCTGCTCCCACCCCCTAGTCCTCAAGCCTCTGTGGAATGTTTGTCCTTCTTGGCTCCACTGGGGTGGGGGGAATAAGGAGGGGGAACTCTAAGCCAGCCTGGTCTTTAACAGAGTATCCTGAAAGAAGGCAAATTGGAGGAGGGGAGAAGTAGAGAAAGTAACGCAAAAATCCCCATGGAAAAAAGCAGAAAATGAGAAAAAATTGTCCCTTTTTTTGGCAGTTTGGTTGCCTCTGATTTTATCCTTGTGTTTAAATCCATGATGTTATTTGATGTCTTAGTGTTTGGAATGATTATTTTATAGACAGGGAAACTAAAACCTAGACAACAGAAAATAATGCAAGTTTCTTACAGTGGGAAGCCTGCAGTAATGGTGGGCTTTCCATTTGTCTCTCAGAAGACTTGTATCAAGGGCTTTGGACCAAGACCAGGTAGGGAAGGCCAGTGGAGAAATGACCCGAAACCAAATGGATCCAATCCACAGGATCTCACCAGTCCTTGGACCACATGAGGTCTGGAGTCTCCATCTTCCAGGTTAATGATATCCTCATAACTCTGTACCCAGCACCTAGGCCAATCAACTATCAAGTTTTTACTAAGTTCAATTCAACCTTTATTTAATACCTGCTGCATATAAGGTCCCACTCTCAATGTGGAAGCCCCAAAGAGCTATGTGGGATTCTGGTTTTCAGTATGGATAATAGATGACTCCTGAGAGCCAGTCCAGCTTTGAAATTCCATGGTACACCCCAGGCCTTGTTTTCAAGGAGATCACTTTTTTTTTGCAAGGCAATGAGGTTAAGTGACTTGCCCAAGGCCACACAGCTAGGTAATTATTAAGTGTCTGAGACTGTATTTGAACTCAGGTCCTCCTGACTCCAGGGCCAGTGTTCTCTCCACTGTGCCATCTAGCCACCCGAGGAGATCACTTTCTAATAGAGAATGAAAAGTGAAATCTAGGCAATTGATGATGATGGTGATGATGATGATGATGATGATGTGATGCTGATGATGATAAATGAAGATAACATCAGAGAGGTGGGGTGGGGAAAAGACAGAAATTTGAAGATGGGGAGGGACCACTCTCTCCTGAATGAATATGTCAAGGAAGACTCTTTGGATAGGGTGGGCAAAGGAGGAAGGGAAGGTTCCCGAGAGGTAGATACCCAGGTATCTTCAGACATAAGGAATGGTACCACCAAATACAATGACATTACTACAAAGTGCTTTCAGTATTGTGACAAATATTATTATCCCCATTCTCTAGATGGGAAACCTGAGGTTCAACAAAATGAAATGACTTGTTTGGGGTACACAGTGAAGGGCTCCCATTATAAGTCCAATGCTTGTTAACGAAGGCGGAGGGATGGGAGAAGGCAGGACCAGAACCTGGAAAAGTCTCTTCTACTGGGATATAGCTGGGGCAGGGGAGTTGATCAGTCATCAAGGATTTATTTATTAAGCATTTATTTTGTGCCAATCACTTTGCTTAGGTTCTGGGATCCAATGTCTAAATAGGGAACTAGGCCTGCCCTCAGGGAGCTTATCTATTACACGGCTTTAATACCACCTTATGTATAATCTGCCCTTTTTGGTAGGGCACCTAGGATGACCCCCATTTTACAGAGTGGGAAACTGAGGCTCCCAGAAGTTTTTGTGACTTACCCATAGTCACACAGAGTTATTTAGTATCGAAGGCAAAATTTTCCAGTTGGAATGATAACTTCAGTCCAGATTGTGCAGGGCTGAGTTTGACCTGTATTCTTCAGGCTGAGAGGAGTGACTGATTGGAGTTTTGGCCTCAAGGAAGAGATAGGATGAAGCAATACTTTAGGGAGGTTAACCTGCCAGTCCTCATAGGACTTTAGGATCTAGAGATAGGATTCAGAGGTACCAAAGCCCTTGGGATGAATTTTGGAGAAAACACATCTGACTCTCAGCCTTGGCCCCTCAGCTTCATTGAGGCCCCAAGGGAAGGTCATCCAAGTAGTAAATAGCCGAGAGAGGGACATCAGATTTCAAATCCTGTGTTGTACAGATTGGAACAGAAGAATGTGTATGTTGGGGTTAGTCCCTGGAGGCAAGGGAGGTTGGTTAAAGGATTTATTAATCAGATCTTGGATTAGTCCTAAATTACCAATTTCCTTTGCTGATAAAACTGTAGGTGATTTTCCTCCCAAAGCTTCCAGAGTCCTGGCAAGCCACTGTGTGTGTGTGGGGAGTGGAACCTCAATAAATCTGGGGAACCACAGCCAATATCCAGACAGATTTTCTCCAAAGTTCATCCTGTGGACTTTGGTACATTTCTCTTGGTATCATTTCTCTATCATCATGGAGTATCTCTCTCTCTCTAATAGCATCGTTACCTTAAAGATGGGGGACTCAAACTCGCTGTAGTTGTTGGTTTTAGGGTTGTTTCATTTACGCTTTTTCTTTCATCTTTTACCCAGTTGCTTTTCTTGATGATTGTGCCTTCCCACTTCAATCGAATCTTTGTCACAAAGAAACATTACTCAGAAGCAAAAACATTAGTAAATAAATTAATAAAAAGAAAGAAAGAAAAAGAAAAGAAAACTCTCAACATTTTGACCCTCTGTAAGTTGGTGTATGCCTCATTCTATATGGCATCTCACCACTCCTCTGCTGAAATGGGTAGCATACTTTAGCACAGATACTCTGAACCTGTGGTTCCAGACTAGGCATTGTAATGATCAGTGGTTTTCATTGCTGTTTTCCTTTATGTTATTCTAATCATCCTGTGCTTTTTTCTCCTGGTCCTGCTTACTTCACTCTGTATCTGTTCATAAACTCTTCCCAAGTTTTGTTGTTATTATTATTATTATTGTTTTATTGTTGCTTCTCTCATTTTCTTACATTCTTGTCACATTGCTAATAAGGCTCAAGATGAATAGAGACAGTAAACTGCCCCTGGAAAGTTCATGTTAAGTGGACCACTAGGATTCTGACCTGGGGAGCTTAAAGAATGGGCAGAGTCATTGCTAAGCACCCGACCATGGTGATAGATGGAGTGAGAGGAGGGCAGGGTTCAGATGTTCAGAAATGACCTAGAATGGATTTTGCTCATCATAGGCTAATGAGTTGGACAGCAAAGGACATTATTGAGATCATTAGAAAACACTTAGAAAGGGAAGCAACAACCACCAGCATTTTTGGCTTTGTTAAGAACAAGTTGTGCTAGGTACATCTCATTTCCCTTTTCTCTTAGAGTCCAAGATTACTAGGCTAATAGACTGGGAAAACTTATGGATAGAATGTAGCTAGACTTTAGCCATGTGTGTAGCAAAAACGAAGGGACGTGGGGTTAGGTGACAGCCCAGTTGGGGAGATTCAGATCTGCTCTCACCCTACTACTCTGAAGGAGGTTGATTTTTCTCTAATCTCAGAAGCTAAGCAGGGTCAGGCCTGGTTAATACTTGGATGGGAGAGATTCAGACCTGAACGAATGAATGGCCACAGCCAGATTATGGTTATTAATCATTCCTTGAATGGAGGTCTCCTGTGAAGATTTTCTTCATGGCTCATTTCTCATGACTTGCTAAAGGGATGGATGGCATGCTTGGAAAAAAGCTTATAAATAGTTTGAAGCTGATAAGACAGCTAACACGTTGTATAAGACTCAGTATTCAAGAAACTCTAACTAGAACATTGTGCAACAGCTAATAAGAGAATGATGATAATAATAATAAAAATAACAGGTTATATTTATATAGTATCTACTATTAGCCAGACTGCATGTACATATTGTCTCATTTGATCCTCTCAACAACCCGGGAAGTACTTGCTATCATTATCTCCACTTTACAGATGAGGAAAATGAGGCAAACAGAAGTTATATGACCTGCTTAAGGCCACTTTACTTATAAGTCTGAGACCATATTTGAACGCAGATCTTCCTAACTCCAGGCCCAGCCCTATATCCACAGTACCACCGAGCTGACCAAGATGCCATACAGGAAGAATAAATATAAAGTCTTAGATGGGTTCAAAATAACATGGGATAGGATTGGCTAAACAGCAGTTCATTGAAAAAGATGTGGGAGCTTTCAGGGTAATGCAAGCTCAATATTAGTCAATCATATGAAAACCAGAAGATAATGCAACCTAAGACAATATTGAGATATATCCATTTTTTGAATGATTTCCAGTCACCAGGGGTAAAATACGACCCCTCTATATTCTACCCTGGTGAGTCCAGTTCTGAAGAATTTTGTTGAATCCTGGGTGCCACATTTTTTGGAAGGAAATTAATAAACCAATGAGCACCCAGAGGAGGGTAACTAAGATAGCCAAATCCTTGAGATGATATCATAGAAACAGTTGAATTAACTTGCCATGTATTTCCTGGTTAGGAGGACACTTAGGGAGATGTAAACGCCTTCAAGTATTTGTAGGACATTCTCTGGGAAGAGGGATTTCATTTGTTTTTCTTGGCCCTAGAGGGCAGAGTTAAGAACAATGAGTGGAAGTCCAAGGGAAGCAAATTTAGGCTTGATAGAAGGAAAAACATCCTTCCAATTAAAGGTATCACAAAATGGAGTGGGCTGTCTCAGAGGGAGGGAAGCATGTAAGTATAGGCAGGATGGTCATTTATTGGGTCATGTTGAGTTATGGTGGAGAGGGGATTGTCGCTTGGATATGGTTTGAATTGGATGACCTTTGAGAATCCTTTGTAACCTGCCATTTTGTCCTCTTCTCTTTTTCACTTTGTCCTAAATCCCATTTTCACTGTGGTCCCCTCCCTCCACCCAGTTATCTTCCTCAGAGTCACTATTGATTCTTAATGACTCTCACTCTGCACATCTGGTCATTTCTAAGACATCTCTTGCATCAGTTAATTAACCAATTAAGAAGCATTTGTTAATCTCCTGCTTATTGTAGTTCAATTGTTTTTAGTCATGTCTCAGTCTTTTTGGCCCCATTTGGGGTTTTCTTGGTAAAGATGCTGGAGTTGGTTTGCTATGTCCTTCTGCAGCTCATTTTCAGATGAGTAAACTAAGGCAAACATGCTAAAGTGATTTTCCCAAGGTCACCCAGCTAAGAAGTATCCCAGGTCAAATTTGAACTCAGATCTTCCTGACTCCAAGTCCAGCATTCTATGTTCTTAGTCATCTAGATGCCCATATGAATTCATCAGTTAATTAAGCAGATGAAAATACAAAAATACAAAGAATTAGCCCCCAACTCCCATTGAATTTAAATTTCAATTCATTGCTTCCTTCCCCATCTATCTGCTCTTGGAAATACAAAAGTACTGGGTGTGTTGAGGAAAGATATGTGATTTCTCTCACATCTAAATTCCTATGGCCTGGGTCCAAGATCCCTCGGTGAATTAATAACAGAGCCAGGTTTTGAATGAAAGCTCCCTGATCCCTTCAGTGTTTCTTTTAAACAATTGATGTTCTGGTAAGATACCTCATTGCATGTGCCAACAACAGCAACATTTGGGCCCTAAGGCTTTGGGCCAAGCAAGGAAAATCAAGGTTTGCAAAGGCTTTTGCTATAGATTGGCATCTCAAATTCACTGTTATCTAAAACATAACTTACTTAGCATCTTTCCTAAGTTCTCTCTTTTCTCAAACTTCCCAGGGCACCCCACCCTTCCGGTTATCCAGATTCATAATTCCAGAGTCTCTCTCTCACACCCCAAATCCAATTCATTGGCACATCTGGTGGATGCTACTTCCAAATCTTTTGTGTCCATCCTTTTCTCTCCTCTAATTAGAGAATTACCATGCTTATTCTGCCTTCTATTCCCAAGTCACTTACACAACTTTTTTATGATGACATTTCAGTATACAAAAATAAGCAAAATAAAACCCAAAAAGGATTGTATATGAAATTGAACTTATGTGTAGTTACTAAAAATTGCATATTTAGGTTGTTGCAAGAACCCCTTGAAATTTTTTCCTCTCTATCTTTTAAATGTTTATTGATACGCCTTTCTATCTTTTTCTGTGTATCTCTATCATGAGTCATTAACTTCCCCCTATACTCACAACCCCTCATGTCAAATAAAAGTCCTCCCTTATAACAAAAAAGTATAATTAAACAAAGTATAGCAGCCCAGCGACTGTGCATGTAAATATGCACACCATTCTGCACCTCTCTGCTCCATCATCTCTCTGCCAAACTGTAGCAAGTTTCCATCATCATCTCTTTTCTGAATTCACGGATTGGTTACTGTATGGAGAACAGAATTGTTTCATTTGACATTTTTGTGGCTGTCGTAGAAACTGTAGCTCTCTTCCATCTGTGTCCATTCTTACAAGTCTTCCCAGGTTTCTCTGAATTCATCCGGCTTCTCATTTCTGGTGGCAGCATCCTAGATCACAACCTATATCGTGGTTTGTTCATTCAGTCCCCAGTTGCTGGGCACCCATTTTGATTACGATTCTTTGCTACTACGTATTCTCCTGTACACAGGGGTCAAGATACTTTTCTCACAATAACCTTTGGAACTGAATAATGTAAGGTATTTTTTTTTTATCACCGATGTACAAATGAGGAAAGTGAAGCTCAAGTGAACCAAATGCCTTACCTAGAATTGCGTCAACTAATCAGGGTAAGCATGAGGATGGACAATCTTCTTGGGTCCCTTCCTACTCAGTGGTTCTACCTCCCGCTTCTCCCAGAGGTCAATTCAGTCGCTAAAGATTCAGTGTCCTGTCTAATCCAAGTTCATGCCACAATTTGGCCTCATTTCTTATTATTTGTCATTACACTATTATTATTATCATTATTTTGACATTGTGATGCCATTTTGGTCCTCTTCAACCACGAAGGGCAACAACCATTATTATTAAAATTCTGGACTAGTCTGGTGATTTCCTTGCTATAAGGCACTACCATGGAGAAAAATCCCTTCACCAATGCAGATTCATATCTGTTCTGCATATTATATCTTTGAGAGCCATATGGGAAGAACATAAGACTTTTCCTGGGTACACTACATCAGAGGAAAGAATTTGAAGCCAGGGCTTCCTGACTCTTAAATAAGCTCTTACTTAGTAAAGCACGATGCCTTTCTCCTTATGATTTCTTGTTATTCTTTTGAATAATAATGCATAAATTAATATTTTATTGAAGCCATTTCTCTTTTTTATATCTGTTAGTACCCACTAATTCACTCCCCTCTCCATCCCCCAGTAGAGTTCCTCCCTTGTAACAAGCTATAGTCAAACAAAAAAAAAATTAACCCTTTGATCAGGTCATGATTTCAGAAGGATGAGGAAGGATACTCCCCATATCTTGGCAGAGGGGCCATAGACACCTGTTATAGGATGAGGCATATATGTAAAGAGGGTTTACAAATTGCTCTTCTCATAACAAACTTGTAGAACAGGTGATGCAAATATTACCATGGCCATTTTACAAATGAAGAAACTGAGGTTCAGAGATACTGTGACTTGCTCATTGGTTATCAAAAACTTTTGGACTTGGGATGGGTATTCTTGGGATGGAGATTCTCCTAACTCTCAAGTCCAAAGTCCTTTGCCCAAATCATCAGCTATTCTTCCCCTTTATATAATGGGTCAGATGCATAAAGCCTTCCTTGCAGGCACCATTCCTAAACTGAGGCAACAGCGTGTGGATGTCCTTATATTCACCATTCCCTGCTTTCCTCCTCTCCACCTATGTTTGCATGAGCTGACCAAGGAACTTGAAATACTCAACCAGTTAGAAAACTAAGAGGAATCCCATCGAACTGACCTTCAACACACCAGCAACCTATCAACTTGCAAATTACCCTAGGAGTAACCTGATGAACAGTAGAGTCATTTGTTCCTGTCCTCAGATATTCCCCCCACCCCCACACACCTAGATAGTCCTAACAGCAAAAAGGAGCTGGGAAAAACAATCAGATTATTGCATTCCAATTCCTGTTTCAATTTGTACCCTCCCACCCCACCACGGATGCTTTTTGTCTGTGGACCAAAAGAATTCGATAGATTCTTTTGCAGGAAGTTCAATCCATCCCTGGATGGGTTTGCCTTTGGTCCAAAAGCTGTTGACTTTGGAAGTTTCTCTGGGGGGGGTCCTTATGCTGCACTGTCCTGGTGGGGATCCTGATGGATGGTGTCTATTGACTCCTCCCAGGGACATAGAGCAGAAGAGGAGGAAAGTGAACTCTAGGTGGAGGGAGGAGAAGAGCCAGCCAGAACCCCTGATGTGACTTCTGGCCAGCTCTTGGTGGGATCATTGGTAAAGCAAGGCCACCCAGATATGCAGCTTCCCATGGTTTCCTCCAGCTTTCTAACCTATAGCCTCCCAGCTGTCGATGGAATGAATAGTATTAATATTCATCACATAATAGAAAGAATCCCTTATGTGAGCTGAATGCTTTTAACATTCATCATTTCATTCCATCCTTCCCCAACCCTGTGAGGCACCAAAACCTTGAGGATATTCCAAGTACAGGGAATCTGGCTTCATGCCTACATTCAAAGCCTCTGCAGACATGTCGCTACCTAGCTGTGCAGATCTTGGACAAAAGGCTACCTCATCTATAACACTGAATTCAGATTTCTTTGAGTTCTAAAATTTTTTACCTACTGATCCATCAGTCATAAGCTGTCTGAGGTTTTATTTCCCAGCTCCTTAGTATATGCTTTGTTCCTCAGTTGACTATACCCCCAGATACCCTACCCTTCCTGCTATTGGGTCTATGGTTCCCTCCCCCCATGATCCTCTTCCTAAAAGTCCCACTGAACTCATAGCTTCATCTCATCCAGGAAGTCTCCCCTGACCGCCGTAGTCCAGAAGTATCTCTCCTTCCTCTGAATTCCTCTAGTAATTAGGCTGGAGTATTCCGTTAGCTCTTGCTGATGGTCCAGATGGTTCCTGCCCATTGGTCCCTACTCCTTGAGCAGACCCTGGGAGTGACTGTGTCTTCTTTTCCACTTCTCCCTCCTACAGTGCTTAAAATGGCCAGGGCGCACTTGCTCAGTACATCTTTTTTGACCGACTAATGGAAGAAAATCTCCTTATAACCAAACAATTTGACAGAGATTAGAATTTTTTATTGAACAACAGATAAAAAAGCAAAAGGTGATGTAGTATAATGAATAGAGTGCCAAGTCTGGGGTCAGGAAAACCTGGCTGGATTCAAGTCAGATACTTTTTCACTTGCGGCCTGAGCTGAGCCTGAGATTCCACACCTTTAAAATGACTTGATTGTCTCTGAGGTCCCTTCTAGCTCCTGTCCCACATTTCTGAGATTGAAACTAAAAGTAGCTTTTGAGATCATCCTGGACCAAGGGGTCTTAACCTCATGGGCCCCAAGGGCTTCGCTGGCAAGAGCCTGGGGGAATCTATTCCAAAATCCTTCTCAAGAATAATAGGTTCTTTAAAAGTTTATAATAAGAGGAAATGGTAAATTTTGGTTAGAGATAAATGAAAATAAAAATATATGAGTTTTTTCCATCCAAGTTTACAGACCCCCTGAAATCTTAAGAACCACTGAGAAAGTCCATCTCCCCCCCCCCCCAGCTTCTGGCCCATTTTATTTGTCATACTCCAAAATTTGTTCCTCCTCCCAAGGAGCTTATGTTCTAGGAGAGGAGTTGGTAGGAGGCTGGGTCACTGAGAAGATAAGCTATACACAGGTGAATGAATGTACTGGGGTTATGACTACAAAGGGGAGATTCAGGAAATGTGCTCACTGAATATCCAGTGAGAGGGAAAAGACTTTGGGGGGATGTAAGGAAGAATCAGGGGGGATTTTATGGAGGAGGCATCTGGGATGAGCCTTTGGACTCCATATGGAATGCTACTATGCCAACCAATGTCCAATGCTGACCCAGACCTCTCTCAGTTAGGCCTCTTCACAGATACGGTCACTGGACTTCTTTCAAGCTAGTATCTGATAGAAGCAAATTCTAACCCAATCAAACTATTGGGACAGTCCTTGGGATGGTCGTCATCCTAGGATTTAGAATGCGTGAAACTTCAGGGGTCTTTCTAGCCCAGTCCCCTCACTTTTACAAACAAAGTGAAATCCAGGGGGACCTTATTTTGCCCAAGGTTACCCAACTAGTGCTGTCAGAACTTTGACTCCAAATCCAGCCCCCCTTTCCACCATACACTCTGTCCCTGGGCCACCATGAATCAGTATTTAGTGAGGGCATCCTCTGGTGTATGTGAATCCTTAAAATGATATGTAGATGTGCTATTATTATAATTGTCACTTGTTGTTTATGGAACCTGTGCTCAGGGCTGGGAAGGACATGAAAGAAGTTGAAGACCCTTGGGCCCCTGCCTTCCAGAGACTGATAGTTTAGTTGGAGAGACAAGACACTTGTGTCTATAAAGGGAACTAACAAGGTATGTGTTCAGGGCCAGCAGATGAAGACCCCTAGGTGTGGAATCAGGAGACCTGGATTCAAATCTCAACCATGTTTCTTGATAGGTAGGTTGAATCACATTGTCTTTCTGAAACTCCATAAAATGAGGATAATACCACTGTCCTCATTAATGCATAGGAATAGATTCCTCAGCCCCTAAATTGGAAAGGATTCCAGTGGCCCACACAGACCAGAATCCCTCCTCCTCCTCACACTATCCCAGGCAAGTGAAGACCTTCAGGAAAAAGGAACTTAATATCTGCAGGTGGTCATTCTATATAATGGGCAGTGCTAGACTCATATTCAAGAAGACCTGAATTCAAATCCTCCCTCAGATTAGCTATGGAAGCCCAAGCCAGTTACTACATCAACCTGGGCCTCAGTTTCTTCATCTGTAAAATGAGAATGTTGTCCTTGATGGTCTTGAAGTCCTCCTACAGTTGTAAGTCTATAATCCTGTGACCTCCCAAGGCAGCCCACTGGCCTTTTGATTGACTCTCATGATTGTAAAACTATTCAGTACTGAGTTGAACTTGGCCTCTCTGAAGCCTAATCCACTGCTCCTGGTTCTTCTTTCTGGCGTCAAGCAGAACTGTCTCATCCCTCTCATCCCTCATTTCAGCCCTTGTAATAATTGAGCACTAAATATTATTCTTTCCATTTCCCCTGGAGTGTCTCCTTCACTATAATAACAGTGTGTGCTTACATAGGGGGCTGTTTAAAGTTTGTAAAGCACATTACATTACTTTATTTCAATAACTCTTCATAACAACCATAGATGGAAGTATGATCCCCATTTTACAGATAAGGAAACTGAGGCAGACAGAGGTTAAAGTGACTTGCCCAGAGGCACAAAGCTAGCCATGAATCTGAACTCAGATCTTTACTCCAGGTCCAGTGCTCTCTATTCACTGGGCCACCTACCTGTCTCACCCATTTCAGTTAACTACATTTGTCTTCTCCAGGCTCTTCTAGTCCCTTCACCATTCTTGTGACCCATCTTAGGAAGCCTTTTGGTCCATTCAGATGTCCTTCCTACAACATGGTGGCCAGAACTAAACCCAGTCCCCCAGGCATGGAAACAGAGAAGGGAACAGTGAGATGGTCACTTCCTTTCTTCTGGAAGCTGGGCCTCTGTTAACACAGTCTCAGGTACTCGGTTTTCTGGCTCCTGGGAGGACCCTACCATTCTGCCATCTTCATGTGTCTGTGCTAATGACCTCACATTTCTTAGAGCCATCATGGAGGCTTGGCCATGGTGGTGTCCTGTGGAAAGAGACAGAGGCTCTAACCTTCATCCTGACTAATACTTACAATCTCTGTGAGCTTGGCCAAATCACCTCCCCCTGTTTGGGCCTCAACTATGAAAGAAGGAAAATTCAGCTTCTGAGGATTGTTCCAGCTGTAATTCTTGTTCTTGGTTGGTGGGATGTTCCAAAGAGATAATATATGTTAAGTTACGGCTCTAAAGCCCTGTATAAATATCTGCAATTATTATCATTATTATTATTATCATCTGTGCTACAAGAATTCTGGTGGGGGGAGGAAGCGAGTATGGTCTTGAGAGGGGGTTGGGTTTAGGGGTGGGAGGTCTGCAGCAGAGGGGCTGCTAAGGTTACCGCTGCCTCCCCTACTATCTGCCTGGGCAGGTGGCCACCTAACATGTCCACTTATCGGGCCAACCCTTCAATTCCCAGCAGCTCCAGCTGCCTGCTGCCCTTAGCCGAGGGTGAACAGCATGGGGAGTACCGAGGCTCTGGCGCTGCTGGGCAGCTGTTTTCCTTCCTCTCTGTTTGTACTGGAGGGAGAACTTGGGAGCTGGCCAAGGCAGCTGGATTTTCCAAGTCCTATTGCAGGGCCATCTCACTTCTCAAACCACTTCATGGGACAGTGGGGCTAGGTTATAATTAGATGGAGTAACCAGTTAAGTAGAAAGAGATGAGCAATTCAGGGCCCTAGACTGCGGGGTAGAGAAATGCTTGGCATCAGTCTGTAGGAAGAAAGCAGGGGGGTGTGGGCTGGGAGGAGGGCTGGGGCTGGGTGAGATTAGAAGCTGTTTAGGGGAAAACAAGCCAGGATGTGACATTTCCCCAAAAAAGTGACTTTTCTCTTTCTAAACAGAGGGGTAGGAGAATGGAAGGAATCCTAGCGAGTTCCCTATCCCATCAACCATCTTGCCAATAGGAAATTGAGGTCAAGAGAGACAGTGACTTTTTCTCAGTCATATAGTAAATTAGTGGTAGAATGAGGATGATACCTCAGACCACTTTCAGACCCTTGCACTCCAGACTTTTATCACCATAGCAGCTGTTGGGCTCAAAACTGAATCCAGAAAAGGGGAAACTGAGGCAGAGAACTATTCAATCACTTGGTCATGATCACTACCAAGGCAGTGAGGGTCAGCCGTGGTATTTCCAAGGCTCCCTGTATTTTAGCTCTTCCCCAAAGGGAAGATGTTTCTGTTCATTCCCATTTCCTTGACTTGGTTCTCTCTTCTGGTCTCTGAATCATCATCCCTTCCTCTTGGAGAATCATTTAAAGATGTCACATTTTTTTCATTTAATCTTCTCTGGAATCCTGGGATACAGGTATAGCAAGGAGAGAATGATTCTGACCATTTTGCAGATGAGGAAACGAAGATTCAAGGAGGGCAGGTCCAAGTGAGCCCCAGAACAAGAACTAGAACCCCAAATTCTTTACTGGCTTGAACTGTGTCTAAACCATCCACAATTAGGGGCCGGAGTGGTCCCCTAATTGTTCATACTTCTAGCTCCTTTCCTCTCCCTCCCCATTGGTCTCTAAATATCTCAGGAAATGGGGGTGGAGATGGCAGCCTCATCCCCCTAAGGCTCTGCATGGAGAGTCGGGGGTGGGGAGGGAGAGGCCCGAGAAAGGGTCTCCTTTGGGGAATGTACACATTCATCCCCTCACACCTCTGGGTGAATGACTCTCCTAGATTCAGAAGCATGGAATGTTTGAACAGAAATGGACCTTAAATATATAAGATTTAGGCCTAGAAGGATCTTAAAGTCATCTCAAATAAGGTTCCAATGAGCTCATATTGGTGAAGGGCTTAGCCCAGTGACTGGTAAACTTCAGAAATACTTATTGCTGTCCTTTCTCTCCCCCATCTAGACCAGCCCCTTCATATCAGAGGCTTGTTAGATTTGGGGTCTGGAGAACCTGCCTTCAAATCCCAGGTCTGACAATTACTAGCGTTAGACTCATGGCTAAGTCACTTAAAACCTTCTGAACCTCAGTTGGTAACTTTGTAAAATGGGTATAATGATGCCTGTGGTGTCTGTCTCTTTCTCTCTCTCTGGGAATTGTGAGATCATAGAACTGAAAGGAACCTTAGAGATACTCTCTAGAGTTGTAGGAACTGGGTTCAAATTTTACTTCTGATTTGCGTTGATTGATTTTGTCACTCAAAGCTCTGTGGGTCTGATTTCTTTATATGCAAAATGAGGGGGTTGGACCTGAACCCCCTCCAGGTCTAAATCTATGATACTGTGATCTAGTCCCAGGGTCTTCCCCCTCGCTTGACAGATAAGGAGGAGTCTGAGGTCTGGAAGGTGAAAGGGATTTGCCCAAGATCAGACAGAGAGATCATAGAAGAGACAGGTTTCAAACTCGGGCCCTCTGAATCCAAATTCAACATTCTTTCCTCAGATAAGACAATAATAAAACCCTACATCAGTGTGAAATATGATTAGGTTGCTACAACTGAGGACCTCCAAAGATCCTAAGGCTGCAGCAGGTACATGACTCAGTCAGGATTTGAACTCTTGGTCTCAGAACTCAGGATCCCAGGGTTTTTTTGGTTATAGACAGATTGGGAAACTGAGGCTGGGTAAGAGGAAATATCTTGTCTGTTTTCTCATAGCTAGTTAGCAGTCGACTTGAACTCTCGACTCAATGGATAAGAATACCAGGGCAGGAGTCAAGAAGTCCTGAGTTCAAATTTGACCTCAGACACTTACTAGTTGTATGACCTTGGACAAGTCACTTATCATCTATCTGCTTTAGGTTTTTCAGCTGTAAAATGGGTTGTAAAATCATATTTTTAATGCGCCCGGCACATTAAAGGTAGTAGATACTTGTGCCCAGAGATAGTAGAACTTGTGCCCAGAGATGGCGGGGCAGATGTTGAGGCTTGAGTTTCAGGCTCCCCTCCTTGGAGGCCTGACCAGCTTCTTATCTAGAGCCTGGTGCTCAGTGTTTTTGGTGCCTCTCAGTGGGAAGCCCTAGGGGGCCTCCTCGAAGGACTGCAGCCCCCAAACATGGAAAGGGAGGAAATGGGAGGTTATCCAAGATAACCCTGGGGCAAATGCTTTACTTATATGGGAACTGAATCAATGTTTGGATGCCAGACATGGCAGCCTGGGGCCAGGGTGAGCTGCCTTTCTACAACACTCTCCCTTTCTGGCTCTGGGCCTCCCAGACTGGCAGCCAAGACAATTACCTGGGTAATGTAGGTGAAGGGTCTGGGGCTCGGATTACCAAGTGTTGCCAGCTTGCCTTCCCCAACCCTCTGCTGGGCCTCTGAGACTGGGGAAAGAAAGTACAATTGGCCCCACAAGGCCAGATATTCAACTATCTCAGTCAAACATAGCCAGCTGGGCTGACCACAGACCTTTTCTTCATCTCCTGGGAGGAGGGTCTCTCCTTTGCCTAGAATATAGCTCTCTGTAGGATCAAATTGACATATTCAGAATGGATGCTGGGACTAGAAAACAGAGACCTTGGACCAGTCACTTTCTTTTTACCGTCCGTAAAATGGGGTTATTGAACAAAATTCAGTTTCATGTCACAGGAAGCACCTACTATGCGCAATCATTGAGAAGTATCTCGCAAGCATTGAGTTAGGGAAAAATTTACCACGAGGCTTCTACAAAGAGCATACATTCTAGCAAGAGAGACAACGTGTGTTCAAAATAAATCCACAACACTGAGCTTGTGATCCTGGGGCTGCGGAGAGGAAACCAAAGTGAATCCCTGCCTGCCCCCACGAAGCTTGCATTCTATCTAGTGAGACAATATAGGCACCTAAGTTTCTATGAGATGTGCCTTGGATCCTTCCTGAGATTTCATTGGCACAGGACCCCCCCCCCCTCCGCCCCCCACCCCAGGAGCCTTTACCAATGTGGTCCAGCTCCTCTCTTGAATTCATAGCCAAGTTAAGTCACCTCTCCAGGTCCCACAGCCAGAATGAATCAGAGGTGGGTCTTAAACCTTGGCCTTTGTCACTCTGAGGCAAACAATGTCCTGTTACCAATTAAGAAACATCCACAATAAACATGAGGTAATTTCTAGGGGGGGAAGAAAGTATCTGGGAAGAGTAAGAACAATCTTATGTAGAAAGAGGTGTCAGAAGCTTTGAAAGAAAGGAGGGGTTCTGAGGAGAGGTGTGTGGAAGGACTTCATCGAGGTAGGGGGGACAGCCAGGGTGCAAAGGTATGGAGACTGGAGATGAACATCATCTGAAAGAAACAACAAAAAGACCAGTTTGGCTGGAGGAGGTGTAAGTAAAGGGGAATAGTGTTTAAAAAGGCTGTTTGAGGTTGGGAAAAACCTTTTAAAAACAAAATAAAGGAGTGTGTAATAGGAGGCACTAGAGTTTATTAGTGTTGGGATGTGGGGCGGGGCATTGATCTGACCTGTGCTGTAGGAATGTCACTTTAGCAGCTATGGAGAGGTTTGAGGAGGAGGGAGTACAAGGCATTTTTCTAGGTTAAGGGGATACAGACCCTAAAGAAATGAAACTTCTCCTTTCCTCAAGGAGTTTACACTCAGTTAAGGGACACAATCTATTCACTTATAAGCTAAATACACAAGATGTTCAGTTGCTTTTCAGTTGTATCCAACTCTTCATGACCCCAGCTAGAGTTTTCTTGTTAAAAACCACTGGTCTGGTTTGGCATTTCTTTCTCTAGCTCATATTACAGATGAGGAAACTGAGACAAATAGGAGGAAGTGATTTGTCCAGGGTCAAATAGTCATTAAGTGTCTGAGGTTGGATTTGAACTCAGGATTTCCTGACTCCAGGTCTACTCTCTCAATTTCACCCACCTAGCAAATCCAAAGCATAAGGATTTATTGATCCCTCCACCTCCAACTGCATCAGTAGCAAACATCCACCCAGGGCTTCCTGATTCTACCTAAACATACACTGCTCCAGAGGTGTCAAACACACAGACCGATCTCATCCTGGCCCACCGAGGCTCCTGAGAGCAGCCCAAACCAGATTAAATCATAAGTAGGAAATAGCAAAATACAATAACAATACAAATAAAGCATAGCTACTGCTTATAGGTAGTTGTCTAACTTAACACGTGACCTGCAGGGATCCCTGTGGTCAGTGAGTGGCCTCTGTTTCTATTTGAGCTTGACCCCACTGGGATGCAGCATGCTGCCTCTCTTATAGAAAGTTATACAAAGGGATTTCAAACCCTCAGTTCCCCTAGGACTGTTGAATCCATAAAGGAGAAATGGGTTCCTTGTAATGTTAGTCACACAAGGATGCACTGTGCCCTAGAGATGCGGCCTGGGAACAAAGGGGAGGGTGTACTCAATGCATCTGAGTGACCGAGAAGTTCTTGGTCCAAGTCCTTGGTTTGCTTTTTGAATGTGAAATTCCCCTAAATCAACTGCAAATGCCAACTGAGGCTTGGCCTGAGGGAAGCCCTGATCTGGGAAGCAGAACCAGATGGAAATCTTAGCTCTGCCAATTTATTGAACTATGGGAATCTTAGCGTTAGAAGGCATCTTCAAAACCACTCCTCCCTCATCTAGTCCATGGCCTGAAGGAGGTTCCTTCACTGAATCCCCAACAAATGGAAAGTGTTGCTGGAGAGCACCTAGGAGGGCCAACTCACTCCCTTCCAGATTCTCAATACTCAGAGTCCACAGTTTCCCCTCTCTGAAAACATCTCATCTGCTCCTTATTCTACCAAACTAAGGAAACCTAATCCTTCCCTTTGGCAACCGTTCAGATCCCTGAAGACAGGGGTCATGAATGCTATCATGGTACCGTAGAAAGAGTTCTGAGTCTGAGGGTTTGGGTAAAAATCCCATCCTTGACATTGCCAGTTTTACCCTGGCTAAAGTCACCTCTCAGGACCATTGGTTCCTCATCTGGAAAAAATCAGTGGGTTGAACCTATTGTCCTCAGAGTTCCCTTCTCGCTCTAAATGTATGACCATCTCCAGACCAAGTCCCACCATGATTTCCAATTAGTACCCATGCAACATTTTTTCTAGTCCCTAACTAGTTACCTTTCCAGTCCGGTTGGTTTTTACCTTCTTCCTAAAATATGCTGCACAAAACTGGCTATCATCCTCCTGTGGTCTGGTCAGAGTAAAGGACTGTGGGACTCTGCTCTCCCTCTTCCTAGACACCCTGTTCCTATTAATGCAAACTAAGTTCAGATTCATTATGCTGTTGTTGGTTTTGGCTGTTTTACTCTTATACTGTTGACTCACAGTGAGCTAGCTGTTCACCCTAAGTGCTTTTTACCCAAAGTGTTGCTTCCAACCACATCACATTCCTCTTGTAATGGGTAGTTGATTAACCCAAGAAAAATTTCATTCTCAAGGCTCAATAATGGGGACATGATATACTTTGTCTTTTGTCTTTCAAGATCCAGTGACACAATGATTTCTCCTTGGGGGTTTCCTTATCTGCATGGCCTCACCCCAAAGGACATTTTGTTTACGTTCCATAATCACACACGTTCTGGTCTCCTTCAGCTTTGTTTTAGATGACTTAGATCTTCTTGGGGATGCCAAAGCTTCTCCCAGTGATCTTCAGGAGACTTTTCCTTCTGCTGGTGATGTCATCTAGCAATCTTTGTTTACACATTGAGCACCCACATAGACTTCTAAAATCCCATAATTGTAGGGAACTGAAGAGATTCCTCTCAATCCAACCTCTTCATGTCACAGATGGAGAAACTGAGGTCCAGTGAAAAGAAGGAATTTCAACCAAGTCACTAATTTTTGTTGTTCAGTCATTTTCAACTCTTTGTGACCTCATTTGTGGTCTTCTTGGCAAAGAAACTCAGGCAACCAAGGTTAAGTGATTTGCCCAGGGTCTCACAGCTAGGGACTAGATTTGAACCCATGAAGATGAACCTTCTGGACTCTAGGCCCGGCTCCCTTCTATGATAGGTATGGCAATAACCAGTCTTACATTCCTCACAGGGTTGGGACAAATTTCAGAGCCAGATTATCTCTGTGAAAGTCATAAGGAGGGTCTTGGAAATAAACTGAAGGAATTATAATTGTAATAAAATTTCAAATAACTGGACACCAGTCTGCTCAAAGTTTCAGTTAATTGGAATCGGTTTGCAATAGTTATTTGGCTTTGAAGAGACTCAAAGAAAGAAAAACAAAGATGCAGCCATTTCTACCAAGGCCACACTCCCAGGACAAATCTGCCAAGAAGAGGTGTAGGTTCAATTCCAAGTCCCTACTGTCACACACTCTCAGCGCTTCAGTTGTCCTTGTAAGACTCAAGCTACAAATAAATCACTATCAGCATAACTCCTCCTAACCCACCTAACCAGAGCATCAGTAAACACTGATTAATTAAAGCATTATATCCATGAGGATAAAAAAGAGGCAAAAGACAGTCCCTGCCCTCAAGGAGCTTATAATCTAATTGGAAGAATTCTGGTGAACCGTAGGACCTTCATCAGCAAAAAAATCCTTGGCTATAGCTCCTAGATTGTTGTCTAAGGTTGAACAAGGCTGACCTTATTCGGCCTTCATTTTAGAAAAGCTTGAGTGTTTTGGAAAGATTGATACGAAAGGATGGGAACCAAGGACCAGCCTGTGTAGGGTAGTTCCTGCAATAAGGAAGACAAAGCAAATGAGCTGAGTGGATGGGAAGGTGGCTGCTGCTGCCCTCAGCCTCATTGTGGGTACCAGCCTCTCTCCTTCTCTGAGGTTACCCAGAAGCAGGATCAAAGTGAGGGATGCCAGGACCTCAGGGCTGCTGTTCCTAAATTAGCCTTGACTTGAAGTCGAATAAAAGTCAGATGGAACCCTTGTGATTCAGCTTTCACCTTCAGGGAATCTGTTACCTAGCTAGCTTTGTTTGCACATCAGTGTTTATGTGCTCCTTGGCTTGTGCTATGCCTGGGGAAGTCTTGTGTGATGGGTAGATCTTGGACCTCACAGGATCCCCCATCGAGAGCTGGAAGGGACGTTAGAGATGATCTAATCTATCCCTTTCATTTCACAGAGGCCCAGAGAGATTGGATCTGGGGCACAGAAGAGAAAGAGGAACTAGAAAACAATTTGGGTCTCAAAGTTAATGACCGCTGTCTTAGACCCAGGGATGTGGTGAGGGTCAAATGGAACCGGTGGAAAGTGTTTAGTTAGCACTTTATTATCATTATGGGCACAGTATTATCGTTATGTCTAATTGTTAAAAATCTCATCTCAGGAAATAATAACTATAGACATGCTTAAATGTATGTAAAGGGATTCACAAATATTAATATTATTATATTTTAAAATTATTTTTTATCCATATGCATATGTATATTTTTAAGTTACAAAATTTCCTTCCATCCTCCCTTCCCAACCCCCTCTCCTCAGCGGCAAACAGGTCAGCATTGTACATATATAGTTTTGATAAACACATTTACAGATTATTCATTTTCAGTATGAGGAATTAGGATTAAGGGAAGAGATACGTGACATCATTTTTATCAAGTGTTCATCAGATTTTTGTTTTGTTTTGTTCCTCTGGATTGTTTTAACATTGTCCATAGCCGGTCTAAAACAGTTATCCTAGCTCACCAATCTGTTGAGAGGAGCTTCATCCATTAAGGTTGTTCATCTCACAATGTTGTTGTTAATGTGCACATTGTTCTCTTGGTTCTGTTCACTTTGCTCAGCATCAGATCCTGTAGGTCATTCCATACTTCTCTAAAGTCCAACCACTTATGGTTTCTTATCGAACAATAATATTCCATGATATTCATGTAGCATAACTTGTTTAGCCATTCCCCAATTGATGGACATCCCCTCAATTTCCAATTCTTTGCCACTACAAAAAGAGTTGCTATGATTATTTTGGAACATGGGACTTTTCCCATTTTTTATGATTTCTTCTGGATATAGCCTTAGAATTGCAATTGCTGGGTTAAAGGGAACGAACAGTTTTATTGCTCCTTGGGCAGAGTTCCATATTGCTCTCTAGAAAGGTTGGATCTGTTCACAACTCCACCAGCAACGCATCAATGTCCCAATCCTCCCACAACCTTTCCAACCTTTCTCATCTTGGCCAATCTGATAGGTGTGAGGTGATATCTCATTATTGTTTTAATTTGCTTTTCTCTAATCAATAATGATTTGGAGCATTTTTTCATATGATTATATTTAGCTTTAATTTCTTCATTTGAAAACTGTCTATTCATATCCTTTAACCATTTATCAATTGGGGGATGACTTGTAATCTGATAAATTTGATGTAACTCTCTATATATTTTAGAAATGAGACTCTTATCAGAACTCCTTGCTGTGAAGACTGTTTCCCAGCTTTTTGCTTTCCTTCTAATTTTGGCAGCATTGATTTTATTAGTGCAAAACCTTTTTTAATTTAATATAATCAAAATCATTCATTTTGCATTTTATAATGTACTTGAATTCTTGTTTGGTCATAAATTTATCCCCTTTCCATAGATCTGATAGAGTATTTCTTGGTCTATTAATTTATCTATGGTATTGCTCTTTATATCTAAATCCTGTACCCATTTTGGTATAGGGTGTGAGATATGGGGCTATGCCTAGTTTTGGCCACACTATTTTCCAGAGGCCACACAAGTTGTAAGCAAATGACCTCAGGTCTTCCTACCCCAGGTACAACACTCCAACTAAACCTCCAGCTGACTGGAAGGCTCTGTGAAGCATCAGATATTACATAATTTCCAGTTGGGGGTGATACTTCCACTAGGTCTCTTCCTTTCTGCCAGGCTTTGGACACTGGACCTCTTTTGCTAAGCTGAAGGCAACCAACCCTAAAAACCTATGGTCTGGGATGAGTCTGGGCTTTTGGGTTTAGCTGACGCTTCCTGTCTGGACAAACACTTGCTGAGGTCATTCCCTTTAATAAAAGAACTCAGGGAGAGGTTTCTCTGAGACAGTGATGGCCCCATAGCCTTCAACATGTTGGTTGATGGAGGATCTATGTTTTTATGTGGAAAACAGGGAGAGGATTGGGAGGTCCTCCCAAGGGATCTTTATCCTCGAATCTATGAAGGCTTTGAGGCAGACTCCAGGTTTAGGATTGTGGTTTGTATGTTTTTTCTTCTTCAGGACCCAAGAAGATGTCAGTGACTAAAAAAATGCATTAACCTAGATGTCTGTTGGGAAGGTTACTATAGAAACCAACTTCAGCTCAAAGGGGTTGGGAAGAAGAAATCTGAGAACCAGAGGGAATTGGGGAAAATGGAGTTGAAGGGAATGGTGGTCAACCACAGCACTGTCTTAGCATCACTGAAGCAAAACATTTTATAGCCCAGGGGAGCCTCTTATTGCTGCTGTTGGGAAGGAGACATCGGAAGATTCCAATCTTTGCTTTACATCCCCCCCCAGGGCTACCTCTAGCTTTCTCAAAAGGGGAGAAATCTTTGTCAGCACCATTTATGAAGCAGTATGGGCAAAGGGGTATACTTAGAAGAAAGTCTGACCTGGGAACCAGGACCCTGGGTCTGATTCTCTTTCTGCCATTTTGGATTAGGGATTTCTAGGCTGAGAGCCACAGGCATCATAGAGAACTCTTTCATCTTACAAATGGAGACTTGGGTCTGGAGAAATAGAATGACTTGCCTGGGGTTGCTTTTAAGGAAATTGGTTTTTGTGTATTGGATTTGTAAGTTCAGTGGTATAAGGAGACTTCTACATTGAGATCAATACCTATGGGGCAGTTTACAACCTTAGAAAGCTGCCTTGGGATGGGGAGAGGTGAGTGACCCAGCCAGTGTCACCAAGAGAGGGGACTTCTTCTGGCTTCTAAGACTAGCTTTGCATCCACTACCTCATGCTGCCTTTGGTTTTATCCAAGAATATACAGGTTGTAAGAGACCATTCTGGGATTTGGGCTTAGGTATGCCTTGCCTTCAAAGGCATACTTTCCCCAAAAGCAAGGCTCACTCACCAGCTGTTATTATTACAACATCTGGAAGGCAGGATTCCTTAGAGAACATACTCTCATTCACTCCCTTTAATTCATTTCTTCAGACTCACAGTTGCCTATCCTCCATCCCTCCTCCCATGACCCTAACTCTATCGTCTCTCTCTATTTTCTGTATCCTCCATCCTTAATTCCAAAGGGATCTCCTCCCCCTCGATAGAAAATGATTACCAGTATCAAAGTAACATTTCATAGCTTCCTATGAAGGGGAGGGAAGGGTGTGTGTGTGTGAGAGAGAGAAAGAGAGAGAGAGAGAGAGAGAGAGAGAGAGAGAGAGATTGAGAACTGAGAGAGATGAGCTGAACATTAGAGGGAGATAGAAATTTTACTATTTGGTGTTTATAGTTCTTAGTATTATTTATAAAAAAGAGTTTGGGTCCAATTTATTGTTGTAAGGAATTCCCCATATGAAAACTGTCTTGATCAACATAGATTTTTCACCCTCCTTAGAGAGTTATTTAGAGTTGCCTAGGGGAGTAAGAGGGGGAAATGACTTGCCCAGGGTCACAGAGCTGGCAGATGTCAAAGATAGGGCTTGGGCCAGGTCTTCTTGGATTAGCTCTCTATATACTCAGTCAGAGCTATTTTAAAAATAATTATAATCGATGTTTGCATGGGCACTTATAGTTTGCAGAATGTTAGATATGTATATCAAACATTTATACATATATACCATTATTGTATCTAAAATTTATAAGCTTACATATATATTATATATGTACCTTATACATGTCTATACAGATATGTAACATATGTGTAAATGCCTGCTATAGATACATATATACACACAAATATATAATATATACATACATCTACATCCAACAGCCCATACAATAGTCCCATTTTATAAATTGAGACACTGTGTTTCAGAACATTCAAGAGACTTATCCATGGTTACAGAGTTGCTAAGTGTTGGATAGGAGATTGAAACCCAGGTCTTCCAGGTTCTTAGCCTAATATTTTGTCTGATCATTCTCAGTCAATGATTCTGGGACCCCTGAGAATATCTCTCCAGAAAAGATGGCACAGACACATTGTCCTGTCCTCAGAGAGCTTACATTCTAGTTGAAGAGTAAGACAGTGAAAGAGTATACTAACAGAGAAGGGAGAGGTCCATGTGGGCAGAAGTAATCTGGGAAGACTTCCTGGAGAAGGTCCAACTTCAGCCTGACCTTGAAGGATGCGTCCTATTTAACTGCACATGGAGGAGAGGAGAGGGATGACATTCTTTTTTTTTTTAGGTTTTTTTTTTTTTGCAAGGCAATGGGGTTAAGTGGCTTGCCTAAGGTCACACAGCTAGGTAATTATTAAGTGTCTGAGATTGGATTTGAACCCAGGTGCTCCTGACTCCAAGGCCGGTGAGGGATGACATTCTTGATGAGGTTTGGGAAAAGACCAATTGTTGATGAGCCAGTGAAAGAAATGTAGAAAGAACCAGGATCCTGGGTTCGAGTTTCTCCAACTTTTTACCACCTATGATATTTTAAGTTTTGGTTTTGGAATCTCTACAATGAAGGATTGGAATGCATGATCTTGGAAGTCCTTCCTAATACTA
Organism: Macrotis lagotis; assembly: GCF_037893015.1. NCBI lineage: Eukaryota > Metazoa > Chordata > Mammalia > Peramelemorphia > Peramelidae > Macrotis > Macrotis lagotis. Next base: position 35,730,025 of record NC_133661.1, on the reverse strand, counting down.
ATAAGTCAGGAATCTGTGACTTGCTGGGATTTCTGAGAAGAAGCAGCTGCTGTTTCAAATCCATCCAGGTGTCTTTGTACCTGCAGAACAGGTCAGATCTGTTCAACCTCATCAGAGTATCCTAGTTTTAGAGTTAGAAAGGACTTTAGAGGCCCATTTTACAGATGAAAAAACTGAGAGATATAGACAGATTAAGTGACTTGCTCACAGTCACAGAACTAATAAAGGTCTGATATGGGATTTGAACCCAAGTCTTCCTGGCTGCAAGTCTGTTGCCCTATCTGCTATGCCATGCTGGTTCTGAGTGTATAAAGGGACATGAGTAGGTGTCTGTGTAGAGGCCATGGAGTTGCAGGGTGTCTTTGGGTGCCTGGGGCTAATGACATCACCCAATGGTTGAATTTTCCCTACAAATGTTCATGTTTGAAAGTCCCTGAATATCAGCTCCCAGGAAGCCAAAATTGCTTTGGGTGGGGAGCCTGCAGATGCCTCCACATCCCAATCTCATTACATCCATCTCTGGATGGAGGCCAAATGGCCACCCCTTCATCATTGCAGAAATAGTCAGGCCCTCTGGCAGGGGTGTGGGTGGATCAATGGGGCACTGTCAACTGAAAGGGCAGGGTCCTGGGTACTAGGGATGGAGAGACTCAACCCCTCCCCTTGGCCACACCCATTGCCCATCCCAGGAACAGAGGTCTCATGTCCTCAAGTTCTGTGGGTCCTTGTCCCCTGTTCTCATGAAAGCGGGGCTGGACAAGGAAGATGAGAGGTCACGAGAGAGAATTTGCTTCCCTGATACATCAGAAATCTTCCAAAGGGCCTTTATTAATCTCTAATAAATCAAGGAAAAATAATAATACCAAAGGGGGGGAAGACATTTTGGCTGTGAAATATCATAAATAAGAACATCAGAAACAAAAGGAGACTTTTCCCAGGACAATAAAGTGGGGAACAAACACATTGCAAGGATTAAAGGAAAAGAACAAAAAAAATAAAATTGTGAGGAATAAGAAGGAACCAGGATTATAGTGTGTGTGGTGCAGAACGTTGGATTTTGAGTCGGAGGCCTTGAATTTAAATAAAGGTTCCAGGGGACCTTGGCGATTAATGTCTCTGAGTTTCCTCTTGTAAAGTTCCCTCTTGTTGAGAGGGCTTCCTGCTCTAAATCCAGGTTGTTCCATGGTGGAGTATAGGGTGAATGGTGAAACACTAAGGCTTAGGAAACAGAGTCCCTGCTTCATGATATCCCCCATCCCCAAATAAAACTAGACATGAAAGTTTGCTGGTTGAACATGGCCCATTTGGGGGCCCTCCTTCCCTCCTCTAGTTTAGAAAATGATATCTGGCCTGGGAATGGCTAAAGGAATGTGGTACATGACTGTAATGAAATCATACTGTTCTCTAAGAAATAGATGTGTAAGATGGAGACAGAGAAGCATGAGAAGATCTAAATGAACTGATGACAAATGAAGGGAGGGGAGCAAAAAAACAATTAAAATGTAATGTAAATGGAAAGAACCATTCCCCAAAACCAAAAGTCAGTGTTGCACAATTACAAAGAACAAGTCTAGGAGCACCTAGGTGGCACAGTGGATAGAGCACTGGCCTTGGAGTCAGGAGTACTTGAGTTCAAATCCAGCCTCAGACACTTAATAATTACCTAGCTGTGTGGCCTTGGGCAAGCCACTTAACCCCATTGCCTTGCAAAAAACTAAAAAAAAGCAAACAAACAAACAACAACAACAAAAAAGAACAAAGAACAAGTCTGGCCCCAAAGAAGAGAGATGAGGAGATAACCCCCCCTCCCAACACATTTCTTTCCAGAGATAGGAGATAAATTGCAGACATCTGCAATACATTCATCGATTTTATTGGTTATTTTTATCCTCTTTAGTTAGCATTTTTAAAGTGCTTTCAGATTTGTAAAACACTTTTAAATAGAGTGTCTCATTTAATGATCATGGTAACCTTGTACTATAGCTAATATTATCTCTTCCCATTTTACAGATTAGGACAGGTGACCGATTTTACAGATGACACCACAACAGATGATAGCTTTATGTGTCCTTGGGGCTTAAGCTCTCTGGATGTAGAATAAGGATGAAATGAGTTCATATCAAACCTTAGATTCTTACTAGCTCTGTGACCTTGGACACCTGTTGTTTATGTGAAGTGAGTGGGAAAAAGTAGGAGTATGGGGGGCTATCGAGGAGGAACCAGCTAGTGTTGGTTATTAGAGGGAGGTAGAAATTGTACTATTTTGTGTTTATAGTTATTAATATTATTTATAATAAAAGTTTTGGACCAACTTATTGGTGTAGGAATTCCCCATATGAAAACTAGGCTGGACCCTTTGATCAGCCACTAGAGAGCTTGGCGCAGACCAGACTCTTGCAAATGATGGTCTTGCTTTATTTCTCTATTATCTGAAGCAAAGTAAGCTGGAGGCATTGGAACTCTCAGGTAACCATCTCTGATGTTTGTTGGATATTGGGGCCCTGGGAAGGCATCATTGAATAGTTTCGTTGCTTGACTTCTCAATCTCCCACAAAAAGAGCCCTTTCTTTTGTTGGATAATGGACCAACAGGGCAGTATCTTTCCTCTGGATGGGGCTTGTGTCCTTAACCTGATGCACAGCAGAGGCAACACCCACAGTAAAACCATCCAGATAACGATGTCCCCTAGAGTTACGTGTTTTGCTGCTATCCTGTCTCAGCTCGATCTGTGCCCCAGAGGCTGTGGACAAACAGAATATTAGAATATCGGATCAAGAAGAATTCTCAGAGACCATCTGGAGAGCTGGTTCCTTTCTTTCTGCCTCTGTGGGTGTCCCCTGGCTCTAACCCACCACTTCTCTTCTCTTTTCAGCCGAGGATGGGGTCTATGCCTGGACGACCCGCCCGCTAATGATGTGATTGACTTCCCCATCGTTCCCCCCGGTGTCCTCTATGATGTGAGCCACCAGTGCCGCCTCCAATATGGGGCCTATTCCACCTTCTGTGATGACATGGATGTAAGCTGGACTGACCCTCAGGATACTGTTAGTCATCAAGGAATCGGGGATTCTGAAAGCTGTGAGGAGGGGATTGGGAAGAAGAGGCCTGGGTCAGGTCTCTAAAGAGACAAGAGAAGGACTGGGAACCTCCTTGAAATGGGATGCTCTATATCTGGTTTTGCTCTTGACTTCTATCTAGAACCAGGATTCTTTGCCTGGGTCCATGGACCCTGTTTTCAGGGAGTCTGTGATCTCAGATAGAAAAAAAAATTTCCATTAACCTCTTACTGAAATTTCCTTCCATTGCTTAAAAATTTTGTTCTGAGATTTCATAATAGGTTTCAAAGGTGAAATGTCCATGTTTTAGGTTACCGCAGGTAAAGTAAACTTCAAGGGGGTTACCAATTTGGGGAACCAGTCCAGAGCTAAGAATGCATTTCTTACATTTTTTTAGAAAGCTTTATTTCATCTAAAAATGTAAAAATTATTCTTAACTTACTAGGTGATACAAAAACAGGCAGTGACCCAGTTTGTGACTCATTTTTGGAGTAAGTGGGGTGGGAAAACACTGTCACCAGTGACCCTCCCTGTATGTTCTAATGCTTAATTGTTTTTCAGGTGCCTTTGAGCAGGCCAATTCTCTCTACTGCCCATCCTGTAGGGATAGAAAGGGAAAGGAGGGGAAGAATCATGGATCAATGGAAAGAGCTCCAGATTTGGAATCCACTAGCTAGGTTTAGAAACTGCCATTTTCCCATTTGCTTTGGTCCAGGCCCTTCCACTAGTCTTTGGATTGGATGTTTGATCATCTCCTCTCTCTAATCTTGAGTGAATTACATTCCTTCTATTGGCTTCTACTTCCTTTTCTGGGAAGTGAAGGATTGGATTCAATAATCTCTAGGGTTGGATTTGATGCTTTTGAAGGGCCATATTGATTCTAAAATCCTATGAATCATTTCTATTCAGTGATCACCTACTAAGCACTCAACCCTCTAGCTCTCCTACAGGGGAAACCATGGAAGGAGACCCAGTTCCTCCCCTTTTGAAACTCCCAGTCTAGATAAGGAGATAAGACTTATTAGATATATCAGCAACCTTTATGGAGGACCTACTGGACTAGGTAACTTGAAAACAAAGAGGCAAAGAGAAAAAGAGACACTCCCTGATTTCAAGGAGGTCCTGGTCCACCAACAAGCTTACCCAAAGGACAACTAACTTACCTTAAGAACTTAATGATGACTTAGAGACTATAAATGGAGGTATTCAGAGGAGAAAGGGAGGCCAGGAAGGGTTGATATGAACAGTGGAATCTTTTGGCTTGGGTCTTGGAGAATGCAACAGTAGAAGAGAGGAAGAAGCAGACTAGTCCAATAAATAGTCTTGCCATTCTGGGACAGGGCACCTTGAGCTACTTCCTATCCAGAGTTTGTCCTCCACAGAATGTCTGCAATACCCTTTGGTGTTCAGTGGGAACCACTTGTCACTCCAAGCTGGATGCTGCTGTGGATGGCACCCGATGTGGTGAGAGCAAGGTAGGTGGGCAAAGGCAGGTGTGGGCACTGGGAGGAAGTAGGGAGATGGTAATATGGACCATGTCCTGACCTTGTGTCTAGAATGCAGAGGACACATCCCCTTATCAGCCCCAGGAAGCAGGATCACAGAGTAAAGTGTCCACAGCTTTAGGTCATGGTCGCCATTCATGGGTCTAAAGAAGAGGGCCCTCCTCCCTCCCAGCCTCCCCTCTATTAATCCAGGATAGAGTCATATGGCCCTCAGGACAAGTTGCTTTGTCCTTTTTTCTGGAAGCTTCACAGGGCAAAGTAGAAAATAAATCAAGAAGTTGGCCCAATACTATCTCAAATCATCCAAGGTCATTGCCTTGGGCATTGCCTCACCATGGAAATGCCTGCATCATGACCATCCACAGCTGTGCCAGGAAACTGAATTTAGACACACTGAATCTGCCCCCTCAAAGCTGCCTCTGCTATTCCTCTAGGAAGGGATTAGTTAAGTTAGTTAATGTCAGATGGCCTTACTCCTCTGTTTAGAGAAAAAGGTAAGGATTTGGAGAATGTTCTCTGTAAGTCTTATGGGACTGAAGAGAAAAGTAGAAATCTTTCCCCCGTCCTTAGTTGCACAAGACTCAAGACGACCCTCACTTCTGAGTACTCTACCCTGCATCCTGGACCTGATCTCAGCCTGGTTGAAAAGACTCAAAGAACTAATTCACATGAATGTGTTAAAGAAGGGTAAAAGCATATTATGTACTTTAAAGGAATAACTAATGACAAAGTTCTTGGGGCCATGACAAACTTGTGGGGGAGGATTGGAAATAGAGGCATAGGGGCAGCTAGGCAGTGCAGTGGATGGAGTACCAGCCCTGGAGATACGAGGATTGAGTTCAAGCTGTGTGACCTTGGACAAGTCATTTAACCCTATTGTCTCATCAAAAGAAAGGAAAGCAAAGAAATAGAGGTATAGTTCCCTCTTCCAATAGACCTTTCCCTTGTAATGAATACTATGAGCTAAACAGAACCGTCAACAACATCTGAAAGTGTATACCTCATCTCTTAGCGCACCTCTTAGCCGAGGCACCATCTTGCACCTTTTCTGCTAAACGGGAGGGGCTGTCACTCTTTGGAAATGTAGCGATCTGCTTTTCCGCCTTATTATTGTTCTGTCCCACCCCTTCATTTTCCCAAGCACTGACCCTAATTTTAATTAAGGAAAATTAAGAAAAACGTAAGTGTCTCATGACAAAGTCCCGCTTGCCTTCTCCCTGGGATGTTCTGGCAGAAGACATGGCCTCTTTAGCTCTCCTATGCCCCTCCTCTCTGTGTTCCTCCACAGTACGCTGATTTACAGATTAATTTTGTTTTTCTACATTGTCGTGTGCGTGGGGTGGGGGGGTCCCAGTTCTCCTTCTGTCACTTAACAGACATCGACCTACCTATTCTGCTGATGCATAGGACTGATTCCATCTTCCACCACTCCATTCCCCTCCCATAACTGCCCTCATTGTCACCAATTCCTCACCCACCCATTTAATACCTTCAGTTGCCCTTCACTTTTTCTATCCAGGGATGATTGGAATCCATGTGGAGTTCACTCCCTTGCTCTTTGTTCTTAGGGTGTCATCACTGCCAGACCACATAGCTTGAGAGAGATCCCTACCAATGGATCACTCACTATAGTTCCCCATACCCACCATAGTTATTCCCATACCCACTCTGAGAAGTTAGCCAGCCATTTAGAATATACCTTACCCAGCTCCCTCAACACCATTCCTACCATCCCTTCAGACAGTGTTGACAGCCTCTCAAAGATACCACGTATGCCCAAGAGCCACCTTCCGACTGGGGATTTGAGATACAATTATAAACATCAAACCCACCCTAGCACTGGACTGCCAAAGCAAACAACAGATTGTACAATCATGGGAGAAACTCCCCTATAAGGTCATATGTTTGGGGATCTCAGGTTCCAGTGATTCCTGGCCTAGGCATGCTGAATGAATAAGGAGACCCCAGAAGTTCTAGTCTTTGGGACAGAGATATCATTGAATAAAATAGTCTTGAAGGGATCTTTGAAGTCATCTTGTGCAAATCTCTTATTTGATGAATGAGGAAAGTATAGCCCAGAGAGATCCAAACCCAATTCTGCTTGACTCCAAATACCACACTGCCTCTCATTCCCCAGTCTTGGTATTCTCTGTGCCCCAAATCTCAGGTCACCTGCCCAGCCCAGGAGAATTTTCTAAAAGCAGAGAGAAGAACTTGCCCCCAAGTCGCCCATGTAACCAGGACCTCTTGAACTTCACTATTGGACCTCAGGGACATTACCTGAGTCTCTTGCCTAGAGACCAATGACTAGCAGAATCTTAGATGATCAGAACAGGAAGTGTCCTCAGAGGGAATCTAGCCCATACTCTTGGTTTTTCAGATAAAGCAACGAGGCCCACCAATAGGAGGGAACTGATTTGATTGTGATAGAGTTGGGACCAGGGTATAACTACGGTGGAACAATTGGGCCTTTGACCCAGAGTGCCAAAATTTAAAGATCACTGACAGCATTTGTACTCTGATAGTAGGAAGAAATTACTGACTTTAGAATTTAGGCAGCGTGGACATTTAATTAAAATAGGAAGTTAGTAGACAGTAAGTTTCTTTCCCAGCTGACTATATTCCTAAGTGCGAAATTCTGGGAGTATCCTAACTGTTCTGTGCTTTCTCCTTTAGTGGGGCGTCCTCATCCTTTTTTGACTTTGAGTTCCAGATTCTCTGTACCCCCCCAGGAGCACCATACATAATCCAACATCCTCCCTCTACCCCAATTTTTGATTTACTCTAAATGCATTTAGTGAATCTTGACCCAAGGGACAGAACTGCTTTCTCTGGTTCTGTCCTGTCTTATCTTTTTTCTTTTCTTTGAAATATATCTAAAATTTGTTATAATACTATTCTTTTCCTTAAAAACAAACAAAACTATCTTTTCATTTACTGCCCAACATAGTATACCCCCTCTTATAACCCTCTCTTAGAACAAGTATATCTATATATAGTTTAAGTAAACTAAATCATTGCATTGGCCATATCTGAGAACACACACCCCATTCTGCTCCCCTAGTCCTCCACTTCTCTATCAAGAGGTATGACGATATTAGAGTCCTGGAAGGTATCAGCCTTGTTTCTCTCTACATTATTTGTTGTAAGTTGTTCTCCTCTATCTGTTTACCCAAGCACTGGTTTTACCCTTAATCCCCAACCTGAGGAAAATTAGGCCTGGACAGTTGGGTGTTATAATCCCAATTCTTTCCCCTGGGATGCCCTCCCTGGAGCTACTCATGCTCACCTGTGCCCCATCTCTCTGTACCTCTTGGCAGTGGTGTTTCAACGGAGAGTGTGTACCTGTAGGCTTCCGACCTGAAGCTGTGGATGGTGCCTGGTCTGGTTGGAGTTCCTGGTCAAGCTGCTCCCGAAGCTGTGGTGTGGGTGTGCAGAGTTCGGAGAGACATTGCAACAACCCCACGTAAGAGCTGAGCCTTGCTTTGGGGGGGGGGCAGGGAAGAGGCATGCTATTCAGACTTGGAGACACTGAGAATTCCATAACCACTAGTGTGGGCAGTTCCTCTGCCAGGGCTGATCTCAGTCCCTTGGTGTCTTCTCAACTTGTGAGCTTCTTGTATATTGTGACCTTTTCCATTAAATGTAGAAACCTAGATCTGGAAGGGATATTAGAGACCATCTAGACTAGCCCCCCATTTTACAGATGGCATCATCAAGACCCAATTTGCTCAAGGTCACACAAATAGTAAAGGGATGAGTTAGGCTAAATGATCCCTAATATTCCTTCCATTTCTGAATCTCATATTCCTGGGAACTGTCTCATGTTCCCTGGATCATCTCTCAACCCATGTTCATGGAACCCAAATCACAAACTTCTGGTCCAGACTTCTCTGCTTTAATAAGGATTTATTGAAAAGCATTCTGACCATGACCGTGTGCCTGTCCCTTTACTGGGAGATAGAAGGTAGAGAAGAAGGAGGTGCTGAGAGACAGGATTCACATGCAAGACATGGAATGAGTTGGGGGCTCTGGGAAGCTAGGGCTTGGGGTGATCATAGGCTAAATGTGAAGGGCAGAGTTGGATGTAGATAGAGAAGGTCCCACCTGGGAAGGTCCTCTGGGAGAGGCGGCCACCATGAGGATCTGGCCTGACATGTCTTTCTTTATCTTTTTTTATTTATTAAAATGTCACTTTTATTTTTTTGGTCCAACTCACAAAAAGAACATTTATGTTCTCTCTCTTCTCCCATCCCATCGTGAACTTAAGAGAGTTGTAGAGAAAAGCAAAACCTTGTAACAAATATGCATAGTTGCTGACCTTGTTCAAAAAAGTCTGTCTCTGTCTCTCTCTTTTTCCCTATCCCTAACACACACACACATACACACACACATACACACACACACACACACACACACACACACCACACGCAAGAACCTGAGCACATGTATGAGCACACAAGTGAACAAAAACTAAATCTCTCCCTCCCACTCCACCAAACCACTGCTGGGGGGGGGGGTGAGGGAATACAAAACAATTATGTACAAACAAAACAAATTCCCATACTGGTCATGTCCAAAAGTAAGGCTCCTGAATCTATCATCTATGCATCAGAAGATGAGCAGCACATTTCATCGATGGTTCTCTGGAGCTATGGATGGTCATTAAATTAATAAGAGTTTTGAAGTCTTTCAAAGTTGTTCTGCTTCTATCAATTTCAGTCCACATCAGTTCATATAAGTCTTCCCAATCTTTCTCTGATATCACCTTGCAATAACATCCCATTACATTCATCATATTTTTTTCAGCCACTTCCCAACGAAAGGGCACTTCTTTAGTGGAGTTCCTTGTAACAACAGAAAGGGAAATGATAAAAAAATTTTTTATACATTGAGTTTCTTGTAACAACAAAAAAGGTTACTATAAAAATGTGTATGAGTTCCTTTCCTCTTTCTTTGATCTCTTTGGGGTATAGGTCTATAATATATCACTGGGTCAAAGGATTTGCACAATTTAGTTGCTTTTGGACCATACTTACAAAATAATTTCCATATAAATATAAATTTTTAATGTGATTGTATTAGGAGGGTTTCCAGGATACAGTTGTATTTATTTCTTGAATAAATCTCCTTAAAGTATCATGATATATAGCATGGGCCTATACAGCATTACTGAATTCTGTAATCAGGAATTTTAGTCCTTCTGTCAATCTTTATCAGAGATTTTCATCTCCTTGTCAAAGGGAATGAGACTTCCAGGCTGACTGAAAGTTAAAAATAACACCCAAAACATTCTTTGAAAGGTGGATGTTTTACAGTATTATTGAATTGCCCAAATTTGAACAGTTGACATGAATTTCTGTTAAGGATTTTCATGTAGATTTGAATGAAAAATGGAGCTTTATTCATCAATAAAAGCTACATTTCCATTCTTTTTTCCTATTTGGTCATGACAATGTTTCTTCTCAGTAAAAGTGGTAAATAGCTAGGTTTTTCTCTGATCTCATTCATCTTCTAGCTTCAAGAAACTTTCTTCACACTGTAGAGGAGTGTCACCAGTCCCTTTTGCCACTTGGTACCTTTCATAGTCTATTCTTATTTCTGTAGTTTAATTAGATTGTCTTGCAGGAAGTTTTTGGAACTATGATATGTTTATGACCTCACTCTCCTTTGACTTTCATTGTGCTTCATTCACTGTTTCACTGTGCACTTGAATGATAGCCTTGATTTCCCCATGCCAAAAGCTGTTGAATTATCTCTAACAGTCACTGAAGTGTGCTCTTTAAGAGCTACAAATTTTGCATGTTTCCTTGGGATAACATCCATTCTATATTGTTGTGCTCATCTTCGGTTCCTCGCTCTTCATCCGAGGTCAGAGGTGAGTAATGAGTCTGATTCATCTGAATCAAGAGATTCTTTTTTTTCCAGTACAGGAGGCTGATTGTTGACCTGGTAAGGTATAGGAGAGTTCTTCAGGGAATTTTCAGGGGAGGAAATGACTTATTTCTAAAAGTTGATTAATGTTATTGATCATAGAATTGATGTTGGGCGGGGAGCCTGAAGGCTGGATGAAGAGACCTACCACAGATGGTAAAGCTTTGTGCTTGGCAGATATTGTAGAATTCCAGCTGCCTTTGACTTTTCTCAAGTTTGCTTCTTACAAATTTGATTCTTCGGTATCTGCTTGTCCAACAAATTTTCCAATGAGGGAGTAGACCAATCCAACTTCACCTTTTACACTGAGCCTTAAGCCACTTCAAACTCTGGTTCCTGAATTTACCATTATCCCTTTCTAGTTGCTTTGTCTCTTCTTTTAGTTGTTGGTTGTGAGCAGAGAGCTCTTTCTGAGCTTGGATCAGATCATTGTTGGTCAGAGCCTTCACTCCCAACTCATCAAGTTTCTCTTGCTCTACTCTTTCTGAGCCTGATTGTGACTGAACCACTACTGGGCAATACTTTCTCCTGTTCCACCAGCTGCTTCAGGTCTGCATTGTACTGAGGGGTTTTCATGTAGGCTAGGAACTGTATGTAGGTGGTGCCTTAAATGATTCTAACAGCTTCTGGAATATAGGTAGGCTTGATGTTACCAACAGCTGGTTGGAGGAACGCTGGCGTATTTTAGAAGATAGATGATAATATCAACTATGAGGTAACTTGTATGCCTCCTGAGTAGAGGATACCTGGGACATGATCCGAGCATGCAGAAACTTCAGGGTAATGGAAATCTTGGTGTTTTCTATTCAAGGTTTGCACTGATTGTCTTGGGACATCCACATTTTCTTCCTGCCATCTTCCTTCCTTTATTATTTAATTTCTTTTTGCAAGGCTGGGAAGGAGTTGGCTTTTTAAGAAGAGGTGTCCCATTTTTATCTTCTTCAGCACTGGAATCTACTCAAAGCTCCAAGGCTCCCTTGTTTTCTTGGACCTTCTTTGGAGTCATTGTGTTGCTCCACTTTCTCTTTGCTGTCGGTGATGGGCTGCTTCCTGCTCCTCTCTGAGTTTTGGATGTTAGAGTCTAGAAAAATAGTTTACAAGTATGGTTTTATCAGTAGTATGCAGATAGTAAGAAACTGGCTTGTCCACCCTTGAAACCAACCCTTTCTGTGGCGATAGTTCCACAACTCATTATAAGACCAATATCATTCAAGTTTCTTCTGTTTATTCCAAAGTTTAGAGGTACAAGAGATTTAGAGAACATGCTTCTGCCTTTTCTCTTCATGTTAGCAAATAATTCTCTCTTTAGACTAGTTCCATGGAAACAAAAACCCACAGCTTCAGGGGAAGGTCAGAGACAGCAGGTTCCACTGCTCCTCACTTAACTACCTTTAAGAAAAACTCAGCTCGGGCCGGCTAGGTGGCGCAGTGAATAGAGCACCGGCCTTGGAGTCAGGAGTCCCTGGGTTCAAATCCAGCCTCAGGCACTTAATAATGACCTGTGTGGCCTTGGGCAAGCCACTGAACCCCATTGCCTTGAAAAATCTAAAAACAGCAACAACAAACACTCAGCTCAATGCATAGGACCTGACACGAGCATCAAGTTCTTGGACCAAACAGATCTTCCGACATCAAGTCACCCATATATCAATTTCCTCAGTTATAAAAGTGAATAAAATAATACTACTACCTAGTTTCCTAAGTTATTCTGAGACTCAAATGACACAGCTATTATTACATAAAATGTTTGAGAAAACCTTTAAGCATTATAGAAATGTCTGATATTCTTCATGACTCATTCGTTGGTCACTATTAGGGGAATAATAGCTTAAGATGAACAGCTCCCTACAAGTCAACAATATAACATGGCAGCCCAAAGCAACAACACAATGAATTTGAACTTAGTTTACATTAATAGGAACATGGCATCTAGCGAGAGGAAGAGGAGAGTCCCATGGTCCTTTGCCATGGCAGACCACAGTTTTGTGCATCATATTTTAGGAAGAAGGTAGGCAAAATTATTTCTTCTGAAAGGAAGTCATTTCTTTCCAGTGTATATTCGATATATTTCTTCCCATACTGTTTCATCCATTTTAGAAATACTTGGTCCACCGTCTCAGCATCTTTTACCAGGATGTCTGCTTTCTCTACTCCATAGTGATGTTTACGGTTTGTGGCAGCGACCACTTGCAAAACTACTTGCCCCACTCCACTTCCCAAACTGGCCCACAAACCATCCTCTGTCTTTTTATCTCATCAACTCTTTGGGCAACTAAATCAAATGAAGTTTCTCCATACACCTGCGGAGAAGAGGGCTCATAGTTGTTGAGTGTTTAACTACTTAGGGATTATTTTCTTGCTGTAAGATATGACAAAGAAGCCCATTAAATGTCCGAGTGTTCAATTCCATGGGTTGTTTTTCCTTTCTACAGTTGATGAATGCTATCAATGAACCGATTATACTCGTCACAGTTACTGAATGCTTTCACAACTATCCGTATCAGTCAATTCAAACATAATTTTCCATGGCAAGCTTGAGATCTGGTATTTCTTGGTATAACTATCGAATGGTCTCAATGATTTCAAGAGCAGCTTCATGGTGCTTGCCATGGATCTTGGTTATATGTCTGGCTTGGCTCCCATGAGCGACTTGAGCCTCAGGTCCAACTTCTCACTCATGATAGTGAGAAAGCCATAGTATCATATTAGTGGGTGTTGGCATGGGTGGACTAGCAAGGGAGGGTTCCTGGGGATGAGCAAGCAGCAGTGGTAGGGAGAGGCGGAGGCCCAGGAATCACAGCTGGTGGAGGAGGTGGCAGCAGCAGTGCCACAGGCCCTCTCCTTCCCACCCTCCTTCTCTCTGGCTTGATGTTTCTTTGATGAGTCTCCTGTGACCAGGCCTCCCAGTCCTACTGCTCATCATACTGTCTAGTGGTCGTCTAGTAGAATCTTGGAGTCTGACCCCCTACCTCCATCTTCTGGAGGTTGCAGAAAGAACAGGGAACATCAGAGTCCTGGATTCAGATCTCACTCCTGATCAGTGCAGCATGTGTGACTTGGGCCTCAGTTTCTTCATCTGTAAAAGAGGAGGGGGGACTAGGTGTTCTTTCAGGTCCTGTGACCCTGTGGCTCTGCTGCTGATTAATTCTGTGACCTGGGCCAGTTCCCATCTCTGGTCCCCCTTCTGCTTGGGCAAGTCATTTGACCTTTCCAAGCATCATTTTCCTCATCTATAAAGCCCAGTGAAGTGAACAGAGCACTAGATTTGGAGTCATGAAGACCTGAGCTCAAATCCCACTTCAGATAGCTACTATTCCTATGATAATGAACAACTCACCTGACCTTCTAGACCTCAGTTTCCTCATCTGTAAAACAGAGATTAATCTCAACAGACTCTAAGACAGGGTATCCACACTCTTTTTGTATCCCAGACCCATTTTGGCAGTCTGGTGAAGTGTACAGAACCCCATATGTTACTGTGGTCTACAATTCATCATAGGAAGAAACACAATTCTTGTTAGACTTCAGTGAAAACCAAAGAAGGGCTTTTCTACCATCTGAGCTCACAGAGTGAGATCCAAGTCTCTTCCAGCTAGAATCATAATTTTGTAAATAATGTAAATATATGTGGATGAATAAATATTATGTAGCTGTCATTATAACACTAAGACTTACACCATTTATGTAATTTGATCCTTGCAACTCCAAGAGGAAAACAGTGTTTTTGCCTACTTTACAGATGAAGCAACAGAAGCAGACAAAAGTCTTTTAACCTCAGTTTCTTTAAATGACTTGCGCAGGGTCATAGAGCTGAGAGGCATACGAGGCAGGATTTGAATCCAAGACTTCCAGATTCCAGCTCCAATGTGATGCCTAGGGAGCCACCTCACTACCTGATATTAAATCTGTGATACGAGTAGACCTTTTGGGTCCCTATTCAGTTCTCAATCTAAATCCCTGTGATTGTTATGAATTCCACCCCCACCCCCAGGGATTAGATAGCAAATTCTCTCAGGACCCTCCCAGCTCCCCTAATTGGGATCTTAGGGTTCTTCCCTAAAAGTAGGGAAGCCCCCCCTTCTCCTTGGCCCTCCTCTGTCTCTCTGTCTGCATTCAATACACACTGATTCCTGATTAGGCTCGGCAGGAAGTGTTGGAGATAGGCTTCAAGAGAAGCCTTGGCTCTCAGGGCCAGAGGGCTTCAGTCCGGCCTCCAAGTCTGCCCTTCCCCCTCTGCTCCATCCCAGGACAGACTCTGATGCCCCAAGCCCCTTGGGAGCAGCCTGGGTGGCCTTTATCTCCCTGAGATTCCAAAGGCCGCACATCCATTGGAGGTTGCATTTTCAACAATGATGTTGACTTTAATCTGCTTAATGTCTGTCCGTGGCTATGAAGGGCTCTGGCTGCAGTGGGCCCCTGGAATGTTACTTACCCCAAATCCTGAAGCTATTTGTCTCCTTTGACTATTGGTCAACATTCCCATGTCTGTGATCCCCTTATGTCAGTGGTTCCCAGTGGGATCCCAAGCCCCCATGGGCTTTTTATCTCATTCATTTCTCAAAAGGTTCCTGGGAACTCTGGAGTGAAAGGCAGGAGACCTGGACTCTCATCCAGACCTAACCATGAACTCACCCACTCACTAGGGGACTGAGACTCAGTTTCTCCAGAGGGAAATCAGAAGGGCTAGACTGGCTAATCTTCCAGGTCCTTCCCAGATCAGTCATCCAGGACTGTTTGAGTTGGCCTGAAGGACAAAGGGGGAAGAGATCTGCTCTGAGCAGCAGAGTCAGGACTCAGACCCAGGCCAGGGGATGTCTAGGACAGGGTTGTGAGAGGGCCACATTACAGTGGGAAAAGCACAGATATATCATGATCTTTGGCCTCTCTCCTTCCATTTAGTCTCAGTTCAAGGGTGAGTTTTTGAAGAAGCTCCTTCCTCCCTCCACTTCCCCTGAGACCACTTTTCTCCAAATGCTCTTGGGGAAGCAGTGGAAAGACTCTGGAGTCAATGGGCCAGGGGTACAAGTCAGTCAATAGCTATTGATTGCTAGCTACGTGACCCTGGGCAAGTCATTTAATCATTGCCTCAGTTTCCTCATCTGTAAAATAATGTTATCATAGTACTTCTCTCCTAGGGTTATTGTAAAGATCAAATGAGATGACATCTGTCAAAGCCCTTAGCCCTGTCGATCACATTCGGTATATAATACCTGTTTATTGAAATAAGGAGTTGACTTTCCTGACCTTGGGACAACCCTAGCAGGACTCCCCTTCCCTACCCTTGAATGGAGGAGGGAGAGCCTTGGATCTGGAATCAGAGAACCATTATTTCCTGTCTTTGTCGCTTTGGATAAGTTGATCTCTGGGCCTCAGTTGCCTTATCTGTAAAATTTGGAATGGTTAGATTTCAATCTGAGATGTGATTTCTGGGGGATTTGAAACCAATCCCTTTTCTCTTGGGCATAGCATTCTCATCTGCCAAAGAAGAGGGCGTTTGTTGGCTCTTTGGAATTCAGCTCACTACGTACGTTCTTGAGGCCAAGGGCACCATCGCCATAATTTGGTCCGACCCCTTTATTTTAGTGATGGGGAAAAGATGACCTCTGAGATCCCTTCAACTCTTATGCTAATCAGTTATTTAAGGAAACATGCCATTGGTCAGCAAGGTCAGGAAATGCTCTCATTTAATCCTAAAAATAGGATGCTGGGGTGACTGGGGATAGATTCTTCTACCCCAGCCCCTGGCCCCTGGGACCCTTGCTCTCTGCCCCAGCTCATAAGCCCCTTCCATCATCTCTCTTCTGGAGGCTCAGATCTCCTCTCTTTTGGTGGCCTGAGATTCCTGCCCTCCAGATGTCCAGATTTCAGGACTAATGGACATGAGGAGACATTGAGGGATATTCAGGGACATGAGGAGGCCAACCATCTTAGCTGCCTTTTTCGGGTCAAGAACCTAGGCTTCCATTTGCCATGGACAAGGCAGGAGTGCACCAGCTGTGAGCCGATGGCCCAAGGCCTGTCCTTAGGCATATACAAACTGGCTGGCAGCCTTCTCTCTAGGGAATCATTTGTTTTGGCTCCTTCAGGGGATATTTTGGTCCTGCGCCATTCCAGCTGGGCTGGCTGGGGGATGGAGGATCTGCTTCCCTCCTGGAAGGACTCAGCATCAGAGACTATTTGGAGAAATGTCAGCTTTCCTTGAGAGCAGTTTTCTAGGTCAGGAAGCAGACGTATCCCCTCATGGGGCACTCCTATAGCCTAACAACAAGCCCTGCATTTTTATTCCAAAATTAATTTGCCAAGCACCTTGGCTCCACTCTCATGAGGTCTGCAGAGTATTGATTAGTGCCCTTATCTTATAGAGAGCAAAACTGAGGGTCGGAAAGGGTGAGAGCTAGAACTCGAGTTACCTGACTCCATGTATTACCAACTTGCCCTTAAAATATAAACTTACCTCTCTGTGCCTCAGTTTCCCCATCTATAAATAAGGGAGTTAGACTAGATGGCCTCTGAGATCTGAGATGGCCTCTGAGATGATGTAGAGTTCTGATCCTATGTCCTAGACTGAGCTTCATCATGACTTAAGCGAAGAATGCTAGAAGATAGAAGTCATTTATTTAGTCCAGTGCCCTTATTTTGCATGGGAGAGACGCGACCTGAAAAGGGCAAATATCCAGACTGGAACCCAGGACTCCTAATGCCTAGATCTTAAGCCCTTTTCCCAGAACCAATGAAAAAAGAAAAAACAGACGTCTACTTGATTTTTTTCCTAGTACATTGTTCCCTTCCCAGTGACTCCTCCCAATCATGTCCCAATAGAACCTTCCTTTCTGATCCAGTAAAAATCAAGTGAAATAAAAGAACACTTAGGCCATGTCTGACTATGCTTCATTCTGCCCTTACAATCTACCTTCTCTGGAATGCTTCCTCACCCTGCCACGCAGTCAAAGCCTCCTTTACTTTGATCCCAGCTCAAGGGCTAGAGGAATATGGGTCATGCCATGCCATTGGCCCCACCAACCTTGTCTTCTCATGAAAGTTTCTCCTTCAAGGTCCTATCATTGTGGAAACTCCCTCCACATTGAACAGATCTCAACCAATCAATAACTTAATAGATAAGCCTATACCTTAACTAGACTATAACGTAGTAGATGGGGCTATAACGTAATAGTCTAAAACTTCAGTCCATAACTTAGTAGATAAGCCTATAACTTAACCAGACGATAAGCTAGTGGATAAGTCTATAACTTCACACAGCAGTCTGAGGTCAGATCTGAACTCTTCTTCTCTGTCCTGTCTATCTTTTGTCTCTCATGGTGCCCAGGTCATCAACCAATTAATAAGCATGTACTAAGTCCCTGTTAGGAGCCAGCATTGTACTAAGCCTTGAGGATACAGACAAAACCAAATCATTCTCAATTCTCAGAGATTCAAAAGGGAGGAAGTCTTCAACGACTCCGCTGTACTCTGATTCTTGGGCTCCTAAAGTGTTCTAGAGACAAGCCATGAACCCTCATTTTAAATATGTGGAAATGGAGGCCTGGGTCATTTCCCCTCTCTTGGAGTCTCAATTTGCTCAGTGGAGAATTGAAGGCATTGCACCCCATAATCTCTAAGGGCGTTCTCTGTTGGAAATCCTATAATTAGAGAGAACCACTCTCCCTCCCCTCCTCCCCAAGCCAGAGATGGAATGCCAGTGGGCTCTCAGAAGCAGCCTCTAATGTGGCTTCGGAGCTCTGGGGAGGAGGGACGGAACAAGGGCTCCTCTCTTCCAGAGCTGGGTCAGGGACTTTGTTCTTGCCTTCTTCTCTTTCCACCCCTCCCCCAAGGTAGGATGACCATGTGTGCATAATTTATTGGGGGGTCAAGAATTGCCCTTTTCCCCCTTGCCCCCTCTCTGAGCTACCCTATAATACAGAAATGCCTAAAATACACCATTTCACCGTAGCCAGGCCTACTTTGAAAAGACATCTTCTCCCAGCTGTGTTCCTGAGACCTGGAGGTCACCCTCACAATGTGTACATTCATAAAAAGCCACATAAAAAGAATTCCTCCATGGGCCCTTGGCAACTGCCCACCTTGCCTACCCTTAGTCCAGCTCTGCTCTCTTCCTGAGAGGAGATTTGCCCTTTTCCGGAGGCCAGTGGCTCCCATCCAGTTAGGCCATGGGTGGTAGACAGGAGGAGGAGGTGAAAGGAAGTCACCCTGACCATCTGTGTGGCTACCCCATTGAGAACTTCCTCAGAGCAGGCGAGGACGGGGGCTCACTCCCTGAAGCCAGAGCAGGGGCTGAATGTAAGTGAGCTGGTCACTCACATCTGGAAGCCCCTGGAGGGTTGGCGGGGGATTCAAAGGGAACAGGCCAGGCGGGGGAGCCACAGCTGGACTGACGGATATCCTCCTGTCCCTGCTGACTTCAAGTCGACCTTCCAAGGTCTATTCAGCCTTCCACAGAGACTTGTGGCATCACCGAGCTAGCAGGGACCTCAGAAGTCTCCCTTGACAGATAAGGAAACTGAGGCCCAATTTGCCTAAGGTCAGGATTCCAACTCAGGTTCTGTGATGCTGAATCCAACATTCTTTTCATGGTTTTGCTTTGGTGATATCTCTTGGGACTCCCAGCCCAAGCAGAAACCAATACTATTGTCTTCCTTAGTCAAATGGGGGATCTTCTTCTGGTTAGCGTCTTTCCCTTCAGAGAATCTGGGACACTCTATCCCTGACCCCTCCCCCCATCCCTTCCGCTCTTCCTTCCTTTCTGTTTTTCTTGCCTATTAATAACGATTCTAGGTTCTCTAGGGATTTCCTTACAACAACTTATTGTAAATAGTATGAGCACTTTGGGAAGGAAGGTGGCAGGGAGTCGGGTACTATGATTTATTCAAGTGGGCAATCTAACAATGTAGAAACTCTGGTTAGCAATGTGACTGCTAGCTCCTCTGTGAGATTGGATCTGGAGTCATGAAGACTTGAGTTCAAATCTGGTCTCAGGCACTAACTAGCTATGTAACCCTGCGCAAGTCACTTAGCCTTGTTTGCCTCAGTTTCCTTAACTGTAAAGTTAATAGCACCTGCTTCCTAGGATTATTGTGAGGCTCAAATGAAATAATATCTGTAAAATACTTCACATAATATGTGGTAATAGGTTTATATAAATGTTAGCTCTCCTCCTCCTCCTCATTATTATTAATAGTATTGGAGTAGTTTGAGGTTAAGAGACGTCACTATGTTTCCACCACCTAGTTTGGCTCAGAGACTGGACTAGGACCATTTGGGATGTCTCTCTGATACCCCTAGGCTGCCAGCCCCACATCAGTCTTACTGACCTCAGTGCCCGCTGCCTGTCTTGTGCAAGTATCATTCTGTCCATTTGGCAGATGATGGGCCTGAAGCCAGGACATAGCTCAGCCGAGTGACTTTCCCAAGGTCACCCAGCTGGTAAAGACTCGTGAACCCCAAGGCCAGTGTTTTTTTCCCAGAAGAACTCTGGGTCTTTCCCAGAACTGGCCTGATTCTATCCATGGCAGCCCCATCCCTCCCCCCCACCCCATCCTATGTCATTGTCGTTCTCTTCAGGAAATGGCCTCGACCAATATTAAATTAAGTTGTTTAGCCATTCCTGGAAGGGTTTTACCTAATTACAATTAATAGAGTCAGACCACACCAACTCAGAATGATGATGGTAATAATAACTCACATCTCATGGGGCTTAGTGCATAGTGAGTCCTTAGGAAATGCTCTCACATTATCCATACACAATGCTTTTCTGGGAGTAACTATTATTTGATTTGATGGATGAAATATCCTGGTTTTATAGATAAGGAAAATGGGAGATTAAGCTCATCCAGTTAAGAAGACTGGTTCTTCTGGAAGGCTCGAGTCTGGGTCTTCTGGAATTTTCTGCCTTTCTGAATCCAGCTTTCTTTCCTCATTTCTTTCTTTCTCTCTTCCTTCTCCTCTTTTCTTCCTTAGGCATTTGGGGTAAGTGACTTGCCAGAGGTCAGCTTGTGAGTGTCTAAGGAGCAGATTTGAACTCAAGTCCTCTTGATTCTAGGACCCATGCTCTCTCCCCTGGACCTAGCTGTCTCTGTTTGCAGTACTTTCTGATCCAGAATGACTGTGACCACTCTCTGCTCCAAGGAGAAATCTCCAAGGACTGGGCATCCAGGTCCCCTTTGGGATGACCATCCCAACTTAAATCCTTAGTTCAAGCCAAACTCAACCTCCCTATAACTTGGCCCCGATTGAGGCTTGCTGGGGGCCAGCCAGAACAGCCCTTTGAGAGTCCATGATATCTGAGGGAAACGGCAGGTTTGATCTAGAGGAAATACCACCGGCAGATGCCAGCTCTGATGGTCGCTAGCTGGGTGACCTTGGGGGGAGTCCCGTGCTTGTTGGACCTTGGGTCCCTCATCTGCTAAATGAGTTTATAGGATGATTTTTGAGGTCCCTTCAACTCAAGTTCTCTATTCCTTTGAACTGTTCAGAGAAGAATCAGAATTGTAGAGTATTTTAGGTGGGGAGGGGAGGCAGTTTTAGAACTCAGAAAGGCCAAGCCTTGTGTAATCTCAAATGAAATTGGATATTTAGTAAAATGTGCTGTATTTGTGGAAAATGTTTCATTTCATCTTATGTCAGCAAATCATTTTTTTTTCTTAATTTCTATGAACTGGGCCCCAGGCTCCATTCTGGGAGTATAAACATTTAAAAAATGATCCTGCTTTAAATAATCAGACCTTGCCTCTGATTCTGAGTCAGCCCCAGACTCAGCTGCCTGGGCTGTATGTGTTAGAGAAGCTCTCCCTGAAACACCAAGGCTTCTGGGAGGGAAGGAGAGAAGAGAGGAGAAGGGGGGCAATGTCCACCTGTGGTCATTCTCATGCCCTTGGCCCTGACTTCCCCTCTCCAAACAGGCTGTCCTTGCCTAGAAAGCAGGTCGCCTCTGAATACTCCATTGTTTCAGAGGTCATAGAGGAAAAGGCAAGATCAGCTGTGCCTCTTTGGGTGAGGGCCAACATGGGTCCCATTCTGGGGAGAAGAGCAGAGGGTCTTTGTCTGAAGGATCGAGACCCTTTCCTCACTCTCCTCCCTCCCCACTCAACCCGAATGGACCAGCTGGCTCTGAGATTGACCGAGTCCTTCCTAGGACACAGGGAGGTCTATGCAGAAAGTCATTCCTGGGCAGGCAAAGCCCCACTCTATCCCCAACCAGGAAAGGGGGGGTGAAGGGGGGTAGTTCGGGACATTTTCCTGCTTGTCTGGAAGATATTCTGGGTTCTGGAAAGGGTAAAAGAACCAGGAAATATGACCTAATGGAAAGCTCAGAGAACACAGAGTCATTTTGAATCCTGGATCTACCATTTTACAGCTGGGTAACCTGAGAAGGAAAGTCATTGCCCTTGTCTTGGGGCTCCTTCTCTTGGAGATCATCTGGTCCATCTCACCCAATCTCAG
The DNA here is from genome assembly GCF_037893015.1 of Macrotis lagotis. NCBI lineage: Eukaryota > Metazoa > Chordata > Mammalia > Peramelemorphia > Peramelidae > Macrotis > Macrotis lagotis. The sequence continues at coordinate 35,708,076 of NC_133661.1, read as the reverse complement.
TTTACAAATGGGACAATGGAGCCCCACAGAGCACAGTGACTACCTTCCAGGTGACAGGAAATTTCTCTTCTAATGCTGGGCTTGGGAAGGGAAATGAGAATAAAAAAAAATGACTTCTAGTCACCAGGACTTCTTTCCTGAAGTCAAAGGACACGGTGTCCTTCGTTTCTCTCCATCAATCAGGTTCTCTTTCCAGTTCTTTTCCAGACCTGTTTCACAGATTAATCTGGTAAAAAAAAAAAATTGCAGTCACATTGGATTTTATCCAACAGGTTTGAGTGTTCCCCATAATCCCCATTCACCTTTCTAGGGTTTGGCATGAGGATTTGGAAGGCAGAGATAGAAGCCAGGATGTCTGAAAGGTGGTCAGTCCCAGAGATGATAATTACTGTACAGAAGATGAACCTATGGATCTGGAGTCAGGAAGACTTGAGTTCAAATCTCATTTAGACACTTGCCAGCAGTATGAACCTCTCTGCCTCAGTTTTCCCATCTCTAAAATGGAGATAATACACCTATGCCCTCTGGTTGTTGTGAGGATCAATTAAGGCAACATTTATAAAGTGTTTTGCAAAACTTAAAACCTTGTATTGTGTTAGTTTTTAGTAGTACTAGTACCTCTCCAGCTTTATTTTACACTACTCCTCTTTTTTATATACTGCTTCTTATATACACCTAGAATGCACCCCCTTCTCATCCTGTCTCTTAGGTTCCCTAATTTTCTTCAGAGTTTAGGCTCTATATTAGTCCTCTCCTGATCTCCCGAGCATTCATTGCCTTCCCTCAAAAAATTACTTTTTAAAAGGACCAATAAAAATAAAATATTTGTAATAGTTCTTTTTGTGGTATTAAATTCCTGGAAATAAAGGAATTTACTGGAGAATGACTGGACAAGTTATGTTCTAGAATGTGATGGAATACTGTTATGCTGGAGGAAACAAGGAAGGGGATGATTTTAGAGAATCCTGGGAAGTTTTATATGAACTGATTCAGAGTGAAACAGGCAGATCCAGGTGAACAATGTATACAATAACAAGAATATTGGAAAGACAAACAATGTTGAAACACTTAACTCTGGTGAATGTAATGTCAATGGAGAGGGAAAAGTGTAGGAAGGAGAATAAATGCCCATTGGAGAAAAATTTTTAGTTTTTATTTGTTTTGTTTTTAATGAACTTTTTCTATTTCAACTCTTTCAATGAACACTCTCCCCCATGGAAAAAAAGATTTATAAAAACCTCTTGTAATAAATATGCTTAGCCAAGGAAAATAACTTTTTGCATTATCCATGTCTAAAAATGTATGTTCCATTCTGCACCTTGAGTCCTTCATCTCCTTTTATCTGGTGTAGGGTTGCCAGTCTTCTGGAATTCCACTTTTTCAAGTTTTCTCTCCCAGGGGAATGTTAGCTCCTTACAGGCAGGAACTACTTGTCTTTCGGTCTTCAGTACCCCAGACACAAGTGCCCGTTATAGAACAGGCACTTCACACGTGATTATTGATTGGTTTGTTTCTCTCTTGTTCCTCTCCTCCATGACCTAGGCCCAAATATGGCGGCAAGTACTGTGTTGGGGAACGGAAGCGCTTCCGTTTGTGCAGCATCCAGACCTGCCCAGCCGACCGACCCTCTTTTCGTCACATCCAGTGCAGTCAGTTTGATGCCATGCCTTACAAGGGAGGACAATACAAGTGGGTTCCTGTGTCTAACCACAGTAAGTCACCTTCAAAAGCCATGACTTGATCTCATGGCTAGCGTCTCTCCCTCTTCTGAGCCTGGAGCTGAGATTCTTAAAGACTTAGGCCATTTTGGCTTCACATCCCACCTTGGAGATTCCTTTTCCTCAAGGATGATCGATCCTCTATTGCTCCCTGGTATCCAGGTATGAGAGTGGAGATAGTTGCTATTTTGAAAATGTATGGCTTTCTTTTTTAATAGCCTTGCAAAAAGCTAGTGGCCCAGCCCAGATTGTACTCCATTAGTTGCGTACCCTTATTAAGGGCTTGTTTGCCCAGACTTATAGTCACACAGAGAGTAGGAAAGAAATAGTTTCTGATCTCAAAGAGATAAACTTTCAGTCATTTATTTTCAGTCGTGTCTAACTCCTCATGAGCCCTTTTTGGGGGGTTTCTTGGAAAAGATACTGGAATAGTTTTGCCCTTTCCTTCTCCAGCTCATTTTTACAGATAAGAAACTGAGGCAAATAGGGTAAAACAATTTGGCCCAGGGTCACACACTAGTTAAGTGCTGCAATAGAGTCCAGAAGACTAGAGTTCAAATCCTGCCTCAGACACTATTTGTGTGACTTTGAAGAAATCCCTTAACCTAAACTGGCCTCAGTTACCTCCCTGTAAAAAAATGGAGATAATAACATCTCCCCTCATACAGTTGCCTTGAGAATCAAATGAGATAATAGGTGAAGTGCCATGCAAACTGTAAAGCACATTATAAATGCTAGCAGCTATTATTATGATCATCATTTCAATTAACAAACATATATATTACTTACTATGCGAAAAGCACTGTGCTAAGTGCTGTCTGCTTATTTTCTCAGGGGAACTTTTTTTTTTTCTAAACTGCTAAAAAAAGACAGTATGTTCTAAGACTTAGAGAACCTGCTTGGGAGCCAGAAAGACTACTTCAGTTCCCATCTCTGACCCTATAGACTGTGGGAACCTGGGCAAGTCACTTGATTCAGTCACCTGGAATCTCTCTAAGACTAATGGGCAGAGAAGGTGCCACTCCACATTGATAGTAGTTTCATTGCTTGAGAGTTGAAAGATCCAGTTAAAATCCAAATTGGCCCATCTTTGCTGAGTAGTGTAGAGACTCTCTGTCTTGGATGCTTGGGAATGCCTAAGTCTTTCTCTCTCCCATGGACCCAAGCTATTAGTTTCCCAGAAATGGGACCTTTCTCCCAGTCTACATACTGGACCTCCTGGCTGGTGGTTCCTTCCTGATCTTTCCTCTCTCTCTGAATCTCTATAGTTAATCCCTGTGAGCTGCACTGCCGGCCTGCAAATGAGTATTTTGCAATTAAACTTCGAGATGCTGTTATAGACGGAACCCCCTGCTTTGAAGGGAATACCAGTCGAGACTTATGCATTAATGGAATCTGCAAGGTATTTCTCTGCCTCCCCTGCCCGTTCCCCTCTTTGGGCCCAGACCAGAGAGGCTTGGGGCAGAAGGGGTGGGACGGGAAGCCATAGACAGCACAAGGAAGCTAGGCCTGTCCTCAAGTTTCCATGGGCCTGAGTGTTGGAGGACTTGGACCACAGAGACTTCCTCTCCTGGACTCCTATCCTAGCTTGGATGTCTAGGACTCAAAGAAATTATGAAAGGTTTTAGCTAGTACAACTCATGCAAAGCAGCCACTGGCAACTAGTGTGATCATAGAAAAGGCTGAGGCCCCATGAGGGTGAATACTTTTGAAGTATCCCAAATGATTCAAATAAAATAACCTTGGGTTCTTGAGGGATATGTGTAAGACCCTAGCCCCCCAAAGGCAAGACAAAAAAGAAGTCAGAATCCTGCCTTATGGGAGCTTTCAGTCTCATCCAGGAGAGAAGATAAAAGCATTAATCTTAAGGAGCATAAAATGACTTCCTCATTGCACTCGGAGCCATGATTAGAATCCATAATCCAATATGGTCTTATAGAAAGAGCATTAAATTTAGAGGGTGAGGACCTGTCATGGGGAATGGAACAGGAGAGCCAAAAGACCCAAGCCATGTCCCCTCTCAGTTATAAGGAACCTCAGTGACCACCCAGTCCAACCCATTCTCTGATCAGGAATCCATGGCCATTCTATCATGGATTGAATACTCTAGTGACGGGCAAGTCACTACCTCCTGAGACATCCCTTTCCACTGTGGGACAGTTGTGCTGGTTGCTTACAGATATTTTCTTAGAATGGTTATTAGGGAACCCCCAATGGCCTCAACCAAGAAAGATCCGCCGTTCATTATCTTGGAATACTGTTGTAGCATGAGCTGATGGTCCTATAGCCAGAATGAGTCCAAAGTGGAATGGGAAACAGGATCTTCCTGACTCCAAGGCTCCCTCTCTATTTACTGGGCCACATTGCCCCTCTAATCTCCCTCTTAAGAAATAGCAATGACTCCTGTTTACTTCTAAAGTAAAATGCACACATTTGTGTCTGACATTTAAATCCTTTACAATCTAGCTCCAAGCTCTCCAGACTGATTTTCCATTACTCCCCCTCATAGACTCCACATTCCAGATAAACCAGCCTTATTGGCCTTCACTTGTTTACGATACTCCCTCCTTTGTATCTTAACATAATCTTTCCCTCCGTGCTGGAAATGTTCTTCCTTCTCCACTTTGCCCTGGATCATAAGGCAAAGTGTGTGAGAAACCAGTCTGAGAGCGTCTAGTGCCATTATACTGAGAGGCCAAGCACTGGATGGCACTTGGACCGAATTCTCCTACTAACTGTGAAAGGAGGACGATGGCAGGAGGGAGGCCCTATGTACAATGGGGAAATGGGGGTGGGATGGGATTTAAGAATGATGCAGGAAAAATCATCAGAGGAGATTCTCAGGCGTTGCTCAGATGATAGTTCCAGCTGGTGGTAGTTGTTAGAGTTGGGGTGTTAAGCTCAAAAGTAATAGTAGCTAACATGTACATGATGCTTACTCTGTGCTAAGCATTATGCTTAGGGTTTTGCAATTATCCTCTTATTTGATTCTCACAACAACCTTGAGGAAAGGTGTTATTATGATCCCTATTTTACAGTTGAGAAGACTGAGTCAATCAGATATTAAGTGATTTATTCATTGTGATTAATTCCTCATCTAGCTTCTAAGTGTCTGAAGACATATTTGAACTTAGATTGTTCCTAGAATAGAGACCTTTCCCATCCCTTAGGCCCTCTGCTCGCCATCCTGACTCCTACATTCTAGGCCCAGATAAAAGTCTCTTCTTAGAAAACACATTCCTTGCAGTTCAAACATTCTGTGATTCTGTGAGATGGATTAAGGGGGTGAGAGTGAGTCAGGGAAGTGCAGTAAAATTAGACAATTGGGGGGGGAGGGGGACTAGACTTGGCTGCTCATGATTTTGTTTTTAGGTTTTTGCAAGGCAAATGGGGTTAAGTGGCTTGCCCAAGGCCACACAGCTAGGTAATTATTAAGTGTCTGAGGCTGAATTTGAACTTAGGGACTCCAGACTCCAGGGCCAGTGCTTTATCCACTGTACCACCTAGCTGCCCCTGGGACTAGACTTGGAACAGGGATTTGAATCCCAATTCTGAAGCCACTAGTTTTGTCTTGATGACCAAATCACTTAACCTTTCTAGATTTCAAGGTTTTCGTCTGTAGAGTGAGGATAATATTAGGAGCACTACCTATGACCTACCTGGTGGTTGTGAGGACAGTGTTTTGTGGTTTCAAAATACTCTCAAAGTGAATTATTCTTCAAAGAATTTATTCTTTGTTTGAATTTGTCTGAGTTTGTATGTATTTGTGAACCCCTATATCAAATATATCAATCAGAAGAGTTATTTACAGTTCTCCATAGTCTCATCCTTCTTACTGTTTCAGTCTCACTACAGATTCCTCCCCTCTACACATTCTTTGGTCTAACTTTCTTACTGTTCCTCACACACAATTTATTTTCCATCTCTGTCCTTGCACTGGCTGATCCCCATACCTAAAATGCTCTCTAGGACTCTGACCTCAATGCAAGTGCCTACTTTCCTGGTCCCTTCAGCTTTTAGCATCTTCCTTCCCTACCCAATCCATCTTGGATCTGTTTTGTAAGTGTTTGATATATAACTGTGTGTGTGTGTATGTGTGTGTGTGTGTGTGTGTGTGTGTGTGTGTGTGTGTGTGTGTGTGTGTGTGTATGTTATTTCCCCTGTTAGAATATAAGCTCCTTGGGGGCAGAGGCTGTTTTGCTTGTGTCTTTATATATCCTGGTGACTAGGGAAGGACCTGGTGTGTAGTAGGAACTTAATCAGCACTTTCTGATTGATTGATCCTGCCATCATTACAGAATACCTGCCAATCCTATGCTGATGAGATGGGAGACTATCTGGGTCTGGAGGTCAGAGAGGCTCATGGGAAGAGTGAGGCAAGGACTATCAGACAGTGACCTCCATGGTTGATTGTGTTTCAGAACGTAGGTTGTGACTATGAGATTGACTCCAATGCCATTGAGGACCGGTGCGGTGTGTGTCACGGGGACGGCTCCACCTGCGAAACAGTGAAAAAGACATTTGATGAGACCGAAGGCCTGGGTAAGGGCAAGATGGGGGAGAGGAACTAGAGATCCTTCTGAGGTGGAGGACAGAGCAGCTTTCTCCATTGTTACCCAGAATTCACAAAGAGGCGCTGGGTCCTTGGGATATCCCCACTCTTCCTCTCATGATTTAGAACAATGTTCCTCTAAGTGCTGTTCAGGACTCTTGGGGGTCCTTGAGACCCTTTGAGGGGTCCTTGTGGTCAAAATTTCTCATAAGAATAGCAAGATATTTTAATTTATGAGAAAGGAAATGTGGATAGGTAAGGACAACGCAAATAAAAACAAGCTCTTTTGGGAGGGGGCAGATCAGGGAGAAGTCCTCAACAGTTTTTAAGAGTGTAAAGGAGTCCTGAGTTCTCACAAAGACTGATCATTTAGAATGAAGCCTACACAGAAGCAACTGGTTTAAATCTCCCTCATCAGGCCTCTAGCCTCTTCCTTGTCCCCCTAAGTAGATGTGACCTCCCTGTTTATTTTACTGGACTTGAGACCAGAACTCTATGTCTGCACACCTTCATTTCTTTGTCACATCTAAAAACTGGTCCTTACCTCCCTTCTGTTTCTTCTTTCTAACCTCAGAACACAGAGGAAAAATTCTTGAAAACTGCAGTCGGGTTTTACCTCTAATGCTTATTACCTGTGGGACCTTAAACAAATCACATCTTCTCCCCAGGCCTCAGGTTCTTTACCTTATAAAAATGAGTGCCTCTGAGGCCTACCCAGTTATAGGATGCTAGCTTCCTAATGCATTCCAGTGTGTCTTTGATCACCAACTCTCTCCTCTGGGAACTTGCTCCTTTGATCATTTTCTCTTTTTTATTTACAGTCTTCTGTCCTGGATCTTTTTTCTTCAACCTACAGACATGCAGCTACAAATATTATCTTACCGCTTTTTGCCCTTTTTTTTACCCCTACAGCAAAGTCTGAGTCTGGATTTGACCTTGGGTTCACCTAAGACCAGGCCCAGGGTTCCATTCCCTATGCCACCTAACTACCTTCATTTTTATGGGCCTGTTTCTTTAGCTGTGCAATGAGAAAGTTGAACTAATTTTCCTCAGACACTGTGTGACCCTGGGCAAGTCACTTAATGTCTGCTGTTTCAATTCCTTCATTTGTAAAAGTGAGGATTTTAATAACCCAAGGTTTTTAATGAATTAATATAACAATATCAATGCATATTTACTCTATATTAATATAGTATAGATTAATTATAATATATTTAATGAATTAATAACTTCCTGGGTTGTTGTGAAGTAAGGTAAAACTTGTAAAGTGTTTTGCAAACCTTAAATCACTATATAAATGCTAGCTATCATTATCATTATTCTTGTTCTTATGATAATACTTCCCTGGGCCTCAGTTTCTTATCTGTAAAATGAAAAACTTAGACTGAATTTCCTCTGAAGTCCTTCTCTCCTCCTCCCTTCGTTTCTCTTGGTTTTTGTGACTCGACTATCCTGTCTCTTCTCTTACCACTCTGCCCCTCTTGATCTCCTTGGTCTATTTTCTCCCATTTCCTAATTGTTCTGTCCTCCTCCTCCTCCTCAGTTCTTCTGATGTTCTTTTTTTCATTATTTTTATGGCTCATTTTATCACCTCTCTGCAAATGACTTCCATATTTACATAGTCATCCCCGATCACTTCCGTCTGCTGGTCACGTTCAGTTGGCTAGCTTGCCTTGAGTCCACTCATAATGTCCCAAACTAAACTTATCACCTTTGCCCCAAACTGGCTCTTCCTTATTTCTTTTGGAGAGACCATCCTACCATTTCCAGTCATCCTTGCTGAAAATCTCCAAATCATTGTTGTCACTGCCTTCTCCCTCACCATCCAATGAGCTGCCATCTCACCTCTGCAATGTCTGTTGTATATAAAATCCCTCCCAGCTCTAAATTTATTATTCCTACCGAATTGTTAAGGATGCTTCCATAGGAGCCCAGTTTCTCCTTCTGTTTTTTTTTCCTGCCTTTATTTTTCATTTATCTCTCTCTAGCTTTCTAACCATCTGATCAAAAATTTGTGTTAAAAACCGGTTTTCCAGTGACTGCCCCATTAAGAATTCTAAGGTCAGCTAAGCTCTTAGCCAGATGCTTCTTTGCATTTCAAAAAGTCAACCTCCTCTTTCTGGACTGGCCGGAAACATCCCTCTTTGGGAACAAAGTCTTCCTTCTGGGGTCTGTTCTTGTAGCAACAAACTTTTCCCTCTTCCTGGAGTCCCTCTCATCTGGGCCTCACCTCCTACAGACTGAGGGAGGAGGGTTAATGTGCAATTTCAAGAAACAAACCATAAATTATAGAAATCTGCAATTCCACGTGTAATCATTTTTAAAATTCTCGTTTGTTTGTTTTTGTTGATGGTCACTGAGTTTAGAATTTTTTAGAAGCATGGCCTTTACCAGGGAGCAAGACCTTCAGCTCAAGGGGGAAGAGTTGTTGAGAATGATTTCCGGCCTCCACCAGTGAGAGGAGAAGGATAGGGGGGTGGGGGAGGGAACACATCAGGGTTTTATTAGTCCCTCTGAAATCATGTCTTTTGGTTGGATGCCTGCTCTGCCGATGGCTAAGGCCATCCTCGCCCATGGGCAAAGATGGGTTCCTGTCTCTTGAATGAAGATGCTTGAACCATTTGCAGGTTATGTGGACATTGGGCTTATCCCAGCTGGGGCAAGAGAGATTCGGATAGAGGAGGTTGCTGAGGCTGCAAACTTCCTAGCCCTGAGGAGCGAGGATCCAGAGAAATATTTCCTAAATGGCGGATGGACCATCCAGTGGAATGGCGACTACAAAGTGGCTGGCACCACCTTCACATATGAGAGGAATGGGAACTGGGAAAACCTCACCTCCCCAGGACCCACCAGGGAGCCCATTTGGATTCAGGTATGTCCACCCCCTAGGCTGGGGAGTCCACTGCAAAGGAACCCAGATACTAGGCCCTGTGGGAGGATATACACATTGGAGGCAACACAGTCTTTACTCTTGAGCAGCATCCAGCCCTCAGAGATCTCTTAGCCTAGGGAGGGATTGGCATTAAAACAATCCACCTCCCATTGCTTGAGTGCTTCTGAATTGTAGAAACCTGTGGGAAAGTGAATATAATATTATTATTCCCATTTTAGTAGATGAGAAAACTGAAGCTCAGAGAGGGAAAAGGAATTGGTTAAAGTAATATAGCTCTTAAGTAGGGAGGTGAAACTTGGATTCAGATCTCCTGACTTGAAGTTAAGTCTGTTTTGTCTAGTAGACATTTATTAAGTGCTTAATGTCTACAAGGTGTATTATGCTAAGCCTTAGAGATGTAAACAAAGGCAAACATCAGTCCCTACAGCCTCCAGGAGCTCACATTCTAATAGGATGAGGCTAAATGTAAACATCTATGGACTTAGCAGCTTAGTAAATACTTGCTTGAGTAAGAACTAACATTCATGTGATGCTTTGAGATTTGATTCGCAGTTTCTCATTTGGTCCTCACACATCTCTGGGAAGTTGGTGCCTTATTCTTATAATTATCCCCATCTGTCAGCTGAGGATGTTGAGGCAGACAGAGATCCATGGTCAGTGAGTGTCTGAGATCAGCTTAGAACACTGGTATTCCTGCCTTCCGGCCCAGCATCATAGCCATCCCAGAACAAAAAGAAGGCGATCCCTGAGGGGGACGTCCTAGCATGGAGGAGGCCTTGGAAGGGCCTCTTGAAGAAAGTTGGATGGAATCTGAGAAGTCAGAGACTCTAAGAGGCAGAAGGGAGAAAGAACCTTCTAGGCTCCTCCAGGAGCTAGGACAAACTTTGGCCTGGAGCCGGGAGACAGCCGCTCATGTTCTGGGAGGATATAGGTCAGCTTAGACTGAATGCATGGGGGACTCTGGAAGAGGCCAGGTCCTGTCGGCTTTAGATGCCAAAGGATGGACTGGAAGTCATAGAGAGCCCCTGGTTTTTCTGGAGGAGAGAGGTGTGAAGGACAAACCTATGCTTTGGCATCTGAGTGGAGGATGGATGAGCAGAGATTGGAGGCTTGGAGACCAGGTAGGCATAGCTTCCAGTCAGAGGTGATAAGGGCCTGTACTTGGGTGGTATTTGTGTGAGTCTAGAGAAAGGGATATGGGAGAGAGATAGACTCAAGGGAGAAATGGCAAGGTTTGGCACTGGATTTGACAGATGGTGTATGTGTTTGTGTGAATGAGTGTGTATGAGAATGTCTCTATGAGTGTATGAGTCTGAGAATTTGGGTGTGTAAGGGTGAGAGTATGTGTGTGTCAGTGTGTGAATGTGTGTAAAAGTATGAGCATGTATGTGAGTGTTTAAGTGTGTATGAGAGCGTGTGTGTGTGAATGTGTGTGAGAAAGAGTATGAGTATGTGTGTGGGTGTATGTGCCCTTGTATGCATGTGTGTATCTGGTGGGATGTGTGGATTCAAGGATGACCCTCAGGTTGTGAACACAGGAGCCTAAGAGAGTGAAAGGAATAAGGAAGCTTTGGAAGGGAAGAAGCCTCCTTGGTGAGCACAGTTCTGGCCATGGCAGTACCCCAACTTAGAGACCAAGCTACCTGGAGTGCCTCAGAAATAGTCCTTGGAATGGAAAGCAGTCCATTTTCCTATATCTTTTATATACCTAGTTATTTATTCTTGCCCCAGCTTTGCTTCCCTGGTCTGTGCCTCAGTTTCCCCACTTGTAAAATGGTAAGGATATTCCTACCACCACCACCCTACCACCTTTGAGGGGATGGGATGTTACTGGAGCATAGACCCAGGGCAGGATCATCATGAGACTCCAATGCATCACGGAAGGCAGATAGCCTTAGGCCCATTTCACAGAGAGGATCAGCAAGGCTTCTGTGCATTCACCAGTGAAGTCCACTGACCACTTGTCCTGAACAGATCAATAATGTAAATTTGTGAATAAAAGATCAATCTTTCCCCTTTCAAAATAAATGCTAATTCATCAGCCTTTGGGGAGGGGTCAGGGAGGGGTTCCAAGGGAATATTGCTGGTTCAGGGGTATTCAGCACCTCCCCCACACTGGACAGATCTGTCCCTCAAGTGGAGCTATTATTCTTGGAAGAGAGGAATAAAAGAAGTTTCTGACCTGTCTAGTACAGGGGATCCTTAAGGGAACCTAGCTGGCTGGGCCTCCCCTCTGCTTCACCAAAGAGCACAGAGAGCAAGATTCCTTCCCCACCCCCTTCTGACCTCCCCCCAGCTCTTAGGGAAGATTGCTTCTCCGGCCTATGGCCTATTATCTGTTAGCTAAGACCGGGCCCCTGGAGCATAGAAATCTAATTTCTAGTTGTTTTGAATAATGACTAAATTTTTTCTCTGCTATCATGTATTTAGACTGAGAAAGCATAAAATAACTTTAGGGCTCTTCCCCCCACCGCCCAAGGCAGATTCCAGTCTTACCAGAGTCAGGCTGTTTTGGGTCCCCTCCCCTCACTCCCCGACCCCCACCCCAACTCATACTTGAACTAGATGCCCGGGATTGATCCCAGACATTTCCTGGCACAGGTCACCCTCCCCACTCCTTCCAATTTCCTGCTGAGAACTGAAGTCTAGTTATCGGTTGGCAGAAAAGGGTCAGTAGGAACTGGGGAGCTATAAATGGAAACTTCAGATAGACAGATGGATTGGTGGACAGACAGATGATAGATAGATAGATACACAGATAGATAGATACACAGATAGATAGATACATAGATAGATAGATGGGTAGATGATGGATGGATGGATGGATGGATAAGAGCATAGAGATAGAGAGATAGATGGATAGATCAAGAGATGCAAAGAATGGGTAGATAGATAGCAGATAGAGCTATATGGACAGATAAATGACAGACAAAGAAATAAATAGACATAGACAAACATATAACTGAGTATCTACAGAAAAGAGGGGAACCCAGCCCGGTCCTTGTCCTTCTGAGACTTTAAAGCAGCATCACATTGCCCAGAGAACCTCAGGAGAGGGAGTATCGTGAGCTGGACACTGCATAGGTTGCAGCCCAGAAATGGGAGTCAGGATGCTTGGGTACAAGCCCTAAATGTGCCACTAAACAACAGTGTGACCTTGGTACTTGCTTAACCTTTCTGGGCCCCTGCCTCCTATATATCTAATGAGGGAACTATCCCTGCCCTTCTTACACAGGCAGCTGGTGGCTCAGAGGATAGAGTTCTAGGGTTGGAGTCAGGGAGATCTGTGTTCAAATCCAACCCCAGATACTTATTGTGTGACCAATGCACGTATGCTTCAGTTTCCTCATATGTAACACGAGGATAATAATAAGCACTTAGCTCCCAGTGTTGTAAAGATCAAATGAATAAAGCCATATAAATGTCCGCTAGGGTATTCTCATGCTCATTTCCTGGCGGGATGTAGTGAAGATTCACTTACCATTCTTTCTGATAGCATTGTGCTGTCCTTCATAATTTTTTTTTTTAGTTTTTTCAAGGCAAATGGGGTTAAGTGGCTTGCCCAAGGCCACATGGCTAGGTGATTATTGTCTGAGACCGGATTTAAACTCAGGTCCTCCTGACTCCAGGGCCGGTGCTCTATCCACTGCACCACCTAGCCGCCCCAGTCCTTCACATTTCTTATGATTCTTTGCCCTCCAGTATCCTGATTCTTCAGGGTCTCCTCTGAGCCAGGAGCTGCTCTGCTCAGTTCTGGGAAAACAGAGACAGACAAACAGTTCCTGTCCTCAGGGAGAGACTACATGTATACAAAACCCTACAAAATATGTACCAAGTAATTTAGGATTGGGGAGAGAGGGAGGGCCAATACTTAGGGGGAAGTTCAGGAGGTGACATGAGGAGAGAAATCTTACATGGAGTCTGTATGAGTTGGAGGTAAGAAGGGACAGCCTTCCAGGGAGGGAGAACACCCTGGACAAAGGCATGGAAGTGGAAGACTGGATGGAGTGGCAGGTAGACCAATTTGACTGGAAACATAGTAGGAGTTAGAGGGAGTCCTGGGGGGACAATTCTGGAAATAGAGCTTGGAGCCAGGGTACTGGCTATATCTGTCTCCCCTGGAGATTTTCCCCATTTTTATAGTCAATCAACAATCTTTAAGGACCTACAATGTTCAAAACACTAAATCAATACACATTTCTTAAGCACCTACCAAGTGCAAGGTCCCAAGGTTGGCTATGGGAATTCTGTCCTGTTCCTAGCCTTTCCTGGTCAACACCCCAAAGATACTGGGGTTCCTGCTCCTCCAGAGTGTCCCCTGGTTCCAGCAGACTCCACCTACCCTCAGAGTGAGAGGGTGCTGGGTCCAGATGAAGCAGTACTTCCTGCTCTAAGCTCCGACAGCCCCTAAGGCAGAAGGTGATTCTTTAAAAAAAGGAAATATGGCAAGATAAATGAACTTCAGAGTACAAGAATGTCAGATTTTCAATGCATGAAAATCTTATAACAAAATTCTCGTGGTGTAATGGGGAGGTGGACTTGTCAGGAGTCCTGGCCTGAGTTAGCTGTGTGATTGGCCTCAGTTTCCTTATATGTAAAATGGAAGCGAGAACTCACGCCTTCCAACCTACCCTACGCTGCAGGAAAAAAAGCCTCATTATGGGTTCATGAGATACCAAATCCTTTGCCAGTTCAGGCCTCCCAGGCTTTGACTGCAAGAAACTTGGGAAAGTCATAAATTGGGCCCAGAGAGCCTCATTTCACAGGCCCACAAAGAAGACCCAGATTGAATCATCTCTTGGAACTCTCTCCACCCACCCCAGGGTTGTCTTGCGGCTTGTAATGAATTTACTTTCCTTTACTCTTTCCAAAAGCACCTTTGGTTCAGCTTGAGGGCCAAGGGAAGCCCTGCCTGCCCTCTATAGGAGATAGAATCTCCCCAGAAAAATAGAAAACAAATCCTGCCAGGCCAAAGTCATCTCCAAATCCAATAGAATGATTTCCCCCAGGGCCAAGACCTCTTTGTCTTTGACTTTGGGTTCCCAGCACCCTAGAATAGTGTCTGGAATGAATAAATAAATCAAGGAGCAAATAAATAATACATGAACAAGTAAACAAAGGTGTGAATATATATTATAGACACAAATATCACATATCCACATGTTTTATACATATATAGATATATATCCATACATATGGTTATAGGCACACATAGAAATATATATCTCATTTGAATGAATGAATAAATTTCTCAGACAGACATGGTGGCAGAACCCAAGAAGACTAGCGAACAAGGACAAGGGTCTGGGTGCCCCATTCAGGCAGCAACTCGTAAGCATTGGGCCGGTGCCTATTCTGATGCTCTTCTGGTAACCAGGCCCCACTTTGTGGAAAGCTTTTCCTGGACCCAAGTCTGGAAGGGCTAACTCAGGTCTCCTTCTGAAGGTAGTCCATTTGGAGGAAAGAGCATTAGCCTGAGAACTAAGGGTCTTCTGCTAAACATGCCATTCATTTACTGGGTGACATGTGATGCCCTCTTAAAGCTATTTTCTCTCCTTCAAAATGGTGGAGTTGGACTATGATGGTAGCTTTAGAGTTGGACTGGGCCTCATGGTCCATCATTGACTGGATAAGAAAACCAAGTCTTCTCGGAGAAGTTTCATCTTGATCAAAGTCAAACAGGAAAGAAAGACAAGGGATTGAACTCTCTAGATCCTCCTGCCCTTGGGCCATCTCTGCCATTCTTCTATTTTCCACCTTCTAGGATTCTGTGAAGGGTGGTAAGGTCTGTGAAAGGAACTTGGTCCAGGCCAGTTCTTGTGTCTAATTCTTCTCCATTGGCCATAGAGTTGACCTGTCCCTCCCTGAGTTCCCTGGGGACATAAAGGTCATGCTCTAGCCTCAGCTGTATTCCCAGAAGTTTTCATCTGGGTGTTATGCTGCCTTGTTTCTACACTGCCCTCCCAGGACACCTTCTCCAGGGGAAGCTGGGCCACCAGAAAGTTATTCTCAATAGTGCAGGCTATGTGGGTGGGCAGAAGTGCTGGGATTTAGCCCTTTTCCTTTAGCCCTGGGTTCCCTTTCCCAAACTTATTGACACAGATGCAATGAACATTGGAGCTTGAAGGGACCTTAGAGATCATCAAGGGCTGCCACATTATTTCACAGATTAAAAAATCCTGAAAAAACGAAGAATTTGTTGAAAGGTGGAAGGATCACAAGGACCTTAGATGTTATCTCCCCCAATCCCTCATTTTACAGGAAACTCAGCTGGGAGTCCAAGGTCATAGCTAATAAGTGTCTGAGGCTAGATTTGAACTCAGGGTTTCCTGACTCCAGGTCCCATGGTCTACCTACTAATGGCCTTTATCTCTCTGGGCTGGTGCCCTTAACTACACAATGAGAAGGTTGGACCAGCTTTCTAATCCCAGTAAGGTGTCCCCATACTCACTGACAGCAGAAAGGGAGCTACTATTAACTTTCCATTCAAATCCACAACCTCTTATCTTCATGTCCACTGATTCTCCAGGCATCTCCAGTCATCCTGATCCATATCTTGCCAGATGACTCTGGAAGAGAAAATGAGGCTGGTGACTTTGCACAGTCCTCCGTCACTTAAATCCAATTCACTTACAAGTGGAGGCATCACCTTTCTGATGTCATTGGTCCTCTTTTAGAAAAGGACAAACAACAGTAAACAATGGATGGCGGGCCACTGCTGATTCATTGGTTCTGGGGAGAACTACCATGTTCCTAGACACTGAGCTAAGACCAGGAGGTAAAAAGACAAAGAACAGCCCCTTCCCTCAAGAGGAGGGAATAACTTGTCCGTCTGTTGTGTATAGACAGGATAAATACAAACCAGATGTGAGATAGTAAGGGAGGCTGGGGGGGGGGGAGGGGAGGTCTTAGCAATTGGTAGGATCAGGAAAGAAGTGAAAGATTCTCTAAGGCAAGGATTGGCTGTCCAGCCAGAAGAGCCTCTACTGATAATAGCTGGTATTTGTGGAGTCTTTTAGGGTTTACAGGTTGTTTCGAATACATTCTCTTATTTGAGGCTCACTATAACTCTCTGAAGAAGACAATATGTGTATTATTATTATCTCTGTTTTACAATTGAGGAAACTGAGGCAGACAGAGGTTATATGACTTGCCCATAGTCACACAGCTAGTAAGTGACTGAGGTGGAATTCAAACCTTTGTTTCCTTTCTTCAAGTCTGACACCCTGGTCATTATACTGCAATAGTTCTCTTGTGAGGGGGAACGCCCTTACTCTGGACCCGCACTCCAAAGTCACAGTCAGTGACCTAGAGGACATATTGGAGTCTGAGGACGCCAGCTGACTGAGAGGCTATGGCAGTGATCCAGGTGCGGGTTGATGAGGCCAGGACCTGGAGGTGAAAAGGGGAAGGGAGAGGAAACCCCCAACTTGCTAATGAGGTGTTTCAGTTGTTGGACCTAGCCAAGCAGGCTCTGCTCATAGCCTGTGGTTATAGAGCCATTAGGAAACATTCCAGAGTCGGAGGACAGGGTCCTGTTGGAGGGTGGCTTCAGGTCCCCATACCATCATAATCATTGGGCACCAGTAGACAAGCACGCTCACCTCTGCCTTGGTTTCCCCTTCTAGCTGCTGTTCCAAGAGAGCAATCCTGGTGTACGCTATCAGTACACCATCCAGAGGGAGGCAGACAGTGAGAATGAGATCCAGCCTCCTGAGTTCTCTTGGAGATATGGATCCTGGACCAAATGTTCCGTGACTTGTGGCACAGGTAAGATGCTGGGCCTGGGGCAAGGAGAGCACAGGGCAGATCCTCATCATCCTGAGATTATTGGGGTCAGAACTAAGGGTAGAGGGATATGCTAGATAACAGGGGAGAGCAGGGGGTCCCAACCCCCTCTTATTTTACAGATGAAGACAGTCTGACCCCTGAGAGGTCAGCTTGGCTTGCCCCAAGTCACACAGAGTCAGGATTCGATTCTGATTCCAAGCCATCCTTATGACTTCATGTCACTTGCTACCTCCTCATCTTCAAATGAAGGTTCCTTGAATATAAACACTCACATTTCTAGATGATTTACAAAAATATTGAGCAAGAGTAACCATCACCAGAGTCCCCAAAGGACAAAGAACAAGGAAGGAGAGGGATAAATGGGCCTTCTGGATGGAGAATGATAAATAATTGTGTCAACCAGCTGCATAGATAGTATGTTTGAAAGCTCTGTGTGTGTGTGCATGTGTGTGTGTGTGTGTGTGTGTGTGTGTGTGTGTGTGTGTGTGTGCGTGTGTGTGAGACCTCTTAAGCTCAGTCCCTAAGTCAGCTGGGGGAAGTGTGCCTGTGATGGGCTATCTCTCTAGAGGCAGCGGTGGAGAATTTCCAAAGCAGGAACTTTCTGCCCCAAGGATTCTGGGCCAAGTTCAGGAAGAGAGAGGAGAGCGTGGATGCTGCCTTCCTTGGAGCTACTGGGTTCATTTGGCTCCTCCTCAGCCCTAATCTCTGAACCTTGAGCTAGCTGGACTGATTCCCAAGAAAGCCATGGGTCAACCCTGAGGACTGCTCACACCACCCAATTCAGAGAAGCTTTTCAGGGAATTTTTTAACATGGCATCTCGGAAAGTCTATTGAGTTTAGTGATATAAATATTGCCTTCTCTCAATAATGAAAGCCCTACAATAGTACAGACTTCTCTGTAGATGGCTAGGTGTGGCTAGCTATTGGATTCACATACTGCCTCAGACACTTACTAAACTATAAACTCTCTTACCTCAGTTTCCTCATTTGTACAATGAGGATAAGAATAACACCTACTTCCCTGCATTGTTGTGATGATCGAATGAGATTATGTATGGAAAGTTCTTTGCAATTCTCAAAGTATGTCTATAGCTTTATTATCATCATTATTGTATCTTTCATCTAGTCCATAAACATAGGCACATAGTAAGTTCTTTTTTTAGGTGGGGGAAGACTAATTTGTTTTTTTGTGAAGTATTCAGGTTTTAAGTGACTTGCCCAAGGTCACACAACTAGTACGTGCCAAGTGGCTGAGGCTGGATTTGAACTCATGTCCTCCTGAGCACAGGACCAGTGCTCTATTCACCTAGCTGCCCCCCTACACATAGAAAGTTCTTAATAGATGCTAGTTGGTTCCTGGGTTCAAATCTCAACTCTTCAGTGTATACCCTGTGTAACCTTGGTCAAATCACTCCTCCGCGTGGCCTTCATTTCTTCATCTGTGAATGATAGAATTGGCCCAAATTACTTCTCACATTCCTTCCTGGTCCAGCTCTCGGCGTCTGAATGCATTCTCTCCTAGAGACTATGGATTGTTTCCTCTGTTTTGTATCCTAGTGGTTAGCGTAGTGCCAGGTCCATAGCAGACACTTCATAATTGTTCATTGATTGGTTCAAGTTCCAACTTTCCTAGTAATGCCTGTGTGACCTTGGACAAGTCACTAAATCTCTTGGTGTTCATTTCTTCATCTATAAAATGAAAGGTATAGACAGAATGTCTAAGGTCCTCTAGATTTAATGTCATGATGCTGTGATGACTGAGGTGAATCATGGAGTTTTGAGAGGGGCTTTGAAGGACAAGTAAGAAACGGTGAGAAAGGTGAAGAGGAGGAAGTTTGGATCCTAGCAGAGATGCATACGGGTTCACCACAGAAGGCTTTCTAGAATGATAGAGACCCAAAGTCCCACCTTCTAAACCTAGTGTGCCATCTTTCCCCACATCTCCCCCAGGCTTCAGGAAGTGTGAAGTATTTGTATGATTGCGAACATGAGGATGGTTAGTCTTGACCATCCCAACCCCATGCTCAAGAACGGAAGCTTCCTAGACCAGCAACCTCCATTTTTGTCTTTGTTTCTCTGTAACCTAAAACAGTGCCATCACCATATAGTAGCAGGTGATTAATAAATGCTTGTTGGTTGAGAAAGTTTGAGAGCAGCTGGTGTTGCCCATCTCAGGGTTTCTGGACTGCTGTTGGTTGGTGGCAATTTTTCCCATCTACAAAACTTGTATGACCAAGAGTTCTAATTTCTTAGAATTTATCCCTTTAAAACATCACCTCATCCTCCTCCACTTCTCTGCATCTTTCTCCTTTGGTCCCCGGCTTCCTTCTTTTTCCAGACTCTTCATCCATGATGCTGAATCCTCACAACTTCCCAGGATTCCTTTGCAGTCTAGTTTGGCTTAAGAAGCTTTGCTCTAACTCTACTCTGCATCCGGGTCCCTGACTTTGTTTCTCCTTTTTCCTAATCTGCTGCTCTGTTTTAGGACCAAGTCTTCTCCTCATGATCCCTGAGTCTCCAGCTGCCTCATGTCCCATTTCAGTAGCCCAGCTGGCCATTCCAGTTTTCCACATCCCAGCAAGAGGCCAATGCGGGGTGGGGCCATGTGTGTGTGGGGGGTTAAGGGTTGTTGACATGTGAAAAATTACAGACACCTCCCAAGAGCTTTGGCCTGAGTAGCAGCCAGCCTGGAGCCAAGTGAGTCTGATGGTCATGGAGGAGCTTTGGCCTAACTCAATGCTGAGGCCCAGGCCTGTAACAAATAATTATGAGGTATCTGGATGACAATCATAGGGGGTTACAGGGAGAGCATTCTAACTGCCTTGCCACAAACACACTGCTGTAAGGGACACCCAATATTCACATTAACTCCTGAAAATTGGAACTATGAAAGAAGCTTAGTAGGTAAGGAGAGAAAAAGAGGTGAGGTGAGGGCAGAGAGAGAGAGAGAGAGAGAGAGAGAGAGAGAGAGAGAGAGAGAGAGAGAGAATGAGAGAGAGGAGGGGATGGCAAAGATACTGGAGGGATTTGCCATCTCAATCTCCAGTTCATTTTTACAGATGAAGAAATTGAGGCAAACAGTATAGTAAGTGTCTGAGTCTGGATTGGAACACAAGTCTTCCTGACTCCAGACCCAGCACTCTATCCATTGTACCACTAGTTTCCCAATATTCATAAATTTGTGGGCAATGAAATCCAAGGGAGACACCCAGCAATAAACCCTTTGTTCAAATTTAGGTACCCAAACATGTCACATCCAGGTGATAAGCAAGGCAAACTGAGAGGTCCTAAAAACAAGGAGAAGCAAATTTGACCTCATCAGTATCACTGAGACTTGGTAGGATAAAATCAATCCACCTATCCATAGGATGTATCTCTGATTTATTCCAATAAAATCTAGCTGTTCATATCTGTCTAACAGTTTATTTTCATGCTAAAAGTAGAATCAGATTTTACATACTCAATGGGTGCATAGGCAACATTTGTTATCAGTGGTGAGGTGAAATGTAAGGAGGGCATTATATATTAAGAAATGCTCATGTGAGGAAGTCCAGCCAAGCAGAGGGAAGAAATGCAAAGCAGAAACCATTGTCTGACTCTCAGCAGAGGCAAAACCAAGAAGTGCTCTTGTTATCAGAATATGCTACAGACCACCTGGCCAGAAAGAGGAAATGGATGAGCAGTTTGGGGGAAAAAAGTCACAAGCCTAGAATAGAGATGTGTTATAGATGTATTGGGGTCAGAGAGAAGCCTGGGGGCTTATCAGAATATGTGCTTGAGTTCTCTCTCTGCCAAAGCAAAATGGTTTATCATTTGAGGACTTGTCATCGTGGTCATTTCTTCCTTCAAAGGGTGGAGGAACCCACAAAAAAGAAATTCTATTCTCCTCATCAGCAGAGACAAATGGGTTGTTTGCATGGAATTGCCATATGACTGGTACCTAATATATGCTTTTTGAATGGTTGATTCTGTGAGCTTAGAGAAAGCTTGTAACTTTGCTATGCCTTAGATTCCTCAGCTATAAAACAAGGGGATTAAATTAGATGAACTTTAAATTTCCTTCCAGCTCCAGGTCTGTGTCCTGCCTTGTTTCCACTTAATAGAATATAAGTACTTTGAGGGCAGGAACTATTTTCTTATTGTCTTTGTACTTTCCTCGCCTAGCCAAGTATCAGTAGGTGCTTAACAAATGCTTCTGGAATGAAGGGACCATAGATAAGAGAAAGGGTCCTGGACATGGACTCTGAATCCTGCTTCTGACATCAGCTGTGTGACCTTGGACAAGTCATGCAACTATAAACTAGGAATAATAGCTGTAATATCTATAGTAGACTATTAGGTTGTGTCAGGGTCTCCCACTGATCTTGGGTCATCTCCCATCTTGATTGATACCTTGCAACTGGACCCAGATGACTCTAGAGGAGAAAGTGAGGCTGGCGACTTTTCACAGCCCTTTCTCACTTAAATCCAATTCACTTTTCTCTCATGGCATCAGCTCCTTGATGTCATGGTCCTCTTTGAGAACAAAGGACAAAAAAACAACAGATAGAATACTACCTGTAATTAGAAACCTGAATTCAAATTCAACTTTTTATGATTTTGGGCAAGTCACTTCACCTGTGTCTGTCTGTTTTTTCATCTACAGAATGGGGATAATAGGTGTACTTGCCTCTCAGAGTTATTGTGATAATCAAATGAGATATATATACACTGTACTTTGTAGACTTCAAAGATCTCTCTCTCTCTCTCTCTCTCTCTCTCTCTCTGTGTGTGTGTGTGTGTGTGTGTGTATGAGTAGTATACCATTGTGGGCACCTAGCAAGGAACTATTGGGGCTGGGGTCAGGAAGTCTCATATTCCTGAGTTCAAATGTGACCTCAAATACTTTGTAGCTGGGTGACCTTGGATAAGTCACTTAACTCTGTTTGCCTCTGTTTCCTCATCTACAAAATGAGCCGGAGAAGGGAATCTCAAACTACTCCAGTTGCTTTGTCAAGAAAACCTCAAAAGGAATCACAAAGAGTCAGATGTGACTGAACAACAAAAGTTTACCTTACCATTAGTCCCTGTCTCAGGCACCAGAGACAGAATCAAATAATTAAATGAAATGACTAAAAAGAAAAGTTCCATATGAATGTGAACTATTACTCTCAGTGTCTTCTGGGCTGTGTCCAGATAAGGACAAAGTTCCATTTCTCTGTTTCTCCACTGAGAGCTCCCCTTCTGGAGAGTTCTATTCAGAGCTGTCTAGGCCACTTATTTTCATTCCAAAAGTGGAAACAGATTTGTATATTCATTAGATTCAATGTTATCATAAGGGGGCCAGAAATAGACCCAGTGGGACTCGGTCTCCTGACTTAGCATACTGCCTACCTTAGAAATGCAGGCATGAATACTTTTCTATCTCTAATTATTGTTAGGGGCTCTTTGTTTCCTTGCATTGATAAGACCAAGATAATCTCCAAATGGTCTCTGAGCCCTGGTCATAGACTTCATCCACCCATAACTCCAACTAGCTGCTTCACAGATGAGTACCTTTGCCCTTGTGGGCAAGGCCCTCTTCAATTCATTAGGATTCAATTCAAAACGCCTGCCTTGTTTAATCAAGAATCATAACTTTTAATTAATTCATTAAATGCTTAAATATTGGGGGGAAGGAAGTATTACTTTATATTAAAAAAATTTTATTGAGCACTTTAAGGTTTAGAGAGGACTTTACATATTCTATCTCATTTGAGCCTCATAACCACCCCGGGAGGTAGATGTTATTATTACCCCTATTTTTACAAATGAGAAAACTGAGGCAGCCAAGTTAAGCGACTTGCAGGGGATTCTATAACAAGTCAGTGTCTGGTTCACAAATTAATTTCAGGTCTTCCTGAATCCAGGTCCTGTGTTCTACCTGTTAGACTCACTGCCTGAAGGTGAGCAGGGAAAGCACCTAGCAGGCCAGTTTGACCAGTAAGGAGACTAAGTGAAGGGAAGCTTTATGAAATAGAACCAGAAAGGTTGGTGGGATCCAGATTGTGAAGGGTTTTACAAGTTAGGCAGCAGATTTTGTATTTTATCTCAGAGGCAGTAGGGAGTCATTTGAGGACAAGGACATGCTCAGATCTGTATTTAGGAATATCAATTTGGTAGCTCTGTGAGGGACGCGTCGGAGAAAAAGATTAGAGGCAAGGAGATCAACTCGGAGGCTCTTGTAATAATCCAAATGAGAGTCTGAACTAAGGCAGTGGTCATGGAGAGAGGAGACTAGTGAGATGGGAGAGATGTTGGGGAGTTTGGGTTGACAAGACAGTCCCCTGGTTGGGGAGGAGGGTTAAAGGTAGGAAAGAGTCAAGAAAAGCTGTCAGAACACCAACATGCTACGATTTTTGTTCCCATAGTCTGGGTTTCTTACAGTCTCTATGGTTCCTTTCAACGAAGACTGTACACGAGTGGGATTACACCAAGTCAGCCAGGAGGGCCTGGATCTGGAAATTTGCCATCTTAGTTGAGTATCAGAAACCTCTCAGGACTTCCTGTCCAAGCCCAGTAACTGGAGGTCTGAAAAATGTTTATGAACTGTCCAAACCTGAGTCAAAATGAAATAAAGAAATCTTTCAGCTGCTATGGCCATCTGTTCAGCCATCAGTATCCAGCTGGGAGGGTGGCATAAGCCGTAAGGGTGATTAATATGTGGGCAGTGAGTGTTTACCTCTGTGTGTTTGGCTAGGAGTCCATGGTGTCCATTGAGTTCAACCTCTTCATTTTACAGAAAAGGAAACAGATCCAGAGGAGGGGAAATGACCTGCCAGGTCACCCAGGTAGGAAGTGAAAGAGCTGGGATTCGAACCCAAGGCCCCCACCACCCTGTTGAAACTATAGAAATCTTTCAGCTGTTTATAATTGAAAGGAAATAGCGTTGGTCATCCTGAGTATTTCCCTAGGTGAAAAAGAACAACAGGCCAATTATAGAAACTGGGTCCTAATGGGACTTTTGAGTCTTTGAGCAGATGCTTCCTATTTAAACAGTCCCTCTTAGGAGAAAGGTCAATAGAGCAACAAATCCAAACCATTGTAGTACAGCAACCCAACAGTTTTGGGAGAAAGTCACCCGGGGAGGATGGTGTTGGAGTTGAGGTCAGCATCAGGAAGAAATCAGGGGCACAGGAAGGGCCCAGTGAAGAGGTCAGACTCTCTGAGGCCCTGGATGAAGTATTTCTAAGACTGGGCCAGGATGGAAACTACAGCTCCATGGTGTAAGCGCAGCTATCCTCCATGGTCTCTGCAGAAATCACCCCATCCCCCAGTTACATCAAACCAACATGGTGAAAGGTCCTCTGTGGGTTATTATGGAGGGCAACTGGAAGGACAAAGACAGGGAAGGAATTGGAGACTGGGAAATGGAAGGTGACTCAAGGAAGACATGAAAAGTTGCCTTGAGTATTTAAAGAACCCATATGGGGAATTTGTTCTTTATTAACCTAGAGAGCAGTTCTGGGTATGAGAGGAGGGTGTGGGGTAGATTTCATCTTGATATAAGCATTGGAGGTTCTTTTTTATAGAAGAAACCATTTCTTTGAAGGCAGAGGCCAAGACTGAAGAGAAATCCTTAGTCTGACAAAGCCATAGGCATGATAGGTGTAGGCAGAATCTACTAACACAGCACTTTGTCCAAGTACCTACTCCAAGTAGGTACCTAGTAAATGTTTTTAAATTCATTCATTCACTCATTCATTCGTTCATTCATTCCTGGTAGTGGCACATTCTGTAGATCTTCAAAGCACTGTCCCATTTTGATTGTGGCCAAAATAAATCAATGAATCGGCAAGCACTAATTAAGCACTCAGCTTAAATCCAATCTCAGACACTTGCTAGCTGTGTGACTGTGGGTAAGTCACTTCACCCTGTTTACCTCAGTTTCCTCATCTGTCAAATGACCCATAGAAGAAAATGGCAAACCACTCCAATTTCTCTGCCAAAGAAATGCTCAAATGGAATCATGAATAGTTGAATACAAATGAAAAAAATGACTGAACAACATCAAAATTATTAGCTATTATCTAGTCCCCCATCCTTTCTGGCACACAGCTGATCTCTGTTCCAAAATAACTGAAATTGGGGAGTTGAATGGATCTTGACAGCCCTCTAGAAGCCTCTTCACCTACCTGAACAAGTCTTCTTTCCCTAACTTCCCTGATCATGGTTGTCTGACCTTTAGTTGAAGACCCTTTATCATGGGGAACTCTTCACATCGAGAGGCAAGCCATTCTGCTTATAGGAATCTTTTCCTGATCACCCACCTGAATCTGCCTCTTTGGAACTTGCACCTTTGGGTTCTACCCTCTGGGGTCACATAGAACAAGTCTATCCTCCCCTCCCAAAAGAACAGCTGTTCAAATACTTGAAGATAACTATCAGAATAATAATAGCTGACATTTCTATATCTCTTTAAGGTTTGAAAAGTCTTTACATGTGTTATCTCATGTGATCCTCACAACTGTTATTATCTTTATCTTTCTGATGGGGAAACTGAGACACAAAGAAGCAAGAAGGAAGATTTATTAAGCTTTTAAGTGCCAAGCACTTTCACTGAGCACAGTTACAGCCATCTCATTTGATTCTCACAACATCCCTGGAAGGAAGGTGTTATTTTTAATTCCCAATTTATAAATGGGGAAGCTGAGGTGCAAAGAAGAAACAAAGAAGGATTTATTAAGAACTTACTGTGTGCTAAAAGCTTTATAAAATTCATCTCATTTGATCCTCACAGCAACCCTGGAAGGTGGGTGATTCTAATATTATTCCCATTTTTCAGATGGGGAAACTGAGGCACAAAGAAGTTAAATAATGTACCCAGGATCACACAGCTGGCATGTATTTGAGGCCAGATTTGAACTTGGGTTTTCTTCATCCCAAGTCAGACATTCTCTCCATTGAACCATCTAGCTGCCTCTAGCATGTTCCCTCCTCCCCATGTCCTCCAGGATAAGCATCTCCAGGTCCCTCAGGTGATCCTTATATGATGTGACCCTTTGCCATTCTGGTTTCTCTCCTCTGGATTCCCTTCAGCTTTACCACCTAATACTTTTATCCTGTGGTGCTGAGACATGAATGTGATTGATACTCCTGGCAAGGGGGGGACAGAGAGGTGCTCACCTCCTTTTTCCTGAGAGCTGCACCTCTCTATGCAACCCAAGATCAAATTCACTTTTTTGGATTACCTAAAATGTTGCTGATTCCTACTGAGTTTGTAGTCCACAAAGACCCCCAGATTTATTTTCAAGATAGCTTCCCAATCTCCCCTCCCCCATTTCCTACTTGAAAATTTGGTTTTTGGGATTCAAGACTGAACTTTTCCCTGTCAAATTTCCATCTAATTGAACCCAGAATCTAAATCTTTCATGTTTGACCTTGGCCAATGTGGAATGGGTTTCTATCATTTTTTTCTTTCTCTTGGTTTGTTCCTTTTATTCTGATTTTTCTTTCACAACATGATTAATATGGAAATATCTTTAACATGATTGTGCATGTATAATCTAAAAAAGAAAATGTTATCTATTATTGTGTTAACTTTGTGGTTTTAATCTTTTGGGGTCTCAGTTTCCTCCCCTTTTAGGTCTAAACTCTATCATCTAGATTACTCACTGACATTTCATGCTCCTATTCTTTTTTCTCACCCTTCTCCTCTATTTTGATCTGAGGCTGTATGGAGAGGTGCAGCTTCCAGGATTAGAGATGAGCTTCTCTCGTTCCACCAACCTAGCCAAGAGTATCACATTCATTTCTGGGCACCACAGGTTAAGGTTGTGAATGAGGACCACATACCAAGGGTCTTTCCCTACCCTCCCATTCCCGCTCTCTTGCCCCTGCCCAGAGATCAAATTTCAGATTCCCTTCTCCTAAGAAGGATACAAAGAAGTCACTTTTCCCCTGAAAGACCCAGCCCCTGGGCCCCCAAGTACTGAAGTTGGTGGCCAGGGAGGGAACTCTGGAATTTTCAAGGTCTTACCCAATGAAACCTGAAGTAAGAATGGGAAAGGAAAAAAAAAAAAGCTTGACCTGCTTGAACAGAAGACAAGAAAGAAGAATCAAGGCTCTTAGACCAGGGCATCTTAACTTTTATTTGGGTCATGGACCCCTTGGACTATCTGGTGAAGCCTATGAACCACCACTCCCTCAGGGGTCAGTAAAAAGACATTGACTATAGAGCAAACCGAGCATATTAAAAGTTTCCTTCCTTCCTTCCTTCCTTCCTTCCTTCCTTCCTTCCTTCCTTCCTTCCTTCCTTCCTTCCTTCCTTCCTTTCTTTTTTCCTTTTCTCTTTTCCCCTTTCTTTTCTTCTTTGTCTACTGCATGTATCATCTCCCTATATATGTATCTATCTCAACTTTCTATTTATCATATATATATATGTATGTATCCATCCATCTGTTTCTCTGCATCAGCTATCTCTCATGTATGTACCTAAATATATATGTGTAAGTCTGTCTATCTATATCTTTCTTATCTTGAATTGGGCAGTTACTCATGAGTGAGACAAAAACATCCTGTTTCCCTTATCTCCCTCTCCAAGATAGTCATCCCCTCATAGACAATGCCCACAGAATACAATTCCATAAGGATTTGCCAAACTGGTTGAGATTGATATGGAAAAACTGTGTAAAAGTGAGTTTGGAGTTTTTTTGCGTACAAATTTTTAATTTTAAAAGATCAAAGCATGATAGAACAGTGGGCTGATAATACGACGAAATGTGATCAGGATAAATGTAAAACTCTTCTTATATGGTCAAAAGAATCAATTACCTAAGAACAAACAGTTCACATGGAAAAGAACAGAGGGCTATGGGGATAGCCTTCCAGCTCAACCAGTCAGAAAGAAAGCATTGATTAATTGCCTACACTATGTTAAGTGCTGGTAATACATGGAAAGGTTAAAAAAACAGTTCTTGCCCTCAAGGAGCTCACAATCTAATGGAGAAGACAGCATGTAAATAACTGTATTCACATAAGCTATAGATGGGCTAAATGGGAGGTAATCAACAGAGGGAAGGCACAAGAATTATGGGGAGGGGCAACTAGATGGTGCACTGGATAGAGCACTGGCCCTGGAATCAGGAGTACCTGAGTTCAAATTTGGCCTCAGACACTTAATAATGACCTAGCTGTGTGACCTTGGGCAAGCCACTGAACCCCATTGCCTTGCAAAAACTTAAAAAAAAAGAGGGGTGGGGAAAAGCTTCTCATAGAAGGTGGGATTTTAAATGAGATTTGAAGGAGGCAGATGAAGGACAACATTCCCAGGGATGAGGGACAGGCAGAGGAAATACCCAGAGCCAAGAGATAGAGGGTCTTGCTGGCAGAACAGTCAGGAGATCAGTGTCACTGGATCACAGAGTATATAGGGGAGAAGAGGATGGGTTGTTCTTAAGAAAAAATTCCAAAAACTGGAAATAGTTTTAGAAAGAAATGAATTAGATCATTTGATTGAGAGAGAGGGACAGAAAGAAAGAATGACTCCCTCACCCAGGTTCTGGAAAGTTTACACTGGTAAAGAATTTTGGCGTAGGCATTTGCCCACGAGTCACACATGAATCATATGGAGAGAAACACATAACACGAACTTGGGTAGATCCAAAACAAGAATTCTTTGGGTGGATCCAGAACCCAGGAGGAACCAAAATTCTTTGTAGCCATTTCAACATTTCTAGAGATACTGATGTCAGATGACATTCTGGATGCAAGCAAACTCTAATCATTTAAAATTGAATTCAAACATTATAAATGAAAAATAAATAATCCACAGAGAAGAGAGGAAAGTATAAGAAGATTGGGAATGTCAGGGGCAGGTTATGACGGACTTTAAACGATGAGCAGAGGATCATCCATTTGGGAAGATATTGGAGTTTATTGAGTAGGATGGCAACATTGCAAAGAGCTTCCGTTTTGTCAGTTGAGTGGATGGTGGACTGAACAATAGAGTGCCATGGCAGCCAGTCAATTAGTCACTGAAAATCTATTAAGAACCTAGGTGCCACGTGTATAATCTGCCAATTGTTTGCCTTCTCAATCAGAGTAGAGAGGAATGAAGGGAAGGATTTGAAACTCAAAATTTGAAAGAATATTAAAATTGTTTTACAGGTAATTGGGAAAATAAAATATTTGAATATTTAAATAAAAAGAACTTATGTGTGGGTACCATGCTAATTGCTAGAGATACAAAAAAAAATTAAAAAACAGACCTTCCCCTCAAGGAGCAATCAGATTAATGGGGAAAAATTACAACAAACGACTATGTTCATCAAAATATCTATTGAGGGGTGGCACAGTGGATAGAGCACCAGCCCTGGAGTCAGGAGTACCTGAGTTCAAATCCGGCCTCAGACACTTGTGTGTGACCTTGGGCAAGTCACTTAACCCTATTTGCCTTGCCAAAAACCTAAAAAAAAGAAAAGAAATCTCTACTGAGTTGATGGGAGCTAATCTCAATATGAAGTCTCTAGGAGTGAGGTGGGTAGATGGGATGTGAGAAGGATACTTGGAAAGGCCTCTTGCAGAAGAAATGGAGCCACAGAAAGACCTTGAGAGACCCTGGCAGAGGGGGATGGTTAGCCTGGGGGAAAGAAGGCTCAGCTTATGCAACATCCATCCACACATAGTGTGTCCTCACTTAGGGGTGCAGAGACAGGCCGTACACTGCGTGGAGAAGATAGCAGGCCTTGTGGAGGAGAGGCATTGTGATGCCCTGACCAGGCCAGATGACAGACAGAAGAACTGTAGCCAGGAGCCTTGCCCAGCCAGGTGATGCCTCCCCTCTCCCACTCCTTTCCTGCCTTATCTTCCCAACACTCAGGGGTGCCATTTGCCAGTTCTCTGATGGTGGCGGGGTGGGGGGTGAATTGGCCCCTGAGGTTTCTTTCAACACTTTGAATTCTGTGATTCTGAGACCTAGAAAGGGCCCTTCCCTTTGCTTCTGACCATTCTAACAGGTCCCATCTAGTAACACCTCTTTAGGTTTCTATATAGATTACTCTACCTTTGTAAAATTTCTATTCCATTTAACATTATGCTCTTATTCAGGGTGCTTGACTAGACCCTGGAGGAAATACAGAGAGATTGATGACAGGTCCTGATCTTGGGGTGGGGGGAAGATAACTGGGATTCAAGGAAGAGGGAGGTATGCCGCAAGAAGAGGGCTATGGGAGAGGTTGCTTACAGCTGAAGTGGGAGAATGAAGGAAGACCACATAGAGGAGATGGAGTCCAGATAAAAGAGAGAGAATTTAATCATTGAAGCTGGGGTGAATACATTTCTGGCATGGGGGGTGAAATGGAGAAAAGGCAAGTAAACAGGAGAGTACAAAGTGAGATCAAGAAAGACCAGTTTAACTGGTACCAAGTACAGAAGGAAAGTATGTTGATTTTCCTTCCTTTTTTACTTATACCATTGGTTACCCTGCAGAGAGAGAGAGAGAGAGAGAGAGAGAGAGAGAGAGAGAGAGAGAGAATGGGGAGAGGATTGTAGATGAGAGAATGAGAGAGAGAAGAGAAGATGGAGAGGGAGAAAGAACAAGAGAGAAGGGATATGGAAAAAGATGGTAGAGAGGAGAGAAAGAGAGACATGGGGAAAAGATGGGAAGGAGAGAGATAGGGAGGGAGGAAAGAGAAGAGCAAATGAGAGAGATGGAGAGAAGATGAGGGAGGAAAAATGAGAGACAAGAAAATGAGAGAGAGAAAAAGGAAATGGGAGAGGTAGAAAATGAAAGAGAGAGAGAGAGAGAGAGAGAGAGAGAGAGAGAGAGAGAGAGAGAGAGAGAACGAGAACAAAGATGGAAGAGGGAGAAGAGAGCAGGTTGAAGTCTTGCCCTTGCCAATAATTTGTTTCACAACTATGGGTAAATCATATAATAGCTCCAATTATTTAGAAATAACTTTGTAAAATGGGGATGAGAATAGGAAAAGAAAGTGAGCAAGTAGAGAATGGTGGTGGGAAATAATCTTGAGGTGAGGTGACAGGAAATCTGAAGGTTTCCTGCTGATCATTTCAGACTTGAGCTTTCCCTCCTCTCCCCCTGCCCTGGGTCCCTTCTCACCTCCAGGTGGTGGTTTGGAGAATGGCAGAGCTGCAGTAGAACGTGTGGACCTGGTGGCTTGGCCCTGAGGACCGTCCTCTGCATCCAGAGTGTTGGATTGGATGAGCAGAGGGCCCTTCGCCCTGAGGACTGCCAGCCCATGCCCAAGCCAGAAGTCACCATGGCCTGTAATGAAGATACCCTCTGTCCAGCCTCCTGGGAAGTGGGCAACTGGTCAGAGGTGAGTCAGAAGGCCTGAACAGTGAGGGTAGCTTTGGAGAGGAGTCAGGGCCTCACAAACAGGATCCAATCCAGCTCCCCGCCCCCCACCCGAGTGGTACGTATATTAGAAAGAATGACTTGGAGTCTGAGGGAGTGCTTTGGGTCTCAACTGTATCTCATATCACTTTTCTCACAGGTTTTTTTGAAAAAAAAAAGTACTTTTCAAATCTTCAGTTAATATTAATGTGATGTGATGATGGAGACAGAGTCATAGATTCGGAAATATAAGGGACTTTAGGTGTCCATCCAATCCCCCCCTCCTTTTTTAAATGAGGAAACTGAGACCCAGAGAGAGTCAGTGACTTGTCCAGAGCTCTGCACTGGCTTGTATCAGTCCTGTCCACATAGAATTTTGTATTGGGTAAAGCCTTCCATCCCAATCCTTTAGAGCCAGAAATGTCCACGTTCATCTCTTTTCTGGGGTAGAATTAAGCTGAGTTCAAGGAAGGGGATCAGCAGAGAGGGAATTTGGCCCTAGAAGATGGCAGCTGAATCCCTGGGATGAGTGGAGTAGGAGGTACAAATGTGTCCAATCATAGGTCGACACCCAGCCTTCTAGGAATAATCATATCTGATAACATTTACAGAGAGCTTATTATGTGCTAAAGCTTCTAGACTACTAGGTTCATTGATAGTAGTGATCTTCCTTCTGTAGGTACCAAGGAGTTGGTGGTTGATGGCAGGGAGTTCAGGGGCTCCAGGCCTTGGATGACACCACTTAGTTACATCCCAAGATGTTGGCAGATGACAGTCCCTGTATGAGACATACAGGCTGTTAGATACAGTCAGTCAACAGGCAGCCTTGTTTGGTTTAATCTGATATCTTCATTACAAGACTTGGGAAATGGCAGTGATTGAGATGAAGGGGAAAAAACAATAAAAGATATTCCTAAGGGCTTGTGTTTAAGCTTTTCACCAGGTCATCCAAGGTATTTGTCCTTTGGTGTTCAGTCTGCTGACCAAGGCCTTGGCCTGAGGCCAGCTCTACCCCTCAGCTCTGCAGTCCTCAGGAACTCAGTTTAATCAGATCCATCAGAGGTCATTAGACTCAGACCAAGGTGGCTACATCCTCACTAATTGACATTCCAGATGACAGCTTCTTCTCTTAATCCAGAGAGATATGGGGTTGTTTTATTTGCAT
Organism: Macrotis lagotis; assembly: GCF_037893015.1. Lineage (NCBI taxonomy): Eukaryota > Metazoa > Chordata > Mammalia > Peramelemorphia > Peramelidae > Macrotis > Macrotis lagotis. Next base: position 35,675,643 of record NC_133661.1, on the reverse strand, counting down.
ATTATTTACATCACCTCTCCATCCAAGACAGAATTGAGGTGACTCAGTGAGAAGTATATTTGTTTGAATAACAGGCCATAGAATCATTGATTCTGAACTGAAAAGTATCTTGGATATCTTCTAGTCAAGGGATTCTTAACCTAGGTCCACAGATCCCAATGGACAGATTTCAGGGGGTTCCCAAGGGGAAGGGAAAGAGCTTTTATTAGGTATCTCCTATGACCCATGTACCATGCTAAGCATTTACCAATACCTCATTTCATCCTTACAACAACCCTGGGAGGTAAAGGTTATTATCTCCTTTTTACAGTTGAGAAAACTGAGGTAGATAGAAATGAAATAACTTCCCCTGGTTAAATGGCTTGGTCAAATCTTGGGTCAGATTTGAACTCAGTCACCTAAAAAAAACATTATCCTGAGAAAGGTCTACAGGCAAAGGTTTCACCAGATTGTCCAAATGGCTCATGAAACAAAGAAATTTTAGGAACTCCTGTTCCAATTCAACCCTCTCATTTTACCAAACACTTATAATCACCATTAATATAGCACTTTAAGTTTATAAGGTGCTTTACAAATTTGATCTCATTTTATCTACATAATAATCTTGGGGTATATAAGGTCTATATTATCCCCTTTTAACATATGAGGAAACCAAGGCACACAACAGTGATTTATTACCCTAAAGAACTCCATCCAATACCCACTAGGTCATACAGGGGATAGAGTGCTGACTGCTTGGAATCAGGAAGATCTAAATTCAAATCCTGAGTCAGACATTTACTGGTAGTATGACCCTGGGCAAGTCTTTACCTTTGATAAGTCTTAGTTTCTCATTTATAAAATAGAGATGATAATAGGATTGTGAGGGTCTCACTGGGAGTCAAGTGAGATAAACTTATAGAATTCTATAAATGTGAACTATTATCAATAATCATTTCTGAAATGTATAATGTGCTTTGAACACAAGTAAAGAGACACTGGAACCTCACTTTTCTCCACTGTAGGGAAATTCATGTTGGTATCACCTGATTTGGTCATTGATCCTATCTTTCCCCAGGGCTATGGACAGTGCTAAGGACATATGGGCATATCCTTCAGTCTTGGCCTTCCCTTTCCCAGCATCTTTTGTCAGTCCCCTAATTCTAACCCCCAAACACCTGATTTTATAAGAGAATTGCTGATGGAATCCTTGGGATGAGGTTCCCATTGGTCATATTGTGGTCTGATGTCATCTCCAGAAAGTCTGAGATGAACAATATTTCCTACTCTAGAATTTGTAGTGGGGATTCCAGTTCTGATAAGGTTTAGAGGACATAGAAATCCCATGATTCAACAATCCCATTTAGAAACCATCTTTTAGGCTAAGGAAGAGAACTGGGTCAGAAGTTAGTGGATCTGGGTTCAAACCCAGCTCTGTGATTTTAGTAACTGGGTGATCTTGGTCAAGTTATTTCTCCTTTGTGGGTCTGTTTCCTCATCTGCAAAATGGGGAATGGGGTAAAGGTCTCTGAGATCCCTTCTTCCCTAAACCTATGAAATCCTCAACAGAGAAGACATCTCTTCTGTTGGCCAATCTCATGAACTTCATGTGGATTTGTCTTAACTTTGTCATTTCAGAAATTGATCTGTTCTGATCTTGTCCTCAAACTGGGGGGTATCTCCTATTGGGGATGAAGGAAACTGTAATGCCCCTGGTATTTAATGGATGATCCTTTTTCAAGATTTAATGAGAACATAGGAGAGTGTATGACCAGATGCCTCACCAGTTTCTAAATTCTATTCTCCTCTTTCTACTAGTGTTCTGTGAGCTGTGGGACAGGTACACACAGCCGGTCGGTCTCCTGCACCAATGACACTGGAGCCCCATGTGATGCCACCCAGAAGCCTATCTCAGAAACAGCCTGTTCCTTGCCACCATGTCCTTGGATGCCTGAGAAGCCCATCCCAGAGTGGTCAGGGAGCGGTTCCTCGAGCAGAGAGCTCTTCAATGAGATCGAGTTTATTCCCAGTAACCACATTCCTCCATTCGAACTGCCTGGGCCTGGTGCCCCTGGCCCCCAAGATTCCAATGTCATCACCGAGGATGACTTCTCACCCAGTGACAAGAAAGGCAACATCTTTGTGGACGATTTCTACTATGATTACAACTTTATCAACTTTCATGAGGATCTCTCCAACAACCCCTTTGAGGATCGGGACAAGTCAAGTGAGAAAATATATGGGGGTCCTGATGAAGAACCCGAGGGTGGAGGAACATCTGATGAAACACCATTAGCTGCCCCACCTAGCTCAGAGGGTGAGGACCAGGAGGTTTCAGAGAGCTACACGACCCAACCCATCCCAGCTCAGGAAGAAGCCATGGAGAGTGATGATCAACGGTCTGTGGGCTTCACAACTGAACTTCTCCCTTCTACTGCCACCCCCACTTTGATACCTTTCAATCCCAGTCAGGGACAGAAAGGAGCAGTGGTTCTTCCAGAAGATTTCCCAGGCCCTCAGCCAAGTTCTACAAATAGCTACTCTAATCTCTTCCTAGATAATGCCCCAGAAGGCCCCTTGACAGATGATATCTCTAAAGAAGACCCAGCATTCTCAGCTTCCTATCCTCTCTCACCTTCCTTACCCACCTCAACCCCAATGATACCTGATGAGATAGACAGTGAGAAAATCAACACCAGTAAAAGCAAAGAAGAAGCCCTAGGAGAAAATACCAACCCTCAGAGGCCTGGAGTTCTTGGTGGCAAGGATGACAGTGATATATATGTGCCCACCAGGGTCTCCGAGAAAGACCATGACAAATTACTCAGGGAAGGCCTGGATGGGGTATCTGATGATGACAGCAAAAAGTTCCTTGGGGAGATAGCAACCTCAGGGGATAGTAGAACAACCCCTATATCCCCTCTCTTTTCCCATGAGTTGAATCTGGGTCTCCCATCTCCCCAAACTACTAGCCTGGGATCATTCCTTTCTACTGTTCCCTCAAGTGCTCCAAAGACAGAAGTTATCATTCCCAAAGATACTGATTCTATTGAAAGGTCATGGAACTCAAGTGACCACAGACTGAGAGACAATGAGATCTTCCCCACTAAGGGAACCTGGAGGTCTACCTCTTCCCCTGACCCTTCTGAGACTAAACCAGACAGATTCTTCCCACTAGCAACCTCTTTATCCCCTCCCACCATGTCTAGTGTCCCAGGACCAAAGAATACAGACCTCCCAGTCCAAGATCTGACCCAGTGGGATTTCCAGACCCCAGTTGTGCCAGTGACTTCTGATCCCAATGACCTGGCTGGTCCAGTAGTCATGCCTTGGGATGACCATTCCCTCTCCTCTGCACTGACCCCCAGTCCAGGGTCAGAGAATTTGTCCAATGAAATCAGGGTATCCCACTCCCCAGACTTCTTATCTCCCCCCAGCCACCCCATGGGTCCCCAACCAGACGACGCAAATAACATTGCTCATGATGGTGGAGACCTCAAGAATAAATTCCAGAGTCCGGCCGACATTGAGCCAGTTGGTACTGAGGAGCCTCCCCAGGGAACATTAGCTGCCCCTGAAGTCCCTGGGGGAGCCAGCTGGGAGGTTGGAGATTGGAGTGAGGTGAGTACTGATTAGAATGTCTCCTCTGAGGCCCATGACTCTCCTTGGCCCTTCCAGGTACCAGAGGAGAAAAGTCTGCTTTTATTTATATTTTGGCAACATGGTCTGGTGGTTAGGGCACTAAACAAGAAATTAGAACAATGTGAGTTTAAAACCTACGTCTGACACTGACCTCCCTGGGTACAATTGATGCAACTGTTTCCATGGTGTTTGTGAGGATCAAATGAGACAATCTGTGTAAAGCTATAATTATCATCATCATTGTTACCATTATTAATGCCAACGAGCATTTTGAAAAAGCCTAAAAGTGTATATATCAGGTAGGCTCATGGTGTTATTCCTAGTAGATATCATCTTTGGGTAATTCATATCTGTAAAAAAATCATCCTTTGGATTATTTGTTTGTGAATTTGAATGATGGAGATTTAGAAGATACTGCCACTGGGGCTCTGTTGGAAATGACAAAGTTCATATTTCTAGCTTCACTGGATTGAGCTGTTAGTGAGCCCAAGGGCAGAGCCAGGAGACAGAGCACCTAGCCCAAACCCCAGGTCATCTGCAAGATTAGAAACACTAAAGGTGCTAATCCAGGGGAGTTGATGAAATGATCTACTTCCCTGCTCCCAGCCCCCCTTCTTCTCTGGGGTGTGAAGCAATAGGTTAGGTCCAAGGTCATGCAGGCATGTCAGAGCCCAGGAACCCACAAAAAGAAGGAACCCAGTTCGAGACCGTGAAGGTAAGTTGGGCTTAAGACAGAAACCTACATCTCTGGATTGCTCCTGAAGCAACAAAAAAGAAGAAAATGTCTTAAACACCTCTCCTCCAGTTTCCCATGGTAGAGTAAATCCCTTCTATACAAGCTCCTATGAGAAATCTCTGTTTAACTGCTTCTGCTAGTCCAGAGCTTACAACTTGAGAAGACAACTCATTTCATCTCTGGAAAAGTCTGTTGTCTGAAATGTTTTTGTTGAATCAGGCCAAAATTGGCCTCCCTGTTTCGCTCCTCCCCATTTCCCGTTGGTCCTAGTTCTGCTAGCTGAGGCCAAGAAGAACAAGACTAATCCCTCTTGCATGGTTTTCTAATCCTTGAAAAGGTTTTCCTCTTTTCCCAAGTCGTCTTTGCTTCAAGTGCAATATGTTTTATTCTCTTAAGGCATGATTTCTTACCATTCTACTTCTCTGGGCTTGCCGCAAATACCTTGTCAGAGTCATACGGCACCCGAGGGGGGGCTGTCCCAAAGAGGATCTGACTGGAACAGTGTTAGGGCTAAAGAGGAAGAAAGACAGGGATGGTCTCCCTTGTTCTGAATAGCACCCATCCGTCAGTATTATCTAATTGAGCAACTGATAATTCCATTCAAAGAAGACAGCAGACAGAGCATTTACCCAGCCTTCAACCTTCATTCTCCCTTCTCTTTCTCTAGGCCCTGTGCCCAGCTAATAGTATAGATAATTGGAATTTGAAAAAGGCCTCAGTGTCTCATGGTCATGACAAGCTCAGGCTGTATTCTTCTCCCCTTCCTCTCTCTCTTTTCCCCTTTTCCACATCCAAAAAACTGGGTCTTCTTAAAAGGTCCATTTTTCAGATAGAAAGGTTCAGGCTTACAGCCACAAAGGTGGTTCCAGAGCTGAGATTTGAACATGAATCTTCTAATCCCCATGCTCTTCTCAAGGTGAGATGAGAATTTGATGGTGCTACATTTGTTCCTTTGGCAGAGAACTGGGGGTCAGTTCAGAGAAGGCAGAGGACAATCAGCTCAGGACATGACCGCCAGACCCTACCTCATTAACCTGAGATACTTTCCTTCATACTTTGCCCACCACTCACTCATTCATTCCACAAGTACTTAGCACAGTTGATTATCTCTGCATCCGATCCTCTCTGCCATTAATTTTTTTGTTAAATTTAGGCACATAATCCCTGCCCTCAAAGAGTTTGTAGTAATAGATAGGGCAAGGGTGATCAAAAAAACTCATGTGATAGAAGTAGGGCTTTAGAACATTCATAGAAAAATAATGATTATTATTGGTAATTCCAATTGGTAATTCCAATCCCAGCCCTTATGCCTGAACCAGTCATATATAATAGCTCATTCTTTTAGCCCTGAGGATGTTGACCCATGTGCCTGTGGGTGCTGCTGGGTCGCTGAAGAGTACCAATCTCATTCTCCTCCCTCCCACAGTGTTCCACCACCTGTGGCCTGGGAGCCATCTGGAGGTCCGTGTACTGCAGTACAGGTCGGGAGGAAGATTGTATAACCGCCAATAAGCCAGTGCCTGCCCGTCGCTGCTACTTGAGACCCTGCTCAACATGGCGTGTGGGGAACTGGAGCAAGGTAAAGAGGCTGTCTCACCTTCTGCACCAACCACTGGAGCCTCATGGGAACCATCTTTGACTTGACCCTGGTCTCTGGAAAGTAGTTTTCCCCCATGGGGAAATTGGATTGCCTTGGATTTAGGGCAAAGGCCTAGAGGATAGATCCAAGGCCAAAGGAATAGATCATAGTTATTCCCATGGGTCTCTGGGGCTATTGGGGAAAGGAAGTGAAGAATATCTGATGGACCCAGTCCTAAACCTAGAGTAAAAGGGCCCATTCTTGCTCTCCCCATCATAGAGGCAGTCCATGGAGGCAATGGAAAGAGCACTGGATTTGGATGATCTAGGGGTGGCTCCCATCCCCTCCTGCTGTCAATGACACATCTCCCTTTCTTCCTTCCTCCCCCCAGTGCTCCCGGAACTGTGGTGGTGGTTATAGGTTTCGGGATGTACACTGTGTGGACACCCGGGACCATCGGCTCCTCCGCCCATTCCACTGTCAGCCTGGCCTTTTCAAACCTCTGGGCCAGCTGTCCTGCCATGTGGACCCCTGCCTCGACTGGTACACATCATCCTGGAGAGAGGTAAGGGTGTGATGAGGGAATGGCAGGTGAAGTTCAGCTCTGCCTCATCTGCCACCCCTTTGTTGTGGGTCCCTACTCTCCCAGTCTCTCAGACACCTGAACAGCATAGCCCCTGCCTCCAGACTGGGTCTTGAGCAGCCTCTTCACTTCTCATCTTCTGCTAAAGTGCCCCTTTCCTTCTATTTGGAAGCTCCCACTGGCCTATCCATTCCATTTGGGGTCCAGAACCCTCAATAAGTTCCTTCATTTGAGAGACAAAACTCCTCTCCCCAACTTATTTACTCCAACGCAGTAGAGACTAGATGTAATCCCTGGAAGAATGATGAGCAATTGGAAGGGGCTAGGTTGTACAAGCTCAAAGGAGTCTGTTAAGCCAAAGAAATGACTTTCAAATGATTAAATTCAAAACTCTTTGCTTGGTATCAGAGGGAAGAGACTATTTAGAGATAGGGATATCTTCCTGATGCCTCTCTAATCACCTCCAGTGGATAATGCCTACTCCACTTTTGCTTAAAACTAGCCTTAACTCCAGAATTTCTCTCCCTCAAACCAAAAGAGCCCCCTGAATCCACATGGGATATTCTTCCCTATACCCAGCTTCCCTTACTTAGAATATCTGACCCACTGACAAGAAGTGAGATGGTTTTCAGGCTCAAGTGTGTTGTGGGAGGTGGGGCCGAGAGAGGATGGATGCAGGACCTGTCCAAGCCCTTCTCCAAGAGATCTCAGCCTGAACTTGGGTTTCTCCAGACTTTACTCAGAAAACCAGACCATCAGTCAGTCCCTCTTGCTGCCACCCTATGCCCTTAGGGCCTCAGTATCCCTGAGTCCTAACAGGGAGACCTGGGGGGGGGGGCTTCCATTTCTCCTTCAGTGCTCTGAGTCCTGTGGAGGAGGAGAACAAGAACGCCTGGTGACCTGCCCGGAATTTGGGCGTTGTGAGGAGATGATGCGACCCAACACCACCAGGCCCTGCAACACTCACCCATGTACCAAGTGGGTGGTGGGGCCCTGGGGACAGGTGAGCCAAGAGGGAGCCCCAAATTTCTTTCAAAAATAAGCCCCTAAAGAACATAGAAGTGTAGCTTTTCCTTCTAGGACTAGAATCAACACCCCTGCAGTCAAATGCTTTCATTTACTGATGATGTGACCTCAATGAACATCTCTGTGTATTAGTTTGTTCATCTGTAAAATGAAGGCATTGGGTTAGGGAATGCTAAGAGCTCTTCCAGCTCTAACTTCTATGGAACTGCCTCAGCTATGGAGCCTCCAGTCACTCAGTACAGTGGCACTCATTGGCACTCACCCAACAGTGAAGCCTGTTGGATAGGGCACCAGCAGAGATCTGAGGTTGAATCTCCAGGATTGTTGGGAGGGTCAAATGAGTAAATATTCATAAAGCTATTATTATTATTATAGCTTTGTTATTATTATTAAACATTTCTGCATTTCCAGGGCTTTAGATGATGCTCAATTCACTTGACTCCCTTGAATCTCCCTCATCTGTAAAATGGAGATAATACCTAATCTCCATGAGAGTTAACCTATCCCAGAGCAACTGTGAGGGACCATCTGTAGAAAGTGCTTTGTAAATCTTAAGCAGCTATATAAATGATGGCCATGATGGTAAGCCTCAGGGGTTCCTGTTCAGAGAGGAGGCGATGGAAGCAGATTCTCTGGGTTTTTCTGAGATGTCTGCTGGGTCCAGATAGACAGAAGCCCTGAGCACTGTGCCTACAGCAAGAAGAGCTGCCATGTAGCCAAGCCCCATCCATTCCAAGACTGCATAAAACAGTCATAGATGTCAAATGACTTCTAAGAGGCTATCCGGTACTACTTCCCTCATTTTACAGAGGAGGAAACTGAGTCTGAGGAAGGTAAAATCTTTTAAACAATGTAATGAGTAAGTGGGTCAGAATTTGAACTCATGATCCCAACTTTCAATGTACTACTTGCCATGAGAGTTCTGTCCCATCCTCTCTCCCTCCCTCTGCTTAATCCCTGGCTCTATCCACCAGAGCAATTACAGCAGCCTCCTTCCTTGAAACACAATGCCCAGGCCACCTTCTTCAGGAAGCTTTCCCTGATAACTTCCATGGTTAGCAGGCCTCACACATCTCTTTCTTTGATGCCCTTCTCATGCACTTAGCTTGTGATGTATAAATTCATTTCTGAATGTTTTTATCTTATCTTCTTATCTCTGAGGGACTCTGTTATGTCTAAACCTCATTTCTCCCTAGAGTCCAGATCAATGTTCAGCACACACAGTAACCATTTAAGGTCTTTTGGATGGATGGATGGATGGATGGATGGATGGATGGATGGATGGATGAATGGATGGATGGATGGATGGATGGATGGATGGATGGATGGATGGATGGATGGATGAATAAATGACTTCTTCTTTCAATGATCTTTTTCCCCCCAGTGCTCAGTCACATGTGGTGGAGGGATCCAGAGACGGCTGGTCAAATGTGTCAACACTAAGACCAGTCAGCCAGAAGAGGACAACAGTCTTTGTGACCATGAAGCATGGCCTGAAAACTCCCAGAGGTGCAGTAACCAGGACTGCCCCTCCAGTGAGTTAGGTAAGTGGCTTTTATCTGCCCTGCCTCCCTGAGCTCAGGAGGCCATGAGGGATGTTGGATTCCCAATTTGGTATAGTTCTGAATTAAGAAGAGAGAATGGGAATTGGAACCAGGAAACCTGATTTCAAATCCTTGTTCTGCCTCCTACTGCCAGTGTGACTATTTCCAGCCTACTGCCAGCAAGTCATTTCCCCTTCCTAAGACTCAGTTTCATATGCCTTAAAATGAGAGGGACTTGGGCTATATAAAATCTCTGAGATTCCTTCTAAATTGAGGGTCTACACTCTATGCTCTCTCCCAGTGGTAAAAGTCTATGGTTTACTGATTTATTTTTAATGTGATCAAGGCCCTTCCAGCTCTAACATTTTAGGTTCTAGGATCCCCCTTTCTCCGATATTCTAAGGTCTAAGATTCCTCTCAGCTCTAATATTCTGTGTTCTGAGGTCACTCCCAGTTCTGACAATCTATGGTCTAAGGCCTCTCCCAACTCTGACATCTATGTTATAGGACACTTCCTAATACTGACTGCCTTGTTCTGACATTCTCTTTTCTATAACACCTCTCCCAGCTCTGATAGTCTGTGTTCCCTTCCCACTTGGATAGGATATGACTCTCAGTGAACATCTGTCCAGCTGATGAATTATCTAGTTAATTTGCCAATGATTGTTTTCCTAATCCTCAGATGATTATGAACTGGTGGTATTTCATCACAACCCTCCCAAAATGCTTTGATCTTAGGCTCTCCTAAGCAAGGCAGCATCCCTAGAATGAGCAAAGTGGTAGTGTTCCTAGAGGCAGGGTCCTTAACCTTCTCTGTATCCTCAACCCACCCCTCATTCTTGGCTATCTGATAAAGCCTATGGGACCTTTCTTCAGAGTATGGATTGTTACCTATATTCATAATGGAAGGAAATGCTGAATTTTACTTAGACTTTAGTAAAAATAAAGATGTATTTTTTCTACATCTAAGTTCATGTATCTCCCAAAATCTACCTATGAAGATACTTAGATAGAACTCTAGACTTTGAGTCAGGAAGTCCTGAGGTTCAAATTTGATCTCAGATAGGTGTGATGGATAAATAAATAGAATGAATGGATAGATGGATGGATGGACAGAGACAAATATGATAGATGAACATATATATATACACATATATATAATAGACAGATAGATATGATGGATAGATAGAAAGACAAACATATGGATGAAGAGAAATATGATAGATAGATAGCTATGATAGATGGAAAGAGAGAGAAAGAGATAGATAAATACATAGATACATAGATAAATGGATGGATGCATGCATGCATGCGTTGATGGAGGGGAAAAGGCACTATTGAAAGATCTGAAAATGCAAGTAACAATCAGATAGCTCCTCACCCCAAGGAGCTTACCTTCTGAAGGAAGAAAATAATACATAAAAGGAAGCTGAAAAGTGGGGATGATGGTAGAGGAATCAGGAGAGGTGTAAAAGTAGGCCAGGAGTTGAGCTGGCTTAGAAGACTGGCTGATGTGGCGAACTGCCATAGGGGTGGGAGCTTGACCATTGGAGAAGGTCACTGAACTGAGACGGAAAGTAGTCAGGAGTCATGGGTTAAGGCAAATTTGAATGTTTATAAAACCAGCGCAGTGATGGTCTCCTCTAGTAATTTATAAACACTAAAATGCTATTAAAAAAGAATATGGGGGCGGCTAGGTGGTGCAGTGGATAAAGCACCGGCCTTGGAGTCAGGAGTACCTGGGTTCAAATCCAACCTCAGACACTTAATAAATACCTAGCCGTGTGGCCTTAGGAAAGCCACTTAACCCCATTGCCTTGAAAAATCTAAAAAAAATATGATTTTATTATGGCAAAGGTTCCTTATCTAAGGGATAAAATGCCAGACCTGGAGTCATATAGACCAGGGCTCAGCCCTACCTCTGACAGCTTCTTGCTGTCTCCAGAATCTCTAGAATCCAAGGATGAGTCCCATCCCCTTATCTACAAAGTGAAGGGCCTGGACTAGGTCACCCCGAAGCCCATCCCTTCCAGCTTTAAGGCCTGGCTGCCATATGCATATGGAAGGAATCCCCATTCTGGGCGTTCCTCCAGCAGCAGCCTCACAGGATCTTAATAGCATGGAAAGGCAATGTAGGGCATTGGTGAGGATGCAGTCTGGTCATCTGGGGAGGGTGGCACTGTCCCTGGGACCTCATTGCCCTAGAAAGCCCCCTTCCTCTACCAGGATAGACCAGTGCCACCTCTGGGACTTCCAGTCTTGGTGCTAAGCGATTGATTTACTTAGGCCACAGTATGTCAGAGGTGAGACTTGAACTCAGGCTCACCTGCCTAAGACTGGCTGTCTGTCCTCTAAATCATGGCGTTTCCACAAATACAAATGCATCCAAGCTAATTTTCTTTTCTTTTTTGTGGTGACAGTGGGGAAGCAGCTGGGAGAGTTCAGCGGGGCCTCAGGTCAGGGGTGACATTTGGAAGGAAGTTAAAACTGTAGAGGCAGAGGAAGGAGAGCTGCCTGGAGAATGACCCGTGTTTTATAGGATTCTGCAGATCTATTCTCAAGAAGGAAGCCAAATCTCCAGATGCAGCCCCAGTCTCTTCTTTTCTTCAAGCTCTTTCCCTTTCTGGGACTCAGTTTCCTTCCTTTTCAATGAGAAGGCTGGTCTGGAGGATCCCCATGGCCCCTCTGATCTCTGACATCTGGGACTCGGTGAATATTCCCGCATCCAAACAGGCTCCCACAGTCCCACGGCTGGGGATGACTAATCTCCCATAGGGTTCTGATCAATCTTAGTTCATGGAAGGAAGTCAGAGAGCCAGGCCAGCCCTGTGGCAGTTCTACCCCAGATGTTACCACTCCTGCACTAAGGACGGTGTGGGATGATGATAAACCACCAAGGCTTCCCTCACCCCCTCCAGAGCTTTGGGGAGTGTAGTCAAGTCCCAATAACCTAAGAGATGGTGAATTCCTTGAAGGCAGGGTCTGTGGCTTGAGTCTCTTTGTATTTCCAAAATTTCACAGGGTTTGGCATACATTAATCACTTAATACAGGTTTGTTGAATGACTGACTGATCCATTGAGTCCATGTCCTGGAAAACAACTCAAAGGGGACATTGGTTTGGCTTTGGGACTCAGTAGTTCCTCTTGGAACCCAAAGTCTTGTCTGAAGGCATCAAGGAGCAAGGTGAATTTAGGAAAGGTTTGGAAAACTCAAACTGGAATCAACAGTGGGGTGGTGGAAAGATTTCTGGGTCAGAAACAAAAGTCCCTGAATTAAGGGGTATTAGCAGTTCAAATCCTAGCTCCATCCCTGATAACAAATAATGACTTTACCTTTCTTGGCCTCAGTTTCCTTCTCTTTCCAGTGGGGGAAGTCAGACTAAATGACCTCTACAGTCCCATCAGAAGGATCGGAAAGCCCAAGTTCTTTAGACTCTTACTAACAAGGTGACTTTGGGTGAGCAATCACTAAGCTTCCTAAGGTCTCAGGTTCTTCCTCTGTACGATGGCAGCCTTTCCCTTGAGGCCCTCTCAAGCCTTTCTAGCCGCATAGCCCATGCGTCTATGAGTGAGTGATTCCCAGGGAATTTTCTCCTCTCTGTTGAGCTTGGGGTCCCAGGATACTTGCCATTAGGCTTTGTAGGACCTCTTCTTCTGGGAGGGCAGGGAGGCTGCCCTTTGTGACACCATGTCACTTCTTTATTTTAGAGGAGAGTTTTTGGTGAGTGGTTTTTTCCCATCACCCACCCACCCCTACATATACACACATTCCTTCCAGTCATCTTGGATTATTCACTGTCTCCACCTGATTTTGTTCCTTTCTCATTCTGTGCTTTTGTTGTCTTGGGTTTCCTTCCTGGTGTGTCCTCTCATCTTCTATTCATCCCCTTGACCCACACTGAGCAGTCAACTCCTCCAGTTCAGTTTGACAAGATTTATTAGTACCTCCTGTGTTTTTCTAGGCCCTATGTGGCCGAAATGAAGAAGGACCCAGTCGTTAAACCCCAAGGAGCTATTGCCCTTAGAGGGAAGTGGGATGGCAGGGAGTCAAAAACACTTATTAAAAGCTTACTGTATAAGACCTAGCTGTGTGGCCTTGGGCAAGCCACTTAACCCCGTTTGCCTTGCAAAAAAACTAAAAAAAAAAAAAAAAAAAAAGCTTACTGTATAGCAGACACTGTCTGAGATTTCAGAGACACAAAACCAAAACCCAAACACCTCTGACCCTCAATGCATTTACATTCCATTGAGGGAGGCAGTAGGTAAATACCTTTCTATGAGATTTAATTGGGAGAAGGCTCTAGTGAGAAAATATCCATGAAATGCTTTGTGAACTTTGTTTTATGAATCAGTTATTATCTGCAGAATGGTTTTAGCTTTTGGTCTGTTGGAAGGAGTATAGACCTGAAAGTCACCTCCAGCCTCAGTTTCCTCACCTGTAAAATGGGCTGATGATTCCTGCCCAATCTGCCTGGAAGGCTTGGGTGAGTTCTGAAGGATCCTCGGATGTCCATGCTCACAAAGAAGCATCCATATGTTGGTTTCATGACTCGGGACTAGGCAGAACCTCCTTTTTCTGGCCCTCCCTGTGCGTTGCATCCCTTCATGTCCAATCATCCTCCGGAAAGAGCCTTTCCTGGTTAGGAACAGTCTGGGCGTCAGCTGCCCCACCGGACAGAGTGGGGAACCGTGATGGAAATGGCCATGGTTTCCTGGCCAGCTGGGAATCGTCCCAAGGCTCTCTGATGGCAGGAAGCCAGCCTCTTAAACACATCATGCACATGTAACAGACACAAGAAATGTTCCCCACACACAGACGCATACACAATGCATCATGCTTGTCACATGTCATTGCACATGTAAAAGAGACATGTGCTACTACAATAGACAATGGGATGCATCCCAAAACAATGAACACATATGTGTGTGCTTACACACATGTAATTCATGAAACTGGAACGTGTGTGTTTGCACATGGGTATAGATAGCAAATACATGGTCTATATTAATGCCTTTGGGGAAATAGCTGTTCCATTTTTGCCTTTATTTCTCAGGTCTGAAAAATTGTCGATCTGTTGGGTACACAAATGTGTAATCAACAGACCACATGTACACATAGTGCAACCATGACAGCATAAACATTTATTAAGTGCCTACTGCATGTAAATCTCCTTACAAATATTATTTCATTGCAAATACATATAGCTTCTGGAGAGTTCCAACAAAAATTCTGTCTCCTCCAGGAAACCTTTGCCAGCCCCTCTTAATTCTAGTGCCTTCCCTTTCTTTCCTATTTATCCTTTGCTCATACATTGACCTTTGTTTATTGACTCCTCCATGAAATGGTAAACTCCTTGATGGCAAGGGCTGACTTTAGCCTTTTAAAAATATTTTAGTATTTATTTTTACTAATGTTATTATATATTATTTAATTTTAATATCCTTACTATTTAGCACAGGGTCTGATATACAACAGGTGCTTAATAAATTCTGATTAACTGACATATACACACAGTACATGAATACATAATTTTCTGTTTCTGTAGCTGCCTGACCATCCAGTGGACAGGACTAAGGAAGGCTTAAACATCAGTGAGGCAGATGGTTAACTGCCTACTCGGTGGGGTCCCCCAGTTATGGAAGACAAAGGCTCACCACAGAACTCACCTTCCCCCTAACTCTGTCTATCCTGCTCACCCCTGCCATCTGCAGCTGTTCTGTGATCTCTTCCTCCTCCATTCCCATGAGATTGCCACTGGATATAATGGTTTTTACCTTTTGAGTCCCTGCTCCGGCTGAGCTAGAAGGAACTATAGATCATTAGGAGTCCAGGATTTGAATTCTGCCTCATAAAATACTAATTATGCATCTATCATAAACACAGTCTCTCTGGGCTTTAGTTTCCTTAGCTTTGAAATGGGGTACTTGGGCACCTCTGGCTGTGTGAACTGGAACAAACCACTTCCCTCTCTTGAACCTTAGTTTCCCCCTCTGTAATATGAGCCATTAATATTAGTTAGTAATAGTTCACATTTGATATAAGGAGTCCCAAAAGGTTTTGTGCAAGTTTAAACTTTCATTACCTTTAGTAGCTTAACTCAAGCTGCACAAAGACTTTTGGGACACCTTGCATCATGCTTTATCATTGGGTTTTTCCAACAGCGACCCTCTCAAGTACTGTTATCCCCATTTTACCGATTGTTGGATTCTAGGAGAATGAGCCAGGAGGGACCATAGGGATCACCTAATCCAACCGCCTTATTTTACAGAGGAAGAAACCTTCAAGTTTCAGAGCCAACTTTGAAATGAGGCCTCTTGGTTGCCAATCTGGGGTGGGGGAACTCCTTAAATAGTGTCTGAGGTTCATCCCAGAGCCAACATTCTTAGATTCTCATTGCCTGGGCAGGCTCCCTGAAGGAGGCGTGGGGGCATACCGGGTCTTGCAGCATAGTTAGGATTTGGCCAGAAAGTCAGAGAGGAGCGAAGAGGGAACAGAGGCCCACCAAGCCTCCCTCCCCCAAGCTGCCATTTGTGTCCTAGAGCACTTCAGCTTGTAGTCTAGATGCCCAGGTCTAGAAAAAAGCATCTGAACTTTGTGGTTCCTCAGGTGTGGTGGAATTTCTCGGTGGGAGACTCCATTTTTCCTCTACCCTCCATTCTGGGGCAGGTGAAGACCTTTTGCCCTTTGACAGACACATCACATACCCTCCATGGGGAAGCAGTGGGTCTTAAGTCTTCCCAGGTTGAACACCCAGGCTCCCCAGACTCCCATGAATTAGGGATTGGAGAGGGAAAGCCCAGAAAACCATAGGAAAACATCATTCCTGCCAAGCTCTGGGGCTCAAGCTGCATTCCCCCTTCCACCTGGTGAGGAGGAAACAGCTGGCAGGAGAGCGCCAGCCAAGCTCACGCCAGCTGTTGCCTGCCAGGACAAACAATGGAGCAAACATCTGGCAGCCAGAGAGTAGACAAGAATGACCTTCCCCTCTCCATCCGCTGCAGGCTTTCCCCAAGCTCCTGGCCAGTCCTGGCTCTGCCCCCCATGTCAGGAGGCTCTTGGGTCTTTGGGGTTCAAAGGAACCTTTGTCACAAAAATTCAATTCAATACAGATTTCTTAAGCACCTACTCCGTGATCACACAGTAGGCAAATAGAAGTCACATACAAAGGCAAAAAGAAAACTGTCCCTGCCCTCAGTGGAAATTCCTTCAGTCCCTCCTGTGGTAGGGTTTCCAAACCTAACCTTCCTGGAAGCCTTGGCCAGGACAATCTCCATTTGGACAGTGGTTAACTCATAGCAGATGGGTAAGAAAGACACGCTGAATTGAATTTTGGTGAATTTTTTTCAACTATCCCAAAGATGTCCCCAGAGCTCGTCACAAGCATCCATTTGTAGCCGGCTTTCGGAATTCTGGACCATGCTTCCATTAAAATGTCCTGATCTAACCAGCCCATGGACTCATTCCTTAGATTCCGAATCTACAAACCTCTAGTCATCTATTCTAATTTTCTCATTTTACAAATGAAGAAACTGAGGTTTGCAAAGAGGAAGGGGCTTAGAGTCAAACATCTAGAGTCAAATTAGACCTTGGAGACCCTCTAACTCCTTCTCATTTCATAGACAAGGTCCATGTGATTTGGCCAAGGTCACATAGGCAGTAAATATCATGAGTAGGATCAGACTCCAGGTCCTCTAACCTCAAGGTCCCAGTGACAATAGATAAAATAACAGTTGGCTCGTGTTTCATCTGCGGTTCTCAGAAACTTCCAGGCCAGAACAGACCTTTTGAACCCGAGACTGGTCATGCCCATGTTCCCATCCTGTCCTCCTAGAACTGACTTTCTGAAGGTCAGAATCCCTTTCTGAAGTCCAGGGCTGTTCCTGGGAACCCGGGATGAAGGCCAGAGGTCATGGGCTTAATCCTCTCTTATTACTCCCTTCCAGCCAAGCAAAGCACACTTGTATTTCTAAGACCTGTGCCAGCAAGTTTATTTTTCTCAGCTCCACCATGACCCGTGGTCTTTACAATCATGATGATGATGATGATAACTGACATTTATGTAGCATTTTAAGGTTTCCAAAGCACTTTAGAACCATCTCATTTGAGTCTTACATCACAGCCTGAACAATAATCCTTTTACTCAGTTACAAAAAGTGGTCATTTAATCTAATAGTCCTCAGAACATTAAATAAAAAAGAGCTCTAGCAAGATAATAACTTGCTTCAAGGCCATTTCTATCTGAACTTCATCAAAAAATGATTAGATAAATTAAGAAGAGCACCAACAGCTTGACCTTCACAGGGGGATGTGCAGCTGCAAAGCATTCTACATCTGTGTTCCCATTGAATGCATGTCACCTTTTGGATGTTGGGGAGAAGCTACTTAACGATCCTGTGCCTCAGTTCCCTCACCTGTAAAATGAGGGATTGCCTCAGATGTTATAGATGTATGATGCCCATGAACACCACCTTAGGATATAAGGAGCTCATCCCAGAAACTGAGCAATGTGAGACAGAAACGCTCACTGAATTTGGAATCAGAACATTTGGGTGTGGGTCTCAATCAACTCTAATTCTTCCTCATTGTGTGACCTTGGAAAAGTCACTTAACCTCAATCTATTTCCCTATTGGAAAAAAAATCAGTATGTTATCAGTATCTAATATTTAATGGATAGAGTAATGGACTAGGAGCCAAGACCTGAGTTCCAATCTGGTCTAAAATACTTAATAGCTGTGTGAGTCCAGGCAAGTCGTATAAACCCCAATTTCTCAGTTTCCTCCTCTGTAAAAAGGAGAATAAAGATACCATCCACTCAGGATGGATAGGAAGATCCAATGAGGTAGAATTTTCAAAATGTTCTATAAACATTAGCTATTATTACATTTATCACAGGTCATAGAGAGAGCAAGTGGAACAGCTGAGAGGGGGAGGATCAGTACAACTCTCCTCTGTGGGAAGCCAAGGAAAGAACAGAGAGGGAGGGGGAGAGACCGAGATAGATAGAGACAGAGACAGAAAGAGACAGAGACAAAGAGAGATAGAGAGACAGAAACAGGGAGGGGTTGGAATGGAGGGTCAGCAAGGGGATAGGGTGTGAGAGTGTAGTCTGATGTTGTTTTTGAACAGGCAGGGTAGGTAAATTATTTCTCTCGATTAACCCCCTGGGTTAAAAGGGGCCACTTGTAGGAAAAGGGAGTGAAGGGAAGGGTGGGAATATCAAGCAAAGAATGTCTCACATTAAGGAAACTGGAGGGGTTGAGTTCTACAGAAAGGAGGGCTGGGAAAGTCACCTCTGGCTAAGATGGGTTACAGCTGGAAACAGAACCTGGAGGGTCCTTAGAAAGAAGGACCTGAGAGTGGAAGCCCTTGGAGATCTGGGTGGAGCCTTAGAACATCAAATAGCACATCTGTTAGGTTCATCTAATTGACCCCCTCATTTGACAGAGGAGTAAACTGAGGTCCATCAAGGTATTGCCCAGATCACACAAGTAGAGAACTTCAGAGGTGGAATTTGAACGCAGGGTCTGCTTCAGAACTCTCCTTGCCCTTCTCTGAGAGTTTTGGTTGCCTCCTTGTTGGCCCCTCATTCCAGGTGGGCCTCTGAGTGAGTTTGGCTTTGTAAGAGTTGATGGTCAAGTCAAGCCCTTTCCATTTGGGAGGAGCAGGGGCCAGTGATATACCTGATGCTTCCAGGTAACTTGGTTGCTTGGAGCTGCCAAAGTTTACTTTTTATAGCATAATAGGACCACAGTCTGCCATGATGGGAGTGGGAGGAGGTGGGGGAAGATAGAGTAGCAGAGGCAGGTGCAGGTGGTGCAGGTGATCATAAAAGACCTGGGTTCGAATCCCAACTTGACTACTTTCTGACCTTGGGAAGTCATTGAATATCTTCTGCAATGGATCCAGTTGAATCAGATCACCTTCAAGATCCTCCCCAGGATTAGCCCCAGTCCAGAGGGCCAAGGGGTTCCCAGGTTGTCTCTTTTCCAAATTCTACTGATTTGAGATATGGAATGGAAATTCTTTACTATCCTTGGGTCCTTGGAGAAACCAGACTTCTCAGTATCGTGTTTTTAATGCATCAAATAAAGTATCTGAGAATACAAAGCAAACCAATTATATTAAAATGCAATTTTCAAAGTATTAGAATCAAGTAACAAAGGTTAAAAACCTGGCTAAAGAATAAGGAAGGGTCTCTGCTCACTTCCCCCTTTCCATATCCCTCCCTACTGATTTTCCTTGATTGTGGGCTTCCTAAGGACAGCCTCTGGGACTCCCCCTCTTCCTCCCTTCTCATCTAGTCCCCCCCTTTCCATCTTCCCACTCCCACAGGGCCAGGATCCAATGGGACTCAACAAGATCTGGGCTCCATCCCAGAGGTGGGCTCTACCCCACCCCAGCCCGGTTCTCTTCTTCCTTCCTCCTCCTCCTGGGTGGTCGAGTCCTCCAGGCTTCAGGGAGGAGTCAAGGGCGGAGGATGGTTCCCCAGCTGGCTGCCAGAATGAGAAGGAGGGTCCCCAGCAGCAATCCAAAGCCCAGCTCCACATCTTTCCCAGGGATCCCCAATTGTAGGCAAACATCTACCAGAGAGAGGTGCTACAAGGTGCTACAGAGAGTGGGAGAGGAATAAGCAGTGATGCCCAAGTACAGTCACTGGATGGGAGGCAGATGAAGGATGACCTGGGGAGTCCAAGCCAATTTCCTTCACATAGACCCAATCCACATCAACTCCACATTCATAACTTGTGACCTTCTTAGAGTGGGAGATCTATAGGAGACCAGGTGGAAGCAGAAGTCTGTCTGGAGGGACCTGGCCTGAATTTCTCACCCATCGTCTTGGGCCGTCCTCTTAACCTGCTCCTTGCTTCAATGTCCTTCTTTATAAAATGAGGGTGTCATAAGCGATAGGCTGGAAGCTGTGACTCTAGACCAGTCTCGAGAAGTCAGTCCAGTTCCTTCATTTAGGGCCTGGCCCGGGATTCAAAGGTAGGTCCTCAGGCTTCAAATCCAGCTTCCTTTGCACCATGATCTTTGAAGTATTGGTCACTGGACACTAAGACAAAAGTGAAACAGCCCCTGCCTTCAAGAAGCTTACAGTCCACTCAGAGGAAACATCATGCCTGCAAGGCTATATAGCATAAATATATCAGCACTGATAAGAGGAAGGAGGTTGTCCCAGAGTTGTGATCTGAAGGAGGCAGTTCAATGAGCTGAAGAGGAGGAAGGAAGGTATTCCAGGGGGACAGTGGAGGGCATATCAATAAATTGGAGCCGGATAGTGAGAATCTCTTTTCTTGGGTTCAAATCCAGCTTCAGATATTGCTAGCTGTGTGATCCTGGGCAAGTCACTTAACCTTGTTTGCCTCAAGTTCCTCATCCATGAAAGGAGCTCTTTAAATGGGGTCACAGAGAGTCCTGCATGACTGGAACGACCAAAAACAGCAATGAGGTTAGAGACTGCAGGCAGGGAGACCAATTGCCCCGGCGATTGGTGACAGAGAAGGAATTGGATGTTGTGGAATTAGAATGAATAAGATTCAGATGTTAATGAAAGAGATGGAGGAGCCAGAGATAGTTCTGAAGGTGCAAACCCCAGTGCACTGGACAGAAATCAGCAAGTTAGAAAAATGACTCCATGTCCCCTGTTTGATGTGATTTTTTGAAGGTCAGTGGCGGCATCCTTTCAGTCCTCCAGACCCAGGGACTTTACCTCTTTGAAGATAAACTAGGTCATCTCATCAGGAATGAATGGATAGAATGAATGAATGAAAATCAAATGAATTGAAATTCATGAAATTCACAATATGAAATTTCATGAATTAAAAATTTGAATGAATGAAAAAATAGTTAGACATCAAGCTAAGTGCTATGTATATAAATACTAGGAACCTTACTTTTTTTTTCTTACAACGCTTTTATTTTATTTCTTTCAAAATACACACAAAGGTAGTTTCCAACATTCATCCTTTTACAAATTTTTGAGTTCCTCGTTTTTCCACCCTCTCCTTTCCCACATCCCCCCACGGCAGTGAACAATCTGAAATAGTTTGGACACGTACAATTGTGTTTAACATATTTCCGTACTAGTCATGTTGTGAAAGAAGAATTAGAACTAAGGGAGGGAAAAGTATGAGAAAGATAGGAAAAAACATAAAAGAAGTTTTAAAAAGTGAGCATAGTATGCTTTGCTCTTCATACAGAGTCCATCATTTTTTCTCTGCATTGTCCTTGATCCCTGAACTGTTGAGACGAGATATTTCCAACCTTGTTACTCATCTCACTATTGCTGTGCTCTGCTCATTTCACACACAATCAGTTCCTGCTAGTCTTTCCAGGCTTTTCTAAAGTCCCACCACTCATGCTTTCTTACAGAGCAGTAGTCATCCATAACATTTATATACCATAACTTGTTCAGCCATTTCCTAATTGATGGGCATTTCCTCGATTTCCAACTGGAAGATTACTTTCCAATAAGGAGAAACAACGTATATTGGGGAGTAGTGAGCAGAGAAGGGAGGTCTGGAGGACAAGCTGATGCATAAGGCTGTAGGTTGACCCAGTTCTTTCCAAAATCATGATGGCACTGCTCTGATTGCTATATCCAGAAGCAGGTGTGGAACAGAGAAGGGCCTGGGTGGATTGAATACTTAGGTGAAGCATAATCTGGAGTGTGGGGTCAGTTAGATCTAGCAGGCCATTTTGAGAATGTTGAGCTTCAGGAATGGCATGCCAAAGATGAGATAAAATGATAGCATCCCCAGGGCCTGGTGCGGTGAATTCTGCAAGCCCAGATGCAAGTCCAAGGATAAAGGCCCAAGCCGGGAGGAGCAAGGATTCTCCTCACTTATCTCGGGTCGCAATTCTCTCAGCTACTTCGATTTATCCTTTCCAGTCCAAAAATGAACTTCCCTGTTGTTATTTTTTAAAGAAATGAAATGAGTTCGGTAATTCTTTTTTCTTTCCATTGTCCATTTTCACATTTCTGTCTGCCCCAAGTTGCAGTCCTATCCCTCCCAGGACCTTGTTTGTCATCTGAGCTCTAGCCCTTGGAACATTCTCTGTACCTTCCACTAGAATGGAAGCCTTTGAGGTCTGGACTGTGTTTGCCTTCCTTTGTATATTCAATTCTTAGCATAGTTCCTGGGACATAACAGATGACTAATCATTCTTACAGACAGTATAGTGACATGCTTTTTGTATTTGTGCTGTTATCTTCTATCTTGTATGTCTTTTTCATTGCTTTTTCAAAAGTAAGTCACTACATTTTTTAAAAAAAATTAACAAATATTTGTATTCTTTATATCCTGCCTCCTTCACAAACTGATTAAAAAAGGAAAGAAAAAAAGAAAAACAAAATTCTTGTAAGAAATATGTACAGTTAAACAAAACACATTCTCACGTTGACCAGGTCCAAAACTATGTCTCACTCAGCATCTTGAATCCATCCCCTTTTTTAAAAAATCTTTTTTTAAAATCTGAATATCGGGGTAGCTAGGTGACAGGATAGAGGCTGACCCTGGAGTCAGGAGGACCTGAATTCAAATCCAGCCTCAGACAATAATGACCTAGCTGTGTGGCCTTGGGCAACCCATTTAACTCCATTTGCCTTGCAAAAAAAAAAAAACCCTAAAAAAATCTGAATATCTCATTTTCTTTCTTATTCATCAATGTGAATTTGTATTGTTCGAATTTTTTCTGGACAGCTTCCCATCCCTCCTGAGCTGATTTCCCTTAAGGATCTTTGAATTTTTCCCAAATCTAGGGTGTGTAACAGACTCCATCCTTCTTCCTTGCCATTCTCTCTTTTGAATTCAAAGATGGCATGGTCAATTTTTCCCAAGATTCCCATCATGTCAAACTGCAGCTGTCAGTTCCTCCTTGTTGGGCAGAATGGCATTCCCCTTTCCTTAGTACCTCCTCTGAGAAATAAAATGATCATTAAGACAATATGAGAACGGATCAGCTGCTCTGATGTTGAGGGAGCTTCAGAAGATATCGTGAAATCCTTATCATTACTATAAATTAATAGCTATCACTATGTCTGTTATCTCAGTTGAACCTCAAAGCAACCCCATAGGTTTTATCAATATTCTCATTTTACAGATGAGGAAACCAAGGCCAAGGGTGAAGCAGGATTTGAACTTGGGTCTTCCTGCCTCCGAATTCAGCATTCTATCTACCACACCAACACATCCACTTTGTGATCTGTTTTCAGAGGTTATAGAATCCCATTTTTTCATAGGGTCAAGGGACCTCAGTGACCATTGCAACCCAGGCTTGAACAAGAATCCTCATCCTCTATAGAAGGAGCTAGAAGTCTCTCACCATACTGGAGGTTTGCCCTGGGGCGCATGTCCTCCTAAACTGTAATACTGAGATATGGTCTGACCAGAGCAAGGCAAGTCAACAAGTATCTGCCATCTGCCAGACGTTGCATTAAGCTCTAGGGATACAAAAAGCAGCAAAAGACAGTGCCTGCCTTCGAGGAGCTTCCAATCTAATGGTACATAATAGGCATTTGTAAGTGCTTAACAACCCAAGGTTGAATCATCTTTTTGATACAATATTGACTCCTCCTGAGCTTGTGGTCCTCTAATACCCTCAGAACTTTTTCAGACATTGATGATTGAGCTTGTGGTCCTTTAATACCCCCAGATCTTTTTCAGACAACCCCCTCAGTTGTTGCTTCTTCCCTTTCCGATGCTTTTTAATATGTTTCTGTGATAAAGTCCCTTATATTTTTTTCCTCCTTGGATTCTCTCACTATGCTTCCTTCCCCAGTTCTAGGATTTCTCACATGAACATATCTTTTCAAAACCCAATGCTTCTCTTCCCTTTTAAACCACATTCCAGAATCCAAAAATCATTCTCAGGTCCCTCTTAACTAACAGTTCACTTCTCAAATGTATGTTTATGTATTCTGCTCCCTCTTTCAATTTTGTCTTTTTTTTATGTAGGTGATTGCTAATAAATAAGTCCTGATGGATTGGTTCTGGATAATAAATAGCTATCTAGAATTATCCTGCCATCCTAACTTGCTATGCCCTTAACATTCAATTTGAATCTTCAAGTAAGACCTCTCCTAAGTTTCAGTCCTTTTAAAGACTTTTTTTTCATAACTAATGCTTCATATGAGGGGAGCTTTTAAAAAGCAGACACATCTGAAAGCAAAAATAAATAAATGAGAAGGGGAAAAAAGGATAAAAAAAACCAGACACATTGCTATATGACATCCAGGCCAACCTATTATCATGCACATTTGATATATAGGTATCAGAAATCAAGGGCTTTATTACCAGCCCTTTTCTAGGGGATTGTCTCCAGTGACTTCCAGGCCCTCCGATATTCTTCTTCCTCTGTTTTACCCACCACTGCCTGCGTTACCTTCTTGTACATATTGGTGGAGAGAATTTTCCTCCATCACCCTTTTCAGTATAAAGTTCTCATGATGAGTTTTGCCAGATTCCAAGTAAATATGTTTTTCCCGGCCCTTACTCAACTCCAATCCTGGCCAAGAACCTGTCATTCCTATTTCTTAAACCATGTTCCAGGAATCCACATTTCATTCTCAGGCCCCTCTTAACTAACTGTTCACCTTTCAGATCTTCCTCTTTTCAGAAGCCTTTCCCTTCAGTCAGTAGCTGGAGACGTCGCCTTCTTCAGCTCCTGACTGTGATCCTCAGGAAACACTTAGGAAAGGGTCATGTCAACATGACTGGGCATAGAACACACAAGAGTAATAAGAATGGCAGTACTGACATATGGTGCTTTCTATGTGCCAGCACAACATTAAGTATTTTTACAATCTTTATCTCATTTGAGCCTGACAACAATCCTGGGAAGTAGGGGCTATTGTTATTTTTGTTTTACAGTTAGGGAAACTGAGGCATGCAGAGGTTTAAGTGACTTGCTTAGGACCAGTAGCAAATGTCTGAGAACAGATTTGAACTCGGGGCTTTCTGATTCCAGTCCTGGGTCTCTGTCCATTCCACCATCTAGCTGCCCCTAAATCGTGGTTAGTGATAGTATGAAATAAGGCCGGAGAGGGAGACAGTGAGATCCTTGAATGCCAATCAAAAAGAAGACTCTGTCCAGAGTTGTCGGGGCTGGGAGGCAGGCCACAAGTGAGGACATGTAAACCAGGAGTCCCGTAACCTGGGTCTGGTAGGGCAAGAGTCCCAGGCCACACATTCAAACAGCTTACAAAGAACGGTGTTAGGATCTGAAATCAGAAAGACCTGAGTTCAAATCCTGCCCCAGAGCAAGTCATTTACATTTTCAGCCTCAGTGTCCAACTCTGTAAAATGGGGACCCAGTGCCTACCGCTACACAGGTGTCATGAGGGAAACATGAGGAAATGTAGAAAACCCTCTAAACAGACCTTGAAGTTCTGTGTACATGTGTGATCTGGCCCTCATCCTCTGAGAGCACGTGTGCACACGCACACACACACACACATGCACAATACACACACATATACACATTTACTGATACACAGACACACATACACTCTCATACACTCATACATATACACTCACGCACACACTCACACATATTCACATACATACACTCTCACATATGCACTGACACATTCACACACATACACATATTCACATATACACACTCATACATATACACACAGGTTCACACACACATTCACAATACACACACTCACACACTGACACATATACACACATACACTGTCATACATATATTCACATATACACTCTCACACAACACATAACACACACTCACATACATATTCACATACACACACTCACACACATTCACACACATGCATGCATATTCACATATACACACAGATTCACACACATTCACACATACACACACTCTCATACTCATACACTCACACACATATTCATATACACACATACTCATACACATATTCATATACACACATACTCATATACACTCACACACACACTCACACATTCACACCCACATATTCACATACACACACTCTCACACATATACACTCACACATTTACACACATACACATATTCACATACACACACTCACACAACACACACATATTCACATACACACACTCACACATATACACTCACACATTTACACACATATTCACATACACACACTCACACAACACACACATATTCACATACACACACTCACACAACACATATTCACACATACATACATACATACATACATACACAGATTCACACAAGCTCTCACTCAGACACACTCGCTCTTGGGGGGGGGGGTGGAGGGGCCAGGGGAGGGGCATGCAGTTGAGATGACAGCATCTGGGAGCTGTGGGGAGGAGAGGCGCCTCCCCCCAAAAGCTGCGCCAGGGCTCCCAGCCCCAGACGAGGTGTGTCAGGCCTGGCAACCACAGGGGCTTTTCCATATGTGTCATCACTCCCCACAGCTGGGTCTCCATCCCTGCCAAGAAAAGCCTGTATGGACAAACAAGGCAGACACCAAGGGAGGGACCCTGGGAGCCGGGAACGGGGTTTTATTTTTCATCTTAAACAAAGGAAAAGACTCACAGATTAGCAGGCCTGGAATGGCCCCCAGAGACAATCAGTCCCGTCGCCTCATTGTCCTTCCTAGACACAGAGAGAGCGAGAGGCTTGCTCATAGTCACACAGCACGTGAGTGTGAGAATCAGAACCGGGACTCCAGGTGACTCAATTCCTCGGGCCCGGGGTGCCATCCACCGTGCCACACTACTCTGAGGGTTTGTCTTCAGAGACTTGACAAAGGGTTTTTAAGTATGGTTTTTTAAAAAAAGAATGAGTTTAGAATGCACTTTGTGCATTTTTTGTTGTTATTATTTAGATGTATCTGACTCTCCATGACCTCGTGGGCTTTTTATGTGCTTGGGGTTTTCTTGCCAAGGTTACTGGAGTAGTTGGACATTTTCTTCTCCTGCATGTCCCCATTCTACAGATGAGGAAACTGAAGCACACAGAGTGAAGTGTCACACAGGGTCACCCAGCTAGAATGTATCTGAGGCCGGATTTGAACTCAGGTCTTCCTGACTCCAGACCTGGTGCTCCATCCACTGCCCACCTAACCGTCCTCCTCCGTCTCTTTTTGTTACTGAAGAGTTGTAAGAGAGGTGGTCTGGTGGAAGAAATGGAGATGAGCTGCAGACCACCCATTCCCCAGACTGTGGGATTGCAGCCCCCAGGATGCAGGCTCAGTCCTCCAAATCCTGCCTGTTCCGCTCCTCTTTGCACATTTGGCCCTGAGATGCTCAGGACCAAATATCTACCAAATATCTGAGGCCAGATTTGTACTCAGGTCTTCCGACTCCCCACCAGCACTATCCCCTGTGCCATCTAGATGCCTCTAATAATAGCTAGCAGCTGAGTGAGACTTGAGATTTACAAAGGACTTTCCACACAGCTTCTCCTTTATCATCCTCCCCATAGCTCTGGGAGAAAGATGCTATTAGTATCATCATTTTACAGATGAAGAAATTGAGGCAAATAAAGGTTTTTTTTTAAATACAAATATATATATATATATATATACACACACACACACATAAATATAGACAAATACATATATATGTTTATATGTGTTTATTCATATATACATTATATATGGACATGTTCATGTGCATGTATGTTTGTGTTTAGGCATTTTTATAGTCACATGTGTATCTATAGTCCTATGTATATTATGTATGTATATTTGTGCTATGTGTATTTATGTATGTTTATATGCATGGATGTACATATATTTATATGGGTTTGTATCTGTATTTTTATATAATATAAATGCAAATATATGTGAACATGTATGCATTTATACACAGTGAATATGAGGTAAATGGTGGGGAGGGCACTCACTAGTAGTTTCAGGGACCAGGAAAAGCTGCATAGAGATCCAGGAATAGAACTGAGGGGACAAGGAATGCTAACAGATAGGTAATAAGTAGAAGGGTATTCCAGGCAGAGGACACAGCCAGGCCAAAGGCAGGGAGATGGGAGATGTGGTCTGTGTACGAGCATCATCCAGAGGGCCCAGTGTGGCGGATAATCTGAAATATTAGGGAAGTTTTAAAAACCAAACCAAGATTCCAATTGGCTCTCCAGTCAATAGAGCCAACTAGAATCTATTGAATAAGGGGGTAATGTGGTCAGACCACAGATATGTTGTTGCACTTTCCATGCCTCAGTTGCACTATTTGAAGAAATCTCTCCTCCACCTGAACCACAAGGTCTGCCTCTACCTGGGATGAGGGCGTGAGTGAGCATGGCCGTGCCCAAGTCTATGTGTGTGAGATGCCGTCTTATCCATGATTCTGAACCAGACCAGGCTTCTCACCTGGTGGCTCTCCCTGTTGCCCTTGCAGGTTTTATCTGTGACCGGGACCGCCTCACCTTCAGCTTCTGTGAGACCCTCCACCTCCTGGGCAGGTGCCACCTACCCACTGTCAGGGCCCAGTGCTGCAAGACCTGCAGCCAGGACAGTGACGGGGCCCAGGACCGGGGCAATGAGAGGATGTCACGTCGGTGAGCCGGCTACCACCCCCTTTCTTGGAGGGTTCTTCTGAGGATCCGAGGAAGCGACTGTCCCCTCCCCTTGGGCCTTTGCCCACTTCTAGGGGCAGCACAGAAGGCCTGCTCTGGAAGGCAGACCTCCAGGTGCTCTTCATAACCCAGGGAAGACTCAGCTAGTGTTACAATTATTGTTAATTTTAATAATATTATGGTGATTATTATTTTAAAAGCAGGTTCCCTGGGGCAAGAAGGATGTGGCCTTACCTCATAACCCATTTCTCTGGGGAGAGTGCTTCCCCACAGAGACCACAGGGCACCCCCTCATCTCAGCCCCTCCACTCACTCACTTGCCCTCAATGGTGCTAACCGACAGGCTCTCCGACTCTGCGTCATCTGGACCGCCAGTGGCCAGACATCTCTGCTTCCTGGGAATGGGGGATGCTTGTTTTTCCCACCTCTCCCCAAAAAAAGGTTTTTAATTTTTTTATTCTAATAAAGGTTCAAGGAACCTCTACTTTTGTATTATAAATAAATATCTATCATCCTAAAGAATAGGTCTTGTCTTTGCTTTTTAAGGGCAGGAGGGAATGGGGAAGAGAAGGGGGGAGTTAAGAGAAGTTCAGGATTGGATGCAGCCCTGGTGTCATCTGTCTTCATAACGGATCCTCTTAAACTGAGAAGCACAAAGTCAGCGGGGCAAGAGGGGCAAGGAAGGAAGACTGAGGAGACCACCCTGAAATCCCCTTAACTGCTGCTATAATGTCAGTAAAAACCCTCCCTCCCTCCAGTAGCCCAAGTGCAAAGCCTCTCCCATCCCTTCTCTCATTTGAGCCCCAAAACAGCTCCAGAAGGTGATCCAGAGGTTATTGATAACTGAGCCCCAAATGCCAGGAATTGACTTGTCCAAAGTCAGAGACTAGCTCCCTCTCTCTGTCCTCCAGAAGAGCTAATTGGGGCTGATAATTAGGAATTTGCGACTCATTTGTAGTTTTTAGTCACCTTCCATTGCAAACCCTCTTCCCTGAAGGACTGGGTAATGGATCACAATTCTTCATCACTTTAAGATTTACAAGGAATGGGGGCAAAAAATGGACCTGTGATTTCATTGACATAGGAAGCTTCCAGATGAGGGAAAGCATTCCACTGATGTGGGTTGGCACCTCCTCTGAAACTTGAAGTCTTAGATCCTGAAAAGGGTTGTTCTGCTAGAAAGGTAGGGCAGGAAATGCTCTTCTTGTTTAACTAGGAGGAGCCTGGAGCCCAGAGAGTTGACTAAGACTCATAAAGGAGAGCCAATACCCTTTGTATGGAGCAGGGAAGGGTAGGCATTGGCTATCCACTTACTTTGGTCAGATTTGACTGTCCAGGGGGGCAGAAAGTTGGGGAGTGGTAGCTGCCTGGTGGTCACGGGGAGACTATCCACTTACCCACAGATCCTGAGTGCTTAGTTTGTACCTGCTTCTTGGAATCCATCCAACCTCCCGCCCCAAATCTTTTTACCAACCCTCTTCCCAAGGCTGTCTCCTGGTGTTTGGAGCACACCACACTCCAGGTGGAATTCTGGGGAAGTATAATCATTTTCAAAAGAGAGATTCTTTTTTTTTAGGTTTTTGCAAGGCAATAGGGTTAAGTGGCTTTCCCAAGGCCACATAGCTAGGTAATTATTAAGTGTCTGAGACCGGATTTGAACCCAGGTACTCCTGACTCCAGGGCCAGTGCTCTATCCACTACACCACCTAGCTACCCCTAAAAGAGAGATTCTTAACTGGGGTCCATGAACTTGGATTTTTTTAAATTTTTTTAATGTTTTGATAACATTTGATAACATTTCCATATAACTTATCCATTTGATGCATTTAAAAAATAGGATTCTGGAAAGGGTTCATAGGCTTCACTTACTAGCTCACCAAAGGGGTCCAGAATCTGGAAGGCTTAGAGCTAATTCAAGAGTCACTTCCATGAAGCCTTCCCTCATTGAACCCGTTTTGTGTAGTGCCTTTCCATTGCAGTTATCACATGGTAAAATTATCCATTTGTTTTGTCTTGTCTTCCTATCAGACTATAAACTCCATGAGGGCAAGAATCAATCAAGAGGGGCAGCTAGGTGGTGCAGTGGATAGAGCACTGGCCCTGGAGTCAGGAGGACCTGAGTTCAAATCCAACCTTAGACACTTAATAATTACCTAGCTGTGTGGCCTTTGGCAAGCCACTTACCCCCATTGCCTTGCAAAAAAAAAAAAAGAAACAATCAAAAAGCATTTATTATAACTTTCAATGTTCCAGGCAGTATGTTGGGTGCCAAGGATTCAAAGACGAAAGTGGAGCTGGCTCTTGCCCCCAAGGAGCTTACAAAACTAGGCTACTAAGTGAATGTAGTCAAGAAAAGGAGCTCTGGTCCACACAGTCACAAGACTGGGTGTGGAGTCCAAGGCATTAGATCATCATGCCTTTTCCAATAGTATTAGTAATATTGAATTTATTTCCTAGTTGTCTGACCTTGAGCAAGTCACTTAACCCATTCCCTTGCAACCCCCTCCCAAAAAAAGTTTAGTTTAGTTTAGTTTAATTTAGTTTAGTTTAGTTTAGTTTAGTTTAGTTTAGTACAAAGGAATTTAGCTCCTTGGAGGAAAGGAGGCAGGAGTGGTATATAAGCAGGAGCAGGGCAGATGGCAAGATACCTCCTTTGTGTAGACGCTGGTGTCTGGGTGGAAATTGGATGGGAACTACATCTTATCTGAGCCCTTCCTAATTAGCACCTAATAAAAGTTTGTTGGATGGATGGATGAAATAATTCATAGCATCATGGATTCTTAAGCTTGAAAGGGATTTAAGATTTACTCCTACTATGTGTTGAGCGCACAACAGTCTTCAAGGCACTGCTACTCTGGATAGGGAGAGAAGACTGGAAACCATGAAGATCTGGGAAAGCATTTACTGTGGAACTCTCAGGTCTCTTCCAACTCCAGATTTCTATGACTTGAGAAGCAGATCAGACAGTAAGAGCTACAGGCTCTTAGTAAGAACTATGAAACCCGCGGAGCCGGGAGGATCATGATGGTCTTCCTGGGGAGGGGTGCCACTTATGTTGAACATTAAAGAAGAAATGGAATTTATATCTTGCTTCCAGGTTAAGAGCTTTTTTATGGCCAAAATCTCATTTGAGCCTCATCCTGTGAGATGAGTCCCAAAGGTATCATGATTCCACTTTTCAGATGAGAAAACCTCTCAAGATTCCTCACGTTGCAAGATGAAAACGACCTGAATCTCTGAGGATTATCCCACATTCCTCCCTGCCACACTCACACATAAATGAGCAAAGTCATTTGTCGTTCTGTCCAGAATGGTTGGGGGAGGGGGTCAGAGCCTAATATGAGACATTCCTCATCCTTATCCAAAGCCCAAGAGAAATCCCAGTCCAGGGAGTGCCCCCTGACCAGGGCCATTCCAGGGCAACAGCTGCCTGCCACCTCCAGCTGACCAGGAAGGTCTGGCTCTGATTCTGCTTCCTTCCAATCTTGGAATTTGGGTGTATTTAGAGATCCTCCAGGCTGGGCTGGGCTGGGCTGTTTGCTCCAGTAGCATCCTGATCGTATTATGTGTCCTTGGCTCCCATCCTTGTTCCCTCTTTTTCTCCCTTCCTTTTCTCTTCCTCTCTCATTATCTCTTCCCTCTTCCCCCCTTCTCTTTTCTCCTTCTCATTCTCTCTGTTCTCCTTTCTCTTCCTCTTTCCCATTCTTCTGTCACTTCCCTTTTTTTCTCCCTCTCTTCCATTTTTTCTCTTCCTCACTCTCCCCGTCCCCTTTTCTTTTTCTTTTCCTCCCACCTGCCTTCTACTTCTCTTGCATGCTCTCCTCCTGTCCCTTGCTCTACCTCTCTCCACATTTTCTTACTGTCTCATCCCTTCTTTCTCCCTCTTCTTCAAATATCCTCGAATCTATTTTTATGTATGAAATTTAAAAATGTTCTCCAAATTTGCTACCTATTGTGTGAAAAACGACTTCCTGTATTGTCCTAAAATCAGCTCCTTCTAGCTTCCTTGGAGTCCAAAAGTGAAGAACAAGCCACCAGGATCCTTTTGTGGATTTATATGTCCAAACTGGAGAGTCCTGAGTGGGTGTTAGGGGAGGTGCCACGTAAACTGGATCTTAAGGAAGAAATAGCATTTATATCACACTTTCAGGTTAGTGAAGCTTTTTAATGACCACTGTCTCAGTTGAGCCTCATCACACCCCTGTGATATAGATCCCAAAGGTAGCATTATTCCATTTTTTCAAATGAGAAAACCTCTCAAGATACCTCATGTTCCCATGAGGGATGAATGAGTCGTGTTATTCTAATACGGCATTCCAAGAGGACTCTGCTCTAAATAGACAATCTTTTCCAGAATCACTGAAAAGGGCCTTTCTGGTCAATTTTCATTGTAAAGGGCAAAACCTGCCTTACTTTTCCACTTGTGTGTGCAGCTCTAATCACATAGTAGTCACGTAGCAAACACTTCACTCATTTATCATTCATTCTATAGGGGGAAAC
Organism: Macrotis lagotis; assembly: GCF_037893015.1. Classification (NCBI taxonomy): domain Eukaryota; kingdom Metazoa; phylum Chordata; class Mammalia; order Peramelemorphia; family Peramelidae; genus Macrotis; species Macrotis lagotis. Next base: position 35,642,519 of record NC_133661.1, on the reverse strand, counting down.
TGAGGTCTAGAGAGAGAGAGAGGACTTGACCAAGGTCTCACACAGTGACCAAGCCCCAGGGAGAACCTTTGACTCAAATTTATCTTTTTATCCTATTGTGCCCAAGGGAACTGGAAACAATCTAAGCCAAATCACACAGAATAAAGGTATTGAACTTCCATATGTAGACAAAGTAGGTGTCTATCTGCTATAGAAGAAACATGAACCATCTCCTGAGGGCAACTGGGAGCCAAGAGATGCACAAAACTAAGGCAAAGACTAGCCTAAGACACAGTAATCTCATCCATGAGGTGTCTAAAAGAGGGGGGGTGATTATACTGTTGTCCCAATCAGATCATACCTGGAAGGTTGTGCCTAGTTCCAGATGATGCTTTTCAGAAAGCGTGGACAAACCAGGGCTCATCCAAAAGAGGACTGCTAGTATTAATAATAAAATTAAATGTGATAACATGTAAAGCCCTTTGTAAACCTTAAAGTGCTATAAACTAGCATTAATATGAATAATTATTATGATTAAAAAATACTAATGGTAATTACTTGTGTTAATAAAAACAGGCAGGGGTGGCGTAGTGGCGTAGTGGATAAAGCACTGGCCTTGGAGTCAGTTCAAATCCAGCCTCAGACACTTAATAATTACCTAGCCATGTGGCCTTGGGCAAGCCACTTAACCCCATTTGCCTTGCAAAAACTAAAAAAAAACCAGGCAAAACTTAAGTTGTTATATAAATACTAGCTGATATTAACATGAATAATTAGTGTTATTCATTTGTTTTTTAGTTGTTTCTGACTTTTCATGACTCCTTTTGGTGTTTTCTTGGCAAAGATACTGGAGTGGTTTGCCATTTCTTTCTCTTGCCCATTTTACAGATAAGGAAATTGAGGCAAATAGAGTGAAGTGACTTGTCCAAGTTCACACAGCAAGTAAGGGTCTGAGACTGGATTTGGACTCAGGAAGATAAGTCTTCCAGATTCCAAAACCAGTGTTCTATGCACTATAATGCCACCTGGCTTCCCATAAATATTATAGATAATTGCTATTAATAATTACTCGTGGTAATTATTTGTGTTAATAATAAAAACCTGAGCTAGCTATTATTTAACCTAGAAAACAGCAGACAAGAGTGCCAACTTCATGTATTGGAAAGACTGTTCCAGAAAAAGAAAGGTTAGCTTAAAATAAAGCTAAATAGCTTAGCCCCCCCCAAACTAAAACTAAGAACAATGGGTGAAAGATGGGGGAGGAAGCTTTAAACTTGAGAAATCAGCTAACATTTCCTAGACATTAGAGGTACCTCAAAATGGAAACCAACTGTCTGGTGAGACATGAAACGGTGAACTTCTCTTCCAGCAAAACTTACCCTTCAGCAAAAATTTCCATATAGAAGCCAGTTGACCCCCATTAGACATATTGCGAAGTAGGCTTCTGACTGACCACTAGATGACCATGGATGTCCCTTCCAGCTTTCAAATCCTAGGGTTTGTGATAAGGTGTCAATGTTTTTAGCATGATCAGTATGGACAGCCTAGAGTTGATACTTCTAAGCCATGCTACTCTAATGGAGACATAGACCTGAAGAAGCAGATCCTGGAAGCTGAAGGAATGGTTATTGAATATTGAAGCTGAGTGGGTGCAGGGGAAATCAATCCTTTAAAGATCAAAGAATCTAAATGGAAAAGATCCAAGCAACAACCCCAAGGAGAAATTCTGGTGTTCAAGTGAGGGGCTTAAGGTATAGTTTAACCACCAGATGGCATGATTAGCCACTATACCAATGCTGTTTAATAACATTTCACTTAGCTGTACTCCATCCCAAGGAAATGGGGGAGTTTTAAGTTCTCTAGGGTCCTCAGAGAGTGAATGATCCCCTGTTCTTGTGTGCCTGCACAAACATATGCACACACCGTCTTTTGCCATTCTAAAGGTTATAGTCATTGTGGTTTTACCCAATCAGGACAACTCTGATTTCCCCCAACCGGTCAAACTCGACCTCTTCCCTGTTCCTCCCATTTTCCAAGAAGCATTAATCATACAATCTTCACACAATAGTGTCCATTTTCCCATGGGAATCAACAGTCATGCTCAAATACTGTACCTAGTGCTTTATTCCTTGCATAGCATTAATAAAAGAAATGTTATTTAAAAAGAACATATCTATTATATTACTGACTGTATTTCCAATTTCTCCTGAACCTATGCTATTCAAAATCCAAGAATTCTAGGAAAGACACAGTTCATTTTTTTTAATCCTCTGTGGGTGGGAAAAAATGTAGAAAAACACAAACATGATAAAGTATTAAAAATACACAGAAGGAAGTTCAGAAGGGGACACAGATAAGAGGGACAAATTTATTGATACTGTGTTAAATTTAATATACTGTCTGGAAGAGAAGTTCACATTTCATGTTAAATCCTCTTTTTTCGGTTTGTATTTTTTTAATGTTCATATTTGCTGGTGTTTGTCAAATTCATAATAAGAAAAGAAAATGAAAACAGATAATAAGATCATAGATTTAGAGCTAGAAGAGACATCTGAATTTATCTTGTCCAAACCCCTCATTTTATAGTTGGAAAAACAAGGTCCAAACAGGACAAGGGACTTACCCAAGGTCACACAGATAACCAGTAGCTGAGTTGGGACTGGCTACCAGATCTGACCCCAAATCCAGTGCTTTCCCCTGCCAACTTCTGAACTGTTCCAACAGAGGCTATGGGAAGGGTCAGCCTCTAGGAGGGCTGTTACTTAGATGAAAGATATGGGATTTGTCTCCAGTCACTGTTCTTCCTTAGATCATGGGTTGTGAACGCAGCAGATGAGTCCTATGGCCAGTATTTTTTTCCTTTCAATGCAGGGACCTCCAGCTGCCTCTTACCAATGTCTAGAACAAAGATGGAAGGACATGGGAGACATAGAAAGTTCTGTCCCCTGCATCAAATCCTAAAAGTTCAAGTTTTGGCCAACAGATATGTCCCCTCTCCTTCTGTTTTTCCACAACTTGCCTCAACTTTTTCATTTATGGGTCAGAGGCACAGACCAGTGGGATATATAGCTTCTAACCCTAAGGCAGTTAGCAACGCCAGACTCAGGATGTTGGCAGAGTCCAAGAGATTCTGTGAAGGAAAAAGGGTGGTAATGGTAGCCAAGCAACTGAGCAACTAGCCCTTGTTTTTGTCTTGGTTGAACACACACACACACACACACACACACACACACACACACACACACAGGAAATCTGTTAGGTATCAATCAGTCTCAATTATGTGACTTCCAAATGGCTTAAAATTAGCCACTGATTGTTCTGAATAAAGCATCGTACCCAATCTACCCTAGCAGAAAGTATGCAAAGTAATTATACCATATTTAATATTTATACACCAGTCCGAAGCAGTAGGTAGTGCAAGGTTTAGGTGCTCATTTTACAGATAAGGACCTTGAGACTTAGCAAATAACTTGCCTGTGATCCTACAGTTAATAAGTAAAGACTAGACTCTAATGAACATATCCAGGATTTTGTTAGTGCTCATTTATGTCAGGCTTACGATTTTGCTATCAGATGCAAAGGAAGACCAAAAACAATCCTTGCCTTCTAACAGTTGGAATACTGGTCTTGTGGAAATCACAGGGAGATGGAGGCGGGGCGGGGAGCAATCTCTAAGACCTCTAGCCTAGACTGATCACTACAAACAGTCGTGAACCTGATGAGTCCTTTTAGGTAATGCTTCATTTTACGGTGAAGGAAACCAAAGTCTAGATAAGTAAGCCATACAAAAAAGACAGTACCGGGCCTGGATTCAGGACAGCATGAATTCAAATCCAACCTTGGACATTGACTAGCTGTAGGACCGAAAAAAAACCACTTCACCTCTGTCTGCCTCAGTTTCCTCAGCTGTAAATGAATCTCAGAGCACCTAACCTATCTCCCAGTTGTTGTGAGGCTCAAGTAAGATACTAATGGTATAATTAGCACATTGTCTGGCGTATGGTAGGTGTTTAAGAAAGCACTTTCCCTCTTCACGTGTGTTCACACAGGTAGACCCTGCTTTGGAGGTGAGCTCTCTGCTGACACATTTCTGCCTCCCCAGAAGATGTTTCTAGATTCTGGGAGCCACAGGAAGCCCAGCTCCCCTGGGTCTGGTCTATCAGTCTCCTTGTTCATTTTCCCAGAAATGGAGCCTCTGCTGCTTGGGACATGCACAGGGTTGAATTGCCAGGCAGCTGGTTATGAATGGAGAGAAGACACAGCCCCGCAAGGCAAAGGCCAGGATCAGCCTCTGGGCCCTGGCCTCGCTCCTTTAATGGAAGATTTCTTACCCAGACGTTCCCCCAGAACCCAGAGGGCCCAGGAGGCATCTACCTGCCTGACAGGCTTCACCTGGACAGCTTTCAAAGCTTCCCTGAGCCCTGCGGTTTGTCTGCTCATCCATCACTCACAGCCCAGGTGCTAGCTGAGTCCCATTTGTGAGTACAGTCCTGGGCTGTGAGAAAATAAAAGATAGAGAAAGCTTGGTCCCCATCCCCTGGGGGAGCAGGCTGCCTGGAAAAGGCCAGAAACAACATATGACAATGTGGGATCGGGGCCAGACGGTGGTAAGTGTTATGAGAATTGAGATAATCAAGTGATATTCTGATGGTAATTTATGAAGCATTTTCCATAAGCTACAGAGCAGGAGGAGCTGACTTTAACATAAGATCTTGCAGACCTGGCTTAACCCTTTAGTGGCCTTCTCAGAGGACAGGGAAAAAGATCTCATTTCCTTCTAATTCTCCTCCAAAATATTATACTGATTGAATTGAATTGAATCCAGTTGCCTGTCAATATTATCTATTGTTTCAATAAAAACTTTTAAAGTAAGATTGGACAGTGAAAGAGGAACACAGATCATAGGATAGTTTGGGGCCCATTTATGCCTAAGAGATGTGTGTGTTTGCAAGGCTGAGCAATGTGGTAGATTCTCTCTATGACTCGCAGCCCTGCCAGGGCTATCGGGTCAACACATCCTCCTTGCTGTCCATTGGACTATTTCTGGTCTGGAGGTCCCTGACCCTGAGTGAGAAGCCCCTGGGAGGAATTTCCTAAAAAGGAAATAACGCTGGGGTCTGGGATTTCCCCAGAAGGAAACATGGGGCGGGGGGCAAGGGAAGAAATAATAAGAGATGGATGACCAAATGAAGCGGTTTCCCCAGGAATCAGAGATCTGAGGGCAGCCCATGACTCTGTCTGCCTATTAATCTAATTATAAGATTTATAGTTAGAAGGGTTCCCCACCCCCAGCACTTAATAGAGTAGTTGGTGTATAGTTAATGCTGAACAAATGTTTTTCATTCATTCACCATTCTCATTTTACAGATGGAAAAGCAGTTTGCTCAAATTCAAACTTCCAAGGAGTAGATGATTGGCCTAGTCTTCTACCTCAGATCCAGTGTTCTTTCCAGGACACAAAACCCAACAATTGAAGAGGACCTCCAGAGTACCCCTTTTTTCTTGTAGGAAAGGATGTGGACCCACTGAGAAGAAGAGCAAAAGATGGAGGCATCCTTCCCTTTGGAGAAGGCTGTCCCCATTTGTTTGTTCATTCATTCACCAACCACATTATTGAGTGTCTTCTTCTCTGGGGAAGACCTTTTAGGAGAACAGAGACAGGGAAAAAACCCAGAGTCTGCCCTCATAATACTCACCATCTAGTAAAGGAGATGAGAAAGCTACACAAAATACACAAAGAGGTCTGGGAGGGAAAATGAGGTAAATGACATTAGATGAGTAGATGGGCTCAGATCCCCGAGGCCATGAGAGGTTCCATAGGATAGAGGGAAAAAGAACCAGATTTGGAGTCAGGAAGACCTAGGTTCAAATCCTACATCAGATAATTTCTATGTGATTGTGTGCAAGTGGCTCCTTTTCTCAGATTCCTTATCTATAAAAGGAGGAAATCAGACTCCATAACCTCCAGATACTCTTCTTCCTCTAAATTAGAGCTCTTTGGACCTTCCTCTGGCTCCTCAAATTGGCTAAGGCAGTTGACTCAAACCTGAGTGTGACCATGCACACATCCCTGATTGAATCATGCTTCTGTATTTTTGTCTTTGCCCCATTATTTTGTAAGCTTATTGCTTCCCCGGTGAGAATTTTGAATCCCTCAAACCCAGCAAGGGCTCTACAATTTGTAGGAACATAATAAATGTTTGTTGGACAGATGTGAAGAGCAAACTTCTCTCTGACTATGTCACTCCCCTGTTCAGGAGCCTTCACTATTGCCTAGGACACTTCACCTTCAGACTTCCCTGTCTAGTCATCTAGGTCCTCCCCAATCTGACTCTGCTCTTTCTGTTCTTTTAAAAAGAAAAATTGACCATGTGGAAAAAGATATGCAAAAATTCATTGAAGAGAAATACTGCTTAAAAGGAGAATTCATTAAATGAAGAAGGAGGTACAAAGCTCACTGAAGAAAAAAAAATCCTTAAAAGTTAGAATTGGGCAAGTGGAAACTAGTGACTCCAGGAGACATTGAACAATGATAAAAGAAAGTAGAGACCTGGACCGCTTGCCAAGGAACTCAGGAAAGGAAACAAAGTACCCAAAGAGATCAGCATTCATCCAGGATCTGGCAAGCCCTCTCAGGCCCAATGCAGAGGCTGGGTACTGCCCTAGGCATCCTCCTTGTCTCACCCAAAGCCCAGAATGGGGGGAGGGAACCAGCCTTCCATTTCTTGAACAACCAAGGATCTGGGCATGCCAAATTCTGGGGCTTCTGATGGTATCATCTGCTCACTTATTGGCTCATTGTTTTCTGATGCTTTCATGTGAAAGCTTCCAACCAGATGGTAGACTCCCTAAGAGTAGAGACAGAGGTCTCTTCCTCTGACTCCAGTACATTCTTCCCATTATTATCCAATTACAAAGAAGTTTATAGGATATTGAGAAACCACATAGCTAGAAAGAACCTAAGAACCTAGAATGTCAAAGTTGCAAGGAACCTTAGAACCCAGAATGTCAGATCTGGGAGGGAAGTTAGGTCATAGAACATAGAATGTTGGGATAGGGAGGAACCTTAGTACCTAAAATTTCAGAGCTAGGAGAAATTTCAGAATATATAATTTAAGACTAGAAGAGTCCTAGAATGCTAAGGTCATAGTACATAGGATATCAGAGCCAGGAGCATCCTTAGAACTTAGAATGGAGCTACGCCCTACCTTCCAATCAACCAGCTTAGCAATAACTGGGACCCCCAAGGTGAGCAAGCTGCCCTTAACCTCAAGGCTACCTGAGTTCTCTACTGACAATGATATTCTTCTTGGAGAGTCACCCATTGTGAGAATCGCCACTTATTCACATAAAAGTGAACTTCAAAGACCCAAGTTTTCATAATGGAATAAAATGTAGTTTTGACTTTCTTACTTTTTGCTTTTCTTCACAAAAATCCTTCTCTGATGCCATACAGGTGGCCCTGGGTCCTTGGAAGACTATGCCAGTCCAGGGCAAATTCTGGCCAGTTCAACTATACTGGAAAAAGCTGCAATTCTAGTTCTGGAAATAGACTATGCCTGCTTTCCAAGGATGGGTCTAGCAAGGTTGACCTCTGAATGATGAATTCTTTGACCCTGAAAGTGCATGAAACAAAGAAAATTGCAAGATAGCCTATGGTCTGGGGGCTCCTTTCCATTTCTATAGTGATAGTGGAATGCTAGGAGAAAAAAGAATGAAGGAAACTACCTTAATGTTGGGTAAAATTTTTGAGGTCATCCAAAACTTATTGACATTATGCTCTAAACCATCTCTCATAAGAAGGAGGCCCTTGGGGGCAGCTAGGGGGTACAGCAGATAGAGCACTGGCACTGGAGTCAGGAGGATCTGAATTGAAATCTGACCTCAGACACTTAATAATGACCAAGCTGTGTAATCTTGGGCAAGTCACTTATCCCTGTTGCCTTGCAGAAACATTAAAAAAAATGAGATTCTTTTTCAATGACCAAGTGAACACTCTTAGGTCAATGGAATCATACAATTTTGACATTCTTACTACAAATTAAATCAGAAGACAAAAGGTCATTTTGCAAGTAAATACCAGAAGAGTAGCTTACAAACAATCTTAAAATAAAAGAGTTGGTTTTATTATGCATTTGAGGGCAAGAAGAAATATCATTTCATTTTTTATTACAGTGCTCATGATAGACATGTGTTAAAATTATATATGTATTTGCAAATTGATAGAATTAACTCATTGCCAGTATAATACTTCATCTTTGTGCTTGAAAGTTGAATCAAAGGATCTGCAATTCTTTCCATTTTCTTAATTCGGAGCCCCCAACCAGAGAAGAAGCTTCTAGCAAAACATTTTAGTATTGAATATATCTCGCTCTCTTTGCTTGGAATGTTTCTCCTTCAGTTGTCTCCTCCCAACTGCATTCCCAAGAAGTATAACCAGACTACCAAAACACAGGTGGTCAACATTGCTAATAAGGAAAAAGCAAACATTTAAAACGAAGACAAGGGACAGACTGTTCCTATGACCAGAGGGAAAGGCTTCAGGTTCCCATTAAAGATCCCAAGGAGAAAAAAGGAGATAAACCATTACTGTCTTGGGGTCTATAGTTGGAAGGGGAAAATTTCAACAGAATAGCTTCTGTCTCCACACTCTTCTTACAGTATCTATCCAAGCAGCCTTGCTCCAAGAGCCCTTGTTTTGTAGTAATTTCTTCTGTCTGTGATTCGACTCTCCTAGCTCCATGTGGCTACTTATAGCATCCTTTTCTCCAGTTGCATGCCTTTTCTACAACTCTCATAAGATTGGGTCCTATTTACATCTCTCTCTCTCCTGGCCTGTCTTAGTATTTCATGGTCATGAGAGCAGTTAGGTGATAGAGTGGATAGAACACCAACCCTAGAATCTGGAGGACTGGAGTTCAAATCCAGCCTCAGATACCTAATAATTACCTAGTTGTGTGACCTTGGTCATGTCACTTAATCCCATTGCCTTACCAAAAAAAGAAGAAAAGAAATACTTAATGGAATGCAGAGTCTATCATACTTCATTTGCTTCCTTTCTGAATCATTAATATATACCTAGGAAATGATCAGTAAGCATGGCTGGATTTTTATAATTAGCTCAATATTCTATTATCTGGTTCCTTTTACATATTAGGTCTGTGAACTTACATGACACGTAATAGGACAAAATAAAATAAAGTATCAATAAGAAAAAAGAAGAGTACAGGAAGAATGGTGAAAAATGTGTTAGAGAAACAGATCAAGCAACAGAAAAATCAAAGACCAAAATAGTCCCAAACCCAGTCAAGATTGTTTTTTTTAATCATCAGTGACAATGAAGTGAGTCATCGCATCACAGTCCCGTTGTGCTAAATGAAGAAGTGAAACGGGCTCTCGAGACAATTAAGATGGGGAAAACAGCTGGGCTCAACCCTAGTAAACATGGGAAGAGCCTTTGTGAGGGTGACAGCTTTGAAAATACTGAGGAATCAGCTTTCAAATTACCTGGAAGAAAAGTCAAATTCTTGAGAAAAAAAATCACTGGAACCTAACATTACCTCTCAAAAAAAAATTTGACCAAACTGGCACCTTTCCTCTAAAATTTCCTACTTTCTCTGAGAGTGAGGCCAATAAATCTGTGCGGTTCTGCCTCACTTAAATTCAGTTCACAAACAAGTCAAGATGTCCATCTACCTCAAAAACAAAGATGAAACAATTTTCTCTGTAAAATCTTCTGGTGCTCTATTCATACAAGGGCATCTTTGATGAAGGGGGAGGATGAAACAGTCATACTTTCCTATATGGAGATTCCACAGCAGGCCACATCTTTCCAGACCCACAATTGACCAAAAGGTCCTGTGATATGCATATGTGAGATCCCAATGGAAATAATCTATGTTGTTTATAAATAAGAATGTTTCATTCAAGAGAATAAGATTCTGTTTTAAGCATTTCCCATTCAAAAGGCAATATCATACAACAACCTTTATTTACTACAGAAGAAGGAACTGTTGATAAACCCTGTTATCAGTGGTCTCAAATAAAATACAATATAGGAAGATGTATTGTCAGCAGAGTTGGCCATTGCCAAGGAGGCTACCCAAGTTGGAAAGGGCTTCCCTGTGATGGAGAGGTCCTCTAGGGGTTCCTGTTCAAGGGTGGCATATTGCTGATTTCATGAAGTCCTGTAACATTATAGAAACTCTAAAATGAGATGTATAATCCCTTCAAAGATTTCAGCTTATTTATGCATACAGGAAAAATCTATATTACATGATTCCCCAAGTCCTCTGCTACCATTACTTTCCCCATCCCATCCTCTCAGTACCACAGTGTCATAGAGCAACTGGAGACCACCTCATCCAATCATTCCATTGCACAGGTGGGAAAATGGAAGCCATGAACCACGCATTGACTATTTCCCTCAAGGTCTTCCAAAATGTCAGATTACTGATCAAGAAAATTCTTCTTTTGGGGGCAGCCAGGTGGGTGCAGTGGATAGAGCACCAGCCTTGGAGTCGGGAGGACCTGAGTTCAAATCTGATCTCAGGCATATTTAATAACTGCCTAGCTGTGTGACCTTAGGCAAGTCACTTAACCCCATTACCTTAAATAAATAAAAAATTTGAAAAAAAAAAAGAAAATTCTTTTGATGAGCTAATAGACAAGGATTATTAACAATATCCCCTTGCCAGGGTTCATCCTGGGTAATCCACATGTGTTTTCATAGAAGACATTTCCTCTACTGTTTTTTCCCAACAAATCCCACTCCCAAATCTTTACCCCTGTCCAACCCATTTCCAAAACTACATTTTTCCCCCTAGGGAGTGCAGAATCAAGCACTGATTTTATTTTATTTCCTGCTCTCCCTCCTTCATACAAGTAAAATCATCCTTGTAATGCTTTGGTGATGCAAATATTTACTAATTAAGTTCAACAGTCATTTATTAAGCCCTCACTGTATGCAAACATTGGGTTCAGTACTGAATAAGAGACAAAGTTTAAGAAGAATGTAGTTGGGGTGTCTAGGTGGCGCAGTGGATAAAGCACTGGCCCTGGAGTCAGGAGTACCTGGGTTCAAATCCGGTCTCAGACACTTAATAATTACCTAGCTGTGTGGCCTTGGGCAAGTCACTTAACCCTGTTTGCCTTGCAAAAAACCTAAAAGAACAAAAAAACAAAAAAAGAAGAAGAATGTAGTCACCAGAAACATAACTAGGGTAGGGTGATGAGACCTTTGTGCCAGGATGCTGACAATAGGAAGCACTAGACTTCAGCAATGTAGAAATGACAGCTCTTAGCCCCCTTAATGAGAAAGAATAGGATAGTGCTAAGTTAGGAATGAGGACTGGAGCTAGGATTTCATTAGTATAGGGAACTTCCAGGTGAGGAAACTCCTTCCACCAATGCAACTTACAAACTTAAAGAATTGCCTGGAATAGCAAAGGTGAGTTCGCAAGAATAATTAGCTGAAAAATCCCCACCCCACATAGTTGGCTAGAGAGAACACCCCTATCATCTTTTATCCTGGTCATATTCCCATTCACCCACCCCAAAGCAGTTAAAGACTTGGATTTGAATTCAGGAAGGCCTGTGTTTGAATCATACCTCAAAAACTCACTACCTATGTGTCGCCAGAACGATACTCTCAACCTCAGTTTCCTTATCTGAAAAATAGGACTTTCAAGGGTCTTATCATCTGTGACTCTGAGTCTAGGAGCTGCCTCATGCCAGCTTCTTTGGGTGGGGAGGAAGTTGGGTCTTTGAGTCCACTATGAGAACTGTCTTTTCTTTCTCCTTCCCTGCTAGCTGTCTCTCAGAGTCCCTGCCCAGAGGAGCAGGGTCAGGATGATACCTGGACAGATGGCTTTGCTCAAAGTCCTGTTGGAGGTCTGCGGAAAGGGCAGAAAGGCGGAGGCGGATAGAGGTAGCTGCTGGGATGCCTCCTTCCCAGGCAGCTCCCAAAGTTCAGTTGGAGATATCGTCACTAATTGAGATGAGTCTTGAGGACAGCATGAGTCTGAACAACCAATGATGAGCATTGATCAAATACCTCTAGGTTACCAGACACTGCTGGGTGCTGGGGATGGAAAGTTCGTCTTCAGGGACTTAGCCAAAGGGGATATAATATGTTCTCAGAGGAACAAATACAAGAGATTTATGAAATCAATAGATGGTGATGGAGGACAGAAATAACAGCCGAGGGACCCACAGAGCTTCTTAACAGAGATGGTGACGTGTAAGCTGAGTCTTGGTGGGAGGGAGGAGCCCCAAGAGGCAGAGAAGGGGGAGCCTTCCAGGCCCGAGCAGCAGAGACTGAGAGAGAAAGGCTATGTGAGGAAAAACAAGACTCCAGCTTTGCCAGAATGGGGAGGGCAGTGTGGAGTCAGGACTGAAGCAAAGGGTCTCAAATGCCTCACAGAAGAGTTTGCATCTCAACCCCAAAGCACTAGGGAATCGCTGAAGCTTGGAGAGGAGGGCAGGGATGTGGCCAAAGCTGATCTTTAGGAACAACAGCTGTTCCAGTCTTGGAAAGGGGAAAGTTTGGGGACATGGAGACCAACTAGAAGGCTAGTGCCCATTGCCAGTTGGGATCCATAAAGACAGCAGCAGAGGTTGACTCCCAAAGCAAATAGGACTTTTTCATCTCCTCCTCCTCCTCTTCCTCTTTTTTTTGGAGGCAATTGTGGTTAAGTGACTTGTCCAGGGTCACACAGCTATTATCTAAAGTCAGATTTGAATTGAGTTCTTCCTGACTCCAAGTTTAGACATCTATCTACTGAGTAACCGATTGCCCTCCAGAGTTTATTCTGTTGGGGAGGGGAACCCAACTTTGCATTTATATAGGATTGTAAGACTAAAGGCCATGCAGACTACCCCCTCTCATTTTGCAGATAAGGACACCGAGACCCATATTTGTCTACGATCACACAGATAGCAGGACATAAGCCTGGATTCTCTGACATAAAGCCAGTGCTCCTTCAATGGTGCCATGCTGCCTGCCACCCCCTCCCAAAGTCAGTAGAAGACCAGGCAGAGCAGACCCAGGGAATACTCAGTGAGCTTGGTGCCCAGTTTCAGCACTTACTACTTGGGTGACTTTGGGCAACTCAAACCATGTTGTAAATGCATCAGACAAAAGCTGATGGCCTAAAAGGAAACAAATGACATGAAAATCCAAGGATGGACATTAAAGACACAAACTTGTGGGCTCCCATGTGAAGAATCCTTAGAGTGATGATGTCCATAGTCTTTCTCAGTTCTAAATCCTATAAAAGAATGCCTCCAGGGTGGCTAGGTGACACAGTGGATAGAGCACAGGCCCTGGAGTCAGGAGGACCTGAGTTCAAATGTGGCCTCAGACACTTAATAATTACCTAGTTGTGTGGCCTTGGGCAAGCCACTTAACCCCTTTGCCTTGCAAAAAAGCTTTAAAAAAAAGAATGCCTGCTTTTCTTCTCTAATTAGAATCTCTTCTACCAATATTAATCAACATGTGATATAATCATAAATGCTCCCCCCATGCCTCTCCATGGGATGGGGGTGGACCTTGAAGGTCTAAACCAAAGGTCCCTCCAAGCAGAAGAAGGGGTCAAATGAAGGACCTAGGAGAGGCTGAGTGTCTGTCTCTGGGGGACTTTCTCTTTTTGTGTCCTGGCCTCCTCTGCCAGTCTGAATAAGTGTGACTAGTGTCCTTCTCAGAATCATGTATTCAGATGAAGAGTGTTAAGACAGTGGGGTTATAACAGTGGCCACTTACATTGAAACAGTTATCAGACAGATCCAAGATGCAGGAGGAGTAGGAAGAGGTGCAGAGGAGCTCCACAAAATTCCTCCAAACAGATCTAGGGGGAATTCAGCAAAAATCACAAAGCATCATTTGTCCCAATAGGGCTGGCCCAGGAGCACATGGTAGAGAACATTCAAGCATCCAGGGAAAAGCTTTACACCAGGGCAAGAGAAGGTCCCCTGATCCCATCTGAGGCACCATCAGCAGTATGACATCAACACAAAAGCAAGTGTCAAACGCCAGCTATGCCAACTGCTACCTAATTGTGAATGGCAGAGAGAGAAGGGGGCCTGTGCATGAGGGAGGCCTTATCACTAGGGAGTTCTTGGCCGATGTACCAAGAAAGCAGGAAGTGTTGGAAGTACCAACACGCAGCAGTGTTGGGGCTCAGAATCCAGGAGAGCGGAGTCTCCGTGTTCATTCCCAACCCAGTCTGCAGAGGAATAACCAAGGCAAGACTTCTAGACCAAGGCAGAGCCACCACGAACCAGCAGATCTGTCCAGTGGGTCAAGAGTGACTGAGTCCAAAGGCAGTCTGGTTCAGACCCAAACCAGGGGCCGGAATTTGCAGAGCTCAGACTGCAGAAGGGTAGCAAACTGACTTTGCTATGGATCAGACCATGTTAGGACTACTAAAAGCTTACAGATGCCCAGCTTGGGCTGTCCCTGAGAACCTGGACTAAGCCAACACAGCAACAGGACCAACTTACACCTTCCCTCCCAGAGGGCGGCGGAGTCCAATCCTAAAATCTCCATCCCAGTATCAAGTCCAAAATTAGGAAGGAGGCTGAATGAATGAGCAAACAAATAAAAAATAGTATGGTAGCAAGGAATCTCAAGGCACCCACATAAAGGGAGAAAATGACTCCAAAACATCTATAGGCTAAACCTCAGAGGAAAAACATAACTTGAACAAAAAATCAACTAGAATTTCTGGAAGATATGAAAGGAAAAAATGTTCTTATAAATGAAATGAGAGTGTTTAAGTAAAAGATCGGAAAATGTGAAAAAAATGGAAGGGAAACCACAAAAGGTTTGCCACAAAAGCTACAAAATCATGCCCAAGCAGCAAACTCCCTGAAATCAGAATGAACCAAATAGGAGTTGAGAAGATAGGTTGTTGGGGCAGCTAGATGGTACAGTGGACCTGGAGTCAAGAGGACCTGAGTTCAAATACAGCCTTAGATACTTAATAATTACCTAGCTTTGTGACCTTGGACAAGTCACTTAACCCCACTGCTTTGCAAAAACAAAACCAACAAAAAGAAAATAAAAGATAGGTTGATGCCAGCCTCAGAAGAGCCCTGAATGTCACCCCATGGTGTTTGAATTTTCCTTGACAGACAATAAATTGGAATTTCAAATTCTGGTTCCAAATCTGGAATTTTTTATTGTATCTGATTGTCTACCAGTATTATGGACTTGGAAGCATTTTAGAAAGTATAAAAAAAATAGAAGTACCTTTGTAAAATCCAAGGAATAGCAGACTTGTACAGTGGAAAGAATATTTGGAAGCAAGAAGACCTGGATTTGAATCATCCCTGACCTATCCAATAGGGATGACGTGAGACATTAGACTCAATCTATTTGACTTCAGAGGGTGGGATTAAAAACAACTGATGGAAATTGTAGAATCACTGATTTAGGCCTAATTCCTTAATTCATTTGTTCATTTATTCATTTGTAACTATTAGTGCAATGCCAAAGTAGAATGGGGGCAGCCAAGGGGGCACAGTATATGGAACATTGGCTGGTCTTGGAGTAAGAAGGACCTGAGTTAAAATCTAGCCTCGGACCCATACCAGCGGTGTGATTCTGGGCAAAATACTTCATCCTGTTTGCCTTGGTTTTCTCATCTGTAAAAAGAGCTGAAGAAGGAAATGGCAAAGGATCTTTGCAAGAAAACCCCAAATGTGGTCCAGAAGAGCTGGACGTGACTAAAAGGACTCAGCAATAACCACAAGATAGAATGGGCTGCTCCAGGGGACAGGGAGATTTCCCTCCCCGAGCATCTTCAGATGGGGGCTGGATGATATTAGAGAGGAGATGGTCAGTGAGGTACAACAAGCAGGGTGGTGCTAGAACCCGTTGGAACACAATGGTGAGAGGTGATAGTTTAATTTCTAGTGTAGGCATTTACAACTCAGAAAACAGCAAAATAAGGACTTAACTTATTCTGTTGCTCACTTCTAGTGCAGAGGAAAATGCTTATGGAGATTGTTAGTGCTCTTTCTTCTTTGGAGAGCCTGTTGCTAAATCATTTCTCAGCACAGACCTGGCTATAGATTTAGAACAGGTGCTCTCTGGGGACTGGGAGAGCCTTAGTTTCTTCATCTGAAAATGGAAATGACAATCCTCGCACTACTCTGAGGAGGCTGAGGGAGGCGGATGGAGACAGAGAAAGGTTTCTTTCTCCAGGATTGAGGATTATTTTTTTGGTCCATGTTTTCATTGTTTTTTAATGAAGCTTTTGGTTGAATTCCTCTGTCACTCTGATCAAAGTATCATCCCTCACTTTTTTTGTTTTTTTTGCAAGGCAAATGGGGTTAAGTGGCTTGCCCAAGGTCACACAGCTAGGTAATTATTAAGTGTCTGAGAACGAATTTGAACCCAGGTACTCCTGACTCCAGGGCCGGTGCTCCATCCAACTGCATCACCTAGCCGCCCCCATCCCTCACTTTGGTAGTTTCTTGGCTTCTAGTTTCAGGCCCCTTTCTGTCCTGGGTCTGGTTAAGGACTCAATAATATGTTCTGCTAAATTAGGCTTTAATATTTTTGTAGGTGATCCAGAGGAAGAACCAAACTGGGCCCTAAGCTTGGGATCACCCAGTTGGGGGCCATAAGGTTATAATCCCAGGGTTGCTTCAGGTTTTCCCCTGGAGAACTCACTCTGGGAAAGGAGGATTAGAAAGGAGATACCAAGGTCCTGCCACAGAGCCAGTGCTGGAGCCCAGGAGGGCCCTGGGGGAGAAGGCTGGTCAGAAGGCCCTTAGGGGGCTGGTTTCTCCCTTCCACAGAACAGAGATAAGACCAGGGCTTGGATCAGCTCGTGTCCACTGGTTCCCAGGGGCCCCTAGGGGCTGGGCTGCCAGGCTTCCCAAATCTGCCCCAGCCTGGAGGAGCAGGCTCTTCTGCCTTTGGGAGGTTGGACGGTCACTCTGAGACTGTCAGGGCCCCAGGACAGCCCTCTGGTGACTCTACCCAGGCTCTAATTATTCGTGTCTCTTCTCTTCCCTTCCTCTGCATCTCTCCCTCCCCCCAACTCCATTCCTCTCTCTCTCTCTATATATATCTGTCTCTGTTTCTGTCTCTCTGTCTCTCTTCTCTGTTTCTCTCTCTGTCTCTCTGTCTCTCTCTGTCTCTCTCTGTCTCTCTCTCTCTCTCTCTCTCTCTCTCTCTCTCTCTCTCTCTCTCTCTCTCTCTTTCTCCCAGAGTTAATTCTATTTCAACTTGTAGATGCTGAAATGAAAATATAAACAAAACCATTCCACGTTGTTGGCCATCTCCTTCAGCTCCAACGGAACAAGCAAACAGAATTGAGATTCCAGTTCCCCAAGCTGCAGCTGTGTAGAAAGGTCTATCTGAAGATAGTCTTATGGTGCAAAGTAACCCAATACCAGCAATGATCTCCACTGTGATCCTTGAGGTAGAGCCTATCAAATTACTGTAATCCGAGCTTTAAAAAAAACCCCACAAGATCAAAAGGAATGCTCCTAAATGGGTTTAAATGTGCTTAATTTTAGACAACCTATATGCGTGTTTTTAAAAGTAAAGCCTCCATTCCAAATAAATCAAGGTCAAAAATAAATGAACATAGCTTAGGATGAACTCAGTCCAAGTTTGTGCTAGTGTTGTATAAATGACAAAAACCAGCAGCCCGTGATGATGACAGGTGACGCCAAGGCTGAATTTGTTAGCATTTTTCCTTTTCTAAACCATCTTTAAAGAAAATAACAAATGGGACTTCACCATCCACACAAAAGCCCAACAGGGCCACCATCTGCATTCATGTCCTTGCTTAGGAAGAGCGGATTGTTTTATAAAATTAACAAGGATGTGTTTAATTTGTTGGGCAACTCCCTTCAGAAAAGGTTTTCCTGTCTGGCTTCTCTCCGAGCCTGGCTTGGACTGGCTTCATGTATCTCTGACATCCTTTTTGGAGGATTCTCTTGTGAGGCTGGTTTCTTGTGGATGGAGGTTCATTACTATATCAACTCCAGTGATTATGGAGGCATCGGTTCCTTCACTCTCAGAGGTATTCCTCAATGAGTGAATTGTCCATGGAACCCTCTGCCCTCCATCAAGGAGATCTGGAGATGTTTCGGCAAAGGGCTTGATTGGGGAACACTAAGTCTGTTTATAATTTTATGTTTAGGGGCAGCTAGGCGGCACAGTGGATAGAGCACTGACCCTGGAGTCAGGAGTACTTGAGTTCAAATTCAGCCTCAGACACTTAATAACTGCCCAGCTGTGTGACCTTGGGCAAGTCACTTAACCCCATTGCCTTAAATAAAATAATAATAATAATTTTAATAAACAATGTTTAATAAACAATTTCATAATAATAATTATCAAATAATAATTTACAATTTGTCTCATTTGATCCCACAAAAATATGGTCTTAAAAAAAAAGTTGCTCGCCCATGAATGGTCACAGTAGACTCAAGAGAAAGCAACAGATTTCCCAGAGTTGAAATGGGCTTTTACCACCAAGATGTTCACATTTATAACATCAATGGCAGCTCTAGAGCTGACCGCCCCAGGACCACAACCATGGAGCCTGTGGTAAGGTTCGCCCATGACAAACACAAAGGAAGCCTGAAACTAGAAACAACCACAATAATGATGACAATAGCAAACACATATATCAGTGACTTAGGGGCTTGGCACTGTGATAAGTAAGGGCTATATTTGATTATCACAATGGGAGATAGTGTTGCTATTATTGCTATTTTGCAGATGAAGAAACTCAATCAGAGGTTAAATGACTTGCCCAAGGTAACAGAAGTAGTGGCTAAGGTTGGATTTGAACTCAGGCCTTCCTGACTCCAGACCCAGCACTCTATCTACTGGACCACATAGCTGTCCCTAAACTATTTGGCTGATGGCTTGAGTATAGTACCATCTGGTGGACAAATTTGATATTACACTCCCACATTGAATGATCAATAAAGTGACCTGTTCACTCCTGTAGACTTGTGGAAAGCACAATACTAAATCGCTGTCAAAGACAAAGTATAAGGTCCAGAAATGATTGCATTCTTCTCTGTCTTCAGTTTGGTTAGTTCATCCCACAATCCCACAATGACATGGGAGGTTACTTGGAAAGATGAATCCATTCCACATATCAGTTAGCTAATGAACAAATATTGAGCACCTACTGTATGCAAAGTTATCTGCTTAGGCTCAGGGCTGGAGAATTTTTATCTGGCAAGGGCCATTTGTATATTTATAACATCATTAGTCTGCTATATTTGGTCAAGCACTCAATTACTTCACCCCTATAAGCTCCCAGATTTATTGAATTTCCAGTGCGGTTGACATGGCAGCACCAGATCATGGGCCTTATATGGCCACGGGCTGGATGTTCCCCACCCCCAGCTTAGGGGAAAGGGCAGAGAGTGTTCAGATAAGACCTGTTCTCTGCCTTCATGAGGGTCAGACAAAGACAATCAGCAGTGGAAAAAGTGTGTGTGTGTGTGTGTGTGTGTGTGTGTGTGTGTGTGTGTGTGTATGTGTGTGTGTATATGAGTGTGTTGTTGAGTGTATGTGAATGTGTGTGAGCATGTTTATGTGTGAGCATGTGTGTGTATGAGTATATATGTATGTTTGAGTGTATTGTGTGAGCATGTGTGAGCGTGTGTATATGTGAGTTTGTATGTGTGTATGAGTACGTTTTTGAGTGTATGTATGTGTGTGTGTGTGTGTGTGTGTTGAGTGTGTGAGACAGAGAGACAAGAATGGACACAGCTGTGAGGAGGGAAAGCCCAAAGACTGGCTGCTTGGCTCCCTTCAGAGAGAAGGATAACCAGGCTGGCATGATAGCTCTCTGCTCCCGTCAGTCTAATTAATTGAGGGGACGTAATTTTCAAGCTAAACTCTGATCACCATTCCATAAAGGGAAGACTTGATTTCTTTCCTGCCAATGTCAGTTCCACAATGTACATAGAAAATGGCAAAGAAACCCATTTTCCTAAGTTTAAAAGAATAACAGATAAAACAGAGTAAATGAGCTTTCTCACTGGAAGCAAGATAAGCTCAGATCAACCCGAAAAGAAAGTCTAAGACTTCACCCAAAGGGAAATGTCCCCAAGGTTTCTAGCAAATGAGTTGAGATCAGAATAGCAGAGATGGGGCGGCTAGGTGGCGTAGTGGATAAAGCACCGGCCCTGGAGTCAGGAGGACCCGAGTTCAAATTTGACCTCAGACACTTAATAATTACCTAGCTGTGTGGCCTTGGGCAAGCCACTTAACCCCGTTTGCCTTGCAACAACCTAAAAAAAAAAAAAACAGAATAGCAGAGGGATGGAGACCATGTCACATGAACACTGGTTGAAGGAAGGTCGGATTTGGTTTGGTTTGGGGACTTTTTTACAAATTCCAATAACCCTTCCTTACACTGCAGAGAAAAGAAACACTTTTGGAAAGCCATGAATGAAATCTTCAAGAACCTTAAAGGTCCCATGAGGCAAATTGATCCAATGGGCCAGTGAGGGAGATGGAAAAAAAAAGAAGCTGTAAACCTGAATAATGGGCAGGATGGGGCATCTTCAAAAGAAACAAAGAAGTCTGATAGTTCACATTTATTAGTACGAGATGCTGAAACATCCTGGTGGAGATGTCCAGAAGCCAATAGGATAAAGAACTGGGATTCAGGGGAGAGTTTGGGGCTGAATAATTTAATTTTCTATCTCAGCTTGGAGCTGCAACAGACACTGATCCATAAACTATCATTTTCTTTATGGAGGCCTTTTTGCTTATGCTTAATAAGCACCATGAAACCAGATGACCAAGTGCCCTATGAAATGATGCTTTCTGTTGGCTTTGAAAATACAATTGCCGTTGTTGTACAGTCATTTCAGTTATGTCCACCTCTTCATGATTCCCTCTGGGAATTTCTTGACAAAGACACTGGACTAGTTTACCATCTCCTTCTCTAGTTCATTTTACAGATTGAACATACAAATTACTTCATTTGCCCCCTCCAAAGAGAATCAGTCAATTTATCTGTCTCTTCCTTCTATTTTCTGGCTTCATTTATAATGAGAAAATCAATTTTCACATGGTTTAGTTTCTGATGAAAATTTTATTATAATGATATTGTCTCTTAAAAAGAAACAAAAAAGAACCCTTACCTACATTGCTGAAGTGTGTGTGTGGGGGGGCTACAGGTGTGGAATAGTGTTTGCTATTAAATTTAGCTGATGTTTCACAGAGGAGTGAAAGGGAGGATATTTAAATAGACACAAAGAAAATATAAAAACAATAGGTATCAACTACATATACATATATACAGAGAGAGAGAGACACAGAGAGAGAGAGAGAGAGAGAGAGAGACAGAGACAGAGACAGAGACAGAGACAGAAACAGAGACAGAGACAGAGAGGAGAGAGAGAGAAGGGGAGGGGAGGGGAAGGGAAAGGAGGGGAGGAGAGAGAATTCAGAGTTCAGTTCATCCAGCAGTAAGGGGACTGATTGGCCGCTGGACAAAGATCTCACATTGATCTTTAGGCAGCCCATATATTGTGTAATATACTGAGAAATTATTTAAAAACAAAAATACCATATATTAGCCATCCTCTTCTACCACCCTTCCCATTGCAGAAATAGAAAGTAGCAAAGGACAAAGGGTCATTTTTAATGCCTCACTGAATGGTCAGGTATTGGAGAGATGATGGATTTCTCCATATTTAGAATTATTAGAATGATACTTTCCAACACAGGAGAAGTTGCTATTATCTGTTTCTACAACCTTTGAGATTTCAGGAGCCCACCTCCAGGCTGCAATGAGGTCCCGGAGGACCTTAACAAATTGTTATCCAATTCTGGGAAGCACATTTTTTATAACCATGATGATGAAGGGCCTCAAGTTCATGCCCCATGGGGTTCATTTGAAGGAACTGGGCCTGCTTCATGTAGGGAACAGATGAAGGGTGGAACGGAATAGAGAGATAGTGAACATAATGCTTGATTTTGGGGATTTGAAGGGAGTGTGATGAGCAAGAATCAGACATGTTCTCTTAGCAGAGGAGCAATGAGTAGAAGTGACCAAAAAAAAAGTGGTTATGGCTACACTCTCCTTTCCCTGTCATGACCCCTTAGGAAATGAGTTCAGCTCTAAATTGTCTCTTTTCTTGCCCACTTACCCTATTACTTAACCCAAGAGAAAATCAAGAACCCTTGTTGGCTGGATCCAGTCCAAGCCTAGGTAACATATGATCAACTGGGCCCTCGCCACTATGAGGCAATTCCTTTCTCCCTAATTGATCATCATCCCACTTTCCACAGCAGCTCTTTCAGACCTTTTCATCTCTCCTCAAGGATTCTTGAAATAGAGAATAGGTCAGTGTAGGAAGGGATATCGAGGTTTGGGGATTTGTTTTGGTTTGGGGACTTTTTTACAAATTCCAATAATGCCTCCTTACACTTCAAAGTGAAGAAACCTGACTAGCAGATGAGTCCAGACACAAACAAGATTTAGACCTTTGACCTAGGGGCCCAAACCTTCAAACCTGATTGACTTCCATGAGAGGAAGAAATTGAGGCTGAGAGTAGAAGCAGATGGCATGAATAGTCTAGGGGATTTAATAAGGGGCTATTCCATACATACATTCTGCTCCCCTCCTCCCATTCCTGCCCCACCTTCAACTCCTCTTTTTGTGTCTTCCCTTAGAATGCAGCTGGACATAGGAAGTATTTAACAAATGCTTTTCCTGGCTCTTCTACAATCTATGACAGATCAAATTAGAGATTATCTGAGCTGGGAGGGACCTTAGATAGCCCCGATTTCTTGACACCTAGTCTTTCTCTACATTCTGGTTTACTTCCAGTGATAATTTTGTGTGAACAGGGGGAAAAAAAACTCAGCAAGCTACACAAAATTACCATATTTTATTTTTTCCTTTAATATTACAATTCTACAACTTCACTTGAAGATTGTGTACACAGCTCCAAGTAACATAAGCCAGCTGACTGCTTAGGAAACAAGGGCCTTCCTGGAAGGCAGGTCATTTCAGACATCTTTAGCCAGCTCTGGGGCTGGAAGAGGGGAGATCTGAACTCTTCCATCAAATATTCTAGCCACACAGGAGCATCAGATGGCCATGTCCAAAGGCTCCCCCTGCTCTCCCCTGGTCTGGTCAAGCTCAGCCTGCCAGACCCACCCTTGTACACAGGAAGAAAAATACTGCAAGTAAGTTCCTCTGTCCCCTAGTCCCAAAAGGGAGGCAGTTTATGAAATATGATAAACCATTAGTCAAAGAAAACAAAGCGGTAATACTTGTCTATAATACTTGATATTCCCATACACAGTATAGTTGAAATCAGAATTACTAGCAACTCACCTCAGGCGGGAATGCTCTCTTCTTCCCTCTGGTATTACTCTAATATTCCAGCATGAGCTACCCAGAGAGATACCCGGGGCCACAAGTCAAAGCATGGGGTGAATGCCAACCAAGGACAAAGGAAAACAAGAATGCAGTGGTTTGTGCTTACATAAACCCACATAAGGAGAATCATGCATTTGCCATATCAAATAAAAAGTACATAATCTAGAAAAACCTTGAAAAAATTGCCTATAAAAATATAAATTGTAGTGAAAATATACAAAAGTACTTGTGAACAGATATTCATATTCATTGCATTAAAACATGGGAGTTTTATCATCTTCATTTTCAATAGTGGCATCTCCACAGTCCTAGCTTAGGTGTAGACTTGACCAGGATGACTGCTGTCCTTCCAGTTGGAACAGGAGACACACACAGAAGCTAAGGTGCTCTGGGATCCTTCACTAATTATCCAGTCTTGGTTCTCATCACCTGCTAGCCAATTGACCCTGATGGTTCTCTCTAGGGAGGGATAACAAGGGATCCCATTCCCCTATAGGGTGACCAGCACGAACCTCAGCAGACCCTAAGATGGATTTTGAGGAAGTTTAGCTCCATTCTGCCAGCTCTTTGGTACAAAAAGTGAACACTGGGATAAGCCCGGTGCTTTCTTACCCTGCCCCAGCTCTATGGGACATCAATCAACTTCCCTCTCATGTTTCTATGAGATATTCCCATATAGACAGCCATACAGCGCTACTGTGAATTCCTTTCAAGGAAGAGTCCCTCTGCTCTAAAAGATGTCACGGTATCTACTAGAGAATTGACAGATCAGATGCCAACCCATTTAGCAAGGGCTGAGAGTACAAATTCAACGCACATGTGGCAGTTCTCTCTAGAAACTTTCTTGAATCACCTTCAAACAGCAATTGCAAGATTCATTTTTTTTTTCAGGTTTTTGCAAGGCAAATGGGGTTAAGTGGCTTGCCCAAGGCCACACAGCTAGGTAATTATTAAGTGTCTGAGGTCGGATTTGAGCTCAGGTTCTCCTGACTCCAGGGATGGTGCTTTATCCACTGCGCCACCTAGCCTCCCCTAAGATTCATTTCTAAAAGGAAATTTCTGCCCCAGTTTCTCAAATGAAAATCATCGCTTTACAGGACAGAGGTCAGGGACTGCTTGCTGAGCATTGGTAGCTGGGGATGTCTCAGAGTGGCTTGTAACCACAAGGCTCAACTTTCAAAATGTGGTCCTTCCCCATCCCAGACAGCAATAAATTTTGGAATGTATTT
Organism: Macrotis lagotis; assembly: GCF_037893015.1. Classification (NCBI taxonomy): domain Eukaryota; kingdom Metazoa; phylum Chordata; class Mammalia; order Peramelemorphia; family Peramelidae; genus Macrotis; species Macrotis lagotis. The sequence continues at coordinate 35,617,911 of NC_133661.1, read as the reverse complement.
CATATGACATTAATACTATATTAAAGATATGATTCTCATATAGCCTGTCTTCCTCAAAAGAATATTCCACATATCAGTAACAGAGATTAAAATAAACCTCAGTTTATAAGACACCTAAAAAAATAAATGAGTGAAAATATAAAATTAAAAACACAACAAAAAAGAATTTCTAGAAATTACTGAACAAATTTGAAGGTTATTGATCACAGAATATTATTTCTGGAAGTTTTCAGTCAAAATAGGGACTTTGGCAAAAATGCAATTTTAACTTTCAATTTTAAAAATGTTTCTTACAATGTCTATGAGCTAAAGTGGAACCATGGAATTAAGGACAACTCAATTTCCTCCAATCAGATTCAGCTTATAGCCAAAATTGACATATATTTTCTTTGTTCTTGGAAGTCTCCAAGAACAAAGGCCCTTCCCCATTCTGATTTGATTTAGAACAGAAGGTGGCCATTTTATTAGTAAGCAGCATCCCAATAGCTAAGAGGAAACCTCTGTAAACAGCTGGCCCCAGGTTGAGGCCAAAAACCATCATAGCATTAAGGAAAACATGGCTCTCTAAGACTTCCTATCTTTCTCCAGCTTCTCACAAAAGGAAATGCTCCAAGACTAATAGGGGCCAATGGAGCCATTCATCCTAACCACATGGAGAGCCAGGGCAGCGCTGGAAACTTTAGGATAAAAACAAAAAAAACAAAAAAACAAAAATTGGTACTTGAATTAGGGAATGCAAGAAAACTCAACTGAAGACAAATCAGTTAACTCTCTTGGGACAGAAACTTCTGAGCAAATCAAAATGGGGAGGGGCATGCAGCCTTCCTGGCCACTGAGAAGTGGCTTCGCTGGACCCATCAACCAGCCTTGGTCAGTGTTCAGGATGTGTTTGTGTGATGTAGTTTTGTTTCCTCTTTGGGAAGTAAAATCTTATACTAGTCTAAGAGTTTTGCCAAGGGATCTGCTATAAAGACCCCTCCCCCAAATCACTCTAAAACTGACATGGACATTGGCCCCACAGTGTAATCTGTCAGCATACATCTTAACAAGCTGAATGCCCCCTGAAGATGCCAGTTCTACTCCTCTCTGCCTCTACTACAAATATGATTGGCAAATACTATTGATGAGAATTAGGGAGAGGCCTTGTATTTGGAGAGTTCCAAAGACCTAAAGCTGCTTTTTAACTCCTCTTTGAGAAGATGCCATGGGAGAACAAGAATCACAAAAACAGCATTTGAGAGCATTTTTCCGTGGCTTTGCCAAGGAAAGCATACTGATGATAGCATTTTAGAAAGGGAGGAACACCCTCTATTTAGAGTACCTCCTAAGGCTTAGCCCCCAACCACAGGCAGGAAGGTCAGGCAACCATCCCCCAGAAATGCTCTACCTGGAAACTACAATCTAAGGCATGGCAAGGGGCAGAGGAGTCAAGCGTGATCAGGTCTGAGAGGGAACAGTGGTTCTAAGCTGCAGGTGCTGCTGGGCCTGCCAAGCCACTGACAACTGACCCATGACCGTGGGACAACGGCTGTAAACAAGTGAGTGGGATTCTAAGCTGGTCACTAAACGAGGCCATCACGTTTTGGAAATGTGTCCAGCAGACTTCCAAACGATGACCTTTTACATTCTCTATTGTACAGAACAGACGGGCCTGAGCACAGTCTGCTCGTCTTGCTTTGGTCAGGACGCCCTGGGAGGGCCAGGCTCAGCTGTCTTCATCATCGTCGCTGATGAGGTCCCTCTTGTCAGGGTCGGTGTCTCGCTCCCTCACAAAGTCCTCCCGGATGGCCTCCAGTTCTGTGAGCTCTAGGCGCACCTTCTCCAGGTGGTAACTCCTCCGATTCCGGATTGGCCGCAGAGGGAAAGGGTTCAGGTCCACAAAAGCAATACTGATCAGCTTCCTAGGAGACAAACACACCAGGAACTGTCTTTAAGCAAGTTGTCATTTTCTTCATTTTAGTATGTAGTCAGTCAGTCCATTAGCATCTGTGAGGCACCTACTGTGTGCAGGTGCCCGGTCTGTCCATAAGCACCCACTGTGTGCAGGTGCTCAGTCAGTCCATTAGTGTCTGTGAAGTACCTACTGTATGTAGGTGCTCAGTCAGTTTATAAGCACCTACTGCATGCAGGTACTCAGTCAATTCACTAGAGTCTACTGTGTGCAGACATTCAGTGAGCCCACTGGCATCTGTGAGGCACCTACTGTGTGCAGGCACTCAGTCCATTCACAAGCACCTACTGTATGCGGGCACTCGGTGAGCTTGCAAGCACCTACTGTGTGCAGGTACTTCACTCATAAGCACCTATGGCACATTCACAAGCCCCTACTGTGTGGGGGTGCTCGGTCTGTCCACAAGCACCTACTGTGTGCAGGCACTCAGTCCATTCACAAGCACCTACTGTGTGGGGGTGCTCGGTCTGTCCACAAGCACCTACTGTGTGCAGACACTCAGTCCATTCACAAGCACCTACTGTGTGTGGGCACTCGGTGAGCTTGCAAGCACCTACTGTGTGCAGGTACTTCACTCATAAGCACCTATGGCATGCAGGCGCTCAGTCAGTCCACTAGCACCTACTGCATGCTGGGCACTATGCTAAGCACAGGGGATACAAGGAAGTACCAAAGTCACCCCCTACCCTCAAAGAGCTCTCAGTCTAAGGGGGAACCAACACGCAGGTAGCCATGGAGGACAAACTGGGGCTGGAGGAAAGGCATTAACCTTCGGAGGTTGGGGGATCCCCCACCTAGAGAGTCTGATGAGGACTCGATGCCTTCAGAAGTGAGGCAAGTGAGGCAGCGTGCGCACTGGACAGGGGGACCGAAGGCCTGGGTTTGAATTCCCACTCTGTGTGCCTTTGGACAAGTCATTTCTCTCTGGACACCCATCTCCTTGTATGTTTGCACTGGATAATACTGCAGGTATCTCTCTCTCTGGCTCTAAATTCTATTATCTAAGATCCCAGAGCAGGTGGATGGAACATCTGAGCCATACATTTAGAGGATTTTATATGATTGATTACAGAGCATCATTTAAGGATAAAAAACTGAGAGCAACTTTGGATTAAAAATTCAACAATTTAAGAAAAAAAATAAAATTCCAAAGGCCTTGAGGAATGACTGGAGATTTCTGACCCCTATTTCACCCACCTTTCAGAGGGTGAGAAGCTTTTTCTTCCAAAGCTGCCTAAGACACACAGCATCTCTCTCTCAACAAGGTTCTGTCTGGGACTCCCCCCCCCCTTTTCTCTCTTCCTCCCCACTCCTTGGCGAGGCTCCCATGGACCCCCTGACATGCCTCCTTGGTGCCCCCCAAATCTATACCTACAGCCGAAATCTCTCTTCATTTCTAGCCCATGCACATTAACCCTGAGGTCCTGCCTGTACTACCAACTCAAAATGTCCAAAATGGAACTAATCATTTTTTCCTTCACTAAAAAGATTCCCTCCATGTTTCCCTATTTCTGTGAAAGCCACCACCATCTTTCCATCACTGCTTGGAAAGCTGAGTCACACTGGAGCCCCTGGCTCCCTTCTGGGCCTCCCCCCGGAACTCAGCAGCTGCCCTGTCCTGCCCGCTCTATGACTGCCCCTCTCCCGCAGCTGCCCTTTGCTTTCCCCCCTCTCAATTCCTGCCTCAGTCTCCTTGTCCACAGTCTCTTCAACCTATCCACACAGCAAGGCCAGAGGGATGTTCTCTGATGCCACAACCTCCAGTGTCCCCTCTGATAAAGTACACCCCCCCCCCAGCCTTGTTGAGAACTGACAGTCCCTTCTCACTCTGGCTCCCACCCAGAATTCGGTATTGATTACCCAGGTCTCCCTTCATGCTCTGTGTCCCCAGCCCCACTGCCCCACTGCCATCCCTGCTTCATGCTCTGCAGCTCCTGCCACAGTTCTTGCCCAGGCTACTCCTCACCACTCCTCTTTCAGACCCCCCCCCCACTTCAGCTCCAGCACCCCTTCCCAGTGAGGCTCTTCTAGAGTCCCCCTGCAAGGGCCTGCCATTCACTTGGCTATTTTGTACTTCTTTTTACATCTGCACATGGACGATGACTATGAAGGTGGCTGGTGTCTCTCTGGTCCCAGTCCCTGGAATGCCTGGTGATTAACAAGTGTTTGCTGATGGACTAAATGCATTCAACAAATAATGAGATCAAAAGAAGCCAAGGGACCAGGAGCTGGAAGGGCCCTGAGCATCCAGGCCACCTGCACCTCTCCTTAAAGTGGAGGAAACGGAGTCTCAGAGAGCAGAAGCCACTTCCCACAGTCTCAAAGCTGGCTGCTATCACAAATGGAACTAAAATTCACACCTCCCCAGCCCAGGTTCACTCTAATAAGCTTTCCACAATTTTTTTTGATGAGTTAAGAACTTGAAGAAGTCAAGTCACTATGTTACCTTGGTCAAGTCACAAATTCTCTGGACCTCTATTTCCTCCCATGTGGGATCGGGGGTCTTCATAATTCCTTTGAGCTCCCAAAATGCCAGCATTCCATGATAAATCTCAATATTTTTATTTCAAAAATACTGGAGAAGCAACTCCAAGAGAATTCACAAGGTGGAGCTCTGCTTCCATGTTTAAAAAAGTCAACTGAGGAAGAGGCCACTGCAATTCTGTCTGGCGAACCCTGGGTTGAATTCCACTTAAGACTCGTGTTCCTCATCAGAAATGACAAGCATTTGCCACATGTATGCTTGGACCCTGGCAATATCCAGAGTCTGCTGTTCCATGAGCCAAAAGAACCTGAAAACAACTCATCTTATGGAGAAGAACCAACTGCTTTGGTCATAACAAAGCAATGACTATAACTCTCCTGGTTCCTCTCAGGGCTGTGATTCTCTATTTCAGATCTCAAATAATCACAGTATTTAGGCAGAAACTCCATTTTAACTCTGGAAGAATTAGGTGTGCCTCCAGGCTTCCACTGCCCATCAACACTGAACTGAGGAGGAACTGAATGCCTGGGGCTTGTCCCAGGAGTGGAGGCAAGTGAGGGTATCAATGGGGGCCCCAGAGTAGCCTCACAGTGGCCTTGGGGGGAGGGATAAATGACTTCCCCAGTCTTCTGAACCATCTTAGTCAAAAAACACCAGCAGGAGAACTCAAAAGTAATGAGCAGCTGCTCATTATGGCAAACGATGACCTGGCCTGCTCATTTAGTGGTGAGGGTTTACCGAGTGCATCAGTTTACCCAGCTCCAGTTCTCTGGCAGTATAAGACTTCCAAAGCAGCATTATACAAAGACACATCCGATGGCTTTAATTTTCTCATTTGTTCATAATGTCTGACACTCTGGGAAAAACTTACAGACTGAATGGCAGATGATCCTGGGGGTTACCTGTCTAGTCCACCCCTCTTTTTAAGGGTGAAGAAAGTGAGACCCGGACAAGGGTAAAATCTGTTTAAAATGAATATGAGGCATTGCCCTGAGGGAGGTCCCCCAGTTCCTGGGGAAGCTTGGAGATGAGCTGCAGGTTCTTTTTGGCTCCAATGATGGACACCATCACCCCATTCTCAGTCACCAACCTGTTCAGGACTAATAGCTCTTGAGGTATCCACAGACTCCAGAGGCAGCCTGGAGCCTATCCCCCTCCCCGACCTCCCCTCAAAAAAAAGAAGGATTTCTTCACAACAGAACCATGAGCTGAGATTTCTAACTTCTTCCTGAGGTTCAACAAGGTTGTCTTTAGAAACTCTTACCTAGCATCGAGAACAGTGCGCGTGAAGTATCGCAGACACTTGAATATGGCCATCGAATCATGTAACTTCAGGAGCGATTCTTCTTTATACTTAAAAAGTGCCAGAGCAAAGCGGAAAATGACCTGTAGATTCAAGGACAAGAATCAGAAGATGCCAGGAGGGAACCCCATTGCCATACCACCTGGTCGCGGGGACCTGCTCCTATTGCATCTCATAGAAGTCAGGTGAGGCAGCTAAGAGCAGGTCACTTTTCCTGAGACCTGTTCTGTCCATGTTTGCATCACGAGTCTGCCTCTGGAAGAAGGGTGAGAGTAGCCGATGTCATGGCCTCTCTCTGAGGGCAGGGTAATGCTAAGCTTGGGGGTTTCCACTCAACTCCCAGGGAGTTTTTCTGAGTTTCTCCTAAAACCCCAGCATCATCAGCTTCACTTTGAACTAAGGTCAGAAAACTCAAGATTAATCACATTTTCTAAATTTTTTCTTTTATAACCTAATGCTTCTATTCCTAATATAGTAATCAGCAACTACTTTTCTAAATTAATGGGTTGCTGACTGTGGGGAACATAGGGAGTATCAGAAAGAACATTGGAAGCTGACTAGTTAACTAACTTGTGGCAAACCCTAAGCCTCACTAAGCCAAAGATTTCTCATCCATAAAAAAGGAGAAAATAACCCTTCTGCTGCCAGACTCAGGGAACTTTATAAGCAGAGTGCTGGGTGAGGCACCACGTGAGTTGTTAACACCATTACTCTTGAGGACTCTAAGATGTAGCCAAATGAAGCCTGCCTATGATGTTAGCATAGAAACCGAGAGGCTGGAGAGCTTTTCCCCTGAGTTGCCACCATTTGACTACCATCAGCTGCCAGGCATCTAAGAGTGAGCCAGTTAAGAACTGAAGTTCAAACTAAATGTAACTAACCCTTCAATCAATGAGGCCACAACTAAAGGGTTTCAGATCACAGGGCTCTATCACTGCGAAACTGGGAATGGGTCCTGCTAAGGTAGGACCTCAAGAGAAGAGTATTGGTCATAGGCACTTTACTTGTGAATCCACAAATCCATTTTGATATAAATTCCCAGTTTTTACAATATCATGTGAGAAAGGAAAAGGAAAATGTCACCTCTGGAGCATAGCTGGGGACCATCTTACTGATGAATCAGAGTCAAAATTCCTCATTTCTGGACACTTACAAAAACATTTGCTTAATTATTCTGTTGTGAAATCAAATTGCAGGACAGTCCTACTATGCAAGGAAAAGAAATTTAAGTGCCCAAGTATATGGCCCAAACTTCTCTAGATCAAATAGCTTTGGCAATCTGTTGCAATATAGACTTTCTTTTAATAAGTTAGGGAAAAAATCACTGACATCGAACATGATGCAACAGATTATTTCTCTTTAGAGAGAAGCACAAAGCTTGGCGTTCCAATATAGCAGGTTGCTAACTAGAAGAGGGAGTAGTCTGGCTCTTCTTAGCATACATTACTAATTTAAGGGCAAAAGGCAGAAGATTTAGACACCAGAAGGAACAACTTTGACAATCAGAGCTGTCCAAAAGCAGGACATTGCCTCAGGGAGATGGGGATGGGGGTTCAGTTATAGGCAGATCACCATTTTTTGATTCATGGCAGGAAAATTTCATGTTTTCATGATGAGGATGCCTCAAAATATCTGATTTCATCCAAAGATGATTGACTCAATGTATACTATGAAAACAAACAACGTATACCATGGAAACAATGTAATGACTAGCAAATTGCCTTCTGTGGGGGGGGGTGGGGGGAGGGAAGTAAGATTAGGGGGAAAATTGTAAAACTCAAAATAAATAAAATCTCAAAGATGACTGACTAAGGTCAAACAGGCCTTGAGTAAGTTTTCAGAAAACAGTCTCATGAGACCATCTGAAATTAGGTGAAATCAGAAAAGATCTCTCCATTTCATTATTCCATTAATTATTCTGTTCTACTCAAAGACTTCTGATCTGGTCAGGAAGCATCTTCAAATATTTAGGTTAAGCAACGCACCTTTGGTCCTTCATAAAGAAAAGAGTCCCAGATTTTAAAGAGGATGTCACTAACAACACTGTCCACAAATATCACCAGGAACCAATTGAATGTGATGAGCGTGTAGTCAACCTTGTACTGTTCAAAGTGGGCATGTAACCGAGGCAGCTTCTCATTCATGAGATCCTTGAAAACTCGCTGGTCAACCTCAAAAAAGTGAGAAGAGAGTGGTCAATGATATTCATTCACACTAGGTTAGCAGTCCTCTAGATCATTACTGAGGATCTATAGGGTCCCCAATATCATCCAAAATAGAGTCAAAACTACCCCAGGTACATGAAGCACACCAGGAACATTCTACACATCCAAAGCCCGCATTCTTGCCTCTGATCATGGGTAGAGAGCTGAACATGGGTAGAGAGCCAGCACTGTCTTTCCTCATTGTACAGAGTAGACCATCCCTGAGTTTGATCCTAAAACCCATCCTCAAAAGGTGTCGTTAAAAGAAAGGTCGTCCTGGAGAGTAGATGCAAGAAAGACTAGATAATGTATGAAAGAACTGGAAGTTATCTGAGGAAACCATCAAGTACAACCTCATTCCTTTATAGAGAAAAAGAGACCCAGGCAGGGAGCCTTTGATCCAAGGTCAATAGAGAATAAGAGGCAAAGTCACCCTGGAACCCTGGGCTCCCAGGTCACTCCCCAGTAAGGGCATTAAAATAAAGGATAGCTCCTGGATGATGTTGATAAAAATATTTAGAGGACCTAATAAACATACTGTCTTGTTAAACCAAACCAAACCAAACCTACTTGCCAACCTGGGATTAATACAGCTCTCAAAACCTCACAGAGAACATCATTAGTCCAGTTTGGTGTTTTTTCATGACTTCATTTGGAGTTTTTGTGGCAGAGATAACACAGTGGTTTACCATTTTCTTCTCCAGGTCACTTTACAGTTGAGGAAACTGAGGCACATAGAGTTGAATTGCCAAGGTCACACTTTTTTGAAGAGTATGAAGTTGGATTTTAGGTCTGACCTACCTTCCACTTTGCCACCTAACTGCAGCCCTTACCTCTTATAAAGCCCTTAATTTCATTTGCGGCTGGGCTAGTGACCTTTGGAGAACTGGACAACCAAGGCTGTTCAATGGATCAAAGAAGAAAAGGGCTTGGGGGGGGGGTGCAAGGAGGAGCAGGAGATGAGGCACAAAGGAAAGTAAAATGAGAAATGAGCACTTGTCTCTCCAACCACATCACTGGCCCCCAGGGAAAGCCTGGGCTTCTCTTGCACCTTCTTGGCTTCTAATTCAAAGCCAAAGCAGGCCAAGTGGAGGCCCTCAGAAGTGCTAGGAGTAGGGTCAAGTGAGGACTAGTGCTCCAGAATACCTAAAAATGCCCATTTGGGAGCTCAATGAGCCTCACAGGAATGATGGCTTGAACTCAGGGCTTTGATTTGGCTTTCTCTGCCTTCAGCATTCTCACAAAACTTTGCATCTGCTGTTAAATCATTTTTCACTCCATGATCATGGTGTTTTCTTGACAAAAATACTGGGAGGGGTCTGCCATTTCCTTTTCCAGCTCATTTGACAGATGAAGAAATAGAGGCAAACAGGGTTAAGGGATTTGTTCAAGGTCACATATCTAGTAAGCATCTAAGGCTGAATTTGAACTCAGGTCTTCCTGACTCCAGTACTTGTACTCTATCCTGAGCCACCTAGCTGCCTTAATCACACAAGCATTTCTTTCTAAAGGCTTTTTAAAATATTGTTTTTTATGTCCCTAGCATAAATTGGTGTGAATTCTATCTTTAAATTCACATATCAAAAAAGATCTGTTTTTTTTTTTTTTTTTTTACCTTGGGCTAATATCTAACTGGAACAAAAAAATCTCAACAGCTTGAGTCTTTTTTTCCTTGAAACCCTGAGTCATCTGGCACTTTGACATTCTATCCTTCTGAGTCATTCCCTTCTGTGCTTAATTACAAGACTTGCCTTCCTGACTTTAATCTGACTTTTTTCCTTTTCCTTTTTCTCACATGATAGTGTAAAAACTGGGAATTGATGTCAAAATGGATTTGTAGATTCACAAGTAAATTGCCTATGACCAATACTCTTCTCTTGAAAAGTGAGCAACAGGGGCGGCTAGGTGGTGTAGTGGATAAAGCACCGGCTTTGGAGTCAGGAGTACCTGGGTTCAAATCCGGTCTCAGACACTTAATAACTACCTAGCTGGGTGGCCTTGGACAAGCCACTTAACCCCATTTGCCTTGCAAAAACCTAAAAAAAAAAGTGAGCAACCCAGTATCAAAGAAGATGGAGATCTTGGAAGCAATTAATCCAAAGCCTCCTGGTTCAGGCTGAAGAAACCGAAGCTCACGGAGGTTTATGTGACTTACCCAAGGTAACCGGCAATGGATAGTAATGAAGAGCAGAGTTGGAATTCTTTAACAAAGATTTTATCAAAATCTTTTGATTCTCTATCATTAATAATCTCCTCTGGACTCCTTCAATTAGTCCCCTCCCAAAGAGTTATCTCTTATAATAAAGAAGAAAAAATAGGGAGAAAAGTTCACCAATGTCAACCAATACATAAAAAATGTCTGGTGTTATGTACACTATTCCACACCCACAGACCCCACCTCTGCAGAGGGGTCTGTGTGGTCAGGCTGGGCTATTCTAACTTCAGAACATTCAGTTTTGATTGGGGATTGTTGGCCTTTCCAATTCTGCATCTGGAGTCACTGCATAGATTGTTTTCCTAACTCTTAGCATCAGTCTTGCCAGGCATCTCTGAACTAGACAGGCCAGTCAGCATCCTAAGAGTCCCTTACATTCAGAGGTTATTGTTTAGTTACTCCCACCCTCAATGGAAATTGCCCTTGTTCCCAGATCTAGGCCCCCACAAAAAAGGGCTGCCATCAATACAGAGGTGTATATAGGCTATTTCTTTTTCTTCTTTTTTGGTTTTTGCAAGGCAGATGGGGTTAAGTGGCTTGCCCAAGGCCACACAGCTAGGTAATTATTAAGTGTCTGAGACTGGATTTGAACCCAGGTCCTCCTGACTCCAGGGCTGGCGCTCTATCCACTGCGCCACCTAGCCGCCCCTGGATATTTCTTTTTGTCATTAACCTCCTTGGGTCCCTTATTGTCGGGACCCTATTCTTTGTTTAATTTTTCAAGTTGACAATTTCTTCCATAGTCTTCATTGAAGTTAAATAACTAAAACCTGAAAAAGAAATCAATAAAATGACAAATTGAACCCTGAATGATGAAACTGCAGCATTTGCTGAGTCCTGTAATACCTGTGATCCCAGGAGAGTCTTTGTGTAATAATCTCGGGGCATGAAAACTTCCACAATGGTAACAAGACACCAGAAAGCATCTTCTTGGTCCAAGTAGAGGAGAGCAATTGCAGCCAACCTATAAGCAGACCAAGAACAAAGAGAGAGCTGAACCTTCCAGAAGAAACCACCGGCTTCCACCTGACTTATGGGAGACAGATGCGTTCCTCCCTCCTCTCCAATAGTCTAAATGATCTGGGGCTTTCCAATCAAGAAAAGCCGACAGCAATCTTTCTCCTCCAGCTAGCATTTCTCAAAATTTGAGAACTTGAAAAAAGATTTCCTTTTCACTGTCCATTTTTTAAAACCTTTGTCTTTATTTCTAGGACATCACAACTTAATTCTTTCCTTTGATTGGACTGTTTCTCAGGAGTAATCACACATATTGCATTAAAAAACAATAATTAAAAAAGCCAAGAAACATATTTCTTTATCTCACTAATTAAGTTTCTTGTCCAGTTCAAAAAGTTCAAGTAAATCCATAGATACTTAATGAGAAATTTAAAGGTCTAAGAGGAAAGGTCATCCTGATGATTAGTCCATCAAGAGAAAGGTGTGCATTAACTGTATTATCACAACCGGAAGTTGCTGAAACATTAGGGTGCCTCATAAACGTGGGTTTCTATCTTGTCCCCAAATCTCACACACTGGTGCTACTCAGGGACCCAGAACTCCCCCAACATCCAGAACATCCACTCCTGTTTCCTCTAAAATTGGGTTATGGGGTGAAAACGGTTCTGGAAAAGGCAACTGAGAAAGATGTCTCTGCACAGCATACCCTCCACAATATGAATATGGTTGACCTGGTCTTCTTCAAAGAGGAAGACAACTATTAATTAATTCATTAACAAGAAATGCAGAAGTAAACATGGAAAGAGGTGGGGGTTTGAAGCCCAAAGACACTCCTGACTCTAGGTGATGAAGAGCCTGCACCCTTATCTGTCAAAGAAGGCTCCTGATACTTGTCCTCTCTATGACATGGAGTTATGAGGAGATTAGGAGAGCTGGTTTCAAAAGAGTCAGAGAAACTGGGAGAGATCTGATTTCATGGCCTCATATTCTACAAGTTCTAGAAAAGTGAACCTAGGAGGGATAAGAAGGTTGAGAATGAAATTCTCGAGCTGAAAAGAGAACCAGTTCTAAGGAGGAAAAGAGGGAGGTTGAGAAGCAGGCCCAGAAAAGTCTTCATCCACCTTCTGCCATCCAAAGACACAGCAGAGGATGGAAGCCAGGGCAGTGGAGGTGCTGGGCTCAGACTGGAGAGCTCAGGCACAGCAGGGTTGATTTGGTTTTAGTTCTTATGAGGGAAGGGGGGGGGGCATCCAGCAGGGCCTGGTGACCACTTGGTGGGGTGTGGCGCAGTGTTCACAGACTGAGGGAGGAGGAGACTGGTCAGGGACGCAGTGCAGGAGCCACCTCCCAGAGTCTGAGGGAGGCTGATCAAAGCTCAGAGTGGATGCGCTACATAAGACTTTCGAGATGGACGTCACCAGGAGGGACCTCCACTGCCTGAAAAACTCTCTCAACCAGGAAAGGTTCATCCCTCCACCTACCAGCCCAAGGGCCTGTCTCTTGGGGAGAGAGTGCCCAAAGCTGGGGCCCGGCCAGGGATGGGTCTGACGCATGTGTCTGAGCATTGCTTCAAACAATAATAAGGCTTTCCTCCATATTACACAATGAGGGGCTATTTCTCTGAACTCCTTGGGCAGACTGGAGCTTCTATTTTTTCTCCTTCCTTAAAAAGTGGAGAGGAAATAGGGGAGAGCAATGAATCTGAGATCTGGGTTCAAATTGCCCTCCCCTCCCCACACTGACTTGACAGCTTCCAAGGCCCCTCCAGCCCCTGCCCTAAGACCCCACAAGCTCTGTCCCTGGGGATTCATACCTGTTTAAACCTTGGCAGTATCCTATATCGGGGTTCCTCCATGAAAAGGCCAGCAGGACATTCCTCAGTTTCTGAATGCCTTCCGACGTAGGACAGGAGTAATGTTTATTATTGGGCAGCGTTCTTAAGAGGTCCAGCTCGATCTGCTTCGAGGCCGGGTTCTGCTTCTCCAGAGCATTCTGGAGCAGGCTCTGGAAATAGCCAGGCTCTGCACGGTCCTTGAACTTCTTGGTGTGGAGATCAACGCACCACTTCCATATCTTGGAACGATGCTCATGGGGAATCCCGGCGCGGATAAGGTTTTTCAGCTCAGGAGAGCAGATCATCTCTCGGTTCATGGTGCTGGCAAAATAATTTTCCCATTTGACCCCAGTGGAAATCTCCTGATTTTCTGTGAGAGCCAGAGTCTTCAGATCCAGCGCCCGGACTTTAGCAACCAACTTCTCTTCCTCGTCGTCCTCAGGGACCGTCCGAAAGCCATAAATGTCATACTCACTGAGGAGAAGAAATTTGAAGCTGGATTAGGCCTCTGAGCCCTGCTAGGAGCAGGGATGGTGGAGTCTGGATCCCCTGCCTCACAGTGGGTGAGAGCAGGGGTCTCTGCCCAGGGAGTTCCAAAGTGGGGCCCATCTCACCATCCTGGGGCACCCAGAGCTAGAGAGGCTAGAAGCAGGAGAAGATCTAGCCTTTGCCCTGAGGCAAAGGCAAAGGTGGAAGAGAATAAGCCTTTCTAGAAGGGTGGGCCTAAATTAATGCTTCCTTGTCTCTGAATCTTCATAATAGCCCTGAGTCCCAGGTTACAGTAGAGGAAACTGAGGCAGACAGAAGGGAAGTGACTTGTCCAGGGCCAATAGTATCTACGAGCACATTTGAACTCAGGGCTTCCTGACTCTAGTCCAGATCTCTGTCAGCTGAGTCACCAGCACAGAGTAGGGACTGTGACTAGAAGGACAGATGTAGGACAGACCTCACACCCAAGGACATGCTGTGGAGAAGTACAAAATACAATAGACACAAAGGAGTTTAGAGAGAACGCCTAAGTCTTCAGAGTGACATCAAACGCAAACCTCCAATAAGGAGAATGCCACACAAAGCCCCTCTTTGTCTTGTGACCATGGGGGTTGCTCACTCCCCCCGGGTCTCTGTTTCTGCCGGTGGGAGACGGCTGACAACACAAGCCCGTCCCTGGGGGCCACCACCCTCCTTGTCAGTAAAATGGGGGCAGCCAAAGGCTCTGGTTCTGGAGCAATTCTGTCCTACAAAGAGGTGAACGTTGGGAAAACTGGATTCCTGTGTGGCCTCCTAAAAGCAGTCCACCAGCAGTTACCTGACAAGATGCGGCTTGACAAAAGCTTGTTCAGGCTGCTCTGGACCTTCCACCTGCAAGGCATCTTCCAGGAGTTGGGCGATGACATCCCGGGCAGGTCCCTGCTCCTCAGAGCACACGGGGTTCTTCATTTCTTGAAGCAAAATCAGATACTTGCTTTCTATTTGACACAGCTTGGCTTCCAGGCTGGAATACTGAAGAAAATGTCCCCATGACCACTTCTACTCGAAGGCAGACACAGAAAGCACAGTGATTCCTACATATGGATAGACTTCCTTCCCTGAGTGCTCCCTCCACTAATGCAGATCACAGTCCATCACCTCGCAGCCATCTCTGCTAACCAGTGTCTGCACTAAGCTGGTCCTTAGAAAACACATCATCTACCAGTGGGTCTATACTGGGAAGCCTTCTACCTGAGAGGACTGGTTTCCACTGGGCCAGCCTTTAAAGGCTCAGGCAGGGAGGGAGCTATCTGAGTGGGACTTCACTAGGGAAAGACACATGGGGAAAGAGTAGCCCCAACCCCCTCTGTTTCCTCATCTGTGAAATGGGCACATAAGAGCTTCCATCAACACAGAGCTTTGGGGTGTGTGAAGCACACAAGGATATAGCACTTCCATCCCTCCTTCCCTCCCAGAACTGAAAGTGGACACTTCTTTTTCCAGTTCTAAAAATGCTATGAAAATGTCATATAATTTGCTGGAATCTGTGATCTTAGTTCCATTTACATGTGGTAAAATGACTACTGCCTGGGAATGAGCACATCACATCTCCTTCCCATATACTCCAACACTACTATGCTCACACAACTTGCTCACTATGAGGGTCTTAATCACAAGACCAACAGCTCTTTTTTAAAATGAGACATATCAAAATGATATTTTTAACTATTTCCAAAAGCATCATGTAAAATGTATTTTGCAAGTATCACAAGACTAGACCTATTCTCAACCAGGCAAGTAATCAATTGTCTAATTCTTCATAACCTCCAAATAACCATTTTCTCCTCTGTGAGATTTCTGCATGAAGTGGCTTTCCTAATGCCCCAAACTGGAAGTTCCCCACCCCCATCCCTTCCCAGAATAGGGTAAAACTTTCAATCTGACCTTAACCATTAAATCCTTCTCTCGTCTTTCTGCATTTCTTCGGAGAGTTGAAAGTTCCAAAATCTCTTTATTTAGAAATTTATTCTGTGTCTTATAGCCTTGAAGACTGTCCTGCAGATGAGAAAAAGAACCTCATTGAATATAAACATCCATTTTGACTTTGCCATTAGCACCCCAATAATTAATATAGCTGCTGGGTTAAGACATCTCTCTTTTATCACTAGTATTTATATACATCTTTTTAATGTTTGCCAAGGACATTAAAGGTTTTCTCATTTGGTCTTCACCACAATCCGAGAAAGCAGGTATTGTTATCCTGCCCATTTTATATGTGGGGAAACTGAGGCAGAGAGCAGTTGACTTGCTCAGAGTTATTTCTTTACAAGAACTGGTTTGTTCTAAGGAGTCAGAACTAAAGCATTCATTAGGCTTTCAATTTAAGGACAGATATTTTGAGGAAAACAAAGAAGACATTAAAACTGACTTGGTTTTAAGGTGGCAATTTTTTCAATTGCCTTTAACATAGCTCCCTGATTTGGGAATTACTTCTAAAAGTTACACAAATGTTAAGTGCTCCAAAGTTCACTTATGAGAGCAGGATAATCCAGTGTAGATAGATTGAGAAGAAACATGGCTGCTGAAGGACATTCACGCTTCTTCTCCCTCCTTCCATGAGACCCTTCCTAATAGAGGAGTGAGGAGCATGTGCCCCAGAAAGGCTGAGTGACTGAGACCACAAAGATGGGCAGACGTTGCACCCCAGTTAATCCCAGTTCCAGCTGTGGCTTCCCAGGAACCTCATTGACCTCTGCAACCTACTCCAAAGTCAGACTCCAAAGAGACCTTGGTCCCCAGAGCAAAGCACATCCAGGTTGGAGGGAACTTCAGAAAAGAGACAGCCAGTTCAGGAAGAAATCAAGAAGGCAGGGCTGAGCCTGGAACACAACACTGAGGCCCAGGGAAGGGTGGGAGGTATTGGCTCCAAAGCCTGGAGCTGGTCAAATGAGAACTACAACTAGAAATCAGGTTTCCCAATTCCTCCTTGAGGGCTCTGAAACATGATACCAACTCTCAAGAGATTTATTTCAAGTCAGATTTATTTCAAGTCAGATTTTTGAGAATCAGATCCTACTCTCATAGCATGTCACATCTCCTCTTAATTAAATTAATTAAATGCATCTAGCTTCCATTCTAGGCAAATCCCAACTCCCAGACACTGGTATGTGCATTTTTTAAAAAGCATCATATCAGGATGGCTAGGTGGCATAGTGGATAAAGCACTGGCCTTGGAGTCAGGAGTACCTGGGTTCAAATCCGGTCTCAGACGCTTAATAATTACCTAGCTGTGTGGCCTTGGGCAAGCCACTTAACCCCACTGCCTTGAAAAAACTTGAAAAAAAAAAGAAAAAAAAATAGAAAAAGCAACATATCCAACACAACCTAAAATTACAGCATGTTGCAGTTGGAAGATTTTCCAAAACCTTCTGCACAATCCCCTTCATTATTAGGGGCAGGAGGGTGGGGGCTGAGGTCCAGGGAGGAGTCCAGAACTGCACTGCCTGACTTGTGTCACTCCATGGACTATGTATCCTTATGGCGACTCCCACATTTTCCATAGAGACACACAGCTAGATCTAGGTGCAGACACAAAAGCACATTAACCAGCTGGCGAGGAGCTGGGCTGACCTGAGGCTTAAGGCTGGCAGAGACAGTCAGGCCCACCATCAGCTAGCACTTTCAGGAAACCGAGTCCCTTGGAACTCTGAGCAGGAAAGATAGGAAGGAGGAAGCAAGAGAGTGATGAAACCAGTGTTCCCACAAGATCACGTGCAAACACAGACCCGAATAACAGACAACTAAACCTGGGTGGAAGAAGCTGCTAAGGAAGCCAAGGGTTTCTACTGAAACAACCTGAACTGAGAGCAGAAAGTGCCAGGGCTTTCTGCCAACCCTGCTGGTGGCATTGGTCGAAACCTTTGTTTAAATGGTTGTCAATTTTCCTAAAGCAAGTATTATTTGGCACCACTTAGGTTTGTCTACATGCCCTCCCATACTCCAAATAACCAGCTGCTGGCTCTTCTTTGCCAGTTGAACTTTCATGATCCAACTGCCTGGTCAACCTGGCTATAAAAGAAGCAGCCGTTTAACCTGACATTCCAAGAGACCCAGCAGGATTTGAGGGAGAAGTTCCTGTTAGGGGGGCAGGTTGCAAAATAATACCATATTTCTGTTTATAATATAAAAAAGTTTGGTTATAATATAAAATATTAATATAAAAATATAAATTAATATTATACAATATAATAACATTAAAAAATATACCTTGTCCCCAAACTATGTGGTCCATAAACTCCCTAAGTGGGGTGGGGGGAATGGAAGAGGGCAGAGAACAGGTTGTAAGAGTCCAAAGTTCTGGGTTCAAGTCCCAGCCCTGACCCATCTGGGTCATGTGAATCTCACAAGTTTCAATTTTTCTCCTCTCTAGGTTGAAGAGATAGCTTGTGCTACCCACCCTGGAGAGCTATTTTAAGGAAAAAATTCTGGAAAACCACAATATTGCTGATGCCATGGGATTAAAGAAGCTAACATGCCCACCCAGGTCAGAATTGGCAGATGGCAGAACAGTTTCTGAGTCAAAAGAAAAAAGTGGGCCTTCCCCCAGTCACTGCACCCAGATCACTGGATCCATGTTCTATGGCTAAGTCTGTCAAAAATTTCACAGGAAATAAAGCAATGAGGTGGCAAAGATAATGAGTCTGGGAGACTCATGCTTTTGCTGGCCCAGGTAAAGTTCTCAAGGCCCTCGCTTCCCCCTTCCCTGGGGGCAATGTTCTGGCAAATTTGGAAGAGCTGGAGACAGGGCCAGGGAGTCCCACAGCTTGCAAGTATTTGCAGGAGGATTGGAATCCAGGTGAAAATCCCAACTACCTGGACCTCAGGACTTCCAGAGACCCACTGAGCTGAAAGAAAAGTAGTGAGGAAAGTGGCCAGTAACCCGGAGGACGCCTCCCTCAGAGGCCAGAGCCACTAGCAATCACTGTCGCTGGGTTCTCGAGCAGAGGGAGAAGAAAAGGCCTAGTCTATAGGTCAGGCATCCCTGGAAGGAAGGGAGGAGAAGGGAAGGAAGAGGTTCACCTATAAAAAGATAGGGGTCTCTGAGAGTTTATCCACCTCTGGTCATGGCTACAGTAATCAAAGAGATGAGCCAATCAGCTAAGTTCACCTGTATCTTGATAAACAAAATCTGCTAACAAAGAATGTCAATCCAGATTGATTGGGTTCCCTCTCCAATTACTAAAGTGAATTCTCAAGTCTATCACTGTAGCAAATCTACATAATTCTCCCATTCAATCAGCCCTGCTGTTTCATCTTCTTCCTCCCAAGGACCCCAAAGGAAAGCTGAGGGCTACAGATGATTTCTCCAATTCCCCAGGGAGTTAGTGAAAAGAGAGAGCCAAAAGGAGGTGGTCCAGGTGGGCAGAGAGAAGCCAAGCAGAGATTCCATGCACTCTGATTCCCTGACTCTCTAGAAGCTTCCCAAGGTTCTGACCCTTCATCTCCTAGGAAGAAAAAAAGACCATATCTTTGGCCATCACCGCTCTTTCATCTGGAACTAAGTTTTTCTGAACCTAGAACCACAGAGAATCCAGTAGACTCTGAGCTCAGAAATGGGATGTGCCTGAAACAATTCTCTTTCCCAGACCTGGGCTCTGTATGTCCTTTCCCAGTACTCATTTAGTCTTCTCCTTTTTTCCCTCTTTGGGCCAGACTATGTTTTCTAGGTTTTATTAACAAGGGCAAAGACTTTATAAAAAAAATTTCAAAATAATACTATATTTCTGTTTATAATATTTTAAAAAATCTATCTTGTCCCCAAACCATGTGGTCCCTAAACTTCCCAAGTTATTTCAGATTCAAGTTCTTCAGTTCTAGTTTTGCTAACCCAAGCTCAGTCCCATCCTACCAAGAGCAGGACCACTGCCTCAATTTCCCTTAAGACATCACAGGAGAAGGGCAGCTTCTTCTCAGAACAGACCCAAGCTGAACCTGCCGGCCCAACCAGGCTGTGGGAAGCAGGATGGCAGAATCATTCTTCCAGGCAATGTCCACTCTTACTTCCTGATGAAGCCTACAAAGGTATGGTGCCACATTTAGGATGAGGTTCCATTCATGGACCAGTAAGGACAAACACTACCTGGGAGAGAGGGGCTATTATGATCCCCATTTTACAGATGAGCAAACTGAGGTAGTCACCTAGCTGGGAAGGGTCTGACTGACTCCAGGCCAGTGCTCCATCCAGGGGCAGCATGATCAGCAAGATCTGAGTTTAAATTTGGCTCCAGACACTTACTAGCTGTGTGACCCTGAGCAAATCACTTGCCTCCAATTCCTCAACTGTAACATGGGGATAATCTCAGGCCATCACTAGTCTCCACCATGCACCCAACAAGGGGCTCTCCTGTTCTGTATGTCCTGCTGTTTTTTCAGCTTCTCTCCTTGCTGGCTCCCTAGCTCTGCCAAGGAGGCCAAAACAGAACAAATCTTTCTCTCTTCTAGTACCTGGAGATCGGTATCATCAACGTCAGAATCATGGTGAAGCTCAGAGACAGAATCTGGAGGAGGAATCTAGAAGGATGACCTGAAGGAGAAGAGCTTGGAAAGACAAGAACTTGGGCCAGGGGGTTTGGATGGGGCTGGTGGAAGAAGAGTAGGCAGCTCTGGGCCAAAGGAGAAGGCACAGTGTAAGGTAAGATGAGGCACAAAGATTAAAGACAGGTAAGTGGGGACAAGTTGTGGCTGTTGAGGCTCAAGGACCTGGTCTTGGGATGGAAATTACATTAGGGAACATGGAGTATATTTCCCTCCTGAGGTCCAGAGACAAGCAACTGTCCAAGGTCACAAATGGCAGAGTCAGGCATGGGTCTCAAAGGTTTCCAAGGTCAGAGCCCTTCCCACCCATAACCTCTTACAGGACCAAAGAGGTGAGAGTGACATCTCTGGAACTGGACTAACCACAAGTCCCTTCCAAAGTCTTTGAAGGGAAGTCCTCACTTTCCTTCTGCCACATTTTCCTGGAGCATAAACTCCTCAGAAGGCAAAGTGCCAAGCTCAGAAGACACCAACATGTTCCTTGAGACCCTCTCCTTTACACAATCTGGGGTAGCAAAGGGCTTTGGCAAGGGAAGGAGAAGAGCCAGCAGTTAAACAGTCGGCAGCATTTGTATTAAAAACTATGTCTGTGAGGCAGTTAGGCAGCACAATGGATAGAGTACCAAGCCTGAAATCAGGAGGGCTGGGGAGGACAGCAAGTGTTTGGAAAGTAACTCTGGCATTCCCAGGCCAGCAGTCCACAGGAAGGAGGTAAAAAGGAGATGGGCATTTTATATCCAACCCATGCTTCTATTGTTTGCAGCTGTGATTATTTGTTACAAGGGAAAGCTCTGTGGTGAGATGAAGGGATTGTCACTGGAAAGTGACAGAGATATTTTGTTTTATTTTTTAAGTATCAATAAAATATTTAAAAAGGAAAAAATGTGACACATTTGGGGTTTTTTTGAGGAATGCAGGAATTCCTTATCAGTCTTTGCCTCTACTAAAAGACCTGGTCTGAATTTGTGATTGCTCAGGGATGGGGAACTCCAAGCAGACTCCCAGTCAATTCAGGTCTGAAATAGTTCTGTAACTTACTCTTTCCTTACTAAGGAAGGCGCCCTAGCTCCTTGGGCCTGAGAAACTGAGACGTGCCCACAGTCATTTAGCCAATGCATCGGAGGCTGAGCTTAGACCAGGACTTCCTGATAGCTAACTTCTATCAACTAGACCACAGTGTCACTTTTAAAGTTCAAAAGAATCCAAAGGCCTAGAAATTCTTCTCCTTGGGCCATCTTTCTGACCTCTGGGTTGTAAACAGAATATGCCGGGCTTCTTTTAGGGATTTATAAGACA
The DNA here is from genome assembly GCF_037893015.1 of Macrotis lagotis. Classification (NCBI taxonomy): domain Eukaryota; kingdom Metazoa; phylum Chordata; class Mammalia; order Peramelemorphia; family Peramelidae; genus Macrotis; species Macrotis lagotis. The sequence continues at coordinate 35,596,604 of NC_133661.1, read as the reverse complement.
ATAACAAAAGAATGAAAATTAATTTCAAAGCAGAAGACTGAAGCCTCTCTCTCCTACTTTGGCCTTAAAGTAGACAGAAAATTCTAGTGATTTCCCTCAGATCAGGGGCCTATAATTTCTAAATAAATAGTTTCCATGAATTAGAAGCATGTGCCCTCAATGAATCAGGATCGTCTAATGACATGTTACAATGAGTGATGTTTAACCTAGCATCTTTCCTATGCTAGCTAAATTTCCTATGTAAACTGGAGCCATTCCCTTGTGACTTCAGATCCATCCATTTTCTTTAAATGTAGCACAAATCATTCTAGATAAATTTAATCAAATTTCATAAAGGATAACTAAACAAGTATCAATCTGTTGAGATCACCACATTGTTAAAAAAAAATGATTCATAAAGTATATGGGCCTAGATACTTTGCAAAGCAGTGATTCTTGTGTCTACTCAATGACTTCATCAAGGATCCCCTCTGGATGGGGAGGAGGACAGTGGAGTGAAAATTTCACAGTTCACCAAGCAAAAAAGCTCAGGTACTCTAATAAAGACATTAGAACTGTGTTACATCAGATGATGTAAAGTTAAGTTGTAGGAGCTATGATTGGACTCTGCAACACAACTAAACTAGGTTAATACAAAGTCTTGACATTGCCCCAATGCACAGCTTCAGTGATGGGGCTGGAAGTGTTGATCAGAAAGGGCCCAGGCAGCTCATACACTCTGAGAGACCAAGTAAGTCTAGGGCAGAGTCAACAAGCAGACAGAGAACCCATGTGCTGACTGTGGAAGGGCTGAAGAGAGGATCTGAGAAGTTCAGCCTGTGCCCCCTCTTCCACAGGCCCATCTCTAGCAGTCCCCTCATATTGCCCCTCCCTGCAGCATCTTCCTTTATCTGGCTGTTCCCACACTTAGAAGGTCTTGACTCCCTCTGGCTGATGCTTCGATGGACCTTTGATTTCATCAATGTGAGGTTCCCCATCCCCATGTCTTCTCACTCTCCCCTAACTGCACCTACACCCCCTCATCAGTTCTGTGGAGAGCACTGATTCGATGTGCCATAACTTTTCTCCATGTCTCCCAGAGTCAGAGCTGGGCCACAGGCACCCAGGGTCACCCTTGGGGAACAACATCTCTCTTCTTGGTCTTACATCTCTTGTTCCTATTCACATGCTACTGAAGCTGGAGAAAGGTACAAAACTGAGCTCCTGGGCCCTAGAGAGGACCTCACCAAGTGCAAAGCAGCCTTGTCACACCCATTCCTGCCCCCTGCACCCATGCCCTTTCTTTACAATCCTTGTCCTCAACTCACAGGTCCCAGACATCTTTTGCAGCACTTTCCCCCCCCCCACACCTCCATCCCAGGAAGAGGTCTCCCTTCTCTTTGCCCTCTAATGTGCAAGATAGACCCCTTCCATGTTGTCTTTTCAGGCAGACCATCTTTATTCTCTCCACTTTTGCTAATCATCAACCTTTGTCCATTGACTGCTTCACTACAGTCAACCAATCTGCCTATCTCTCCCCCATCCTCCAAAATCCTTCCCATCATCCCTGATAGCTCCTGTTCCATGTCCTTCCTGCCTTCCCTGGCTAAACTCTCAGAGAAGGCATCCATCTAGCATCGACTCTCCACTTTTTTTTTTCTCTTCTTTAATTCTCATCAGTCTCCTGAAATGGCTCTCTCCAAAGTGACCACTGCTCTTTGCTTTGCCAGATGGAATGACCTTTTCTCAATTCTCATCCTTCTTTCCTCTGTGCAGCATTTGAAGCTCTGGGCTTCTCCTTCATGAGACTCTTCTCTTGAGGTTTTCAGAACACCATTCTCCTGCTTCTCCTCCTCCCTGTCTGACTTCCCCTCATCAAACTCCTTTGTGGGATGAACATCTAGAACATTCCTGTTAAGCACTGGTGCCCCATGGGGACCCCTGGAGCCCTCTTTTCCCTCAATTCTATTTCACTTGGTAATCTTATCTGTTCCCCTAGACTCAAGGATCATCTTTTAGTCGATTATCATCAGATCTACTCATCTGGCCCAGTCTCTTTGCCCTTCATAAGCTGATTCCTTCCTACCTTTCTAGGCTTTTTACACCTCACTCCACTCTGTAATTTAGTAACACTAGCTTCCTAACTGTTCCTAAAACGACTCCATCTCCTGCCTCTGGGAATTTTCCCTGGCTGCCCCCCCCATGTCTGGCATGCTCCCTGGCTTCCCCATCCAGCTAAAATCCCACCTAATCCCACATAAAGCCATTCCCAATTTCCCTTAATGCAAGTATCTTCCTCTGAGATTATTGAATAGAGTTGTTTCTAGGTTTTCTCTCCTATCAGACTGTGAGCTCCTTGGGGACAGGGACTGTTTTTTTGCCTTTCTTTGTACCCCAGGGCTTAATGGTGTCTTGGACACAGGAAATATTTAATAAATCAATAAATTGATTCTATTTTATACAGTTTCTTGGATGCAGTTATTTGCTGGTGATATGCTATAGTCCATTTATTTTCAATATGTGTCTGCTTCTCCATTGCCTTAGTGACCCACAACTTTCATTCCAAGAAGACTGTGATGTTCTCCCAGCCAGAGACAGCACCCCTGGGAGAATAGTGGTGCTTAAAAAGGAGCTTCTGTTTCAAAGATAAGCTCCATTCTGAAGACTACAAAATTCTTCCCCTTCAACTCTTTTTTTTACTTTAATGCTTCAATCTGTATTTAGAAACCATTAGCTCTGGTGGATAGAATTCTTTATCACCCTGCTTTGTCTTGGGTTACAGGCCTGATGAGAAAAGGTAAGTGATACATAGCTGATCATTCTGCAATATTGCAATTACTTTGTATATAGCATATTTCCCATTATATCTGTTCATGTAAGTCCTTCCAGGTTTTACTGAGATCATCCCTATTCACCTTTTTTTTAGGTTTTTGCAAGGCAATGGAGTTAAGTGGCTTGCCCAAGGCTACCCAGCTAGGTAGTTATTAAGTATCTGAGGTTGGATTTGAACTCAGGTCCTCCTGACTCCAGGGCCGGTGCTCTATCCACTGCGCCACTTAGCCACCCCTATTCACCATTTCTTAAAGCAGAATAGTACTCCATCATAATCACATACCATAATTTGTTTATCCATTCCCCAATCGGTGGACATTCCCTCAATCTCCAGCTGCTACCAGAAAAGACCTGCTATAAATATCCTTATAGTGGTATAGTGGTCCTTTTCTTTTCTGTTTTTCTTCTCTTCTGACATATATATATATGTCTCCTAGGTCAAGGGGTAGCGCCCTTTGGGCATAGTTCCAAATTGCTCTACAAAATATCGCCTCCCCCTTCTTCATCCATCCCCTTTCCCTCCTACTTTTCTCCAGGCAATTATTCCCAACTCTTACAAGTCTAACCCCAATGTTATCTGCTCCTTCTTGGTCCTTCTTCCTCCCTGCTGGCAAAACCCAGTTCTGGCTCCCCTCAAGTCTCAACTCACAAGCCCCTCTTTTGCACAAGGTCTGTCTGGGTTCTCCCCACTGCAATGTCTCTATGTGTCTTGGTGTCTCCTCCACTAGCTACATGTGCTCCCTGGGGGCAGGCTGGTTTTGTCATTTTTTTGTATCCCCAGATTTCATACACTGTCTGGAACCTAGTAATTTTTACTAACCAGTGGACCTTCTTGCCTGCTTTTCACACAGCATTTTATATCTCTCTAATGGACTTATCCTGAACTGTGTGGATTAGAGTGCTCTGGGGCACAGTTTCGAGGGGGTGGGGAAGAGTCATAATTCTCAAATCTTCCCTAGGATCTCAAATCTGCTCCAGGCCCATGGACAGAACAAACTGCTCCCTAATGATTACGAGGTCCCCATGGACCAAAGAATTTGTATAATGAGGTCAAATGATCACAAAAAGCTAGCACAATGGGTAAATCCAATCAGACAAAACTCACTGAGGAAGAATGCAACATCCTGGCTCTAGTTTGGAAAAAAAAAATCAAAGAGAAGAATACATAGTGGGTGAATTAGGGTTAGAATTTTTTTTCCATGAGGGAGGGGAGGAATGAGATTAGTCTGACATGACTTGCTTTTTCTAGATGTTCACTAATGAAGCCTTAAAAATATAACCTAAAATTTTAAAGTCAGGGTCACTAGAATGGTTTATTCTTTCCAGAATCTTCCCTTTTTGCTAATCATGCCTCTATCTGAGGTATTTCTACCATCTTCCACAATTTTTCAAAGATTATTGACAATGATTCAGAAATTGCACCTGCCAGGGTATGATTTCTTAGAGTCAGATGCCTTGAACTCATCAAGGATTTTCTTACTAATTCCATATTTACCTTAGGGATCAAACTCTCTGAGTCATCTTTCTTATTCCTTTCCAGTACAAAGGTCATTCTCTTTGGCAGAGAAAAGCAGCTGAATCAGAGTGGAGCAATTTTGTTTCCTGCTTCCCCTAAGTGACAAGGCCCATCCATCCTTACCCCCACCATCTGTGGGTCATCCTTTGCTTTCCTTGTCCAGTTCAGTTTACTTGGACCCTAGTCTGGCAGGACTGGACCTCAACCCTGTATTCATACTCCTGGACTTTTCTTCTGTATATCTCCTAATGAGAGATATGGGAGCAGAGCCTCAGAGGATAAAGTCTTTGACATCATCACTCATGTCAACCAGCATTTATTAAGTGCCTACTGGATACTCAGCTTGGTGCTAAGTGAAAGGTAAAGATAGTCCCTGCTCTCAAGGAGATCCCAGTCTAAGGGGGACAGTGTGGAAATGAGGCAAAAATAAGCTATCTACAGGAGAGATGCATTTGCAGCACCTTCTTGTAGAAAGTGAGTTTTCAGCTGAAATGTAAAGGAAGCTGGGGAAGCCAGGAGGGAGGGAGGGAGAGTACAGAATCAGAATCAAGGAACAGCACGGAGGCCATGTCACTGACTCGCAGAGTACAGGGAGGGAGGGAGTCAGGCTCAGAAAGGCTCTGAGGGCCAAGCAGAGGTTTTATTTGATCCCGGGGTTGAGATAGGAGGTGGTGTGACAACTAGAGAGTGAAGTGGAGGACAGGCTACAGTAGGGAGATCTTGGAGGCAGGAAGACCCAGCAGAAGCTGTGGAACAGTCCAGAGGTGAGGGAGGAAGAGTGTATGGAGGACAGGAGAAGGGGACAGTAGTATCACAAGAGAGAAAGGGGTGAATTTGAGAAATGCTTCAAAAGTAAAATAGTAGGCTGCAAGTCTGAAAGAAAAGGCTGATGGCACCCAGATAGAACTAGTGGAAGATGGACAAGGGGAGGGCCTGGAGGAAAAGGTAACCCTGTTTTGGACGCATATGAGAGATCCATAGGCTACATAGTCTGCAATGCCCAATAGACAGGTGAAGATGCATATCTGGGGGCAGCTAGGTGACACAGTTAATAGAGCATCGGCCCTGGAGTCAGGAGGACCTGAGTTCAAATGGGGCCTCAGACACTTAATAATTACCTAGCTGTGTGGCCTTGGGCAAGCCCATTGCCTTGCAAAAAACAAAAACAAAAACAAAAACAAAAAACCCTAAAAAAAAAAAAATGTGTATCTGGAGGTGAAGAGAGAGGCAGGTTTCATATTTTTCTTCCAGCAATAAAGAAGGATGTGAATACCTCAAGTGAGGATGATCCTGTCTCCTCCTGTAGACCATACTCTTGGTTCCGCTACTTCAATTAGAGTAACCCAGAACCCCAGCCCTGTCCTTTCATTTCATTTCTGGAGGAAGTTTGGGGCATTCTTCTCCAAAGTAGTACAGCTTAGCTCTTTGGGGCTAAGAAACCAGTCTGATTATTTTTTAACTTGCCCATAGGAGTATACATAAGAAGTTTTTTAAAAACCATTACTGGGGCGGCTAGGTGGCGTAGTGGATAAAGCACGGGCCTTGGAGTCAGGAGTACCTGGGTTCAAATCTGGTCTCAGACACTTAATAATTACCTAGCTGTATGGCCTTGGGCAAGCCACTTAACCCCATTTGCCTTGCAAAAAACAAACAAAAAAAAAAAACATTACTGTCATGGATCATCCTGGGTAGTGTTTTTTGGTCAAAATGTATAGCTGTAAAACACTATGGTCACCTTGAGTGACTTACCAACAAATTCCAGGGTATTTACAAAACCATTTAAAGCATACCAGCCTCATCTGAGACCAATCACATGGCCCCTCTTGCTGTTCCTCCCACAGGACACCACTTCCCATCTCTCATCTCTACCCTACACCAACTTTGCCCTTTGTCAAGAACTCACTCCCTGCTCCCCTCAGTCTCTGAGAAGGCCTTGTTTCCTTTAAACTCAGGCAAAGTGCTACCTTCCACAGGAGGCCTTTTCTGACCTAAATGGGAGATCCTCAAGGGCTCTTATCATTACAGCAAGCCTCTCTCTGCTTGTAAATCCTCTGAAGTTCATCTAGGACAGTGTCTGATACATATCAGTTCCCCTAATAAATGCTTGATGAAGGGTGGCTAAGTGACCAGTGAACAGAGCACCAGCCCTGGAGTCAGGAGGACTTGAGTTCAAATTCAGCCTCAAGCACTTATTAATTCCCTAGTTGTGTGACCTGGGGCAAATCACTTAACCCTACTGCCTTAAAATAATTTAAAAAATAAATAAATGCTTGATGATTGACTGCTAACCTCAAGTAATTACTCTAATAGAGAATCTTCACTTGGATGTGAATGACATCTTCAAAGTTTGCTAAAGTCAAGTCTCATTACTTTATAATCACATCGAGTCAGCAATTTCTCAGGATCATCATCAATATTATTAGCAACCAACATTTCCCAGTCATTCCCATCAGCGTGTTGGTTCCTCTTCCTGTCATAAATAAGAATCAAGAATATCTTTTAGAACACTTACTTTTAGTCTGTCGAGCTCCTGGAGGTCTTTGTTAACCGAAGAGGCTGTGGAGGTGCTGAGCCCTTGGGAGGACATGCTCCCTTCACATTCACTGAGCTGTCTGGAAAGTTTAATGATCACTTCATCTTTGGCTTGGATTGTTTCCACCAACATGCCCAGCTGTTCATTGAGTTCACCAACTTTGCATTTCAAATTCTTTACTTCCTGTTGGAGACTGTCTTTTTCCAGATTGAACTTTTCCAGTTGGCTGCTGAGGCCTAAGATCTGATCATCCTTTTGGTGCAGAAGCTCAAGTTTCTCTTTTGGGACTCCATCACAGAGATGGCTGCTAGTGAAATACTTATCATATTGGGATGACCTGACTGTCTGTTGTAAAAGTCGGACGAGTTCCTGGGGAGGGGAAAGGAGAAGGAGCCAGGGGAATAACCAAGGTAGACTGAATTATTCAAACCTACAGTGAAGGAAACCTAAAAATAACAGCAACTATCCACAAAGCAATAACCAGATACTATGACAATGGAGCAATTTTACTAATAATAATACTAAAACCCAGGCTTTCTTCTCCTTGATGGACTTTAAAAAAAAGATATTTACGTTTTAAAGAAAGCAAGGGAACAAGAAATCATAATGCTTGCATAATAACTACATGAGTAAAAATGCTATGGAAATAATAAATTCATCTTAGAATCTGAGGCATTTTTAACATGTGAATTATTCAAGTACCCGTAAGTAAATGATCTATCTTTTTTTTTTTCTGATTTGCTCAGAAAGCAATCTGGCTAACTGGCTTGTCTCAGACAGACATAAATTACCATTAATTCTGAGGACTAACCAAAACCAGAAGTTATCAAGTCTTTGAGTCGGGAAGATTTCTGAAACCTACTGAGAACAATGATCACGTTTTGTGATGTAGACCAAAATAGGGGGTAGGGAAACATTCCCCTTAAAAAATAGCTCAACTGCAATAAAATTCAAGACATCTTGAACCAACACTATTGAAAGTATTTAAGACTGCAACATTGGCCATGGGCCCTGAAAGTTTTAAAATAAAATCAACCTCTTGGATGCAAAATATCTTAAATATTTATATGAAATAGGAGAGTTCCCAGCTCTTTTTTGGTTCTCAGCCTACCATGCAATTTAAAAATAAAAAGTTACCTTTTGGCTAGAGAGTTCCTTCTTCAGTCTTTCTAAATCTTCCTGCTGGTTTTGAAACTTCAATTGCATTTCAGAAGTTGCTTTATTGCCATTGCCTGAAGTCCATTCAACTGGAGAATCACCACTACTATTTCGGTTCTTGTTTGACCCAATCATATCTTTCAAAGGTCGCTTTCCTTTATAGGGAATTCGGCCAAAATCAAAGGGGAATGCTGAGCCAGTAATTCCTATGCAAAAACAAAATCATTTGTCTAGCAAAGATCACAAAATCCATATCTGAAGTCTCAAAACTGCCTTTCAGAGCTGTATAACGAGGCTTCCTATCAGACTCTGCCAACACAATAGCTCCTCCAACTTCACACGCAGATGGCAAAATTTGGCTCTTGAAGAACATCACATCCTCTCTCCTTCCTCAGTTTCAGGGTTCAGAGATCCCTGGTCTCACCGCTTAAGGTAATGCTTCCATGAGTGAACATCATGTACTCCCCAGCCCCAGGCCATGGCTAACAGCGTCACTCACTGCTATGACCGAAACAATCCATCACCCAGTGGTTTGTTCTGCAAGATGAGATCAACTCATAAACTCCAACGTCCTCTTCAGCCCCTGACCTTGGGACCCCTGTCCCTACTTCTGGCTGGAATGGTGGGAGGTAACTGTGAGGGTGCTCCTCACTCTACAAGGATGGTACACGGGGAGTTCTCGGCATTTCCCACTCAGTTACTTTTCTGGACTCTATCATTTCTGCAAGATGAAATCCACTCAGAAACTCTGCCCTCCTCACATTATCCCCTATGGCTACTGGATTACATCACTGGGACCCACCCTCTACCTCTGCTTTTCAGACTGTGAGCTCCTTGAAGGCAGGCACCTTCTGCCTTTCCTTGTATCCTCAGAACTTAGCCCCAGCTAAACCCAGTACAGAGTAAGCCCTTCAACAGTGTTTACAGACTCAGAACCTGCCTCATCTCAGGAACTTTGCTCTCTGTCCTCATTCTACCCACCCTCTTGGCAGAACTTGTCCTCCTCAACTGCTGAAGACTATAAAGGTCCATCTCTGTTGGAGCCCTGAGATGGTGTTCAGTGATAAGGAGCAGATGGTAGTGTTCCTATTTCTTCTCTGCACTTTTTGAACTTTTCACCCAAAGGTGTCATCCTCATTCAAGCATGTAAGTGCCTACTATATGCCAGCACCTGCTAGGGGCCTTCTATCAAGAAGTCTATATTCTAGGAAAGGTAGAGAAAAGACAATATAAACACATCTAAGAGAACCTAAAATATACAAAGAAGTTTTTGCAGTGCCTAGTTACAGAGCCTGGGAGCAATCAGGCCAGGCCTAGGCTGGAGATGGTTCTAGAAAGAGAGTCTAAGAAGCAGAAGGAAGGGAAGGCAGGGTAGCCTGTACCAAGGAGCTATGTAAGCAGGGAGCTCTGGTTGGAGGAGTATGGGAAGGAGGCATGTCCAGGAGCCAGAAGAGGTGGCTGAAGAAGGGACCAGGAAGCACTGGCACTTACTGGGTTGGCACATGACTGTGGCCTCAGAGCTCGGGATAAAGAATACGACTTCTCTCCCTCACTCTTCCTCCCAGTACCTCACACTGTCTTACACACAGCAGATGTGTGTTTACCTTTGTTTCCCTCAGAGGTTTGCTTCTTCACTTGTTCATGAACCATTGATTCCTCTAAATCCTTTGGATTGGGGTCTATAAGTTCCCACTCTTCATTGGTATAAAACACACTCCTCCGGCTATCATTATTTCCTCTTCCAGGTCGAAACGAAGACATTGAATTTCTGTGAAAATAGGAGGAAACTACCATTTACAACTTTTTACTATGTAAAAGAAAGAAGAATCACTTTTGTCCCCAATTTCCATGTTTGATAAGTGATCTCAAAAGAAGTGTGTGTCACTGTGTGAAAAAGAGAAAGAGAAAGGGAAGAGAAAGAAGAGAAGGGCAGAAGAAGGGAAAGAGAGAGGAGAGGAGGACAGGACTATACAGATAGGAAATAATTGTTTACAGAGAAATCTGCAATTGGATATTGGTCGATAATTAGTTAATTAGTTAAGGCAAAATCAATACCAAATTAGAAGTTGATACCCTATATCTTTCCAGTATTTCCAACCTCACCTAATGGAGCAAGGTACTGTTGCTGAAAAAAAATATGTGGAAAAATGAGAAAAGACAGATACTGATCTTAATTATTAGCATCTCATGCAGAAGTTTATTATTTAAAGCAGTAAGGGTTCCAAAGAACTCCAAAACTATCTCAGTCAACAGAGGTTTTTCTCTCTCTGCCAAACAGAAGCCAAGGATAACTCCAGTCTGAAAAGCATATTCAACTGTAGAACATTACAGGAGATGACAGATTATAAATGGTTTCAACTCAAAGAGCAAAAAGCAGAGTAATCCAAAACAAGTGGGTACACAGGACACAACTTCATAGGAGACCCAACTAAGAGCATTCAGAAAAACTGTAGGAGAAATAAATGAAAAATCGAAGAAAATAACAATCATTTTTACAACATATTATTTTTTCATCATCAATAACAGTGGAACCACCACTTTGAGATTTTAACAACTCAGTTCCCAAATGTTTACATGAGGAAGAAGTGGTATTTAAGTTGCCCCTACAGAGAAGGGTAGCTAGACCTACACTAAGTAAATAGAAAAGAAAAATGTTCTCCAGGAGATCATATGAGAAAATATTTCAGAGAAGAAAAGATAACAATGGAATTGAATGGAAGTCAAAAGAATAATATCACTATGTCCAAAAAAGACAATTGAAAGGACAAAAATAACTACCAGCTTATAGACCTTCCAATCTTTATGAGGATACTCTGCATAGAGAAAGGCTTTTATTGATGACAATGTGAGAACTGAACAGGTGGGCTCTCACTTACTTTGAATTTCTATTGGACATCTTTATAATCATTCAATTGATAGGAAAATATAGTGAACCACAATAACCTACTGTATTTGGTGACTCAACAAAGGCATTTGACACAGTACTACAAAATGTGGTTTTACAGACTCTTCTCCTCACATGTTAAGACCTTATAAAATTCTTTGACAAATGAAAGTTCAAAGATCTTTAAACATTGGTTAATTGATCAGAAGCATAAAATAGGAAGGCTTAAAGACATTTTCCAGTTATGGAGGATCTCTTATACAGGGTCCAAATGGAAGAGGAATTCTTACAGATGGTGAAATTCTACAGATTTTCAAATGACATTCTTACATGAATTGCATTAAGATCCAGAATGTGTAGGATCTCTTCGGTGAGAATCATTGTCATTTTAAAAAGATCAGCCAAAAAATTCATTTAAAAAATCAAGGATAAAGAATGTATATTGCTTAGGATATTGAGTTGGATGACTAATTCATTGAGTCTGTCCATCATTATCTCTTTATAAATGATAGGCATGATAGACTGACAATTTGCTAGGCCCAGAAGTAAATATGAACCCTGGATAGGAAATTGAACAATGGTTAACATGGGGTTGATACCCAACATAAGTAAGGAGATAGTAAAGAAGCACCAAGATGGCCTTGTGAATTCAAACCAATAGGTACAAACTTATATTACCACTTCATTAACAGAAATCTTTGAAAGATCAGATGAATAATCAACTGAAAAGGGGCAAACATCTTGATGTATCATGCCTTTCCCTTCCTCAAGTAGAAATATAATCTACAAACTCTCCATGACACCATTTGGGGTTTTCTGAACAAAGATGAGAAAACAAGCAAATAGAGCTAAATGACTTGCCCATGATCACACAGCTACTAAGTATCTGAAGTCTGATTTGAATTCAGGAAGTTGAATCTTCCTGTTTCCAGGCTCAGCATTTCACTCACTGCAGCACCTAGCTGCTTCCTGCAAACTCTAAGTTGATGAATTTGACTTTTGATTACTGCCAAAATTCCAAAATTTATTATTCAAGATTTGGTTAGTGAACATCAAGAAAAGAAAATGGATTTCAAAAGGAATAAGCATGGCTTCATCAGAACTAAGTCATGCCAGATAAACCTTAGTTCCCTTTTTAGATAAGAGTTAAACTGATAGAACATGGGAATGCTGCAATTTATCGATTTTTATGAAAGCATGACAAGGTTATTTAAAGACCTTCTTATGGAAAAGATAGACACATGGGAAAGAGATGAGATAAAGAACTCACTGAATGATTGCACTCAAAGTAATGAATGGTTTGATGCCAACTTGGAAGGTTGGTGAGGGAGGGAGAGCTGAGCTGGTTCATCACTGTTTTGTTCTGTTTTACCTTCTTTTAGATTCCTGGTGTTCTGGATCACAGGTGTTAGTTACATGGAGTCACAACAATCTAGATTAACATGCCATTGAGAAATATGCAATAAAATAAATAAAATTATAATAGAACCTAGGGAATGTCACAATGTAGCCTATGGGATCCTTATATATAATTGAGTTTCCCTTTTTCTATTTGACCCCACTACCCTAAGCCACAGGGATGGCTGAAGTTGCTTTATCTTTGTTGCATAAATTCTGTCTCGGAGAGGTTTGAGAGACTTTAAAGATCAGAAAAATGTCTAGTCCCCATCTTGTTGGTGGTTGTGACCTCCATGAGTCCAGGTTGCTTTTGACACAAAATCTCATCTTTTGAACACAAATGTCCTTCTGGTGGCATATGACTGTAACTACTGGAGCACTCCATTCTCCAAAGAGTCCTAGTTCTAGAGGACTCAAAGGGCAAAGAAGTTCTGACATATGGCAGGCACAAGCTGGTATAGCAAATTTCAAACAAGGACACACAATAAATGGTATAAGGGATATTTTCCTAAAAACGTATGATCTAGAACAGAGTAGATATAGTAAAAGTGAGAAGTAACAGATGGCTGGCCCAGGCCCTGATGGGGCCCAGGGGAAGATCTCTAGCCCAATGGGTACCAGAGAACATGAAAAACTACCTCATTTGGTTTACTGTGCCAATGAAGGACTTATTTGTCAGTATGTAGTTAGATGTGATTGCTTAATGTTGAGGACTAAAAGTCAATTTGTGTCCCATAGAGCACCCTGGAAGAAAACAAGACAATTATCAGATGTTTTAAAAACAACTATAAGAAATCCTTCTTAGGCAGAGTAAGCAACACAAACTAACAACAGAAAATCCTTGCCTTCAGGGAGCTTCTCATTTAATAGAGAAATTCTATGAACACAAATAAGTAAGACATAGAAGCGAATGAACTCCTAGTAAGTGTCAGGCATTGTGTTGAGGGCTTCCCAAATATGACCTCCTCTGACCCCAGCAACAACCCTAGGAGGGAGAAGCTGATCAGATCTCTGGAGGTCCAAGGGTGAAGTGATGCCTAGACCCAAAACTGCATTCATGGTGCCAGGTGGATGCCAAAGGGCAGGCCCAAGACAAATATAATTTGAGGAGAGAGAGTTAACTTTCATTCATGAAAAAGATGACATCTGAATCTTCAGGAGATGAAAGTGTGCAATGAGGGAAGTCCTGGAAGAAGACTTGGGGCAAGACATGGAATCAGGAGAGGAAGTGGTCTTGATGGGTTGTATGTGAATCTCTGAGGGGAAGTGGCAAGAAATGAGGCCAGGAAGGTAAGTTCACAATGGGTTCAAGCAGAGAGAATTCTGGCTGAGAGCTAACATAATGGTACAGAACCTTGATACTATGGATCCTAAAATAAATCTGGGCCTTCAACAAATACTTGGTACTTACTTATTAGGCAGGATGAACACCAGTTTTTTTCCTTTGCATTTGTTTACTAAATATACAGCTGCTATGATCTATAACACAGTCCAAAATGGTACTAGCTCACTTCTGCCAAATGTTCATATTCTATCCAGATTTTCATAAGCAAATTGCATGCTTCACTTTAGAAAAATTCTTCTATATTGCATTGTTAAGTTTGGATCTCAAAAAGTTCAAAAAGAATTAGAAAAACAACTATCAAATTTCTCAAGGGCCTGGAGTCATGTGAATTCCATCAAGAGACATTTCAGATTCCAATGAAACCATTTTATTCAAACCCCTCTGTGGGATTCGAGACAATAATATTGCCTCACTAAGAATTCATTGCCTAAACACTCCCTCCTAGCAGGCCATGGACACTCTATGCCTGCCTGCCAACAGAGGCCTTCAAGCAGGTTTTAAAACAAAGCCCTGCAATGAGATTTCACCATTCATGGAACTTTTCTGACTGGACAGACTGAAAGGCTCCAATTTTCCATGGTTCAACTCTTGTGGGAGTAAGTTATAAACATCAATTTCAGAAGTCTCAATGCCTTTACATTGGTCACAATCTACTTTACTGCTTCTGAGAAAACTGGAGAAAGCTGTCTGGACATCAAACAGCCCCAAAAAAGGACTGAGTAACATTTTACTTGAAAAGACTACCTTTTAGAATGTTCTAATTTGCTATAAGTTTCTTCCTCCTCACAAAGTTGTTCTTTTTTTGGGGGGGGGGTATTTTTTTTTGGCAAGGCAAAGGGGTTAAGTTGACTTGCCCAAAGTCATACAATAAGGTAATTATTATGTGTCTGAGGCTGGATTTGAACTCAGGTCCTCCTGACTCCAGGACCATTGCTCTATCTACTTCGCCACCTAGCTGCCCCACAGAGTTGTTCTTATCATCAGGAAATTGAAAGTTCTAATGAAACACTGCACTCATTTTTAGAGAGTAACAGAGCCAGCATCAGCTGATAGGAAACCATGGCATTTCCCATTAGAAAACCTAGTTTTCATTCCAGGCTTCACTTCTTACCTGGTATATGTTAATAGGCTAGCCTCATAATCTTCCAGCTCTACAACTTGCAGTGGCATTAAGGAAAGTACTTAGAAAACTGTAAAATGTTATCAACAAATGAGAAATATCATTAAGTAGAACTCTGGCATCTAATTTAGTTAATGAATTCTTTATAAATAGGGTCAAATGATCACAGTGCTCATGATTACTGTCATGAAAACCAATGACAACTCCAGAAATATGTGCATTTAGGTTAATGGATGTGAGGATAGGAGAAAACAAGAGAAGGGGTGCCTAGAAGATGGAGTGTCACTGAGGACTGTCCAGCATGAATCTGGATTTCAAGGGAAGCTAACAGAAACAATGAGCTTCAAGACCAGCTAAACTCAAAGTGAAAGCCAGTTTTCTGCAGGTGTTAAATTCTGAGGGCATTTGGTGGCTCTCTTACACTACCTCTTCTTAGAAAAAACATTTGGAAAACCATCATGACTTTGAAAGTGCCAGTGCTGAGCATGCAGCTACTAAATTTACTATTTTTCATGATAAAAAATTTGTACAGTTGTACCATTTAATCATCATGGTCATGGGAACCTTCAACACAAATGCCACCTTACAGCAATATAAAATTTTGACTTTTCCAAACCTCTTTCAACTTTTATTTCATCATCCCCAGGTCCCAACTATAGACAGTATCAAAAGCAGACCTTTTTTTCTATTTAAGATATAAGGAAAATAAAAAGTTAGAAGATCAGCACTAAGTAGCTGTTTTGCCTTAGGAAAGAGTCAGCATTCCTGCTGCTATTGTCTTCTACCTAGATGGCTTGGTGCAGTTACTTAAGAAATAGTATAGTGTAATGGGTAGAGATCTGGCCTCAAAATTAGGAAGACTTGGGTTCAAGTCTTCTCCCATATTCTTACTGTGTGACCATGGACAAGTCAAATCAGGTCCTGAAGTGTATGATAAGAGTCTCCCACACTGGTGAAATCAAACATAAGGAGAGTCCAAAAAAATGCAATTTCAACTCATCTGGCAGAGGCCTGGGCCCCTGATTCTTAACCTTCTCTGACTGCTTAGGCTGTCCACTGACAAATCAATAGCATCATTCCATATCAGATGCAGGGACTCCAATGTCTCTCAAGCCTCCTAGAGCACAGTAATAACTTGTGGGCTGTTCCTGGGGCAGTTTCCATCACAGGACTTGGCCTCTGCTGACTGCCTGTCCCCTAGGAGGAGGCCCTGGGCCCCTCAGCCTGGGGGAAGTCAAGGCCTCCTTAGTTTTGACCCATGAGCAGCTGTTTCTGCTTTTTGGAGCCTCCTCTCATTTGCATTTTTAGAGATGAGTCTGATAGCTAACCTTGTAAGAAAACTTGACAATGGCTCCATGTTACGGAAAGTCACATTTAGTTTGGTCTCAGAAGAAATTTCCTAACAATGACAGATTTTGCCAGTTTTCCAGAAGTTAAAGAGGCTCTCTTCACGGGTCACAAGCGCCTCACCATGAGAGGTCTTCAAGCAAAGGTTTCGACAACCACTTGAGAAAGCTGGCCCAGGTTAGACCAGCTGCCTTCTCAGTTCAGTCAAGTGACAAGTATTAACTCAGTTCACATTGGAGAAGCCACTCCA
Organism: Macrotis lagotis; assembly: GCF_037893015.1. Taxonomy (NCBI): domain Eukaryota; kingdom Metazoa; phylum Chordata; class Mammalia; order Peramelemorphia; family Peramelidae; genus Macrotis; species Macrotis lagotis. The sequence continues at coordinate 35,580,242 of NC_133661.1, read as the reverse complement.
GTGGCACAGAGAATCTATGTTTGGGGAAATGATGTTCCAATCGGGAAAATAAGTAACTATCAAAGTAAAAGAGAGAAGAAGCCTACCAGAGGGAATGGACTGACTGCAAGACTACAGGAAGCACCCCGCCCCCGGAACTCCTCTGCAAAGTTAGGCAGTTGCCATCTTGGCCACACAGAACCCTAGGAAGAGGTGGCAGGGAACTTGCCCAGAGTGGCCCAGGAAGCAGGACCTGAACCCAAGTCTCCCAGGTGCTGAGAGAAGCCAAGCTGCTTCTTATCTATAAGGATATGCTAACTATAAAGAGAATATACACACCCAAGTCCTAATGAGTCTAATAATCAGTTGCGTTAAAGGGAGGGAGAGAGGGAGGGGGCCCAGGTGATGAGAGAGGGGGAGAGGGTGTGGTTTCATGCCACAGGTGGTGATTGAGCTGTGTCTTAGCAGAAGAGGCCAAGGGGAGGTCAGGACACTCAGGTATCCAGGTGGGGGTTGATGCCAAGGCCTGCCAACTGAGAGAAGGGTAAGGAGAAGAGAGAAAGGAGAAGGCCAGGGAGCCTAAGCTCACTGTACATTCCCTTCCTTGGTCCTAGCCATTGATTGTCTCCCTTCTAACTCCCTTCCTCTGGACCTCATTTCTTCATCCATAAAGTAAAAGGATTGAACCCTGTCATCTCTACCATTTTACTAGTTTCATTTTTTTTATTAAATAATTTTTTTCTAGAGAGAAGAGGCTGCACAACTAAAATGACTAACTTTCTGGCTAGAGAAAAGGAAGAAAGCGAAGAGCGATGCTGGCAAAATCCCCATAGTTTCTTAGTAAGGACAATGACCTCATGTTTGTGTAACCCAGGAAGATTCACAAAAATCTTAAAAAAAACTCTTCCTCACAAAAAATTTTACAGAGCAGGAAACTGAGGCCCAGAGAGATATAGCACCATGCCCCTGTTCACAGAGCTGGCAAGTAGCAGCTGGACTTGAACTGAGGTCTCTTGAGTCCAAGCCCTGTGCTTTTTCCACTATCCCTTAGAAAACCTGGAAAACTCACTTGATGTCAGTGCCCCACTGTTTTAAGGAAAAATTACTGGTGCTTGGAGGAGGCAAGGCTGGCTGGCTGGCAGCGTGTTCTCCAACCAACTCTCCAGGGGCAGCTTCCACAGAAAGGACGTTTCTGGCTCTCTCTGCAGAGGCATTTGGATGCCGGAGAATTACATCTGGAAAAAAAAAATGAAAATCCATGACAGTCAGCCTCGGCTTTCTTCTCTGAACCTAAATTCAGAATGTGTATGTAAGAGACATGATTTTCTATCAGTGGACAGCTTTTGGAATACCTTAGTCTCTGAAGTAGGTTTTCTCTTTTGAAAAGGAGAAAAGAGACTGTGCTAACAAAAATGTACCAATTTCTGAACTTTTCAGAATATTATGTTTCCCAGAGACACTTGGGCAAACTATCAAATAAAACCACCAATGATAGAAGATTATAAGTTCACTCTCATAACACACTATTCCTAAAACCACAACCTTACCCTAACTTAATACAATTGCCCAATTTTGCAGAACACAGAACAGAATTTTTTTCAAGAGGAAGGACAATAATGCTGAATATTCAATCTTCAGCACATATTCTCTCTAAAAAAAATTTCTGCCAAAATGTTTCCATTTACAAATCAAAAAAATTATGAAAATTCTTCCAGATGAGATATCCACAAGGAAAATACATCATTTAAATTTAGAAATAAAATGTGTCATCCATCCCATCTTTATATCAGCATTGCTTAATTTAGGAGTTTATTCTTTAATTCAAGGAAGAAAAAGTGTAGCCAAAAAGCACATATTAAAGCAGACTTTCCAAAATGTAAGGAATCGTCCAACTCAAAGGTGAGAAGGAGCATGACAACATCTAGAGGCACTATGAAACCAAGGCCAAAATAACTGAAATTTTGATCCCAACCTTCACATAAATAGAATCACTTTTTTCTATTTGAAAACAAAATTCAAATCAAAAAGTAAGATTAACCCAGTGAATGCAATCCAACTAACAATGAAAGCAGTGCAGCAATTACATAGTAAGGCATATAAAAATGAGATCCGATTTAAATCGACATGTGCCCAATACACATACTAATATAGTCTACCACCATCACTGTTGTCTGACTTGAGCTCAAACATAGATATGTTGTGCCATTAAACTGCTCACATTTGAACATAAAGTATAGGAACTTGAAACAATCTTTGTGTTTATATTAAAAGTTCTATAACATTTGCAACCTTTCTTAACAACATTCATTTTGGAAAGCATAAGATGATTTCCCTCCCAAAAAATACAAATAATGAAAAACTCAAAAATGTATAAAGTCATTTGAAGTTTTCAACAGCTGAAGTCCACCAGACTTGCTTTGGATGAATGCTATGACTGCAGATAGGATGGAACCTAAAAAATTGAAACAACTTGTCCATGGCAGTTTGAGAATTTTAACAGAGGAAAAAACCAAATGTCTTTAAGTTTCCTTTTTTAGAAATAATGGTGCTAATTTCAGCTACTGAGATGATCAAAACAATGCTTGGCATAACATATATAAAACATCTTTGAATGATTCCACTTGTAAATAATATAGTAAGAACCACTATATGTCTAAAGTCTTTTGTAATCAATTAGTTGAGAAACTAAAATTTTCATATTTTGTATTGCAAATGGATGAAGCAAGAAATGCTGTTAAAGATGTTCATTTGATTACAGGTATATGATATGTTATTGAAACTAATGTTAAGGAAGATTCATTACTTTGCAAAACTATTGATGATGATGGCATATATAAGAGAAATTTTCAATAAAATAGGTAGATTTCTTTCTTGATGTTGTGGGAGAGCTTCAGATTCTGCACTGATCCAGTTCTATCAAACAGGTCTATAAAATAAAGACTAGAAAAAATTTAATTACTTTGGTAATTAAACCACATTGGATATTTCACAAAGAAGCAATTGTTGAGAAATATGAAAAGTTCCCCACTTACATAAAATGAGAGCTATGTACAAATTTCCAAGTGGGAAAAAAAATACCATTTTTTTACATTGGTACTAGAGTAATCAACTTTTTAAAATAAATTAAAAGAAAACTCTGATAAAGTTATGATAATATGGAGAAAAAGAGACATATATTATTGTAAACCACTATGGATTTCTTGTGCCAAAGTACTTTAAAGTGTATTAAAGCTAAAAAAGAGAAATGTCTGTTTTTCTTCATGGTAAAGTTAAAACAAATTCATTTTATAATAAGCAAGTTCACCTTAAAATATGACATGTGGGGGATATTTTGGAAAACTGGATCCTCTAAGTAAATAATTGCTTCAAATTCATGGTCTTATCTAGAAAAATAATGCGACTAATGTGTGAAAAATTAGGTATAGATAATGAATTTACCAAACTTTTTAAAATTTCTCAGTTTTAAAAAGCCTTGTTCTTCAGATGAAATAGAGAACTTCTTTATTTATCTAATCTACATAGAAGTCATTTCCATTTTAGGGAAAAAATCTAGGTATTTCTGAATAATTATGGATATACATAGATGGAGTTCCACCTACCAGTGGAGCTCACAATCCATCCATGACTACCCATCCTGTATGATTTATTCATGTGTTCCCAAAGGTTTGCCACAGGGGGTCTACCAAACACACCCAAGGCTTTCCTTGTTTTCTCCCAATATATTAAGGAGCCAGTGGTAATTAGCCTCTGGTAATTCAGCTTTGATGAGCAGTACATCTTCTTTTCCTGTCCTACATCTTTGTGTGGCATCCCTCATTTCTGTTCTTCTTCAGTGTTTCTCATTGATCATGTGCTTCAACCTGTCCTCATGTGCCCTTCTTTTGCTCACTATATGATTGATACTTATCTTTAGTTCTCTGGAAGCAGGGGTGTCCCTCCTCTCATTGTTACACAACATTAATAAATGGTTAGTATCTAAAAAATGGGTCTTTGCTTTCCTAGGATGCTTGGGGACAATAAAAGAACTTTATTATTTCCCCTAAGGCAATGTACCCCATCTTCAGTTTCAAGTCTGGACCCAATCTCTTATCTATCTGTACTGTCTGTCCCAAATATATGTATTCCTGGACAAGTTCCATAAGGATAGATGGAAGCCCATTTGCCACAGATTAATATGAAACATTTTTCTTTACTTTAACTGAACAAGATGAGAATGTCTTGTGATTGAAACAAAAATGTGAACTCAAAAACCTTTTGGTTGGCTAACAGTCAATAAAAAGTTCTCTGGTTTATCAAACAAGTGGTTCGAGTTTTTACTACCATTTGAACATCTATTCTGCATAAAAAAAGAGTTTTCTGCTGCAATTATTATAAAGAAAAATAAAGAAAATATAATAAAGAAAAAATAATTGTTACAAAGAAAAATTATAAAGAAATATCTCAATGAGTATTTTGAAAAAATTATGAGTTGGTATATCAGTAATGACCCATTTTAAGGCACTTTGCACCAAAAACCACCATATTTCATATTTATAATGATATTTTGGTTAATAGTTTTATGTTGTGAATATGAATATTGTAAAGAATTTTATCATTAGATATATGCATAAATTATAGTATACTTAAAGTTGGTTATAAAAATAGTCATAAAATTGCAAGGGTAATAATGAAAAAAAAGTGGAAAGGAAAAGAATCTGTCAATATCAAATCTATCAAATTCTATACCAAAAAGCATTAATTATTAAAAAAAAAAAATCTGGTACTAGTTAAAAGTAGAGACTTTGACCAGTAGAGAGATAAGGTACCTAACATACAAAAATCAAATGAACATAATATCTAATTTTCAATAAGTCAGAATACCACAGTAACTGGAATAAAGAGTCACTATTTGACAAAAACTTTTGAGAAAACTGAAAAGCAGTTAAGTATTGACCAATACCTCACATCAACACCAAGATAAACTCCAAAAGGATACAAGACTTAGTCATAAAAGATGGTCTTATAAGAAATTAGAAGATCAAGAAAGTTAATGATTAACAAACAATAGAATCACAGGCGATAAAATGACAGTTTTGCTTATATTAAATTTAAAAGATTTTGCACTGCTTTTAAAATTAGAAAGGAGACAGGTAAATGGGAAAATATCTTTGTAGCAAGTTTCTCTGATAAAGGTCTCATCTCCAAACATAAATAAACAAGGAACTGATTCAAATTTAAGACTAAGAGCTATTTCCCATTAGATAAATGGTCAAAGAATATGAACAGGTAAATGAAGAAATCAAAGTTATCAAAAGTCATATTTTCATAACACTATAAATCACTAATAAAAAGGGAAATCCAAATTTAAGCAACTTATGACCTAAACTGATAAAAGTTAACAAGAGGAAAATGACAAAGGTTTGAGATCTATGGAAAAACAGGAACACTAGTGTACCCTTGATGGAATATGAATTGCTTAGTCATTCTAAAAAGCAATTTGCAATGATGTCCCAAAAAAATTACCAAACTTTTCATATCCTCTGACTCAGATATACTACTACTACTAGTTCTATAGTATCAACAAGATCAAAGAAAGAAGAAAAGAATCTACATGTAAAAAAGTTTTTATAGTAGTTTTTTATGAAGAAGCAAAAAAACTGGAAACTAAAGGATGACTTGCTATTGGGAAATGGCTAAACAAACGAACATAATGGAATATTATTTTTCATAAGAAATTTTAAAATGAACAATTTCAGAAAAAAACTTGAGACCTCTGTAAATTGACGCAGAGTGAAATGACCAGAAATTGAACAATTTATACAGACAATATTATCGAAAAAAACAACAATGAAATACTTTATAACTCTAATCAATTCAATAATTAAATTACAAGGCCAAGAAATTGGAGATAAAACATACTATGTACTAACTAAAGTAATGGACTTAAAATGTAGAGAGAGACAAATTTTTGAACAATTTTAAAATGGGGAAAGGTACTGAGAAGGAAAGATACTAAGTACTTGCAAGACCAAATAATTTTAATTGCAATAAATTCTTAATTGTATGTGAATAAAATGCATTAATATCATTTTCAATGATTAATCTCCTAAAATTATCAAAGGATAAAATGACAAATTATCTCACTTATGCAGTTTATATTAAACATTACTAGTAAAGAAAACAGTGCAAAAATTTTAGTCTTAAAGCAAGATCTATCTAGACCAATAGTTCATTTTATAAATGAGGACTAGCAAAGGTACTTAATAAGTTAGTGGTACAACCAGGACTAAAACTTACATTGATTTCCTAATTTACCTACTTTTCTACAAGATTACACTAGAGGAAGGGGTCTAGTGCTGTATTTATTTTATAGAAAAAGAAAAATTATGTAATGGGAATAAATTTAGATGCCTTCCCATCAATACCAAAGATAAACTAATGAATGTTCATTAACACCATTACAAATTAATATCCTGCCAGAAATGCCATCTATAGTAACAGATAAGAAAAAGAAATTTAGAAAATAAGCATATACAATGAGGAAATAAAATCATCACTTTCTGAAGATGATGCAATGATTTACTTAGAGAACCCTCAATAGTCAATTAAAAGTAATTAAAATAGTGAACAATTTCAGCAATGTTACAGGATATAAAATAAACCCATATCAACCTTTAGTATTTCTATATATTAAAAAATAAAACAAGAACAAAAAAAACCCAAAGAGAGATAGAAAAGTTCCATTTAAAATGGAACTTACAAGAATCCACTTGCCAAGATTCACAGAGGAACTATTTGAACACAATTACAATACACTCTTGACACAGAGACAGATCTAAATAACTGGAAAAAATATTATTTGCTTCTTGGTAGGCTAAGACAATATAGAAGGGGAAAAATCAACAAAGAAATTGAAAATAACATCAGAATTGTTCAGGTCACACAATTAGTCTGGTTCCCAGTCACCTTACTCCTCAACCTCACCTAAACAATTTTTTTGGCCAAGATATAATTAAAAAAAAAGATTACAGTAAGGTTACTCTTTTACAGATTCTAAGTCCTAATTTTTGTTTAAAATAATTTTACTTATTATACTGTCAGCCCAGGGGCTAACACTAGATTTTTCACAATGAGAGTAGAGATTCCTCTTTCTACATGGATGGGGAAATGAAAAGAAAATAGCAATTAAAAAAAGTCTTAAATGTTGACTATTCTTCATTGGCTGGAGAACTAAGAGACCAACCTGAAACATCATCTTATCTAACCTACCCCCAGTTGACAGATAGGAAAGCTCAGCTCCAATAAGGTAAAGTGTGAGGCAGGTACTAAGGAGCAGAGCAGAATTCAAACCCAAATTTCCTAACTCCACCTCCAGTGTGGTACCTTCAGCATAATGGTGCACACCAGCCAACCTTACTTACTGTCAGGGAAGGTGAGGATGGTACACCACTTGAGTTCTAGAACTCTGCGCTGCAGTAAGCTAATCCAGATGCCAGGCTGATACCAAGTGGGATACCAACAAGGTGAGAAGCCGAAGGTGGGGGAGATGACCAGGCTTTTCAAAGAGGGGCAAACTAGCCCAGGTTGGAAACAGAGCAAATGCCAATCAGTAATGGGATCAGTCCTTGAGTGGTCACTGTATTTTCAGTCTGGGTGAGATAGGGAGATACAATCTCTACCATCCTCCCAAAAATCAATTTTCTTTCCATTAGAATTAATAATATTAGAACTATATGTGCAAATTATTCAAGAAACTGTAATCACTAGAGGAAGATAATGGGAGAAGGAAGTAGTAAATTTTAAAAGGCACTTTTTAAAATGATTTGAAAATGGAATCATTTTCAACTGGGTAAAAGAGTTTTACAAAAGAGTAGGACAAAGTAAGAATTGTTTGACTATATAGGGATCTGTAAGTTTTTCCAACTTGATTACTGTTAAGTTCCCAATAAAAATAAAATTCCCTTTAAAAGACAAAACTTAGTATTTTGGAGGGGAAATAATCATGCTGTAAAATAAAAACTGAAAAATCTATATTTTTTCAAAGTCTTAAAAAGAATTAATAGTCCTCAACAAACTGCTCTTTACATATGCCATGATGCTGTACAATGGGGAAGAAAGGGAAGAGAGGGAAAGTGACAAAGGAAGAAAACAGACCTTTTTACCAATAATCTCTCCTCTGACCAGGGATACTCTTGAAGCCCTGCCCAAGGAGCACAGACACTCTGCATCTCAAACACTCTTTGCTTTTTGTGATAATTGTGATGCTTCTGGAATTCTATTACTGGTTCTGTCTCCATTGGTGTTTCCCCTCCAGGCCTCCGCTTCCTCCTCTGTCACATGAGGAGGTCAGACAAGACAACCTCTCCAGTCCCCTCCAGCACTTCAAAATGTTAGGGATAAAAAAATGTTAGTGATCTTAAGAACTCCAAAGCCTGCTCCTCAGAACTGGAAAGGCAGTAGGAGTCATCATGGGCTCTGACCCTCTATTTGGGATCACACCCTTTACAGTTTAGGAAGCCTGTTCCTCACAACACGTGAGGCATGGAAGAGAAAGTATAATTGACCCCAATAGAGAGATAAAGGTGAAGGGGGGAGTTGTGCTCAGACCCCAAAGCCAGTCTGCATAAGAGCAGAGTCACTGATTCCAAGATGAGTGCTCACTCTATTAAACCCTGTGGCTACAACTACTCAAAACTGCTTGAGATCATATATCCTGTTCTGAAAGATAAATTACTAGTATTTAAATGCTTTCCTAAAATTAGTAAACCATGCAATGCAGATTGTACCTGGTTTACAATTAGGCTATATATATCTACAATTAACCTTATATGGGTATATTAGATGATTTCCCCCAGTCCAGTAAATAGAATGACAGAAAGTAAAGGGCAAGAAATAGAGATAATGAGGTGCTGTATGAAATACAAAAGTTACCCCCTTTAGAAATAGAAAGAATTTCCTGGCTTGATGGACCAGGCCTGCTAGCCACTGGCCTAACAATTGGTCAGATTACTAGTGGTCTCTAAAAAGCCTGGAACATAAGACAGGAGATAGCTCTAAGGAATGTAAGCTCAGGAAATGGAAGAGACCTGGCACTATGAGGATATCATTGCTAACTTCTTGGAGCTGGGAGTAGGGAAGGTAGAGAAGGGATAGCTCCCTCTTCCCCTCTCTCCAAGGGTCATGTCAACTTGTGGTAGAGCCACTGGTCCTGATTTGAGCAGCTTTATGAGCAAAGAGAATCTGTCTATAGGCTATAAACTAAAAGAAGATAAAGACCAGCTTTCTATGAGCAGAATTAGCATCCAAGAGGAAGCCATAAGCTAGAAACAAAGAGAAGCTTTGCAGCTGACATCGAAGCTATGCCTGGCAATAACCAGCTATAACTCCAGGACAGTCAAACAACTCATAGCCACCTCTCAAAGAACAGCAGGAAGCAGACCCAAGGCAATGTCAAAAGTTATGATTTTCATATTAATTAATATATGTGTAATAAATATGAAAATAATAATCTAGTCATAGAATCTAAGAAAAGATTCTTTTCCCAGGCAGGTTCTGGGTCTGGGAAACAGTGAAAACAAAGTAATAATTTGTTTTAATCCTGCACTTGCCTGTGCTAAGGGAAGTGAATCAGTATAAACTGTACAAATAATAATGCCTGCCCAAAACTATACAAACAGCTTGTCATTCCCACGGGTCTCCTCCTTGGATGGTCACAAGTGATGTAATCATTATATTGTCCTGAATGGTGGGCTTCTCCTGGGAAGATCACTCAAGCCCCAATTCTGATTGTTCTATCTCATATATACATACATCTACATCTATATATATATATATATATATATATATATATATATATATATATATATATATTCTATACATTCTCCACTTGAACTTCAGCAAAGCGGAGTTTTCCAAGGAGTGGAGTAATCCCATGATTTGCAAAGAAAGCAATGAATAAAACTCTACCTGCTTACTAGCACTCTGTCTCTGGCCTGCTCTGTCACACCCAGGCTAGAGACTGCTATGCCTAGAAAGGCCAAGTACATTCTGCTATATGGCTTCCCTCTGGGTATATGAACTTAGTTTTTCTGGGTCTGTGAAAAGCACTGTCAAGTAATCTTTAAAATTGGGTAATTCAAAAAAAAGTTAATAATTCCACTGAGAAATGTAGGTAATATGAAGACAAAAGATATCACATTTTAATGGATAACACTAAAGATCTACACAAGCTCTTTGACCCTCCCTCAGTTTCTGACTTCACCTGTGTTATCTTTGGCAACAAGACCTTTGGAAAAGTCACCAGGATTTGGGAAGGTCCTGCTGTCCCGCTTCACAGTATCAAGACTGTTGCAATATTCCCATCTCTTCTGCTGTAATTCTTGTAGCCAATATGTCATGAGTTGATGGTTAGGAGCCTAGAAATGTAGAAAAAATAAAAAAGATAATAAATACATATTAAGAAATTCAGAATAAAATATGTAGATTTCTTCAGGCATGGACAATTCTATCTTCAAGAGACATGAAGGAGAAGAAAGAAGAGGTTGGGGGGAGAGGGCATCTAGTCAAGTCTGGGAGTTGGAGACAGCAGGATTCAGTAGAAAGAACACTGAGTTTGGATTCAGAAGACAAACAGGCAGCAATCATAAGTCAAATAATAAAGCAGTTAATTAAGATAGCACACTAAAGATGGCAGAGAACAGGTCACCATAATTCCTCCCTATATATTGCTCTCTAAAAAACTTTAAAATTACATTTCCAATCAAATTCTGGAGTAGCAGAACCAAAGAAGCACCTCAGGTAGGCTTTGGAGGTAGCTCCTAAGCAGTTAAGCAACAGACACAGGAAGGGGGGTCAGGCAACTGATAAGAAAAGGATTCCATGGGACCCACAAGATCACAGTTCCAGGTAGAGAGGATAGTTTGTGACTGGTTAACAAGGTGGCACAGCTCTGGTCCGATCCAGGGGTAGGAGCACTTAGTCCTTGTGGCTGCAGCAGAACAGGGGCCCTTCCAGGGTAAATATCAGAGCATAGACCAGGAGTGAAATGACCCTACCTCTTCCAAGATAACATTACTGTAGAAGTCCAAAAATTTGCAGATCCCCAGAACTAGCTCTGAAAACAGTAGCAAAAACAACAACAAAATGACCTAATGACCAAAAAAGGTGCAAAAATTCACTAAAGGAAAAAATTCCTTTAAAAGAAAAACAGGCCAAATAGAAAAGGAGGTACAAAAGTTCATTGAAGAAAATAATTTCTTAAAAATTAGAATTAGGCAAATGGAAGCTTGACTCCATAAGAATTCAAACAACTGATCTGGAAAATAGATCATGGAGAGATCATTTAAGATTACTGGACTATCGGAAAGCCATGATCAAAAATAGAGCCTAGATATCATATTTCAAAAAAAAAAAGACAAACTGCCCCATATCTTATATTGAGAGCAAAAAGGAAACTGAAAGAAACCTTCAATCACCTCCTAAAAAAGATCCCAAAATAAAAACTTCCAGGAATATTAGAGCCAAATTCTCAGATCAAGGAGAAAATGTTTTGCATGATTTCACATATATAAATGATATATTGTATGTCTTCTGAGTGGGAAGGGGAGAAGTGTGGTAAAAGGGAGGAAGAGAATATGAAACTCAAAAATGGAAAAAGAAAGGACCATAAAATGATTGTTTTAAAAAGACAAATAGTAATGTAAATGAGGAAAAATCAAGTCACAGAATCATTCTCAATCCTCAGACCTCATTCAAGAAGAAATGTAGGCTCCATGCTGTCAGAAGAAGAAATATCCTTAGACAACAGATGAAGACTTGTGTCATGAAAGGGACATGGTTCAATTTCTTAACAATCAGTTGGTCAATGTTCTTGTTCCTTTTAATCATCAAAGCTGACTTTCATTTCTTATAAAACATCTAGTTTAAGATAATACACTCAAAAACTTAGCCATCTCCTAGACAAGCACAAAAGCTAGTAAAAAAAATACTAACAAAAACACATCTTTTTTGCAGCATGATGCAGTGGCAAGAAGACTGGACTTGAGATCAGAAGACCACAACTAACCATAAAAATGTAACTGTAAAATTATGATGACCAGGTCTGGTCCCAGATCAGCAGTGGGAAGACACCTCTACTAGCTAATCTGCAGAAATGGGAGACCAAGAGCATGGAAGCCTATATATAATATGGGCTTTTTACACACTACCACTCTCCTAGTTCTGGCATCCTTAACAGAATGGAAACATGTTGCTTGCAAAGAAACATGGTAACCTATAAGGTACTGCAGAGAAGAAATAACTCAAGTTTTTCATCTAAGTCTTGCATATACCATCACCTTAAACTTGCATGACATTTTACATGGCCAGAATCTCATGTGATTATTCCACAACATTGTGAAGCAAGCAGGACAGAAATTGCTGTTTTACTGATGGGACCCAGAAGCTGACTGCCATGTCCAAGAAGATGCCAGTACTCAAAGACTATAGAATCTACTGTTGCTTCAGAGCATGGAGTATTTCATGACACAAAGCCAAGTACCACTGCCAGGGCAACCTTGTTAAAAAGGACAACTCGATTTCAGGAAGTCTAAAATCATTACAAGAACTCTGCAGTTTCCATAGCAATCAATCTATTCAACATCCCTGCTACTCACTTCTGAAGTAGGACAAGGGAACTTCTTTCCATTCCTTTCATGCTCTGACAATCAGTGGGTCAAGGCCCTTAGCAACAGTGGAGCAGAAAGCTAGCCAAGAAGTCCTGACCTGGATAGAGAGATCTAGAGATAGAGAGATCAAGAGATGAATAGATGTGTGTGTGTGTGTGTGTGTGTGTGTGTGTGTGTGTGTAGAGAGAGAGAGAGAAACATAGCTATAGATAATAGAGAGATAAAGGGAGAGAGAAAGATAGATAGAAAAATGGACAGAAAGATATATAGAGATGGGTGGATGGATGATGGATAGATAGATAACAAGATGGTTAGATGGATGATAGAAAAAGATAGATAAGAGATAGGTAGATAGATGATGGATGAACAGATGGCTGGATAGATGATAGACAGATATAATGATAGACAGAGATAGATAGGCAGATAGATAGAGATAGACAAACAGAGATAGATAACAGAAAGATGGATGATAGACACAGAAATAGACAGATAGATGAGATAGATGAAAAACAGATAGAGATGATATAGATAGAAAGATGGATTGATAGACAGAGATAGAGATAGACGATAGAGAAAGAAATGTAGATAGTTTAGAGATATATATAGATAAATGTATAGTTATAGATACATATATGTAGATAGCTTTAGATATTTGGATGGATGGATGAATAGGTAGATGCAGATAGTTATAGAGATACAGAGATATAGAAATATGGATATCCATCTGTGTATATTAAGATACGCAGAGAAGGGATGGCTAGGTGACACAGTGCACTGGCCCTGGAGTCACAAGTACCTGAGTTCAAATCCAGCCTCATAATAATTACCCAGCTGTGTGGCCTTGGGCAAGCCACTTAAGGCCATTGCCTTACAAAAACCTAAAAAAACAAAAAACAAAAAAAATACACAGATAATTTGTGAATTACCCTCTATGAAGGCAGAAAGCACACTAGATTAGGAGATAAAAGAATGGCATGTTGGTACTTGACCTCTTCTATGAACTGCAGGGTGCCCTTTCTTCTTCACAGATGACACTGCACTCATAACAAATCCCAAAGTACTGCAGAATCTCCTAAATGAGACCTATGATCACCAGTTGTCTCTTGTCCATCTCCAGAGAAATGTCCCATAGACATCTCAAACTTAACATGTCCAAAATAAAACTGGTAGGGCACTACCAGGTCTCAACTTCAGTGTCCTCCTCAATGCCTCACTCACTCTCACCCCTCATCTCCAACCTACCTCCACATCTCTCACAGACATTCCTTTCTCATTCAGCTATTGCAAAAGTTTGCCAGTCGGTCTTCCCACCTTAAATCTTTCCCCATTCTCTCTCAATTTTCCACTCAGCCTGTTCACTGAGTTCCAGTGGCTTCCTCCCAACTCTGGGATGGAATAGAAAATCCTCTATTTCGTTTTTAAAGTCCTTCATAACTCAGCCCCTTTCCGTCTTTCCAGGCTTCTGACCTACTCCCCAGTTTCATGTATACTGGCTCAAATTCAGTGACACTCCCAACTCCATGTCTTTTCTCTAGTTGTCATCATCCCTAGAAAGTTCTCCCTCCTCATGCCGGTTTTCCTGGCTTTCTTCATAAAGGAAAACCTGCCCAAAGCTCAAAACCCACCTCTTGTGCAAAAGATCTTTCCCAGCCTCCCTCTGCACCAGAGCCTTCCCTCTGGGAGGGCCCCTCTGGCATGTGCCCAGTTATGTGTATGTCAGCCTGTTCCCCTCCCCAATGTGAACAACACTAGGGCAGACCCCGTGTTTTTGCTTTTATATCTTTAGAGCCTGGCACATGGGAGGGTTGCTTAATAAATCCTTGATTTATGATAGTTCTGAAGAACACCACTATCTAAAACAGTCTGCTTTTATCATCTTAGAATCACAAAATGTCCATTAGAAAAGATCTTGGGCCCATCTAGTCCAATTTGTACCTGAATAAAACTCTCCTCTCCAATATCCCTACAGTAAACAAGTTGTCATCTACTTTCATAGGGAAACTTTCTCAGGACAGCATATTCTAATCAATAAGATGTTTCAGACATGATCGTGCATGTGCAATCTAGATCAGATTGCTTGCTGCCGAAGGAAGGGAGGAGGGAAGGCAGGGGAGTGGAAAAATGGAGAACTCAATAGTTCAAAAACAGAAAAGATTTATGTTGAAAACTATCTTTGAAATTGAAATGGAAAAAATAAAATAACATCAAAAAGAAGTTTTATATTATATCAAGTAAAAATTTGTTTCATGTTAAGTTGGAGGGAAATGTGATCCAGGGCATAGTCTAGTGCATGCAACTGGCAGAGGCTCATATGGGGGTATACAAGGAGAAGTATGTTGTGGTCACATTGTTGGGGATTTGAATAGGAAACAGATGCCCAAAATAAAACAAGGCCAGTACCTTTAATAAAATTGCATCTATGCAATACGGAAACTTTAGGATTTGGTCTTGGTGTCTGTATTAAATTCTGAGATCTTGATTTAAATTTTTCATTGTATTGTGATCTCCTAGGTGAAGCTTAAGTGAAACTTATTAAATAAATTTTTCTTTCAAAAAAAATCTTTTCTATCTCTAATGTTAAACCATTTAAGAATAGCAAAACAATTTTAGAGGAGTGAACAACTTTATTTATATACAACTCTGCTTGTTTATATATTATTGACATACAATTCCTTAGCTGTCCTTTCTCCAGAGTGTCTTCTAAATGGAAAGCATCTAACAAAAATGGATTGAAAGGAGGATATGCTTATGATTGACTATAACTAAAGTCAGATTATAGGGATGAGCTGTAGGGCTGTGAGCCCTTCAACTTCTCTCTTCTCCAGTTGTTCTCATGATCAGTCCACATGCTTAGGAGGCCAACAAGCCTTAGGAATGGAGTCTATCGCACCTCCCTCTGCCCACCCCAAATTACCAAATTGCTGCCAGGTGCCACAGGAGCTGTCTCTATAGGTGATGCAGCTCCTGCCCCCTCAGTAATTATAACCAGTCAAGATCCTCAAAAAATATTTTCACCAAAATCCTCACTATTCATCAAATGCTTCAATTTTAGAAAGATATGAAGTTTTAGTAAAGGTTTTCAAAATGTTTTATTATTCCCCAAACAAACGTTATAATTTCACCCCTTGTTTCTCCATGAGAAAAAAGACAGTAAAATGGACAGAGCACTGGACTTGACTGAGTGACATGAAAAAAGATGCACTGATGTCTGTCTTACTTCTGTATCTTAAAAGGACCATTAAGTCTTTGTCTGACCTGCAGCTGAAGCTTCCTCTGAGTGTTTTCTTCTCCATTAGGTATGAGCACCACACACTTGGCCTTAAGGAACACAAGTTTTGGTTCAACACAAGTCAACAGTGGAACAGTTCCTCCCAAAATTAGGTTATTATTATTCCACTGAACTCAGCCCAGATAAAAAAATAATTCCTGAGTCCTGAGTTTAGCTCTAGTACCAAAGTTTAGAAAAGATGGAGATACAGGAAAGAGTATTCAGAGGAAGGCAAGAGTCTGGAGGATCAATTGAAGAACATGGGACAGTTGGGCCTAGAGAAGAAACTGTTTAGAGAGACATGGAAATTGCCTTCAGGTATCAGGTTAGATCTTTCCTTTTAGCTTGGCCTTACTTTGTTAGGCCCTAGATGGCAACACTAGGAGCCGGGGGGAAGTGACAAGGCAGGTCCCTGACAATTAGAAACACCCCACATTGGGACAGGTGGCCTCAGAGCAGGAAGGGGTTTAGAGACCTCCAGTCCTCATTTGTGGCTAGGTCAGTGACTTGTCTAAGATCACAAAGACTATGAAGCCTCCCCAGAGTCGTCTGCACCTGGGCTTCCTAACTGGCTCTCTTTTTACTCCCTCACATTCCAAAGCCCTGGTGTGTTCCTCCTTTCTGGGTAGAGAAAAAGAACAATAGTTGACATTCAGATGGCACCCACTGCAACAAGTGCTTTACAATTATTATCTCATTTGAACTTCACACAAGCTTGGGAGATCAGTGCCATGATTATCTCTATTTGACAGATGAGGAAACTGAGGCAAGCAGAAGGTAAGTGATTTGCCCAGAGTCACATAGCTGGGTGGAGTAATGGAGGGAGAACTTGTCCTAGAGTCAGGAAGACCTGAGGTCAAATCATGCCTCTAACACTAGACATTTCCTGGCTGTATGACTTTGGACAAGCACCCCTCCCCCCATTCAAATCCAGTTCACAAGTGAATCAGGCATCGTCTCCATGCCGTGGTCTTCAAGAACAAAGGACAACATTTAGTCCACCTGCTGAAGAAATAGAAGATCCCTATTCAGGTTGGACAACATTTCAGAAAGGAGAAAATAGAGGCCCGGGAAGGGGCAGTGACTAACTCTAAGTCACAAGGAAGTAAATATCTGGACTAGACTCACATGCAGAAGTCCTAGCTCCCTCCATCCATGGATGATGGGACTTCAGGTGCATAGTCACTCAAAGTTCTAAAAAAATCTCAAAGTTGAGGTCTGGTTCATCAAGTGTTGCCCCTCACATGCATACACACATAAGCACACACACATATACGCACTCAGAGAAGTAAATACTAACACACAAGCACATGTATGCATACAATGATGATGAGGTTTACTTATTTCTCCAAGACGACCATGACATCAGGGAGGTGATACCAAGACAAGCCAGTGAATTGGATTTGGGGGGGGGGGGGGAGTGGTGAGGGGATGAGCTGTGCTAAGTCCCCAGTCTCATTTTCTCCTCTGGAGTCATCTGGGTCCAGTGGCCAGACACAGATCAGGAGACTGAAGATGGCCCAGATGGGAGGTAATCAGGGTTAAATGATTTGCTCAAAGCCATATAGCTAATAAGAACCTGAGGTCACATTTGAACTCAAGTCCTTCTGACTTGAGCATTCTATCCACTGTGCCATCTAGCTACCCATAGAGACACACAAAGACTACCCTAGGAGTTTCCTCAGGAATGGAAAGCAAGTTTGTCTTGGAATTCCATCCAAATGATTTATTCATATTCCAAATGGACTTCTTAAGTAGCTCCTCCAAAATGAACCTATAGTCCAGTCCAAAGGCAATCTCATGAATCATATTAGCCTTCTAGTACCAGGTAATACAGGTACCACAGAAAAATAGGAAAATTTTCTGTTTTGAGGTATTTATTTATTGAAAACAGACAGGACAACTATTAATTCTATTTTCTAATCCTGAAGGGAGTTTGTTCATTTTCAACACTCTCCCCCTATTTTTTAAAGAAAACTATGTAAACCATTTGGAATAACCAAGAGAAAAAAGCAACCATGAGAAATAAAACGAATCAGGCCAAAGATAGCAAGATGATCCATCTCTGCAGGCCTCCTTGGACATCTGGGTTAACCATACACAGTAATATTTCCTCTCCAGTACACATTTTCTGGGCCTTAGTAGAGTGAAACTAAGGACCATTTCAGTTACCTGTTGTTGTAAAAAAATAAATCAGAAGCACAACAATTTGGGGGCAGCTAGGTGGCACAGTGGATAGAGCACCGGCCCTGGAGTCAGGAGGACCTGAGTTCAAATCCAGCTTCAGACACTTAATAATTACCTAGCTGTGTGACTTTGGGCAAGTCACTTAACCCCAATGTCTTGCAAAATCCTTACCAAAAAAGTACAATAATTTTAAGAGATCTTAGTGAAGCAGCTGAGGTAAAGTGGGATGAACCATCTTTCATATCACAAATTTTCAGTGAGGGGTGTACTATGTTATTTAAGGACAGGAAAGTCTAGAGAGATTCTGCATGACCTGTAGATGTGGGGGAGAGGATGGATACCTTGGTTGTTACCCAAACAAAAACTTCCATCCCATGCATCCCTCTTATAGGGCCTATTTGATCACTTCAGTAGTTGGGGCAAGACCCCCTCAGGACTCCAAGAAGAGCCCAATCACATTCTTTTCATCCTCTGTAGGACAGAGTGGCACTGCATGACTAGTATGGAAAGGCTTAATGTCATTTTTATCACAGATCTTATTATATTCTTCACCTCAAAGACTGCCCCACTTCAGAACTCCCCTGACAAAGGTACACCAGCCCTTTTGGTCACAGAGTTGCACACTCCAGAATCATCCTCAATTCCTCAGACCAGGCTGCTGAGCCAAATGCTTGGCAAAAATGGACATTTCTACATCTTCATCTGTCTTCTTCCCTCAACCCAAAAAGCCATCACCTCCATCTGCCAACAGCCTTCTAATTGTCTTTGCCTCGTCTCTCTCCTACCTACACTCATGCTCCATATAGTGACCAAAGTAACTTTCCCAAACCAAAGATAAAATATCACTCCTTTAATGAAACTAGGTGGTTTCCTAGTGATTTGGGAGTTAAATATTTCATCTTTATCTCATCCTTTAACATTTGTTTTGTGCAAATTTTATAATATACAACACTGCTAAAGTAATAATAACACACTATAAGGGTAGAACTCAATGGATTATTTACCCCATTTTATTATTTTTAATTATTTTAGTTAGGAATATTTCTTGATTGTGAGTCAGATCTATATAGTTCCTAAGATCAATCAAAACCACTGAGTAAGAGACTTGGTTATGGCCTAAGGAATCATACAAGAACTGAGCTATCTCTGGACCAGACAGATTTCAAGGGTCTGGAAGCTGAGAAGGAATGGGGTGGGGGGGGTAATATGGACTGAGTCATGCACTGGCAGCTCTAGGGTAACCAGTGAAAAATGAAAGAAAAAGTAGGACTGAATTGTAGCAGAGAAAGGAGATCTATCTGGAGGAGAGTCATTAGCCAGACAAGCATTCCAGAGCAGAAGTCCCAATGCTACGCTAATGTCACCTGTAGATCCACCCACTTAAGGACTGTGGGAAGTCCTCAGAAAAGGGATGCTTTTCCCCAACTCCATAGGTACTATAAAAGAATTTGCTATTTCATTACCCAAACTTTCTAGTAACATAAATTTTGCCTCAACTACAAAGAAGTCAGAGTTTAAGTAGAGATAGGAGAATCCTTAACATTTAGAGACTGTATATACTCTACCAAATTTCATCTCTCTCTCTCTCCATATATATATATAGATATAGATATATAGATATAGATAGCTATAGATAGATATAGATATGTGTGCCCAGATAGATTTTATTTAGAGGTCTAAAATGATTATGATCTAACTTTTCATTTTAAAATAAACTATATAAAAAGCAGCTCTAGGCTTAAAATGAGCAACAGGGAGTTAGATATCTAAAAACTTCTAAATAAGGAAACAGTCTTATTTGGGGGATGGCCTATAAGCTAAAACATAAAATTCCTCAGATTGACATAAAAGGCCTTCCAATAACCTAGACTCTTAATGAATGTTTATCTGAACTAAAACCTACCTTTCCATACTCTTAATCTTCAGGCATATCCCAGCCACTCTGCAAGACTTCCTTTTCTGGGAAGTTTCTCTAACCCCAGAAACTTGAAAGAATTCTCTCCTCACTTCAACTGTCCTTGAACATTTGGGTATTGCTTTTGTCCATACTAGACCCTAATTCCTATTATACTTAGCTGTGTCTTTGTCATAACCATCACACAGATGACAGACACAAGACACACACACACACACACACACACACACACACACACACACACACGATGTAAATTCCTTGAAGTCATCACTTATCTTTAGATTTCTAGTATAAGGCCTGCAACTTTATTAGGCAATTAATAAATATTTAAGTGAACCAAACTAAGATAAAGAAGATCAATGCCATTTTCTGTTTCTGTTCTTACTTCTTAGAGTAGGAAATGTGGAAAACTGCTGAAGTTACTTTCTGTTTCAAAAGTGCATGAAAGTATGAGCTCTAAACTAAAATGTGGCCTCTAAGAGACCACGTCTACATTCCAATGACTTAGTTAGGAGAACAGCTGGGTCATTTGGGTGAATCTGAGCTGACTCTGTAGCTAAACACTCTCCAATCTAGGCCAGTCAAAATGTATGAGCTCCACTTCTGTTTGTCCAGGGTAAATAAAAACTCATATGGCCACACCCAATGTCCTACTGGAAGCTCAGCTCTTGGCTCTGTTGCTAATGGCTTCAACGTGCCACTGCAGATTGCATTACATGATCTTGGCTCTTCTACACCATCGTATTTTTGCAAATGCTTGGAAACTTTATAAAAAGTAGAAGAGAAAGATGATAAGGTTATACATTTTAAGTGAAATTATGTCTGCTTCTAAAGGAAAACATTTCAATAGTCTGATCCCAACCTAAAAACTTATATTCATCTCATCACTATAGATTCAAAATCTATGTTGCCATGCAAGACAGATTCAAAATAGTGTCTGATAAAGCTATCTGTTATCTGACAGAGAGGTACAAGTCATTGGAACCTCTTCCTAGCTATCTGGTAGGAGCAATGGAAAACCCACACTGGTTGTATGATGTGCTTAACCAAAGGCACTCTTTCAAACATTGCTCTTTACTCTGACAATCTTTATATACATTGCTGTATATTGGGAAAAAAACCAAAACATTATAATGACAGAGTAGAAATCAGCCTAGAATTGAAGCTAGAATGCCTGGGCTCCAACCTTTTATTAGCTGTGTAACCTTAGGCAAGTTGCCTTCTCTCTGGGTTTCCTTTCTTCAACTGTTAAGTGAAGTAACTGCCTCAGAAGATCAGGAAGAACCCTTCTAGTTTAAAATTCTACACTCCTGGGAGTTCCAATAGCTTTTTTTTAATTTTTGTGACATCAATACCTACAAACTAAACCATGAACCTTTTTGGGGAAGTGTTGACATAAGAGTGCAGAGATAAACCTGAAAACCACTGCTCTAGAAAACCACTGCTCATTGGGATAAAATATTTAAATACTAACCACAAAGTGTTCGTTCAACAAGAAACATGTTTATGCTTCATTAAAGAAGACACTTTACTTTCTAGTTTACCACTGTCTCTTAAGAACCACAGGCCTGTTCTATGGCTGAACCTTCCTATATGGGTTGTCCCCCCACCTCCATTAAAATTGAGTTCCTTGAAAGCAAGAATGATCTTGTTTTTTTTTTCATTTGTACTTCCAGTGCTTAGCACAGTGCTTGTCACACAGTAGGCATTTAATAGATGCTTTCCAATTTCTTCATTTCTAACATGGGAGTAGCTATTGAACATATCCATTTTTCATGGAATGGTTCACTTAACCCCAATCTACACTGGGTGTGGCAACCATGGGCAGCCATGCTGCTTGCTCACTCTCAGGGTCTGATTTGGGGGGAGGAAGGGAGAAGGCAGAGAAGGACACAATAGTTCTACTGATCACCACTATAGCTGGGTCCCAACTGGTATGCTTTCTATTTATACAAATCAGTCCCAGTGACACTATTAATAACAAAGCATGAAACAGATCCTAATAGAGGAGAAAGAATCAAAAATTTTATTTAATGAAAGGCAAAAGCAGAATTATTAAAACATAACAGTCCACTCATTAACCTGGGTTACACTCTCCCACCAATACACACAATGTCCATGTTGAGGAAAGTGAGTACACATCTACAGAAACCTAGAAGTGAGGCATGAGGAAGGTCACCCTCCTCAGGTCTATCCCTGGATATCTAAGAATGGGAGACTGGCCTCTCCACTGTCCTGGTGGGCTCTGGGTCATAAAAGCAGTGCCAAGCTCATTTACTAATCAGCTAATATTTATTAATGCTGGGGGAAGCTAGGTAGCACAGTGGATAGAGCACTTAATAATTACCTAGCTGTATGACCTTGGGCAAGTTACTTAACCCCAATGCCTTACAAAAAAAAAAACAAATTAAAAAATGTATTAATGTTTCTTGTATACAATGTGAAGCATTAGTAACACAAAGAAAGACAAAAGACAGATGCTGTGCTCAAAGAGTTTGTAGTCTAATGAGGAAGATAGGAACAACTAAGTACAAACAAGTTGAATTACCAGAGAGTTGGGGCCATCTCTCACACAAAAACATGAGAAAGCAGCATGAGAAGGGAGGAGGGGGGTAAGGGAATTCAGCTAGGTTTGAACCAGGCTTTGAAGAGCCTTGAATGTCAGGATCAAGAATTTATACTTTAATCAAGAGGCAATGGAGGTTTTTAAAGTGGTCCCTTAATATCATTAAAATAAAGCACTGCTTCATTTCCATTTTATACAAAATACATGCACTATTAAGCAGTAAGTAGCATGGTTCAACGAGAGTCAAGAAAACCCAGGCTCAGTTATGAACTTCTATTCTGATCAGTACTTGAAGTATTCCCTTTGTAATTATTTTCAGGGGGGGAGGGAAGATTCCATCTGACTTGTCATAGTTCCATTAAATTGCAATTCTTTTCTTGTAGAAAACTTGGGATTTGTCTTTAGCTAATCTCTTACCTTGAGGATTTGACCTTCTATCACACCAATTTTTCTCTGTTCTCAATCCTGCTTTGAATTAGAGCCTCCCAGGATCTTGCAACTAGAAAGATCTCAAAGCACATCCCTCCCTGGACAAGCTCTGCCTCATGTTTCAGCTTTATATCTGTTCTACCCATGTAGCCATACCGCTGTCGGACACATGTCACTCACAAACCCTCCACCCTTCCTTCCCAATGCTCCAGTTTTCTACTTGCCTAGAGGTAGAAAACACCCCCCCCCATGTCTTGCTTTTCTTATTCTTCAGATAAATTTTCATCATTCTCTAAATCTTTTGCATATGTCTTATCTTTTCAACCAGATTCTAAGCTCCCTGAAGACAAGAGAAGATTCTTAATTTCTGATGTATACAGCATTACTACATTATTAGCAGCTTTACCTTAGTCAGCAAAATTCATTGGGATAGACATACTGAAAAGTTTTTAAATTAAAAAAAAATAATTTTCTGGTTCTACATGGCCATCTTTTAAAACTTTTCTTTAAAAAAAGAAAAAAGCAAAGAAACACCCATCAAAACCATTCTGATAGCTGATTACAGTCTAATAGAGTTTAAATGTATATTCAATGTACAGTAAGAGCCATTAGGGAGAGCTCAGCTCAGTACCTCTGCCCTATATTCATTTCACGCCTCCTGCAGCTTCATAAATTGTGGTTACTCTTAAAAAGGAAGGAAATTGGGAAAGTATGTGATCTTGCAGAGTTTACTGCAAGGAGCAAGAAGAGTCATTAAAGGTTAACATTAGAAAAGCTTTATCTAAGCAAAGCTTAATAGAAGCAAACCACCTAGAGTCAAGCAGGGAAAAGGCCACAGCAGAAACCTCGGATTCTCACAACAATCCTATATTTAACCCATTATTCCTGAAGCTACTATTTTCCCGTCACTTTTTAAGCAATATTAGAAAGAAGCACTACTTAGGAGTTAATTTGGGGCCTATTTTTAAACTATATGCATATGGATAACAGAGCATGAAGCAGAGCAGCTGATTCTACTAAATAAAACACTTCAATAGGTATTAATTAAACACCAACTATGAGGCAGGGGCTGTGCTAGACCCCGGGAATAAAAGGAGATAGTACCAGCCCACCACGCAGATGAGTAGGAAATCCACAAAGCAAATACAAAATCAGTTTGGTGGCCAGCCACTAACACCTGGGGAATCAAGAAAGATCTCTGGAAGCTGAGCCTTCAAGGGTGAGAGCAGAAGTGAGGAGGATGAGGGACCAAGTTCAGAGGCAGGGAAAGGTAAACAGACCCATGAGACTGAGGGGCAGAACCTGTGGAAGAGAGCAATGGGGATCAGCCTAGGAAAAAAAGACCAGAGACCAACAGGAAAGGGCTTTCAATGACACCAAGAGAAGTTTGCTTTTGATTCTAGAGGCAAGAAGGAGGGACATTTCATATTAAATGTCAGCCAGACCTGATTGTTTCTGTAATATCCCTTTGGTAGCTTGTGGAGGACAGATACAGAAAGATCATGTAGCAGACTTTTGTAATGGTGACAGGGGTCTGGAACCCAGTGGTTGTGGAATGAGTGAGAAGTGAGTGGCAGACAAAGGTATTGCAAAAAAATGTTTCATAAGGAAGTTGGTGACAGACACATTGACACTACTGGTGGAAGTGTGAACTGATCTAGCCCTTCTGGAAAGCAATTTGAAACTATGTCCAAAAAGAGACTATATTGTGCATACTTTGAACCAGCACCAATACTACAAAGTCTATACCCCAAAGAGATCAAAGGAAAAGGGTTCATATACAAAAAAATGAATACAAGAACTAGAAACTGATGGGGTGTCCATCAAATAGGGAATGGCTCAAAATGAATGGAATAGAATACTACTGTACTAAAAGAAGTTAAGAAAGGTTTTTTTCACAGAAAACCGAGAAGACATGTCCAAACTGTTGCAGAGTGAAATAAGTAGAATCAGGAGGAACAATTTATATTAGAATATCAACATTTAAAAAAAACAAGACTTAACTCTCATTAACTCAATGATCAAGTCATAATTCCAAAGTGCCAATGATGAAGAATGCTTCCCAACTTCTGACAGTTTAATGTACAGAATGATGCATAGTCAAAGTGGGAATTTGTTTTGCTTAACTAAACTTATGTTACAAGGGTTTTGTTTTTCTTATTAGAGGGAGGGGTGGGGCAAATGTTTGATAATTAATAAGTCAAATTTATTTTAAAATAAAGATGCTATTCTAGTGACCTTAAGTAGGCGGTCACTCTGGCCTCAAGTTCACCAATAGTGAATTGGGATGGAGAGAGATTGGGCTAGATCATCCCTAATATAAATAAACACACCTAATTCCAGATTATAATCCTACCAGCATCTTTGCATAGCCTCTGCTCCAGTCAAACCAGAATAAGAGGTATTCTTCACCCCTCCCCTCCTCAGTGTCTTTCTTCATGATTCCCCCTAAGCTTAGAAAGGTATTTATCCTCCTTCATGACCAATCCAACACTATCTCCTCTCTGAAGTCTTTCATGATGAGTCCCTCATTCCATATAATGATCTTTCTTTTTTTTTTTTTTGGATCTCACAAAGCATTCTTGTATGCACATATCACAAAGTCATTTGTATTAAAATTATTCAGGTATAGGTCATTGTCCTCAAAGACAGAGACTGTTTTAAATGAACTCTGCTCCCACAGGAATTATGCAGGGTGTCCCACTGGTCTCAGAACTTAAACACTACACTAAGATTTTTGTGTCAGCCGGAATATACTTTGAATTAGGATTGGCATTGTACTGTAAGGCCCAGAACAAAAAAAAAAAATAGCAGGAAAGCAGGATTTTTAATTCTAACGATTAAAGTTTCAAGGGCCCTTAGTGATCATTTAGGTCAACCCCTCCACTTAAAAGAAGAATGACATGAGATCCAGAGAAGTTCAAAGATTTGTCTATGGTCCCATTGGGGTAAGGAACTGTGCTGAGATTTGTGCTCAGGTACTCTGACTCCAATTTCAGAGGGCCTCAGCCTGGCATAAGGAATAATTTTCTGGGAGTTAGAATTGTCCAAAATGAAATGCATTGCCTCCAAAAGAATGAGAGAGAAAAAGGTTGGATTAAGAGGTCTCTGAGATTCTAGGATGCTATGAAATGAATCTGATGAAATCAATTAATAGAATTATCCACTTTAATATTCAATTATTTTTGTTGGAGTAACAATATCAAGCAAATATCAAGCAAACTTCAAATCAAATATTAAATGACCACATCCTGTGTTCAAGCAGCAGGACTATGTATGAGTCTGTTGGAGCAAGCAAAGAAATTTAGGTGGTATCAGCTTAAGGAACCTAAATCTTTTGGGGAAGACAGATGAGATGGCAAAAGACTTAAGAAGAAGTTTAAGACAGCTAAAAAGCTAAAAAAGATTTTTCACAAGGAAACCTATGACGATTTAAGAAATTAAAAGTCAAACTACTGAGTTCTTTTGCATTAAATATACTCTATGATTACAAAAGCAACAAATAACAAAAGATGTTTCATAGAAAAGTTGTATCTCACACAAACATGACATGTGACTGACGACTTAGTTGTCTTAACCTCTCCCAGCAAGACAAAGGCGAAGGAAACACTAACACTTTAACAAAATAAAATCACACTAAGGCTGAGGCACTGGATCATGGAAACTGAATGGAACTGAACCAAAAGGCCTGCCAATCAAGATGGGGGGAAATGAGGGTACAGATATTCAATAAGCCCTGACCGGGCTCCATCAGTGTAGGGGGAAAGACCCCCAGGCCAGGCTTCCCTCCAACCCAGCTTTCGGTTGAATCACATGTCCTCATTCCCCTTCTTCTGCTGTCCATGTTCATTTGTCTCCAGTCTTATGACTTTATTAAAGTCACAGAAACAAGAGAACATTTTGAAAGCAGCCCAATACGAAAGTCTGTCAATGAACAGGCATGCTGCAACCACTCCCCTGTGCCAAGTTCAGCTGGGTCCTCCAAGAGTCAGCCTTGATTGAAGAAGGATCTTTTTCCTTTCCACTTGCAGTTGGAAAGGGTCCTCAGAGCTTATCTAACCTAACCCCTTCACAGATATGGAAACTGAGACCCTGAGACCTGAACTGTCTTGCCCAAGATCAGGGAGCCAGTAATTGGCAGAGCTAAGGTTCAGACTCAGGTGGTCTCACTCCAAGTCCAGGGATCTTTCAGTATACCTGACTAATAGAGAAATCTTAGTGGAAAATAATTCACTTAAAAAAAATTTAGGGGGCAGCTAGGTGGCACAATGGATAGAACACCAGCCCTGGAGTCAGGAGTACCTGGGTTCAAATCCGACCTCAGACACTTAATAATTACCTAGCCATGTGGCCTTGGGCAAGCCACTTAACCCCACTGCCTTGCAAAAAATAAAAAAAAAAATTTAAAGAAAATGCCTGAATGAAACAGAGCTAAAGGTTACCCACACTAGTATATCTCAAGATCCTTTTGCAGTACAAGAATGATTGATGCCTTGGAAGCTAGTTTCTGGCAAAAGGGGTGACAAGGGGGCTTTCCCCCAATCCGCCATCAGCACAGTTTATCTCTCAGACAGGATGTTTACTAGAAATACATGCTCAGCTCCTCTGTGAGACTTCTCAAGATGTAGAGAAGCTCAGAGAAAGCCCCATAACCCCCAACCACAGGCAATTTTTCTAAAAACCACCTCAGGAGAACAAAATTCTCATGGCTAGATGAGTCATTAGAGCATCTGAACTGAAACTTCCACCTGTACTTTCTGCTGCTACAGCTATGGGCAAGTTGCTCAACTAACAACTCTGAACACTTTTCTCATTTGTAAAATTATAAGACAGGACTAAATAATCTCTCAAGTGTCCACTGACTCAATGATCATATGGATCCTCTTATGGGATGAGACAGGACAGAGAGGTGGCTCAGTGGATAGAGCACTGGGTCTAAAGTCAGGAAGACTCATATGTCAGAGTTCAAATCCATCTGAGACACTAACTAGCTGTGTGATACTGAGCAAATCCCTTAACCCTGCTTGTCTTAGTTCCTCATCTGTAAAAATGAGCTGGGCGAGGGAAGGACAAACCATTCCAATATCTCTGCCAAGAAAACCTCAAATGGGGTCACAGAACATTGGACAAGACCGAGACTACTTAACAACAAATGGGGTATAAATGGATTTATAAAAGAAAGCTATTTTACAGCAAATATTTGAGATATATACACATATACATATGAAACTTAAATATAAGCAAGGCAATCCGCAATTACAAAAATCCATTTAGAAATTTAGTCCACCTTGTGACCAGCTGGGCAATAGCAAATCAGACTGAATTAACTATGAATCCCAACTTTGATCCAAAAATTAGTAAGAATAAATACTAATTTTCACTTAAAATTTTCACAAAAGTCTCACTAACAAAGCAAATTTAAAAGATTATGATTCAATTTCTTAAAGTATATTCCCATCTCAAATCTAATATTGTTTTCAATTTTCATATTGCTTCTTATAGGACTTTCACCTGTGTCTTTATAATAACATTTTAACAATTAAATAACTGTTTTATTCAGATATGGTCTTACTCTGTGATTAGTTTAATTTCTTATGCAAATTATATATATTATATATATAATATATATATATTTGGAAGGAGATAAAAACTGATGAATTGGAAGTTCCCTTGCCTTCCAACCCCCAAAGTCATTTTCCTCAAATCTTGAAAGAACATTTCTAGAAGCACATGAGCCACATATACAAATCTGAATCATAGAACTTCAGAGCTGGAAGAGGTCTTAGAAACTAGCTCAATTCTTTGTTTTGCAGATAAGGAAGCATATCTAGAGCCAAATTTATTGTCACTAACCGTACTGTCCCATCAGAAAAAATAAGGGAGAAAAAGTTTCTTCTCCCAGATAGTACAACTTAGGGCTGGTCCTTAATTTAAATAAATAATTCTATGATAGACACAGACTTGGGGTTGGGCGGGGGGAGGAAGCGATAAAACATGTCCAAGAGCAATCAAAGAAATTTGGAAACAGGATACTAAGACCTAAAACTATGTAATGTGACGTTTGTATTTTCATTTTTAACAATAGACAGTTCCTCAGGAAATTAAATTACCTTAGGTGATAAATTTGTTAGCTACTGGCAAGTTACTGTTTTGGGCAAACTCCTTCTACACTTGAGGAATTATTCCTAAATTTACATGAAGTGTGGTAAACACAACACAAACCTTGATTCTCTTCTACTTCATTGGAGAAAGTGCCCAAAGGTTCTACTTAGGCAGCAGAGAGAGTTAGCTATAATCAAAATCAGAACAAAATGGCAATGGAAGAACAGAAAGTAAACACCTCCATAATAACCTCAACTGTGGGTAAACAGAGCTGCTGAGTCTGAGCAGGATCGCGAAACCCCCTAGTTCCTAACTGTCGCCCCCAGTAGTCATACCTGGATGAGCTGATTTTACTGTCACTCTGTTATTTTTTAAAAACATACCATCTGGAAAGTAAACTGCCTTGAATAAGGAGCAGATTAAGCTAAAGAATAGAAAGAAATGGATAATACAAGTGAGGATGGGAAGAAGCCACGAAAAGACAAGAATGGGAAAAGGGAATCATGGGTTGCAGCAAACAGGACAAGTCTAGGAGAATCAAAAAACAGGGAAGGGGGGTAAGGAGAAGACAGTTGAGCAAGCAACAGTTGGAAGGGATAATAAGGGGGAACTAAAGAGAGGGAAGAACAGGATAAAGTATGGAGAGAGGCCACAGAGACCTTAGAGGTCATCTGCCCAGGTTCCTCATTTTACCAGAAGGGAAAATGAGGCAGAGAGGTTCCAATGCGGCCCAGAATCTGCAAGTTCAGTATTCTGTGCACCTGTGGCTTGTTGGCCTCAGGTGACTTAAAGAGGCTCAGGGCAACCAGGTCTGGCATCCAAAAGAAAGGTGAGGGGGCTCCAGGCAAGCTTTCCAAATCAGAAGGATGCAGGGCACACGAAGCAGGGCAAGAAGTCACCCACAGTTTTCAGTGAAGCTGGGACTTACTGGGCAGGACCGTCCGGGCCCAATGCTCTCCAGAGCCGGGCAACTGGGGAGCTTTGTGGGGAAATGACTGGCACAGCCCCCCGGGCACTGTGTGCCAGCTGGGGGGAAATGACTGGCACAAAGTCTCCCGGGCACTGTGTGCCAGCTGGGGGGAAATGACTGGCACAGCCCCCCGGGCACTGTGTGCCAGCTGGGGGGAAATGACTAGCACAGCCCCCGGGCAGTGCGGGCCAGCTGGGGGGAAATGACTGGCACAGCCCCCGGGCACTGTGTGCCAGCTGGGGGGAATGACTGGCACAGCCCCCGGGCAGTGCGTGCCAGCTGGGGGCCGCTCTCGGGGGAGGGGAGGGGAGGGGGCAGCGCGGGCGCCCACCTTGAGCACCGTGACGCCTCCCGCGCAGTGCACCTGGAAGAGCGCGGCGGCCGGCTCGTGGGGGGCGGCGGCGGCGGCGGCGGGCGGCGGCTCGGGGCCCTGGTAGCTGAAGCAGGCGTCGGCGATGTCCAGGTGGCCGAGGGGCAGCGCGTCCTGCGGGCTCTTGAAGTAGTAGAGGTAGCAGCGGCGCGGGTCGAACACGAACCAGCGGCTGCGGTAGCCGCGCAGCGGGCCCTTGCCCGACAGCTTCTGCAGGTAGCCGCACAGCCGCGCCGGCCCCCGCGCCGCCTCCGGGCCCCCGGCCTCCTCCGCCGCCCCGGCCCCGGGCATCCCGGCCGCCCGCCGCGGCCGCTCCCGGAGCCCGGCCGCCCCGCCCCCGCCCCGCCCCGGCCCGGCCCGCCCGCGGGCGAGGCCTCCTGGGACATGTAGTCCAGTGCCGGGGCGGCTGGGAGGCGCCGCGGCCGCTTCCCGCGGATGCCCGGATGCCCCGCGCGGCGGCCTCTCCGGCCCGGGCCGCGCCGCCGGCGGCGCGCGGCCTCCTGGGATATGTAGTCCCGCCCTCGCACCTGACCCTCCGCCAGCTCCCGCGGCCGCCGAGGAAGCGCGGCCGGTGGTTAGAGCGCTGGGCGCAGGCGCCAAAGGCAGGGGCCCCGGGTTCGAGGCCCGCCTCGGGCACGGCAGAGGCGGCTGCCAGCTCTAGAGGGAGGCGGGACAGGCAGGCTCCGGGAGAGCAGGCACGGCTGTTTGTACCCGGCACACAGTAGGCGCTTCATGCACGCTTGTTTCCCTTCTGAGGTTCCTTCCTACTGCAACAGACAGAGGCTGCTCAAAGGAGGGAATTAATAGTCATTTGTTGACTGAATGACTGGACCGCGTCATTCCTCCTGAAATGGAGGTTGGCACACAGGCGGTGCCTAATAGATGCTTGCTGACTGGCTGTCTGGACTAGATCATCCTCCTGAAATGGAGGTTGGCACACAGGAGGTGCCTAATAGATGTTTGCTGACTGGCTGTCTGGACTAGATCATCCTCCTGAAATGGAGGTTGGCGCACAGGAGGTGCCTAATAGATGCTTGCTGACTGGCTGTCTGGACTAGATCATCCTCCTGAAATGGAGGTTGGCGCACAGGCGGTGCCTAATAGATGTTTGCTGACTGGCAGATGGGCTACATCATCCTAAGATTCCTTCCCACTGAAACAGGCCGAGGCTGGCACTCATGAGGTACTTAATAAATGTTGAATGATTGATTGATTATTGTGTTTCTTCAGACTTAGGATGGACCTCAATCGCTGGTAGATTCCAGACTTCTGAAGGCTAGAAAAGTCCCATGTTAGAGTTAGAAGGCACCAGGGAGGTGGACCGAGCCCAACCGCTTCATTTCACACCTGGCCTGGGTGATCCCTAGAAAGGGGAAGTGGTCAGCCCAAGACCATGGCGCGCTTCTTTGGCAGGACCCTAGATCTTCTGAATTCCTGGGTGGAGGGTGGAGAGACTCTTTCCAAGATTCTGTTTTACCTCTCTTTTTGACATGAATGTGCTTATCCGATCCTTTTTTTTTAATGACAACATGGCCCAGGAGGGTTGCAGGCATAGGACAGGAAGTGGAAAGGCCACAGAATTGAGCATTAGGGGCTGTTGGGTCAGCCAATGGCCAGGAATTAACCTTTCAGCCGGTGTAACCAGGTAGAGATGACTTATTTCAATCTTTGACCTCTATTCTCCATTTCTTTGACCGCTCCTGGGAGTTTGAAACCCAACAAGATTTCCCTCCAGTTCCTGACTTTGAATTAGGATCATCTTAACCTCAGCCCCTACTTGCTGTGTCTGCTCCCCCACAGGTCCAGACCTCCCTGTTTCTAATCCTACACTGACATCCCTAGTCCTCACCGGACATCCATTTAACAGTTTGGTGCTGTTGTTCTTGTCCCTAGGCTGCTCTCTAGTACTCAGTCTGCAACAGAAATTTAATAACCATAGCAATTAGAAAAGAAAAGGGAAAAAAAGGAGATGAAGAATGTCTATTGCTTGGATTGTAACACGAAATTGGAACGTGTACATCTGCTATCTGGTACAGACCATACAAAGAGGCGACGGGGCGGCTGCAGGACTGGACAGGACAAAAGTCTGAATGGCCTTCAGAAAATGGCAGGACTCGCTGTTGATCATCCTCTTCTCCCTAGCATTTTCTTTTCCTCTAAGTTTTTGGGGTATCCCTCTTTCCTGGTTCTCTTTCCACCTATTTGGCCACTTCTCAGTGGTCCTCTTCTTCCTCACTAACCACAGAGATCTATCCTAGGCCCTCCTTTTCTCCTTCAGTACCACTTCATTTAGTGATCTCATCTGCTTCTGTGGATTTAATGACTGTCTCTATGTTGATGATTCTCAAATCTACCTTTTCTGCCTCAATCTCTGCCTACCAGTGATCTCAGATCTCCAACTACCTTTCAGACAGCTCCACTGGATAGCTTCAGACAGTCCAATAGACTTCTCTTTTTATGTCCAATAGACTTTTGGGGGGCAAGGCAATGAGGTAAATGAGGCAAGTCATTACTTGCCCAAGGTCCACAGCCAAGTAAATATTAAGCATCTGAAGTCACATTTGAACTCAGGTCCTCCTTACTCCAGGGTCCACACTCTATCAACCTAACTGCCCCCAATCCAATAGATTCCTTTTTTTTTAGGTTATTTTGCAAGGCAAATGGGGTTAAGTGGCTTGCCCAAGGCCACACAGCTAGGCAATTATTGTGTCTGAGGCCAGATTTGAACCCAGGTACTCCTGACTCCAAGGCCAGTGCTTTAACCACTACACCACCTAGCCACCCCCCAATCCAATAGATTTCTTAAACTCAACTCAATATATCCAATGCTGAACTCATATCCCCCCCCCCCAAAAAAAACACTTCTTCCTTTTCAAATTTCCCTATTATTGTTGAGGACACCACCATCTTCCCCAGGTTCCCTCTGCCTTGGAATCTAGGAGATATTCCTGATTTCCCCCTATCTCTCCCCTTATCACAACTAATCTAAAACCTGCCAATTACCTTTGCAGCATCTCTTGAAGTTGTCCCCTTTTCTGACACTTTCATACTTCTGGGGAAGACCTTTACCACCCCACACCTGGATTATTGAAACAGCCTGATTTTTTTGGGGGGGGGTCAACCTGTTTCAAGTTTCTCCT
Organism: Macrotis lagotis; assembly: GCF_037893015.1. NCBI lineage: Eukaryota > Metazoa > Chordata > Mammalia > Peramelemorphia > Peramelidae > Macrotis > Macrotis lagotis. Next base: position 35,546,672 of record NC_133661.1, on the reverse strand, counting down.
CATTCTAATCCATCCTCTCTATTCAGCTATTAGAGTTATTTTCCTAAAGCTAATCCATACTTCATTCAGCCACTAAAGTAGTTTTCCTAAAGCTAATCCAACTTCCATTCAGCCACTAAAGTAGTTTTTCTAAAGCTAATCCATTCTCCATTCAGCCACTAAAGCAATTTTCCTAAAGCAATTGATGTGTCACTCCCCTGCTCAATAAACTCCAGTGGTTTCTTACCTTTCCCAGAATTAAATACAAAATCTTGTGTTTGGCTTTCAAAGTCCTTCAGTACCTAGCCCTGTTTCCTTTCCAGTTTTCTTACATCTTAATCCTCACTCTACACTCTGTTCTGTCTTCCTGACTGATCCATGAACAAGACCCTCCAAAACTTGGCTTTGAACTTTCTCTCTGACTGTCTTCCCTGCCTCTCCCTCCTCCTCTCTTCCTCCTGGCTTCCTTCAAGTCCCAGCTAAAATCCTGCTCTCTACAGGAAGCTTTACCTGATCCCTCTTCAGTCTATTGCCTTCTGGTGACTATTTCCTATTTACCCTACACCTAGCTTATTTGTTCATTGTCTGCCCCATTAGATTGTAAGCTTCTCAAGGGCAAGGTCTTTCTTCTGCCTCTTTTTTATATTTATCACAGTGACTAACCCACATCAAGGACTCAATAAATGTTTATTGACTACCCACCTCTTTTAATGACCCCAAACTTCCTCCAGAAACAAAGCCCCATCTGTTAAGATTCTACCAATATTCTCTCAGGGCTGTTGTATAGCTGTAGAACATTCTCCAAAAAGGTTAAAATGAGTTTCATCTAAAAAGCATTGGAGACGCTGGTAGCGGGTGGAAGTGACTGCAAGAGGTGACAAATAAGGCCCCTTTGAAGAACTATACCAACAAATGTCATCAGAAAAATGAGTAATTAAAAGTGAAGATGGAGGCTCACATATCTTCCAACAAGATACTTCCATGTCACATGGGGATTTCATGAGAACTTCCCTCAGTCCCTGGGTCTCCTCATCCTAGAATAACCAACATCTCCTCTAACCCTCTCACTCTGGACTATGTCTCCTCCATGCTGCCCCACCCCTTCTTCCAGGGTGTTCCTCCTGGGATCTCTATTTGGTAGAATCAGCCTTCATTCCCCTAAGTGATTCTGTTCCTGGATTTCCAAGTTTTAAAGCCAGAACTATGTGCAGGCATCATCACTGGCCCAATTTATGAGCTCCCTTTTCTAGGTTGCCTTCCCCTAATAAAGTATAAGATTTCTTGTGGGCAGGGACTGTCTTTTTTTATTTCCCAGTTCTTAGATCAGTATCTGACAATTAGAGTCTAGTAAATACTTCAGAAACCCTCCAGCCTTTGTAAAATTCCTGCTTTAGAAGAATGCCTATTGCAGGGATGGCTAGGTGACACAATGGATAGAGCACTGGCCCTGGAGTCAGGAGTACCTGAGTTCAAATCCGGCCTCAGACATTAATAATTGTCTGTGTGACCGTGAGAGGTGATGCCATGACAAGTCCATGAATTGTATTTGAGTGAGAGGGAGGGGCGCTGTGCCAAGTCCCCAGCCTCACTTTCTTCTCCAGTCATCTGGGTCTAGTGGCCACATAGGAATCAAGACGACTCCATTGAAGGGAAGCTCGACACTTCCAGAAGGACTTGGGACCCCCTTAATCATTAGCACGCTGATCCTCCCTTCAGTTAACTCTGACTCTTTGTAACTTCGACTCATTAATCAAGCAGAACATCTAATGCTTCACTGTAGCAGCCCTTTAGATCCTTGAATAGCAACTATCAAGTTCTCTAAGTCTTTTCTTCTCAAGGCTAAAACACCCTGTTTCTTCAGCCCGTCTTCATGTGGTTACCCTTCCTGGACTCTCTCCAACTTTTCAATGTCCTTCCATAAATATGGTGGCCAGAATTAGACTTAAGATTCTAGACATGGTCTAGATGTGCAAAAGACAGCCACCTCCTTACACCTGGGCACTATTTTGCTCTTTTTTCTTTTAGGTTTTTTTTGCAAGGCAAACAGGGTTAAGTGGTTTGCCCAAGGCCACACAGCCAGGTAATTATTAAGTGTCTGAGGCCAGATTTGAACCCAGGTACTCCTGACTCCAGGGCCGGTGCTTTATCCACTATGCCACGTAGCTGCCACTTAGCTGCCCCTACTATTTTTCTCTTAAGACAGACTAAGTTAGTTCACTTTTTTAGGGACCAGAGGATGCTGTTGATCCATGCTAAACTTGCAGTCCCCTAAGATGCTCAGTCTTTTTCTCAGTCAGGGCAGGGAATCTAGGACCGCTGGCTATGTTGGTGTGGCATTGCTAGGACAACCCCAGCTTGCTAGGGAGGGAATTAATTGTTTGACCAATTATAGCCAATGAATGATATTATAACTATCTAAATGACCTTGGCAGAAAAAAGCTTTCCCACCCCTGCTATAGTTGAATAGCTCTCTAGTCTCATGTTCCCTCCACCCCATTTTCTCCTTGTGAAGTTGACTTTTTTGAACCCAAACGGAAGACTGTACACCTCACCTGATGGAGATCAGTTTGGGGAATTCAACCCAGTTCTACCAAACCTGGCAGGATCTCTTGGAACTCAACCTCCATCATGTAGAATGTTAGCCTCTTCTGTCAGATTCCCATGTCTGCACAGGAATCTGACATCAAACTACCAATGAGGTGTCTTTGAATTTGGGCTTTCCAACAGGGATGAATGATACAATTGTCCAACTTTCCTCTAACTTCTATAACCTAAACATTCTGAGTCTTTTCTGAGCCAGATTCCCCATTGACAATCCAGGGGAAACCCTATAAATGCCATCGAAGAAGAATATTTTAAAATGCTCAGATAAAATTGCAAAGGAAGCTAATTATATATCAAAATACAACTGTGAAAATATATTGTAAAACATATGGATCTCAGTATAAGAATTGTTATAGAGGCAGCAAGGTGGTTAGAGTGTTGAGCCTGGATGAAGTCAGGAAGAGGAGTTCAAAAAGCAATTAGCACATAGTAGGTACTATGTTTATTCCCTTTCCCTACTAATGTTTTACTACATAATTTATTTGGCAATGATGACTGGCTAGCATTACCTCTTTGGACCAGAACAATAATTTAAATCTTTTGTTGTTCTTTATTTAAAAAAAAAAACTATCCCTGCTTTGCTTTTCCCCAAAGGAAAGACAAGGAAGGAGACTACTGTGTGACGAGCACTCTTCTAAACCCCTTACAAATATTTTCTCATTTGATCCTCACAACATTTGATCCTCAATACTAGCACCTGGGAGACAGGCACTAGTATTATCCTCATTTTTCAGTTGAGGAAACTGAGGCAGACAGCCATTAAGTGACACACAGCTAGTGAGCCTCTGAGGCTGGTTGAACTTCAATCTTGCTAATCCAGTCCTTCAGCCACTGTGCCACTAGCTGAAGCCCTGAGCATAAGTGTTTGTTAAATGAATAAGTAAGCAAATGCATTGCGGTATGTTCCTCACGCTGCTTACACCCCCGTCTTCCCCATACGTACCAAGCACCCTTCTCTAGGGGCCAGAAATGGGTCCAATATACTCTTCACAGAACAAGCAAGGCTGAATCTGACCACAACCCGCCCTCAGCATAGCTTACTTCCCCAATTCTGGCGTAGGCTGTCTGAGTTGGGTGGAAGAGCAGCCCAAGCCGCAAACCCAGAAGCATAAGGCACCCACACACCCACACACACCACCGGGACAAGAGAAGGGGAGGTGATTGTCAGGGCCCCAACCCAGGCTGGTCACCACTTGGCACCCTCCCCCTGTCTCAACCAGTTCTGACTATTTTTTCTGCTGATCCCTGAACTCACCACCAAGAGTTAGTGTGGGAAGCATCTCCGAGTTGGGGCCAAAAGCAGATCCCTGAAGGACAGTATGTCCTCAAATTAGCATTATCTATGTTGTATTATATTTTCATTTATTTGGGGAAACATTTTCCAATTCCATTCTGCATTTGAGAATTTTGTGGGTCATGTAATTTGGAGTCAATCAATCAGTCAACCACTAAGCATTTATTAAGTGCTTACTGGATTGGAAGTCAGGAAGACTCATGTTCCTGTGTTCAAATCTGACCTCAGGTACTTATTAGATGTGTGATCCTGAGCAAGTCACTTCATCTCTATCTGCCTCAGTTTCCCTCTTCAACAAAACATCAATAATAATAATAATACCTACTTCCAAAGGACCAAATGAGATACCATATATGAAGTGCTTCAAACCTTAAGGTGCTTAATATTATTAATGCTAATAACATTCATGAAGAATCATATAATAATTATATATACATATTACATACTTACGTATTATATGTAAATACATTATAAAGAATTATATAATGACATTTATAATTGATTTTAAGGTTTGCAAACTACTTTACAGCTAATACCTCATTTTATCTTCACAGTAATCCTGAGAAATAAGTACTGTCTAAACAGTAGTGTTGTTTGGCCGTATCAAACTCTTTGCATCTCTATTTGGGGTTTTCTTAACAAAGATAACTATAGTGCTTTGCCATTTCTTTCTCTAGCTCATATTACAGATGAGGAAACTGAGGCAAACCAGATTAAATGACTTTCCCAGAATCACATATATCAGTATCTAAGGCTGGATTTGAACTCTGAAAGATGATTCTTCCTGATTCCAAGGCCATTGTCCTAACTACTATGGTACCACCTAGACATGCTTTCCAGGTTTAAATCTATACACCCATGACCAAAAACAAGCTAGCCTCCATCTTTTCTTGAAGCAATTCTAAACCATCGAACAGAGTGATAATTTAACACCTAAACAATAACCTCTGTATTACCTTTGTCCCTTCCCTCTCTTATTTTTCACATTCAATCCATTGCTGGGTCCTAAGGATTTTCCCTCAATAGTATCTGTTCTGTCTTTGCCTTCCCCTTTATATTTATTGGATTATATAGTACAGTGTTGATAGTAGAAAATGCCTAGGATTTGAAACCAGATGTGGATTCAAATCTTGACTCTGCTAACTTTCTAGCTAGATGACTGTGGACAAGTATCCTTCCTTCCCTGAGCCACAGTTGGACTAGATGGCCCCCAATGTTCCAATCAGCTCTCTTAGTTATTTTGATTGTTTTTTTTAAGCTGGCGACTTGTTCATGTGACCACCTTCTCCCCCCCATCTGTTTTCTGTAATGACAAGGGGTTTCTCCCCTGTACTGTGATCCTTATTGCATTCAAACCCCTTGACACACACACACACACACACACACACACACACACACACACACACACACACACACACACACACACACACACACACACAGACACACACACACACACACACACACACACACACACACACACACACACACACACACAGCCTTTCTCTTATTATACTAACACTAAGGGAGGTCAAGGAATTGCCCCTACTCTGTCGTTTTATGGGGAAAGAAGAAATATAAGGAAACAAGAATAGAGGAAGTAGCCAAAATTTACTTAAAAGAGGAAATTGGAGTAAACAAGTAATTCAGCCTTCTTATGGGCAATCCTCAGCCTTGCCTCCAATAGATGCAAAGAATGGCTCCTCTAAAACTGAAAGATTAGTTGTCCTAGATGCCAACCAGGACATCTAGAAGTAAAGAGGAGAAGGGAACCTATTAGGCTTTGCCCCCTCTTCAAAGCAGCTTTCTCCATCTGGCACCTACTGCTTTCTCAGAAAGAGGAAGCTTTTAGCACAAAGGAGAGATGAATGCTACTCAGAATAGTTCTTCCTGGTATTTTCTTCGTAGGACCCATGATAAAATCCCAACTCCTCAATCTGTTATTGCCGCAGATGGCTTGATCTTTCTAGGCTTATTTAAAACTTCTTTACCACCCTTCAGTAAACAGATACCATTCTGCCCACTCCACCACATATGTCTAACATACACCCAGATATGTCTAGGGTAGGGTACATGGGGCTTTGCCCCACGGTGCTAAATTTTATTTTAATTTATTTTTCCAGTTACATGAAAGTTTTTCAACATTCATCCACTTGCATATTTATAAATTACACATTTTTCTACCAGCCTCCGTTCCCACCCCCCATCCCCATTCCTCAGGGTCAAACAGTCTGATAAAAATTGTGCATGTATATTTGTGTTTAACATGTTTACATATTAGTCATTTTGTGTATGAGGAATTAGGACTAAAGGAAAAGAAAGAAAACCGTAGAATAGGAAAGTAAAACATAAGAGAAATTTTTAAAAAGGGAACATAGTATCCATTCAGATTCTGTGACTTTTTTGTTGGGTTTTTCCCCACCTCTAGATGTGAATGGTTTTATCCATAATAGGTCTCTCAGGGTTGTCTTCACTGTCCGAACCCCTGAAAGGAGCCACATCTTCAAAGTTGATCTATGTTGTTGTTAACAAGGTGCAAAGATCTTTTGATTCTCAGCAACAGTTTGTGCGATTCTTTCCATGATTCTCTAGAGTCCAATAGGAAGATAAAATTTAATAGACAGCAATGTGTTCCTTTAGTGGCAGAATGAATGAGTAAATGAAAAGGCATCTATTAATCTTTTATTATGTACCACAGTCCCAAGTACTGGGTATCCAAATACAAAAGAAAACTATTTCCTGCTCTCAAGGAGCTTGTGCTCTAATAGGATGAGTTGACATATAATAGAGGAGGGAAGAGGGATGTTATAGGAACGGTGAGTGGAGCTTTAGGTGACACACTGATGCATGTTTTCAGAAATCAAGCCTGGTTTGACTGTTGGGGAGCCAGGAGGGAGGTGATGAGAAGTCAATGCATGGTTTCCCTTCCTCTCCTCTCAATTGTTTCTTGTTATATTTTGACATTAGAATTACAAAGAGGTATGTATTCTGGCACCATGGACAGATATCACCAGGTCTAGGAGCCAGGAAATCCTGGGTTTGAGTCCTGTCTCTTAGCCCTGTGTGAGCCAGGTCAGTTTAACCTCCCAGAGCCCCTTGCAATGACCAGGCCTCAAGAGTGCTGACTGACATGGGGAGAATCAGCTCCATCATTCAGGAGGTCCTTGGACCATTGCAAACACAGGTGCAGGTCCTGCCCCCATCTCTGTGGATGACAAAGTGATTCGATATTCCCTCACCTCCTGCGTGGTTCATGCGACTTCTCCCAAGTATCCAGCTTGCTAGTTATGAGTCTGCCCCCCAAAACACACACCTCCTGTAGTCCCCTCAGACTTCCCTGTGTGTATCCTCATCACTGACACCCATTGACTTCTTGTTTCAATATTGCTTCTGCTTGTCCCTCTGAAAACATGGCCAGTCCATCTTTATCCTCCTCCTCCTCCTCCCCCTCCTCCTCCAGTCAACAACCTTCTTCTCAATCAGCAAAGTGTCTATGTTGCTTGCCTCCCAAGATGATGATGTTTGTCCTTCATTCTCCAAAAAGACCATGACATCAGGGAGGTGATATCATGACAAGCACATGAATTGGATTTGAGGGGGAGGGGGTGCTGCGTTAAGTCACCAACCTCACTTTATCCTCCAGAACCATTGGAGTCTGTCCAGTGGCCAGATAGGAATATGGACAAAGGCTCTGGATGGCCTCCCAAGATACAAAGACAGTAAAGACAGTCCTTTCCTTGGGGGGAGTTTACATTCAATCTGGGTAGTAGATGAACAAGCATATGCAGAATAAATAGAAATGAACAAGATAATTTGGGGAGTTAGGGACCATGTAGCTAGAGAGATCAGGATAGAAACAGTACAGTCTGGGCTAGGAAGGAAGCTGGGGATTCTAAGAGGTGAAGGTAAAAAGCAAGTACATTTCAGATGTGGGTACTCCTTGAAATCATGGTCTTCTTTGAAAATGAAGGACAACAAAACATTAAAACAGCCTGTAGGTTCAAAGATGGGAGATAGTGTTCTCGATGAGAAGCAGCAAGAAGGCCAGTTTGTCTGAACTGTCTAGTATCATATCAGGATATAATGTCTCCTTCTTGTTCAGCCATATCTGACTACATGACCTCATGGACATTGTCTATGGGGTTTTCTTGGTAAAGAGATTGAAGGAGGTGGCCATTTCCTTCTCCAGTATGTCCCTGGCTTCAGTGTGACTCTCCATGATCCCATTTGTGGTTTTCTTGGCAAAAATACTAGACTGGTTTGCCATTTCCTTCTCCAGCTCACTTTACAGATGAGGAAACTGAGGCAAACAGGATGAAGTGATTTGCCCAGGATCCCAAGCCAGGGTTGTCTGGGTCTGGATTTGAATTCAAATCTTCCTGACAGCAGACCCAGCACTCTATCCTCTGTAGCATCACCTGGGCACCTCAACACCTCCAAGTTCTAGAACTTTGCCATGCCAGTCTGACCACAGTTTTCTAACAAATGAGATCATAATTACAAATGACATAACACAGTCCCTAGCACATAGTTACTGTTACATAAATGTAAATATCATTATTCTGCTTCTCCCCCCCACTCACTGTAAACCAATCCTTCACCCGCAGTCTAGCTCAAATTTTCCTGACCTTGCCCCTCATCATGACTTTGCCTCAATCCATTTCCCCCATTTTACTTTCACATGCCCCCATCTCACGTACTGCTGCCATGGTTTGCCACCTATTTCTCACTAAACTACCAGTAATCATAGACAGATCTAGAGATGGAAGGGCCATCTAGTCTAATCCCCTCATTTACAGATGAGGAAACTGAGGCAAGCAGGGTTAAGTGACTGCCCAGGGACCACAACTAGTGAGTGTGTCTGACCCCAGACCCAGCATTCTATCCACTATGGCTCCACATGACTGCTCATTTGACACTCCCTAGTCCCTACATGCAAATACTTATTTTGAGGTAAACCTATAATACTCCAGTTTTTCAGTCCCCAGTCTAGAACTCTCCATTCATAGTGCATCACCTCCACTGGGCTATCATCGCTGCTCAAAAATCCTTCTATTCTGTCCTTTTAATGGACCTCATTCCTTTCAACTCTCATTCCAAGCCCTTTCTTCTCCCTCAGGACATCATTTCTCTTTCCTCTTCCCAGGAAGTTTGGACTCTGCCTCTGGAAGAGTTCTGGGCTTTGACAGACCAGCTTTGGCATAATCTGCTGTCATAGGCATGCTATCCCCCCATCACCCCCACTCCCCACTTCCTCTTTATGTGTTATCTTCCCTTATTAGAATGTAAGATCCTTTCTATGTTTAGCATAGTTATCTATGTGTAGCTACATTAGATTGTTCTTTAAGAGGGGAAGGGGTTAGGGAAGGGAGAAAGGGAGAAAAAAGTAAAGCTTAAAACCTTGCCAAAAAATGATTGTTGAAAACTACCATTGCATATAGTTGGAAAAATAAATAAATAAAATATTTTTTTAAAAAAAGAATGTAAGATCCTTGAGGACAATATCTTTTTGACTTATATTCCCAGAACTTGCTTCATCCAGTACCTGACAGCACCCCCCCCCCCAAATTCATAATCTTAGACCTGGGGACCTTCTCTCCATTATTGAGAATTCTAGTAATACAACTTCAATTTTATCAATTTCATCATTCTCCTCCCCATCCCTCTGGTCCCTAAAGAGGAGATATCCAGGGAGCAGCTAGGTGGCACAGTGGATAGAGCACTGGCCCTGGAATTAGGAGATCCTGAGTTCAAATCTGGACTCAGACACTTACTAATTACCTAGCTGTGTGACTTTGGGCAAGTCACTTATCACATTGCCTTACAAAAAGAAAAAGAGGAGACATCCTTAACCTTCATGAAGACCAAGCCCCCTTGTCTTGTCCTGAAGCCACTCCTTCCTTGCTCCAACCAATGATCCCCTCTTGGTTATAAAACCTGACCTAATGTTGAAGAGAATATCTTTTAAATCAGAAAGAAATGGATTCTTATCCCAACTCCCATTTACTAGCTATATGGCTCTAGGTGAATTATTTAACTACTTCCTCATCTGTAAAATGGGAGTGATACAACATTGAATCCAGGATCCTAATTTTATAGTAAAGAAATTGAAGCCCAGAAACATGATGACCAGCCCAGAGTCACACAGTTAGTCAGAATCTGAGTTGGGATCTGAACCCAGGTCTTTCTGACCCAAAACCCTGACTTGGAAATCATTTTGTAAATATTAAAGTGACAAATAGATGATTATTACTCTTATCATTATAAAATCTCTAATTACTCTGACTTCTAAGCAGAATGTTTAAATTTCTCAATTCTCTTTTTTAAGATCTCAGTCTTTGAAGTAAAATTAGCCCTTGTTCCATCTTTCCCTCCCCCTCAATGTTAATTGAAAAAGTTATCAACACCCAGAAAACACCTCCACTTCCCTTCCTTCCTCCCTCTCTGTGCTTCTGGGCTTCTGACCTCAACATTTAACAGAAACCATGGTCAAGGTTCACCAGGGACTAAGGGCTCTTTTTTCAGTGTTTCTCCTCCTCTTCCTCCTCCTCCTCCTCTTCCTCCAGGGCCTTTCTGAGATCCTCCCTTCCTCTGCTTCAAAGATAATACTCTCTCCCCTTTCCCTGCCTTTCTCTGATGGCTTTTGGTTCCTCAAGAAGTACCCTGTCTATCAAAGGTTCCTAATCTTCTGGTTCTGTGGTCCCTTCTGTTTGGCACACTAATCATGTGACTTTAGACATATTTATCTGGGTCCCAGTTCCCTTCTCTGTAAAATAAGGGTAGGCTTCTAGGATCTAAAAAGCCTCTTCTAGGGGCAGCTAGGTGGCACAGTATGTAGAGCGCTGGCCCTGGAGTCAGGAGTACCTGAATTCAAAACTGGCCTCAGACACTTAGTAATTACTTAGCTGTGTGACCTTGGGCAGGTCATTTAACCCTGTTGGCTTAGACTAAAAATAAAAACAAAATAAAAAGTCTCTTTTAGCCTGAAATTCTATGATTTCAAAATTATAAAAGTGATAAAGGAAATTTTAGAAATCCTCTCACTTTACAGAAGATCCCAAGGGCTGAATAAATCAATAGACTTCCTCAAGGTCATAGAGGTAACAAAAAACAGAGTTCAGATTCAAATCCAGGGCTTTTCCCCTACTTAATGGATGAACATACCAAGAGCTAATTCCTTTCCACTATATCTATATCACTCCCTCTCACACTTTACAGAATCACAAAATCTCACAGTTTCTGAGTGGGAAGGGTCTCAGAAGTGGGAAGGGTCTCAGAAGAATCTCAGAATCTATATCTGAGAAATTGTTCTCCAGCCTTTGAAGACCTCAATGAGCAAGAGTCTACCATCTCTCTCTCCCATTCTACTTTAGGGGAACTAAGTGTCCAAAAAAAGAGTTTTTTTTTTAATATCAAGCCTCAATTTGACCTGACATCTATCCTTTGTCCTGGTACTGCCTTCCAGAGCTATATAGAGAAAACTGGATTGTTAATCTACAAGACAGTTCTTCAACTACTTGGAAGTCTCTATCATATACCTCTTCTAAGAGAGAAGCAGGGAGGGAGATCACCAATGGCTTTAGGAAAATCACATAGCCTCTTTGTGCCTCAGTTCCCTCATCTGTAAAATGGAGAAAATAGTAACACTTGCATGACTATTGTGAGGGATCAAATGAGATAAAAGATAAAGCACCCCATAAATATTAGCTATTATTATCATGATCATCTATAAAATGAAGTCGGCATAAGATGCTAACATTCCCTCTGCCCTAAATCGATGACCCTATGATCCCAACTTCATCTTTCTAGTTATTATCTTAAATTGTGCGATCCTTGAGGCCAGGGACTGCCTTTTGCTTCTTTTTGTATCTCCAGGGCTTGGCACCAAGCCTCATACAAAATAGGCCCTTAATAAATGTTTAATGATTGAATGATTATATGGCTGTCTCAGAGGTTAAACTCTTAACTGACTGATATTACCTCCCCCTTTCAAGGCCATTGGTATTTCTATTAAAGAATCTAATATACCAAAGTTCTCAAAACAGGAATAACTCAGTCATGATAGAATTCAGGCCTCCTTTTTTTCTTTAGTCTCAGAGCAAGGAGTCTGACATTCCAGGAAGGACAGGTGCTTCTGAATTTCTTAAGCATCCTAGAATCACCTGTCCTTGAAAACTGAGGCCTGATCCCATCCAACCTACTTCTTCCCCTTACGATCATAAATCTAAAACTAGACTTTGGAGACCCATTTTACAGATGAAGAAACCAAGGGCCAAGGTGGTTAAATGCCTTGTCCCATCATCATCTCTCAGGAAATCATTGTCAGAGATGGGATTTAAACTCAGTTTATCCTGACTCTAATTCTGATCTACCATAGGATATTAGCTCTCAGAGGTTAATAACCAAGAACAGAGAGAAGAGGACATCAGGACCCCAACATTCTGCCTCCTTGGTCCCCTTACTTTTCATCCAAGCACTGGTGAGTAAAACACAGAGGCACCTTCATACCCAAGAAGCTTTGTAGGAAACATAGACAATACAGTCAGACTTTTCCTAAACTTGAGAGGTTTACGTGACTTTGATTCATTCTCTGAAAACAACTAAATCTACCTAAAGGCAACAAAGCAACAGTTGGTATAATTATCTAGATAGAAGAAACTGGAATCATTCTCCTGCCTTGATCTTCCTGCTAAATCCACAACTCCCCCAAAATATGAAGACAATAACTGAAGACAATTTACTCACTTCCAACAATGAAGTTTCTCTAACTGTTGTGCTAAAGTCACAAGGACTCTTCCCAAGATTTTCCTCTCCTGTCCTCTCCCCTCCTCTCTTCTCTTCCTCCCCTCCCTTTCCCTCTTCTCTCCTCTCCTCTGTTCTTTTGCTCTCTTCTCTCCTCTCCTTGTAAGGAAGTAGGAAAATGAGGGAAAATAAGGTCAGGGCTTCCCCCCAAATGAGAAGAGAATAGAAGAAAGACCTGAAAGAATCACAGACAAGCAGGATAGTTTAGAAAGTTTCATGTTGAATTTATTATACTTTATTTGTTTATTTGTTTGTTTATTGATTTATTTAGGTTTTTGCAAGGCAATGGGGTTAAGTGGCTTGCCCAAGGCCACACAGCTAGGTAATTATTAAGTGTCTGAGGCCAGATTTGAACTCAGGTACTCCTGACTCCAGAGCTGGTGCTCTGTCCACTGCACCACCTAGATGCCCCTGAATTTCTTATACTTTAAAAGAAAAAACTCTTCCTAATAGAGTTACATATCTGTGCTACAATGAATGCACAAAGGCTCATTTTATTTGGTATTTGTTCATTTCAGAATACTTTTTTTTAATGCTGTCTACCTGAAATTCTTTTCTGGATGGGTTGAACTAGACCCCTGAGGTCTCTCCCAATATTACATCCTATAATTTGGTAAAATCCCACTGAATAGATAGCCAGCTCAGACCTCAGTTACATATGTAGTTCTTGATAGATGGCTCCACTGATGCAAATATTTCAGAGTCTCAGAATGTGGAATTAGAGAGAAAATTAGAAAAGCAGCCTGGTACAGTTAAATGCTAGATTTAAAGTTAGGAAACTCAGTTCAAGTCCAGACTTTGCCATTTTTGACCTTTAAAAGGTTTTGGAAACTCACTTTGGCAGGGTCTCCCTTTCTTTTTCTGTAAAATGAAGGGGATAGGCTGGATGATTATTTTAGTAATTTTAGAATCTAATCTCATTTTATTGATGTTCTTCCTGAAGGTTGTTGGTATTTCCATAAAAAAAAATCTTGAGGATCCCAAATGCCTCAAGCCTCAAAGGATCATTAATGGTGAAATATAGGTCCTTTGGTAGGTTTGAGATAGATATCTTTCTGGGCTAGTGGGATGAGAAGAGAACAAATTAAACTAGAGAAGGAAAATGACTGACTCAGGATTGTAGGCCCATAAATCTAGAATTGGGAAGCGCTTTGGAAGCTCACTAGTTCAATCCCCTTCATTTTACAGATAGGAAATCATTTTATAGATAGTCCCACTGATGAAGTGGCCTTTATTCTTTACTAGTTGAAATAATCTCCTTCCATCCTGTCCCCTCAAATTGCCCTTATGTCATCCCCAATATTTCCCTTATTTTCTCTCTCCCTGTCTCCTGGCCCCTTTCCTACTGCATACAAACATGCCCATGTCTCCTCTATTTTGGAAAAAACTCTCATAGTATTCTTGCTCACTTGATAGTATTCTTGCTATATATCCTTGCTATCATTGTGTTTTCCTTCTGCCTTTTGTAGCTAAATTCAAAAAGATAATCTACAATTGTGTTCTCCATGTTCTCTCCTGTCAGTCTCTTCTTAGCCTCTTATAATGTGGCTTCCAATCTTATCTTTCCCCTAAAACTGTTAGTACTGGTCACTTTGTTACTCAATCCAATGGCCTTTTCTCCATCTTCATTCTCCCTGATCTCTAGGTGGCCTTTGACATTATCGATCACTCACTCTCTCTTCTCCCTAGGATTTCAGGGCACCCCTCTCTCCGGATCCTTTCCCCACCCATCTGACCTCTCCTGTCTCCTTAGCTGGATCTTTCTTCGGATTGTGCCCTGGTGTCCCTCAGGGTTCTGCCCTGGGCTCTCTTCTCTTCTCCCTCTATCCTACTTTACTGGATAATCTTATCAGCTGTCAGGGGTTTAATGATCATCCCTAGGCTGATGATTCTCAGATCTTCCTTTCCTGCCCCAAGCTCTCTGCTAATCTCCAGATTTGCAGCTCCTTTTAGACTTCTCAAACTGAATATCCAGTAGACATCTTAAACTCAACATGTCTAAAATGGAATTCATTTTCTTTCTCCTTAAACCTTCCAACCTTCCCTATGACTATTGAGGGCTACATCATCCTCTCCAGTCCCTTGAACTTGCAGCTTGGGAGTCACCCTGAACTCCTCAATCTCTCTCACTCTGCCTGACTCCCCATATCCAAGCTGTTACCAAAACCTATTGATTTTACTTTCTCATCATCTCTCAAATACTCTTCCTTCTCTTCTCAGTTACCCTCCTCCACCTCTCTGGTACTCACTTTCATCACTTCATACCAAGACTATTGCAATAATGGCTGGTTAATGATCTTACCTACCTCAAGCCTCCTCATTCCAGTCCATCTTTCATTTAGTTATCAAAGTGATTTTCCTAAAGTGCAGTTCTGGCCATGTCACCACCACACAACCACCTTTCAATAAACTCCAGTGGTTCCCTATCACCTACAGGAACAAAATGCCCTATTTGACATTCAAAACTCTTCCTACCCTTGGCCCTCCTACCTTACCTGGCTTCTTACATCTTATTCCCCTACATGTAATCTGACCCAATGACCCTGATCTCCTGGCTGTTCCATGAACAAGATGTTCTATCTCTCCTCTCCAGGTATTTTCTCTGAAACAATCTGCTCCACTACTGACCTCCTTGACTTCCTTTAAATTCCAACTAAAACCCACCCTTCTAGGGGAAATCTTCCCCATCTCCACTTAATTCTAATTCCTTCCCTCTGTAAATTATTTCCAATTTATCTTGTATATTGCTTTTTGTGTACATATTTGTTTGCATATTAACTCTTCCATTGGATTGTAAGCTTCTTGTCTGTCTTTTGCCTCTTTTTATATCCCCAGCACTTAGCACAGTACATAGAACCAACTATAGGACATATTGTTTATGGATGGATTAATTGAATAAGTGGTTTTCTCCAAGTTAAGCATCAATGATGGGATTTTTAACTAGATTCTTCTGCCTCCAGAATAGAACCAAACTTCTAGCTCCCAATTCAAGACTATAATATCAAGAAGCCCTTTATCAAACAGCAATTAAGAGAAGAGCCCTAAGGACAAAACAGAAGAGCTGGTTCCTTCCTCCCTTGTGGTATCTAATATTGCCACATCTAGGTTAGTGGGTACAAAGGAAGACCACATAGAAGCTTGCCTCCTTCCCTCTTGACCACTAGGCCATTTGGCATCCCATTTTGTCCTTCCCATTGTACTGAAAGGGTAGAACTGTCACCTTACTGGTTTTCCCCAAACACAGAATTCCATTCTTTCTTCAGTAATCTGTGGACTGCTTTGAGAGAGAACAGTAATTTTTCTCTCTGGTCTTAAGAAAATGGACCTGAGGGATAGGAGGAGATCCAAATCATTCTTGCCTGCTGCCTTCTTCATCCTGGAGCTTGTCAGTAATTTCCAAAGAGTCAGGAAATGGTTCCACTTTCTCTCCTCAGGAAACAACTTAATTTCATTTGCCAAATTCCTGTGGATTCTGGCCAAGACAGAAGGTGTAGAAATTGCCAGAACCTATTTATTTTCTATACTGGGGGAGAATTTTCCCTGACTTTGGATTTATAAAATCTCTCAATTGGAATGGACCCCCAAAGCCATCAACCAGAACAGGAATCCTCTCTACAACTTTCCTGACAAATTGCTATCTAGACTCTAGGGTGAAGACATTCAGTGAGGGGGAGCTCATTACCTCTTGAGGAAACTTGTCAAATCATTCAATCAAAAAGCATTTACTGGGTACCTAGGTAGTACAGTGGATGGAGCACCAGCCCTGGAGTCAGGAATATCTGAGTTCAAATGTGGCCTCTGACACTTAAGCTTGTGTAACTCACTAGCTGTGTGACCTGGGGCAAGTCACTTAATCCCATCACCTTGCAACTCCCCCCAAAAAAGCATTTTATTAAGCACCCACCATTTGTCAGGAATAGTGCTAGTTCCTGGGAATACAAAGAAAAAAAATCGAAAGCATGTTTGTCCTCAATCTAGCTCATTACACTTTGATTGTTTGGTCAAGGGGTTTGTCTTGTTCTTCTTGGTCCCAGAGGACAGATAAAGAGAGGTTTCAGGGCAGCAAATTTCAACTCCATGGAAGGACATATTTTGGAATAATAAGAGCTTTTGTAAATCAATCAATAAAAATGTATTAAGTATCTACCATATATTAGGCACTATGCTAAGTACTGGGGATTCAAAAAGAAGACAAAAAAAGTTGCCATCTTATGATGATCCCTCAAGTACTTAAGTGAAAGTTATCCTGATCCCCCCTAATTCTTATCTTCTCCAGGCTCAATATACCAGGTTCTTCAATTGGTCCTCTTATGAAATGATCATAAAAATAATGATAACACTCTTTACTATCATTTCTATTCAGATAACTCCAGCCCTTATCTGTCTCTGTTCAACCTCCTATCTTCTGGAAAGCACCCCCATCTATCATCTCAAATGCATCATGTCCAAAATGAAACTCTGCCCAATTGCTCCCTCCATCAAATGCCCATACTTCTATAATTGGCACCACCATTTTTCCAATCACCATCTTGGAGTTATCCTAAATCCTGTGGTCTCCTTCAATAACCATGCCCAACCATGCCTTTGTTGAATCTACCTCCACAATATTGTTCTCACATTTGTCCCTTTATTTCCACTCATATGAGCACAGACTCTCATCGTCTGTCACCTGAGCTATCACAATATCCTCTTTATTGGTCTCCCAGGCCTCCACTCAGTGAACAAATTAACATTGCTACAACTTAGATCTGAGTGTAAGGGAAAGGGGATTTGGTTCCCAAGTCAGTAACAAAAGACAGATAAAAGAATAGAGAAAAATGAAGTTTTACTGTATTAACACCAGCAATTCCTTTATGCTGTGGTGCTAGGTGACGCAGCCAGATCTAGAATCAGGAAGACTCATCTTTGTGAATTCAAATCTGATTTTAGTTATGTAATACCTATCTGACCCCCAGCAATTAACCCTGTTTTGCCTCAGTTTCTTCAACTGAAAAATGAGCCGGCGAAGGAAATGGCAAACCATTCTAGTATCTTTACCTATCCAAATAAGGTCATGAAAATCCCATGAAGACACAACTAAAAACAATTGAAATCTCTTTTTTGAAATACAAACATTTTTCTTATGGAATTAAGGGGAACAACTTTATGGAAAGAACAAAATTTAGACATGATTTTTCAAGTCTTTAAAATAGTTAAATCCTAGATATGTTTAATAGTTTGAGAGAATGTGGGCTTGGTGCATCCTGTGGAAGGGCAATTCTTTCCTCCTTCTCTCCCCATTATTGGACATAAAACTTTGAGAGCTCAAGGAAAAGTTTCAGGAACAAAGGCATGGACCTTAAGGACAAACACAAATATAGAGAGGTAGATATTGGAGGGAGGAAGTCATTTTCAGGATATCAGGCTCTTGCATCAGAGAAGGAAGTGAGCATTGACCTCAAAGGAGAGTTAGTCTGAGCAATGAGAAACTTATATAGTAGAGGAGTAGACTCTGGAAGACCAGCAGATAGACTGAGGTGAGTGGAGAGCTTCATGAGGTTTCCATGTAGAAAGAGAAGAGTTTGGCTATGAGTTTCCTACAAATGTGTGTCATTACCATTGTTCTCTAAATTTGTATTCACTCATTCCACAAATTCTATTTGCATTAATAGATAAATATGTCCCAGATTAATGGAAGAGATCTTTTGTCACTATTCTTTTTTTTTTTTTACTAAGAGTTAACTTTTTCTACTGTCTGAATATTAATGAAATGTGCACCACTGGGGACTCATGAAATATTTAGTTTTAGGAGCTAATTACCCATAGCTTATACCTTAGAATCTGGGAGTTCCCTCTGGGGCCTAATTCATCAGTATAAGTGCAAATTGGAAAACTCTCCTAGTGGGAATACTCTACATCACAAATATTTTCAATAGTTCCAAATTATCTTTAGAAAATGAAATAAAAAATGTTCAGCTTGGCATTTAAAATTCTCTTAAGTTTGGCTACCACTTGTTTTCCCAGATTTATATCATTCCCCTTATAAACTTCCTAACAACTTCATTTTGTCCCATTATGTCTTCTTAGGTATTCCCCATCTCCCACCTCTGATCTTTGTCCAGCTGTCTCCACAACCGCTCACGTACAGCTCTCTCCCCTCCTCTGCCTCAGAGAATCCCTGGTTGACTCTAAAGCACAGTCCAGGAGACTTCTCCCACCAAATGCCCAAATAGCCTCAGTTACACTTGGAGGAGGTAGCTCTGGAATAAATATAAAGTCCCTTCCAATTCTACAAGCCAGGGGCGAGAGGAGCTCCCCTGATATCCCTCAGGAGGTGGCGCTCTCACACTAATTTTAATGATTTCTGCCAACTCAGGAAAAGGAGCTTTTGTTCTGGATTTTCCAAAACAAGGGGAAAATTGCAAATAGGATTTGAGAAAGAGCCAATTTATAATTTGCGTGTCCTTTTCTCTTCCTACCTCTACCTCAAGTTAAGAAAAAGACATCATTGCTAATATGGGGGATCAGTGCCATCCTATAGGGACCGGAGAAGGGAGCCAGGGAGTCCAGACTTCTGCTAACTTTAAGAAGCAGAGATTGGTCACTGAATGATCCTTCTAAAATAACAGGATCAAAGGTAGAAAGCTAAAAAGGGCATTAAAAGCCCTATCTCTTGTTTTATAAAGAAAATCAAAATTCAGGGAGATTGTATCCTCAGGGTCACACAGCCAGAATCTGTGGATTTTAACTCAGCTCTTGACTTCAAATTCAGTGTCTTATGGGCTCCCCAAAGATGCCTCTTATTTTGTTTTGTTCTTCCTTTTCAAAGAGGACTAGTGAGATCCTGTAGTGATATCTTGATTTGTATGTAAATTAGATTTAAGGGGGCAGAGTTGCACAACGTTTCAGAGTCCTTGAAGTCCAGAGGCAGAGCAAACATCAGGATGACCAGGACGTAGTGGATGACCTTGGGAATCTTCAATGACTGACCAAGCTCTAAGCGATTGCTTCAGTGGCCTTCGTGGCCATGGGAGCAAATTATTCTCATCCACCCATTTTGCTAGGGAAGTCTTCACATGTTTGGAGTAGATAATCCCTTAACCCATTGATGAGTTTGAGGCTTTGTCATCTACTCTTAATCTGATTTAGCCCTTCTCCTGAGACAGTTTAATTTGGGTGTGGTTGTTGTTTTGGAGTCACAATTGAGCATTGATAGACACTACTGGTGGATAGGCAATCCTGAAAAGGGCTTGGTAACTCTTATATCAGAGGTGTTAGTCCTCCCTGAACACTCCTTACAACTCCTATCCCTCATAATGGAGCAGAGGACAGGTCAGATTAAGATTTTTTTTTTTTGCTAGACTTGGAAGGGCTCCTTCAAAAGTAACATGATATGGCAAAAAGTCTAAGAATCAATCAACTTGGGTAGAAGTTTCAGCTCCCCCTTCTTAATCATCCAAGCTGTGTGTCACTCTGCACTCTGGTTTCCTCTTTTGGAAAAGAAAAAGGGATTGGGCTTAATGATCTCTAAGGCTTCTTCCAGCTCTAAAGACCATAAGGAATTCCTTCATTCTCTGCCCCAAGGTTGGGCTGAAGAACAGGTTAATTAGCCTAGGGGAGAGAACCCTTGTGACTCTGGATTCTAGGACTCAAAGGTCTATGAAGTAGAAAGGGAGCTGATTGACCCCAAAGGGTAGACTGGGACAGGGCAGGGAGTAGCCAAGGGGTGAGTTTCTGCTGAAGATAAGGAAAATACTCCCTAAGAATTTGAACTATCCTAAAATGGACCAGTGCCTCAAACAATGGTGAGTTCCCCATCTTTAGAATATTTCAAATAGATATGGAGCTGAGGATGCTATGAAGCTGTAGGGTTGGGTAAGAAAGAAGCCTCTGGGGCTTGTTCTGAGACACTGTGACTCATTGAGGAATGCTGGGGCTGGGGAGGCAGCAGACTTTGGTTGTCCAAAGGCTCTGGGTCTCAAGGTCACTGGGTGCTATCAGCCCAGCTGTGTTGGGGGTGATAAATTGGGGATGAAAACTGGGCAGGAATCTTGACTCTACTGGCTAAAGTGAAAGACTGGACCCAGTCCTATGTTGTTCTAGTCAAGGTGACCTTACACCCGGAAGAGAAAGAGTAGGGGACTAGATTCCCAGAAGGTACTGGAATAACTACATGGGGAAGTCAGAGACTCAAAGACCCTTAGCTATAGAAGGAAGTTTAGTGATCATCTAAACCAGAAATAGTCTAGGAATCCCCCATCCCTCATTTCAGTCCCCAGGCCACTCTCAAGTACATCAGAACCAAATTAAAACGCATTTGAGAAAGTTTTTTTTTACAAAAATAAATAAATATACAATAGAACATAGATAATATTAACTTGTGATTTTCTAAGTCAGTATGCAGTCTATAAGGATCCTTGAAGTTTTAAATCTGTGATCCTATGGTCTTCTTTTTGGAAAATGACAAGAGGGACCACTAGGTAACACAGTGAAAAGCATAGAGTCTGGAGGATTTGTGTTCAAATGTGGTCTCAAACAATTACTAACTGTGTGATCCTGGGCAAGTCACTTAACCGATTGATTGTCTAAAAAAAAAAAGAAAAAATGAGAAGGTTGAATTAGATAATCTTTTTCCTACTCCAAAATCCTATGATCTAATTAAAGCAATTTGAATTGAATCAGGTAACACCACATCTACTGTTCTGCTTTCTCAATTAGCATCCGATAACAACAGCCTGAGTCCCAGTCCACCCTCTCTGAAATCTTTGGGTGAGCAATTTCCATCCTGGTTGTTGTATGACACTATTTTCCATCAGGCAGAGGCTATTTTCCTATCAAATTGGAAAGTAAATACTGAAACTCTTCCCTATTCTATTCACAAGGAAAACATTTTAAGGACACAGGAGGCCTGGGCTGAAGGCCTGGACCTGGTGAAGGATTGATGGACAAAGAAGGATGTTTAAGACCATGGGTCTAGGGTAAAGTTGCTAAATTGAGAGTCAAGAGGCCTCTGCTGGAATCCTGGGGGACATGGGAGTTGGTCTAGTTCTCTCTCAGTCCTTACAGTTGTGAAGATTGTTTGATCTTAATTAAGCTTCAAAATTGTGAAGATGACCAGACTTGCCTTCATTCCTCCAATGTTCTTTTTCTCCACCATGTCCTCATCTTTATCCTTAAAGAGCCAGTATCTCATACTTTCAAAATTTGTTCCCTTTGAAAACCTGTTCTCAGGTTATCTGACCCACCGTTGCCCATTACAAGTGAGGAAATTGAGAACAAGAGGAGGAAAAGGCTTTGTCCGGGTCAAGGAGCAAGTGAGTAGCAGAGACAGGAGGGATCTGGAGCATCCATTTATTATAATCATTATGCAATTAATCACATTAGGTCAATTAATTGAAAGGAAACAATTAACTAGAATACAACATTAGGTAATAAGAATTCCAATTGGAAGAAAGATTAGGGACTTTCCAAGTTGGGAGGGAGAGAGCAATCAGGTATAATTCCTCGAAATCAGAAAAGCAGGTGTCTGGTCACCCCCAAAGTGTCTGTAAACATTCAAAGGAACATGGAAACAGTAATTGAATGAGCAGTATGGGGTCAATTTTTAGATAAGACATATATGGATTGCTTGAGATATATAATTGTGAGAAAATTTGCATCATTTTTTAGAGCTGCCAGGGATTCTAGTCAGCATAATTTAGATCCTTAGGTAAGGGTCTCTAAGCAGGAAGTAAAGGTCCAGCTTCCCAACCACACAGGGCCTAGGTTTCAAGAATAAAATAAAATTTTTTTTCCAATTCCCACAATTGATGAAAATTTCCTCAAAAGATTAATGGGACCAGACCCATAATTGAATAGAAAGGACTAGCTCCAGAACTGAGTCAAAAGCTGGAGTCCGTGTGGTTCACTCAGTTCCCATCACCAGTTGCTGCTCTAATCCCTTCCAATCCATCACATGAAAGGAAAGAGAAGAAAAATTCCTGGTAAAGACCAAAGAGAGAGAAAAGTGGAAGATTAATGGGTTTAGTCATGTAATATTGACTTAAAAAACACTCAGTTACTTTCCTATGTGACTATCTACCACAATCACCCCCATTACATCCTCCAGGCTACTGCCTGAATAAATTTCCTCATCCCTAGATTTGGCCATTTTCTCCTTTACTTGACAAGTTCACTGGTTCCCCACTAGTTGTGGAATCCAATTCAAACTCCTTAGGTTGGCAGTGAAAGTCTACAGCAGCTGAATTCCACCTTACTTTTCAGTTTTACCATATTTCTCCCCTCTCCATACTCTCTGCCCTGGCCAAACCAGACCCCTCCTTTTACAGAGGAGGAAATTAAGTGATTTGCCCAAGATCATGTAGCTAGTATCAGACACAAGATTTGAATCCAGGTCTTCTCGGATTCAAACTCTACGGCTCTTCAGCTTCCTTGCCTTTGCTCATATCATTCCTTATTTCTGAAATTTTCTTCATCCTTTCTTCTTTTGCCTGTTGATGTCTCACCTAGTTTTTTTTTTAAGAAAAATTTTATTTATTTTGAGTTTTACAATTTTTCCCCTACTCTTGCTTCCCCCACCCACCCACCCCCCACAGAAGGCAGTCTTACATTGTTTCCATTGTTTTTTGTTGTGTTTTTTTTTTAGTTTTTTTGCAAGGCAATGGGGTTAAGTGGCTTGCCCAAGGCCACACAGCTAGGTAATTATTAAGTGTCTGAGGCTGGATTTGAACCCAGGTACTCCTGACTCCAGGGCCAATGCTCTATCCATTGTGCCACCTAGCTGCCCCCCCGCTTGTCACCTAGTTTTTAAAGACCTTCCTAAAGGTGATGTGGGAAAACTGGGGTACTGATGCTCCTTTGGTGGGATTGTAAACTGATCCAACAATTCTGGAGAATAATTGTGATATATAAAAGTCTATAAAATTGTGATCCAGCAATACCATTTCTAGGTCTGTGTCCCCAAAGAAATCATAAGAAGGAAAAAAAGACCCTGTACAAAATGTTTATAGCAATTCTTTTTGTAGTGACAAAGAATAGGAAATTGAGGGGATACCCATCAATTGGGGAATGACTAAACAAATTACAATACATAAATGTGATGGAATGTTATTGTTCTCTAAGAAACCTAGAAAGACTTCTATGACCTGATGCTGAGTGAAGTGAGTGGAACCAGGAAAATGTTGTATATAGTAGTACAGCAATATCATGTAATGATCAACTAGGATACATTTAAACTGTTTTCAGCAATAGAGTGATCAGACAATTCTAAAGGACTTGTAATGGAAATTCCATGCACATCCAGAGAAAGAACTAGGGAATCTGAATGCAGATCAAAGTGTACTATTTTCAATTTTTTTTTGTTTTTTTCTTTCTCATGATTTTTCCCATTTGTTCTGATTCTTCTTTCTCAGCACGACTAATATAAAAACATATGTAACATGATTGTGTATATATAACCTTTAGCAGATTACTTGCTATCTTAGGAAAGAAGGGTGGAAAGGTGGGAGGGAGAAAACTTTTCAAAAATGAATGTTGGAAAAAACTGAAAAAAAGGAAATTACAAAAAATTAAAAAATAAAGATCTTCCAGAGCTATCTATCTAAAAATGAATGGAAATGGACTTAGGGGAGGGAATGGGAAGAAGAAATTCAGCAAAGGGAAGGAATAAGTTTCTCATTATTTGGGGTATTCGAGGGGAAAATGGAAGACTCCTTTTTTTGTGTTATTGGAGGGATTGTGCATAGGTTGTCCAATTGGCTTGGAATGTCCTCTCTTCCTAATCTCTGACTCTTAGGGTCTTCAGTTGACATCTGGGCTCAGCTCCTTACCTCCCTTAACATTGTTAGTGTTTTCTTCCTCCTCATATTATATTAGTTTTACTTATATCTTTATGTGCTAAATCCCTTGGTAGAATATAAATTCTTTGAAGGCAGGGACTGTTTCATTTCTGTTTTTGTGTTTCTAGCACTGTACCGACATCACAATGACTGAAACAAGTTTTCATTCATTCAGTATTGAATAGGTGTGGAGAAGAGTTGCAAAAATATGTCTGTAGGCTTTACAATGAACACAGAGTCTGTCTTATTTCCAACAATCCTAGGAAGTAACTAGTATCAGTATTATTCATAATTTTACAGATGAGAACACCAAAGCTCAGCATCAAGTAAACTGGTACTTAATAAATAAATGTTCACTGATAAATGGAGCAGAGAAGAGAGTCAGAATCAAGCATTATCGCCTTGGAAAATTCTACTGCCCCACTTTGTCCTTGCCCTCCATCAGGTCTAAGGTCCCAGCTGCAGGGGCCAGAACCTTCATCATTTGCATGGTTTCTGAACCTTGGAGCCCTGGCTGGCTTTCATTCCTCCAGAAGAGGGGAAATTTTCCATACACACAAAGCTCTTTATTTTCTTATGCAAAAAAGTTACCTTCCAGGTTCATAAAAATGGCCACCTTTCTTTGTGTCTTGCCTAAGAGGGAGGGGGAGAGGACTAGTGTCAGGGAAAGATCAAAATATTTGAATATTTCCAGTCAGTTTTTCCAAGCCAAGAGAACTCTGGAGTTAAGGACAAGAGATGGTGCTAGTCACAGTCTACTGACCATCTCAATTCTGGGAATTTTAGGCTGTTCTGATCATCTAGTCTTTTGATTTCCTCTCTTTGATGATGATGATGATGATGATTCTCCTCTCTGATGATGATGATGTTGGTGATGATGATGATGATGATGATGATGATGATGATGATGATGACTACTTCTGATACAGCACTTTACAACATTAATTTAGACAAATCAAAAATACATTAGCCATTGTATAGTAGAAATATCCTTAGTTTGTGAATTGGCGGGGGGCCTCAGGTCTGAATTCATGCTCTGCTTCTCTATCAGCCATGAAAACTTGCACAAATAATTTCTCCTCTATGAACTATTGTTTCCTCATTTGTCAAATGATAGGATTGAACATGTAAGCTCTCTTCTAGGAGTTAGATAACAAGATAAGTTAGAGTGCAGAATTTGGAATTAGAAAGATTTGAGTTCAAATGCAACCTTAGACACATTAACTGTGATTCTGGGCAACTTCTCTCAGCCTCAGTTCCCCTCTTCCATAAAATAAAGATAAAAACTACCTAGTCCCTAGGGTTATTGTAAGGATCAGATGAGATAAACCAATATAGTGTTTTGCAAAACTTAAAATGCTATTATAAATACTAGCTATTATATTAGCATCATAAAAACCACTACAATAAATAATAAGAATTCCATTAGTCCTTCCTGTTTGAAGCCCTTCAAAGGAGTCTTTACAGTTTTTTTCCAAAACTTTAAAAGTCCTGTGGAGTTAAGAAACCAAAAGCTTTTTTCTTTCATTTTTCTCTTCTGGAGTGTTCTGTCACCCATATCCAGAGTGATTTAGTGATTAGCATAGTGTACCTGGAGTCAGAAAGACATAGGTTCACCTCTCAGTTCTGATACTTATACATGAATCTCTTCTCTTCAATTGAGTCGTCTCATCTGTGTAATGGGGAGATTACCTCTTTTTTGTATTATTTCCTTCTTCAACTCATTTTACAGATGAGGGAACTGAGACAAACAGGGCTAAGAGACTTGACTAGGGATACACAGCTAGTAAGTATTTGAAGTTGGATTTGAATTCAGGAGGTGATTTCCTGACTCCTTTACTCTATCCAATCTGGATACTATGGTGCCACCAAACTACCCCATTTTCTGATTATGATCAGATTTTTTTTTGATCTTTCCATCTATCCTTTTGCTTCATTCCTCCTAGACCTACTTTTTGGGACTTGATGATGCAGAATTGATGAGTTGATTAATTTTGCTGCTGTCCTTTATTCTCTTTCTTTCATATTCTTGGTAATAAGGTATGCTTCTCTGGGTGGAGGGGAGACATATATATACACAATTCAAGGTGATAACAGCAAATTTTTAATAGAGAATTTTTTTCTTTTTTTAAGTTATTGTCCCCATTGTTCAGATGAGGAGCCTGAAACCTAGAACAGTAAAATGACTTGATCATTGAGGGAAGAGGCATACCTAGCAAGTATCAGCTGAGAATCCAAACCAGGTCTTCTAATCTTTCTAATAGACATTATTTCCTTTCATGGATTTGGCCTCAATGAGAAGTGACGAAAGAGCCTATTTCTCTGAAATTACCTAATTCCTCCGCCTAATGTGATTTTTCCAGTCTCTGCCTATCATCAGAGTAGAAACTGGTCAATGGTTGTTTTCAATAAGGGCTTCTGTTCTCTGCCATTAGCTGAAAAGGAAGTCAGGATTAAGCAAATGAGCTCTCCTCAACCATATAGAGAGCTTGGTAAGTGGGACTAAAGAAGACAATTGGAGATTCTCTCTCTTCAACATCCTCCTTCAGATGTCCCAGGGTACCCCACTATCCAATGGAGGACAGGACAAGGCCTTCAGAGCCAGAAAAGGGGCTGATCCCCATGGACAGAGAAAGCCAGGCCATGGGTGTGCTCAAAGACATTGCAATCAAGTGGTTTATGGAGACACAGGCACCCCTCATATTACAAAATGGCATTCTACCAGAGTGGTTCCATGGATTCATTACAAGAAAGTAAGTTTGACTCCCCGGTTAGTAGGGTAAATGGGCTTGTTTGGGGGTTATCCACCTCTTGGATCTCAAGGGACAGGCTGGTTACCAGACTTTTGAAGTAACAAGGCAAATGTGTTTTTTCCTTATTTATATTCATTTATATTGTACTACATATGTTGCATAATCTTGCTTATTTTATTTATTATTATCATCATATAATATGTGTTATTAATATTATTAGAGATGTATAGGGCCTGAAGGATTGGTTTGGGAGAGGTGAGGGGGAGAGTGATGGATTTGTTGGCAAGAAGCTCTAGGTTAGTTCAACTACTCACTCATGTGCTCTTAGGGAAAGTCTTTTCTCTAGGTTTCTGTTTATCTGTAAAATGAGGGGGGAAGGTATATGATATCTAAAGATGTCTGGATTCTATAAATTGCCCCTTGTGTTTAAAATAAACAGAGATTTGGGGGAAAGGACATTAGTATTATTGATCATCCTGTGGGCAAACCAAGGGGTGGTAAAAGAGTTGGTGTTTGTGTTTGAAATGAAATGCTAAAATAGAGAGAGTAGGGAGAGGTTTTTGAATAAACCAGCTGTCACAAGGTAGAACCTCTCTTTAAGCTGTTGTTCCTATCTGAAAGAGGGGGGAAGGATGGATTTGGGATCAAAAGTCTAGAGTTCAAATTTTGGCTTGGACAAATAGTTTAAGCCTCTCTGGACCTCAGTTTCCTCATCTGTAAAACTAGGGAGTTGATCTAGAAAAATAAGATTCTCAAACTGGGAATCTATGAACTTTTAAAAATATGTCATAATTGGGGCGGCTAGGTGGCTTAGTGGATAAAGCACCGGCCTTGGAGTCAGGAGTACCTGGGTTCAAATCTGGTCTCAGATACTTAATAATGACCTAGCTGTGTGGCCTTGGGCAAGACACTTAACCCCATTTGCCTTGCAAAAAAACACCTAAAAATATGTCATAACTATATTTCAAAGTAATTGATTTCCTTTGCTTTATGTATTGTATTTGAATATTAAAAAAACTTTATTTTAGGAAAGGTTTTTGTAGTGCCTAAAGGTTCCATGACACAAATCTGGGGGCCCCTTGGTTCTAGACTGGGATCCTATGATTTATCTGATCTTTTAACGGGTCAGCAACATCTCAACCATCCATGTAAAATGAATCCCTCAGCATTGCCTAATTGATTGCCTAATAAAGGAAGGCACTGAATGAATGGATAGATGGAAAAAAAGGAACAAATAAAAGAATCAGTCAATCAAAGAATAATGTTGATAGTATCATAGTTCTAAAGTAAGGAGGGACCTCGGGGTCTTCTAGACCAGCCCTCTCCCCATTTTAGAGATCAAGAGACTGAGATGTAAGGAGGTGAAGTGTCTTGCCCCAAATAGGTAAATGATAGAACCAGAATTGGAATCCAGAACTCTGTCCCCACACTCAAACTCTGTCCTCTCTACCACACTATTGGACAGAATTTCAAAATCTGGGAGATGATTAAATATTGTTCATCTAAATAATTGACATTTTGAAGCCACATTTGCAAAAACCTTGGGTCAGGAAAGATGGGGGCTTCAAAAATGGGGAAAAGGATTCTATGGGGTACTTAAAGGAGTATCATGCAGAAATCCCATTGAGTGCAATGATCCATAAGTCCTTAATCAGCCTATAACTGATTAGCACCATATTAGAACAGGAATCTAAACACCCCCCCCCCAACCCACAGTCCTTTGACCAATTGATAAATTTTCACATGACTGCTTAAACCTCAGACATTGGTAAATGAAATAAATCAGGGCTTTATTTAAGACTTAAGAAAATATGAGAAAATTTTAATAATGCAAATTAAAAATGTGTCATCCTTACATTTTTTCCCCCCTGGAAAACCTTACCAGCACATCCCTGACCACAGGATCTGTTTACAGCCACCCCAGGCTATTATGTCCTCCCTTGTCTATCTGTACAGCTAATGCAATCAAATTTTAAAATCTTGTGAAGAAAAATAAAGATTGAGATGCTAGTGAAGCAGATAGATGTGGTGTATAAAATCAAACAAATAAAAGTGATTTTGAGACTGGCTTAGCATAGAGACTGTGACCTGAATTCTGTCTCCCCACGACTCCAGAAATTTTGTCTTGTCCTAGGGACAGGTGAGGAGGTAGTGGTCAGAGCTTCAGGTTCAAAGATGTTTCTTCCTACAGGCAAACTGAAGAACTGCTTAGAGACAGACCCATTGGCTGCTTTCTCATCAGGTTGAGTGACAAGGCCATGGGCTACGTCCTTTCCTACAGGTAAGACCCCCAACGACACAATGAAACAGTCCTTGGCTCTGGTGAGCTCTGGTTTCCTGGGCAAGCTTCTTAGTTGACCTCAAGCTGACTTGCAGAGAACCAGATCCTTTGAACCTCCTCTTCTGTAAAATGTTTTGGAGCCACAAGGTATTGACCTAGAATCCTTCTTTCCAGCTTCAATTCAAATGCCCACCCTCTCCCCAATTTTTTGTATTTATTTTGTATAACTATTATTTATTTATCTCTGGATGAGTTGTCTTTCTCTAGTAAAACATAAACTCCCTGAGGGCAGGGACTTTCATTTTTCTTCTTGTATCAACAGCCTATAGCATAATGTCTGGCACATTCTTGGTATTTGATGTGTGACTGTAAAAGGAATGCCTGGAATATTTCTAAGATTTTTCTGTGGTCTAGATCCCCAAGTCTGACTTGAGATTCTGTGACTCATTTCTTTTTAGGGGGTACAATCGTTGCCGTCACTTTGTGATCAGTCAGCTTCAGAACCGGAGGTACGCCATCTCTGGGGACACCTGCAACCACCCCACGCTGACTGCCCTCATCAGCTACTACCAGGGAGCAAAGATAGAACCTTTTGGTGAGACTCTCACCACTGCCTGCCCTCGGGTATGCTGAGTCTCATATCCAATGTATCAGACATGTACCAAGTGTCCATGGTGGACTGTGTCCTGAGATGTATGCTATCAGAATACAAGGGTAGATGAGGCATAAATCCTTCCCTCAGGGAGCTTAGAGAATAATCAGGGAGAGAAGACATGAGTATAAGTCACTGGAATACTAGACAAATGAGGTGAGCACAAAGGGGAGATGAAATCTAAAAGGGTAAGAGGACAGAGTGGGTTTGACCTGGGGAAGCAGATGGCATCTGAGTTGGACCTTGAAGGAAGGGAAGGATTTCATCTGGAGCAGAATTGAAGACATCTCTTCCATGAAATGAGAGCTTCTGAAGCCCTTCAGAAAATGAGAATGGAATAATAGCCAGTCTGACTAGAATGTAAGGTATACAGGAAGGAAAAATTGGGAAAGATCAAATGGGGAGGCTGAAACCCAATGGTGGGAGACATTGATTTCCAGGGTCAGTTGAAAGCTGGGGAGATTATATTCATAGATAGTCCCCCTGCCTCCAAAGGGGTACTAAATCAGTGTTGGGAGACCACAGCCCAGTCCATTACTCTAGGCTCCCTTCCCCCAAGTATCCGTCCCCTACCTAAGGTCTTAGGAGCAGATGTTATAATAACTCAGTCCATCTTTGGAATAGGGTGGCGGAAAGAAGTAGAAGAGAAACGTAACAAATCTGAGTTCTGACTCCACCACTGACCAAGCTGGGGGGACTCCACTTGACTTCTTATTAAATTTCTATGTCCTAATCTTTTAAATGGGGAGAATAATTCTCTTTTATGAAGTTATATGAGAATCAAATAGCATTTCAAAAGCAAGCATTTATTAATTTTTGATAATCTGTGCAAAATCCTTTGCCTCACACACATATAAGAATTTATTGTTATTATTAATTTTTCCTCTATTGTCACACCTAACAACAGTACTAGAGATTTTTAAAAAGGCCAAGGACTTGGCCTTTGACAGTTATGAAAACTAAGGCCCAGGAAAATCAAGCAACATGCCTCAGATAAAACACAATAATACTAGCAAACTTTTATATAAGGTTCAGAAGGAACTTTACAGCTTTTCTGGACTTCACAAGAGTTCCGTTGAAGTGGGTGTTATTGGGGTTCTCATTTTACAGATAAGGAAACTGATGAGAAGTTAACATAGTTAACAAATATCTGAGGGAGACTTTGCACTCTACTCTTTCTCACATCACTCAGGCACTCTTTCCACTGGGTCAGCCAGTTGCCAGCCAGCTACTAGGTGACAGAACCAAGGTCCTTGGGTTACCAGCATTTTTTCCCTCCACCTGGGAAGATCTTCTTGCTCTTTTTCTAACCCAACTTTAGACTGAATGGGAAGGGGCTCAAAAATGTTGTCCTCCTCTACACAGCCAGAGGAGAGCAGTTTGTATGATGCCATCTCCCTGAACCTCCTGCTGGTCAACCCACCTGAGTCAACCAGTCCCTCCAAAGAGGAACAAGAATTGGGGGACTTAGAATACCTGAGATCTAGTAAAGACAAGGACCCCAAGGTCAGCCCCACTCCAAAGCCCAAGATTTCCTTTGTTCACTCCAAAAAATCCCTGGAAGAATGTTCTTGGAAGCCCTCAGAAGAGGACAATGATGTAAGTATTCCCTCAAGAAGAGGTAGTATGGTGTGTTGGGTAGAGGCCCGGATTGAGAGGCAGGAAACTTGGTTTTATCATAGCTCAGCCATTTACTAGCTATGTGATCATGACTTATGGGTCATTTCCGATTCTGTATAAATGGGAGGAAGTTCAATTCCACGATCCCTTTTCACTTCTAATTACATCTTTGCTATCCCACAGGAAGTTAAAGAACCAAATGAAACCATCATTTTATTTTTTTTTAAGAAAGATTTTATTTATTTGGAGTTTTACAATTTTTTGCCCTAGTCTTGCTTCCCTCCCCCCACCCGCCACAGAAGGCAATCTATTGGTCTTTATATTGTTTCCATGGTATACATTGATCTCAGTTGAATGTGATGAGAGAGAAATCATATCCTTAAGGAAGAAAAAAAAAGTATAAGAGATAGCATAATCTCATAAGACAATGTTTTTTTTTTCTAAATTGAAGGTAATAGTCCTTGGTCTTTGTTCAAACTCCACAGTTCTTTCTCTGGATATAGATTGTATTCTCCATTGCAGACATCCCCAAATTGTGCCTGATTGTTGCACTGATGGAATGAGTAAGTCCATCAAGGTTGATCATCACCCCATGGTGCTGTTAGGGTGAAACCATCATTTTAAACGAAGAGGGAATGGAAACCTAGAGAGGTTAGGTAATTTATTTAAAGTCATAGAACCAAGCCAGGACTAGAAACCTGCCTGGTCTCTCAGTCCAGTACTCTTTCCATAAAATTCCTACACCAGGATTGCTTTCCTCTCTCAGGCAAGTTAAGGACTATCCTCCTCACCTTTCTGTCAGTAGAAACAAGGTCTTTACCATCTTTAAATCCACTTTCAGGATTAGAAGTTGTACATTCAGGATCAAGCTATCTATGCACAGTTAGTGAATACCTACTATGTTCCAAGCCTAGTGTGAAGATCTGGGGAGAAGAATAGTTGGGTAGTAGAGTCAGATTGGGAAGAGTCTAAAAAGTCACAAGGTGTCATTGAACTTGGGATCACTGGACCTTAGATGTCTGAAACTGGTCAGGACCTTTGAAACCCTCCAGGTCTCAGATTCTTAACTTACAGTTTAAAGACAGAGGGTCCAAGGGAGATTGCAAGGGATCCATGAACTCAAATGGGAAAAATGACATTCGTTTCCCCTAATCTTTGTAACTTATGTTATATATTAGAAACATTATTCTGAGAAGGGATTCTTCTGTGGGCTTTACCCAGACTGCCAGAGGGAGCTCAATGCCCACAAAAGGTTAAGAAACTCCTGATCTAGGTCAGCCACCTCATTTTATAAATGAGGAAATTGAGATTGAAGGGGAAAAAACTTAATGGAATCTGGTGTATCAGTCAACCAATCTGTTAATCAGTTAAATTTATAAAGTTATGCTTTAGGTCTGGTATTAGGTGTTGGGTATACAAAGAGGAAAAGTGAAACCTCCGGGAATTTATTGGTTTGTCTGTTTGAATGGATGTCTTCAAGAGATAGGGGGTTTTCAATGTGGGTTGATGTGTGGCTCATCCTTCCTCTACCTGAATAGTTATAGTAATAGAAAGCTTGCTTTCTCCTGCCTAGCCAACCCACTCCAAAGTCAGGCAGTTCAGATTGTTAGACAATCCTTCATTATGCTGAATTGTGATGTGTTTTCCTTGAAATTTCCCCAGCTCTCAGGAGAAGCACCTCCTCTACCCAAAAGAAATTCTTCTCTCCTGATGGAATCCTTCAGTAGCAGGCACTCAGGAAACATCATCTATGCAGAGTTGAAGAAAATGAATCACAACCCTCAGAGTCTGAGCATGGAGGCCTCAGAGATTCCTCATCAGACCCCTTCTCCTGGCAGAGAACCCCAGAGAAGGCTTAGAAACCCAAGTGGAGAAGAATTGACTCTCCAAACCAGGGATGCCCCATCTCTTGCTTCTTTGAATGCTACCAAGAGCCTGGGGAAAAAGTTGGATCCCAACAAGAAATCTCCCACTGTTCCTCATCACCCCAAGTTGGAGCACAGCTCCCCTGTGCCTATCTCTACCTCTCCTGGAGATAGGAGCTCCAGGGCAAGCTCCCCCCATCATCAGGCTTGGTGCTCCCCTGAATCTACAGGGAGCAACCAGGGATTGGTCATCCATGCTGTTCCTCAATTATTGAGAAGTTCAGGGTCTAATAAGTCTGGAGGCCCCAATCCACCCAGCACCCATGATCTCATGCCAAAGGGGAGCAGCTTCTTTTCTTTAGAAGATCAAACTAAGGTCTCAGAGAACCATGACTATGAACCTATTCCTGGCAGGCTGCCTATATCAGCCTTTCTCCCGCTCAAAACCACCTCTAATCAGCTGGAGGGCTCTAGAGACTGGATGGTTAATGCTTATGAGAAGATTCCAGGAAGCCAGGCAGTGCCCATGCCTTCCTTACCATGTAACCCATATGAGCAGATCCCCATCTTGAATGTCCAGGAGACCAAACAGTCACACTCACATAAGGTATGTGCATCCCAGGGAACATAGATAGATATCACATCACTCTAGGATCCTGGGCTAGTCATTTCAACTCCCAGAGCCTCCATTTTCATATCTATTAAATGGGCAAAATAATACTGCACTACTGTGAATGAAGAGCTTTATGAGACTCTCTTGAAATGTGAATTATGGGGCAGCTAGGTGGTGCAGTGGACAGAGCACTGGCCCTGGAGTCAGGAGTGCCTGAGTTCAAATCCGGTACCAGACACTTAATATTTACCTAGCTGTGTGACCTTGGGCAAGTCACTTAACCCCATTGCTTTGCAAAAACAACAACAACAAAAAGAAATGTAAATCATCCCTTCAAAATCATAGATTTAGAACTAAAAGGGACCTTCATTTTAATATGAGAGAGTCATAGACCATCAGAATGTAAGTGACTTAACTTCCTCTCCCAGGCCACGTGTTTGGGGGTAGGTGGGACTCTATAATTTCTAAGATATCTCCCAGTTTTCAATCTAAGTATCCAAAATAAAACTTGAACCTAGATCCACTGATTCCAAATTCACTGTACTTATCTATCATACTCCCTCAAAAAAAAAAAAAATTTGCCTCCATCCTGGCCCTTAGCAAAGTTGTGAATGAAGGAAGGTTTGTCTTTGCCCAGCATAATGTCCCTGATGGTTTGTATGATCTTTGAGGTAGGAAGGGGCCCTAGCAAATACCTCATCAAATCTCTCAGCTAGGGTACGATCTTACAGATAGCTTCCCTGCTGGGGGTTCATCCTTCCTCTGCTAGAACTGTTATGGTAATGGGAGCTTGCTTTCTCCTAAGGCAACCCCTTCCAATGTTGGGCAGTTTTCATTGCTAGAAAATCCTTCATTATGCTGAGCTGAAATCTAGTTTCCTATAATCAATTCTAGCTCTGCCCCCTGAGGTGCCATAAAATGTCCAATCCCCTTCTTTCTGTCCCTTGATAGTTCCTAATGTGAGAATTAAATAATATTAATTATTAAGCACCTACAAGGAACTGACAATACAAGGAAAGATAAAAACACAGACTTCCCCCTCAAGGAGCTCACAGTCTAAAATGAGGGAGACAACACAGAAATAACTGTGAACCTAGACAATACACATGGGAGAGATGGAAGACAATCTCAGAGAAAGGGTATAACTGTGGCATAGGAAGCTGGCAGAGGGAGCCGGGGAAAGGCCTCCTACAGATGGTGGGATTCAAGTTGGGTCTTGAAGGAAGCAGGAGGCCATGTTAAAGAGGAAGAACTTTCCAGACATGGTAGAAGCCTGTGGCAAGGGCTAGATCTGAATTTTCTTTCTGCCACTAACTTGTCTCATGACCTTGTGTCCTTTCTGGATTTATTTGCCCATGTGTAGCACAAGGGATGTGCTCCTATCACTAGAGCCTGGCAAGTAACAAGCATTTAATAAATCTTTGTTGATTGATTGATGATTACGGTCTCTTCCAGCTCCAATTCCTCATGGATCTCTAAATATTTGAGGTATAGTAGTTGTGTTAATTGGCTCTTCAATCCCCTCCTCTCTTCTCCCCACCCCAGGCTCACTCCCTTTTTTCTCTTCTTCGTGTTCCAGGTTGAAAAATACCGAAGGTTCTTCTTCACAGACCGGAAGAATAAGCAATGATGCCAGGGCCCACTGGCTATGTCAGCAGCAAAGAGACCCAAGGAGAGAAGTTTTGGGTTTGAGGAAATCTCCCCAGGCAGCCAATTACTGACCAAGGGTCCAGGTCCATACTCTGGGGTCCAGTCAACTGGAAAGCTCCAAGACTCCATGGGTTCAGCTTGGACACAAAAACTGAGTCTAAGAGCCTAAAAATAAAACTGGAGGGAGAGAAGTAGAATCTGAGACCTTGGACTTTGAAGGAGAAATGAACCTGCATAAAAGTCAGAAAATCTTAGAATATCAGAGTGGATGGGCCTTCAGCAGCCCAGAGAAGGGAAGCATCTTACTCAGGGTGATACAGCAAAGTCATGGTAGAGCCAGGCCTGGAATGCCTTCCTCCATCCTCCTAAGTCAATGATCCCTTCACTTCGATGCCTTCAACTCATTTCTTCCTGATTCCTGTCTCACTAGTTGCCTTATTGTAGGGCAGGGGCCAGTAGGAGAAAAAAGTAGGAAATAAGAATTTATCAAATACATTAACTACCATGTGCCTGGAGTTTCACAAATATTATCTCATTTGATAGCAAAGAAATAGGGGAAAAGTTTGCCCAATTCTAAAGAAATGTTTCATCAATATTCTTCAAAATACACACATGCATTGTTGTCACTCTCCAACATCTACTCTCTCCTTAACAGAACTATCTCTTCTCAACATTAAGCAAAATGAATGAACACATTTCTAACAATATATGATCCATTGAGCACCCATAGCTCACCACCTCTTCCAGAAAGAAGCAGGACTATTTGAATCCCAGTTTCAATTATGATTATGTCACAATTCAGTTCTCTATTGAATTGAAGAGTGCTATTTAGAAAATGCAAAATGGCAAATGATCAGAAAAAAATGTTTGGTTGTTGTTGTCTCTCTCCTCCCTCTCCCCCCACCCAGGCTAAGAGCTTTGCTAGCATGAATATGAATTCCCAAATCACAAACTCTTTAGATGGGAGTATAAGTCCCCCATTCTGGGGACTCCAAGAGAAACATCTCCCATTTAAAATTTGTCTACTCCTAGAAAGTCTCAAGGCAGATGTTTGCAAAATGAGATTTTCCAAGACATTTTCTTTAAGAATCCTTGCATTTTCAAACAATGAGTCTAATTTGGTGCCCCAGCTCTAACATCTATTAGCCTGTGTGACCCTAGGCAAGTTAGTTAGCCACCAGTCATGCTGCCTACCTACCTATCTATCCCCACCTCTTCCCTCCAGTTGAGTTGATCTGAGGACCAGCTTGCTTTAAGTCCCAATTAAAACCCTACTTTCTCCGGAAAGCCTCTCTTAGTCCCTCTTAATTCTAAAGGTTTCCCTCTATAAATTATTTCTAATTTATCCTATATAAAGCTTGCATTGTATTTATTTGTTTACACACATTTTCCCCCTTTAGATTGTAAGCTCCTTGAGGACAAGGGCTGTCCTTTGTTACTTTTTGTATCCCTCAACTTTTAGCAGTGTCTGATACATAACACCTAATAAATGTTTATGATTGATTTATAGACATGGACCCTGTCATAGATGCTTACAATCCAGTTGAGAATATACATATGCATCTAGTTCAGGGGACTAAGTAAATTTCCATCTTGGAATGGGGTAGAGTTTGCATTTTTGTTTTTTTTTTAGTAAGACAGTGTGGTAAAGTGACTTTCCCAAGGCCACACAGCTAGGTAATTATTACATGTCTGAGGCCAGATTGGAACTCAGGTCCTCTTGACTCCAGGGCCGGTGCTCTATCCGCGGCACTGCCTAGCTGCCCTGAGTTTGCATTTTTTTTTTAAGGAAGAATGTGCAGAGGGTGATGGTTAAGCCAAAGGAATGAACCTTTAATGATGGACTTTCTCAAATAAGCCTATGCAAGAAATCATTTCCTACACATTTCATATCACCATGGACTCAGCTCTGAGTACACAGTAGATGCATAATAAATGTTTGTCAAATCACCAACTGTTTAATTGGACATTTTCCAAGAAGAAGTCCTGTAGGCATTTCAAACTCAACAAGTTCAAAATGAAACTCATCTTTCTCCCTAAACTCACTGCTCTTCTGAACATCCCTGTCTCTGTTGAGGACAATACTGGCATCCTTCCTGCCTCCCAGGTCTGAAACCTTGGATTCATCCACAATTTCCTCTCCTCCACCTGCTCATCCAATCTCTTGCCCAGTCTGGTTAATTCTCCTTCCCATGATTATCTTCCCATCCTTCCCTTTCTCTCCTTCAAATAGCCACCAACTTAATTCAGGGTCTTATCACTCCTTGATTATTACAATAGCTTCTGAATTGGCCCCCACAGCAAGTCATCATGAACACAATTACCAACATCATTGTCTTAACATTTAGGTCAGAACTCCTCTAGTCAGCAAACCCCACTTGACTATCTATTGCTTCCGGAGTCAAATATCAACTTCACCCTACTCTTCCTGCCTTATCATTTATTAATTCTACTACCCCTTCCTGAAATCTACAGTCTAGCCAAACTGGTCCTTTATTCATGAGACGTCATCTCCCATCACTCAATCTTTGCAGAGGCTGATCCCTAATCCTGGAACATGCTCTCTACCTCTTAGAATCTCTAGATTTCTTCAAATCTCAGCTCAAACATGACTTTTAGTTTTTTAATTCCTCTAAATATTAGTACCTTCTTCCCCCAAAGTTATTTCAATATTTATTTTTATATGTTTATATACATACAGGCTGTCTTCCCCAATAGTCTGTAAGCTTCTGTTTTGTCCTTTCTCCCCACCCAGTATCTAGCCCTATATAGATATTTGTTGATTGCCTGAATATATGAATAATGGAACCAAGGTCAAATCAGTCAGAATATTTAATGCGGAAAAGAGTGATGCAGTAAAGAGTGACAGAGCCCTTCCTTTGACTGCCAGAGGCAAGTGGCAGCGGGTGCCATGCCAGACCCAGAGAGGGGTGACAGTGTCTGGTGGAAAAAGGGAGAAAGGCAAAACTGAATACAGGCATTCAATGAAAAAGATTGCATAGCTGATTCAAAACCTCATCCCATTTTTTCCTTTTGTGCTCACTCCCATGTTTTTCAGAAATCTTGCCAGTCTTCAATTAAGTATAGCATCCCCCCTTTTTTAAAAATGATGTTTTTCTCTCTTCTTGGTTCTTTAAGGAGGTTTGAGAAGGAAAAGGTGAGTCTGTTATCATCTCTGAAGCCTCATTTCCCAGGTAGGACAGATTTAGGAGGGTCAGCTTGACCATCACTGTGAAGCCCATGGATTGGTCAGTGTTAGACCAAGAATCAAATATGGTCCTCTGCTGTGACCCCTCCAGAGAGGCAGAAGGACAGATCTGAAGTTCATTACCAGTCCCAGCATCCTGACTGGTTGAAAGTATTTTCTGTGTGGAGGAGAAAGATGGGAGAGCATGAGATCTTGGAAGCACATGGGAGAAGATGGGAGTCTCCTAGGAAGTGAATTGGTTATGGTTACTTTTCTGGTGTCATGATTGTAGTTTTGGGGTGTGTTTTTTTTGGTGTTTTTTTGGAGTGTTGGTTTTGGGGGGGGGTTGTTTGTTTTTTTGCTGATAGGGCCATAATAAATTATCACCAGTATAAAATCACAGGAATATGATAAAATGACATCTTTTGCTGACAATATGAGCCTGGAGAAATCCTTCTCTCTGAAAGGAGAGTCCTGGAGGCTGCTTAGAAGTGCCCAGACTGAACTGATGTCATCTTGAGAGGCCTGCTAGGTTGCTTCAGATCCGAATGTGAAAAGTGCTGTGAAGAAATAGAGAGATGTAAGAAAGAGTGGAAATGGGGAGGGGGCAGGGGAAGTAGACCAGGCCAAGTAGACCCTTTGGGGTAAGTGCTGCAGTAATCAGAGGGAAATAAAACATTGGCTTAACTATAGAACCCTCACATGTGAGAACTAGAAGGGGCCTTACCTATCTTCCAGCTTGACTCCTGCATTGTACAAAGACCACACTGTATATTGATGATGTGGTGGCTGAAGTACAACAAGAAGACTTGGGAGTCTGAAGCCCTGGATGTGAAGGTTAACACTAATGCTGATTCCCTGAGATACTTTTGGGCCTCTGTTTAAAGATGACTTAACAGAAACTCTGAACCTCTACTTCCACCTCTCTGAAATGAAGATAACAGTCACATGGACCTCATAGGATTGCCTAGGGGATCAGATGTGCCAACTCATGTGAAGAGTTTTATAAAGTGTTAAATAGATGTGATAACAAAAACAAGGCCTAGGACCCAGATCTCCTCAGCAGTCAGACCAGAGGTATTGGTGAAAGCCATTGCAGTGTCTATCAGAAGGGTAATCAGCTTTAGACTTCTAGATGCCTGGAGGAAAAAGAGACTGGCCAAGGAGGTAGGAGTGAGCAGGTCTCTTGGTTTTGTGGAGAACTGTTGCCCGCTGCAGTTCATCCTGCTTGAGCTCCATTGCTAAGGCTATTGAACATATTTCACTCTTGAAGAATGGGTGGATCAACACGCCTTAAGCACCTACTCTATATCAGGTATTGTGCTCCACAGTTTGCAAACATTATCTAATTTGATTTCTGGGCTAAGTCCTTAGCGAATCTCATCTTCTATGAGTTCAAGTGGATTGATTTGGTTCTAAGCTATGGCACTTTGGGGCCAGAAGATTATGAAAGCAGGGTTCTTAGTACTTTTTAAGAAAGCTCCTTCCTGATGACTTTTAACTTCCTAAGGAACTACATCTACCTGGGGCTTCCTAAGGAACTACATCTACCTGGGGCTTCCTAAGGGACTACATCTACCTGGGGGCATTGCAATATGTTTTCAGGAAAAAGATAATTTATTTGAGCTCTGAGTGGTTCAGTGAGCACCGGACACTGGACTTCGAATTAACTTCCCTAGTGGAGGGGCAGTTAAGCTCTAAGCTTAGGTCTATTTGAGCAGGAAGAATGAGGTTAAGGAGGAGAAGAGGCTGAATCTCCAGAGGCCAAAAGAGCACTAGACTTGGAGCCAGGAAAGACCTGAATTAGAATCCCAAAGGCTGTGCCATACCTCAGAAAGTCAGGGGACTTAGCAATCATGTCTTCAAAGTCTGCATAGCTGAGCTTTCCATCTCCATCCAGATCTGCCTCCTCAATGACCTTATCACACACAAGAACCACCTCTTCCTCCTCCAATTCAGACTTGGTCAGCCGGGCCAGAGTCAGCTCCAGGTCTTTTTTGCAGATAAAGTTGTCATTATTGAAGTCTACTCAGGGAAGAGAAAATCAATCTTATCACTGTCATCATCATCATCAAAATGGAAGTCTCTAAGGCCTTTCATTGTGATTATGAAAATTCTGATCCTTGCATCCCTGAAGCATCATCATTTTTGTATGGTCTTAGTGTAAACTCAGGACTCTAAGTCCTGAAGAAAAATTAGAAAATTAGAAGCTGGTTCTATTTAAGAAAGTTCACCCTGTTAATGTTTGAAAAAATACTGATCTGAATTCAAAATCCCTGTATATACTCTACTCCTGGCTCACTTGGCTGGATGCAGCCTTGGATTAATAGTTTGCCTCTTCAGGCCTCAGTTTCTTTTTCTGTAATAATGTAGGGAAGAAGGGTGTTTAACAGGACGATGGCAGTAGGTCCCTTCCAGCTCTAACAGTCAATGAATGTAGAAGTTCCAGCTAACTGGAGAGCCCTTCACAAAAGTAAAACTGACCATTGGCCTTGGAAATGATTCTGGGAAAATTTCACTGAACTGCAACCACATACAGAGGCCAGAGACTTAGATTCTAGGCTGGATTCCTTGGGGCTTGCTGGTCAACCAAGGGCAAGCACTCCATCTAATTCTTGTTTCCTCAGGCGTAAGATGGATCTAAGAATCCTTTTACCTTTCTCCATCTCCGAACTGTCACTTCTGATATTCCACATTCTAAGGTCCCTCCCCGATCTGACATCATGGGTTCTCAGGTCGCCCCCATCTCCAGCATTCTCCTTCCCTGGTTCCCCCCTCCATACTGTCAGCTAGTTTCCCCAGGGATTGCTACAACTTTGTAAGAATCGTGGGCACATGGCGCCCTCTAGTGGGCAAAGGGAACAACGCGTGCAGCGCTGCGTCGGGTCGTGGGACTGCAGAAATGATGGAAACGCAGGGCTAGCAAGAAGCATGCTGAGTCCGGGGAGGGGAGGAGAGACAGAGAGAGACAGAGAGAGACAGAGAGAGAGACAGAGAGAGACAGAGAGAGACAGAGAGAGAGAGAGAGAGAGAGAGAGAGAGAGAGACAGAGAGAGAGAGAGAGAGAGAGAGGCAGAGACAGAGAGAGAGACAGAGACAGAGAGAGACAGAGAGAGAGAGAGAGAGACAGAGAGAGACAGAGAGAGAGAGAGAGAGAGAGACAGAGAGAGAGAGAGACAGAGACAGAGACAGAGAGACAGAGAGACAGAGACAGAGACAGAGAGACAGACAGAGAGAGACAGAGACAGAGAGAGAGACGGAGAGAGACAGAGAGACAGAGAGACAGAGGAGAGAGAGACAGAGACAGAGACAGAGAGAGAGAGACAGAGAGAGAGAGAGACAGACAGAGAGAGAGACAGACAGAGAGAGACAGAGACAGAGAGAGAGACGGAGAGAGACAGAGAGACAGAGAGACAGAGAGAGACAGAGAGACAGAGAGAGACAGAGAGACAGAGAGAGAGACAGAGAGAGAGACAGAGAGAGACAGAGAATTAGATAAACAGAGAGAAACAGAAACAGAGAGACATGCTTCTTGAATTGTTCCTTCTCTGATCCACTGACTATCATTTCCTTTGCCCTTTAAGATGAGTGTTCCCCAAAATATTATTATTATTATTATTATTAACATTTAGTCAACCTGGAGGAAATAGTTTCTCCCCTCTGTATACATTTCTTCATCTAAATGAGAAAAGCTGAGAGTTTATCTTTAACCAGCTGCTCTCCTCTTCCAGATTTCCTCTCCTCCTTGGCTGTGTCATTCTTCCCCTCAACCTTAATCATCCATGTGTATCTCTTCAGTCCAGAAGGTTCCTGTCTCCATAAATCAATCATGTATTAAGCATACACTAGCCCAGAAACTGTGCTAAGTGCTAGGGATGGTCTTAAAGTCCCTGCCTTCAAGGAGCTTCTAATGTTCAGTTATTAATAATTAACTTCCTTTCTTTTAAAGACCAACCCAGAAACTACTCCACCTTCAAACGTTCCCTGACTTCCACGGTTGATAGTAAGTTTTCCTTCATAGCCTTTTTCTTGAGCCTCTTCCGTTGCCTTTTATTGTGATTAAGGTGACTGGATACAATACTGGGCTAGGAGTGAGGAAGACCTGAGCTCAATTCTGGTCTGTCAGTCCCTGGATCTTAACCACTGTTTGCCTCAATTTCCTCATCTGAAAATGGTGATAATACCATCTATCCTACAAGATTGTTTTGAGGATCAAATAAAATATTAATAGTATAATGCTAGTAAACCTAATAAATACTTAATAAATATTAGCTATCATTATTGTTACAACTTGGCTATATAATGTTTGTTGTTATTTTGGATGTCATGGATGACTCTTTCTGATCTCCTGGGTTTCCTTGGCAAAGATCCTGAACTGGCTGACTGTTTCCTTCTTCAGTTCATTTTATGATGAGGAAACTGAGGCAAACAAGGTTGAATGACTTGTTCAGGGTCACACACTCGAAACTGAGGCAGGATTTGAACTTGCCTTGTATCCATAATACCATGCTGTCTCTCATTCATATTAGGTGCTTAATAATAGTTTGTTCAATTGAATCGTCCATGAGGGTAAGGGAGAGAATGGCCCCAAATAGGAAAGCAGACTTGTCAGACTTTCCAAATACTATTCTTTCTAGAATGGTTTCTAATTACTGGCCTGCCCTTCCCCCCCACAGAAAGCATTTCACGGGTACCAGAGGAATGGATGGCAGCCGTGATCCCAGTTGGCTGGTGGGGGATGGGGAAGGGGAGTGGAAGACAGGTGGGACCAGTGGCTCAGTTGCCTGGTCCAGCTCAGGCTGGGCTGAATATCCACCCTCCTGCAGACAGCATTAGGGTGATCTTTGGGCATCTCCTTCCAAGCCTAGAAGCTTAACCCAGGAGTCTCTGAGGCAAAGCCCTAAGTGAGGACCTGCTCCTCCCCACACTAGGCTCCCGGCTGCCTTGGATGCCAATGGTGATGAGCTGGGCACTACTTACCATAGATCTTAAAGGCATAGCTGGCTTTGAGTTCCCTGGGGGCCGACTCACAGAGGCATGAGAACATGTCCACAAAGTCATTGAAGGTGAGGTTCCCCTCACCATCCTCAGAAAAAGATGCCACAATTCTCTCCTTGAAAGGATTCTC
This sequence comes from Macrotis lagotis, assembly GCF_037893015.1. Classification (NCBI taxonomy): domain Eukaryota; kingdom Metazoa; phylum Chordata; class Mammalia; order Peramelemorphia; family Peramelidae; genus Macrotis; species Macrotis lagotis. Next base: position 35,502,431 of record NC_133661.1, on the reverse strand, counting down.
CTGTGAAAATCAGAAAGCCTAGGTAGGAACACACTCATTCTCCAGGAATTTACCACCTCTCTCTGTCTCTCTCTCTCCTTTACTCCTGTCTCTGTCTCTGTCTCTCTGTCTCTCTGTCTCTCTGTCTCTCTGTCTCTCTGTCTCTCTCTCTCTGTGTGTGTGTGTATGTGTGTGTGTCTGTTTCTGTCTCCTCTCTCTCTCTCTCTGTCTCTGTGTGTGTGTGTCTGTCTCTGTTTCTGTCTCTCTCTCTCTCTCTCTCTCTCTCTCTCTCTCTCTGTCTCTGTGTGTGTCTCTGTCTCTGTCTCCTCTCTCTCTCTCTCTCTCTGTCTGTGTGTGTGTGTGTGTCTGTCTCTGTTTCTGTCTCTGTCTCTCTGTCTCTGTGTGTGTCTCTGTCTCTGTTTCTGTCTCTCTGTCTCTGTCTCTGTCTCTGTCTCTCTCTGTCTCTCTGTCTCTGTATGTGTGTGTGTCTGTCTCTGTTTCTGTCTCTGTCTCTGTCTCTGTCTTTCTCTCTCTCTCTCTCTCTCTCTCTCTCTCTCTCTCTCTCTCTCTCTCTCTTTTTCTGTCTCTCTCTCTCTTCCCTTCTCCACTTCAGAAACTATATTTCTGTTTTTCTGTTGCTTGCCTTGTGGAGGTCAAGTCTTCTCTTTCTCTCTCTTGGTCCTTTGTACATGCATTTGTGTGTACAGGGAGAGAAGTCAGGGTGATATAGTGGATAGCATTGGTCTCAGAAAGATTTGGAATCAAATCCTCTAGACTGTGTGACTGTAGACAAGTCCCTTCACCTTAGCCCTGCTCCCCTTCCTGACCTTGGCCTTCCCCTCTGCTCTGGGCTCTGGACCACCTCTCCTAGCTCTTTGCTTCCTGCTTTCTATGGCACCCCCACTTTTATCTTGTGTTTTGCTTATTTGGACATTTGGCTGACACAGAGACAGTTCATTTTGGAGAGAGTGAACAGGGCTCTTTTCAATGGACTCACAGAAGGGGGCTTAACAGAGGAGGAAACAGTTCTTGGGGGGAGTTAAGTGACATGCCTGGGATCTCACATCCAGTTAGTGGCAAAGCTTTGTTTTGAACCCAGGCCCTTTGGCACCCTCCACCTCACTGATGCAGTTTTCAGAGATCACACAAAGAATCCCTTCCTTATAATCCTATTCCTTAATGTAATGATATCAATAAATGTCATCTCCCCTACTAGATGACAAAAGGAAAAAGACAAAAAAGGCAGGAGGGAGGGGAGAGGCAATTCAATTCAACAAACCATTTATTAGATACACACCATGGGCTGGGCTTCTAAGATATAAAGATAAAAATGAACCCAACCCACCAAACTTAAATTGGTGGAAACATAAAACATGTTTATAAGTAAACATAACAAGGTGAATACTCCTAGCTGTGTGGCCTTGGGCAAGCCATTTAACCCCATTGCCTTGCAAAAAAAATATATAAAATCTAACAAGGTGAATACTGAGGGAGGAGAAACCACCAATGGCAGGAGAGGGAATCTTCTTCAAAACTTCATGGCACCTAAGTTGTCTTTTGTTTTGTTTTGTTTTGGCAAGACAATGGGGTTAAGTGACTTCCCCAAGGCCACACAGCTAGGTAAGTATTATGTGTCTGAGGTGGGATTTGAACTCAGGTCCTCCTGACTCCAGGGTCAGTGCTCTATCCACTGTGCCCCCTACGTGTCCTCTAAATTGGGTCTTGAAGGAAAACAAGGATCCTGAGAGGCAGAAATGAAGGAATGTTTTCCAGCCTCTTCTTTGCAAAGGGCTTATTCAAATACACAGAAATAGAAAATGGAATGCTGCATTCAAGGAATGGCCAATCGTCCAGTTTGGCTAAAATACAGTCTTCACGTGGATGAATGACACAAATCAAGGAGACAGTGCCACAGCTCTCTAGAGCCCCTCCTGTCATCTAGAGTGGGAGAACCCAGCTTTTCTTTATACCCTGTCCCAAGGAAGTCCTGAAAGGTACCTTGAACTCTGGCATTTGGATGATGACCGACATGGGCACAGTGACGATAGGGTTCTTGCGGTAGTCCATGGGCACAATGTTGGGTGCTAGCTCGTAGTACCGGGCATGTAACCTACAAAGCAACCACAAGATGGCGGCCTCAAATGATGAATTTAAGGTCCCATCATCCACTTAAGAGTTGAGTCTTCAGAGAGACCCATAGAGAAAACATGGTACCCAAAGTCATTGTCTGAAGAGCCGAAAGGGACTCCAGAGGCGACTACAATTAGCCCCCTCATTCTACATGAAAATATAGGATGCTCTGTGATATTTATAATTTAGGGAGCTTCAGATTAGCGGATTGTAGATCTCAAACATCTTCGAAGGTACTTGGGGTCATCTGGGTCCAATCTCTTTATTTTATAGATGAGAAAACAGCACTCCAAGAGCTCTCTGAAATAGTGAGCATCAGAGTCAGGATTTGAACCTGTGCTCTTTAATTTCAAAGCTAGTCCTCTTACTTTATAGAAAGATAAAGAGTTGCCTTAGAGAAGAGGTTCTTAACCTGGGTCCACAGATTCTTAGGATTTCAAGGAATCCATGTTCTCAAATGGGGAAAAATGGCTTCTTTCTTTTCAGCAATCTAACTGAAATTTAGTATTTCCTTCTATTATGAATGTAGGCAAAACATATAGCTCAGAGAAGAGGTTCATAGTTTCCTGAGTTAATGGGGTCTATGGCCCCAAAAAGGTGAAGTATCTTAAAGATTAAATCATAGATATAGTGTGAAGAGAGTCCTTAGACACCAACTAATTCAACCCTCTCATTTTAAAAATGAGAATAACAAGGTCACATAGATAGGAAGGGCCAGAAATGGGATTTGAACCCAGGTCTTCTTGACTCCAAATCTAGATCTCTATTCCCTATGGTGCCTTCTATCCAGCTTGGTCTCCTTTTGCCAAGGCTAGCTAAAGGCCAACAAGTTGGAAAGCTTTGAATTTGAAAGGGACCTTGGAGAAGGAAGGAAGGAAGGAAGGAAGGAAGGAAGGAAGGAAGGAAGGAAGGAAGGAAGGAAGGAAGGAAGGGAGGGAGGGAGGGAGGGAGGGAGGGAGGAGAGAGAAGGGGAGGAAGTGAAGGGGAAAGGGAAGGAGGGAGAGAGAGAGAGAGAGAGAGAGAGAGAGAGAGAGAGAGAGAGAGAGAGAGAGAGAGGTTATATATTTAGTTTCTGCTTCTGCAGCTTGGTCACTGGAATGTGAAATTGAACCCTGAAGACTGTGAGTCCAAGAGATGAGCCACCTCCTTCATATGTGCTGAGGAAGCAGCTCCTGGGCAGCCAGGGACAGACCCAGCCTGTACTCCATCAGTCTGTGAAACCCAGCCATTCCATTGCCAGGGATAACAAGAGGAGAACCACCAGGGACTGAGAAAAGGCTGCTGAGAGCTGGCTAACCCATTTCAGCAGTTAACCTTGGGTCCATTTGTGGTTTCTACCATAGATTCCCATCCTCCCCACATTCTCCTCATCCTTCAGGGACACATCACTTCTTCTTTTCATTCCTGCTGCCTTCCCCAATGATTCCAAATCCTGCTGGGAAATCCTCCTGCCTTAAGGCATCCACAACATCAGAGAAAGAACCAAGTCTAGAGAGCTCTGAGTTCAGGGTATCTGTGTTCAAATTCTTGCTTCCCCTCTGCCTTCCAGCAATACAGTGGGCACTGTGCCCCTGGGCAACAGTTTCTGCACCTATAAAATGAGGAGGCTGGACAGGAGGATCTCCAAGAACCCTTTCTACTCTATACCCTAAAATCTGGGGTCTGTCCACTGAACCCCAACCCCCTGGCTCATTCATTTCTTCACACAATCATCCTACAAGTATGTGCTCAGTGCATGACTTCTAGTATTATACTGCAGATCCTTCTTTAAGACAGGTTGGACAAGGTGGTCTCAGATCTCTGCCAGCTCTGACACTCAATGCTTCAGTGATTAAAGAGAAAATGCATTGGAAGATAGGCTAGGAGGCCAATATAGTGATCTGGGTGAGAAAGGATGAGATCTTCAACAAGAGAGGTTCAGTCTCATATCTGACACTCAGTGACTCCAATCTGCTGACCTTGGACAAGTCATTGAACTTTTGAAGCTCAGTTTCCTCATCTGTCAAATGAAGATGAAAAATCCTGTGCCCCAGGTTGATTTCCAAAAAAATAACATTATAGAAATGTGAGGTGTCATCCAGACTATATATCATCACCCCCCTCTGGTTCTTTGACTTCCTATCCAGCTCAGCCCAAGGAGTCAGACAGTGTTGATGAGAGCACATAGATGATAAGACTGAATCTGACCAAGCAAGGTAAATCCCATTCAGCAGATCCATCCCAGTTGGACAATTCCCAATTGAAGGGACCTCTTTCCACCCCTCTGACACACAAAGGAGAAGAACCTTCTAACATACTAGTCCATAAACTCTTCCTAGTGAAGTCTATTGCCTCAGGCCCCAGTGGACCACAGCCAGAGGACATGGTTCAGTTGGGGAAGCCATGAAAATTGTCAAGCTTTAGAAGGTTTAGAGAAAGTCAACCAGATTGGTGAAGGGCATGAGACCAAGTCATATATGCATCAGTGGAAGAACTGGGATTGTTTATCCTGAAGAAGAAATGAGTCAAGGAAGAGGGGACTTCAGTTATCTGGAAGGGCTGAGATGAAGAAAAGAAATTGGGCCCATTCCCTTTCACCCCAGAGGGCAGAACAGGAACAGGAAATCGCCAAGAAACCAACTTGGTTTCATGTTAGAAAATACATCCTAGCGATCAGAGCTAACCATGAGTGGAGTAAGCTGCTTGGGAAGGTTAGGAAGTGGGATTTTTCTCAAGAGAGATATTCAAGCAGAGGACCAGTGACCCTGATGGTAGAGAGTTCGAATCTTTGCTATCTGGGGTGGACAAGATGATCAATACAGCTCCTAACCCAAATTCTGTGCCCTTTGAACTCAACTAGTTCAACCTTCTACCCAATATAGGTATTCCCTCTATAGCATCCTTGTCAGAAAGTCTTCTAGCCTCTGCCTAAATGCTTCCAGTGGCAGGAAGCTCACTACCTTCTTAAGGTGTCCTGTTGGATGGCTTTAATTATTAGGTGTTCTTCCTTCTTTTGAGCCAAAATATGGGCTCTTTGTGATTTGAGGAAATCCCAGGTATGAGTTGCACAAGGTGGCCATTGACAGCCCTTGGAGTTTTGATGACTGTAGTGACTCCTGTCCTCTTACTGGCCCAAGATCTGCTCTAGGTGGCCCACAGTCTGTTACCTCTTCTGCAACAGTTCAGTGTCCACCCCAAATCTTCTTCTCACCAAACAAAACCTCCATAGCTGCTTCATCACTTCTTAGGGAGCAGCAAGGGTAACTGTAAAGGCATAAATCAGCAGCTGGGTGGTGCAGTGGTTAGAGCACCAGGGCTGGACTCAGGAAGACCTAAGTTCATATCCATCAGATAATAATTGAGTGTGTGTGTGTGTGTGTGTGTGAGAGAGAGAGAGAGAGAGAGAGAGAGAGAGAGAGAGAGCCTTACTATTGTGACCCTGGACAAGTCACTTAACCTCTGTCTGTCTTGGTTTCCTCAACTGGGAAATGGGAATAATAGCACCCATCTCTCAGGTTCTTATGAGGATCAAATGAGATAATAACTATAAACCACTTAACATAGTACCTGAGAAACAGTAGGTGCTTATTAAATGCTTATTCCCTTCCCTAAAGGGAATACTTAGAGCACAAAAGCTGGGTGGTATATTCATTTATGTCATTACAGTAATGATTTGTATTGGACCTGTGATGGAGACAGTGGTCATAGTGACTAAAGCACTAGATTTTGAGTCAAGAAGACCAGGTTCAAATACTGTCGCAGATTTCTACCAGTTGTATGACCTTGGGTAAGTCACCTACTCCTCTGGACCTCAGTTTCCTCAAATACAAAATGAAGTGGCGTACAACTTTTGCCAATGGCTCTGGAGGAGAGAAAGAAGCTGCCAACACTGCCCAATTTTTCCTCACTTAAATCAATTTTGTACACAAGTCAAGACATCCTTCTTGTGATGTCTTTGGTCCTCTTCAAAACAAAGGACCATAAGAAGCTCCAACCCTGGGGGCAGCTAGGTGGCACAGTGGATAAAGCACCGGCTTTGGAGTCAGGCATACCTGGGTTCAAATCTGGTCTCAGACACTTAATAATTACCTAGCTGTGTGGCCTTGGGCAAGCCACTTAACTCCATTTGCCTTGCAAAAACCTAAAAAAAAAAAAGCTCCAATCCATTGGCACTTTTTGATACAAATGTTTAGAGATAATTTTCTCTTTTTATCCCTTGCTCACAGTCTCCCTAAGTCACTGCCCAGTAGCAGAAGGAAGCATCTATCTCTGCCCCCAAAGTCATTGCCCCAGTTCCTCCAATCTAAGAAATGGTTCTGGTTCCAATAACCCAGTCTGGAAACAGTGGGACAAGAAAATAATGGCATGAGGAGACTGACTGAGCTCTCTGGAGGGTTTCTGCCAGTAGCTCACTGTCTACTGAAGAGGCTACCTGCCTCATCTTGCCCCTCTACCACCAGTTTTACTGCATTTGGATTGATTTGGGATTGGAAAAGTCTGACAATAATTCCCAAATGAGGGAAGGAATCAACCACAGAAGCCCCCAATGAGAAGGGACCAAGCAGATGCTTTTAGAGGTAGGAGAAATTTATATTATTAACATATAATTGAGATATTAATGTCACAGACCCCTTGGCCATGTGAAGAAGCCCCTTTCAGAATGTTTTTAAATTCTAAAGAAAAATGAATAAGATTACATAGAGAGCAATTGTAATGAAATAGTTATCCAAATATTTAAAAAAAATTCATGGACTCCCAGGTTAAAAATTTCTGACTATATTAACTATTAACTTTTAACTTCTTGGACAATTTGTCTATACAGAATAAATCTAAATACAGAGTATTCTCGTTCTCAGTTATTTTTTAGATGAAGTAATGAAGGAGGGCCACATGGACACTAAGATAATAGCCTCAGAACCAAAAGATACTAGATAGTTGAACCCCTTCTTTTTACAAATGAGGAAACTGAGGTACAGAGATAAATGTCCTTGAAGCAGTAACTGGCCAGGCTAGGATTTGAATTCAGGTCCTTGGACATCTAATTCAGTGTCCTTTCCACTGCACCATTTGAAGTCGTCTTACTGGTCCAAAGCCCTTCTAGGTAAGTGTAAGATGCTATTTATTCCAACCTGACAAGAAATGCCCTCACCAAAGTTCTGGAAAAGTGGTTATCTTGCCTTCTGTATAAGACATCCAGGCATGGAAAATTAATTTGTTGTTCCCTGAAGCAGTCCATCCATCTGGTGGAGAGTTCAAAAATCTCAGACATATTTTACTTCCATCAATTGGTAATCTGCCCCTGCACTATCTATCTATTATTATTTCTTCCTTTGGGGGCTGAGCAGACCTTACTCAAGATAGCCCTTAAAAGGATTGATGATCATAATCATGTCTTTTCACACCCTCACCCTGACCCGGTATTTTCTTCTTTTCCATACTCCACATATCCCATTCCCTTCAATCAGTCTTCACAGGGCAAAGCAAGCTTATTTGGACATGCTGTAGTTAGTGGTCCTAAGAAGACAATCCAGGAATCCAGTTGTAGTCAGATCAAGATGGAGCATGGTCAAGTCCCTCATTGTAGACATTTACAGCCAGGGGTTGCATTTGGTGTTTTAATCCGTATTTACTTTGCCAGTTCCCAAAGGTCACAGTTCTTCTCCCCACAAATTCTCATGTAGCCACATCTCTCAAATACCTCTTGGAGCTAGGTCCCGTAGATACTACTCCAAATTTTTTTGTCTACCTCCCCAAAAAACATTTCATTACTTTGGAAAATGTCCCTCTTCTTTTGCCAGTAGTTAACTTATCAGTAACTTATTTTAAAAAATTTTTTTCTCAGTTTAATTTTTTTTCTTGGAAGTGGTTATTCTTGGCCTCTTTTCCTCATCTCTCTCTTACCTTAACCTTAGGGGTTGTCTCAGTCAAACTGTGACCTGGGAAATAATTAACTTAAAAGAGTCAAGGTTTCCTATTGCATCTGGCGCCATCTCCAGTCATCTTGATCCATATCTGCCCACTGGACCCAGATGACTCTGGAGGAGAAAGTGAGGCTGGGGACTTTGCCCCACTCACTGAAATCCATCATCACCTCCCTGATGTCATAGTTTTCTTCCAGAATGAAGGACTAACATCAATCAATCAATCAATCAGTTGCCAAGAGATGCCTATGACATAAAGAGGGTAAATGACTACAATGTGTCAGAGGCAAGACGTGAAACCCAGATTTTCCTTTTCTTCCTTTAAGACCTCTGCAGAGGGGCAGTAGCACAGTGGATAGAGCAACAGCCCTGGAGTCAGAAGGACTTGAGTTCAAATCCAGTCTCAAACACTTAATAATTGCCTAGCGGTGTGACCTTGGGCAAGTCACTTAAACCCATTGCCTTAAATAAATAAAATAATTTTAAAAACATAAAATAAAAATTAAATAAAAAAGACCTCTGCAGAAGGAGCACCGCCCCCTAACTTGAAGCTTGTGTCAATCCTCAGCTGCTTATTTACTGCCCTCCTTTCCAGACTACCTTATATTTAGTGAGAATGAGAATACTCTGTATTTAGATTTATTCTGTATGCACAAGTTGCCCAAGAAGTCAAGGTTAAACTTAGTGCAATTTAAAGTTTTAATCGCTTAAAGATGCACTAAGACTTTAGGGACATTCTCTTTTTCCCTTCCCCTTCCCTTCCACATTAGAATGTCAACTATCCCTAGTGCAGAGATTCCTTCATTCTTTGTATTTATATTCTAAGCAGAGTCCCTGGATCATAGTAGGCATTTAAAAAAATTCTTATTGAATGATTCCAGGATTGACCCTCTATTTACTGTGCCACACCTCCTTTCACCCTCATTTTAAAGGTGAGGAAACTGAGGCTTGGGAGAGGAAATAGGATCTAACCAGTAAGTGGCAGCCAGTAAGAGAATCCAAACCCCACTATGCTGCTTTCTATGCAGCTCCAATTTCAGGAATGGGATTTCACTATTGGCAAAAACTTGAAGGCAGGTTGGCATCTTCTCTGAAACTTGGCATCTTTTAGTATTGCCCAGAGTACCAAGAGGGTGACATTTCCTGGGTCCAGTCACTATGAGTCAAAGCGAGCCTTGAATTTAGATCTTCCTGGTTCATGATACATCGCCCCGTGATAATACAATGCTATTCTTTTTATTGTTTTCCCTGCACTTGGATAGGTCCCATCTATCTATCTGCTGATGGGCTGTCTGATTACAAAAGGATCATTTTTTTGCCCGTGGACCTTCACCAAGTCCATAGGCTTGTCTATATACAAATACACACCCACTACTTCTGGACTGCTGATAGTAAATCATCTGATAGTTTTTTCAGGTGTGTCTACTCAGGCTTCCTTCCTCAACCCCAAGAACATTTTTAGTAAAACAGACACACCTTTAAGGAGACCTGATATCTCCTATGATACTTTCATGTATGGCTTGTGTCTCTGGAGGATTCCTCAGACCTCTAGCCCAGGCCTCTAAAAAGAGTGGTCTCCAATTCACCAACTGACTTGTCTACCTTTCAAGTTGGCCATCTTCAAAGACTAAGAGCTAAGGGGACTCACTTATCCCTGTCTGGGTCACCTGCCAAATTTTCCTCCTCATTTTGTTGGAGAGATAAAAGCAGATCAGGTGGCAGGAAAGATCAAACTTATTATCAGGATGGAGACTTGTCTGCTGAGAAATTTAATCGACTGAACATAGAGCAGCCCCAGAGAGCTGGCATGGCCCAGCCAATCAATCACTGAGACCTGATTTGGTCATGTACCCCAATCTGCATGACAGATCTGGAACACATGGGATACTTCAGCTAAAATATTTCTAAATTATCTGATTGTACCAAGATCCCTCCCCCTACCCACCTACAATCTTCAATGACTATCATCTCTGTGATGAGATTTTTAAAAGATCCTTTCCTTAGCATTTAAGGGTCCTCATGATCTGGGGATTATTCTCCTAATCTTACTTCCCATTTTTCCCTTTATTCATTCTCCACTTCAACCAAAATGGTCTCCCAACAAATCCTAAATCCTCACCAACTAGGGCTCCTTTAACCTATACTGGCTAATTGCACTGTAGCCAGCAATTAAAACAATAATTCATCCCATGTCAAACACTGTGCTTTACAATTATTATCTCATTTGATTCACAGAACAACCCTATTATTAGCCCCATTTTACAGAAAAGGAAACTGAGGCAGACAAGTTAATTGACCTGTCCAGAGTCACATAGCCAATAAGTGTCTGAGGTTGGATATGAAAGTAAGTCTCTCTGATGCTAAGCCAAGGACTCTAACCAGTATCAGAAACAGTTGTCCCAAATTATGAATCTGGGGTAACCATGAAAGGTGGTCTCAAGGACAACTGATGATCTTCATGGTGCCCCTTTCCCCCATCACATATATTCCCAACCCACTCCACAGATGAGCCAACCCATCCAGTTTGACCACTTAATATGAGTCCTTGAAATATAATTAAGGGCTTTGCTGGGCAGACTCAAAAGAAAAAAAATCTCAATAGCCAAGAATTTCAAAGAAACTTTTTGAGACACATATGACCAGATTTGTTGTTGTCATTCAGTTGTGTCTAACTTTTCTTGATCCCATTTTGTGATGTTTTTTTGGCAAAGATACTGGAGTGGTTTGCTATTTCCTTCTCTTGCTCATTTTACAAATGAGGACACTGAGGCAAACAGGGTGAAGTGACTTGCCCAGAGTCACACGGCTAGTAAGTGTCTGAACTCATACAGATTTGAACTCAGACCCAGAACTATCTCCATTCACCACCCAACTGCCCATTATGGCCAGATGTACACAGCAGCTCCTGGAAATGTGTTCACAAACTCATTCCTAAAGTCCATTGAAAGGGGTGCTCTCTGGTTAGACATGTGTATTTGATTGCTTTCTGTCAGGAGGAGGGGGAGGGAAGGGAGGGAGGGAGAAAACCTTGCAAAATACAATTATTGATAACTACCATTGCATGTAGTTGGAAAAAAATAAATTAAATATTAATACTCTTTAAAAAAAAAGAAAGGGATGCCCTCTGTTTGTAGATGTATATAGCCTATATTAGATTGCTTTCTGTCAGGGGAAGAGAAAGGAAGGGAGGGAGGGAGAAAAATGTGAAATTCAAAACCTTGCAAAAAATAATTATTGATAACTTCTATTGCATGTATTTGGAAAAAATAAATTAATTAAATATTAATACTCTATTAAGGGGCTGCTAGGTGGCACAGTGGAAAGAGCACCAGCCTTGGAGTCAGAAGTACCTGAGCTCAAATCCGCCCTCAGACACTTAATATTTGCCTAGCTGTGTGTCCTTGGGCAAGTCACTTAACCCCATTGCCTAAAATACAAAAAAAAACCACAAAAAAATACTCTATTAAAAAAAAGAAAGGGATGCTTCCAGAGTATTGGTAGAGGAAGAGATGGTGGGGGAAATACAGGTAATGTAAAAAACAAAAAGCATCCATAAAAATCCACTTTCAAAGGAAATAAAAAGTAAAGAAACTCTAACTGAATTTAATTAATTTATTTACTTAGTTAATGAAATTAATTGATCTGGATCCTGAAAAAAGATGAGGCAATACAAAGTCTTCCTCTTGGTAATGAAGTATACTTTGGCCACAAAATATTGCCTACATTATTAGACCACAGGTTTTGCTCAACTGGTTTTCTTTGTTACATAAGGAAAGTTTTAATGTGAGGAAGTTGAAAACATCTAAAAATAGCTGGGATCAAAAGAAAAAGAAACAAATAAAACTTTTAAAGTCTCCCAGCTAAAGGCAGAAACCAAAGTTGAGAAATGTTTGTAAATAAAAGAGATTTACTTGATCACTTCTTACAGGATAGTACAGTAACTCTGGAATTAGAAAACCTGGGTTCAAATCCTGTCTTAAATTAAAGCACACTTGAGTGTAACCCTGGGTAAGTCATCACACCACTTTCTTGGGGTGCTATTTTTCCCATCAGTAAAGAAGAGGGGAGTTGAACTATGGCCTCCTGAGGTCCCTTCCAGTCCTAATCTATCTCTGTTTCCCCCTTAGAAGAAAAAAAATGGTGATGCTGCTGAATGTGCTGGCCTGCCATACCGCTTCTCCCCACTAGGGATCAGGAGCACAGAGAAAATAATATGGTGGGATAATGGGAAGAATTTTAGAGACTGACCCTTTGGTGTGCCCTTGGACAAGTCACCTGCACCCAAATTTCCTTATCTGTAAAATGAGGAGGGCGAGTTAAATCAGGGATGGCAAATGCTGCAATGGTCCGTGAACCAGAACAAAATGTACTTGGGAACTATTTAACAAAATAAATAAAAATACCACAAAACATGGATAGAACATCAGGTCTGGAATCAGGAAGACCTGAGTTCAAATCTGCCCTCAGATACTTACTAGTTGTGTAAGACCCTGGGCAAGTCACTTAATATCAGTTTCCCCATCTGAAAAATGGAGAAAATAATTATAGCTATCTTCTAGTGTTGTTGCGAGAATCAAATGATACAATAATTGTAAAACAGCATAGGCATTATATAAATGTTGGCTATTATTATTATGGTTAATGTTAATATGTGATTTTCTAAGTTGATATGCTATTTTTACAGGTTATTTAGTGTCATCCCCTCCTCATTTTTATTTGAGTTTGATACCACTAGGCTAAATAATCTGAAATTTCTCTCCAAGCTCTAAATTTATCCTTTATGAAGTCTCAAGACAGGTGGGCTAAGGGAGGAGAGACCCTCTTCTAGAGAAAGAATCACAGCATCTTAACTTACCTAGACCAATACCTACCTGAATAAGAATCCTCTCTACAATGGACCAGACAAGTCTGACCACTGTCTCCAAGAGATGAAGACTATTCCCTGTCTGAGGCAGGCAGAAGTATATTGATAAGGGCCAACTTAGTCATTGTCATTCATTTGCATTCAATTTGAGACATTTATTAAGTCTTCTGCCCACAGAGTACACTGCACTCATGCTACTGCTATTAATAATATTCTCATAGAGTCTTAGAGTTAGCCAAGTACTTTCTGCACATGGGGAGGGGGTAGTATAGCATAGTAAATGGAATCAAAACGTCAATTATGTGATCTCAGGCAAGTCACCACATCCCTGGACTTCCATTTCCTCATTTGTAAAATCGATTACCAATGGACTCTGAGCCTGGGGGGGGGGGGGGGGCAGTCAGCCACCAAGCATGAGTTCAAAAAGAGTGCTGAGCTTTGCAATTGGAAGATTTGAGTCTGATACTTTGGGTTAAGACTTCAACAAGCATTTATTTATTAAGTGTTTATTGTATACCAGAAACTGGCTAGGCATGGGACAATAAGGTCACTGCCTTCAGAGAACTTGAACTTATATTCTAATGGGGGAAGACAACCCCCTAGCTGAAAGCCAGGAGAAGAGATGGAGACGTGGCCATGTAGAGACTCTGGAGAAGGAAGAGTGCCAGGTGGACCCAACTGGTTTGGGCATCCTCCTTATTAGTTCTAGCCTAGACGATTTGGGACCAGTCAAAAAGCCTGTCTGGGGCCTCCGAATCCTCAACCACGAGATGGTATGGTTGACTTGGATGACCTTGGAGGTCCTTCCAGTCGTTCATCTCATGACGCTGTTCTGAGTTATCCCTTCCCAAGAAAAATGAGAACTGAGAAATTTGTGTCTGCAAAGGGAAAGAGCAACTAAGGGATCTTCTAGAGAGCCTTCTTGGAGAAGACCCACAAACAATGAAGTACAGAGTTCAGAAAGGCAGAGAGAGCCTGGCAATGGCAAAGCTTTTCTGAGCCAAATCACAGGCAGCCCTTGCTACCTCATCAAGGAGAAAGCAAATGCCGGAGATTCTACAGCTGTTTTCTTGGCTTTTAGTGCTATCTGATATTCCAGCTGGAAGAAAGAGATTCAGAGGAGCCAAAAACAAGGTGAAATTTCCTGTCATTTCCCAATTCTGACAAGCCTCTTATGATAGATACAATCTTTACCTTTGCAGCATATTTGAAAATTAACTTCAGTTATGGGAGTCATAACAAGCACAGCTCACTTCTAGCCCACAGGACTTCTGTGAATATTCAGGAAGAAAAACAATAAATTCTGGGGTCACTGTGAATTCTGGAGGCTCTCCTTACTTCCTATGCATATGACCCTAAATAGGCCCCTTCCCCTCACTGGTCATCAGTTTATTGTTCTGTAAAATGAGGGATTTGGACTATAGATCATCTCTATGACTCCTTCCAACTCTAAATCCTATAATTCTGTGGTCTTTAATGGTGTTTAGAGAATGTCCCTAGAATCTGAGTAAGAGGGTAGCCACACATTAGCCACAATAATATTCAACACATTTTATTATGTGATACATGTTCCTGGTGTGGAAACTCCTTCCCCCAATGTGGGTCCTGAGATCATCTATCTGGAGCTAGAAGGGACCTTGGGGATCATAGAGGTCACGCAGACAGAGGGCATCATTGGTAGTATTTGAATTCTTGAGCCAGGGCCTTTTCCACCAAACCACTCACGCTGCCTTTCAGAAATGAGTCAATTATTAGAGACAAGTTCAAAGCGTGTTCAAGTCAGAAGAGCCCCAAATTCTAATTAGACTTCAGATTTGAAGCCAATCAAAGGGAAAATGATAACTAATACTAAAAGTGACTTTGGGAGAGGAATGGATACCTCAGATGTGACCTTCTGGCAGTGAGCGAACATTTCGTAAATTCTTACTATATACTTGTGTTAACTATACGACAAAAACACTGTCCCATTTGCTTTCAAGGAGTTGAGATTCTCCTGGCTGGAGGAGATAACATATAGACAGTTATGTACATACAGCATGGATCAAATCAAAATAGAAGGTGATCTCCAAGGGAAGGTGCTAATGATGGGAAACTCAGAGAGATCCCCCATGGAAGGTGGGGCTTGAACTGAGCTTTGAAGAGAGCCAAGAAAGCCAGGAGGTAGAAGTAAGGGGGCAGGGGTGATGAGCACAGTCATAGTCCCTGTATCAGATGATTTTGCCTAATCATTTTTCTTCGTCAAAGGGCAAAGTTCAGTGTGGGAGGGATGATGAAGAAAAGAAGAGGAAAATATAGGAATCAGTTCTAGAATATCAGGTCACAGAGGAGGTGTGCTGGGCTGAGGAGCCCAGGGATGTAAGAAACACAGGATTATCAGATGGGCTCTTGCATTTTAGCCACAGAACTGACTCAGGGTCAGGGTGATCTAGTAGGAAGAGAGGACAACCAGGTCTGAAATTCCCTGAGCAAGTCACCTCTCTGTACCTCAATTTCTTCATCTGTAAAATAGGAATGATGCTAGCAACAAACTCAGAAAGTTTTCCTAAGGATCAAATGGGATAACACATGCAAAGTATTTTGTGAACCCTAAAGCTCTGAGTCTCATTAATTATTGCAGCATCACAGAGAGAGTGACTACTTAGAGTCGATTTGGGGGATACTAGGAAAATCTTTTGGCCCCTGAAAATTACTCCACCAGCTAGTTACAGATTTCATTTCTGTACCCAGATTCTTTTCCCTGCTTTGTGCTTCTGCAATGACTTGGAACCTCTCCCATGACCAAATCTAGCTCTCAGAACTAGAAATTCTTTGTGGCAACTTAGAGATTACCTAGGTCAATCTCCTCATTTTAAGGTGGGGAAACCGAGATAAGAAAGGGAAAGTCATGAGCCCAAAAGGCACACAATGAATTAGTGACAGAGACCTAAACTAGGAGCTGAGACCCAGGTTCCCATCCCATCATCTACCCATATGACCTTAGAAAAATTCTATCAATTTTTTGGACCTCTATGTCCTCATTTGTCAAATGGAAAGAGGAATATTTACACTAACCTACTTCACCTGGATGCTGCAAGCATCAACTAGGGACAAAACCCTTTGCAATTGTAACTAGAATAGCTGTTCTGACCCAGATCAAGGACCAAGGAGGCAGTTTGAGTCCTACATTTTCCTGGCCCTGGATCCAAGAAAGAGAATCCTCTCTTTTCCCAGCTTGGAAGGAAAAGGATAGATGGGATCCCTGGGCTTTCCCAGTACCAGGTGAGTAAGACATCCAGTATCCTGCCAGTAACCAGATACCACATGACCCCGAAAAAGAGAACAGACAAGAGAACAATCTCCTTACTTGAGGATGTCATTCCGATTGAAGAAGGAACAGTCCTGTTAAAGGGGGAAAAAAATCTGAGTAAGTTGGCAGCTTTCAATTAATTGAGTATTCATATAACATTTTTAAGTTTTAAGAAACACTTTACACAGATTATCTCATTGGATCTTTGAAACAACCATAATTACAAATATGGAAACTGAAGCTGACACTGGTTAAAAGACTTGTCCAGAGCTACACAGTTAGACAGTGTCTGAGGTTGAATTTGAATTCAGGTCCTCCTATGATGATCCTTAGTAGCCCTTTCCTAGATAGGACAGATGGTCAGAACCAAGAAGTATTTCTTACATACATTGGGATAAAGTTAGGGGAAATAGAGCTGAATGACTTTTTTTTCTCAATATTAAATGCCACAGAGGTTACACCTATGGTACCCAATTCACCAAGTGGTAAAACTTGAGTTTTTCTCTTTCACCCCACAGAATAAAACCTTAAGAACTAGGAATGTGGTGACTCTCAATCTGTGATGATTAAGTCTGTTGGACCATCATAACTGGGAAGGCCTTTAGAAGAGAAAACTGAGGGCAGCTAGGTGGCACAGGGTGGCTAGGTGGCACAGTGGATAAAGCACCAGCCTTGGAGTCAGGAGTACCTGGGTTCAAATCCGGTCTCAGACGCTTAATAATTACCTAGCTGTGTGGCCTTGGGCAAGCCACTTAATCCCATCTGCCTTGCAAAAACCTAAAAAAAAAAAAAAAAAAAAAAGGAAAAACTGAGGACCAGAGAAAAAGTATGGCCTGTTCATGGTTATACCACTAGAGATGAGAAGACATGGAGACAGAGGACTTGGTTTCAAATCCCACTTCTGACCCCACTATCTGAGAGAACTTGGGCAAGTCTTTAATCCCAACATGGTTTATACATAAAATAAGATGTCTAAACTAAACAGTCTTTGAGGGTTTCTTTCAGCTCAAAATCTGTGATCTCACATCCTTCTTATTCCCAGGACAGTGCTCTTCTCAGCTATCCCCAAAAAAACAAAGACAAAGGGAACAAAAGATGAATACTGAACAAATTAATGTTATCCCAAGGATAATAGCTAAGGTAATTAAGTAAGCAAGGTGTCCTAATTGATGGTTTGAGGTCTTCTAGAACTCCCTCTCATTCTCTGGAGAATTTTTTTAAAGGGCACTTGGTAATCCTAGAGGATAGAAGCGTGCCCTGCTCATCCTCTTAGGTTTCATTTACTCAGAGCTCAAATATCCCAGTTCCCTGGCCTTTCCTCATACATGACCAACTGGCAGATAGGGTAGCAAGAATCTGATAACTGGGCCTGAGACCAGATGGTGCCTCTAGCTCATATTGTCTAAAGAAGTCCAACTTCAGCAGTTAACTCTTTGTTTACTCTACCACAGTAAGGCCCATATTTGACATTCCCTCAGTGTTTAGTATATAATAGGCACTTAATAAATGCTCACTGAATGAGTAGTCATGCTGCCATCGTCTGTCCACACAAGGGATATTAAGAACAAGAAGCAGCATCATGGTACATCAGAAAGAGCCCTGGCTCTGAAGGGGGAGGACCTTTACTTAAGTCCTTACTTATTACAAAGTCATTGTGTGACTTTGGGAAGATACTCCACCATCTTGGTTTTTTCAGCTACAAGTGCAAGGACGCAATGAGATGATCTCTGATGTCCTGTCGACTTCTAGATTTTTGGTCCTGAACAAGGGTTGTTGCTCCTCTTCCTCTGTGCTTTGACCCACTCTGTTCTGTATCCCTGCAATATCTTCCCTGGATTACCTATATTTTATCATGCAATTCAAATGTCTGAAAAAATATGGCTCATACTATACCTCGTCCATTCCTTCTTTTCCAAGAGATGAGGAACTGGTTACTATATCCTCCACTAGAGTCCTTAAATCTTTGAAAGGTCTTTTTTTAAATATCATTGCAAAGTCCAACTCAATTGCCTCCCCGTCCTTCCCTGAACCCCCCTCAGTCTTTAAGAATTTCCTTCCTCAGGGATGTGGGAAATCTGGGACACTAATGCATTGTTGGTGGAACTGTGAATTCATCCAACCTTTCTGGAGAGCAATTTGGAATTATGCCCGAAGGGCAATAAAAATGTGCATACCCTTTGATCCAGCAATACCACTACTGGGTCTATACCCTAAAGAGGTCATGAAAAAAGGGTAAAAACATCACTTGTACAAAAATATTCATAGCAGCTCTGTTTGTGGTGGCAAAGAATTGAAATTAAGTGAATGTCCTTCAATTGGGGAATGGCTGAACAAATTGTGGTATATATAATATATATGTGTGTATATATATATATATATATATATATGTATATCATAATAGCAACATGGGGTTGATGATCAATCTTAATGGACTTGCATTCCATCAGTACAACAATCAGGGACAATTTGGGGCTGTCTACAATGGAGAATACTATCTGTATCCAGAGAAAGAATTGTGGAATTTGAACAAAGACCAAAGACTATTATCTTTAATTTAAAAAAAAACCCATTATCTTATTATATAATTTTGCTGTCTCTTATATTTTATTTTTTTCCCTTAAGGATATGATCTCTTTCTCATCACATTCAATTTATATCAATGTATAGCATGGAAACAATGTAAAGGGGGCAGCTAGGTGGCATAGTGGATAAAGCACCGGCCCTGGAGTCAGGAGTACCTGAGTTCAAATCCGGTCTCAGACACTTAGTAATTACCTAGCTGTGTGGCCTTGGGCAAGCCACTTAACACCGTTTGCCTTGCAAAAAAAAAAAAAACAATGCAAAGACTATCAAACTTCTGTGGGGGTTGGGTAGAGGGAAGCGAAATTAGGGGAAAAATTATGAAATTAAAAAATAAATTTAAAAAATAAAAATTTTAAAAAAAGAATCTCCTTCCTCAAATCCCATGTAGCATTTCTGTTTTATGCCTCTCTGATGCTTCTAAAGTGTATTGTTATGTAGTTATTGTCACCTATTTTTATGTCTTATTGTCCCACTAGGTTGTAAGCTATATCAGCAATGACCATGTCTCATATAAAGATTATGACTCCACCAGCACCTCATAGAGTCCTGCACACACTGTGATGACTTAATAAATGTCTTTTGAATGAATAAAGACCAGGTTAGACTACAACAGGAAACATTCTCAGGAAAATGAAACCATCACTTTTAAAAGTACATTTTCCAACTCATTTTTTAATCATCGATTAAAATCACTTCTTACTTTAAAGTCTCCTCATTATCATAAAATTTTATCATCCTAGATCTGAGATTAGAAAGAACTTCTCAGCCATTTAGTCCAACTCTTCTCAAACTTTTGGTCTCAGGATCTCTTAACACTCAAAAACTTATTGAAGACTCCTCGTGCCTCCCTTGCAAAGAACTTTTATTTATGTGGGGTTTTCTATTGATATTAACCATATTACAAATGAAAATATCTTGGTATTATTATAAACATAGCTTTGACTTAGTGAACCCCCTGAAAGGGTTTTGGGGAAACCCAAGGATTCCTGGGTCACACTTTGAAAACCACAGATCTGGTCAAACCTCCTGATTTTATAGATGAGAAAGGCTGAAGCAAAGAGGGTCATATAGGTGAAAAGCCTCTAGATCCTCTAACTTCATCATAATGACCCTGAGCACTGAAAGGCAGTGACAACAATGAGGACGAGTTTGGGAAGGTTCTTCTCAACAAATGTGTGGATGAAGGATGGAATTAGGTATTTTTTATCTGGGATTGGCCTGGCTAAATATAAAAAAAAACTCTTGTCCTAAAGTTGATATATGGAGATGGATTATTTTTGGCCTAGGCAACTCTTGAAGACCATCTTCTGACAAATTATATTATTTAGAGCTGGAAGGGATTTTACAGATTACAAATTATTTGCATATATATATGTACACATATGTGTATTTGCATGTATACATGTGTATGTGTGCCTGATGAGTCTATATAATTCTACAATATATTTATATGTGTATATTACAATCTCATCTTTTCATTTTGTAGATAAACTGAAGCCCAGAAAAGTGACTTGTCCAAGATCATGTCATAAGAAGCAAAACTCAAGACTCAAGAACTCTAACTCCAAATTGAGTACTTTTTTTCTATACAATACTGTCATGGCAAAGATTCAATCCATATGAGCAGAGGGAGTTCCCACAAAAGCCTCTAAAGTAGAGGCATCACATACATGTCAAATACACTCCTGAGGGGTGACTAGATGGCACAGTGGATAGAGCACTGGCCCTGGAATCAGTAGTACCTGAGTTCAAATCCAGCCTCAGACACTTAATAGTTACCTAGCTGTGTGGCCTTGGGCAAGCCACTTAACCCCATTGCCTTGCCAAGAAGAAGGAGGAGGAGGAGGAGGAGGAGGAGGAGGAGGAGCAAAGGAGCAGGTTTGAAGAAAAATTCCTTGAAGGATGAGTGTTGGATGAGGAGGACAGATCTGGCTGGCAGTCCATAAATTTGTGTGGAAGGGATAACTTCCCCCTCCCCTATCCTTTATCCTCTGGGCTATGGAAAGAACATGGAGATGATTCTTGGGGAGGACTATTTTATGGAATATCCCATAGTTTTCAAACAAGGTGGCTTATGTTAATGGAAAGAACACTAGATACAATGTCAGAGGACCCAAATACATTTCTCAGCTTTGCCATTTATAAAATCACAAAATTCAGAGTTGGGAAAGTCTAATCCACCAACTCACTGTCTTTCACTGTACAATGAAAGAATTCAATTTTAGATGCTGTGATTATCCTAAGTATATCCCACTTTTATCTCCTTTGATGCTCACAGTACCCCTGTGAAGGAAGGAGGGCAAATGTTCTTTTTCCATGTGTCAGATGAGGAAGGAAGGAAGGAAGGAAGGGGAGGGAGGGAGGGAAGGAGAGAAAAAGGGAAGGAGGAATTTTGTTCTTTGAGATTATGCCAAGGCTGCTTCAGGGAATCCCCAGTGCCCTGGCTTCAGTTTGCTTTTCTCCTGCCAGAGGAGTCTGGGCAGCTGAGCTGCTTGTGCTCAGATCCCAGAGCCCTTCCCCAGACAGCAGTCTCCAAGTCCATCCTAGTAAGGGGTCTGGTCTGTCTGACAGAGGGGACAATCCTGCCCCAGTGAACTGGAGTAGTTTTAATGACATTTATTTGGCAATGGGACTCTAGCAATTTAATTGTGGGCTGATTAACAGAGGGGATGGGGGTGGGGGTGGGAGAAGGAGAGAAGAGGAACAGCTGCATTAGAAGATAAATTATTTTGTGTTGGAAAGGCCTATAAGAGCCTAGTCTTTATGTTCTGAAACAGGAAAAAAGAAGAGCCCTAGAAAAGCATCACTGGATGAGGCCGCCAATGACCTTGAGATCACCCTCACCAGGAAGTCATGTGGTATGGTGAAAACAGGATCCAACTGAGACATCCGAGATCAAATTCCAACTCTCTGTTTGACTTGGAGAAGTCACAAAGCCATCTGAGTGTCCTCAGCGATACAATGGGTAGAATAATATTAGTTTGTTACAAAAGCAACCCTTCCGTTATCATTGCTGGAAACAGCCTGAATGATTACTCTGCATGTTCAGGACACATCATTGAAGTTCATCGGTAAGAATAAGAAGAGGTGGCATGGTATGGATGGAGGAAAAAGCCCTGAGTTTGGAGGTAGAGTCCTGGTGTGCTGCTGTGACCCTGGACAAGTCACTGGCCTATCATCTGTACAGTGAACCAGATGGACTCTGAGGTCCTTCAATTGACAAATCTATGATCCTTTAAGACTAGAGGGGGAAAAAAAAAAGAAAAAAGAAAGAAAAAAAAAGACCAGAGGGGGAAGGAGAAAGTGAATCGACACTGAATTCACTGTGTCCATCCATGAACTGAGAATTAGTCACATTTCATAACCCAAAGAAGGTCTTAGTGAAGAGTCAAACAGTTTAGGGGAAAAAAGAAAGAACATCAGTTGTCTCTTTTGGAAAGGAGAGCCAAGTAACGGCCATGTGAGAGGCATCATGGGTCAGTGGAAGGGGTTCTGCCCTTAAGAGTCAAGAGATCTGAGCTCACCCATTAGCCTTGAGG
This sequence comes from Macrotis lagotis, assembly GCF_037893015.1. Lineage (NCBI taxonomy): Eukaryota > Metazoa > Chordata > Mammalia > Peramelemorphia > Peramelidae > Macrotis > Macrotis lagotis. The sequence continues at coordinate 35,480,150 of NC_133661.1, read as the reverse complement.
CCTTAGGTAGATCCCTTCCTTTTTCTAGGTCTTTGTTTTCTTCTTTTTAAAATGGAAAAAATGTTGCGTGTTTTACTTTCCTACAGGGTCATCATGAGGCAGTACTATCAAAATATGGGATAAGAGTTACTGTGGGTCCAAGAAAGAGGATCAACTTAGACCATCTAGTTTAAATGCTCTTTTGTAAGACCATAAATTTGTGTTTAAGTATTTATTTTAAAAAAAAAATCACATCTCCCATTTGTACTTAAGCACTATATATACACTATTTTGCACAGCTGACTATTTAGCAGTTATGATGATCTGTGTTGGGCATTCTGCTGTAAAACAGTAAATACACAGAAGACTCTAAAAAAATATATGGGATAAGAATAGAGACTGACCTATGAGTTCTGCTGCTAGGGTGCTTCCCAGGGAGGAAATTCCTTCTCCCAATACAAGTTTGAATCTCTGATGCAACTTCTAGTCTCAGTTGTATGAAGCCCTTAGGGTTGAATGATTTTGAGGGAGTCAGAGAAAGGACTGGAGTCTAAACCTTGTTGCTTTGAGATCTGTGTCTTTACTACATGGTCTCACTCTTTTTTTAAAAAATCCATGAGTTTATATTACAAGAATATTGAAACTATGGAAATGTGTAACTTGCCTTTTCCCCACTTTCAGTGGACATGTTCAAATTTCAGTGGGGCTTAGAATTCCAGTTAGTATAGGAGCCTCAGAGCCAAAGCAAGGAAGTAAATGGAACAACATAAAATTTCAAGGGGGTGGAGGGGAAAGAGAAAAAATAAATGTTTATTATTTGAAAATGATAAGAAAGACAAAAAAAGGAAGGAAAAGAGAAAGAGAAAGGGGAAGGGAAAGGAAGGAGAAAGAAAAAGAAGGAAAAAAGGAAAGAAATTATAAAAAATGTATAACTTTGGGGTGGCTAGGTGGCACAGTGAATAGAGCACTGGCCCCGGAGTCAGGAGTACCTGGGTTCAAATCTGGCCTCAGACACTTAATAATTACCTAGCTGTGTGGCCTTGGGCAAGCCACTTAACCCCATTGCCTTGCAAAAACTTAAAAAAAAAAGTACAACCTCCTCCTAAGGGAGATTACAAGGTCTACTACCCTGGAAGTTTTAAGTACAGAAGCAATACCTCTCTCCTCAGGGATGGCCAATGCCCAAACTAGCCTAAACCTTATTTTTTCTTCCTTCTTCTTCCTAACATTTTAAGTCCAGAGACTGCCTCTATCACCATAAATCACAGCATGATCCATACCATGAGGCACTTTGGAGAGACTGCAATCTATAGGAGTCAACATGGCAAAATGGAAAGAGCATTCCTTGCCTTTGGAGACAAAGGATATAGATTCAAATTCTGGTTCTGCCCTATTTTATCTTCTCATTTCATGCTCTCCCCCCCCCCCCCCCCAGGGTGTATTCACTCCTCCCTTGGAGCAGTAATGGATGAAACAGAAAGAAGGTTGGGCCCAAAGTCTGCAGACTCTGGCACTCATTCCTTGTGTATCCTTTAGCAAATTCCTTAAAGCTCCCTAGGCCTCAGTTTTCTCAGCTCTAAATGAAGAGGCAGGATTGAATTAAATGACCTCTACCACCTCTTCTGGATCTAAATTCTGTGTACATTCATCATATGGGTTCATCAAACTGCTAGGGAGCCTTTATAGGAAATCCACTGGGTATTCTGCATTGCCCTAGGGTAGCTCCTAACTGCAAGAGATAAAACATCATAATGAAAAATAATAATGAAAGAAAAGACACTGTCCTCCAAGGATATTGATCCTGGGCAGTGGAAGGATGTGCTGAAGTCCACCTTCTCCTAGGAGAATGACCAAGCATGATGGGATGCCATCCCAAGGGGAGAGCTTCTAGGATGGCAGTTGAAGAAGAGAAGGAGAAGTTTCTGGTGGTGTAACTTCACATATCTTATTCTCTCCTTCATTGGCAGAGCCAAGACCAGAGCAGACTGAATTTGACACCAGTGGTTTTCTCCAGGGTCTGTAAATAAAACTGGGTATAAGATAGAGACCCAGTAACTAGAACAGTAGGTTGGCACTATAAGTCCCCAGGGCCAAGATCCCAAGTTCACTCTATTTCTTTAAAGTATACTTGCCATTCAGCAACCTGAGAGCCCTGGGTCATCTAGCTGAGTTTCAGACTCCTCTCCTCCTGGGTTAAAGGAGGCAGATTACCAAGTTCTCTCTCCATCATCCCCCAACCCCTACTCACAAAGTGAAGGTACAAGTTTCAAATCGAATTTTGGTTAGGACTATTTCCTAAGAACATTGTTAAATGAAAAAGAGACATGCCCTTGCAAAATAAAATATTCTGAGTAGCTTTATGCATAGTAATGAAAATAACCAGAAATAACCTATATGACCAAGATTTGGGGAACATTAGAAAAAAAACTGCAATCTTATCAAAAAGAGCAAAAATGAAAAGTCTATATGGTGGCATAAGTGGAAAGGATCTGCCAGGTTTCAAGGCAAGGTGATTACAGAATTTGAGAGTTGGAAGGTCCATCAATGACTCTCTCATAATCAAAGGGATCCCTCTATCCTTTGCTTGAAAATTCTCAGGGAGAATGAAACCACCAACTCTAGAGGTGAATCATTCTACTTGAGGACAGTTTTAATTATTAGGAAGGTTTTCCTGCCCTTCAGAGGCCAAAAGTGACCTCAGCCATTCCTGGTTCTTCCCTCAGATTTCTCTTCATGATAGTTCATCAAGTATTTGTCTCCCTGAATCTTCTTTTCTCCAGGTTAAATAGACCTGCTTCCTTCAGTTGATCCTCATATGTCATGGCCTTTCACCACCCTGATAGCTTTCCCTCCTTTAGACAGTCCCCCGTTATCATTATTTTTCTTAAAACATGATGCTCATAATTGAACTCAACACTTGAGATGAGGTCAGACAAAGCCATAATTCAATGAGATTATCACCTCCCCATTCCTGGAAGCTCCATCCTTTCTAGCTCAGTTCAAGATAACATTAGCTTTTTTGTGACTGCCATGGAAGATTGCTGACTCAGATTGAGCTCACACATTACTGAAACACTCAAATTATTCTCAGAATAATTGTTATCTATTCATGCTTCCCCTATCTTTGGCAGGAGGAGTTGACTTTTTGTATTTATGTGCAAGATTTTACATTTATCCCTATTGGATTTTGTTACTAGATCCACTCTCAAACCGTGCCATTTCCTCCCCATATGACTTTGGATCAGTCAGAATCTTCTTGGGCTTCATTTCTTTATCTATCAAATGGAGGAGGGGGAGTTGTATTAAATGAGCTCTAAGGAAGAGGGAGGAGAAGAAGAAAGGAAGGAAGGAAGGAAGGAAGGAAGGAAGGAAGGAAGGAAGGAAGGAAGGAAGGGAGGAAGGGAGGGAGGGAGGGAGGAAGGAAGGAAGGAAGGAAGGGAGGAAGGGAGGAAGGAAGGGAGGGAGGAAGGAAGGAAGGAAGGAAGGAAGGAAGGAAGGAAGGAAGGAAGGAAGGGAGGGAGGGAGGGAGGGAGGGAGGGAGGGAGGGAGGGAGGGAGGAAGGAAGGAAGGGAGGGAGGGAGGGAGGGAGGGAGGGAGGGAGGAAGGAAGGAAGGGAGGAAGGAAAGGAGAAAGGAAGGAAGATGAATAGAAAAGTCACAGACCTATCAATCATCATATTTTGAAAACCAAAAATAGATTTAGAAGAAGCAGAGGGGAAATATGGTGCTACTGTTTTCTGAAAAACAATTTTTCTTTTTCTTTCAGTCAGAATATAGAACACTGAATTGGGGGGAGGGGTTGCAAGGCAATGAAATTAAGTGACTTGCCCAAGGTCACCCAGGTAATTATTGTCTAAGGTTGGATTTGAACTCTGGTCCTCCTGACTCCAGAGCTGCTACTCTATCCACCAGATCTTGAATTCTAAGGCAGCTAGGCGGCACACTGGAAAGAGCTGGACCTCAAGTAAGAAAGATGGGAATTCAGCTGTAGATTTGGATGCTATGTGACTCCCAGCGTCACTGAACCTCTCCCTCAGCTTTTTTCATCTCTAAAGCGGTTACAAGAATAGCATCTCTCTCCCAGAGTTGCCCTCGATAGGAAATGGTGCGCTCGCGAGGCTGTGCAAACCCTAAAACAGGAAGGAAAGCTAGGTATTGTTATGTCCCTAGATTTCTTTCATCTTCGTAGTTCAATTTAATTAATTTGTAAACAGTTAAGCGTTAAAAAGACTGTAGTTGTTTTACTTAAAATTCAGAAAAGAGAAGGAGAAGATGCGCCCGCAGGTCCGAAGAGATATCTGCCCTTTTCATTCTCTTTATTATTTGCTAATTGTTGAAATAGCCAAAAACTTTCTCTTGCCTTCACCTCTCCTTCCCAGAATGCCCTGGGTCTCTGTAACTGACTGAGAGCCAAGGTCAGAGGCTGAGCACTTCCATCCCATTTTGCAGGGGCATTGGGATGGAAGCAATTCTCAGAAGTAGTTCCATTTCTGGACTTTCTGGGGCCCTTCTGTCTGACTGGACCTCCTGCTGCTTCGACAGATGGATGAAGACAGAGGGATGAAAACTTGAAAGTCAGCTCTAGAGACTTAGCCTGGTTCTAATTCTTGTTCACCTTTAAAGTGAGAGTCAGATGACCTTTAATTTTTTTAAAGTTATCTTATTATGTGATCTTGCTATCTCTTATGTTTTAATTTTTTTCCTCTTAAGGATCTGATTTCTCTGTCAACACATTCAATTTAGATCAATGTATACCATGGAAACAATATAAAGACTAGCGAATTGCCTTGGGGGGAAGGAAGCAAGATGGGGGGGGGGATTGTAAAATTCAAAATAAATAAAATCCTTAACTAAAAGAAATGTTTTTAAATGAAATAGAGTGAGAGTCAGAGATCCCACTGTATGAAAAAGGAGCCAGACTTAGTAGAATACAGCAGGATAATGGGAATGCTGTCTAGCCCTGGGGTAGCTGAAGGAAATGTCTCAGCAGTTCTGGTTAAGAAGGCCAAGAGGGAGCGGCTAGGTGGCACAGTGGATAGAGCACCGGCCCCGGAGTCAGGGGATCTGAGTTCAAATCCAGCCTCAGACACTTAATAATTGCCTAGCTGTGTAACCTTTGCCTTAAAATAAAATTTAAGATAAATTTGAAACTAAAAATCCCACAAGGGTTTGGGGGGGGGGCAGTTGTCCCTTACAAGAACTCACATTTTATTGTCCTTTCTTTACAAAAACACTTTCCTCAAACAACCTTTACAGAAGGCGTAAGCGAGTCCCCGGCAGGTGAAGAGACGTATTCAAGGTTACAAAGCTAGCAAGACCCGGTGGTCTTGGCAAACTCTCTCTTTCCTGCACTGGGGTGGGGGAGAAGCCCCTACGGTCCCCCACAGGTACCCCCGCCCCTGAGCATCCCGGGAGGCCCGAGGGATGGCAAGGATAAAGGGCGGATCCCGGCTGAACCCGCCTCCTGGGCGGCGGGGCGCGGCTTCTGGAGGCGCTCCGCTAGCTCGGGCAGGCGGCAGGAGGAGGCAGAGGGGCGCACCGGCCCGGTCCCCCAGCCCAGCCCCTGCCTCACCTGGTAGTTATCCAGCTGCTCGTCGGTGAAGATGGTCTGCTTGTTGCCCATCTTAGGCGCGGAGCCGGGGCCCGGCCCGGCCCCGGGCTTCCATCAGAAGGGCCTGCCGGCTCTCGGGGACCCCAGCGGGCCGAGCCGCTGCGGCGCAAGAGGAGGGCCGGTGCCCGGTGCCCAAGGGCCCCCAAGGCTGCCCCCGTCCCCGATCGCCCCCTCGGGGGGCCGGAGGTCGGAGGAAGGGCTAGAAGCAGAGGCGGAGGGGCTGGAAGGGCGGGGGGCTCGGCATGCCAGGGGCGCCCTCCGGCTCCGCCCGGCGGGCAGCGGGGATGAGCACGGGCAGAGCCGGCTGCGGGGCGCGGGCCGCGGCCGCCGTGCTGGACAGCTCCCGCTCCGGCTCTCTGCGGCGCCAGCCCGGGGGGTCCGGTCCCTGCCCCGGGGAGGGAGGGGCGCGGAGGGCAGGGCCACGCTGCCCCGCCCCCAGGCTGGCCCTGGGCCAGAGCCGGCTGGAGGCTCCACCTCCGGAGGACCCGGGGGCACGGCGGTGCCAGAGGGAAGGAGAGTGCCCTGCCCCTCCCAGACCCGGCTTCTGTCGGAGCTATGGCACTCCTTCACTCTTGTTTATAAATGTTTTAAAATTTATTTAAGGCAACGGGGCTAAGTGACTTGCCCAAGGTCACACAGCTAGGTCATTGTTAAGTGCCTGAGGTTTGATCTCAGGGCCTCCTGACTCCAGGGCCGGTGCTCTATCCACTGCGACACCTAGCGCCTCCCATTCTTTTACTCTTTACTGAAAAAGAAAAGTCAACAGAAAAATCAGAAGGTTGCTTTCACATACAATCCTCTCTTTCTGTCTCCTATACACATGGAAATTTCCATTTTTTTGGTATTTGATAAATTAATTTTCTTTCCTATCTTATTATGGATGCAGAAGCTGAGGCAAACAGAGTGAAGTGACTTGCCTAGGGACACACGGGGAGGATCACCTAGTAACTTCTAGAATACCAGAGTCTGAAGGAACCTCAGAAATCTAGGGGTAGACTATCCCTGAGTAAGAATCCCCTCTACCACATCCCTGAGAACTAGTCATCAGCTTCTGCCTGAACACCTTCAAGCAAAGGTGAACTCATACTGCATTCTACTTTCGGTCAGCTCTGTTTATTAGGAAGTTTTCTCTTCTGTCAGAGGTCCTCAGACTTTATCAGGTCTCGAACTTCTTGGCTTTCGTTGAGCTTCCCCCCTATCCTCTATTCATTATGAGAAGAAATAAATCATAGAGTTTATCTTTCATATATATATATATATATATATATATATATATATATACATAAAAATAAACTAGATGAACAAATTTCAGTAGGACACCAGAGTTATTTAAGAAATATTCCCCATGTCCCTTTATAAGACTCTCACATCCTCGAAAGGTGCTCATACCCAGCTTGGGATTCCCAGTCTTATTTGGAATCCCTCAGAGAACGTAAGCTCCTAGTCATTGTGTCCCCAGTGCCTACCAAAATGACTGATATGTATTACTTGGGAAATTTTTGTTGTTGCTGTTGTTCCATCAAACCCAAACCAACCTTTCTGGAGATAGTCATCATGTCTATTTTCTCCAGCCCTCCCATCGACAGGGGTTAAAAATTTCCAGTTTCTTGGAAAGATGATCCCCCAGGGCCTTCCCGTCTTCTTCAGTTTACCAGTGCTCCTCCTAGATTATGGTGCCCAAGACTAAACACCATAGTGTTACTCTTGCAATGTCTCCACCCCTTGCTATTCCAATACCACCCAACTATTCACATCCTGTCTCAATTTGCCAATATATTTAACGTTATTCAAAAAAGAAAACTCTCTACTCGCAGCTGAGCAGTTAGAACCTCTAGGGAGATGGGGAAAAACCCCACCAGAATGAAGGAGGATGTTTTATTAGATTAGTCCATATGGTAAAAGTACAAATCAGGAGAGATCTGAATTGGAATCTTACTCTGAGACTCTATATTTATGACTTTAAGATAATCATTTAACTGAGACTCAGTTTCCACATCTGTGAAATGGGAATAACTTGGGCAATATCTACCTAACAAGGTGATTATGAGGGAAGTACCTGGCAAACTTTAAATGCTATAAAAATGTGAATTGTTATTCTTAGCAAAGCTTAATGGAAATATTCCTTAAGAATATCCAATTGACAGCTTCATGCCTGTATATCACCCACATTTCAAGACCCTTGCCTCTGTTCTGACAGATTGGATTCCTATGGGGCAGCTAGGTGGCATAGTGGATAAAGCACTGGCCCTGGAGTCAGGAGTACCTGGGTTCAAATCTGGTCTCAGATACTTAATAATTACCTAGCTGTGTGACCTTGGGCAAGCCACTTAACCCCGTTTGCCTTATAAAAAAACCTAAAAAAAAAATAAAACAGATTGGATTTCTATCATTATTAGATCTCTTTGGCTGATTTTGTCTCCAACCTGGATTTATAAGCTCTGGAAAATGTCTCTAGTTAGCTCCTTTGCAGCATGCTCAGTTGCTGCCATTGCTAGCAGAGGTCCAAAAGGCACTGGAACATAAAAGTATTTATTGATGATGTAATTGGCACCATGCCCTGGGCCTGGACTATCTTGATTGGTGTCTGAGCTTTCCCAACCATCATATGTAGCCAGTCTCTAACCATGCTTCACATCCCTTGAGTCATTCACTAGGAAACCAGAACCTCCACAGCAAGAGTATCTTGCCATCTGTGTTGCCACTTGTGTGTTGAAATAATCAGATTGATTCTGTGTCCTTTTTAATTGATCAATTAATGATTTTGTCCTGTAACTGCTTAAGTCATAATTCTTTGTCTCTGAACTTAGTTCAGAAATTCAGCTGGCCTGATAAGTTGAGTTTAGAAATCTAATTCTCTTGTTCTTGCCTCAAGGAGACCTGTTATTCTTGAGAGATGCAGAAGGACACCAAGGTGTCTGCTCTAGGATATTTACACCACCCTAGCTATCCTTCAGGAATGCCTTTGTTATCCAAAGAATTCTGGTCTACCATCTCTAACCTTGCAGGTGGTCTCAAACAATGAACATTTCTTAATCACAGAAGGGAAGGAGGGGGTGTCTGCTAGTCCCTCATTCCCAATTTCCAATTAATCATGTTGTGCCCTACACTTAAGTTCTGAAACCAATCATAAGGATTTCACCATTCATGATGATGAGCTATTTTAACCAATCATAACTTGTTCTCCACCTATGAAGTCCTGTTCTTTCTTCTATACTCCCTAAAATTATAAAAGAGAGCTATCTCCCTCATTTGGAATTCTTAGCTTTGCAGGGGAAACTGAAATCCCATTTATTGGTAAATTTGTGCTTTATTATAAATGAATTGATAATGCTCAGGACTTTGTGCCTTAATCTACCTTAATTTTAACTATGGTGTACCCATCATTGCATCATCTGTACCTCTCTCATTCTACTCTAAGAATAATAATCAAATCAAACCAAAGCTACTTATATTAATTCCACATTCCTGTCATTCAGACCACAAAATATATGATGTGTGTATATATATATATATATGTATGCATTTTTAATTTTTTATATATGTGTGTGTGTGTGTGTGTGTGTGTGATCTCCCCCTTTTAGAATGCAAGCACCTTGAGGGCAGGGACTGTCTCACTTCCATATTTGTACACAGGACAACCATCATGATTCCTAACACATAGAGGACACTAAATTTATTCAATTAAATAGTAAAGGAAAAAAGTCATCAGAGCCTGTATCCCTGGTCTTCTCATCCCCCTTCATACCAAAGTAGTTTGAGTCTCCCTCTTCTTATCAAGGTTACAATAGACATCTGGCAAAGTTTCTCTACCACCGGAAGGGGAGGTTAGGAACCAACAAATGGGCAACCATTTCTCTACTTAGATTCCCAGTTAATTTTAGTCATTTAGTGAAATATTTTCACTGTGATGATGAAGTCCATGTGCCTGGGCTGGCTCCTGGCTCTCCCCATGGCTGTCTTCTAGACTTCAGCCTCTCCTTTTCTTAGAAGTACCTACCTGGGGAATCTCTCAGTCATAGGCCTTTGAGCCACAGCAATCTGGGAAATGTTTTCATCTCTCCCCTTTTTACATTCTCTGTGGACTGCCTCCCCTCCTACAATCATCTGCCCCTATACAAATTGACAGAGGGGCAAAAAATGCAAATTTTTATTTTATGATTATTTAATGACTATTTTAGAATTTATATGCCTCAAATATTCACCAAGGAATGTTCTTAATTTGTTGTCCTAAATGGGTCTCACTGGATCTAGAATGTCCTGGTCCACCAGGGAGCAACCAAGCATACATCCCAATAGAAAAGAATAACTCCTTCTGATAACATTCTTTTTTTTTTAAAGGTTTTTTGCAAGGCAATGGGAGAAGTGGTTTGCCCAAGGCCACACAGCTGGGTAATTATTGTCTGAGGTCGGATTTGAACTCAGGTCCTCCTGACTCCAGGGCCAGTGTTCTATCCACTGCACCACCTAGCTGCCCCTGAAGTGCCTACAATCTTCCAGCTACAGTTCAAAGACCTTCACAAATATTATCTCCTTTGGACCTTGCAACAACCTGTGAAATAGGTGATGTTATTATTCCCACTTTATAGATGAGAAAACTGAATCTGAGAAAGGTTAAATAACTTTCCCAGAATCACACAACTAGTAAGAGCCTGGGGTTGAATTTGAACTCAAGCCTTCCTGATTGTAGGCCCAGCACTCTATCCACTGGGCCACTTTAGTGACCCTGATGATCTCTCCAAGGTTCTTCTCACTCTATGATACTTACTTTATGGGATCATAGATCAAAAATTAGAAAAGATGTCATTTAATCAAGTTTAACCCCTTTCTTTTGCTGAGGAGGAACTGAGTCTTTTAAAGTGTCCATCTAGCTAGTATCAGAGGCAGGATTTGATTTGGGACCACTAGCTTTTCCTCAATTTGTGTATCATATGTTTTTCCATTTTGAATTCATTAGGAGCAGTGTTAGCATAACAGAGAGAGTGCCTTGGTCTCACAGTCAGGAGACCTGAGAAAGAACCTTGACTATTACTAGTCATGTCTCTTCAGGAAAAACATGGCACCTCTTGGGCCTCAGTTCAGTTTTACCATCTGCAAAATGGGTATTATCATTATCACACTATCTACTTTGCCAGGTTGTTGTGAGGATCACTTGATGTAAAATTCCAGCTCAAGTACCACTTAAAGATAAAGGGTCTCTCCCATAACAGCCCTGAAAGGCAGAAACTACTGACATTAATATATCTACTTTATCCAGAAAGAAACCAATGCTTAGAAAAATCATGGTTATAAGACAAGATTGGAACCCAGATCTCCTGGTTCCAAATCCTGTGCTTTCCACCACTCTCCACTATACTATACCATACTGTAGCCTAGGAAAAAATGACCTCCCCCCACAATTTTCCACTTAGCCATTGACTTTGTAGGGACTGCAAACTCCACCAAGCTCCTGATTTTCCTAAACTTTGTATCTTTCAGAAACCCAATGCTCAGCATACAGTGGATACTGAATAAATATGCTTTGAGAAGGAGGGCCAGAAAGAAGGGCTAAGAAGCAGACCCTTATGACATACTGATAAAGAAAAGTCAGCAAAGTCGCTTTCACACACAACCCATTGTTTGTGTTTGATAAATTCAGAAGAAAAAAGTACAATTAATTTTAAATAAAGGGGCGGCTAGGTGGCGCAGTGGATAGAGCATCGGCCCTAGAGTCAGGAGGACTTGAGTTCAAACCAGACCTCAGACACTTAATAATTACCTAGCTGTGTGGCCTTGGGCAAGACACTTAACCCTATTTCCCTTGCAAAAACCTAAAAAAAAAAAAAAATTAAATAAGAATAACAACATTTACATATCATTTTAAGGTTTGCAAATAAGTTTGCATATATTATCTTATTAGATCCTTACCACAACCTTGTGTGTGCTAGTATTATCATCACCCTCACTTTACATTTTGAAGAAACAGGTAGGTAGAGGTTAAGTGACTTGTTCAAGGTCACATAACTACAGAGATTAGATTTGAATTTTGGTCCTCTAGACTCCAAGCTCAACACTATTCCCAGCCACCTAGCTGCCTACTATCATTTTAAATTAATTAAACAAACAGAAATGAATGCATGAGTGTATATATATGTCATAGGAAGCAGAGATTGTCTCTAAGTTCTCCTCCACTGCTGGGTTCCTAGAAATGAGATTTCACAGCTCTGCTTCAGGTCTTAGGCTGTCCATGCAGTGTGTTATAAGGGAAAGAACCATTCTGTCAATTAGTCAATCAACTACCAATTTATAAAGTGCCTGTACTATTCTGAGCACTGTCCTAAGTACTGGGGGATACAACAAAAGGCAAAACCCCAACAGTTCTTGCTTTCTGGGCACTCAAGAGAATGGGAATTTGGATCCTTTGGGTGATTTGAGCCTTTGGATGAATTATGCAAATCATGTTTAAGCTCCTTGAGCTTCAGTGTCAACATCTATAAAATGAAAGGGTAGGCAAAACTCTGAAGGATTGATGATAAAGAATACTATCCATTCCCAGAGAGTGAGCTGATGGTGTCTGAATACAGACAGAAGCATGCTTTTTTCTTTCATTTTTTTTCCTGAGGCATCTTTTTGTTCCCTTTTGTTTTATGATTACATGTAAAGATAGTTTTCAACATTCAAGCCTTTGCAAATTTTTGAGTTACCCACTTCTCTACCATTCTCCCCCATAGCAGCAAACATACAGGCTGTACCTGTAAAATCATGTTTAACATGTTGTGGAAGAAGCATTAGAACTAAGGGGGGCCGGGGGGGCGGGGCTATGAGAAAGAAAGGAAAAACATAAGACTAAAAAGGTCAACACAATATGCTTTGTTCTGCATTCAGACTCCATAGTTTTTCTTATAACATGTCTCCCAGGATTGTCCATCACTGAACTGTTGAGAGGAGTTGCATCTATCTTAGATGCTCATCATCCAATATTGCAGTTAATGTGTACAGTATTTTCCTGGTTCTGCTCACTTTATCATTCATTCAAGTCTTTCCATGCTTTTTCTGGTTGCTCATGATTTCTTACAGAACAATAGTATTCCAACACATCCATATACTATAGCTTATTTAGCCATTCCCCAAATGATAGGTATTCTTGAAGTTTCTTTTTTTGGGTGGGGGGGATTATGTTTTCTTTTATTTAATATGACTATTGTGGAAATGTTTTGCATGACTACTCATTTGTCACCTATATCAAATTATTTGCTTTCTTAATGAGAGGCAGAGGGATGTTCAGAAGAAGGGAAAAAATTTGGAACTCAAAGTTTTAAAAGTGAATGTTAAAACTTGTTTTTGCATGTAACTGGGGAAAACTAAAACAATTTAAAAATGAAAGGGTTAGATAAAAGGATCCCTAAGGTCCTGATTAACTCTAAATCCTACTAGCAAAATAATTAAATTTTTAAAAATCCAATTAGGAACCAACAATATGTTCATCACTGTTTTGGCTGACAATGGATGGCCATTATCTTCATTTTTAAATGAAAATTTTAAAATGAGGTTGTCAAAGAAAAAGGAAAACCTTCTGGTATGCTAAGTGAACCCTCTAGGGAAGATTTGTTCAGTTGGACTGCTTAGCATTTCTCACCCATTATACCTAATCTTTCACCTCCTAGCCTTTGCATTATGTTCCTTCCCTGGAATGCATTTTCCCCTCACCTTTTCATGGACTCTCTAATTCCTAGGCTAGGCTCAAACAGTACCTCCTATAGGAAGCCTTACTGGATCCACCCCCTGTTGCTAGTGTCTTCCTTGCAAAATCATCAGCTGTCATTTCATGTACACATTGTTTTCCCTGACCAAAATTGTAAGCTCCTCTGGGGCAGGAATTTTCTGGTTTTGTCTTTGGTTTTGTCTCAGCATATAGAACAATGCCTGCCTAATTGATTAATTAATTAAATTCATTGGGTCCTTAATAGATGCTTGCTGAGGAGTGATTAAATGCAAGAGAAGATAGGAAAAGTACCCGGTAGGATGATGATGTGCACCCGTCCAAAGAGGCCTTGAATTGAGAGCTAACTTGCCTAAATTGGCTGAGTACCATAATCTTTATTTACTCAAAGTCAGGTCCAAGAGATACTGCAGTTTACCGATGACTGATTACACAACAGAATGATGACCCTACAGGGTAAGTAAACCTTCCCATGGAAGGTCAATTCAATTCTACCTTCAGAACAGGTTGTTGAACAGGTGGTCGGGGCTAGCTTTGGCACCAGCAGGTAGATTTCTCCCCAGACAAAGCTAGGTAGAAAGAGAAGGGGTTTCTGTATCAGAGATATAATTAGGGTAGGGCAATAAGGACTTTGGCCCAGGCTATCAAATGTAAAGAAATTTGTGGTCCTTTGGCTGAGTGCAAACCTCAGAATTTAGGGGCAGCTGGGTGGCAGAGTGGATAGAGCACTGATCCTGGAGTCAGGAGGACCTGAGTTCAAATCCAGTTTCAGACATTTAATAATTACCCAGTTGTATGACCTTGCGCAAGTTCCTTAACCCCATTGCCTTGCAAAAAAACCACAAATACAAACATCAGAATTCAGCACATGCTGTAGATAGTAAAATAAGCAGTTAAATTAAGAAGCCCCAACGTGAAAGGCTGGAATAAGTTCCTCCTTTGGTGCAGAGGAAAATTCACTGGCTTGGGAATCAATTCAAATCTGCCACCTACTACTTATGTGACCATGGGCAAGTCACTTGGACCTCAGGGATCCCCTAGACCTCATGTTCCTTTTCTGAGAGAAATTGGACTGGACAACATCTAAGATCCCTTCTAGTTCATAAAATGTTCCCTCCCTATTCTTCTTACACATGTACCCCCATGACATACCCAATACATCAACCTCGTAACTGTCTTCTCCCCACTGGATGCCGCATCTCTGTACTGGGGGAAACAACACAAATCAAGTACTCACCTACAAGTTCTCTGAAGGGGATCCACCAAAATGCTGGGATCCTTTCATTCTCTTGATCACAAATACCAATGGGATATCAGCTGCCAAATCTAATACCATCAGTGTCGATTCCTCCATTCAGTTGTGACCTCCTTGGGAGGAGCCACCTGTTTTGGCCTTTCTCTTAGTCCACTGAACTTACCACAGTGCCTCCTAGTAAAGATTTATCCACCTTTACATAACCCCATTTGGGGTTTTCTTGGCAGGGTATTGGAGTGGTTTGCCATTTCCTTCTCCAACTCATTTTAAAGATGAGGAAACTGAAGCAAACTGGGATAAGTGACTTACCCAGGATCACACAACGGTCTAAGGTCAGGTTTGAACTCATTGTTCCTGATTCCAGGTCCAGTGCTCTATCCACTGAGTCACTTAGCTGTCTCTAAAATACTCGACCAACTGACTAATGACCATTTCTCATCCTTGTGCTTCTTGGTTTTCTCTGCATGGAGTCACTATTATTGATAAGTTTTTCTTCCCAACTACTTTTTCCTCTCTGGTTTTGTGCCATAAGTCCCTCTTGGTTCTTCTACCTAATTGTTCCTTTTCAATCTCCTTTGCTGAACTTCCCATCTTCATCTACTCATAAAGTGTCTCCCAAGGCTTTGTTCTGGATTCCCTTCTCTTTTTACTCTGTATTATCTCACTCAGTGGTGTCATCATCTCCCATGGGTTCAATTATCATCTTTATGGAGAGGATTTCCAGGTCTCTATATATGCAGACCTAGAGTCTTTCCTGAGCTCCAGGTCCCAAATCACTAACTTCCTAGTAAACATTTTTAATTGGGTGTTTATAGGTATTTCAAATTCAGCCTTTCCAGAGGTTAGCTTTCTCCACAAGCCTTCCCTTCTTCTGATTTTTCTCTATTACTGTCGAAGGCACTACTATGCTCCCAGTCAACCTTGTCAAGCTCCTTATCATCCTTGATTCCTTACTCATTCTGTTTATCCAATTTAACTTCTTCCAACTCCAGCTTAACTCCTCAGCTTCCCTGACAGCATCTGGTCAAACTGGTCTTCCCTCTGTTCCTAATACCTTCTCATTAATTTGCTTTTGCTGCAGTTGTTCTATGCACCTGAGAGAATTCTAGCATCACCTTTACTTCACAGAAGCCCTCTTTTTCTTCAAGGCTCAACTCAAGCATCGCCTCCTACATCATCTTTCCTGATTCCTTCCCCTTCCTCCCAAACTGCCACAGCCCTTCTCCTAAACTCTCTCTGGAAGTGAACTACTTTGCCTTGGTTTATATTTGTTCTGGATGTTTTTTCTATAGCTACAGATATAATCTATATCACATAGACATAAAACACATAGTTCACATACACATGTGTATGTGTTATCTCCACGAGAGAACGTAAGCTCTTTGAGGACAGGGTGTGTTTCTGTCTCCTGATTGTCTCCCCAGCACCTGGCACAGTAGCAAATCCCTAGTAGCCCCTTAAAGTATCATAATGATTGATTGAGCAGTTCCTAAACATGTTGCCTTTCTGATTAGAATGCAAGCTTTCTGAGAGCAGCGACAGATGTTTCTTTTCCCCCATGTGTCATGTGCTCTGCACCCAATATATGGTTAATTAAAGGTTTGCTAACTATTTAGTGGAGTACACAGGTTTATAAGTTATCCCTTGTTCTGACTCCATATCATCCTGATAGAAGACTGACTCCAGTCCTTGACCCTGCCCTGTCCCCATGTTTTATTTGGGACTTTGGGGAGATAGAGAGATGGATAGACAGAGCAAGAAAGAGAAATGAATGGATGAATTGATGGATGGATAAATACAGGTTAAGGTGATAAGACATTTAGAGCTGGGAGGGATAGTAGAAACGATCCGTTCCCAGTTCCCTTGTTTCACATGTAGTGAGACTGATGCATTTGTCTTGCCCCCTCAGCCCCCCACCAGTGGATTAGGGTCCTTAAAGGCTCCATCTCCCTCTCAGGACCCTGACAGATGGGAAAGAGAAAAAGATAGAAAGATTCCATTTGGCGGCTTAGTGTCTCTTGAAGGCCCCCCAGGTTTTCGCTCAGCAGCCAGGGTCAGAACCAATCCCAGCCTGTCTGGAGCAGGAGTCTTTCCAGAATCAGCCCCTTCCATGTGGTCCAGCAGTAGGAAGAGCCATTGTCTACATAGGGGAAACTGAGGCAGGTACTTGCCCTAAGTTACACAAGCACTAGCTAGGACCCCAATCCAAGTCTCCTGACTCCTGTGCCTCTCCCTAACATTGTCTTTTCCAGGAGGGAGATCGATCAGTAGTAGAGGAGATGGGAGAGAGTGTAATCAAAATGCTAGAGGTCAACATAGGTCAAAGTACAACAGGATTGTGTTTCTAGAGATGGAAGGACCCTCACAGGGGAGGAAACTGAGGCTCCCAAAAGTGAAATGACTTACTCAAGGTTGATATTTGTCCTCAATTCTTTTAGACCATGACCTCAGGGAGATGATGCCATGACAAGCATATGGATTGAATTTGAGTGAGTGGGAGCTGGGCTAAGTCCCCAGACTCACTTTCTCCTCCTGGGTTCAGTGGCCACATAGAAATCGGCACCACTGGAGAGGGCCCATGCTCAGTGAGGACTGTCTGAGGTCAGACACCAGCCAGGCCCTGGGGACTGCGGTATTGCAGAATATTTGAAACCCAGGTGCGGAGCCACTCAAGCACCACCCTTGTCCCACCCACCATGGAAATGTATTTGAGCAAGGGTCTGGGGCTGAGCCTCTTTTCTTCCTTGACGCCCAGCTAGGCGGCTTCCTCTTCTCCTTCTGTCTCTAAACTGGATTCCTGGGTTCTGGCACTGGACCAAGACGGTTGATCTAAGTTTTCCTTTCTTCCCTTTTATTATTCTCTCTCATCTGTCTCCTTCTGCTTAACTTACTCATCTCCTCTCCCGACTTCTAATTATCTCTTTAAAATGACCAACCCCTTTGCTATTGTCCCCGCCCCCCTTTTTGCTTAACTTCTATGACTTCTGAGAAATGCCTACCCCCTTTGAGAAATTCACTTTCTAGCTGCTTCTCCACAGCACCTGACTCGGGATCTGTTTACATGTGGACTCTGTGCGGCAACTTGTGAATTCAAGTTTCAGTGATTTCGCCACCGTAGCATGAACCCCGGCTGCCTCTCCCAGCCCGCCTCTCGGGCAGCATCCTGGGCGGCCCGTCCGGGTGGGCACGGCCGCCCCTCTCTCCAGCATCGGCCGAGCAGCAGCTGCGCCAGCCGTCCGGCCCGGCGGCCTCCAGGGAGGCCCGAGGCCGGCTGCGGGGCGAGCCGGGCCACCTTGGGGAGGGGGATGGGCAGCCCCATCGGGTTCAAGGTCGTCGGTGCCCCTCAGCTTGGCCGGTTCCGCTCCTCGGCCCCCTGGAGTCGGCCGCAGGTGAGTTGGCTGAGTCCGGGGGATCCCAGAGCGGCATGAGCGGCCCCGGGCAGCCGGACCCCCTTAGCGGCCCGCATACCCCCCCGGCTTGCGGCGTTGGCCAGGAATGGCGGAATGAGGCTTCGAAGGAGCCCGGGGTGGGGTGGCAAAGGCCGGAGGAAGGCCCGGGGGCATCCCGGGCCCGCCCACTGCCACCTGCGCTGCCCCCTTGCCGCCCTGCCCCCGAGGCTCGCGCCGCCCTTGGCCCGGCGCCATCCGACGCCCTTACGTCACCACCCGCGGGGAGCTGGGATTGGCTGAGGGGGCCGGCGTGGGGGAGGGGCGGCCGCTGAGAGAGGCGGGGCGCGCGAGGAGGAGGAGCCCCGGAGACATGAGGGGCGGGGGGTGGGGAGCCGGGAAGAGGGGAAATCTTGGGCGGTGGCTTCGCGCCTCCGGGGCGGGGCCTCCCTCCTCTTGGGCGGGACTTCCCTCCTCCGGGGCGGGACTTCCCTCCTTCGGGGCGGGACTTCCCTCCTCCGGGGCGGGGCTTCCCTCCTCTTGGGCGGGACTTCCCTCCTCCGGGGCGGGACTTCCCTCCTTCGGGGCGGGACTTCCCTCCTCCGGGGCGGGGCTTCCCTCCTCTTGGGCGGGACTTCCCTCCTCAGGGGCGGGGCTTCCCTCCTTCGGGGCGGGACTTCCCTCCTCCGGGGCGGGACTTCCCTCCTCAGGGGCGGTGCCTCCTTCCCCGGGGCGGGGCCTCCCTCCTCCGGGGCGGGACTTCCCTCCTCCGGGGCGGGGCTTCCGGCGGCGAGCCCGAGGGGCGGGGCCTGCGGACGATGCCGGGCCGGAGCTCCGGGGCCGAGGGAGTCTGCGCGTAGCCGCCGCCGCCGGGGCCTGAGGAGGGACGCGATGGCCGGTTCCGCGTGGATTCCGAAGGTGAGCGGAGGGGCCGGGCCGCGGGGGCGCGGGGGCGCGGGGGGGCGCGTCCCCGCTGCCGGCTCCGGGCCGGGGCGGCCGCCGCAGGGCGCGCGGGGCGCGGGGAGGCCGCCCCGGCCCGGCCCGGCCCGGCCCCGGCCCCGGCCTCGGCCCAGTCCCCGGCCCGGCCCCCCCCCCGGCCCGCGCTGCCTCCGCGCGGCCTCCCGGCCCGGCCCTCGGGCCGCCGCCCTTCCCCCCGCGCCGGCCGCGGCCCGGCCCCGGGGCGGCGTCAAGGTCACGGAGGCGCCCGGGCGCGGGGCGGCCGCGTGGGCCCGGCCGGAGCGGGGCTCCGGGGGCCGCCGGGGCCGGGCATCCTCGGGGCGCGGCCCCCTGGCCAAGGTCACCCGGCGGCGCGCGGGGCGGCCCGGGCCGGGGCCCAAGGTCACGGGGCGCTGGGGGCCCCCGCCCGGGGCCCCGCCTGTGCCCCCGCCTCGGCCCAGACGGGGGGAGGGGCCCCGGGGCTGCCGGGCCCGCCATGCCCGCCATGCCCGCCATGCCCGCCATGCCCGGGAGCCTGGGGGGGGGGGGCGCCGGCCCCGAGTTCAAGTGCGGCCTCAGACCCACAGAAGAAAGAGAAGAGGCAGGATGCCCAAGGGCCTAGACCCGGCTCATCTCGGGGAAGGGAGGCCGCGGGCTGTTGCCTTCTTGCCCTCTCCACCCGTGACCCGTGGGTGCCCCAGGAGCAGGGCCCCTCGTCCCGTGCGCAGGGAAAGCTCTGTTGGGCAGCCCCTTGGTTTTGGAGTGAAATGGTGCCAACGGAGGAGTTAGACCCCCCCCCATGGCCCTGCACCTCCAGGTGACCAGATACTAACATTCATCCTCTTATCTGTGTTCCCATCTTTTATAGTACATTTGAATGGCTTTTTAGCCGCCATTCAGAGGGAGGTATTGGCTTCTTATATCCTTCTAGGTCTCTGGCCTACAGAATTTGTCTTTCTGTAGCAATATCCAGGTGGGGGCCTTTATGTAATTCTGACCTTCAGAGGGGGAGATCGTTTCAGATCAGGGTTTCCTGGAGTACTTTTGATGCCAGATTTGGCCTCTCTTGCCCATTGTGTGAGCTCTGCCTTACCTAAAGACAGCAAAGTAGTTGACAAGTATTTTTTTACTCCTGACTCTGCCCTTGGAGAGATAAGGAAATGGTGAATTTTGGTAGCATTCATTTCTGTAAACCCTGGGACCTAGACAGGTCAAGTGTCTTGACCAAGGTCACAGCAAATCACTGGTTCAAAGGAGAACAGACCTCTTCCTCTGCCTGAAGCAATCACCCCCAAATCACCTGATCCCATAGTTAGAACCCTAGAGTCCATCTAGTTCAGCGCCCTGGTTTTTCCAGGTGAAGAAACTGAAGCAAGCCCAGAGAAGTGGAGTCATTGGTCCAAGGTCACCCAGTCAATGAGTGGCAGGGTCCAGACCTTGCACTCAAGCCTACTAGCTCCAAGTCCAAATTCTGTGACAGAGTTGCCTCTCCTGGGACATTTGGGGCCCGCACAGACCATATCTCTGATTAGTCACACTTCCTGTGGTGCCAGTTGTGAGAGACAAAACGAAGCCCACAGCATTCAGTTTCCTGCATGAAAGGAGTCCTCCTTCCATTTGGGGCAACCTTACTCTTGTCACCCTGCTTGCGGTGGGGGGGTGATTTTAATTGTTCTTGTTGTGGTCTTGTGACAGCCATTTGTGGCATAATGAATCAAAGTCAGGCCATTAATTAGGAAACTTACCACCTCCTAATGAGAAAGTAATAAGGCATTTACTGTTCTGGCAATACAGAGAGAATGGAATTCCAGGCCTGTCTCTGCCACAAACTAAGCCTCCATTTCTCTTTTGCTGATGGAGAGACCAGCACCAAAATCCTTTGACTTATTTACCTTTTTTTTCTTGTCTGAATCTGATGTAATGGTAAAGAGAAGACCTGGCAGGGAAGCTCCTGATAACCAGAAAGCTTGTTTGGAGAGCTGGGGACCTTGTGGAGGGAAGGGCCCCAGCCAGGATCTTCCTGAGCCCAAGGCCGGCTCTCCACATACTCACTCACATCTCTCCAACAGTAGAGGACACAAGTGTTCCTTGAATGCATGCTTCAAGCCTATCATTATCAAAGTGTATTCTGGGGTGGGGAGGGAGGCTTGTGGTCCCTGCCTTCTGGGAGCTTCCCTCAAGGTCCTAACCAGTGGGCTTAGAAGGGATCTTGGAGATATAGCCAGGCCCTTTGTTCATCTGTAGGGTAGACCTGGCAGCACCAAAGTGACACACAGCTACTTCGTGATGGGAGCCTGGGCCACCTCTAGGGTCTTAGTCCTCTGCTCTTGGCTCTTGCTTGCCTTCTCTAATCAGACTATGGCTCCGACTCCACTTTGAAAGATACCACTCAATGAAGGAAGTAATGTAGTGCCCAGTGCATGTGCTTAGAAGGGCAGCTTTTACTCTTTGTCAAGCAGGTGGCTGACAGCTTTACATTTCTTTACATCCAGAACACAAAGCCCCCTTCTGAGGTTTTGTTCCCTTCTTGTTACTCTAGAGTGGAAAGGAGGAATGCTGCTAAATTGTAAACATCTAAGGGCAGTTCTTATTGCTTGTCACAAAGTATTGTATCCATGGGCAGCTTTTAAAACTGCCTAGTTTTTGATTGGGGGTTTGTTTTGCACAGTGGTTTTTAAAGTTTTATATCGAAGGAGAAATTCAGCCTGCAGCCTATGTCCCCCAGTGTCACTTTGCCGATGCTAGGAGAAGAGTGCCTTGGTAGGCTGAATCCTAGAATCTCTGGGTCAGAAGGAACCCATGGGAGTGTATCCAGACCCCTGGAGCCAAACCTGCCGCAACTTGAAGTCTTCAGGCCCTTGGAAGACAAACCAGTCAACTTGGGAAAGTTCTGAGTCTGGTGGTTTTCCCACTTGTCAAACTGAGAGCGACATCTCTCAGACTCCTTCCTTAATGTCACTAGTTCTGGCTCTGAAGCCATTCCAATTTGGTGCCTCTTAATAGGAATCATATGTTAATACTGCAGAAAATAAAGGCACTGTGAGAATTTTTCCCTAGGCAGGATTAAATGCAACCCCCAAAATGAATCTGTACATCAAACACTTTAAAATAATTCTTTAAATCTTCTCAGGGTGTTACAGAATTTACAGTTGGAAAAGAGACCTTAGAGATAGATCATCTAGTTCAGCTCCCTTCTTTTACCGATGAGAGGTGCATAAAGGGAAAGGGATTTGCCCAGAGACCCACATGTAAATGAGATTCCAAATTTAAACTCATAACTTTTGCCTCCAAGTCCCCAAGTTTTGTTGCTCTTCTCAACAGTTCTCTTCCAGTTGTTAAACTCCACACTTTAGCCCTTTTTTAAAACTCTTTTTTATATTACATTCACCTTATCTCTAATCCAGTGTGATTTTGGATCAACTCAAATGATTTAATAAGGATGACCTTTTTAAAGGTCACTTTCATTTCCTCCTCTAGATAAATACAGAAAAATCAAATGGTATTTAATAAAGTTTCTTAATTCCTGTTGTTAGGACATATTTCTAAATCCCATTAAGAAGTGTAATATTTGCTTCTATTAGCATTTGTGTTTTATCCCCATCATTTCCCATGGTCCAAAGACTAGTCCTCTGGGCTCCCTCCCACCTCTCTCTCCTTGTATGGGTTTCCATCAGATGTTAGGAGAGAAATTAGTGGGTGGAAATCATGTAATAACTTCGTCTTAATGGTCTTTTGATATGGTAACAAGTTGGACTAATAAAAAAATTTTTCAAGTGTGCAATCAGATCGAATAGTTTAGGCCTCTCATTTTATGGATGAGGGAATAGAGGCTCCGAGCAGTTAAGGGAGTTGTCCCAGGTTACACAGGAAACCAACCATCAAGTGGTTCCCCTTACTCTGAATCCGAAGCTCTTACATTTGTATACATCCCAGCATTGTGGACCATTTTCAATTCCTTATCTTGGGTTTATAATGACTATTCTTCTTTGCTATTGATGACTGACTCTCTTTTTTTGGGTGTTAATGACAGGTATCTCGGCTGCTGGGGGCCTTCAGCAACCCAAAACAGGTGACCCGAGGTTTGGCTGGTGGCGTGAGTACCTCTCATTTTTTTTCTGTTTTAGAAGTTTCTCAAGAAAGGCTCTTAGCACATTTATTACATAAACTTAATTTCCATTTATGAAAAACTATAGACAAGCCCCAAATTCAGGGCAAGTGAAATTTGTTTACTAACTGGTACATGAACCTATCAGGTCAGTTGCATATTTAAAAGAATTCCAGCTGGCTGGGGGACCATCATACTCATATCTCATACCAGCCCTGTTTAAAAATAGATGGAAATTCCCCTAGAGACTGTTACATTTCATAATTTCATCTCATTTCTGAAAAGCAGTTTTTGCAAAACTAGTGCAAATGGAACAAAAGTTGTTGAGAACCTTCAAATCTGGCTTCACTTTTTTTGAGCTTTCCTAAAAACAGTAGATTTACTACCCTTTCAGAAAATTCTCTTGCTTTAATAGACCCTATAGGCTTTTCTGTATATTTGGTCTTTATTGAATGTCTTTTTAACGTTTCATTTCCTTAATTTTAAATCTGCTGTTTCTTAGAGAAACTTGTGCATTTTAAAAACTGATTCCACATTTTTAGTCAATCTAAGTTTGTGGGTCAGTGATCGCCTAAATATCTACATATATATTTTTTAAAATTCCCTCCTTAAATGCTCTCCTTTGGATTTCTTAATTCCAGCACTCCCAATACTTCTCATGATATCAAAATTTCCATAAAACCCAGGTATATTAATCTGACTCACTTTTTCAACTATGGACGGGCTTTGACCTTTTCTGTAATCCAATGACCACCCAATGGAATTTACAGTCAATCAAATGTTATTGGGAGAACAGGAAAGAAGAACCTAAAGGATTCTTAGCTTTTTGCTAGTGCAAAGGTTAAAATTACCAGAGTTACAAGTACAGCTAAGTTGGTATTGCAAACAGAAACCTTGGGAGATGACATTTTAAGCTTAGCGTCTTGAATCATCCACTCTTTATTGGGTGATTATTGAATGTTTGTGCCAGTGTTTTCAGAATATGCACTTATCTCTCTGTATATCTTGAGTATAAATCTGAAAGACATAAGAGGAAGTGTTGACTTACACGGGTCTCTGCTGATGGCATAAGGGGTGATAGCGGGAGGGCAAATGTCTTAATTGGATTAGTGGACCACAGGGGCTAATGCCCCATTTTGAGGGAGTCACTTAGGTGCTAAATGATCAGATACTTGTAAAGACAAAGAGCTATTGGATTCCTGCCTAGCTCATTTTATACCCTTGAGCCATTTTTTTTTTCATTTGTCTAAAATGCTGGCTTCCTGAAGGGAGCCACTGGCAAGATAGGCATTGCTTTGTGACTTCACTTGCTATCTCTTGTTCTAGTATTAGTCTTTACGAAGATAATGTCACTGATGCCACTCTAGGCAATGAAAAATATCATCATCAGTTTAAAAGTTTGTCAAAGAAATGTTTCTTAGCTAAAAATAGTCATTTTTAAAGTAACATTGAGAAATTCCTAGAGCCCCATTAGAGTTTTTTTCATCCTGAATGATTGAGTCTCTTGTTCTCCCTTAAGTGTTGTGGGTGGTGGACAACATGATTTACCAGGAAGTTAGTCCAGAAAGTGTATTTTGTCTGTAATTTGGTAAAAGATTTGGGGGGGGGGGAGAGTTGATGTCAGATTTCCCTATTGTTTTAATTTCAGGTAATTTTCTCAAGTACTTGGAAATTTGCCTTCAAAGAAGGCTAGAGACATCACTTTGGAACCTTTAGATCTCTTTTCAGTTTTATTATGTAGACTAGAGTTGATTGATTGATTTGCCTCCTTGGGCTTTCATAAAGAAAAAGGGTGGCATTGGTAAGGCTTTTTTTGGAACTTAATTATTACTTTGCCTACCTAGCATCAGCAGTGTCTTGGTTAAAACAAATTGCTAAACTCAGGACAGAGTTGACTTTAGAGTCTCCTAGAACATAGTCTTCCTTTCTCTTTTGATAAATCATTGGCAATTTAAGGGAACAGTCTTTTTTTTTTTAATTTAAATTTTACTTTTTAGCCTAAAATTATTTGTTTTCTTTTGGGGAGCTGATAAAATAGCCTTCACTGGTTCTGACACTTATACATTCTTCCAGTCTTCAGGTTATATTAAAACTGTTTTCTCACAAGATCTATTTTGCATTTTCTAATGGTTTTTTACATTTAGGTACAGACAGTGACCTTAATCCCAGGAGATGGTATTGGACCAGAAATCTCAGCTTCTGTTATGAAGATTTTTGATGCTGCCAAAGTACGTGAGCATCCATATCTATGTAAAAAATCCAAAAAGGATTGTCATATTTTTTTAAAGGGGTCTATTGGGTGTCAGCATTTTCAGTCGCAGTATTGGCAGTAAAGGCAAAGTTTGCTGCCCTTGTGTCATTTTATCATGTGTCCAGCAACAGGCATTTCTTAAGCTCTGAACTTTCTGCTAGGCCCTTTGCTAAGTGTTGGGACTGCAAAGACAAATGTCAAACAACCCCTGCCTTCTAGTAGCTTAACTTTTAGGAAAGTATTGTTGGTGACTCAAAAAATAACATTTTTATGGTCCGGCTGGCTGTTGACTCCTCTCCCTCTCTGTATCCTGGGCATTAATATTGCTGCCTTTTTTTTTTAAACCAGATAGTTCCTATTTTCATGGAGCTTCCACTCTGTTTGTTGTTAAGTCTTTTCACCAGTGTCTGACTTGTCATGACCCATTTGGATTTTTTTTTTGGCAAAGATATTTGA
Source organism: Macrotis lagotis (assembly GCF_037893015.1). Lineage (NCBI taxonomy): Eukaryota > Metazoa > Chordata > Mammalia > Peramelemorphia > Peramelidae > Macrotis > Macrotis lagotis. Next base: position 35,454,476 of record NC_133661.1, on the reverse strand, counting down.
GTAGTTTGCCATTTTCCTTCTTCAACTCATTTTACAGATGAGGAAACAGAGACAAACAGGGTTAAATGACTTTCCCAAGGTTATACAGCTTCTAAGTGTCTTGAGACTGGATCTGACTGGTCTCAGGCAGACTGAGGTCTGCCTGACTCCAGATCCAGCATTCTATGAACTGTACCATCTAGCTGCCTTTACATCCATTTTGTTGTTTGTTTCTTTGTTTTATTCAAAAGAAAGAAATGGTTTTATTGATGGTACTCATTGTTACTCCAAAAGTAAACAGGGGCATGCTTTCATTGAAGCATAAATTCCAGTAGTTTCTTCAGCTGCCAAGGCTCCAAGTAGGACCCAGGTCCTGTCTGGTCATGTCAATTGAGGACTGAAGAGAAGCCCTCATCCCTCAGGCCACCTTGTTGAGGGAGCTCAGATATGAGAAGTCTCTTCTCAGTGAATGAGGAACAGCAGCTAATGGCAAACAAACATCATTTATTTAAACTGTTCATGCAGTTATTTTAGTGTCTTTAGCATTAAAACCCACCTTAAAGAGATAACATGAGTTATAAGAAAATAAATAGATCACTTTCTAAAACAAATAAGTAGTGTTAGTATCAGGAATTTCATTCTCTGATAGAAAGGAGAAAATACAGGATGTGTATCAACTTTTTCTCTATATTGCTTAAATCATTAGATGAGAGAATTCAATCTGGAAGGCAATTGAGAGGTTATCAAATTGAACACCATCTCCCCATTGTACAAATGAGGAACCTGAGGCCAAGAGAGATTAAGTGATTTATCCAAAACCACACAGGTAGTGACAGTTAGAATTCTCCAAATCTCAAACTTACATAACATTTCTTGGTTCTGTATCTCCCCATGCTCCTTGTCACAAGCTAAATATAGTAATCTCCTTAGATCTTTGTGCAGGGATGGGGAAGAGAAGAGGGGGCATATGGCAGCTGTTAATCATGACCAAGTGTCTGTAGGAAATATGACAAGTGTGATATTGAGCCACCCCCCTGGGCTAAGAGCACAGTAAGATTATTTGTTGTGATGACCTTTTAAATACAAAATTTCACATGACCTCCCAGGAGGACAAGTGCTAACTCAAATAATATACCAAAGGTTGAAAATATTATAATAACATTGACCAGTCTTGGTGAAATATATTCCTACTCCACAAAGACATATTCTGTGATATTTAGGCACCCATTCAGTGGGAAGAAAGGAATGTCTCTGCTATTAAAGGACCTGGAGGAAAGTGGATGATTCCTCCTGAAGCCAAAGAATCCATGGACAAAAATAAGATGGGACTGAAAGGTATGGCTGTATTGGATCACAGTTTTGTTAGACATGACATAATTTTGGAATTATATGGATATAAATGTATAATTTCTATTTCCTATATACCTACTTTTTATTTATATATATATATATATATATATATATATATATCTTCATTTTATATGCTTCATCTTTTATCTTTTGTTTTCTATTTATTTTTCTGGTGGGGTGTGTGTGTGTGTGTCTTCCTACAAACATATGCTGAACTTCCTCTTCCTTAAACAAAAAAACAAATCTTTCCTTGTGTCTTGTTGCTCCTTGGGTTTCAATCCCATAGTTCTCTTCCATTTCTGTGTCAGATTTCTTGAAAACAAAGAATAATCTTCACTCCCTGTCTCTGTTTCTTCATCGAAGCAGAGAGGAAGCTTGGGGAAATGGAAAGACTTCTGGATTGGAAGCTGAATAACTTTGGGTTGGAATGCTGGGTTGTCACTTCCTGTGGTAACTCTACCTCCTTAAACGTCACCTGTGCCCTCAAATGGAGGTCACTTCCCCTACCTCCCATTCTTCCTCCCAATTTTCTGTGGTACAATCACAATTAGCTCAGTTGTTGGCTTATGCTGTTTAGTGTTATTGATGTTTCTGGGAGGCCCTGACATCACTTTTAACTCTGCCAACAAACTCTCCGAATCCAGGCCAGCCCGATTCTTTTTTCTTCCCCACCCTTTCGTCTTCCATCTTCAGTCCAGGCTGGTAGATTTTTCTGCCTCGGCATCTTGCCCATCCATCCTTCAGGCTCTGTTCCCACTTCCACCTCCCCAACACTGACTGAGCAGTGTTACTTACTTCCAAATGACTCTGGTTAGATCATAGTATTCTCTTCCAAAGCATTGTCACCAATGCTGTATTTTGCTTTTAAAAGGATGACAATTTGGTAAACTCTCTTCAAATTCCCAGATGCCTTTTGGGTCAGTTTTCTAGTTGACTATATGCATTTATTTTTGTATTCTGACCAATATTTCTCATGTGTTTTAGGATATGGCTTTCTTCATACCTGCCTTATAAAGTTGGGGATATGTAGAAAGCATTAACTCCATTTTCCAGCTCACATATTTGTTCAGGAAAGCTGGGTACCTTGCTAGTAGAGTTTTGGCATCATCAGGAAAAATACTGAAATACCATAAAGAGGATCATGACTCATTTGTTTTTTCATATTCAGTGTATTTCCCAGAAGTCAGTGGAAGAATATGGGGGCTCTCAGTTCACCTACAGGAGGGTGAACCCAAATGTCTCATGAATCACTGGAGGCAAGGACTGTCACCCTTGGTTTGATTTTGCTCTTAGTTAGGTCGTCATTTAAGAATTATTCATTAGCACAGGAGAAAGCTGAATTTGAAGATAAAATATGGTGTAAAAAAATGGAGTCAATAGAAAAAAGGGAAATGTAATGGGAGAAAGAAAAAGGAGAGGGGGAATAGGCCAAGATATTTCATGTAATAAGATTTTTCTTTATTACAATGAGCTATTGCAATGATATGGAAGGGGGGAGGCAAGGGGGAATGAGTGAATCTTCGCTCTCATCAGAGGTGGCTAGGAGAGGAAACAACATATATACTCAATGGGGTATAGGCATCTGGAGTAAGAAGGGGGATGAGGGGGAAGGGGTGGGGTTGTGAGAGATGGAGGAGAGGATGGACAATGGGGGAAGACTGGTCAGATATAACACATTTTCTTTTTTACTTCTTGCAAGGGGCTGGGATTGGATGGCCTGTCTGGGGCCATAGGGCCAGGTGGATGCTGGGCCTAGGGGGTGGTAGGGGGGCTTGGGGCCTCTTGGCCCCAGGGCCAGGGATCTGTCGGCTGCACCACTCAGCTACCCTACAGCAGAGTCAGAGTGAAAGGAGAGAGAAAATATAGTACATGGTAGTGGAGAAATACGATAGGAGGGAGCTGCGATCAGCAGTGGCAACGGTGGAAAAATATGGAAGTAACTTTTGTGATGGACTTATCGTAAAGAATGTGATCCACCTGCGACAGAGTTGTTGGTGTTGGAACAAAGACTGAAGCACATTTTTTATTATTATTATTTTGAGGGGGTGCAGGGCAAACGGGGCTGGGTGGCCTGCCTGGGACCACATAGCAGGGTGATCGTTGGTTGTCTGAGGCCGGATTCGGACCCAGGTACTCCTGGCTCAATGGCCAATGCTCTGTCCGCCACCCAGCCACCCCCTACTATTATTACTATTTTATTTTATTTTGGGTCTTTTTCTTTCTTTCTTTCTTTCTTTTTTTTTCTTTTTTTTTTTTTTTTTTGGTTTTTGCAGGGCAGTGGCATTGGGGTGGCTTGCATGTCACACGGCTGGGTGATTGTTGGGTGGACCAGGCTGGATATGGGCTCGGGTGCTCCTGGCTCCAGGGCTAGTGCTCCATTGTGCCACCTGGCCATACCTACAATTATTACTATTATTTTTATTTAATTTTAATTTTTTTTCCCCTCCCCTTTACTTTAGCACTCAAGCGGGTCTGTGTTTTTGGGGGGGAGGGAATTTGTTTGCTCTTAAACAAGAATATTTTATTAATGTATAAAAAACATTATTTGTACAAAATGAGAATAAATAAATAAATATTAAATTAAAAAAAATAAACTCAGGTCCTCCTGACTCCAGGAAAAAAAAAAGAATTCTTCATTTATTCCAGGCCCCTTAAAGACTCCAATAGCAGCTGGACATCCTTCTATGAATCTTCTGCTGCGTAAAACATTTGACCTTTATGCAAATGTACGTCCCTGTGTCTCCATCGAAGGCTACAAAACCCCTTACACGGATGTCAATATTGTGACAATTCGGGAGAACACTGAAGGAGAATACAGCGGCATTGAGCATGTGGTACGTGAATCCCAGTGTTCTCTCAGGAGGTGGCTCCCAGTCTTAGTGGAACTGTCCTTCCGTTGCTTGTACAAACTCGAAGGTAGTGTTGTTGAACAAGGATCTCAGGATCAATCGGTTTGCACTTTTATGAATTGTGGCTGGGTTGTAGATTGCCTGGATAGAAGGGAACTCCCGAGCTCCAGGGTCCTGGTTCAGAAGGGGTCAGGCTTGGGGGATGTGGAGTCAGGGATAGGTCACCAGCAGGGATGTGGATGCCCAGGCTGGAGAGCCTTAGGAATTCTCCAGGGAGCTGCTGGGTGAGAAAATGGTAGGTGAGTTTGCTTTCTCTGTCCTTTGTCAGATTGTTGATGGTGTCGTCCAGAGCATCAAGCTCATCACAGAAGAAGCGAGCAAGCGGATTGCTGAGTTTGCCTTTGAGTATGCCAGGAACAATCACCGAAGCAATGTGACAGCTGTGCACAAAGCAAATATCATGTATGTGGTCTGGGCTTTCAGGGTGGGATCCGATTCTCAAGTGGGTTTTGTTGGCCAGGAGCCCTAAAAAGTGGGATTTGGATCTTTGTTTTTCATAAAGATACAAGTTCTGAACTATCATTTCTTCTGCTGGTGTAGACCAAGTCTTATTCACCCCATTTTACAAACAAGCAAATTATTGTAGCAGAGAGGGAATTAAAGTCTGGGGGCCAGTGATAGTTGGAGGTGTGAGGTGGCAGAAGTGAGTCAGGGCTGAGGAGGAGGAAGAGGATCACAGACCCTTGGATTTAGTCTCTGTGGTAATAAGAGTCCAGTTTCCTCATCTTACAGGTAAGGAAAGGAATTGCTTGGGGCCATTCAGGTAATTAAGTGGTGGCCAAGTCATCTCCAGTCCCATTTGGATTTGCTGCTGCCATTATTTGCAAAAAAAAAAATCTTGGAGAATTGAAAGAGTATTTTGAGGGTTAAGCAGTCACTCATCCAAAGGCTTAAATCTAATCTTTAGTTTAAAAAGTGAACTAGCATTGAGGTTTTTACAGTACAGTTACCTACTCAAGGACCCCCAGGAGAACTAGGGCAGCTGCTCCCTCATTCTGGCTTTTCCTACTTGTTGCCATATTAACTATTAATTCTAGCCATATTAACTGAAGTCTCTAAATCAACCCAATTCTCTGGCCCTCTAAAAACTGTTTCCCTAATGTATAAAAGATTCCTTTCCCTGACCAAGAAAAATTCTCAGTCTGTAAAATCTAGAATTTTATAATCAGTGACTCATCAAGGCTGCTGTAATTTGTTGTAATTTGATGCCTCTTTAGAGGGTATGATGCCCCAAATCAGACACATCTTCTGCTTTATTAATCCTTCGGAGCTCCCTGAGTGTTTTGCCTCCTCCTTTGGCTTCATCTCCCCTCTCCTCTTCCACTGCCTGTGAGCCACCCTAGGTTTTTTATCAGATACCTAAAACGGATTGAAATTCTAATGAAACCAGCAGAGTCAACTCTCAACAGCTCTGCCTCAATATGCTTGGCTTTTATACTTTAATCATTTGCTTTCTCTAAGGCTTTGCTTTCAACAATTTGTATTTGATTAACTACAGGCGAATGTCAGATGGGCTTTTTCTCCAAAAGTGCAGGGAAGTTGCAGAAAACTGTAAAGATATTAAATTTAATGAGATGTACCTTGATACAGTATGTTTGAATGTAAGTATATACTAAGAATTGTGCTTGGGGGTTTTGTGGCAGAGAATGTGGCTTTCTACATGCCACCGATGTATTCTTTCTTCTAGATGGTACAAGATCCATCTCAGTTTGATGTGCTTGTGATGCCAAACTTGTATGGGGACATCCTTAGGTAAGCCGACTCTGTTCTTGATCCATTGATAAAGATATCCTTTCAGAGTAATCCTCTCCAGTTGTAAGCTCCTGGCTTCCACAGATCGTGTGCAAAGTTATACTCACAAAGTTATAAGGCAAAGTTGGAAGAGCCCATTGCGATATGTGGAAGGAAGATTTGGGGGCTGGGCTGAGCCCCTACCCCTTCAGCAGCTTTCACTGATCTTGAGCATTTAAGTGTCTTCTGTTTTGAAAATTTAGTTCAGAATTCTCTCTTTTTTTTTTTCAGTGATTTATGTGCTGGCCTGATTGGGGGTCTTGGTGTCACACCCAGTGGAAATATTGGTGCAAATGGAATTGCAATCTTTGAATCGGTAAGGATTGGTGAAATATCATTGTGATTTCTGGGATAAAATTGCTCAGAAATGTTTAAAACAGGGCAGCTAGGTGGTGCAGTGGATAGAGCACCAGCTCTGGAGTTAGGAGGACCTGAATTCAAATGTGGCCTCAGACACTTAATGACCTAGCTGAGTGACCTTGGGCAAGTCACTTAACTCCATTGCCTTGCCAGAAAAAAATGTTCAAAACATTTTTTTTATTACTATGAGAAGTATTGAATTTGTTTGCAGGAAACTTGCCACTTAGGAAAATTGCATGTTTGGTTTTTGCATTTATTCTTGGCATAAATAGCTATTTTATGGATGATCTTCTTGGGTTTTTACCAAAAGTTATGAGGAAAAAATATTGATTGATTTTCATCTTCACAAAAGGTTTCTTAATTATCAGACTTTGGATAGTCCTTTTCTTTGGGGACTACTGAATTTAGATCTCTTAAGACCTAGTTTTCATCTGATATTCATGTAGGATTGTGAGGCTTACAATGTACTCAATATACCATTGTCACATTTGATCTTCACAGTGACCCTATGAGGTAGACATATTTTTTTAAAAATGTATTTTATTATTATCTTTTTTCTTTATATCATCAGAATTTTTCCCACTATTCCTCTCCCTCAACAGAGAGCCAACCCATGTATCATTTTTTGAAGGGAAAAAAAAGAGGAAAAAAAGTCAATAAAATTTATCAGGCAAAATACCTTGGTGTATCCCCCACCCCCACCCCACTACCTCCAGTTGAGCAGGGGTGTCTTCTCATTTGTCTTCTTGGGGCTTTCCATGGTCTTTATAATTTTGTAGCATTCACTTTCAATAGCCATGCTTTCCATTCCATTACTGTGGTGGTTGCACATTGTTTGCCCAGCTCTGTTGATGTCTCTTTGCACCAGTCTGCGGGGCTCTTTCCTTGCCTCTCTGTTCGTCACGGTTGTCTATTCCTCATTTTATACAGCACAGTCCTGGTCCATGACCTTCACTGGCCACTCGCTGTTACTACAGACATTTTGGTGCATATAGCACCTTTGGTCTTGTTCCATGGCCTCTGGGGGTAGAGGCCTGGCAGGACATTTCTGGACCTGAAGAGAGCAATGCTTTATTTGCTTAATTCCAAGTGATTTTCCAGAATGGTGGAACGGATCCCTGGCTTCCCCAGCCTTCTCCAGCCTCAGAAGAATAGTGTTATTCTCATTTTTATAGATGAGGCCTTGGAGACTGAGAGTAAGAGGTGAAATGAAGCCTCAGGGTCAGGCCCACAGCCAGAGAGTGCATGTTGGAATCTGAACTTGGCTTTCTGCTGATTCCAGATCTAGTGCTCTCCCCACTAAACCATGAGCACAGTGGACTGTCAGCATAGAGTGTTAGAGGGATGGAGCTGAAAGGCCCTTTGAGGCCTTGGGTCTGAGGCCCAGCCAAGATGGTAAGGTGCCCCCTGTCACCTGCATGTTGAAATGGTGAGCTAGGGCATGACCCAAAATCTTGACCATTGAGTTCTTGGTTGCTGCCTTTTGGGAAGGGTATTAATGAGCTCAGTGAAAATGCTCCAAGGAGGGCAACCGGGGTGGTCAGATGGTGGAGTGGCATGAATTGATGTTGGGTGACTGTTGACTGATGGGGGTGATTGTGGTCTTGAATGGGTCAACTAGCCTGAGTGTGCTGGACCTGAGACCAACTGCTGGAGGGATGACTGCAAAGAGGGGAGCTTCCCCTGGATGAGGGTTTTGTTTTGTTATTCTGGGCCCCAGACAATGGAGGTGGGTGATCTGTTGGGCTCCTGGGGACAGGAGGGCATCCTGAGGGTCATGGGGCTCCTCTAGAGAGATGGACTTTCTGGGACTAAAGGGACTCCTCTTGAGGTGGGGGGGGCTGCCTGGGAGTCAGGGGCTTGTCCTTTTCCCATTAGGGGGTGTGGCTGCACCTATGAAAGTCAGAGCCCTGGAATAATGAGGAACCACATTGTGTCTTCATGGGGTGCATGTACCCTGTGCTGGGCCAGATGGCCACATTGCATGTCACACCCAGAAAATATCCATGACCTGTGGCCCCCACTCGTTGACCCCTTGGTCAGGCCGGGATGGGCCTCTATTGGGTGCACACTCCAATGTTGTCTGGGTATCCTGGAAGCCCCTTCAGCTGGGCTGGGACCCAGGACGTGAGGGCAACCTCACTCTCTGGCCTGACCCTCAGAATGCCATGGTTGTGGCTGATCCTGGGTGGGGAGGTCAGGTGAGACTTGAGGCTCAAGTACAGAGAGCGTGTTGGCGATGTGCATCATTATCAGGTAATAAAGCAGAGACAGGACTCATCTGTGACCCTGGACTAAAAGCCTCAGGTTTCTGGTTCTTGGCCAGTCCTCTCTGTCTGACCACACTGAGTCTTCCCACAAAAGGGGGTTGTCTGTCCCTTTTACCCATGCCTGGGTCTACCACTTTGGAGACTGATCACAATTTTCCAAGGTTCATGGTTTGTTTTGTTGACAGGTTCACGGAACGGCCCCAGACATTGCTGGGAAGGACATGGCCAACCCCACAGCCTTGCTCCTGAGTGCGGTGATGATGCTTCGGCACATGGGGATGCATGACCATGCGGCAAAGATCGAAGCCGCCTGCTTTGCGACAATCAAAGATGGAAAGGTATGTTCTGCATTCTTGGTCAGGGTAGCATCACCTCATGGCCTCTCCCCTTGAACCTTTACAGAGCAGAGTTTGTTTGGGAGCCTGCAGCTGCCTGGATGGGAATTCTCTACTGGGGGGCTGGGATCTGGAGAGAAGTTTTAGGGAGTCCATAAATTTGGGGTGGGGAAGTGAACGAGTGGACAAGTTTTATTTTCATTGACCTCTCTTAGAAGTTTAGCATTCCTTCAATCATTTAGAAACATGATTCTGAGAAGGAGTCTCCCTAGGTTTTGCTAGACTTCTCCATGAGTGCAGGAGCTCCTGATGTGGTGTGTGTCCTGACCCTGCATGTGTGGTCCTTCCTTTGGTCCCTTCTCCTTCTTAGAAGAAAACAGTATTTATGTTGTCCTTGGGAAGCCACTGGATTCTCAACTTGGGGGAAATGATTTAATAGCGGGGGGAGTCTCATGTTCATCCCTTACCCATTGTTAGTTGTGATGCTGCCTTGAGACTGTGTTGTGGGTGTCAGAGCTCTCTAGTGCGAGCGCGTTCACCCTCTGCTGCCTGGGCTTGGGCACATCTCAGCAGCTGTTCACTCCAAATATTTGACACCCAAGTATTAACATACAGGTTCCTCCTTTGGGAATACATACAGGATCAGCAATTTAGAACCAGACAGACCTGGGAGGGCAGAGGGCTGAGCTCCTTCTCTCTGAGGAGCAGTGCCCCTCAGGAGAAAGCACAGGAAGTGGGGAAGGCCTGGCTGTGAAGACAGCCCCTTGGCTGGTGGCTCCGTTTCCTCCTCTGTGGCCTTGGCCTTTGAGCCCAGAGAAGTGAAGCAGAACTGGGGAGCAGTGGCATAGCCCAGACTCTGATTCCAAACCCAGCCCAGGATTTTGTATGAGAAGTGATTGTGTATAATTAGAGCTGGGGCGGGGGGGGGGGGGGGGGGGTCCCTCAGTGTGCAGCCTTCTTGGAAGTCCTGCTCCTTATTCGTAGCCATGGAGGACTGTCTTTCCTCTACAGCCCTTCCTGGATCCCTGGGCTTGTTGGCCAAAACATCACTGAGCTTCATTCAAATTTCGGCACTTTCTTAAACTCCATAGACAAATCAAAGCAGCATTTACTTGCTATCTCATGTCCTTTGCGTCTCCTGTTAGTTTGGATTCTGTCACCCTCATGCCCTTGTTGGCTTCATCTGAGCCACCAAAGTTATTGCCCCCTCAAAATCCATGCAGGATTCCCGGGGGTCCTCAAGGAGTCGGGGCCCCTGCAGCTGGACTGACCTGGGTGCAGCTTGCTGGAGGGTTTTCATAAAAACATTTTCTACCTAATCATTGAACATACCCCTGGGACTTCGGGGCCTGTCCATGGCTAGTATCCACATTGCTTTTGTTGGCCTGCGGGTGTTCATTTTGAATTTGTGGTTGTAGTTAAATCTAATTATGGAATTAAATTGCTGTGGCCCATTACTGACAAGCCTATGTTCTTATCAAGTGTTCATTGAGCCCCAATTTGTGCCAAGTAAAGGGAAGAAACCCCATGTTGGTCTCTGGTGGCTCCGTTCCTTCATTCCCACCATTAATTCCTCTTTGGTTCTCCCAAGCCCAGGGGAGGCCAGGCTCCTCTCCCACAGATGAGGTCAGCCTTGCCCAGATGGAGCCTTATTGTTCCAACTGAAGGTTGTCTGGAATCCCCAAGTTGGGATGCGGGTGGGCAGTCGCCTCCCTCCACACACACATATAATGTTCATTTTTCTTTCCTCTTAGAGCTTAACAAAAGATTTGGGAGGAAACGCCAAGTGCTCTGACTTTACGAATGAGATCTGCCGCCGAGTCAAAGACCTGGATTAAAAGCAGCACCTGGGAGGCGCCGCACAGCAATCACTCCTAATGGACACAATAGAACAACCTGTTGTAGACTCGCTACTATCCGTGTATGTTGGGGTTGCATATTCGACGGAACAAACATTCTAAAGAGGGCCTTTTCTTAATATATTCTGTGCCCAGAGACACAACCAACCCTCTGGTACCTGCTTCCAATGGACTTTTTTCAAATGCATTGTTTTATTTATTAAATGTCTCTCTCTGGTGAAAATGTTTTATATATTGTAAGGATGGATTCCTGTCCTGTCATTTTCCATTGTTAACCATTTTACACTTCAGTTAGAACAGTTCTTTTCCTCAACTGAAAGACTTGCTGTAAATATCAAGACACTGAATTAACAGGAGAAACAGCTAACTTTTTAAAGAGAAACCCCTATTTTCCTTGGAGCATGTAAACCATAATGGAAGTAAAACCGGATCCTAACATAGCACAAAGATGACATTCTTATAGAAATAAACGGGTATAAGAGGAATTGTCTGGGAGAGTCACACAAAGAGGGTACAGATGATCATATTAAAGTTGTGTAGTGAGCTAAGAAATAAAGAGATTTGCTCTCCAAAAGCTTGACTGTATGCATGAATAAAGATTACAAACCCGAGATATATTTAATCAGAGATGTATTTTTTGTTTACAAAACCTAGATAATCTGGAGGACAGATAGCATTCTAATCCAATATGTTATGTATGGAGTTATTTTTGTTAAGATAGTTTAACATTTCTTGCTTATAGGGAAGAAAAAGGGATGACAGTTCTTGAATCAAACGTTTATTGTACATTTTGAGTGAGTAAAGCTCTTTGCATAGATTCACTGACTCCCCAGAAGGCCCCAGAGCCATCCTTAGATTGTGTTGTGTCCTGTGTGTGTCTGTCACCTGCCACGAGGCAGCCATCCCCACAGTAGGAGGGACCGGTCAGCTCTCGTGCTGCCCTTGAGAGCCCGAGAGGTGAGTGTCTTCTCCTTGTGTGTTTGAACATTTGTTTGTTCGTGCCCTGTCTCCAGGGAACCCTGAATTGCTTCCTTCCCTAATGCAAAACGCAGTAACCCTTGCCAGCCAGCTGCATGAACTAGCTCGGTCACCCACTACCTAGCAATTCACCTTGTACCCTTAAAGGTCATGGATAAGCTTCCTGAGGCTCCAGGGATAGATTGATTGGGGGGTTGGGAGGAGCCATTTCCAATCACCCAACATTAGGCTCCCTTGTGAGGGAATCCTTGATGCGTTTTGCTTTGGTTCTGTTGGTTAGCAAAGCTTGGGGCCTGGAGTTGACCAACTCTTCTCACAGCTCCATAAATTGTGGGAGCAAGATGGCAGCTATCTCCTATGGGACCCTTAGTCGATGTAATTGTGTCTGGGTCTCTCCTCAGCCCACTTGTGAGGAGAAGGGGCTCCTTAGGTTCGTGACCAGGGCTTCAGCTCACTCAAAATGCTCTTCCTTTTGTTTATGCTGCTGCTTCTGCATTTTTGTTGGATTGTGCTAGCTGTGAGAGTCCCTGTTGGGTTCACTCATAGCAAAGTAATAAAGATGTGAAAACTGGTCAAAGACATGGATAGTTTGTCTGCACGTGTTCCCCATGAAAATGTTGGTCTAGCCCTCGACTCCTTTGGGCCCAGCTTAAGCCTACTATCTACCCAACTAGTGGCTGAGAGGCAGCCTTGGAGCTGTGACAGCCAGGTAACCGGACCATACTTCTTGCGTCTTACTGATGTATTCTACACTAGCTACCTCTGTTGAGTCAAATGGTGGACAGTAAGGTCATGACTTTTTCTCCCTGTGCTTTGGAAATTATGTACTTTTTGCAAATTTCCTTGGATATCCAAGCAAAATGTAATATCAGTATTTTTTTTTGTTTTTTTTTCTTAGGTTTTTGCAAAGCATACAGGGTTAAGTGACTTGCCCAAGGCCACACAGCTAGGTAATTATTAAGTGTCTGAGACCGGATTTGAACTCAGGTACTCCTGACTCCAGGGCAGGTGCTTTATCCACTGCTCCACCTAGCCGCCCTAATATTAGTAATTTTGAAAATGAATACCACATTCTATCTGGCTAAATACAGAGGGGCCGCATGAAGGATAGAAAAATGAGATTCGCTGTTATTCACCAACTGTGAGCACATTCAGAGACTTAGTCCCCTTGAAAACTTCACTTAGTGTTCAAATTGGACATTTATTTAATTCGCATTAAAGGAGATGTCAGCAGCTTCATTAAGTGCTAGGTCAGAGGGGATCACCGTAACCAAGTCAACACCAGTGCTCGACGACTGGCACTTTCAGATCAAGTGCAGATGGAAAACCGTTCTACTTGGCAGATAAGTAAGTCTCTCCCTGCCATTCCATGTGTTAGTCGTGAGTCACTTCCACAACAAGACCTGCCTTTCTATCTGCTATGTTGACTTATCTAACAGCAATTAGAGCCAAGAAACCTGAAGATTATCCAGAAATTGGGGGGGTGTTGCATTTGTTATGGGGAACAAATATAATCATAGGAATTCAAACTAAGCATCTACTAGTGAAAGCTTGCCCCTTGATGTGTCTTAGCTGCAGGTGTATACACACTGACAGCTATGGCTAGCCTGGGACTCTGGCATTCTTGGAGCTCTAACAGACCGTTGGAAATTCTTTTTTGTGCCCCTGTTTTAAGATAACCTGATTGTTAGGGGAGAAGAATCCAAAGCATCTGTTCAGCAGAGACTAGGAAAGAGCCCCGATTAATTGTTTGGTTCTTTGTAAAATGATTCAACTTGTTCTTTGTACTTTTCAAGAACTGCTAAGCGCTTCAGCTTCATTGTAGGACCTGAAAGACAAATCAAAAGGAGCACTTGAACCCCAAACGCCAAATAACAGGTGGCAGCGGCGTAGTGACGTAGGCGGTAGGCGGTAGGCGGTAACTGGGGAACCCCGCTCTCTCTCACAAGGAGATGGGATAAGGCAGACACATGTGAAGGAAGGATGCTTCTCTATTGAACTAAACTGGTTTTAGAACTTGGAACAAATTCATCTACATGAAGTGGAAAGAAAAAAGGCATCTGGCTTTGTGCTGTCACTTTGTCTATGTGGCCTCCCAGGCCTACGCGGGGAAGGGCTGGGCAGAGTGGGCCTCGGAATTCATTTCCTCTTCTATAGAATCCTCTGACTAGGAAGGTGGAGGCTAATCCCAGTCCCCAAGCCCCAGGGTTTGCCATCAAATCAAGTGAATTAGTCCACGTAAAGTGCATTTTGTAGATGGTAGGGATCTCTACTGTAGACTTTAGAACAGAGAAGGACACAAACAGGTCCAGGAAGAGCATCACTTGTCCAAGGTCTCCTAGTAAATAGCAGTCAGGTTTCACCTTCAGGCCTCCCAACTCCAAATCTCCCATTCTTGGCCTATTCTCTAATGCTGTGAACTATCTGAAAACTGGGCTTGGAGACACCCCCAAACCTCAGCTAGTCCCTTTCTGACTTTCAAAGCAGTTCGAAAGCATGTAATGGATTGAGTTGGTTTAAAAGGACCTGCATCAAGGTGTGCCCTTGAGCAAGTCATTTCCCTCTCAGTCTCAGTTTCCTCATCTCTGAAAAGGGAACAATCAGCAGTGCACTGCCTGCCTATCAGGGAGACTGGAAGCCTTAAAATGCCATGGAAATATGAGCTATTGTTAAAGGAATATCCACAGGGACCCAAGTTTACTTCAGTCTGGTCAAAAAAAAAAAGTTAGAGTTGCCTAGAACATTGTTTTTGTTGATCTTATAGGTACATTTTTTTAGGGGTTTATATTAGATAATGCAGGAGTCTTCATCCAGTCTTCCAGTGTATATTGCACATTAGACTGAACTAGGATTTGTTCTATCAGAATCCTGGGCTTTGACCTCATTCTGACATTATTAATAAGATGAAATGTTACAGGGATAAATGTGAAATTGTACCTTAGGGTTCAAAAACTCAGCTTCATAGGCCCAAGAAGGAGGAAAATGGAAGAAAGCCATTTAAGAAAAGATCTTGGGGTGTCAGCAGTGGGCTTGCAAGCCCCATGGAAGTCACCATTGGGATGCAGCAGGCAGTTTAGAAAGGAAGGGTCAGATGTGCCCCTCCTACAATTCATTCTTGCTTATGTCCACCAAACGTGGCCTTCTTTCCAAGAGCCCTCCTGAATAGCCTTCCCTAGTGCTAACGGCCATGGCAAGAGAGAAACCTACCAAATTCTCCCCCAGAAATGGAAAAATCCCTTTCCAGGAGGGCCCATTTCTGGATGCGGTAAGGCTGGGCAGCAGCTCTCTCGTTGACTCTCCGGATGCCTTCTTCAATTGCCTGGTAAATGGCCTCATCTTTCCTGCCCACTATCTCAGACACTTTGGTGGCTTTGCTGCCGACCTTCTGGCAGAACTCCAGGGCTTGGTCAGTGAGACAATCTGTTGGATCTGAGGTTTCTGGATCTAAAGTGCACTGAAATGCCAGTGATTAAAAGGTGAACACCAAGGAAACCCCCAGGCCCAATAATCTCAATAAAACCCTGCTACTCCCAATAACAATTAAGGAGGAAGGGGCTCTCTGGGACATTGGCCCCAAACCCCCCAAATTTCCAGGCTAGATAGTTTAGAATTTGTATAAAATAAATAAATATGTATCTATATGTAAAATGTGTGTGTATATATATATATATATATATATATATATCATGTTTATATCCAACACAACATGTATGTATATACGACATGTTTCTATATACACATGAGTGTGTATATTTACATATCTACTTAGATCCTCATATTTCTATGTATTGATAGCTAGCTAGAGATATAGGAAAGAGTAAAGGGCTAGGAATCAATTTGAGTACTAGCCTACACAAACTCTTATGTGACTTTATCCACATCTCAGGCTCAGGTTCCTTTTCTGTAAAATAAAGGGATCGAGCCAAAGTATATTTTATACTAATAGTGGAAATGGGCAAAGTACAAATCAGGGCTTTGTTCATTATTTTGTTTGTTTAGACTTAAGAAAAGTGATAGAGAAAGCAGTAATAATGCAGGTTAAACTTAGAAGCATATCATGCATTTTCAAAAAGATTGTAAAACATTTACCAGCAGACCCCAGTGTATGATCCCCATTAATCACTTAACCTCCTTATGCCTCCCTTTTTTTCATCCATGAAATGAGAATGATAATATATCTACTTCCTGCCCCTCCCCATCAAGGTTGTTGTGAGGCCCAAATGATATATTTGTAATAACTTTGCAAATCTTAAAGTACTATTTAAAGATGATGATGATGATGATGATGATGATGATGATGATGATGATGATTATATGATACCTTCAGTGTCAGCAACATGGATAGAAATTTCCTCTGGTCCCCAATCAACATGGCATTGCTAATGATGGGCAGCTCCATCTTCACAGCCTCCTCAATGGGGAGGGGGGGCACATTCTCCCCTCCAGCTGTTATGATTAACTCTGCAAAACAAGTGATCCCCCACCCCAATCTAGAAGATGGCTCTGCTGGCCTCCCACCACTGCTGATGGTTACATAGTTCCAAGAGGAAACCTGCCCCTCTCTTTCCCCCACCCCGAATTTTGTCAGAATCCTGGGCTTAGACCTCATTCTGACATTATTAATAAGATGAAATGTTACAGGGATAAATGTGAAATTGTACCTTAGGGTTCAAAAACCCAACTTCATAGACCCAAGAAGGAGGAAGATGGAAGAAAGCCATCTAAGAAAAGATCTTGGGGTGTTCGCAGCGGGCTATTGGTCTTTGGAAGTCCAGTATGCGTGTGTGCATAATGAAGCCTTGTTCAACCACCCCAACCCATGACTCTTGTCCACTCTTCTCCCCACCTTTCCCACCCACCTCTTGGCATGGATGCCCACTATAGATTTGAAAAAGAGGGCTTACCTTTAAGTCGTCCGGTGATATAGAGAAAGCCGTCACTGTCCAGCTTCCCCATGTCCCCTGTATGGAGCCAGCCATCCTCATCTATGACCTCTCTTGTCTTCTCTTCCATGTTGAGGTAGCCCATGAAGACAGTCCGGCCCCACAGGCAGATCTCCCCATTACCTTCAGCATCCACGTTCACCAGCTTTGCCTTGCAGCCTGGCAACACCTTTCCAGAACTGTGACAAGATAGTGGTAATGATGAGGATGGCAGAGGACCATCTTCTAACCGATGTGGTATCCCTCCTTCAGGTTTTGGCATCACTGTCCTCTTGCCCCCAGACCATCTCAAGTTAAGTGGAGGGAGAGGAGAATGTATTTGCCACTTTATCCTTTTTTTAAAATTTAATTTATTTATTATAAGGCAGTGGGGTTAAGTGACTTGCCCAAAGTCACACAGCTAGCTAAGTAGTAAGTGTCTGATGCTGGATTTGAACTCAGGTCCTCCTGACTCCAGGGCTGGTGTCCTATCCACTGCACCACCTAGATGCCTAGCCCTATCTTGTTCATTCCTTAGTCTTGCCCTGCTTGACTCCTCCATCCTTTCTGCCTCCCACCCCATTGTTGTCTTGGTCATGGGTGTCCACCAACAAATCCCAGATGAACTGTTAATAGCTAATAATAGCTTAAAAGTACCGTAGCCTTGAGTACTTTCATTTTCACAGGTATTTTATGAATCTCTAGATATTAAGGTCCAAAGAAATGAAACATTAGTGACAAAATTTTGGGCAGGCCACCGAGTGGGTAGGAGATAATTTGGGGTCGGTCTATGGAGGGGACCACAGCTCCAGCTCCCATTCACTACAATCAAGGAGGCAGGGGACTGTGGGGCAGGGCAGCAGCAGCTGCTGCCAAGACATAAGACAGGGCAAGAGCGATGGGTTTGCTCTCAGATGACCTGGGTTCAGATCCCAGCTCTGCTACTTATTCCCTGAGGGAGCTAATGACTTCACTTCCAGACCTGTTTCCTCATATGTATCATGGAGAAGAGTGAACTTGGCCGGCCTCTGAGGTCCCTGCACGTCTATGCTCTTGGGAATCCTATCTCAGACTTCTGACCGTGTGGTTCTGAGCAAGCACCTCCTCTCCAAGGGCCTCAATTTTCTCATCTGTAAAGTGGGGGGGTGGGGTGGCTCCCAAGGGTCTCACCTGTAGAGTCTATAGTTGAAGGAGTTGGACATGAAGTGTGGGCCCGAGGATTCGCTCAGTCCATAGCCTGCATAGAGGCGGATGTTGAGGCCCAGGAAGAAGTGCAGGGTCTCGGTGGTCATCGGGGCCGCACCGTAGAAATTCTTCTGGCAGTTGGCAAATCCCAGGGCCTTGCGGATCTTGGCCAGAACCAAGTAATCGGCCAGTCTCATGGTGAAAGGCTTCAAGTCACTGGTGGCCCAAGGAAAAACACACAGATGTATCAACTTGAGCATGTTTGTAGGACAACATACCTGGTAAACGCATGTTCACACATGTGAGGAAGTATCACCTAGATCTACCTCCCTAGAAGGACCACAAGAGGAATACAAGTATACCCATAGAGACATGTGCTGTGTGACCTCGGGCAAGCCATTTCTCATGAATCTCTGCTTCCTAGTCTGTGATATGGGTAGAATCATGCCTGTAGCCCCATCCTGCTTCACAGGGCTGGTCGGAGGAAAGCATTTTGGGTCATAGATATAGAGATTCGTGTGCCAGTGCATTGGGCCTGGACCTGGCCTCCCTTCTCCCTCTACCACAGCCTGCTCCCCTTCCTGCTCTGCTCATCAGTCCTCAGTGGCTCCCCAAGACTTGGCAGCCAAGGCAGCCTGGCGGTCACAAAAATGACAGCTAATGTTTATTTAGAGCCTGAAGGCTCGCCGAGCTCTCCATATTTTCATCCGGATCAGACCTATGGGAAGCCTTTCCTGATTCCCCTCAGTTAAAGGGCTCTCTTCCCCCCTCTCTGCCCCCCACAATAGAATGTTAACTAAGATGGGGGACAGTTCTTTTCCTGCCTTTGTACTCCCATTGCCAGATACAGGCTTTGGCAAGTCATTGGCGCTTAGTGTTTGTTGAATTAAATTGAACTCTTGTTCTCCATCCCTGAGTCAAACTGGACCACTCTCCCTCTCTTTTCCCAGCCTGCCCTTCACCGGATTCATCCTTTTGCT
Organism: Macrotis lagotis; assembly: GCF_037893015.1. Lineage (NCBI taxonomy): Eukaryota > Metazoa > Chordata > Mammalia > Peramelemorphia > Peramelidae > Macrotis > Macrotis lagotis. The sequence continues at coordinate 35,435,558 of NC_133661.1, read as the reverse complement.
TATGTACGACATCCCCCACATCTGGAATGGACTCTTTTCCAATGCAACCTTCCTTCAAGACCCAATTTATGATCTCCACCTCTTGCAAAACCCCAGGTAAAACCGGCTTTCCCCTTGCTTAGGTTTCTTAGGGCCTTTTGCCTGCATCTCTTCTTGGTATTTCTCTTTTTCCTCTACTTTGTCTTGGTTACTGGGGTACCTATCTCCCACTGCCATTAGATTGTGAGTTCCTTGAGACCAGGACCTCTGTCCTATCAAACTCTGCAAGACTTTTAAAGCATCCAAATTCCCCAAAGAACCCAGCAAAGTAACCCAAGCTTAGGCAGAAAAACCTTAAAACAAAAGCCGGGATTATAAAGAAATCAGGCTCTTTTGTAGCTTCTACTATGCCACTGAGGCTTCCAAGTCAAACCAAAGCCCATCAGATCCAGAGAGGGGAAGGGCCTGGCCTGAGACCACCCAGGCAAGACAAAGGCTAGATCCAGGCTGTCTGAAGGGAGGGGGTGGAGGATGGGAGGGGTCCCAGTACCTGCTTGGGCAGCTGAGGTTTCGGTCCATAGTCACGGCCATTGCCCACAAGAACATCTTCCTCTTGAAGAATCCAGCTTGAGCCGATGCCCCCTTGACCCCCTCCATGATCTTCTCCCACACCCTGGGCACACCCATGTGGGCAGTGGGCTCCACCTCCCTCAGGGTAGTCACTAAGCTTGTCTGTCGATGGGAAAACAAAGAGAGGGAGAGGACAGTCTGGGTGACGGAAGCCGACCAGCCCCCCATGAGGACCTTGCTCTGGGGTTGCCCTAGCAGCTTCTTCCACATCTAATGGACACAAGTCTTCTGTAGCTCCATCCCTAGCTCCCTCTTCACTCTGCCCCCCCCACACCCAGATGCGTCTTGAGTGGGTCTGACTGTACCAGTCCTTGCCAACCTCGCCCATATCGGCAAGGCAGTTATGCCTCGGGGCTGGGGGCTAACCCGACCTCTACCTTAAGCTCCAATCCCCTGCAATTCAGAGGAACAGAAACAGAAGTCTTCCATGTAAAAGATACAGACAACCAGAGAGATTTGGGGCAATGGGAGGAAGGGCAAGGAAAACGCAGGGAGGTCTGGGAGTTGAGAGACAGAGGGGAGAGACAGAAGGAGATGGAGATAGAGACAGAGAGCCAGAGAGAGACAGACAGACAGAGACAGAGAGACAGAGAGACAGAGGAACAGAGACAGATAGAGAGACAGAGACAGAAGAGAAAGACAGGAGAGAGCCAGACAGAGACAGAGAGGAAAGAAGAGTTTAGAGGTTCCAACATGGCAGATTTCCTCCAGCCGCAAGAATCAGCACAGTCACTTGGGAGATTAATAGACCAAGAAGATGGGCAGACTGACCTTCAGGGCATCAGACTCCGCAAAGCATATGTTGGCCCCCCACTGGATCCCTGTCCAAAGGTCATACATTTGGGCTGCAATGTGGCTGAGGGGCAGGTAGCTCACCACCACCTCCTGCTGAATCTCAGCCGGCTGGATGTCCCCAGCTCGGCTGCCAAACTTGGCTGTCCATGTGATCTGGAGGAGGGAGGAGAGATAAAGGCACAAGAAGGTCCAGGGCAAGCTGTTGAGGGTCTCTGGGCCTCCGTTTCTCCCTCTGTAGAATGGGAGTAATGAATTCCTGACAATTCTGCCTCACCGGATTTCTGGGAAGAGCCAGGCTTTAAAATTCTAATAGTATGATTATAACTCTCATCCTTACACTCCTATATTTCTGGGCTGAGAGGTCATCACTATGGGGATTCCTGCCCCTTGGGCAAATAGGATCCTCCTAAGACCCGAGTCAATGGCTTTGAAAATCTCTGTGGCTAGATGTCTTCTCAGCGGGTGGCCAACCGGCTGCTGGACGGCACCCGGTGACAGCCCCCCCTCCCCAGCTCCCACTTGGCTGATAGGCAATTGTGTCTTCCCCAAAGACCTATCTGTTTGCTACTTAAAGACACAGTTTTGATATATGATGTATGTGTCAGTATTTATATATATATATACATATATTTATGTATATATATATATATAAACACCCCTTCCTCCCATCAGAGCTTGCCTATCACTCTACCTCTTATGTGTTAATTATGTGTTTTAAAAAGTATTCTTTGTGTTCTCTGCCTACGAGAGCCGGGACTGTGTCTTGGGTAAGCCTGGTATCTTGCCTAACATGCAGATTAGTGCTAAATACAGATTTTAATGGAAAAATAGCAATAATTATTGATGTTATTTAAGTAAGAACATTCCCTGAACAGTCCTGTCTCCTTCCTGCCTCTTGACTTCCTTTAAGTTTCAATGAAAATTTCACCTTCTGCAAGAAGTCTTTCCCAACCTCTCAATTCTAGGTCCTTCCCTCAGAGATTATTTCCAATTTATGCTTTATATGACTTGTTTGTACATAATTTTTACATGCTTTCTCCTGCATTAGATTTATGGCAGGGAATGCCAGACCCATAGTAGGAACCTACACAATTCTTTATTCAACTCAGTCTCCCTTTAGGAGAGGGATCTGTAAAAAGAATGGGAGAGCCTTGCCTTTGGGACAGGAGGTCTACAGACCCTCAGAGGAAGCCAAGGAAACAGCCCACTCCCAATCTGTCTTCACTCTGTTATCAATCCCCAGTAGCATCCCTCTTTCTGGTCCTTCTTGGCCAGGGAGAAGGTCCCAGTGTCTTCTCTTATCCGTCCTCCTATCATCCCCTTCCCTCACTCCCCCATCCCTATCCCAGGACCCTACATTGTCCTGACTCAACATCACTCCTTTGGGGTTGCCGGTGGTGCCAGATGTGTAGACGAGCACACAGCACTGGTTGGGTTTTTGAGAGTTGATGATGTCATCCAGGGTGGCATCAGGAATCTCATTCCCCATTTCCAGAAACTCTTCCATCTATAGATCGGAAAAGAGAAGTAGGAGTCAGGAATTCCCAACTGAAGACAAAGGTCCTACAAGAATGAGATTCACAGCAGCACATGGGAGCTATACATTCTTCTCCACAATTTTCTGAGAGCAGGTCCGGAGCTTGGGCTTTTCCAGGCTAAGAGATGGAGGCAGCAGCATCTTGTCTATTTTGAATTTATTAATATCTGCAGGTGTTGTTTCCCTCAGGGGAACATAAGCTCCTTGAGAACAGGAGCTGGGGGTCTTTGTATGCCCACCACTGATAACAGTAGACATAGTAGGTGCTTAATAAAAATCTGTTGTAGAATACTGAATTAAAAGGGCAGGTGCCACCCCTAGCCCCCCCAGAGCCAACTCCAGAAACCCCCTTCCATAGCCTCGAGTCTCATACCGTATATACATTTGGAATTCTCTCTGCTGGGGTCTCTCTGTACATCACAACAGCCTTCAAGTATGGCAGATTCTTCCAAATCTGTGATATTTAAAGAGCAGATATTTTTAGGCAAGGAAAGAAGTCCTTTTTATTTAACTGTTTGGAATGATTAGGGTCCTCATTTCTTAGTTTGCTAGTTCAAATATCCCTGATGCCATTGATGGAGATGCTCCCTCCTCTGACCACCATAGCTCTGCTGAACCTTGGCTCCCCAAAATTCATCATTTAAATTCATCATCCTGAGATGTTGAGAGGAAGCATGGCAAAGAGGATTGGGTAGTGGATCCAGGTTGAAATCCTGACTCTGATACTCACCAGCTATGAACCAGGTAACTACTAAGAAGCATGACAACTCTCAGCCTTAGTTTCCTCATCTGCAAAATGGGAATGATTCTGGCTCTTAACCTCAGAGGGGTTGTTGTGAGAGGCCAATATACAAAACACGTTACAAACTTTAAAGCAGTTTAGAAAATATCTGGGGGCAGCTAGGTGGCACAGTGGATAGAGCATCAGCCCTGGAGTCAGGAGTACCTGAGTCCAAATCTGTCCTCAGACACTTAATGATTACCTAGCTGTGTGGCCTTGGGCAAGTCACTTAGCCCCATTTGTCTTGTAAAAACCTAAAAATAATTTTTATAAGACTCAATGATCAGGGTGCTATGACTATTGACCTAAGAACTTTTGAGAAAGTGGAGTTGCTAAGGATGCAGGCCTTCCTAGCCCTGGGACACAATCCTCATTACTGGTCAGTCAGTGATCATTAGATCAGAAACCTCAGGCCCCTCAAAACATGGCCTGGAACCAAAGATTTTCCAGAGACATACACACCACAATCTAGGCTTGAGTTGGCTCCATTACAGAAGTCTTCCCTGGCTTTCTCTAGGCCTCCTTGGTTAGTCTACATATCTAAGACAATCTGATCAGGAGCCAATTTAGGCTACCAGCAGAGACGCTGGGGCCCAACTGTTCTTTTCTCTGCTTTTTGGGATTCAAACTCAGATCTTGCAGCCCTAAGGTCTCTTTTGCTAACATCATCAGAGGAGATGAAGTCACTAACCCAACCCCCTTTCCTATTCCCTCAATGAAACCCAAACTTGTGGGTGAACAAGAGTGAATGAGCAAAAGGATCTTTAAGAGGATTAATTTAACAAGCCTTGGCTGAAATCCTTCTCTGTTGTCTCCTTGAAGTATGGAGATGACCTTGGGTTCTAGAAGGCTATATGGCAGGTCCTAACTTGAAACACTGAGTACTCACCGGTGATGTATCATCCAAGGACAAGTTTAGAGATGAAGAGGAATAACAGATATTTCCTTTTTTTGGTTTTTGTTTGTTTTTGTGGGGCAATGGAGCTATGTGACTTGCCCAAGATCAAACAACTAGTAAGAATCAAGTGTCTGAGGCCAGATTTGAACTCAGGTCCTCCTGACTCCAGGGCCGGTGCTCTATCCACTGTGCCCCTGACTGCCCCCAGATATTTTCTAAACTGCTTTAAAGTTTGTAATGTGTTTTGTATATTGGCCTCTCACAATAACCCCTCTGAGGTTAAGAGCCAGAATCATTCCCATTTTGCAGATGAGGAAACTAAGGCTGAGAGTTGACATCTTGATAGTTACTTGGTTCATAGCTGGTGAGTATCAGAGTCAGCATTTGAACCTGGATCTTCTTAAGTCCACATCCACTATCCAATTCTGTGCTCTAACCACTGAACTACCTAGCTTCCCTGAGTCTTAGAAAATTTTTAGCCTAAAAGGGATGATCAAGTCTCTCCCCACATCCCCTGAATTGAAACCAAGGAAACAAACTGAGTAAACAAAGCCAAGGCACTTTAAATACATCACATCTTGGCATGTATTTGGTTTCAGTCTTGTTGCAACTTGTTACGTCAAGTCTGCATTTACTCGGTATTAGTGACTAAATATGATTCAATATGAAAAGCCATCCCCACCTGACTTTTTCAACTGTTACCTTATTCGCCAATGAAATGTAAGCTCATCAAAGGTAGTAACTAACCCATTTTTGCTTTGAATCCTCACGGCTTAATAAATGCTTGTGGACTGACTGATTAATTGATATTAAGAAGTGAAAACAAATTTGAATAGTCTTACTGGATCGTATGTTTAATATGAGCCAACAGTGAGCAATAGTCACTGCCTCTCTCCTCACCTCAGTTTCCCTATCTGTAAAAAGAGCATTTGCACTAGATAACTCCCAGGTCCCTTTCAGCATTAACATTCTGGGTCTATGATTTCAATTTCTATAGCCTAAAAATGCTTCTAGCTGTGACGTTTCCACGTTGCCAACATTGAGCTTGGTCACCCTAAAAAGAAGTAGAAGTGAACCAGTCCTAGCGAAATGTGAGCCGCTACAAAACTCAGTTCCAGAGTCCCTTCCATCTCTAACAAGTGTCGATGTCCCTGAAAAATTTCCCAAGGGTTTCCTGCAGATGCAGAGTCAGAACTAAACTGTGTCTTTTCTTACCCTGGATCCCCCAAGTCCAAAGTTGCCGATGATGAGTGAAGAGTGAAAATTTGTTGTTTCACCACAAGATGGCGAAATTTCTCTATCTATCTTCTCCCTGGTTCTTCCCGAATTAAGAAGACCCACCCAACTAAAGCCAGCCAGGTGCAGACCGAACCCTGGATGCCCCTCCTACCATCCCTACCATATCTCATTATCAAAGTATCACAAGGACATCCACCTTCGTGCTCTCCTGGGGTCCAAGACCCTTTTTTGTTTAAGTTGGCAAAGATTTGTACATTCTTTATCTCATTTTAGTTCTCATTATCTCCATCTTGTATGATCTCATTTTGTACTTGAGAAAACTGAGAATCAGAGGTGAAATCTCTTGCCCAGGACCACACAGTTAGAAAGTACTGGAGGTGAGAATTGAATCCAGATCTTTCAGATTTCAAGCCCAGTATTCCTTTGGCTAGGTTAGGCTACCTCCTCTTTTGGGAAGGTGGTGGCGGCCTTCAAAATGTTAGAGACGTCTCCAGTCTGCTTCTCTATGGGACTCAGTTTCCTCCTCTTTAAAATCCATTGAACTAGATGGTCTCAAAATTCCCTTCCTGGATAGAATTGTATTCTGAACATTTCTCAAATCTCCTCTTTAGTAGAACCTGACCTCATCCCTCCCCAAGTCTGGTAGAATTCTTCTAACCCTGGGGCTCTCAGAGATGGCCACAAAGGAGACATTGGTTTAGAGGTGGAAGATACTTTACAGACCATCAAGTTCAAACCTCACTTCCCTCCAATTTTTACATAAGGAAACTAAGGCAGAGGGATTAGGTAAATAGGGAGCAAGATTTGTACCTTAATCCTTCAGACTCCAGCTTCAAATGGTGAAAGCCACTACTCAGTGGCATCTCTCACTCATGGCCCAGACAATAGCCACATCACCTAAATCTCAATGTCTCTTTTAAATTCCCATGTTCATCATCCCAGCTCAGAGTCATCATAAGCCCTGTGCTAGAAGGGGAAATTGGTCAGTGGAGAATGGACAGCTATGGGGTAGAAAGTCCCACACTGGGAGATAAGAGATCTAGGGCACTGACCCTTCTAGCCTCTTGCTTTCCCATCTATAAAAATGGAGGGTATTGTAAGGATCATCAAGATGGTATAAAAGGAAGGAGTTCTGATTTTGGAGTCGGAACACAAGTGGCATCCTGGCTCTGTCACTTACTGCCTGTGCAGCTTTGACTGAGTTTCTTTACCACTCTGGCCTCAGTTTCCTCATCTGCAAAATGAAGAGGTTGACCTAGATATAACTTCTTCCAACTCTAAAGCATCATCCATGGTATTTGTATCCTAAGCACTTAGTCCAGTGATGAAACACTTCCTAGAACCTCTGTCATTGATTCCTTCATTCCTGGCTCACATGCTTTGTAAACTGAAGCATTATAGAAAGATCAAATTTTATGATGACAGCAGTGATGACCATTCTCTTGGGCCATGAGTCGAAGTAAGCCTCTCACCTTCAGGATCTTTTCCAGCTGTTTCTGGCTATCCACCAGGATGATGTTGGCCTTACAGTCATGGGCGATGTATTGGCAAGCTTCAGGGGAGCTGGTTGTATAGATTCCTGTGAGGATACCTCTGAGAGGTAATATAGAAAGGTGCATTTCAGTTCAGAAACCCTGGACTCTATGATGTCTTCTTCACGAACCCCAAAGGATGTGAACCGAAGGAGTTAGCGAGGCCTGGGAGGGCCCCTCTTCAGAGCTAGCCCAACAGATGCCCAAGAGCTGGCAGACCACTGGGTACTAATACTGTGGGATAGAGGGGATAGAAAACAGAAAGATGGGGGAAAAAAGGAAAATACAGAATAGATGGGCAGAAGAAGAAAAGAGAGTTGAGACAAAGCAGTGGGGAGGCAAAGGGAACCAAGAAGCAAAAGAAGGGGAAGAGAAAGTAAAGAACAATTGTGGTAGAAGACCAGGTAGATACTTAGGACAAGAGGAGAGGTGTGAGGTTGGAAGGGGGAAGATGGTGAAGGGACTTGTTTCCCCTTTGTCATTGTGGCTCTGGTTCACAACGGTACTTAATAAGGGTTTACTGGTTAGTTGGTGGGCAGAAGGAGTCAAAGGGAAGTGGAGGAGGGACATCAGTGTGCCTCCTTAGAATGTAAGCTCTTCTCTGGCAACCCTGAGATTTTATATAGTCTCTGATATGTAGGAAGCATTTGATAATAAATATTAATAATTAATTATTGGTCTTTATAAATATTCTTCCATCTATCTACCTTCCCTTTCTCTCTTTCTTTCTCTCTCCTTCCCTCCCTCCATTCCCTCTCTCTCCCTCTAGGGAAGTATGAATGAGCACAATTAAAGATTCTCAAAGACACCAGAGCCCCATACCACATGGCTCTAACCCTGCGGGAGGCTCATCCTCATACCTGTGCACCCAGACAAGACCCCAACCAGCAGCCACTCACCCAGCAAAGACTGTGCCCACAGCAGAGATGAACCACTCTGAGGAGTTGAATCCAAGGATGGCAACGCTGTGGACACGCTCCAGCCCAAGCTGTGAACCAAAAATCAAGATGGGAAGGTCAAATGTTTTGCTCAGAGAGTTCCAGGTTCTAGGTCCACAGCTCTAGCTGTGTTATGGCCAGAGGAACACTGGGGACCAGAGAGAGCGGAGAGGGAGCACCTGGTGGTACAGCCATTTCCGAGATCCTGGAGCACCAGGTTGGTGCCTGCTCCAGGAGCACCCCATTTGTAGCAGACAGGATTCTGATAACCAGTCAGATTGAGCCAGACTAACTGGGGTGGGGGACCCATTTAGAGACTGACTGCTCTCTCCTGAATAAAATACAAATTCCTCCACCAAGCCTCCAAGTCCTACCAGAATCTACTTTATCTCAGTCTTCTCACTCACAATTACAGAGTGGACCTGGGCCCCACTTCACAACAGTTTATAGACATCTCCAGCCAAACTATGTATAATTTCCTCTTCCTTTTCTGGCTTCTTTTTATATGTTGACTCCCCCAGTAGAAAATAAGTTCTTCGAGGGCAGGGACTGACTTGTGTCTTTTTTGGTAACCCAAACCATTATCACATACATGCCACATAATAGAAGATAGTACATAAAGAAAGTCATTATATATGTATCTATCACCTATTGATATCTGCCTATCTATCCATCCAACCATTCATCTATCCATCTATAATATTAGATATCTATCCATCCATCTAATCTATCTATCCATTTAATCTATTTGTAATTTTTTGTTTTTATTTTTGCAATATGGCTAAGTGACTTGCCCACACAGCTAGGTAATTATTAAGTGTCTGAGGTCAGATTTGAACTATGGTCCTCCTGACCCCAGGGCTAGTGTTCTATCCACTGCTCTCTCTCTCTCTCTCTCTCTCTCTCTCTCTCTCTCTCTCTCTCCTGTCTCTTCTCTACTTTATCTATCTCTCCCACCTATCTATTCTATTCTATTCTATTCTATCCTATCAGTCAATCTATTTTTATCTGCTTCTCCTAGGCTTATATTCCCTCTTCCTGAAATACTTTCTCCCTTTCCTTCTATCTACACTGGATTGGCATAACAGAAAGAAATGAATTGTATCAAAATACTGACATTTTCAATTGGAAATCAAAGGGATGCCCATCAATTAGGGAATGACGAAACAAGCTGATGTATATGAGTGTAGTGGAGTTCTATTGTTCTATAGGAAATCATGAGCAGGTGGACTTTAGAGAAATATGGAAAGACTTTCATGGATTGTTGTTGAGTGAGCAGAACCAAAGAACAATGTACACATTAACAACATTGTGAGATGATCAACCTTGATGGATGCAGCTCCTCTCAACAGTTCAAAGATCAAGAACAATCCTGAGAGACCATCCATGGACAATGCCATCCACATCCAGAGAAAAAACTGAATTCTGAATGCTTACCATGTTCCCTTTAAAAAAAAATTCCTTTATGTTTTTCCTTTCTTTCTCATGACCTGTTGCTTTCCCCTTAATACCAATTCCTCTTTCACAACATGACTAATATGGAAATATGTTAAATACAATTGTATACACATACAACTTTTACCAGATTGTTCGCCCCCAAGGGAAAGAGGAAGAAAGTGAGGGTACTAGAAAAATGAGAAACTCATATATTTGCAAGTGGATGAATGTTGACAAAAATAATAAAAAATACTGGCACTTTCTAGTCACGAGGCTTTGGGTGAGTCACTTTCCCTTTTGTGACTCAGTTTCCTCTTCTGTAAAATGAATAGATGATGATTTTTTTTTTTACTTTTTGTAAGGCAATGGGGTTAAGTGGCTTGCCCAAGGCCACAGCTAGGTAATTATTAAGTGTCTGAGGCTGGATTCAAACTCAGGTACTCCTGACTCCAGGGCTGTGCTCTATGCACCATGTCACCTAGCCACCCAGTTCTTCCTGCTCAACAATTGAGTCAAGACCTCTGTTAAACTGAAAAGAGAAGAGAGATGGAGAAAATTGTCCTCATAAATAGAAGTGATCATTGCAGTTAATGATATGGAAGCATAGATAGACCACCCAAAGAGAAGAAGGAATTGGGTGAAGATCTCAGGAATCTTATAAGTCTCTCACAGAGGTGTGACATCTAGGTAACTGCTCAACTGATCCACTTATAACTTGCCTCAATGAGAATTCTATTCTTCAAATGTTAAAGGAAATACAAGGCATTTGCTACTCTGGACCTGATTCTGTTTTTTGTTTTGTTTTTTTCAAGGCAATGAGGTTAAGTGACTTGGCTAAGGTCACACAGCTACGTAATTATTAAGTATCTGAGGCCAAATTTGAACTCAGGGCCTCCTGACTCCAGGGCTGGTGCTTTATCCACTGCACCACCTATCTACCCTGGACCTGATTCTGATTCCCATCATAACTGATAAGTTCAAAGTTTTTTGAGAATGATAGCAGCACTAAAGAATGACTAGGCTGCTGTTCACAATGGTTGTGATGATGATCAGAGTTAGCCATAAGAAGACTGAACTACTCAATTCCTTTTGCTTCTTCCCAGCCTTCCACCTTTTCAGTGGAGAAGATCTTTGGGCTCTGAAGGATGGAGCAAAACCCCCCTTTTTTTTTTTAACAAAATGTGAAAAACAAAGACAAGGGGGAGTGAGAAAGCAACTAGCTGTCCTCAATGAAGCCAGGTCAGCAGGGCCAGTCAGAATGCATTCCCAGATGCTGAGAGATTTCTAAGTCTGTGGTCTTTAAAAATTCATAGAGGCGTTGAATTAGAAATTCAGTGTCTCAGGTATGGAGGATAAATGGTCCATTTCATTTTTCAGAGGGAAGAAATGGAGTCTGCAGGCTATATACCAGGCAACTTGATTTCTGTTCTTGGCAAAATTCTAATAATAAAATTCCTTTAGTCAATTCTCCTCCCTTCATCATCCTGGAGTAAATGAGGATACACATATTTATAGAGATAGTCTCAAAACCCAAACAGAACATCTGCTAGGAGGTCCCCACCTCTGCTCACTTTTCACTCACCTTCAAAAAACCTTTGGCAGCTGTCCGAGAGAGAAGGTAGTATTGAGAGTAGGTGATCCTCTCCCATTTCCCATCCCGTTTACTGCTCAGGGCGTTCAGATTTCCATACTTCTCCAGACTTTCTAAGAATACCTGATGCACGGTCTTTGGGGTCTGTGAGCATGTGTGGTCCATCCGTATCTTGACCAACCCATCAGCTGATGTAGTCCACAGGGAGTCTGCAGGGGAAAGTAGAGGCATAGGTCAACTAGTCATCACATTTTCTTTCTTTCTTTTCTTTTATGTAAATTGCATTTTTTCCCAATTACATGTGAAGACAATTTTCAACATTCACATTTAGAAGATTTTGAGTTCCGCATTTTTCTCCTTCTTTCCATTTCCTCCCTTCTTCTCGAATGGCAAGAAACCTCATATACATGTGCAATCATGGAAACATATTTCCACTTTCATCGTGTTGTATCATATTCTTTTATCATGCAATTATTGTGTATTTAATTCAACAATCAGATCTGCAGTGGAAGAAACAAGAGAAGATTCATTCCTGTCCTCAGGGAATTTATAGTCTGAGATGAAAAGACCTCTTCAGTTCTTTGAAAACCATCTGAGCTTTCTTTAACCTCCATTGGAGCAGATAGGAATTTCTCCTTATTGAGATTTATGAGTTGCTATGGCCAGAAAACACTCTTATCTTATGACCAGTCTTCTGAGCTTAGCCAACCAGTTAATCGAGAAGCATTTATTAAACACCTGCTGTATGCTAGATAGTATTCTCAGCTTTGGGGTCTGGAAAGAAAGACGAAGAGTCTCAGACAATAAAAACCCATCTCTGAATCTGTCCTCAGAGTCATTACAACTTGTCAACCAAGGAGAGATTCTGCTGGGGGTAGTGTTATTTGTGATAATTCCTACAACAGGGAAACTTGAGGTAGGTGGATCTCTTGAACTTCAGAGTTCTGAGCTGCAGTGGGAAAAGTAAAGTGGTGTTAATATGGCAAGCCCCTGGGAATTTCCAGCTCCCCTCACATTGCCTAAAATGAATATAGGTCAGTAAGAGAGTGAGTCTAAGTTCCTGAGCTGAGTAGTGGTGGGGTTGGGCCCCTGAAGGCCACTTGAATTCCCAGTAAGATAAAGGAGCAGGCGGAGGAGGAGGAAGAGGAGGAGGAGGAGGAGGAGGAAGGAGGAAGAGGAAGAGGAAGTAGGAGGAGAAAGAAGTAGAGGAAGAGGCAGGGGAAGGAGGAGGTGAGAGAGAGGAGGAGGAAAAGGAAAAAGAGAAGGAAAAGGAGGAAGAGGGAAAAGAGAAGAAAGAGGTGGTTTTGAGTATATGTCTACTGAATGACAGTTCTCCAAACACACTGCTTTGGCTTCAGGGATGAGGGTGATGGGTGAAACTTTTGGCCACAGTAGTTCTTTGGTGCTATCTTTTGACACAGAGGAATTGCTTTGTTGGATGGCTGACAGCATCCCAACCCCAATAGTGTCTCTTTGTACTTCCTAGCATCCTCTGAGGGTCAGGATTTTACAGATGAAGAAAGTGAGGCACAGAAACATGAAGAGACTTATGGGAGTCTCTCCTCTCAACCTTAAAAATCTTCAAATCTCTGCCCAAGAAAGAACTTTGGGGGCCATAGAGCCCCTTAGAGATTTGCCTGAGGTCACCTTCAGAACCTCTGACTTCAAATCATGGGAATCTAGGTCAAGAACTGGAAAGGACTTGGGAGGTAGCTGGTCTGATGCCCTCCTACGACCAAAGAGTAAATGAGACCAGAAAGGGTTAATGGCTTGTCCTTGGTTGTATCAACCAACCAGAGGTGAGATCTGAACCCAGCTCTCCCACTCTGGGCTCCTGGGCAAGTCTCTTTCCCCTTATTATCACAGTCTCTCTCTGTCCCTCTTCTCTATTTGTCTCTCTCTTCACTGTTTCTGTTTCTCTCCTCTTTTTTCATCTGTCTCTGTCTCTGAGTCCTTTCACTATCTTTATCTCTTTCCCCTCTCTCTTCTCTATGTCTGTCCCTCTCTTTCTTGTCTCTCTCCTTCCCCCACCCCACCCCCTCCAGGCTTAAAAATTATCTCCCTGTGTATGTATGGAAAAGAAATAAGATGAGAGAACTGTAGGGGAGGGAGCGAAGTCCCCTGTCTTAGGAAGGCCAAATTGGCCCAAAGAGCCAAGGAATGATGGAGGCTGGGGGCAGGGGTGGGAGAGTTCTGGAAAGCTCATGAATTGAAGTCAGAAAAGAGAATACAGTGTACAGGCCAGAGGGACAAGAGGTCAAGTGAGAAGATCTTGATTTTCCCTCACCCAGAAAGAACGTGAGCCAGGGGACCCTGGGAGAAGGTCATTTATTGACAGGGGTGTTAACCATTATCTGAGGGGAAGACTGTCCAGCTGAATTCTCTCTCCTGAATTATCTGAATCTCTCCTTACCTCACCTTGTGGAGGAAGCAGCCAAGAGACCAACGGGACTCTACACACACTGTCTGAGTTTTAGTTTCTTCATGGATTAAAAGGGGTGACAATAATTGTCCTGCCTCCCTTCTCAACTCAAGTAGGAGGTGGCTGTGGGAATATTATGTCTACTATCAGCTGTGCTCCATGGGTAGCTGGTTGGTTGGTTGCTTAGTTTTGCTAAAGAGCATTTTTTCCCCTTTTTGTCTTCTTTTCGAGTAATCTTTGATACAAGGGGTGGATCTTTGGGTACAGATCTATTAAAAATAAAGATGATATGAAATGAATCAATACAAAATGACAAAGGAAAGATAAGAAATGATTATCTTACAAATTTTGATGTAAAGAAAATATTTTTAAAAATCTTTTCTGGCACAAACATGAATCAAAAATGATAGTTGCTATCATCTGTTTGCTCAATAGCATTTAATAAGGCACTTTGACCATGACTTCAAGGATTTTACATTCTACAGAGTAAAAGATAGAAGATAAACGACCTGTACTCAGATAAGGGGTACATCCAAAGTAAAAACAAATTAATGCAAGGAAGAACATTAATGGGGACAATGCTCATAGGAGATGGTTCTTGAGTTCATTTGTTTTATTTTTTTCCATTATATGTAAAAAGAGGTTTTTTTTTGTTTTGTTTTTTTTTTAGTTTTTGCTAGGCAATGGGGTTAAGTGGCTTGCCCAAGGCCACACAGCTAGGTAATTATTAAATGTCTGAGACCGGATTTGAACCCAGGTACTCCTGACTCCAGGGCCAGTGCTCTATCTACTGTGCCCCTGACTGCCCCCCTTGAGCTCATTTTTTGAAGGAAACTAGAAATTTTAAGAGGCAGAGGTGAGGGTTGGGAAATTTATCAAAATGGGAGAAGTAGCCAGGGTTTGAAGAAGAATGTACCCAGTAGCCATGACAATGTAAATGCTAGAAATTACCACAGAATTGTTGAAAAGAAATCTTACAAAATTAGAAAGACCAAATGTGGTCCCATAGAAAAGCTATGAGAAATTGTCTTCCTCACTCCTTTGTAGAGTTGGGGGAATCTATAGGTATTAAATATGGCATCTGTCTCTAGATTCTGATATAGGTTTTCTTTTTTTTCTTTTTTTTATACTTTTTGTTTGTTTTTTAGGGTTTTTTTTTTTGCAAGGCAGATGGGGTTAAGTGGCTTGCCCAAGGCCACACAGCTAGGTCATTATTAAGTGCCTGAGACTGGATTTGAACCCAGGTACTCCTGACTCTAGTGCTGGTGCTTTATCCACTGTGCCACCTAGCTGCCTCTGATATATGTTTTCAAAAATTTTTATTTTCTTCTTCCTTTTCGAAAATTTGTTATAAGGGATGGGTCTCTGAGAAGGGGAAGGAAGAAAGACACTGAAGAAAATCAAAATAATCCAGGTTTCTTCTCAAAAAAAAGAAAGAAAAAATCAAGATACTATAAAGCAAAAAAATCAACAAAAATCTATTTTTGAAAAAATAGCTTTTCCATTCAGTGAATTAAAATCTGACTCTATGTATATTCCATTCATTTTTTCTAGTTCTGCCCCCTAAGGACCAAGAAAAGTCTCATCCCTCTTCCCTGTGATAACCTCCAGGTAAATGTCTGTCTGATCTCTGAGCCCAGACCAGCAAGAATATGATACCCAGAGTCACCTTCAAGACTGAATACCCTCCTAATGACCTTTCTATCTCTCACTGTTATAAAAGATGAAGAAGAACCATCTTTCTCCTTCCCTGTTATCAGATTAACAGCAGGTTTACAATCCTATCCACTGTTCTCTTGGCAAGGTAACATCTGGATCTGAGGAACAGAAATAACAGATTTAGAGCAGGAAAAGAGCTCGGATGCCACCCAATCAAACCCTCTCATTTGCCAATAAGGAAACTGAGTACCTTTCCTGAATTATCTGAATCTCCCCTTACCTCACCTGGTGGAAGAAGCAGCCAAGAGACCAAGAGGATTCTACACACACACACACACACACACACACACACACACACACACACACAGAGAGAGAGAGAGAGAGAGAGAGAGAGAGAGAGAGAGAGAGAGAGAAGTTGGTAAGCATCAGGGGTGAGATTTGAACCCCAATATTCTTGACTTCAAGTCAGCACTCAGAGATAAAAGGCAGGATTCTCCCTCTGATCATCGCAACTATGGTTTTTTTTAGCTTTCTTTCCTCTACTCTAAGCTTTCTATCTCCTTCCTGACACCAGATGAAGACCATTCACCTCCTGGATGCCCTCCTTATGTTGGTGGACAGTTAGACAGTTAATCGGTGTCTTTTTTCACCAGCAAAATGGGGCTAATGATACTTGTTGATACTTCCTTCACAGCTGGTGTGAGAGTCCAATAAAAGAACGCAGATAAAAGGGTTCGGCCAATCATGCAACCCTATTGAATCAACTCCTTACTGCTCTAATTTCCACCTAAGGATACTTGTTCTGCTCTCTGGAGCTAAGCAGAATGTTAACACAAGCAGCCAATCAAAAGGTATGGAGAGGGGAAAGTGGAAAGTAGTTTAGCAGAAACTAGGTATGGGTCAACATCTCACACCATACACCAAAATTAGGTTGAGATGGGTACATGGATATAAAGTAGTTATACCATAAGCAACTTAGGGGAGCCTGGAATAGCTCACCTGTCAGCTATATGGATGAGGTAAGAATTTGTGACCAAACACGCATTAGTGAGCATTTCAAGATGTAAAATAAATCATTTTGATTACATTAAATTAAAAAGGTTTTACACAAATAAACCAATATAGTCAAGATTAGAAGAAAAACAGAAAATTGGGGAGGTAGGGTGGTGGGAATTTGCAGCAGATTTCTCTGATAAAGACTTCATTTCTCAAATAAATGGAGAAGTAAGTCAGATTTATAAGGAAAAAAAAGTCTTCTATTCCAGTTCTCAATGACTGTTATATAAGATGCTTTAAAAATGTTTGTTAATTGACTGTGTGAAAGAATGAATCAACTGTTCTTAGGTATGACATGACTAGAGAATATTCCTGGGTACCATAAATGGCCAAAGGATATGAACAGACAATTTTCAGATAAAGAAATCAAAGCTATCGATAGTCAATGAAAAATATCCTAAATCACTATTGATTAGAGGAAATATAAATTAAAACAATTCTGTACTACCTCATTCCTTTCAGAATGACTAATAGAGACAAAAAAATGAAAAATGTTGGGAAAATTGATGCACTAATGCTTTGATGATAGAGTGGTGAACCTATTCAGTCATTCTGGAGAGCAATTAGGGACTATGTCCAAAGAATTCTAAAGGTGTGCATACCCTCTAACCCAGCAATGCCATTGCAATACCATTGCTAAGTCTTTATCCCAGAGATCAAAAAAAAAAATAAGGAAAAGGACCTATATGTACAAAAATATTTATGGCAGTTACTTTTGTGATGGTAAAGAATTGTAAATCGAAGAGATGCCCATCAATTAGGGAATGTCTAAACAAGCTGTGGTATGTGATTAGGATAGAATATTATTTTGCTATGAGAAATGAAAAGCAGGATGCTTTCAGAAAAACCTAGGAAGACTTGTATGAACTGATGCAAAGTGAAGTGAGCAGAACAGAAGACCAATGTGGAGCTCAACTGTGAATGACTTAACTATTCTCAGCAATACAATGATCCAAGATAATTCTGAAGGACTTAAGATGAAAAATACTATACACACCTCCAGAGAAAGAACTGATGGATTTTCAATGCACATCAAAGCATATTTTTAAAAAGTTTTCTTTATTTTACTTGTTGACTTTTGGGAGGGTCTGTTTTCTTAAATATGACAAATAGGGAAATATGTTTGCATGACTACTCTTGTATAACCTATAGCAAATTGCTTGCCATCTCAAAGTGGGGAGAAAGGAAGTGGGGAGAAAATTTGGAACTCAAAAATTGTTTTAAATGAATATTAAAACCTTTTTACATATAACTGAAAAAATAAAATAAGAATTCAAACAAAAAATGCAGTTAGATAGTACAGTAGATGAAGAAAGCAAGCACTGAACTTAGAGGTGAAAAGGCATGAGTTCAAATCCTGCTTTAGATGTTTACTAGCTGTGTGTCTCTGGGCAAGTCACTGAGCCTCCCATGACCTTGGTTTCCTTCTCCATAAAATTGTACTTCCTGGTCTCTAAAATTTTTTCCAACTTTAAATCTATGATTCCCACAACTCGGTGTGCTAAGCACTTGGGATACAAAGACAAAGATGAGACAGCCCTTGACCTCAAGTCAGCAAAACCAGAGTTCAAATCCTACAGTCAATTGCTAGCTGTGTGATCCTGGGCAAGTCATTTAACCTTGGACAACCTGGGTTTCCTAATTATAATACCTGCTTTCCAAGGTTGTTGGAAAGCTCAGATGGAATAATAATAATAATAATAATGTTTATATAATAATATTTATTATGCATTATATTTTAATTGCCAATATAGTAATGTATTTAATTGGAACATATTGGTCGATTTTATTATGTTAATATCTTATTATAATCATTACATTTATATCATAATATATTTAGTGTTTTGCAAACCTTAAAGCATGATATATATGATTGCTGTTATTAATAGTAGTAATAGTTCATGTTGGTTATTATTTATATTCCAGTTCTCAGTACCTATTATATGAGATACTTTAAAAATGTTTGATAATTGATTGTGTGAAAGAAAGAATCAACTGTCCTTAGCTATGACATGAACAGAGACTATTTCTTGAATGATTAACTTGAAAGACTCACTGATGCTCTAAGAATGAATTTCAGGGAGTGAGGGTCTCCCCCCAGTTCTGAAGAGATCAGACTTCTCATTCTCTTAGACAATTGAGATCAAAGAGAAGGGATAGGCAGTACAGAAAGAAATAGAGGGCAGGGTGTTGAAATTTGATAATTAACACATTTATGGAGCTTCTCACATAATTAATTGATAAATTCAAAATGGACTGCTGAGGCTTAAGAAAATCCCTAGGGTCCTCTTAGGTAGGTAAGATATAAATGGATTATTGAAGTTCAATGCCTAAGGGGTGGCTAGGTAGCTCAGTGGATAGAGCACTGGTCCTGGAGTCAGGAGTACCTGAGTTCAAATCTGACCTCAGACACTAATGATTACCTGGCTGTGTGGTCTTGGACAAATCACTTAACCCCATTGCCTTAACTTTTTAAAAAAGGTTAAAAAAAAAAAGAAAAAGAAATTCAATGACTAAGCCAACACATTGTTCTGCCCAGAGACGAGTCACTTAGACTGGAAAGGCTGGGCTACCTCCAGCCTTTTGCATCAAAGGGAAGCTTCTAGGGCTTCCCCATAGCAGGCTCATCAATCAGATGGACTCATCCCTGATCCCAAACTCCTCCATCACTCTTAAGAATAGAGTTGGGGAGAGCAGGCAGTGACTGGAGAGGCCCTCAGCAAGGGGGTGCTTGGGCTGAGTGGTCTGGCTCTAGTTGCCCAAGCTCTTTCCTCCCCAGGCATGCAGATGGGTTCCTGAATTGATCCCTGCTTCCCTAAGCTCCCATTCAATGGATGGGATAGCTGATATTTCCTTGATATATTATTTGTAAAAACCCTTTCTACATTACATTCTGATGACTTAGGGAATACAAACACGAGTAAGCCCATTTTATATATGGGCAGCCCAAGGGTGGAAACTTGCCCATATGGAGAAAGCATTAGAAATGGTTCTCAACTTGAGTCCTCGGGCACCAGGCCCTGAATTCTGCCCACTCCTCTCTCCTTGCCAAGAGGGGAAATGCAGACCATTGGATTGAAAATCCAGACTTTGAGCTGCAGTTCCTGACTAGCTGAATGATCCATGGGACAAAGAGTCCAGGCCCTGCCATCATAGAACTTGTGTCCTTAGGTAAATCACTTATCTTTCCTGAGTCTCAGTTTCTTCATCTGTAAAATGAAGGGATAGGACAAGAGATCCCTCACAACTCTAAATTTGTGATTCTATGATCCTAGGAGGCTTGGCTTCCCTGGTCCTCAGTTTCTCCACTTTGGACAATGAGAGATTTCACCAAGGTGACCTCTTAAGGCCCCTTTCATCTCCTGCCTTCTGGCAAGTCAACAATTCTCTGAAAGGCTGCTTGGTGTTCAGATCGGGTATTACCTCCTTCCCACGGCCGGGAGGGTTCTTGGCTCACCCCACTGCCCTCTGGCTGACCAGAGAGCTGACCCTGAGGATGGCACTCAGGACTTCCATCAGCTCTCACTTTCAACTCTCTCTGACTCAATC
Source organism: Macrotis lagotis (assembly GCF_037893015.1). Classification (NCBI taxonomy): domain Eukaryota; kingdom Metazoa; phylum Chordata; class Mammalia; order Peramelemorphia; family Peramelidae; genus Macrotis; species Macrotis lagotis. Next base: position 35,415,515 of record NC_133661.1, on the reverse strand, counting down.
TATGTGTGTTGGCTTCAGTCCCATGAAGCCCGAACAATTTCTATTTGGGTTTGAGGAGAGGAGTCTAGGTATGGACGGTCTGATCAAGCAGGACATTCCTTGGCTGAGTTGCAGCTGTACTCAGTGACAAAAAGCATTCAGGGCCTGGGCCTAGTGTCCCTGGGCAGGACACCAAGTTAGAAGGCAGGGTCTGGCTGCCCCTTTCCCTGGAACTGTATCCTTGGATGGCCTGTCCTCTGGATGACCTGCAGCTGCCAGCAGGACACCGGACCATGGAGCTCTGTGCCACCAGAGGGGGGTGAAGCTGTGTCTGAATTATGGGCACTGGGGAGCCAACAAGGACAAAGGGAAACATTCAAAGAAAGAGGAGAAAATGAGGCTTTCGATGTGATGCTCTCTGAAAGGGCCTCTGACCTCTAGGTTCTGAGGTCCTTTCCAGATTTGATACTCCATCACATAAACAAGAATCCCAGCACCGAGGATGAAGCGAGATGGGGTATGAGTCAGGGGAATGGAGCGGAGAGCAATGCAGTACACCTGAGTCATTTACTTCACCACCATGCGCCAGACACTAAGCTAATCATTATACAGATGTCATCTCATTTGGTCCTCTCAACAACACTGAACCGTCAATATTGTTATTATCCCTACTTTAGGGTTGAGTAAAATGAGACGATCAGAAATTAAGTCATTTGCCCAAGGTCACACAACTAGTTAGTACCTGTGTTGGGATTTGACTTCAGTCCTCTCAACTCTAGGCCCAACACTCACTCAACAGCTTCATACCTCTTGTCCTGATCTTCACTGTTCTATGAGTCCTGGGCCTCTCCTAGTACCTCCTACTTCCCCCAGTTTACCCCCAAGGAACATAAACCAGTGGGAAGTTGCAAGACGTGGGAAGTGGTTTGCCTACTAATTCAAAGAAAAAGGAGCTAATGTGTCCCTTCCAAAATGGTGACCCTAGGCAGAAGCCCTGGCCAATTCCTTTTAATAACATGGAGTGGGAATCTAGAAAGCTGCGTCCATTTCATCTCTAAAGATGCAGAAATACATATAAATCAGAAGCTGGGGGCTCAACTAGGAGACGAAGGATGAAATCCACTGCCCTGGACCAGAACACCAGCTTTCCAAGTTCATGGATTTGAGTCCTGGCCAAAGATAATTATCTATATAATGTTAAGATTTACAAATTTATAATATGCTTTTGGGAGATCAGAGAAAGAAGAAAATCACTCATATGAATAAATGTTTATAACAACTCTTTTTTGTGGTGTCAAAGATTGGAAACTTAGGACATGCATGAAATGGGGAATGCCTGAACAAATTATTGTAGATGTGATGGACTGTCATTTGGAATTCCATATGGTATGTGGAACTGGGCTGTAAGAAATGATGAAAGGAAAAGTTATAGAGAAACCTGGGAAGACTCATATGAACCGATGCAGAGTAAACAGAACCAAATCAATTTGCAACTAGATTCTCCCTTATGAATATAGATATAAAGAAGAGGCATCAGAGTCCCCAATCCCCAAGTTTCAAACCCAGCTGCCTCTCTTTCCAGCCAAAAGCACATCTAACGATACAACAAACCAACAGATCCAATATTGAAGTAATATCTTCTTCGTTTCCCCCATCCCCCCAAGTCAACACTATGGACAATGATGGTGGGAGAATCAGACACTGTGAGTCAATAACTCACAGAGAACCTTAGAGGTCATTTATTTCAATGCCTATGTTCTAAAGAGGAGGAAACTGAAGTCCAAAGAGGTGAAGGGAGAAGACTCCCAGAGTTCCCATAAATACCAAGAGGCAGACCTAGGATTCATACTGAAGTCTTGTGCCTCCATCTCAGTCAGACCTTTGGTCTTTGCTCAGCCTGAGCCAACAGCCTGCTCATTGTGCTCCCTTCAAAAAGAGGGGGTAGTTTCCCCTCCTCTCCCTCCTCCTTCTCCTCCTCCTTCTCCCTACCTCACTTCCCCCAAGCCATCTCTACTCTCTCCATTTGGCCTTGTGGCACTTTATCAATCTACTCATTATGCTCCAGGGCAATTTGGAGTACCAAGAGTGGGTTTTCTAAGCCTTTAAAATAAAAGAGACTCAATGACCAGAGGAAGCTATTCCTAATGGGAAGGAAAGAAGGGAAATATGTCAGCAGATGAAAAAAAAATCCTCATGTATTTTGGGTTTGTGGGTTTTGTTTTGTTTTTTTAAATCTGTGGGAAAGAAGCCCAAGTAGTTGGGGGGGGGAGAATGGGCCCCATTGTTCAAGGCTGGAACAGTTGGAGCCTCTCACTGAGGCAAAGGTCATTCTTAGGCTTTGGAAAAATCTCCCTTGGAGAACACTTTCCCTGGGTGATGAGGCCCCAGGAGCCCTCCCCATGGAACCCAGAGAACTCAAAAAAGAGTAGGAGATTCAAAAACAGAAGGTTTGGGTTCAAATTCTGACTCTCTCTCTCTCTCTCTCTCTCTCTCTCTCTCTCTCTCTCTCACTTAGTACTTGTGTGATATTGGGCAAAACCCTCAACCTCTCTGGGACTGGGCTCTTCATCTAAAGAAGGAATGGAAGAGGGGCAGAGGGTTGATCTGGTTGGCTTCTGAGTTACTCCTGGCTGTGAATCTATACTATTCTGGCTCCGTGACCTCCAAAGTCCTTCCTAGCTCTAAATTTGTGAAAAAAGTCCGGAGCAGACAAGGAAGACAGCATCCCCCAGCCCGGGATTGCTCTTATGTCTGCTCAGAGAGGAAAGGAAGCCATCACTGTGGTGGGATTTAAGTAATATTGGAAGGCCTAATTTACTACAAAATGTTGCCTCTACCAACCTATGGCCAACACTTGAAATTCCTTGAACAACTGGCAGAATGGCAATAGGTCTTCATAGCTATCTAGTCTTGGCTTGAGGCTTCGGCTCTAATGATGATGGAACCACCACCTCCTGAGACATCTCATTCCACTCTTTGGAAAACTCAAGGTTTTAGACCTAAATCTACCCCCTCTTTAGTCTTCATCAATTGCTCTTAGAATCTATCCTCTGAGGCCAGGTTGAACAAGATCAGTTGCTCCCAATTTGATAGCCCTTCAAATAATTAAAACATGTTTTTTTCCTGCCCTCACTAAATTTTCCCACCTCCCATGTTAAATATCCCTATTTCTTTCAAATGGTCTTCCTATGGCAGGATCATGAGACCTTTTGCTACCCTCTTTTGGACTCTATATAACTAAAATACAATGCCTCAAATGAGTCTATAACTCCATATATGGTCTGATGATGACAAAGAGTAGGGAAACCTTCAGTCATTCATGGTTTTAGGCTCTTGACTGAATTCTATCTAGATACCTTTAGGTAGTCAAGAATACCAGAAACCCTAAGGTCACTCTTTTAAACTATCTAGCAGAGGTAATATGTTAAAGAGTTAGCATTTAAATAAGAACATTTTAATCTGATTAAAAAGTCAACTAAGGTGACACAACTAAGGTGACACAATGGTTAGAGTACCAGATCTGGAGTTAGGAAGACTCAGATCCAGCCTCAGACACTTCCTAGCTGTGTGACCCTGGGCAAGTCACTTAATCCTATTTGCTTCAGTTTCCTCATCTGTAGAACAAGCGGGAGATGGAAATGGCAAACCACTTCTTTGTTAAGAAAACCCCAAATGAGATTAGGAAGGAAAAATGACTCAACAACAATTAAATTCCATTCCCTCACAGATAGTAGGGGAAGGAAATGAGCTCCAGCTAAGTTTGGAAAGGGAAGAAAGTGAGGAGAGTAGCTTGCCCTAGTTGGAGAAACAAGATGCAAGGGGACCGAAGGAAGTCAGGAGACAATCGAAGGGAGTCCTTGAGGAGGTCACCTTCCCTCCTGTCCTAGGGAAAAGGTAAGGGGAGTTCGAAGACACAAAAATGGGTACTGTAGACAAAAGGCTGAACTTGGGGTTCCTTCTAGTTCCAAAATAGATGACCCCACAAAGGCAAAATTTGCATTCACTATTTGCAAAGTTCCCCTCTCTCCTCTCCATAACTTTGCCACCTTTGTGACCCTCACACCCTGACTTAAGGACCTGACTGCTTTATGGGAGCTTACCTATTTGTCAGTCCTTACTTTCCTTCAACAGTGACAGAAAGAAATCTGTCTCCTCCACTATGCATAAAGATCTCCTTTGTGAGAGGTCATAATAGCTCCTCTGTGGCCTGGGCTCCCCTGGAACAGAACCCAGGGAGCTCAGCCATTTGGTCAGCTTGGCGTTCTAGGAGAGGGGCCATACCCCAGGAGTAGATCCTGTTCCCTGGGGAACGGTGACCCAGCCAAGCGACCCTCCCCTGACCCAGGGAACTCTGCCTTCTTTCCTCTGCATCCCAACAAAAACCTGCTACCTGCCATTCTGACAGAGGTCGCTAATGTCAGTATTATGACAGATGGAGAAACTGAGGATTCAAAAAATGAGGTCACTTGCCCATAAGCACCCACCTAATATATGGTTGGGCCAAAATGCCTTTGTGAACCCCAAAGGACAGTCCAAAAGAGAAGAAATAGACTGAAAGTGGGGCTGAGGATGAAAAAAGCCAAGAAGTCAATCTCATACCACCTGTGGGTCTAGTATATTGTCAGTGGGGAAGCTCTACAGTATATATGATAACCTATTTTCTCTTGGGTGAGTCTTGTCCTTCTCCTTCCATAAGTTCTCCATGGAGGAATCTATCTATTTGGAGCACAGGAAATAGCACTGATTCTAGAATCAAAGGATCTGGATTCAAATATCATCTCTGATGCTTGGTGTATTATTGACCCTGAGCAAGTCACCTCCCTACCCAGGCCCAGTTTCCTCATTTACAAAATGATGAAGCTGGAGGACTTATCCAACCCTAAATCCACGATGCCATGATCCTTGAAACAGTCTGTGGGTACCAGGGCAATACTTAGGTTTCCATCTGCTGGTCCTCACTTTTACAAAGTTACTTTTTGAGCAAAAGTTCTCTTTGGTGATCAGGAAATAGTTAAACAAATTGTTGTCCTTGACTATAATAAGTGACATATAACATGAATATAGAGAAGCATGAAAAGTCTTCACATGAACTGAGGCAAAATAAAGTAAGCAGAACCAGGAAAACAATGACTACAAACAATGTAAATAGAATAACCACCATAAAACAATCAAAACTGAATGTTGTGAAGTTACCAAAAACAACCTTGGTTCCAGAGATATGAGAAGACATCTCCCCCTGCTCTTTTACAGAAGTTGTGGGAGCATTGCCTAGGGCATCAGACTTTTTCAATTGTATTGGTCATGAATACTTAAATTTTTTCATGTTCCGCTTTCTTTTTTTGAAAAAAAATTCTTTGTTACTGATGATGGTCCTCTAGAAATGAAGTAGAAGAGACACAGAGAGGGAAATGTAAGCAAGTTATAAAAGAGTTAAATATAATAAAATCGATTAAGATAAGTAACAATCAGGGCGGCTAGGTGGCGCAGTGGATAAAGCACCGGCCTTGGAGTCAGGAGTACCTGGGTTCAAATCCAGTCTCAGACACTTAATAATGACCTAGCTGTGTGGCCTTGGGCAAGCCACTTAACCCCATTTGCCTTTCAAGAAAAAAAAAAAACCTAAAAAAAGGATAAATAACAATCATCGTTCTTAGCACAAATTCTTTGCTAATGGGGGCAAGCCTACAAGTTAACCTTGGCTCTCTCCAATGCACTTTGCATTGAGCATAATTGTTATTGTCAGAAGCTCATTGCCCATCAGTCCCTGAAAGCCATAGACTATCACCAGAAGAAAGCAAGTGTTAGACAAGCAACTTTCCATGCCAGGAATCAGCTCACAATATTCAAAATCCTGATGGTATTTCCCAAACTCAATCCAGCCTACTCTCCTTCTTCTTCCTTTTTTTTTTTGTTTTTTTGCAAGGCAATGGAGTTAAGTGACTTGCCCAAGGCCACACAGCTAGGTCATTATTAAGTGTCTGAGGTCAGATTTGAACCTCCTGACTCCAGGGCTGGTGCTGTATCCACTGGGCCACCTAGCCGCCCCCCATCCTACTCTCATTCTGAAAGTCAATTCTGTTGACCTGACTTGCATCCAGTCCATTGTCCTTCTTCAGGATTTGTCTGAGACTCATGTGCTTGATGGGACATTTTGATGACTTGCTATTCCCACTGCACATTCCAATCTAGACATTTGACATTCTTCATCCATCTTCCCCCATGTCGCTCATTAGGCCAAACTCACAGGTGTGATTCTGGTTCTGTATAAGGGAGTTTTTTTGATGTTATTGACCCAATGACCTAAGAGCATCTAGAGGATTTGTCCATCTATAAGAAATTCCTTTTCCATTTAGACTTTGGGGAAGGCCCACTCAATGGCAGCAACTTACTCCTTCGGTAAATATACATCTCCCTATTTTAGATCTTGATTCATGTTTCTATGCAGAAGACTATTAAATAAAATGACTTCTGGAGTGGCATGTATCAAAGAATCTTGTAGGATCATAATATAGGCATGGGAGACAAGTCTTGAAGGCTTTATTTTATACCATCAAATCAGTTTAAAAAATAATCAACAAACAATAAGGATGATGAGATCTTGTATTCTCTATGTTTTCTAGTTACTTAGGAGATTGTTGGGTGATGCAATGGGATGGATGGAACAATGGACCGAGTCAAGCACTGAATTGAAATCTGTTCTCTGACAATTAGTTGTATGACTCTAGACCAGTCATTTGACCTCTGCATGCCTCAGTTTCTTCACATGTAGAATGAGAAGAATAATAGCACCTACCTCTCAGGGTTGTTGTGAAAGCAAAAGCTATAATATTTGTAAACTACTTTGTAAACCTCAAAATACTATATAAATACTAGCCATTATTACTTGTGTGACTGTGAAAGTCATAGGGTGCTACATGTAGATCTGGAAGGAACCATGAAGGCCACTGAGACCAACCCCTTTGTTTTACAAATGAATAAATCAAGGCCCAGAGAAATGAAGTGACTTGTCGAGGATCACACAGCTTGTGAGTGACAGAGGTAGGATTCAAGTTCTCCTTGCCTCCAAGTCTAGCCCTCCCTCTCCTGCCTCCCCTTGTGGCCTGCTGTCCAATTTGGAATGCCTATCTGTAACCTCAGGATGTTTTTCATTAAGGACTCCTTCCCCGTGTGTCAAGACCCTCCTCTATAACTTCCAAATTACCTTGTGTTCTTTTTGTGTATGTAACCCAATCTGGGTTCCTTTGACCCCAGGATGACTGGCTACTTTTCTCAGGATTCCAGAGAAAACTGTAGGGTAGGGGTGTCACTCATGAGGCCCTCTTATGGGCTTTGCATTGGTTATTGGACCTCCTTTGTGTTTTTTTAACAAAGGGAATTTTCTAAACAGGAATGGCAAAGATGTTATAGAAATAGTATCTCAAACTGGGGCACAATTTCCCAATACCTACATAAGATTCCAAGGGAGAGAGGGTTCAGACTTAGAGGAAAATGGCTAGGTGCCATACATGAAGGAAATCCAAAGGGAACCTCACAGATTCTGGTTCCTAGAGGTCCTTTTCTTCCTCTGAAGCCCCCATGATCTTTCCTTTAGTTGAAGCTCTCTGATGGACTCCCAGGCTTTCTATCCTTGGAAAGTTAAAAAAAAAAAAGAAAAGAAAAAAAGCTTTTTCTCAGTGTGCCTCATTGACTTACAATCTCTTGGCTCCCAATGCAAACACTTTCCGTAGTCAAGGCTGAGGATACTCTACCAGCAGTCACTGTTAACTACACAGATGATGGGGCTGGGCTAGGTCACCAACCTCACTCTTTCTTCCAGGCCATCTGGGTCCAGTGGCCAGATATGTTGCCCTTGGAAGCCACGTCTCCCTGTTTGGCAAGGAGATCAAAGTGGCCACCATTTTGAGGCAACTGACTTTTCTCCTCTTAACAAATATGTGAATATATTATCTGAGTAATTTAGACCTGCTCTGCCCAAGTGAATTTGATTAGTCACTCTCTTTCTGTCACTCAGTTCTTTTATCCATAAAGATAGAGATGCTAGTCTAGTAACTTCTGGGGTCCCCTCTGATCTTTCTCCATATTTTTTCAGGAGACGCTTCTCATATAAGAAGCAGAGCAAATGAGAGCTGTAAGTACTATCAGCAGCCATCATATCTAAGGGAGACCCCAATGGTGGTGATCATAGGGCTGGGTAGCGCAGTGGATAGAGCACTGGTCTTGGCATCAGGAGGACAGGAGTTCATATCCAACCTCAGTCATTTGACACCTACTAGCTGTGTCCTTGGGCAAGTCATTTAACCCTGATTGCCTTATCTGCAGTTGTCCTGCTTCCTATCTGGTCACTGGACCTAGATGGCTATGGAAGAGAAAGTGAGGTTTGTGACTTAGCACAGACTCCTCCTCACTCAAATCCAATCATGTGCCTGTCATGGAAGCACCTCCCTGATGTCATGGTCTTCTTTGAGAATGAAAGACAAATATTATTAAACCCCTCCTAAATCTTGCTCGTCCTTCAAGGTCCAGCTCAAGTTACACTACCAGGGAGCTTTCCCTGACCATCTCAGCCAATAATTAGACACCCCCCGCCCAGTCTTTGAGGGTCTGAATCCTTCATGACCTTGTTTTGTCCATGTATCCATCTTATTTCTGATAAGAAGGAATTTTGGAGCAAACACGAGGTCTGTTTTGATGTATCTGAATATCTGTCATGTGGAAGAAGGGAAAAAAACTTTTCTGTTTGGCCCCAAAGGTAGATCCAGGGAGTAGTGGATGGAAGTTACAAAGAGGTAAACTGAGACTGAATATAAGGGAAAGAGACCTTACAACAAGAGATTCCCTTATGAGAGATTTCATAAGGTAATGGACTACCCATCCCTGAAAGTCTTCAGCAAAGTTCTGTAAACGTATTCTGGAAGAAGAATTTCATTTCAGGTTTGGGTCAGAGGGGCTTTTGAAGTCCCTTCCAGCTCTGAGATTTTGTGAGTCCCAGAGAGAGGAAATGATTGATTCAGGGCTGCACAGCTAGGAAGTAACAGAGTCAAGGCTTGAACCTTGAACAAAGTACAGTTTTCTGACTACAAGTCCAACACTCTTCTCCCCATACCTACCTGCAAAAGACAGTAGCCTGGGGCAGTGGACCAAGTCCCTGATTTGGAGTCTGAAAAACCTGAGTTCAAATCCTGCCTTTGCCATTTGTGATCTGTCAGCCTGTAAGTAAGCCCCTGTCTTGGCTTCAGTTTCCTAATTTGTAAAATGAGAGGGCTAGACTAGATGACTTTTAAAGCCATTTCTGCTGTGAGGTCATAAGCCAACAAAAAACTTTATACCATATTTCCTTCATCCAGTTCCTTAGGGCCCTATGAGGTAAAAGTTAATCTAAATAAATGTAAATACATTAATATGTCTCTGTGTAACAATAGCTTGATGCTTTATCCTGCCTAGCTAATAATAGTGTGCCAGGGGGCCTTGGAGACTAAAGTCTTTTTAATCCATGGTGTATTAATTTCTTAATCCCTGGAAATTCCAAGGGTGGGGGCCAGCCCAATTGCTGGATCCTGGTCACAAACCCTTCAAACTTGTACCTCCTCAACCAGTTGTTTTCTGAGGCAGTCCCTCTCTTCATCTCCACCCTAGAAACTGGCAGAGGTTCAAAGACTAAATTTAGAAATGGAGCCTCAGAAGTTCCAAGAGCAAGAAGTTGGCGTGGCAGACCAGAATCAGCTATACTGGCCTGGTGATACCCATATAGCCAAGTGGGAGCTCAGTTGCAACTCAACCCTGCTGCCATGTTACCCAACCACACCTACATACCCTGAAATCCAGGCCAGGAGAAAGTCCATCTGGAGAGGAGGAAGTGAACAAGGATGTTAGTCTGGTAACGCTTCCCACTCCCCAGTTCTTGGTTCTCTCTTCTTCTGTCTGACTCAACCTCCCCTCCCCTTCCAGTCTCGCTCATTCTCACCTTTCACCTGATTTAGATGCCAATTAGCTTTAAAGGTTTGATTCAGTTCAAAAGAAACTATCCAAAGATTTCAAACAAGGGACTAATTTGGCCAATCCCTTTATTTAACAGATTTGGAAACGGGCCCAGAAAGGGAATTCGACCTGCCCAGGGTGGGAAGGAAGAAACAAGTAATTATTCAGTGCCAATTGTGTGCTGAGCACCATGTTTTATAGATATTATCTTCTTAGTGGTCCTATCTCAGATGTCAAGTGGCAGAAGCAAGTTTCAAACCCGTACCCTCTGACTCTAATCTTGGAGTTCTTCTCAACCCCACCTCTGTAGAGGATGCTCTTGATGGACGGACGCGCTTCACCTTTTCTGTGTCACGGACCCCATGACATGGTTAGGAAAGGCTGATTGTCCCCTTTCTCCATCATTTTTTTTTTAGTTTTTGCAAGGCAATGAGGTTAAGTGACTTGACCAAGGCCACACAGTTAGGTAATTATTAAGTGTCTGAGACCGGATTTGAACCCAGGTACTCCTGACTCCAGGGCCAGGGCTCTATCTACTGTTTCCCTGACTGCCCCTCTCCATCATATTTTTAAGTATATTTTTTAATTTTAAATTTAAAGTGTTTAAATGTGTGTGGGGGGGTTTAACCTCAAGTTCATAAACCCCAGCTTAGAAATCCCTGTTATGGGCAATATCATAACACTGGCCTCTCATCTGAACCCTTCACTCAGATCTTTGATTTCCTACAGGCTGCTTTCTCCTGAGACTTTCTTAGGACTTCAATGTGAAACAAGAACAGGGTCAATGGGGCTTTGGCACAGGCACTCGAATGAGTCAGTGGGGGAAGTGCTTGCCTCCTCAGCAAGGCTGGCCTCTGTGATTACTCCCCAAGGGGGTAGCTGGCCTACCCAGGACATAGCTTTCCTGTGGGATTCTCTAAGGGACAGAGTGAGAATGTGGCCATTGATATATAGGACCTCACAGCCTTCTGTAACCCCACTGCTGCTAGATGGTCTACTACCCTCACTCACAGACTTACCAACGCCAATGTCAAAAATGTTGACTTTATCCCTCACCTAGATTTTACTCCCAATCTCCCATTTCTGTGGATCACGCCACTTCTTCCCAACCCTCCCGTCTTTGACTCTTCCCTTTCATCTTCCTCCCCAAGGTCAAGCCTGCTCCCAGCCTGTGCCCTCATCTGTGAAATGGAGGCAATGATTGCACCTGCCTCCTAGGACTGTTGCTCTGTGCTCCTAGGGTCAAATGTTGTGAAAAAACAAGAATAGCTAACATTTACACGTACGGATGTATCTGTACGCGTATATAGAGCGTATTGTTGTTTAGTTGTGTCTGGCTCTCCAGAACGCCATTTGAGGTTTTCTAGGCACGATACTGAAATGGTTTGCCGTTTTATTCTCCATCTCATTTGAGACTTCTTTACTCAGGAAACTGAGGCAAAAAGGGTTAAGTGACTTACCCAGGATCACACATCTAGTGACTATCTGAGGCTGGATTTGAACTCAGGTCCTCCTGACTCCAGGGCTGGTACTCTATCCACTGTACCACCCAACTGCCCATAAAGTATATGTATGCACATAGATATCTATAAATATAAATATATATACATAATTATATATAACTGTAAATAGAGAAACATGTTTAAAGATTCAATAAAGACAGTGCTTAGGTGACTTGCCCAGGGTCACACAGCTTGTAAATGTTTATGGTACCATTTGAATTCAGGTCTTCTTGACTTCAGCTTCAAATTGCTAACCACTCTATCGCCGAGCTCATTTTTTCTGTAAAGTTTTTGCAAACTTTAAAGCACTATATAAATGATAATGTTGTGTTTGTCTCTTGCCTCCATTTCATCATCTCCAGGATCTCTCCTGCTAGATGATTTTTATCTGATTAAATTCATTTCAAAAGCTATGCCATTATGGTGGACCATTTCAACTCCCTGAGTCTCAGTTTCCTCATCCTTAAAATGAGGTCAATAATATTTGTACTGTCTATTTGACAAATTCTACAGAGCTATACTAAACTGATAAACATCCAGTGAACTTGAACCATGCGGTCGGTCAGAGAAGACAAGGGGATTAAAATCAACTCACCCACTCATTTTTTATTTCATAAATCTGACTTTAGAAATGACCTAAGAGAGAAGTGTTCTGTATTGTTATTTCACTTTGACTATTTTGATTCACTGACTGTCCAGGGCCAAACCATCCTGACTGGGGAGAGAGCCCACAATGGACCCATTATACTCCTGCCCCAATTCACCCTCCCCAGACCCCGCACATCTTCCAGCAATCAAATCAAAACTTCCATTACTCTGGCAAATGACGACCATCGACTACGCCCATCCTCCCCTCACCATCCCCAAGACTCCCTCAATTCGAATCTAAGTTTCTTGAGAGCAGGGACTGTATCTCTTTTGTATTTGTAAACTTCTCTGATCATGAATACCCTACAATAAGCCCTTGCTACATGGGTTTTTTATTTACTCATTGAAATAAATATATCATTATTATTATTATTATTATTATTATTATTATTATTATTATTCAGGCTCTTTCCATAATATAACCTAGAGATTCCTTAAATTTCTGACTCTGTCTTTCTTTTTGGATGTACTCCTAGAGTAGATGCCAACCCAGCATTTGACTACACAAGATGGGGAAGCTTCATGGGAGAATGGAGAAGGACCTAAAAGACCTGGGGTCATCTTGACCAATCACAACATTTCAGAGTCCCAGGCAAGATGCCAAGACATGGACAGTTCCCTAGTTGAACAGTTTCCTGGTCCAGGCTACAAGAATAGTTCTTTGAGAACCACAATAACACACATACACACTATTACCATATTAAACAGAACATGATAGGGATGAAGAAGAAATGTGAGAAAGGAAAAGTTCCTTTTTGCTGGGAGGTCCTGGCAGACTTGCTTCACAGGAGAGATTACACCTGTGCTGGGTCTTGAAATGAGAGGATTTCATCAGAGACAGAGCTTGAGAAAAAGTTATGGTCCAAAGAAAATGCAGGTCAAGGGATATCAAGGATTTGGAGATTCAATTTGGCTGGAACACAGATGGTGCAAGAAGGTGAAGCAAGGAGGTTGGAGAGGATATAGAGAATTTGTGAAATCTTTGGAAGCTATTCTTTCTCCTCAGGCATCTAAGATTCCAAACTGTCTTATTTCTCTTCCCCCCTTTCTGTACATGCTTCTGTCTCCTTATCTTAGGATCATAAAGTCATAGGTTTTTCATTGCAAAGAAATTTAGAGACCATTGAGCTCAACCCCTTCACTGACAGATGAGAACACTGAGGCCCAGAGCCACAGAGCTTGTGGGATTCAAATCCAGGGCTTCCTGATGACTAGGACCCTTCCCTAGTATATCCAGCTGATGACCTCAATGTGGCTGTTTGCTCAGAATTCAAAGTGGACAAAGTACGAAGTATCTCACTAGTCACTTACCTGAAGAGTCCTCTTTATCTTCTGCCCTCTCAAGGTACAGATTCTCCAAGGTATTGTTGAGGGACTCTTTGGAGAGGTGCTGATGGTCAGGCAGGATGCTGGAACCCCCAAAAGAAAGACAAAGAGAAAGTCAGAAATTTCAGGAATCTCTAGGGTATATTATGAAAAGAGCCTGGGTTCTAGTTGACCATTGGTCATTGACTAGAGCCATGACATTGTCTAAGTTCCTTCTCATCTTGGCATTTCAGTTTCCTTATCTATGAAAATAAGGGGCTTAGACGAAAAAATGGTTCTTTCCATCTCTGACATTCTCTGGTATCCATTCTCCCTTTCAAGATTCCTTCCAACTCTGATATTCAGTGTTCTAATGTCTGAATTGACAAGTTCCCAAGAAGAAGACTCCCAAAAGAGTGGAACCCAAACCAACAAGCCCACCATTTTAATTGCTTATGCCCTTATTTTTATCTCTGGGTTTCTCCAGCTCCCTTCAATTCTTGGGCTAAAATCTCATCTTCTACAACAAGTCTTTCCTGACCCCACTGAGTGCTGGTCCCTTCCACAGAGATAATTTCAGATGTGTTTGTAAACAGACATTTGCATAAAGTCTTTCCCATTGGACTCTAAACTCCATGAGGGCAGGGTCCATGTTCTTTCTTTGTACCCCTAGAGCTCAGCCCTGGGTCTGCTCATGAGAAATGTTCCATAAATCCCTAGTGACTTAATCTGACTGTGTTTCTCTAACATGTGCAACCAGCAAAACCCAATTTCAAAATAACCACCATGTTATTTTCCATCCTATGTGAGCTCCACTGAAATATGGTCCCATCAATAAGAAGAGGTGCCATAGCTGGGGGTGAGAAATTTGCGACAGAAGGAAGAGAGGGAGAGGGAGAGAGTCATCCCCCTCCAGTAACCATTCATTCCCTTCTCCAAGGTCATTCTGTTGGCAACCACCAAGACCCTGATTCCAAGGTCCATCCATCTCTCTTGGGGTGACAAGAATAATAATTGCTCTCATTTCTACTGCAACAAAATTCACAAAACATTTCTTCCACCTCCTCCCTATAGAGGAGGAAACATCCTTTTCATTATCTCCATTTTTCAGATAAGGAAACTGAGACAAAGGGATGTCACTTTGTCAAGCTCACTTGGCCCTGAATTGCCAGAGCTTCAAATGATGCCTAAGCCTCTTGATGTCAAACCCAATGGACTTGGTAAGAACGAACATTGTCCTCTTGGCATGGTGCTAAAGCCTGGAGTCATTGGCTCTGTTTGGAAATCCTGCAGCAGAAACCTGCCAGAGCTGTAGAGGGTGGAGAGGGGGGGACCTGGTCCTCAGGTCTAGGGTGGGGAGGTGACTCATCCAAGGTCACAGTAAGGGCCAGGAACCAAACTCAAGCATTCTGACTCTAAAATCAACCAGGACTCTTTCCAAAATGCCTGTCATCCACATCTGTAACCAGGAGAACAGCTGGCCCCATCTCCAGGGGCAATTGGGGACTTTTTCAAGGGTAGGCAGGATTATTACAAAAGTAACACCATTCTGTTAGAATGTAAATTCCCTGAAGGCAGAAAGCATTTCATTTTTTTTCTTCTTCCTATCCCTAGCATCTGCAGTAATGCAGATCTGGAGCAGGTACTCAATAAATGATCATTGGTTGATTTGACACCAGTCTCCTCCTGAGTTTCAACAGAGACTATAAGAAAGGTGTGCCTGAAATCCCAAGACATGGAAGAAAGGGTGCACATCATGTTGATACCATCTAATTCAAGAATTCCTTGGCCTCCTGACCACACAGTCACCCCTGCCTCTGCCTAATACCTTCTTTGCACCTTTGTCCATAGTTGTTAACCTGGTAATGGCCTTGAATGGCATCGCTATCAGGTCCCACAGTTTCTAGCTTCCTTTAGAATCATCCAAATAGTCCATATGTACCCTACAGAGGCTTCAACATGTTCTCTGGCATAGTTAGGGATTCCACAGGGAAGTTGACCTAGAAGACCTTCTGAGGCTGAGAACAGCTCTGCCTTTGTTCTGCTCTCTTCATCTTTCCAGCCCAGGCAGACTTCAAACCTCTGGTGGATGACTGGTCATTCTTGATCTCCAAAGATACGAACCAAAGACCCTACTGGGTCTGGAACTACCAGTGGCCCAAGGAAGAGAGTAGTCTTCTAGCTTTAGAAACAGTTCAGAGTCATGGTGCTTCATGGGTGTCTAGCCCAACACTTACTGAACTACTTATTGAAGCTGATTGGGAATGAGGAGCTCACAAAGTGCTTGAGGGACCCTAAGGCAGGGATCACTACCTTGTCAGTTTTGGATGATTGCATTATTATGAAATTTTTTCTTATAAAGAGTTAAAATCAGCATTTGTATAACTTTCACAGTTGGGAGGTTCCACACACCAGCAACTCAGGTACATGAAGATGTCTTCCCTGCTCCAAGCTAAACACCCCCAATGTCTTCATTTGCAGTCTCTTAACCAACCTAGCCATTCTTCTTTGTGATGCCCACAGGACCAGACCAATCCACACTGTTCCTTCCCTGTTCCAAAGTCTTACTGCAGGGGAGAGGAGGGACCGTGGGCTGAATTACCTTCTCTGAACATTCTGTCTTAATCCTGTCAGATGCAGTGGATTCAAATTGAGATTTCGGGTCTGTATAATCCCTCCTGGAGGAAATCTGTTCAAAAACCTAAGATTAATTTTAAAGCGATACAAGTCAAAAGATTAGTGGAAATGTGAAGGAAATGGAAGAGAAAAGGGAACATGGAAGTCAGGATTGGGCCCACCATTCCAGCTTTGGTAGATAAACACCATAGACTCCAGCCAATATCTAGGACCTATCTCAAGCTACTGTAGCATCTCAAGGGGCTCTTCCCTTCTCACTAGGAATATGTCCCTCAGGGTCAAGAAAGGGGAACAAAAGACCTGAAACTCTTGCAGGGTGAGAGAATCACTGGACTGCAATCATAAAGACTCTCAGTCATCAGACACTCTGAGGACTCCTTGCCTCTACTTCAAATAGCAGTTGGCTGTACCATCCTGTTCCCTAGACTTTAGCCAGGATATTTATGAATTTCCCAGAACCAAGAAGGTCGGACCTCAAGGAAGGGGACTAAACTAGGAGGCAGAACTAGGTTCTAAGGGGTAGAATTATTCTGAACCACCATTTCTTGATCTATAAAATGAGGAAGGTGATCTAGACAATCTCTAGGATCCCAAGCAGTATTGACATTCTAGTTCTACGGCCCCTCCATCTTGGACATTCTATCTTCTTTGTCATTCTAAGTTTCAAGGTCCTTCCAGCTCTGACAACCTATTTGATTCACCATTGAATGAGAATAGGGTATTCTGGTTCAATGGTACTGGTTCTGCTACTAGCTGTCATCTGAGTCAAAAAGAAAAAAGCCTATAGGTGACTGCAATCTACTATTATCTGAACTTGTACTAAAATAAATCTATATTTTCAATACTTTCTCAATCAAGAAGTGTAGCCAGGGTATCTCACACAATAAAAATCATCATAAGTCAATCATTTTTAAATGATTAAATAAAATCAAACAAAATCGATCTTTAGCTCTAGTGTTGGAAGGAAAATTAGAATTCATTGGAGCTGGACGAAATCTTAGGTTTCATCTTGCCCATTTTACAGATGGAGAAGCTAAAACCCAGAGGAATAGACATGTTAAGAGAAAATAGCAAACCGCTTAGCAGTACTGATCATTTCCATTCCTATAGTAATTTATACTCTCAACATATTTATATACACATATGTTATCTGCCTTTTAATGAACTCTCTTATGATCTCGTTTTCTTCTCCTGCTATGGAATAAGGTTTAAAGTAGGGGTCTGGAGTCACTGAGTTTTGAAATTTTCTCTATTCAAGCAATGAGCAAATCAGATCAGGCAGGAGAGAGCTGGTCCAGGCCTTTGGCTTAGGCTTTCTGACTTAACCCCAGCTGACCCATGTTAGAAAATATGTCCTATTGGCTCCTTATTCCTTTCTGTTCTCATTTGGAGTCTAGAGAGGACTCCCCATATCCTGACTGACACTCAGTATATCATAGGAGGCAGCTCATTTTCCTCAAGTGTCTTAGAGGATAGGGGTAAGGAATGAGCTGGTCCACATATATGAGTTTTTCAGATAACTAAAGTTTAATTCTTTATGAGCTAAAGCTGAGAAAAACAAATTAACGTTTAAGATGAAAATCTTTTTAAAAGGTAATGTATTTTCTGAACTTTTTTTTTTAGGTTTTATTTTTTTGCAAGGCAAATGGGGTTAAGTGGCTTGCCCAAGGCCACACAGCTAGGTAATTATTAAGTGTCTGAGTTCAGATTTGAACTCAGGTCCTCCTGATTCCAGGGCCCGCGTTCTATCCACTGTGCCACCTAGCCACCCCCCTGAACTTCTTATAGAATTCAACCTCAGTTGTTCAATGGAATCAAAATGTTAGAACTGAGGACACGAAAGGCCTAAGGCTTTCCTCTGACAATTGAAGAGGATGTGGCCCAAGTTTATAGCTCACCACTTTTGACAAAAATTTCAGATTATACTGTCTGTGGTCCAGGACCATCACAATGAGTGAGCCTTGGTTTTGAATTCTGTATTTAGTGTTGGAAGAGTTAGATGTGCATCTGAGGAGATAGAAAGAAACAGTGGGGGGGGGGGGGAAATTGGCTGTGGAGTCAGAGGGTCTGGGTTCAAATCTTACCATTGATGCTTACCACCTATAGGACCTGGGGTAATACACCTAACCTCTCTGGGCTTCATTTTCCTCATCTGTAAACTGAATGGGGCAACTTCAGGGTTCCTTCTAGATAATGATCCCAAGACCTGGACTTGAATTTCAGTTCTGCTATTTGCTAAGTGACCATGTAGAAATCAGTGTTCCTCTCTGATTCTCTGCCCTAAGCCAAGAAAACTGGGTTACCTTTAACCGTTATATCTTTGTGCTGATCTAGCTTCTCTTTGCAAGAAGGTGAAATCACTAACTCAAAGGCAAAACCAGAATCCAAACCCAGAGATCTTTCTACTGCCCCACTCAGCCTTCAGTGATGCCTTCCTTCATCAAGTGTACTTCATAGGTTGATTTCCCTTAACACCTAAAGACTACAGAGTATCGGGTTTTTTGAGTACTGATACCTAATGTCTTTTCTTAAAATCGCTTTTTTTCTCTTTCTGCTTTAGTGAAAATGTTTCTTCCAATACCCTGTGCTATGGACTATCAAACCCGATGACTCAGTTTATTAAAAGTGTATGCAGGGGGCAGCTAGGTGGTGTAGTGGATAAAGCACCTGCCTTGGAGTCAGGAGTACCTGGGTTCAAATCCGGTCTCAGACACTTAATAATTACCTAGCTGTGTGGCCTTGGGCAAGCCACTTAACCCCATTTGCCTTGCAAAAACCTAAAAAATAAAAGTGTATGCAAAATAAGAGTCAACAATCCCTCCATGAGGAATTTTCCCTCTATGAATAAAGTATGTCAGTCTTAGAGCATAGATTCTGTGCTGTCCAACTGGGCTGTTCAGAGGCTTTGTCTGCTTCCTTTCCAGCTCTTAACACCTCCCAGTGGGTTCCAGCTGCCAACTAAGGGACTTCTTCCTCTGGGAGGTGCCACCATGCTATCATAATTATTGTTATGGTTTTGTCCTTCTATGCTGCAAAAGGTTACTCTTCCTGCATTAAAAGACTAGGGAAGTTGGCCAAGGTCCCAGAGACAATTAGCCACTTCCTCTGATTTTTTCAATGCTATTAATTACACCGATAATAACAGTGAATATAGCTTCAGCAGACAGTCTTGGATGTTGTCCTCTCCTGGGAAGAAAAAAACTGGAAGTCCTGAACAGGACTGTTGCCAATCTGGTTGCTAAGCCCCCAAACTCCTCCATCCTGGGCAGGTACTGGGTTTGACTTAGATGCCACTCTAGAGCTGCATCACTACTATGACACAGTCACCCATAGGTCACTGGACACAGAGTAAATGCTTGAAAAACATCTTTGACCACAGTGATTAGGGGCCAGGCAGGGATCCAGAGGGAGGGGAAAGATAGAAAGGCATTCGTTTTCCCTTCTACCTAATCTTTCCTATCTCATCTAAGTTCTTGGGCTAAGGTTTTCCCAGCCTTCCTCCATCCCACAGGTCACACATCAGACAACAGTGAACCTTGAGAAGCAGAATATTCATGGAATAAGGCAGGACAGGGAAGAAGAGAGCCCTGAATTCAGAACTATGGGACTTGCTTCCAAATCCAAGCTCTCTCACTAACCTGCAAAACATTGGGCAAGTCATTTAGCTGACTTCTCGACAGTTTACCCATCTGTTAAGTGAGGGACTCTCTAAGGGCCCAAGGCAGTAACATGGTGCCTTAGATGGAGGGTTGGACTTGGCATCACTAAGACCTGCCTCAGCCCCTTCCTAGTTGTATGGTCCCGGACAAGTCAATTAATGGTTTTTCAGCCTCAATTTTCTCACCTTTAATGTAATAATAGCACCTACCTTATAACTTCATTGTGAAGATCAACTAAGATAAATTAGATGAAGTTCTTTGTAAACCTTAAAGTCTTTATATGTGCTATCTATTATTATTAATAGCAACATCATCATCGTAATAACTGGTAGAAGTTGGAAAGTAATGATAATAATGATACTTAGAATCCTAAATTCCATGACTCCAAGTTCTGAGGCTGAGACTCCTATAAACTCCTGAAGAGTTGAGGTTTCTTTAATGTGTGTGAGCCTTGAACCCCTACTTCAGCAAATGCTCATCCTGAGCAGCTGTAGGTACAGGGAAAGGAGAGCTAGCTTTGAAGACAGATGGCCGTGGGTTCAAATCCTGCATCTACCACATCCTACTTGGGTGACCCTAGACAGATTATAGAACCCCTCTGGGGCCCAATTTTCCTATCAGAAAAAAGAGCAGATGATAACTGTGGCTCCTTCCAGGTCTAATTAGCTCTGGGGTCCCATGATCCCACACTCTGGACTTCTGCTCATGAGCCTATTCCCAAAACTAGGCTGTCCTAGGAAGACAGAGCCCAAGATGAGGCTAAGACTCCGAGTCTTTCCCACTTGGTGGAGGCCTGTGTTGGTATATCTATAGAGAGCCCAGGGTCACTTCACTACAGAGGGACCAGAGGATAGCTTTCACAAAAAGCGTCTTTAAAGTTTGCAGGAAACTGTACCTATCTCATTCATTTATCTTCACAACAACCGTGTGTGTGTGTGTGTGTGTGTGTGTGTGTGTGATATTACTATCAGTCACACACAGCCAGGAGGTGTCTGAAGCCAGCTCTGAATGTCTTACCAAGTCCCCACAAGAAGTCACTGCCTCTCGAAAGGTCCGCCACCCCCAGGAAGACTTCCCTGATTGGTCTCCAGTCTCAGTGACCCACAACTGATATTTGTGAGGGGGTTCACATAGGTTTTTGAGCAGAGGTGAGTGCAGATGAAGATGAAGTCCCTTGGATAGTACTTGGAATATTATGATAAATGAACAAGAAAAAATAAACCTTGAGCCCAAGTGTGGATAGGTCCCCAATTTAGGGACTCAAGCTGCCCCCCCAGGGGAGTGGTTTTTTCATATCTTTGGAAATATAAATGCTACGTAAAGATCTGGTGGGGGGAAGGGGAGGGGAACCCATTCTCCAACAGCAGGGAATAGGTTAGTCCACAGTCCTTACACTGTCCTCAGAATGGAGCGAGCTGACCTGAGCAGTAGGGCCTTGGGCATCTTGCCCCACCAATGGCTCCTTGCTTACCCTGGGGAGATGAGAACCAACTGCATCAACCTGACAGTGGCTGGGCTACCCCGATGGTTCTGGAACAGAGATGGATGGGAAATAAGTCAGGTTTCACCCCTACACTGATAGAGGAGAAGGGTGGGGTACTTTCCTCTGCTGTGATCCCCACCCGCAGCTCCAGGGTAGTATGACTCAATGTCTTTCCCTGGCGCCCCTGGTACCAGACTGCAATCCAGCAGCCTCCATTCTCTCACCCATTCAACCTGGGAGAACTTTGCCCTCATACAAATCCAACTGAGACTTAGCTTTAGTGCCCAAGGGGTTTTGGAGGTGCCAACCAATACATTCTCCCTTTCCTTCTGGCCCCCTAATTCTCCCCTTCATGAATCACAGCATCAGGGCTGAGCCTGAGGAGCAGGTCTGAGATTTCCCAGTCTGACTTTTCATTTCCCAGATATAGCATTTTCACCCTACTCCCAACTTCACCACTGGAGTCTAGGAACATGCTTTTAATAAAGGAAGTAAGACCCCAACTTGACTAGTGTGGGGGTACCAGTTCCCAGTCAAACCTCCCCTGACTCATGGTTATAACCTCAGCTGTTCTGGATTCATCTAAGACCATCGTTCTATACACTTGAGTCTCCCTGGCCAGTTCTTGTTTCATAATCCTAATTTGAGTCATTTCTGATAAGAGCCCTCTTCCTCTCCCTCTATTCCCTAATTTAGATATCCTCAAATCATTCCCGGTCTTGGCCTCATCATTCCCCGCCGTGGCCAAGGTTAACTCACAGCAGAGGGTGCAGCCAGGGGTAGGTGTTTGTTGCTGGCCTAAGCTTCAGCCAGTCTACCACGACCCCCCCAGAAATCTTCTGCGTAACTGGGGTTCCTTCAGGCTCCTCGGGTGATAATAGATGGGGCCCTCTGCATCACCTGGCTGTCTGAATCTACAAATATGTGGGAGTTGCTGCAAGTAACAGTGGGAGGGGAATAGGAGCAATGGGGTGTGGAAAGGCCCACCCTTAATGTGGGCTGTTGACTTTCTCCAAGGCAGGCATGTTGGCAGCCAGGGAGAGGGGTGTGTGTCTCTCCTTGCTCAGTCCCTAACCTAGATGATAGATGTCCCAGGTGCCCAGCATCTAGGTAGGCTGACATTCTGCAAATCTCCAAAAGGAATTGGGAGAGGTAAGAAGACAGAGGAAAGGAAATGGGAGGGGGAAGAAGGCAGCATCACCCAGAGATACAACAAACTCACCAGCCAGGAGGGCCCCATTTCTGGTGAGTTAACCACCAGCCTGGGGGACAGAGATGAAAGACAGGCAGCACAGTCTCCAAAGACAGTTTGGAAATCTTGGGAACAGAGCCAGTTCCTGCCTGAACTCTTTAAATAAAGCTGATGCCCTTTGCAAAGGCTGAGGGAGCCCCAACTCCCTCCTACCCACCCCAGGGACACAGCACCAGCAGCCAAATTCTCCGAGCCAACCTCTAAGGGATTTATACAAATCCAATAAAACGCTAAAGGCTCTCCATGGAGGCTTTGCTCACCGCTCATTGCTTCTGTCTACCTCCTCCACCCTGCCCCCAGCCCCAGGCTCCAGTCGGACCTCCAGCTCAGAATCACAGAACCTCCAGAACCTTTGTATGTATGAGTGGGAATGCTCTTCCTAACAACCCTGACAAGCAGCCATCTAAGCCTCTTCTTGAATACCTCCAGGGACAGGGACCTCACTACCAAATCCAAGTACAAAGAATACCGAAGTTGGAGTCAGGGAAGACCTTGGCTCACATCCTTTCTCTGATTCTTCCTAGCTAGGGGATCCTTATCATTAGAGATAATAAACTACTCGCAGGATTAATGAGGGTTTTTTGTGGAGGGGGCTGTTAAACCAGACCTGAGATTTCATTGGCATGGGGAGCTTACAGTGGAGTCCCTACAGAGCCGATCAAGTCTTCCTTTTGGAGAATTGCCTCAGACCTAACATCCAACAGAGGGCCACACAAACAGAGTGTCTGAGTGAACCAAACTCATCATCCAACCTAAGCTGCTCTCTCCAAAGTCACCAGTGAGCTCTCAGTGGCCAAATCTAATGGTCTCAAGCCTGACCCTTGGTCTCTCTGCGACTTCGCCAATTCCAATCACTTCCTCCTGAGTAGACTTTCCCCCTCTCGATTTCCATCACTTGCCTACTTTCTCCTGGTCCTCCTAGCCATTTAACTGATCTACTTTGGTTTTCTTCTCTTTTTTTCACACCCAATTATCTTGGGGACCACCCCCGTAAGATTCTGTCCTGGGCTCCCTTCTCTTTCCACTCTACATTTTGTCTTAACATTTTCCATGGGTTCACTGATCATCTCAAGGCAATTGATTCCTAGGGAAGGGAAGGGGAGGGGAGGGGAGGGGAGGGGAGGGAATAGGCATTAGATACAAATGGTATATTTATATTTATAAAAATAAATGTTTATAGATAAGTATTTAGATAGGACCTACTATGTGACAGACGTAGTGGTAAGTACTTTTAACAAATATTTCTGCATTTGATCATTCTCAGATCCACATATCTAACCTTAGTCTCTCTCCTGAGTCACAACCAAACATATCCAACTGCTTCTTAAAGATCTCAAATTGGATGTCTCATTGGCATCTAAAATTTAACATTTCCAAAACCAAATCCTTTATCTTTCCCCCCAAACTTTCCTCAATTCTAAACTTCCCCATCACAACAATCTTCCCAATCACCTGGACTCACAACTGGCTGCCATCTTTGACTCCTCATTTTCATTCACCCAATATGTCAGCCCACATGGCCAAATCCTGCCATTTCTACATTTTTGGTTGTCTTTTGATGAGTCTCCTCATCTCTACTCCTACAATCATATCGCAGTGTAGGACCTCTTCATCCCAGGTATAGAAACCCAAGGGTTGATATCCTTGCTTCAAGACCTCTCTACCACTTCCACTCACAAGCAATGGCCATTTTCCACTCACACACCAATGTAGATTTCTAAATCTGACCATGTCACCTCTATGCTCAAGCTGCCCCAGGGTCGCCCTATTATCTTTGACTTCAAAAAAAAAAAAGGTCTCTCTCTTGGGTATTTAAAGCCCTTCCAAACCTATTTTCTTCCTATATGTTTTCCCTCTCATATTAGCTAGCTTGTAAACATATAGCTGCATGAATGTTTTGAATTAGACTCTTTTTGCCTTTCTTTGTCCAGGGTCACCCCCATAATAAATGCTTAATTAATACTTGGCACCTGAATGACTGACCTATCAGCTTTCTGACACCTTGTTCCTCCAATACTCAATAATCTGGGCTACTTTGGAATTTTTGCTGTTTCTCAAACAAGCCACCCAATCTCCCATCTCTGGGCTTTTGCACATACTGTTTTGTCAGTTGACCCTTCATTGCTTTCTCTTAATTTTCTGTGCTTTTTTTTTTTTTAGGTTTTTGCAAGGCAATGGGGTTAAGTGGCTTGCCCAAGGCCACACAGCTAGGTAACTATTAAGTGTATGAGGCTGGATTTGAACTCAGGTACTCCTGCCTGACTCCAGGGCCAGTGCTCTATCCACTGCACCACCTAGTCATCCCTCCTATGCTTCTTTCAAAACTCATCTCTAATCCTACCTTCTGCCTTTCCTAGTCCCTCTCATCCAATAGTCTTTTCCTCTGAAATTATCTTTCATTATCTTGATATGTACAAGTTGTCCCTACCATTATCTGATTAACTTCTCGAGGACAGGATTATTGGCTTCCTGGAAGTTCCCCCAAACAAAATACCATCTCTTATTCCAGACATTTTCACATACTATCTCCCTCTCCTGGCACACTCTCCTACTCATCTCCACCCCCTGGCTTCCCTTCAAGTCCCTGTAAAAGCTCCATCTTATGTAGGAAGTCTTTCTCAACTCCTCCTCATGCTAGCATCTTCCCTCTGTTCATTATTTCCTCTTTTTATTTGTCTCTAGTGCATGTGTATCTAATTGCTGTTTATTGCTTCGTCTACTAGACTGTGAGCTCCTCGAGGACAGGACTGTCTTTTGCCTCATTTTGAATCCCAGCATTTAGTATCAGCCTTGTACATAGTACAATCACTTCATAAATGCTTACTGACTGGCTGATTGTCCGATCACTCATTTCTTGTTTCCCCTCTGATGAGTGGGAAAATAGATGGAGGGGGAACAGTGAGAAGCATGTGCCTTTAAATATTTATTCACATTCCTATGTTATTTGAATTTGTAATTATAAAGTGTTTGAACATTTACTATCAGTGGTGTTCTAAATGGTCTAGAGCTGAAGAAAGAGAAAGATATTCAACATGAGAAGGATTAGACTTGGAATCTTATTAGATGCATGACTCCAATCAAATCATTTAACCTCCAGGTAGCACAGCTTGACCTCTAAGGTCTCCTTCAGCTCCAAATCTATGGTTCTTTCCTGAGCTTAGACTGAGATAACAGAGAGAAATCATCTGCAATATTAATATTCTCAGGGTGAACCATGCCCTAGACTATTTGTGAACCCAAGAGAGAAAGACTTAAAAGGAAACAAGTCAGTAGCATTAAGAGGTAGAGATTGATGCTTGTTCAAAGATGTCAGCTTATATTGTAATCTATTCTTGCCCATTCCACTTTAAGGAGGCTCTAACTCTTAAGCAGCTTTTTCTTCCATCAAGACCAAAGACTTCTTTCAATAATTTCCATTCTTTTTTGGTTGATGTTTCCTAGAGCTCTTGTGTGTGTTCTGGAATACAAAAGATTTTTCCATATGATTTGAGGGCTAATGCTGTTGAGAACTGGCCTGGTGTGAGTGAAAGCCTCTGGAAGCCACCAAGTCTTTAGGGCACCCTCTTTAAGAGACTCAACATCCCCTCCCCAATCTTCAGTAATTGGAGGGGGTGCAACAAGGAGGGATGGACCATCACCAGGATGGCTTTCAGAAGGGCAGGTGAGATCCTGATTTCCACACATGAATCATGAGATCATAATTACAGGTCAACTAAGACTCCCCCAATGGAGGAGGCATCTCCAACCTTTCAATTCCTAGGCAGCTAGGAAGAATCACAGTTTTAGACAGGAAGTCATCCAGCTTCCCTTTCCCTGTCTTGTGTGGTATAGCTTCGGAGTTTACCATATTCTCATGGGCCCTCATATAATCAATCCACAAGCATTATTAAGCACCTTCAAGGTGAGGGATTATCCTAAGAACTGTAGATACAAGTATAAAAAATGAGAGACTCCTTACAGCTAGGGAGTTCACATTCTAAAGAGGGAGACAAAAAATATAAAGTGGATAAATGAAAATATACACAAAATAGTTGAACGCAAGGTAATGCAGGAGGAAGAAGACTAGCATTTGGGGGAGATCAGGACTCAATATGTCTAAAACAGAACTCATTCTCTTTTCCCCTAAACCATCCCCTATGCTGAACTTCCAAATCCCAGTCACTCAGCTTTGCCATCCAGGGACTGTCCTCGGCTCCTTTCCAGCCTCGCTCATGTCACCTAGTTAGTCCCTTGACAGATTTTGCCACTTCTATCTTCTGAAGAAGCCCCCTTGTCTTCACCTACACAGCTGCCATCCCTCTATGTGGAATATCTATGAGGAAGTAAGGGATTCTCTGAGGCAGAGGGGAATAGGGGATGGCATTCCAGATGTGTGGGATGACTAGGGTAAAGGTTCAGAGAGGAGAAATGGAGTTTTTTGAGTCAGAAAGAATGAGAAGGCAGAGACTAAGGCTAGGAAATTCAACAGGAGCAGAAAGAATCTGCCACTGAGCCTTCTCCCCCATCCTCCTTGGGCCATAGCCAGTCAGGCCTATGAATAACTGAACTTAGCCCAGACTCCTTAACAAGTCCAATTCAGCAAATTTTTATAAGGAAGTACTAGTGGGGATGAACCTGCTGTGTTTGGGTACTAGGAAATTATAAAATCTTGATAAACTGTAGCCTCTACAATAACATTCTCACTGTCAAAGAACTTTGTATAGTGATAAAGCATGTTATTTTACCAATTTTCTAGATGAGAAGTTGAGATCCAGAGAGATGAAAGGATTTCACAGAATCACAAAGCTGGAAGGGCTCTCAGTGTCTACATGATAATGGTCATGATGATCATGATAATGATATTGATTGGTTAGTTAGCTGGTTGGTTGGTTCTTGTCCTTCATTTTTGAAGATGACCAAAATGACATCACTTACATTAGAGACGTTACAGTGTCTGACTGTGGCTGATCAGATTAATATGAGCTCAGAATGTTCTACACCAGAGGGCTGGTAATCCATGTGACCACCTAGCTTGTTTTACTCTAAATTTATGCATCTCATGTTTTCTTTGAGCTGTTTCCATTCTGCCTTGCTCATAGAGGGAAGCCCCCTCTCTGATGAGGGCATACCATGCTGGGTGGGCCTGTGACAGGGTTTCTCATGTTGCACAATCAATTCCAAAATTCTTCTTTTGTTTGTTTTTTTTGTAAGGCAATGGAGTTAAGTGACTTGCCCAAGGTCACACAGATACTTTTTAAGTGTCTGAGTCTAGATTTGAACTCAGGTCCTCCTGACTCCAGGGTCAGTGCTCTATCCACTGCCCCAAATTTTTAAAGAAAGAATTCTTAAGAGAGACCTTCAGGGAGTCCCTATATCTCTTTTTCTGACCCTCCTGTGAGTTCTCCATAAAATAGTCTTTTTGGCAATTTTACCTTTGGCTTTGAACAACATGACGAGCCCATCATAGTTGGTGCTCTCTAGTAAGGATTGAATGATTGGAAAGTTAGCTTGAGAAAGGACCTCAGTGTCTGGTATCTTCTCCTGCCAGATGAACTTCAGAATCTTCCTAAGACAACTTCTTTTTTTCTTGTATATTTATTTTATTTGTTTTCAAATTATATATAATAGTAATTTCTACCTATCATTTTTTGCAAGGTCTTAAATTTTACAATTTCCCCCCTGCCCCAGAGAGGGCAATCTGGTAATCTTTACATTGTTTTCATGATATGCATTGATCAAAATTGAATGTGTTGTGAGAAAAAAACATATCCTTGAGGAAAAATAAAATAAATTAGAAGTAGTAAAATTTTGTAGTATATAAGATAACTTTTTTTAAAAAATGAAGGTAATAATCTTTTGTCTTTGTTCCTTCCACAGTTCCTTCTCTGGATATAGATGGTATTCTCCATCACAGATACCCTAAAATTGTCCCTGACTATTGCACTGATGGAGTGAGCAAATCCACTCACCCTCCTGGTTTCTAAAAGAAAAATAGTGTTCCATAACATATATATACTCCAATTTGTTTAGCCATTCCACAATTGTTGGACAGTCCCTCAGTTTCCAATTCTTTGCCACCACAGAGCTGCTATAAATGTTTTGTTTAAGTGATGTTTTTAATCTCTTTTCATGATCTCTTCAGGGTATAGGCCTAGGGTATAGACCCAGTAGAGGATCAAAGGGTATGCACATTTTTATTGCCCTTTGGCCATATTCCAAATTACTCTCCAGAAAAATTGGATGAGTTCACAGCTCCACCAGCAAAGCAGTAGAGTCCCAGATTTCTCACAGTCCTTCCAACACTGATCATTGTCCTTTCTGGTCATATTGGCTAATCTGAGAAGTGTGAGGTGATACCTCAGACATGCTTTAATTTGCATTTCTCTACTCAGTAATGATTTAGAGCAATTTTTCATATGACTGTGGATAACTTTGATTTCCTCATCTGCAAACTGTCTTTGCATATCTTTTGTCAATTGGAGAATGACTTGTTTTTTTATAAATTTGACTCAGTTCTCTCTATATTTTAGAAATGAGTCATTTGTCAGAAACACTATTGTAAAAAAATGTTTCCCAATTAACTTCATTTCTTTTAATCTTGGTTACAGTAGTTTTGTTTGTGCAAAAGCTTTTTAACTTAATGTAATCAAAATTATCCCGTTTGTTTTTGATGATATTCTCTATCTCTTCCTTGGTCATAATCTGCGCCCTTTCCATAGATCTGACAGGTACACTATTCCTTGTTCTCCTGGTTTGCCTATAATATTGTCTTTTATGTCCAAATCCTGCACCCATTTTAATCTTATCTCGGTATAGGGTGTGAGGTGTTGGTCTAATCCAAGTTTCTGCCATATTAACTTCCCATTTTTCCAACAGTGTTTATTGATGAGTAAGTTCTTATTCCAGAAGCTGGACTTTATCAAACAGCAGGTGACCATAATCATTTCCTGCTGTCTCTTTTGTATCTAGTCTATTCCATTGATCCACCATTCTATTTCTTAGCCAGTTCCAGACAGTTTTGATGACTGATGCTATATAATTTTAGATCTGTTAAGGCTAAGCTGCCTTTTGTACTTTTTTTCATTAAATCTCTTGATATTCTTGACTTTTTGTTTCTCCATATGAATTTAGTCACAATTTTTTCCTGACTCATTAAAGCAATTCTAAAATAATTTCAATGGAAGCAATTCAGTTTCGTGACATGGTGCTGGTAGATTATCCAGATTTCACAGGCAGACAGCAATGGGGTCAGCACATGGCTCTGTTGACCTTCAGTCTTCTCTGCCCCCTTTCTTTTGGAGTCTCCCAAATACTGAGCTAGCTCTGGCAATGTGTACCCCCCTTGAAAAGACATTGCCTGGGGCGGCTAGGTGGCACAGTGGATAGAGCATGGGCCCTGGAGTCAGGAGTACCTCAGTTAAAATCAGGCCTCAGACACTTAATAATTACCTAGCTGTGTGGCTTTGGGTAAGTCACTTAACCCCATTGCCTTGCAAAAATCTAAAACAAAAGAAAAAGAAAAGATAAGCGAACCTGTCCACAGGACTCAAAACTTCTCTATTTGCTGTAATTGATGGTTACACATATGGGTGGAGCACCTGGGTTTTCTTGATGTTCATTGTTAGGCCAAATGAGCACAAGCTGCAGGGAATCAATCCATACTTTGTTGCATCTCACCCTCAGAGGCTGCACTAAGGGAACAATCATCTGCAAACAGAAGATCATGCGCCAATACTCCCTCCACTTTAGTCTTGGCTTATAGCCTTTTCAAGATGAAGAATTTGCCATCAGTGCAATAGCTGACCATGAGGCCATGTTCATCCTCATTGAAGGATTTTGATAACATGGATGAAAACATCACATTAAAAAGTATGGGAGCAAGGACACATCTTTGTTACTCCATTGGTGACCAGGAAATCTTGAGGGCGATGTCCACTATCCAGAAGCTAGGGATGCATGCTATCGTGGACCTGAGATACAATACTGATGAACTTCTCCAGGCAACCAAATTTTGACATAATTTTCCATAAACCCTCATGACTGACAGTATCAAAGGCCTTGGTCAGATCTACAAATGTTGTATATAAACCTCTTTTCTATATCTGACATTTCTGACATTTTTCCTGGAGTTTTCAGGCAACAAACACCATATGGACTGTTTCTCAACCCTTTCTGAAACCACACTGGCTCTCAGGGAAGTGACCCTCTTCCATATGAAGGATCAACATACTGAGAAGGACTTTGGCAAGAATCTTACCAGCAATGACTAAAAGAACAATACACCTGTGAGTAACAGGACAATCTATTCCCTTTATCTTTATAGAGATGGACAATGGAGACATCCTTGAATTCTTGAGGGGTAACCTCTTCATGCCATATAACCTGGAAAATTTCAGTCAGCTTCTGAATGAGCAATGGACCCCTCCCCCCGCCCACCTTGTAGATCTCAGTTGGAATAGAATCAGCACCAGGTGTTTTGCCATTTTAAAGGAATCTAATGGCACAAAGCCTTTTCTTTGTTTAGAACTTCAGCTAGGGACTGTTTGACTTCAACTTGAAGTAAACTGCATTGATGGATGATGGTTTGTTAAGAACACTATGGAAGTGTTAGCTTATCTCTCAGGGATCATATCCCTATTGTTAATCAATGTAGATCCATCAACACTGAGTAGTTGAGATACATCATTTGTTTTTGGTCCATAAATAGTCTACAAGGTTGCATAAAAAACATGTTGGATTGCTGCTATCCACATAAAACTGATTCTATTCATCTTTGTACTTTACTTCTGATGGAAATAAATGCTGCCTTCTTAGGAATGGAGGCTCTAATCCTGCTGGTGAACCCTGTGGAGTTCTCGTTTTTCATTTAACAGTTTCTGCAATTCCCCATCTTGATGTTTGTGAGTGTTCTGGCTCACATGAGCCCTTACAGAGTGCTGCACACCAGATCTCTGAAAGCTGCCCACTCCTTTTTTGTTCCACTGTTACCAACTGTATGTTGGCTCAGTTTTCCCTCCAAGCTAGCAATAACCCATTTCTGGCTCAGAGAGACACTGTAATCTCTTGACATTAATTCTTCTGGCAATCATTTTGCCTTGGGGCCACCACCTCCATAAAATATGAATATTTATCTTGGACAGGATGAGCTTAGGTGGTGAATTTTGACTGTGATAAGAAGGGGTAATTATGATTGTTCCTTCAGCAGCTTCTGCTGGGACATTCATTTAGGACAGAATGCAATCACTCTGAAGACAGGAATACTTTCATTCTTTGTATTAACATCTCCAGAGGTCAGCCCAGTGTAGAGATGTAATAAATGCTTGTTTCCAAGGTTACATCTGGTTATGTGCTGGAGACAGCTAGATGGCACGTAGCTTGGAGTCAGGAAGACCTGAGTTCACATCTAAATCCAGACTCAAACACTGACTAGCAGCTGTATGACTGAGCAAATCACTTAACCTTATTTGCCTCAGTTTCCTCACTGGTAAAATGATTTGGAGAAGGAAATGGCAAACCACTCCGGGATCTTTGCTAAGAAAACCTCAATTGGTGTGGCAGAGTTGGACAAGACTGAATAACAAATAATAATATGCTGATTAGATCTAGGAACATTCTGTATATTCACTGACCTTAAAGCAATTATCTCCAACCTATTTGTATTCAATGGGATTTCATCTACATCTTTCTCAAAAAAAACTCTCATGTCTAATTCATTCTGGTCTTTTCATCTAGTTGCAAGTTCTTCTTTAAACCAACAAACATTTATTAAGCACCTACTGCATGCCAGCCACTGTGTAAAGCACCAGAAATACAAAGAGGCAAAAGACAGTTACATCTCTCAAGCAAATCACAATCTAATGGGCAGATAACTGTATAGAGAGTAAAGAGAAAATAATTAACAGAGGGAAAGCACTAGCAATAAAAGTGTTTGGAAAAGGCCTAGCATTTTATCTAGGATTTAAATAAAGCCAGGGAAGGCAGCAGGTGGAGATGAGGGCGGAATAAGATTCTGGGTATGAAAGACAGAGAAAATGTCCAGAATTAACAATAGAGTGATCGATATCTGATGAATACCCAGAGCTGCTTTACTCTCTTGTTGTCACTGGCCTTTATTCCTTTAGCCTGGGGAAGCCTATGGACCCCATCGCTTTTATTTTTCTTGGAGAGATGGGTAGGCAAATGGGGTTAAGTGACTTGTCCAGGGTCCCACAGGTAGTAAGTGTCTAAAACTGGATTTGAATTCAGGTTCTCCTGATTCCAGGGCCAGTACTC
Organism: Macrotis lagotis; assembly: GCF_037893015.1. NCBI lineage: Eukaryota > Metazoa > Chordata > Mammalia > Peramelemorphia > Peramelidae > Macrotis > Macrotis lagotis. The sequence continues at coordinate 35,382,824 of NC_133661.1, read as the reverse complement.
TATCCGCTATGGTGCCATCTAGTTGTCCATTTTGGACCCCTTCTTGGAAACAGATTTTTAAATGCCATAAAACAAAATTCATAAAATTGTAGAGATATTTATATTGGAATACAGGTATCAAAAGTTTTTAAGGTAATGGGCTCCAAAGTAAGAACTGTGTTTCCAATCAATGTGCCTCTCCCTTGGTTGCTCAACATGATGGCCAGTATATCTGTGATGAGAGTGTCTCTTGTGGTTCTGTGATTCTGATGATTAAGGGCATTAGGTGAGGTGGGCAGAGGAGGCAGAGATGTAGCTCCCCTCCGATTATTCAGTTCTCACAAACTGGATTAAGCATATATAGTAAGCACCTTGTGCTATGTTATCCTGTTCCTGGAGGGCAAATCCTGACTCTGATACTGTTCATGTCTCCCTCGACATCATCACCGGATGATTTCCATTATGCTGCTTCTTTTTCTTTTTCTTTTCTTTTCTTTTCTTTTTTTGTGAGGCAATGGAGTTAAATGACTTGTCCAAGGTCACACAGGTGTCTGAGATGGAATTTGAATTTGGGTCCTCCTGACTCCAGGGTCAGTGGTCTATCCACTGTGCCATCTAGCTATCCCCTTGATGCTGCTTCTTATAGGTAATCATCTTGGGCATTATGTCTTCAATATGGGGAAGGGAAAGGGAAGAAATATAAAACACTATTTATGGGGTACAGTACTAAGCATACAAATTTGTCACTGTGCCACTATACCACCGCCTGTTTGTGTCCACTAGGTATTTCTCCCTTTCATCTCTTCCTTTCTGATATACATTAATTTTTATTCTTGAATCCTTATTTTATAACTGGAGTGGCAGAGGAGACTGATAAAATCATATGTTCTCTAGTGCAATACAATCAATTAATTGGGATTGACTCTGAGATCCTTATCAGTCCAAGAACTCTGAGCCATGGAACAAATCACTGTCACCTCCCTGGGCCTTGGTTTCCTCCTCTGTAAAGTGAAGGGAAGTGGAATAAATGAGCTCTGAGGTCCATTCCAGCTCTAGCACTATGGTCTGACCACCAATCACTATCACGTGCCCAAGGAGAATTTGAGTTTAGATAACAATACTACAAAAAAGCAGTTCGAGGGTTTATAGAGCCCTTTATACCATTCAAGTTTTCTCTACTATCCATACTGGGAGAGGCTGGGCAGGTAGTATAACCATTGAACAAATTGTTCAGTTAAGATTCAGGGGTGACTTTGAATCTCACTGGTGGGTATGCCCATGGGCATGAAGTCCAACCGGTTCTGGAGATACTTTCCTACAGCAAACATTCCCTCTAAGGGGTCATCCAGGCTCTGCCCAAAGACTTCTTTTAAGCAACTCTACTTTTTAAGAGGTTTTCTTTTTAAAATGACAGATGCTGGAAGGAAGGTAGAAAAGTAGGGACACTCATGCATTATTAGTGGAGTTGTGAACTGATCCAACCATTCTGGAGAGCAATTTGGAACTAAGCTCAAAGGGCTATAAAACTGTTCAGACTAACTCACTCTATATCTCAAAGAGATCAAAGACAAAAGGAAAAGAACAATATGTACAAAAACATCTATGGCAGTTCTTCATGTGGTAGCAAAGAATTGGAAACTGAGATGATACCCGTCAATGGGTGAATAGTTGAGCAAGTTGTGGTAAGTAAATGTATTAGAATATTATTGTGCTAAAAGAAATGACAAGGGGAGTAGTCTCAGAAAACCTGCGAAGACTTTCTTTTGAGTTTTTGCCCTTTTTTTGTAACGTGGTCAACATGATGGGCGGCTAGGTGGCATAGTAGATAAAGCACCAGCCCTGGAGTCAGGAGTACCTGGGTTCAAGTCCGGTCTCAGACATTTAATAATTACCTAGCTGTGTGGCCTTGGGCAAGCCACTTAACCCCGTTTGCCTTGCAAAAACCTAAAAAAAAACCCCAAAAAACCATGGTCAACATGGAAATGTTTTGCATGATTTTATATGTAAAACCTATATCAGATTGCTTGTCTTCTAGGGCAGTAGAGAGGTTGGAAAGAAGAAGAGAATATGGAAGAATGGGAGAAAACGAATGCTAAAAATAAGCAATTTTAATATTTTACTTTATCTGTTTTCCTGTAACTACTGTCAAAAATGTGAAATAGACAAAAAATGATCAAAATACTTTTGTAGACTTTAGCAAGGACACATTACTTAAAAACAATGTGTTTATGTTCTGCACAGAAAAGGTAATATAAATGGATGTCATGAAGCTATTTCAAAATTCAGATATTCTGTTGCATATTTAGTCCCTGGAATGTTTTAGATTTAATAATAGAGTGAGTGAGAATTCTTAAAAAACAAGACCCATGTAGAAACATTTCCCAATGAGAAAGCATAATAACATATGTAAAGTTTAATTAAAATAATTTTGAAAGTTGGCATTGTTGACTTATGTGCCTTAAAATATATGTTCCTTTGGACAATATTGAATTGTGATGTCAATGTGTGGTTCTGAATCATTTGGAAAATCAAACACATTCATTGATCAATGTAAAAAAACTGCTGAATCCCAAATTATTTGATTTTTCAAAAATAGAATTTAATTGGTTCCTTTAATCAGTATTTCAAAGTTTGTTATTATATTTTTTCTAGGAGCTAATATAGATCCATTTTTAGCATACACGGTATCTGTTATTATAGTTAAACTGGCAGTTATTGAGGCTAAGAAATAGTCTTTGACCGAAATGCTTTGAACAATCATCTGTGAAGCAAATAAACAACACAGAAACTGTCCAAGCTTAAATTGGCTAGTTTAGTCTTCTGAGGCCAAATAGAGTCAGAATCAAAGGCAGCTACCATATTCCCTGACTCTCCTCTTCTCCAAATTGCCCAGTTTCTTCCATTGATCCTCCTTTGTGTGGTCACTACCCAGGGGATCTTGCAACATGGCACCTTGGGCAAATCATTTCCTTGGAACCCTGTTTCCTTCTCTACAATTTTTTTTTAGGATTTTGAAAGGCAAATGGGGTTAAGTGGCTTGCCCAAGGCCACGCAGCTAGGTAATTATTAAGTATCTGAGGCCAGATTTGAACTCAGGTACTCCTGACTCCAGGGCCAGTGCTCTATCCACTGTGCCACCTAGCCGCCCCCCTTTTCCTTCTCTAGAAAGTGAGCATGTTAGACTAGCCGACCACTATGCTCCCTTCCACATCTCCAGCAAATCTGTCACATGTTTGGAGATTTTGAATCCAATCCATAAATAATAGAACCCCCTTCCACTAACACCTACACAAAAAATGTTCATGCAGTCTCTGCTTGAAGACACCCAAGGAGAATATCTTTGGAAGCATGACTAATTGTTGGAGATTGCTACCAATATCCAAGCTCAATCTGTCAATTTATAGCCTCCCACCATCATACCTGGATCTTCTCCTGAAGTCAAACAGATTCAATCTAACCCTTCCTCCATAGGCTTCAAATACTTGTGCCAGCTATCTTGTTCCCTCCCTGAGTCCTCTCTTCTAACCATACAACCCCGATTGCTTCAATCATCAAATACAGAAGCACATTCAGAGCTCCAGGGGTGGTCTGACCAGAACAGGTGATGCAGGGTCAACCAGAGTGAAAACTTGACCTGGCCATAGAATTTTCAGAGCATGGAAATGACTTCTGGGGTCATCTAGTTTAATTCATTCCTAAAAATGAAGACCCTCTACAAAATATCAGATTAGGATCCTCCAGCCTGTGTTAAAACCTTCTTTGAGATTTTCCTTTCCTCTTGGGAAGTCTTCCCTTCTCCCCTCCACCTCTAGAATCCCTCGCTTTCTTTCCATCTCCTATCAGGCACCATCTCCTCCAGGAAGCCTCCTTTGAGCTTACTGATGCTCTCTCCTTCCTTTAATTTTTCTGTATTTGCTTATCTGTGTACTGGTTGTACTTTCCTCCCCACATTTTCTCATAAAATGGAGGAGATAATGCTTGAATGGCTGACTACGTTGTGAAGAAAACTACAAATATTGCCTGTGTGTGATGAGCCATGTCACAGAATGATCTCTACTACTCAGGTGTCCCAAGACAGAAAGAATGGTGCTGGCCTTGGAAGGGAGTTGGAGGGAAGATGAGAGGAAAGAGAAGACCATAGCTTTACAGCCCCATGGAAGGGAGGAGCCACATGGGCCAGGTGGAGGTTCCATCTGCCAAAAGCTGAGCAGGGTAGAACTGGCTGTCCCTACAGGCATGGGCCAGGCTCTCTGGTTACCCCCGGGTGTACTGGGATAAGGCAAAGATCTGGTTAAAAGGAACTGAACATGTTTAGACATGTCAAAGATCCAGAGTTAGATTTTCCTTTAGAAATGAAAACAAATTGAGGCGCAGGTTGAATGATTATCTTCTTCAATAAATACTGTCTCTGAGATTGAATTAAAGCCCAGGTTTGATGATTCCAGAGTCAGCAAGTACACCTTCCTATTATGTCAGCTGGTGGTAGTAATCTAGAGTTAGGAAGACCTGAATTCAAACCTAGATTCAGGTACCAACCAGTGTGTGACCCTGAGCAAGTCACCTCATTCCTCCCAGCTTCAGTTTCCTCATCTGTAAAATAGGGATGATAATAATAATAATGATAATAAGCTCAAAAGAGCTAAAATGTGTAAAGTGCTTTGTAAATCTTAAGTACAATATAAGCATAAACTGTTATTGTGATTGTCAGGTTTTAGTGGTTAGTGCATTGGACTTGGTTATCATTGAGGGGTTTTTGTTTGTATTTTCAGCTTTAAATCCAGGTTCCTAAATAAAGAAATACTGTCACTGCAGCTAGGTGGTGCAGTACATAAAGTACTGGCCCTGAAGTGAGGAGGACCCGAGTTCAAATTTGGCCAAAGACACTTAATAATTACCTAGCTGTATGACCTTGGGCAAGTCACTTAACCCCATTGCCTTGGAAAGAAAGAAAGAAAGAAAGAAAGAAAGAAAGAAAGAAAGAAAGAAAGAAAGAAAGAAAGAAAGAAAGAAAGAAAGAAAGAAAGACTTTCTAAACAATGAGAGATATCAAAAAAGAAATGGACTACTTTGGAGAGCAAGGGATTCTCTCTCCCTAAAATTTTCTAAGCAGAAACAGAATGGCCCTTGGGTAGAGAGGCAAAAGGCAAGTCTTGGTCACTTAAAAGTGATTCCAGTGTAGAGACTCAATGATTAGAACCCTGGTCTGGAAGTGTTCTAAAAGAGAGGTCCCTTCCCTATGCATTTTCCCCAGAATCATTGTTTAGATTCCTGTCTTGTCATTGTTGTCTTAGTGAGGATCATAATTCGCTTCTCACATCTGCATCTACATGCTTCCAGGTCTCTGGGTGGGTAGGAGGTATGGGCTAGGGTAGGATGACTAGCTGACTACATGCTTTAGGAAGGATCAGTTAGTGGGAGGAATCTTCCCCCCAGTGGAGCAGAGTTCCACCTGTCTAGGACTTAGCAGGTAAGCCTTAGGGGGTCACTATCAGACTTCAACCTGGAGGGACTTCTGGCTCATCCAATACAATCCCTTGTTTTAGATAGCAGGAGACAGAGGTTTATTGTGGTTAAGCAGTATGACCAAAGTCTCACAAGTATTGAATTGTCCATCCACCAGGAGGCTAAACCTCAAAGAGACCTCGACAGTCTACTCTTGTTCCTTTCTCAATGGACTTCTTTCCAACAACTCATTCTTCCTGGACTCACTGTCAATGTGTAACACACTCCCATTCCCTTACTCTTGCCCCCACCGATCATCCTGAACTCCGGGGCCAGCCGGCGCACAATCGCAGTCCCCCATTCTCAAACCAATCCTTCCTCAAGTCCACTTACCTCAATCTTTACCCTTCCCAACTCGCCCTTACCCCCCCCAATAATGTCCCACTCCAAATCTTGGCAGTTCTTCCACTCCTCTTCCACTTTACCCTCTGGAATGGTTCACACTATCCCAATTTATCAGCCAGTCCAGATCCTGATGGCTCTATAGACCCCAAGGATATCTTCTTTCCTTTTTTGAAATAAATGAATGAATCAATGAATTCAGTGCCTACCTCCCAGATTTTTTTTGCCTCTCCGTCTGCTTCCCTCATAGAAGAGAACGTCAATAAAAATACTGAGAATTCTTGAAACATCCTAGGTCCTCTGGCTGCTGAATTTCCTTGGCTTACTCTTCTGCCTCACCCCAGATTCACATAGAGTAGACACATCCTTGGTCTTGCCATAATTCATAACTATCCCACTTTCATGTTCTTGAAATCTGAAATTCCTTCACCTGGCTCATAAATCTTTTATAATTCCATTTTATCCATGGCTCATGACTCCAATCCTATTTTTTGTTCTCACTGTGACCCCCATTCCCTCCACCCCTCTGTTTTTTCCAAGGTCCTCTTTCTCCCAATTCCTATACTTTTCTCCATTCCCTATTTCAAGCCTTTGGTGAACCACCTCATCTCTACAATGTGCTCCATTCTCAATTACCTTGCCCCCTTGACCTGTCACTGATTATATCTTGGCAATCTCCCATCCTGAATAACACCTACCATGTCTCTCTTTCACACAGTGATAAGGCCTTCATCACCTCTTCCCTAGATTATTGCTGAAGCATTCTGACTGATCCCCTGACTCAAGTATCTCCCCATTCCATTCACAACTCTCTGCTTTCACCATTCCACCTAACAAACAACCGTGAATCCTCATTACCTCTGATTAGCATTAGTTCATGTTACTCTAATGTTCCAGGTAATTCCCTACCCAGATCTACTTTGAGACAGCTATTACTGTTAGAAAGTTTTTCCCTGGGCAGAATCTAAATCTGATTTCTTACAACTGGTCCACTTCCCCCCACTGGTCCTCATTGTGCTTGCTCGACTCCTCCAGAGTCTCTCCTAGCAATCTCATATCATTGGTCATGGGCTTCACTAGACATGAGGGTGTCAGGGATAAAAATAATTTCAACAACGTAACTGAGTCCATGCCTCACTTTCATGGGGCAGCAGTAGCATCATCTGATAGGAAGGAAGGAGGGAATGAGGAAAGGGTGAGACCTAGACACTGACCAGTCTTCACCAATGCTCAGAGACTCACCGGTGTCTTCAGCCAGACCTGCCTGGTTATTCTATCCGGGATCTCATTTTCTGTTGCTATGAATAAGAATTTGGAAACTTTACGTGAAAAAGAATTGACAAAAGATTAAAATCTAACAAATCACAAATGGATAAATGAATTCTCTTTTGCAATAGGTCTTGGAGTCAGAAGACTATAGACTAGGATCCTCTACCTAGGATCCAAAGCCCAATCCCTTCACAGGAGCTATGATTAGATTTCAGGAGATGTAAACTTGGGGAATAAATGATATCTTTATTTGCACCAACCTCTTTTTTTTTTAGATTTTTTTCAAGGCAATGGGTTTAAGTGGCTTGCCCAAGGCCACACGGCTAGATAATTATTAAGTGTCTGAGGTCGAATTTGAACCCAGGTACTCCTGACTCCAAGGCCCATGCTCTATTCGTTGCACCACCTAGATGCCCCTTCACCAACCTCTAACTGAATCTAGAGGCAGAAGATGATGTGGTAGATAGAACAGCAGGTTTGCAGTCAAGACTCAGATGCTTATTTGCTGTGTGACTCTTAACAAGTCACTTAACCTCTGTTTGCCTCAGTTTCCTCATCTTTAAAATGAGGATGATAATAGTACCTACCTCCCAGGTAATAATTATAAAACATTTATTTGGCACAGAGAGTAAGGACTATATAAATGTTAGTTTTGTTGTTATTGCTGTTACCGTGAATTTCTTTCAGTTATTTAAAAACATTATCTGAAAAGGAGTTCAAAGGGAACGATCAAAGGGATCCATGACTCAAAATAAGCCCTGCCATAGACTGAAGAAATCTTGTCCCGTACCTCTATATAGTGTCCCAAAAGTCTGATTGTTGTTTTAAACTCTTTGGGGGGGAGGATTTTTGCAAGGCAATGGAGTTGTCCAAGGTCACACATAATTTCAGACTATTAAAGCTTAAAGTAGCCCTTCTACAAACAATAGGATAATGAATTTTCAATGGTTTGTACCAATCTTAGAAGACCTGAGAGATATGAAAGAGGACTCAGTGAGGGAAATTATGGCTCCAATTGTTAGCTTCCATTTGTTGAGATAGAGGAGCATGAGGAAGGAGCTGCATAGACTTGGAGCAGCTCTTCAGGACCCTTAAGGAATATTTGAAAATGTGCATCTTTTTGAGTTTTGATTAATAAGCTGCCATCTTGGGTAATGCTCCAATAATGGGTGAACTCTCTTTTTATTGGCCAATGCTTTTTTTTCTAATAAAAGTAAGCTTCAAATGGGCATCTAGATGGCATCTAGTGGATAGAGTGCCAGACCTGGAGTCGGGAAGACTCATCTTTGTGTTCCAATCTGTCCTCATCGATTTCTAACTGTTGCAGCCCTGGGCAAATCACTTAACTGTCTACCTTAGTTTTCTCATCAGTAAAATAAGCTGAAGAAAGAAATGACAAACCACTCCAGTATCTTTGTCAAGAAAAGTCCAAATAGGGCCAGGAAGAGTTAGACGTGACTCAACAACAACAAATGCTGAAAACTGCACGAAGAACTATTTTTCCAATGGACATTGATGTTATTCCGATGATCAGGAAATATTTTAAAGCCTCACTGCCACCAAGGAAGAGAGAACTGGACTAGAGGAGGAACCATGACAATTGTCACTAGCTGTATGACTTGGGGCAAGACCCTTCAGAAGAACAGAAAATTCAAGATGGAAGGGACCTCAAGAACCATCTAACCCAACTCTTTGCCCCTCTGAGCCTCAGTTTTCTTCATTGTCAAAGAGCTAATTTGGATTAGATGATCTCTAGGGTCTCTTCCACCTCTGAACCTTTCATTATCAGACTTCTACATGGCAAGAACCCAAAGGTACTAAATAAATTGTCTTGCTATTCTTATCTGGTCTTCCAGGCGGGGAAAAGTTAATCCCGGGGACTGAGGATGTTTCTAAAAGATAAAAAAGAAGTCAGGAGTATAGATTATGCTATTCCTACACCCCTCTTTCCTGGGTTGGCAATTAATGCCCACTTGAGAAATTCTTGAAGCCTTAGTCTCACAAAGTTAGCAGAAAAAGAATGTCCAAAAAGTTTCAGTCCAGGTAAATATAAGTTAATGCAAAACTAGTTGGGTGACTTTGGATAAACTCTTTCCACTCTCTGAAATTAGGATTTCTCCTTTGGAAGATAAATGAAAGAATCGTGTCCTGGGAACTGCTATGGTATTCTCTCACTTTGACAATCTATGATTCACTTGTTGAACAGGTCTCATTCCCTAATTGGATGATGACCTCCCTGAGGGCAGAATTAGGGTCTTGTTTATGCTAATATCTCCCTCAGCATCAGGTAAAGGCCAGTGTACATACTTGATGGCTGCTGTTTATTCAATTTAATTGATTCACCTATACCAGATGCCAGACCCCAGCCTGCACGGGAATAAATACCACCTTGCCTGAAGCTGCCTAGTCAGACAAGTTTATCCCCTATTTAATAAGACTTTGAGAGCAGCTACAACCTTTACCCCATTGCCTTGCAAAAAAATCTAAAAAGAAACAAAAAAGAGGATTTCTGTGAAAATTGTCTTTGGTTAAAGCCACAATATGATGCTAGCAGCCACAGAAGTAGAGCCCAAGAACAGGCAGGGAGGTGAAGGAGAAGGGACCATGGAGGGCAATCAGCACAGTGGATGTGTGGGGGTGCAGGATGTGTGAGAAATTCAATTCCAAATGTATCATTCCAGGACATCCTCTGGGACCAGAGTGACACTCTACATTTAAAAAACTTGATTTAAAGTCAGAGGCTCTAGGTCCCAGTCCTTCCTAGTCATTTACTGCTCATATTTGAATTTAAGCTCTCAAGATCTCAGTTTCCAATTCTGTAAAATGATGGCAGTGACCTAAATGATCCCTAAAGTCCTTTGCGATTCTGAATCCGATGAGAGCAGGTCCACAGAGTCTCCCAAGCATAATATAGGCACCCACAGAATTCTACTTGGGAGATGCTGAACTCATCAGCAGAGTAAGAAGGTAGAGACAAACCTTCAGGCTGCAGAGTGGAGACGTTAACCAATTACCTCATCTTTTCTGAGTGCCCCCGCTCCCCAGGTGTTCAACCATCTTGTGGGAAGACAGAGAAGGTCTCAGCCTTCCACTAGATGGTGGGAGGAGAGGAGATAAGAGACTCTCATATAAGAAGTAATAATGAGCCACAGAAACCAGTCATGAGATTAAGAGTTAAATTGTGTATTATCCACAGGCTATAAGTGTCTAAGAGCTCAGTGATGATTAATGAGAATAATCATATTTTAAAATAACCACAAATAAAAGGAACCCACACAATAAAGCACCAGTCCAAGAGATGAGAAAACAAATGTAAATCTAATGTGTTTCAAAGGCTATGACGAAAGGAGACACATGCCACATAAATGATAACAATCTACCCTATAACCTTCCAAACAATTGCTTTCCTTCTAGGAAGGGGGCCCAGATTGGATGGACATTTGGTGAAGCCTTCAGCAAATCTGTTGCATGGGTGGTAGCGCAGTTGATTCTCACCCCAGTCCCATTTCCCTGTCCCACCATGCTCTCTGAATGTCCAATTCACAAAGTTTTTTTTTCTGTTTTTCTTTTATTTTAAACCTCTTTCTCCTTCCATCTTTTGGTATTCCCTGGAACCTGGCCCTACCTAATGCTGCTGCTTCATCGATCATCTCTTCTAGTGCAGATTGTACTTTCATTCTTCCCCTCCATGCCAACTCTTTGGTTGAGACTGGAGTGTTGGCATATTTCTTATTCTCCATTGCTACTTTCCTGAGCTCTCTCTCTACCATCATCACTCAGTAACTGCTTGTCTTTTTAAAGTTTCCACCCACTAAATTTATCACCCTATCCAGATCCTGGTGCCACCACCTGGGACATTTTCCTTCTTCCTTTAATGAATTCAGAGCAGGCTCAGGGGCCTTCCTTACCACTCCAACTCTCACCCTCATGCCACAGGAATTTACTTTGCATACCAATGCTTCCTGAAATACCTTCCTAGTTCTTTCATCACCTTAACCCCCATGACCAACATCTTGAACTGAATTCAACTTAGAAATAATCAATCTCTTGATCTTGCCAAAAGTGCCCTTTGCATGTTCATGAGCTCCAATATTCCTGTATCATATCATGCTATTTTATCATTCTATCCTTCCCTATGTCTCATGACCCCTTACCTTCTTCTTCATAATCACGATTATCTCCATTGCCTTCCTTAGGCCAGCTTGCTTGAACTAGCTACTCTTCCCTTCCCTATCTTGCCCCTTTGGTGAACCAAGTCATCTCTATCCTATTCTCTAGTCTGATAGTCCTAGCCTCCTTGTTCAGTCACTCCTTGCTAAGTCCTAACCTTAGATTATGATTGTCTACAATATGCCTATTTACTACTGAACAGAGCCAGAGATAATTACAAAGCTATTCCATCTAATTTTTTAATATAATCATGTCACAAGAAATCTTAGAAGGCATCTACCCAGATCTCTCAGAATCAGTGGACAAAGCAGAAATAGAAGAATATACCCATTAACTCCTGAAAGAAACCAACATGAAAACTCCCCAAAGCATTATAGTTAAAATCAGATTTTCCAGGTCAAAGAAAAAAATACTTCAAATAGACGGAAAGAAAAAATTCAAGTACTGAAGAGTCATAGTCACAATTATATACAATTTAGCAGTCACCACTATAAAGGAAAAGAGAGCTTGGAATTTGATATTTTAGAAAGCAAAGAATATGAGTTTATAACCAAGAAAAACTTACCTAGGAAGAATGAGTAAAATACAACAAGGAAAAAAATGGATCTTTAATGAAATAGCATTTCTGATGAAAAGGTCAGAGCTATGAAGAATATTAGACATTCAAACATAGGAATTAATAGAAACATAAGCAAATAGATATAAGTAGATAAATTAAAATATAATAAATAGATAAATTAATAGAAATAAATACTAAATAAAAAGATGAATTACTAAATTCATAAATTACTGAATTTATTTTAAAAGTAAATGTGATCAGTGATGAAGGACTAAACAAATTACATTCTAATTTGGGTATATATTATATGTGTTTCCTCTGAACCCTGTCATAATCAAGAGTTATAGAGATTAGACAAAATCTGGAAATGAGTCTTTTATGTTGATATTTTTGAAAAGAATAGAAAAAGAGGGGAAGAGGAATACTCTGGGGAGGAAAAGGAAAAAAGGTTAGGGGCCATTATCATGTAATCAGGATGTACAAGTAGACACTATAGTGTCTTTATAAAGGGGGAAAGATAAGGAACAATACACACACACATATAAAACACATTTTATTCAATAGGGAAATGGGGAAAGATGGGGGGATTAGAGGAAGAGTAGATTAAAAGAGGGATTAATCCTAGATAAAATCAATCCTAAGAATATATGAAAGTATTTCTAGCTTTCTTCAAGGTAGAAAAGTATGGGAATCTTCGAGATAACACATGGCTACAAAAGTTACATAAATATGATAGAATACTATTGTGCTCTAAGAAATGATGAAGGATATGGTTTGAAAGAAACTTGAGATGATTTATATGAATTAATGCAAAATGAGGTGAACAGAACCAGGACAATCTATACAAAGGAAGCAATATAGTAAAGTCAAGCAGCTTTGAAAGAATCAGCATTTTTGATCAACATAATGATCAACCACAATTCCAGTGGACTCATGAGGAAGCACAATACACACCTCCTGAAAGAAAAGTGAAGGATTCAGAGTGCATCATGAAACATGTATTATTTTGATATAACCAATGCAGAAATTTTGCTTTATTACATGTATTAGTAACAAGCATTTTGCTTCTCCTTCATTACCAACGGAATGGGTGTAGGATGGGATAGGAGAAAAGGCAAATTTTTACTGACTTAAAAATGTAGTTTTTTTTAATTAAGAGAAAATGCTCAGAATCAGATGGAGGATTTTGTTCAATAAATAGCAAAGAAGCCAATGTCATTGTGTTATAGAATACATGGTGGGAAGCAAAGTATGAGGAGAATGGAAGGTAGGGAGCAGCCTAGCCTAGGAAAGGCTTTGAATGCCAAAGGAAGGATTTTATATTTGATTCTAAAGGTAATAGGGAGTCACTGGTATTTATTGAATGGGAGTGTGGAGGGAGGGAGATGGTAGATTTTCATTTTAGGAAGCTCAACCTGACAGATTGAAGGAAATCCTGCAGTAGATAAACTTGAAACAAGTAAAACAACTAGTAGACTATTGTAATAGTCCAAATGTGAAATTATGAGAGTCTGCACCAGGTTGATGGTAGTGTTAGAGGCGGCTAGGTGGTGCAGTGGATAAAGCACCGGCCCTGGAGTCAGGAGTACCTGGGTTCAAATCCAGCCTCAAACACTTAATAATGATTTAGCTGTGTGGCCTTGGGCAAGCCACTTAACCCCATTTGCCTTGCAAAAAAAAAAACTAAAAAAAAATAAGAGAAGGGTTAATATATAAAATAGATGTTATAAAGTTAGAGATGCCAAGGTTTGACAACTGATGGATATGAGGTTAAAGAGAGTGAGGAATCACAGATGACACCTAGGTTATAAGCTTAGACAACAGGATGGTAATACTCTGAGAAGTCATAAAGAGTTAAAAGTTTATGTGAAAAGATGATGAATTCAATTTTGGACCTGTTGAGAGTTTAAAATGCCTATGGGGACATCCTAGTTTGAGATGCCTAATGGACAGTTGGAGATGCAAGACTGAGGGTCGGGAAAGAAGTTAGGGTTGGACAAGTAGATCTGAGAGTCGTTTGAATAGAGATGATAATGGAAACATGGGAATTGGTAAGATTATCAAGTGAAATAGTATAGAAGGAGAAGGGGACCCAAGACAGAACCTTGGGCGACCAACATAGTTAGCAGATATGACCTGAAGATTTGGCAAAGAGAACCAGTGCAGTGTCATGACAACCTAGAAAGAAGAGGGTGAGTGACAGTATCAAAGCTTGCAGAGAGGGCAAAACGAATGAGGACTGAGAAAAGGATGGTTGATTTGGCAACTAAAAAATCACTAACTTTAGAGAGAACAACTGATTGAATTATGGTTGAATGAAGTCAGAGTGCAAAGAATGAAATAGAGAGTGGATGAGAGAAAAGGAGGAGATACCTATTGCAGATAACACAGTGATATGATTTTTAAAAATTTTGGTAGAAAATTGCCCACTGAAATCTACCTGCTTCCTTCTCCTATTTTTATCAAGAATACCATTTATTGATATATGTGTGTGTGTGTGTGTGTGTGTGTGTGTAGTTCAGAAATAGCTTAGGAATAAAAGAAAGTAGGAATGTGGATCAATATTTAGCAATGTTGCCACTTTGGGGTAGAACATAGAGTCACATGAAAAATGCTCTAAATCTCTTATAAGTAGAAAAATGAAAATTTAAATATGTTGAAGTCCCATCATACCCCTATCAGATTATTAAAGATGACAAAAAATAAGAAAACAACAAATTCTGCCAGAGATTTGGGGAAGTAAGTGCATTAGTGCACTGTTGGTGGAGTTTTGAACTGTTACAGGCATTCTAGAAAGCAATTAAAACTTTACTTCAAAACCAAATTAGTCGGGGCGGCTAGGTGGCTCAGTGGATAAAGCACTGGCCCTGGAGTCAGGAGTACCTGGGTCCAAATCCAGTCTCAAACACTTAATAATTACCTAGCTGTGTGGCCTTGGGCAAGCCACTTAACCCCATTTGCCTTGCAAAAACCTAAAAAAAACCAACCCCCCCCAAAAAAAACCAAATTAGTCAAAGATATCCTAAAAAGATTAAATAAAGAAAAAAAATACTATTTTGAACAAATATTTTTATAGTGGCTCTTCTTGGTGGCAAAGGATCAGAAACTGAGGAGGTGACCTTCAACTGGGAATGGATGAATAGGATGATTTATGTATATGATGGAATACTAATGTATGGTAAGAAATTATGAAGAGGGTCATTTCAGAGAAACCTGAAAAGATTTATGTGAATTTATATTGCCGAGTAAAGTGAGAATTAGGAAAATGGTTTATGTAATAATAGCAATATTATAAAGACAAAATACTTTGAAAGATTTAGGAACTTTGATCAACACAATGATCAATCATAATTTCATAAGATTCAAGATGAAACATGTTACTCACCTCTTTTTTTATTTTTATCTTTTTACTCACCTCTTGATAGAGAAAAGATGGAATTACAATACAGATTGAGACATTTTGGGGGGACATGACCAATGTGGACATTTCCTTTGCTTGCCTATACATGTTTGCAATAGGGTTTTTGTTGTTCTTGATTTCTCACTTGGTGGTGAGGATGTGAGTAGAAATGCCATCAATACTCTAAAATAAAATTTATTTTTTTAAAAGGCATAGCTTCCAATTATAGAGGCAATAATCCTTTTGTCCTTTGTTTTCTTCAGATTTCATATAAAGGACTATGTTCAGTTCTGAGTACTACAGTTTAAAAAAAGGCATCAACATTCAGTAAAAATGTTCATAGGAAAGCAGTCATGTTGATGATGGACCTTGAGTTCATGATATATGAGAACTGCCTGAAGGAACAGGAAAAGGAAATATTGGCCGTCTTGAAGTTGAAAAGGGGCTAAATTTGATGTTTGGCCTCAGAAGGCAGATCCAGGAGTAACTGATGAAAGTTACAAAGAGTTCATTTTAGCTTTGATGTTAGGAAAAGCTTTCTAATAATCAGAATAGCCCACAAATGGAATAGGCTATGTTGAGAAGAGTTAGGTTCCCTCTCCACGGAGTATATAAAGTAGAAGGTATGAACACTTATCAAAAGTCTAATAATGGAATTCTTTTCAAGTATAGGTTAGACTAAATGACCACTAAAGTCCTTTCCGGATCTCAGATTCTGTGAAAGGTCTGATCTCCAAAGTGAGAGAGGTATGCATTGTCCCAGGCCCCTTAACAGAACTCAATATAGCATAAGCCTTAAACCTAGTCGCCATTATTTGAGTTGCTTAATATTCCGAAATGGGAAATCATACCAGGCTGTCAGTAGACATGTTTCCACCTCCACTGCTTCTCATGATTTCATGAGAAAATACTGTTCATAATCTTCCATTATTTTTTGCTGGGATATTTTGCCAATGATTTAGATTCAAATCCAACATTGACTTTGGCTGCCACATTTCTCCACTTGGCAAAAAAGACCAAGCATTTACTGGAATGAAGATCTAATCAGGGTCGTTTAGTACTGATTAAAAAAATGAAAAAGCTGATCAGTGGGACTGATTTGATTCACATGTAGAAACAAATCAACACAGTAGCCCAGAATCGACTAAACTTCAAGACCCTCCAATCGTTGGGGTAGGCATTCACTACTCAAAAACTACTTACAAAACTGGAAAGTGATCAGGTGGAAATTGGGTTTAGATAAAGATCTCCGATCATATCCCCAAGTCATGTGACCTGGAGATGAACAATTACATCATAAAAACATTATAGAGAAGCAAGAAAGGAAATATTTTCTGTAAATTATGGATAGAGGAAGAGTTCATTTCCAAGTAAAGGATGGAGAGTATCACAGAAAATAAAATGGACAATTTTTATTTCAGATGTAAGTTATCCTATCTTTTTAAACTCTTTTCTTATGAAGCAGTTAAATGCTGAAAAAGACAGAAAAAGAGAAAGAATGCTACCCATTTTCTGAAAAAGAAATAATGGACCAAAAAGCAGAATGAAATGAACATTTTCAGATATGATCAACATGGAAATTTGTTTAGTTTACCTATTTATATTTATTATCTAAGTTTGATTTTTTCTTTTTTTTCAGTTTGTATGGGGAAGGGGGAGGGAGAGAAAATAAATCTTCGTTAATTTTTTAAAATTTTAATAAAAGTACTTTAAAAAGAAAAGGACGGAAGCGTTTCTGAGTAAGCACAGATATATGTTAATGTCAAAGATTTAAGTTATTGTCTCTGTTATAGCTGAACAGACTGATGCCTGATAGGAATAGAAAAAAAGAACTTTATTTATGTCTACATGGTTAATTTGTGTGTAAAAAAGAAATGTAGCTTTCAGACAGATTTTTGGTAAGTTTGAGGGAGAAAAAGATATATTGTATAAAATATTAAAAACTGAATCTCCTTGAGAATCATATAAAATGATACCTTACTTGTGTGGGAAAAGTTTAGTGTTATAAAGAGGCAGAGAAAGTTGTTTATTATGAACTAGAGAAATATGCATATAAAGAAACACATTTTTAAGGACACCAAAGAAATGGAAGACCATGTTGAAGACTTAAGAGCTACAAAGCATCCTGGCATATCTGCTATTTGTACACACATTTGTACATAAGATATAGACAAATCTTTAAAATGATTATTGATCTGATAGGGGAAATTTAGGAGTTGTGACTTTTTAAAATGAAGAGTGAATCACTAAGAGTTTGAAGGTTGGCATTGGAAGGGTCTGATAATAGGAAATAGATATAGGAATCAATAAAGGAAATGGAAAAGAAACTGATATATTTGGGGGGTGACCTAAAAAAACTAGTCAGAGTGCTGGAATTTAGAAGCAGTAAGTTGACAGGAGACAGATGAGACTGATCCAGGATTGGTCCAGGAGAGAGATGACTTCATTGACCAAGAACTACATTGACAGCTGTACCCTTCTGTGCCACCAAAAATTAGAGATGCTTAAGAATTTGTTGCATTCCACTGCCATCTATAACTTGAGAAGGAAAAGCACAGGAGTCTTTGTAGTGCCTTCAGTTTTCTGGTGAACTGGCTTAAAGGGTGAGCTCTATCTTGTTGCTATGATCTCCATTTTGTTTGAACAGTACTGGGTGAATAAACAATTGGTAGGTTCATCTGTGGAGTTTAGAAAGAGCCAGTCTGAGTTTTGTCTCCCTCTGGCTTCAAGAGAACTGATATTTATAATAAAACCTTAAGATTTTCCTGAATATTCTTTTAAAAATGATGGTTAATTGAAAGAATTTCTGTATTCTATATTTAAATAGAGAAGATAATTTCCCCAGCTTCTCCAAGACCAATAACATTGAAGACTTAAGTACAGAGTTATAACTTATCCTAAACATATGAATTTTTTCCCTCATGTGTTTCCTTGCCAAAGTTTTGTGTGTGCCTACTTCTCACCATAGATATTGAGTTCACTGATGAGAGAATAGGTAGGACCTGTGGATTATGGTTTATTTTATCATCTATATTTTTTCTCTAATATGTCAATATCTGATATTATTTTTACTTAACAATAGTTAAGCAAATGGCCATGCTTAAGATCTAGAAGCATCTATTATAGGTGACTAGTTGTACAAATAAAAAATATACTGAATTTTTTTTAAAAAGGAAAAACACATTAGATGGGAGCTGAGAACAAGAGTCTGGGGAATGGGCTATCCCTATGACTTTAAAAGAGTTTGAATATAAGCATGAGGTGATGTTCTATTAGAGATGCTAATATGAGAGTACACTGCAGTGAACAAGTTAAATGCAGAGAAAGAATAAGTATCTCAGGATGGAGTCTGACACAGGGTTTCTAGGTATCTCTTGTGTGGTCCTTGTGGGATTCCTGTATAGAAATAGCTCTCACTGTACCCCAGTTTTATCCACAGCCATATTACACATAAAACTGAAAAGGCTTTGCACAAACCAAATACCCAAAGGCTGATAGCTACCTTTGAATTTCTCAGCATTATACCATGATACCACTCCCCTATCTCTGGATTTAGCCTTTCTCTACCATGGCCAGGAGACAACACCTTGACTCCTTACCTGCATTATTATGGTTTAGTGCCTCTCACTTCATACACAAAGACAGGTCACCCAGAAACAGAAGTGGGTTTTTTTTAAGGTTTTTACTAACATTTTGGCAACCTTAAAAAATAGTAATAAATATAGAGAGAATCATTAGACAGAAATCTTTTCTAAAAAATCTCTTGGTTTGATCATAAAATGACCATTTATTCTTTCCCTGCCACTGTTTCTGTTCTATTAATGAATATAAAAATAATTGATTAAATGATTACTATGTTTCAATAGCTAAGAGTAGGAGAAAGTCAAGTCAGTCTTTTCTTTCAAGGTACTTACATTCTAATAAGGGGGAGACAATATATTTAAGGGAACTGAGGCTTATAGAGATGCACTTGGGTCCAGAAAGTTACTGCGATTATGAATAGGGCCATGGGTCTTTAGCTTGGCACATTCCAACCAGGAACAGTCAAAGAGTTTACTTGATCACAATTCCAAAAATGGGAACAGCCCTAGGAGGGAGGGGTGGAAAGGAAAGATCTTGCAAAAAAACAAAAAGCAAAACAAAAAAGCTCTGCCTCAGCAAGACCCTGGACCCTGCTCCCTGGCTTTCTCTAACTTATTTTTTTCAGCAACTAAAACTATGAAGAAAGGCTTACTTTCAGAAGCTCTGTGGGCAGGGCTCATGTCTCAGTCCTTTCCCTCTACTTGTGATAGAACAGATTAAGGAAGGGCCTCCACTAGAATCTGGTCTTGACTCCACATGGAGCCACCATCTTACCCGGGAAACCCTCCACTGCACCTCAGTCCCTACATCATCCCTTGACTTATTTCCATCAGACCCAGAGATGGAATTTTCTCTTTCCACTGACTCCTTAAGACAGAGTTTCCAGTGGTCATGATTATCAGACCACAAGACTTGTGCATCAACATTTAAAACAAGGGAATACAAAAGATCAATGAAAAGGGAATCTTACACAGAAACACCACCCTCTACAGAAACATTATTCCACTTCAAGGAGGTGTCACTTAGCTCTCTCTCTCTCTCTCTCTCTCTTTCTCTCCTCTCTTCTTTTCTCTTCTCTCTCTTCTCTCCTCTTTTCTGTCTCTGTGTCTGGACTCTGTCTCCTGTCTCTCTGTGTGTCTCCTCTCTTCCTTCTTTTTTTTAATTGATTTTTATTAAAGATATTATTTGAGTTTTACAATTTCCCCCCCCCAATCTTACTTCCCTCCCCCACCCCCCACCCCTTCGGAAAGCACTCTGTCAGCCTTTACTTTGTTTCCGTGTTGTACCTTGATCCAAATTGGGTGTGATGATAGAGAAATCATATCCTTAGAGAAGAGACACAAAGTCTAAGAGGTGACAAGATCAGACAATAAGATATCTGTGTTTTTCTAAATTGAAGGGAATAGTCCTTGAACTTTGTTCCAACTCCACAGCTCCTTATCTGGATACAGCTGGCACTCTCCTTTGCAGACAGCCCAAAGTTGTTCCTGATTGTTGCACTGATGGAATGAGCAAGTCCTTCAAGGTTGATCATTGCCCCATGTTGCTGTTTGGATGTTCAGTGTTTTTCTGGTTCTGCTCATCTCACTCAGCATCAGTTCATGCAAAACCCTCCAGGCTTCCCTGAATTCCCATCTCTCCTGGTTTCTAATAGAACAATAGTGTTCCATGACATACATATACCACAGGTTGCTAAGCCATTCCCCAATTGAAGGACATTTACTTGATTTCCAATTCTTTGACACCACAAACAGGGCTGCTATGAATATTTTTGTACAAGGGATGTTTTTACCCTTTTTCATCATTTCTTCAGGATATAGACCCAGTAGTGGTATTGCTGGGTGAAAGAGTCCTCTCTTCTTTCTCTCAAGCACACACACACACACACACACACACACACACACACACACACACACACAATAACTCTTTGCAAAACCACTTCATCACTCAGCAGCCTAGGTAGCTCTGTAAGACTATGCTGTAGAATAGTGACTGACCTGTAGCAGTGGCAGAACCTTCAACAGTGGGAATTTTGTATGTAATTTGTATGTGCTCAAGTAAGATGTGTTTACCTACACAAAGTATCTAAACATATAAATAGGTGACTCAAGGGGAGGCACTGAAAGAGATCTCTGGAATCTTGCAATTGCCCAGCTCTCTTCAAGGGAGACCGCCAGTCCTGCCTTGAGGGAGCAGAAGAACCATGAGCTTCTTACTTGTTCCTCCAGTCTCTCAGAAGGGTACTGGGGCAGAATCTTATTTATATCTTCCTTCGTAAGTACTGCTAGTCTAGGTGCATGATGTTTTGGTTCAAAGAATAAGTTGATGAAAATGAAATGATACAGAATGAAGTGAGAAGAGCTGAGAACAACTCATACAAGGACAACATTCCAGAAAAAAAACAACCTTAGGAGTCTGGTTAATACAGCGATAGACCAAGACACTAAAGATGAAATAGATCTGCTCACTTCCTGCTCAAGAAGGGATGACTTTAAAATGAAGAAAGAAAAATAAAATTTTTTCAAGCATGGTTAATATAGGAATTCATATTGCTGAAAAATTCATGTTTGTTAGGAGGGTTATTTTATTTTTATTTTTAATTGTGTTTTTTTAATTGCTCAATGAGGGGGCAGTGGAAGACATAATTATAAATGTCTGTAAAAATAAAATTATCAAAGCAAGTTTCTAGCTCTGTTGATTGCTTAAAAGGGGAAGGATAGTCTTTTATTCACCAGGAGTCCTCACCAAATGTTGTTACACAAAAGACCATCACAAAGAAGGAATAGTAAGTAAACCGATTTATCCCAACAAATAGCAAACAGAAATGAGGAAATGAGAAAAGTCATACAGATCAGAATATACCAGAAAATACACAGTGAATGACCTCTTCCATGGGGAGCAAGATATCTCAAGATAACAAAGAAAGGGGTTTGATTATACAACTGAAAATTCCCCAAAGAATCTAGAGAAACAGCCTGAAAATCAGAGACATAAAGAAGACCTAACTTCCTCTTTATATCTGATGCTTCCAAAATCTCCCTCTCTCTTCCTCACACATCTGGAGTTGGTCCCAAAGAGAATCTGGGACCATGGATATCCTCTCTTAAAGAAAGCATGAAAAACATCTCTCATCTTGGGCAGTTAGGTGGTCCATTGGATAGAGACCCAGCCCTGGGACAAGTCACTTAACCCATTGCCTAACAACCTCTCCCCCCAAAAAACCCTCTCTCACCTCCAAAACTCTCACACCAGCTCCTTCCCAGAAGCATTACATCAGTATTTTCTTCACCATTTAGGAGAGCATGCAAAGTGTCTCAAGTTTGGCTGGAAACCTGGGTTGACTATATACCAATTAAACCACAAGTCTGGACATTTATGATCTTAAAAATTCTACCTTCTGGACTCAAGTAACTGTTATTTGCAGGGTGGGGGGGAATGAAATATTTGAAGACCTGCATCTAAAAGTAGGTCATCTACACTAAGCAAAATATCAGAATATAGCTTAGCTTCTCTTTTATGAGTCCAATCTCCTCTAAGAAATCTAGTGTGACCCCTTGCATTACCTCCTTGGGGAACAGTCTGTCCAGATTGCACATTTGATCTTCTTCAGCAGTTCCAATTATGAATGGTTTCTCTTTATTATGAGGAAGATAGGAACTTCCAGAGGATAGGAACTGTGTCAACCCTGTCTTTATTACCCCTCCCCTCTGCACACATGCACCATATTCAGTATTAAGAGTCAAATCATGGAATGGGAGAACTAAAAGAAAACTTGGAAATAATCTAATTAGAAACAATAGATCGATGTTTCTGAGAGGCAGGTTTTGGTTTGATAGAAGGAAAACATTTTCAAATGTAGACCTGCTCTAAAGGGAAATGGACTGCCTAAGGGAGAGTTTCTTACTTCTGGAGGTCTTTGTGGAAAGGCTAGGTGAAATTTCCCAGAAATGTTATGAAGAGGATAACTGACCTCCAAGCTCTGTTCCAGGTCTGTGATTCTGTAATCTAGCCAGAAGACCACAGGACAATCCATTTAGCACTAGAATTGATTCTACTGAGCAGAGTATTTGAATTCTGAGGTCACATTTGAACTCACACTGTTGTAGATGAAGCAGGTGAGCCTCAGAGACCCTACGTTCAGAGAACTAGAGCTGGGAGAAAAGCCTTGAAAGCCAATACTCTCATTGTACAAAGAAGGAATCCAGGACCTAGAAGATGGAGGTCATGTTTGAGCCAGAGGCAGAAATGGGAATTCTCATCCTCTTTCTCCAAATACAGAAACTCAAGTTGCTTCCAATCCCTTCATTTTACTTTCCTGGGGAAGTGATCACCTCAAAAGTGCCTTTGTTTTTCAATCATTTATTTTAGACATGTCCAATTCTTGGGGGTGGGTGTTTCTAGGGTTTTGTTTGATTCTTTATGACCCCCTTTTCTGGGTTTTCTTTTTTTTGTTTTTGTTTTTTTGTTTTTTAGGTTTTTGCAAGGCAGTGGGGTTAAGTGACTTACCCAAGGTCACACAGCTATGCAATTATTAAGTGTATGAGGTCGGATTTGAACTCAGGTCCTCCTGACTCCAGGGCCAGTGCTCTATCCACTGTGCCACCTAGCCACCCCTTTCTGGGTTTTCTTAACAAAAAAGGGGTTTGCCATTTTCTTTTCCAGCTCATTTTATAGATGAGGAAACTGAGGTAAATACAGTTAAGAAATCTGTCCAGGGTCACGCAGTTAAGTGTCTGAAGCCAGAGTTGAACTCACAAAAATGAATCTTTTTAATTTCAGATATGGGATTCTATTCACTGGTTGTCCCTAAGGTACTCCCCACCACTAAAATCCTGTACCCCATGACTTTCTTTTTTTTGCTGGGCTTTTTTGGCAAGGCAACGATGTTAAAGTGACTTGCCCAAGGTCACACAGCTAGGTCATTATGAAGTGTCTGAGGTCGGATTTGAACTCAGGTCCTCCTGACTCCAGGGCTGGTGCTCTATCCACTGTGCCACCTAGCCATCCCACCCCCCATGACTTCCTTAAGGTCACACAATGAACTAATGGAGGAACCAAGACTAGAAACCAAATCTCTCCAAACACTGGTACTCCATAAACATTAACAATTAACAATTGATTTGAATTAAGGTTATGTGACATGGTCCATCAGAGTCAAAAAGACAAAGATCCTTATCCTAACTCTGATACACACAGGCCCTGAGCAAGAGCCCTACCTAGGTCACTATAAAATATCAGTCTTCACTGAAAAAGGGAGTTTCTCAACAGCACCACCCTAAGCCTTCAGTATCTATGAAACTTTTAAAAAATGTGATACATTAAAATGTCACTCAGCTCAGTGACCCACCCCATCCCACCAAGGTCTTGTAATTAGGATTAGATCTCAGTTCTGTTCTCTTCCCTTCCCCGCTTTCAGTACAATCATCTATATAACACAAAGAGCATTGATTCAGGATGTTAATCCTGAAAGAATGTGGGGCAAGCAGATGGGAGAACTCTCTCCCCTGTGTCCTTGGAGAAAGGAACATGGTAGAGGGAAGGGGGAGATAAAGTCCTATTTGACCCCTCTGAGGAACACTCAAGGAGACACAGTGAAGTACATAGATTCCTATCAACTAACAGAATGTTAACCCTTTGCATGCCTTCTTCCCCCATCCACTGTATCTACCCTTCCCCCCCCCACTGGTACTCCCTATCTTCTGGTGGGAAAAGCAGTCAATAAATTCAGAAATATCCTATTGGAGGAGTCAGAAAGGCCAGGGTTCAAATCCTGTCCATGGCCCTCACTAGCAATAAGGCAAGCTCCCTTCCTTCTCTCATCCTCAGTTTTCCCACTAGGAAAATGAGTATCAGATATTACATAAATTCAGAGCTGGAAGAACCTATGGGGGCCGAATCTCCCACTTCCTAATTGAGCAACTGAGGTCCAGAGAAAAGTGACAATAGAAGATCTTAGATCCAAGGTTTTAGATTCCAATACCAGCTTTCTTCCCTGCCAGGCACCTGTCTTGCCTACCTTAAGGAGGAGGCTGTTGTGGGGCATCAATGAGATAATATTATAAACTACTTTGCAAACCTTAAAAGTGCTGTAGGAATTGGAACAAGGATTGGGCCTGTGATTTCATTGGCTTAGGAAACTCCCGGATGAGGGTGTTCCCTCTAACGACATAGATTGATACCTGTAACACTGCTTATGGACTAAGGGTTTTCTGTAGCAACTAAAGGTATAGTGATTTGTCTAGGGTCTCACAGCCAGGTCTTCCTGGCTCTCTCATTATTATCATTTCAATAATGACGACAATATTATACTGGACAAGCTTTATCATTTCCAATAATAATAATAATAATAATAAACATTTATTATGCATTATATTATTTGGAGATGCAAATACAAAGCAAAGAGAGATAGCCCTTGCACTCATGGAACTTACATTTTAGACGAAGGAAATAACCCATAAAGGGGGAGCTGAAAAGTAGTGGGGTGGGGAGAAGTGGTGAATAACTCCAAAGAAACAGGGATGACTGGTCTGAGATGATGCTTGTGGTTGCGTCATTTTTCATTCATATCCAAGTCTCTGTGATTCCATTTGGGGTTTTTATGGAAAAAAATACAGGAGTGATATTTCCTTCTGCAGCTCATTTTATAGCTGACAAAATTGAGGCAAACAAGGTGAAGTGACTTTCCAGGATCACACCACTAATAAATGTCTGAGGCTGGATTTGAACTCGGGAAGATGAGTTTTCCTGGCTCTGGGGCCAGCACTTTGCACCATGCAACTAATAGTCTGGACCCCTCCTCAAAATGCTATTCGACTAATGGGAATTCCAAAATGCTTTCCCAACCATTCTCACATTTGAATCTTCCATAAGGGCTTGCATTAGGGAAGTAGCAATGCTAATAGAGTATAGGAAATGGATACAGGAAATATAATCACAGAAAAATTAGCAGGATCTTGTTATTTTGAATGTGAGAGACCAGGGAGAGGAGAGTCAAAGGGTCATAGACTCAGAGTCAGAGGGGACTTGGGGGGGGTCCTCTAGTTCAACCTCATTTTACAGATAATATACAAGAGGCAGTGTGTCTAATGGATAGGGCACTGGATTTAAATCCCACTTCAGACTAGCTGTATGATCTTGAGGAAGTCACTTAACAAATTCTTTGCCTCAGTTTTCCTCATTTGTAAATTGGGGTCTAGATGGCCTTTTAGCTCTAAACTCCTAGTCCTCTGACACTGAGACCCATTGATAGAGAAGTGATTTGCCCAAGGGCAGATTACAAATCAGTGAAAGAGTTCAAACTGGAACCCAGGTCTCCCATTTAGCTATTACTCTCTATCACCTTTACTCCCCAAGTAATTCATAGAGGAGGAAGTTGAGTTTATCTGACCCAAGTTCCCATTTTACAGATGAGGAAAATGAGATCCAGACTGGACAAAGGCAGGTTTCACAAAATACTTCAAACTAAAACCAGAATTCATTCAATTGAATTTCTCCAAGACTCAAAAATGCTTAGGGGTTACTAGAAATGTCCACCATTTGTTTTTTCTAGTGGAATGTACATCTATGGGGAGCTTAGGCTCTGGACAATGTTTATCAAGAAGGTGAATACCAACCCTCAACACCGCACACCAATCACCCAGAGAATGGCTAGAAAAGACCTGGACATAGAGGAGAGTGGCCCTCCTGAGTGGAGTCTACATCCACTTGAATACTAGAATTTATGAGGTTTGTCCTTCATTCTCGAAGAAGCCAATGACATGACAAGCATATGAATTGGAAAGCTCGAGTTCAAGGAGGGAAGGTTGAAGAGACTTCATATTTTAGAAAGAGGAGACTATCTTTTTCTCCTCCAGAGCCAACGGGGTCCAGTGGATAGCTATAGATCTGTATGACTGGAAATGTCCCTGGATGTGAGGCAATCAGGATTAAGTGACTTGCCCAAAGTCGCCCAGGGTCAAGTGTCTGAGACTGGAATCAAGCACCCGTCCTCCTAACTCTAAGATCAGTGCTCAATCCACTGAGCCCCTTGGCTGCCCCACTAGAATGTGCAGACCCTAAAGAAAGTAAGATGGTTAAAGAGCTGTGAGACTCACGTAGGGGATGTTCACTCTCTAGTTTGGATGGGGGGGGTAGTGTGAGCAGGGTTAGGGCAGACAGAGTCCCAGGTTATGGGAAATATGCAGGAAATGGACCGAGTTTGTAGAATTATATGATTACGAAGAAAATTTCCACTCAAGTCTTCGTATCCAAAACCCTAGGTGACATATAAAGAGCTGGGGAGCAGGTTTGGGGAGGCAGGGAAAGCTCTAGCCAGGCAATAGCAACTGTGGGAGAACTAAGACATAATCAGAGCCAGTCGGAAAACTGAAATCTTCATAGGATGAGAGAGCTAGAAGGGAAAGTGACCCAGGAGGCCATTTAGTCTAAGGAGACTGAGGGACAGATGGCTCTATGGGTCTGAGGTCATACCTTGGGAGCTCTATTACCTGACCTCTCCCATACCTGGAGACTTCTTTGTATTACATCTCCCCCCCCCCACACACACACACACAACACCCAAATCATTCCCTCCCCACTTTGTCTGGCTCAGAGAAAGAAATACCCATCTTCTCCCCTTGCACTTATATTCTTAATTTCATCCTTTTCCATGTCCTTTATGACATTCTTCTTACATTATGTTCATTCTCTCTCTCTCTCTCTCTCTCTCTCTCTCTCCCCCCCTTCCCCTTCCTTTCTCTGTCTCTGTCTCTGTCTCTGTCTCTGTCTCTGTCTCTGTCTCTCTGTCTCTCTGTCTCTTTCTCTCTCCCCCTCCCCACCCCGGACTGACTCATTTTATGTGCCTAGGAAACTGTAATTACTCCAGACATTCCATCCTTAAAAACTCTCTCCCTTGAACCCTAAAACTGTTTTCCTATCACTCTCCTTCCTTTCAGTACTAAACTTGTAGAAAGCATAACCTTATACTTGCTTAGATCATTTCTTCACCACCCAGACACTTCTCAGACTTCTTGAAATCTTGCTTCGGGACCTACCATTCTACTGAAACTGCTCTCTTCATGGCCACCAGTGATGCCTAATTGGCACATTTTATGGGCTCTTCTTCTCAGGCCTCATCATCCTTGACCCTACTAAATCATTCAACCCTGTTGACGACATCTTATCTATAATCTCTCCTCCCTTGGTTTCCATGATACTGTTCTGAAATATTTCATGTCATTCACCTTGACCCATGCTACACTTCAGTCCAATGGCCTCCTCATTCTCCAATCTTACCTTCTTCCTTCTCACTGCTAAAGCTTTTCATAGGCCATTCTTCATGCCCACCTACCATATGTTCCTACCCTCACTCCATGGCAATACCATCTCTATTAAAATCCTTCTCCACCAAGTCTTATTGGACCACACTGTCACCCTGACCACAGACTCTCCTGCCCCTTAAACCATTTGCTCTATGTCATGAGCAAATCTGTGACCAAGGGAAATGAATCTGGTCACCTGTGCAGAATCAGTTGAGGGTAGGATAACCTGACAGGAGAGGAGGTGATCCTGGGATTGAAGACGACAGATTTCCAAATCCATGTAGCTTAGAGTCATTTGATGCAAGAAAGTCTTCCTCTCTCCCATGATAGAAAGGCTCCACCATGACCCATGCTATCAGCATGGCACCCTGGGGTGTCTAGAATGCAGTGAACCTGGTACTGGGTTCAGGACAGGACAGGGAAGCAGAGATATAGGATTTAGTAACAGTTTTATTTTGTTTCCCCATGGTATAGCTGATCTAGTTTTGTCCAGGGCCCCACTTTCCAATATGGGGGCCTAAGTCATTGACCTTTTTGGTAGCCAAGATTACCCCCACCTTGATAGGAAATTGTGTAATCAGTATCTCTGCCTCCAACTGGGATCCATGATCCATTTAGTCATCTCAACAGTATCTAAAGTCATAGAAAAGAATTTAGAGTTGGCAGAGACATCAGAGGTTATCTACTCCAAGTCATTCATTTCACAGATAAGGAAACCGAGGCTAAGAGTCTTGATTAAATTCACATAGATAATTAAGTAGCAGAGTGAGCCCTCTGTCTCAGCTCCAAAATCACCAAAGGGGAGAGTCTGCAAAGGCCAAGAGGAGGGATAGGGGAAGGGGGAGAAAGCCTCGGGTTCAAGGAGGGAAGGTTGACGAGACTTCATATTTTAGAAAGAGGAGACTATCACCCCCAAATCTGAATCAAACTTTTAAATTCAGGTTTCTATCTCAGGTGGCAGACCTCAGAAAAAAAGAGAGAGCAAAGTCATAGTTAAGGGGCATCTGCAGACTCATTCAGTCATTGAAAAAAGGGATAGCAAGAGGCTCAGCAGAGAACTCCGAAGGGCTTGCTAATCACAGAAGCCATTAACTAGACACTTGTCTGGCCCACTTAACCCAGATAGAACCCAGATAGAATCCTGGGTTATCAGAGAGGTGGAAACGTTCCCTCTCCCCAGGAAAAAAATGGAGGAAGATGGAGATTGGAGAGGGGAAGATTGTTAGGAGTTGAAATCATTGTGGGACTGAGAGGATGAGAAACCCAGGGGAGGACCACAAGACCAGTCCCGGACCCTTGAGCACTTTAATTACACTCATCTTCTCATCTATTCTTACAATCCATGAAGTAGAGAGGTATCATCGTTCTCCCCACTTGAGGATGAGGAAATAGAGGCTCAGAGAAATCATGACTTGCTCGAGATCACACATCTAGGAGGAAGGATTCAAAGAAAAGTCTTCTGACTCAAGTGGGGGGAGACTTGAGCAGCCCTGAGAAAGTCAATGGTCTCAGACTAGAGATTGTGTATGGCGTTGGGTAACTTCATTAGACTGAAAGTTCCCTGAGGTCAGGGACTATCTTTTGCGTCTTTTTGTAACCTTTTTGCTTAACACTTAAATGCTTATCGCTTGATTGCCCACCACTATTCTCTTCTTCCTTCTAAAATAGGGCATGCCAGTGTGGAGTGACCAATAAAACAGCATAAGATCAGATGGTTTCCTACATACTATGTCTGAATTCTGGGCATCAGAGCCCTCTGATCACTGATTCCAAAGTATACCAAGTCAGGGTACCGGGTGGGCATTGTGAAAACAGCCTCCCAAGCTGGAGTCCAAGGCCATCAGAGGGGAGAGGCCCCAACTACCTTCCTTTGTCTCGGGCATTCTTCCATCATTGCTCAGAAATCTTCCAGTGGCTTAACACCAAGGCTGTGCCCATCCCAGATGCTTCTCCTCCATTTCTGTTCAACCCAACCAAGATTTGGGATGGTTGACGATATTCAGGAACTAGCTATAGCCAGGTCACTATACCCAGTTTCCACCAATAGATTTTGTACTGAACAATGGCAGTCTCCCCTGGCCCGTGCCCTATTTGATGATACTGCAGAGTGTAAGGGGACTTACCTTAGGTAAGTCACCTTGGCAAAATTTAATTTCCTTGTGTGTAATTCAATTATTAAGGATCTACTATTTACCAGACATCGCAGATAAAAGAACAAAGAATAAAACAATCTTTATTTGCAATGAGCTGACATTCTAATGGTTGAAACAGCTACACACCATAAACATTGTTAATGAATTATATAAATATATATAATTATATGGAAATATATATATATGTGCAAAATGAGGGGGTCTCTAAGGTCCCTTACCACTCTGAGTGATTCTTCTTCTTTATAGATGAGGATTCCAAATCCAAGAAAAAGAGAATGATTTGACCATAGTCACACAAGTAGAACATAAATAATCCACATCATAAATATTGTTAATTAATTATATAAATATATATGTAAATATATGTGTGTGTGTGTGCGTGTGTGCGTGTGTGTGTGTGTGCAAAATGAAGGAGTTCTCTAAGGTCTCTTAGCCCTCTAAGTGAACCTTCACATTTATAGATGAGGATCCTGAAGCCAAGAAAAAGTGACTTGACCAAGGTCACACAATTAGTGAACTGCTAGACTAGAATTCAATGCAGCTCTCTTTTCACAACACTTTTTCACTGAAATGGTCACATTTTTTCCAGAGGGAACATCCATTATTCATCCAAGAAACTTCCAAAATTCTAACTAAAATTCTCAGCCTACGCAAGTCTCAGACCGAAAGCCATTGAAAGGTGGAACCTGGTCCCCCACTGTGGGAACTAATGCTCTGAAGGAGAGGAAGAAGTGACCCACTGCCCTGGCTGCCCTGCCTTCTTAGCCATTGCTTGTCTGTCCATCCAAAGGACTAAGCATGGAATTGCTACCATAGAGTACCTGGTTTCAAAGCCTTCTGGAGTCTTCCCTAAACTTCCATCCAGGGCTTTCTTCTTGAGACTTTCTTCACTGTCAGGCATCTTGGGGGGTCCTGAGGAGCTGACTGCCCAACACTGGATAACAGGTCCCAGGGAGTATAAAAATCACTGACCGAGCACTTGCAAGCAGCCACAGTAACTAGAGGACTAGAGGGCGTAAGGCAGGAGGAGGAGACTAAAGTCCCACCAAAGCCAAGTCCTCTCCCCCTCCCTGTTTGGAAGCATGCTCAGAAAGTCTGGGAACTGCAGGTTGTCCAATGTGGGAGCAGTCCTTTCCCACTCAGTTTGGTTGAACCACTCATGAGGAGAATTTCAATGAGAACAGTGAGCTTTTTGATGCAAATTGCCCCCCGGATGCCCAGCCAATCAGCACCTGGGATTCTGGAACCTCTGGGGCCTGGGGTTTTCTATTCAATCCTAGTTTTTAAAAGGGCTGGGACTGAGCAAAAACTGGTCCAGGAGCCACTGAGGACTAAGGAAATTGAGACAGGACCTTAGGTTTAAGGGATTAGTGACATGTAATCCCCAAAAGAGAAGCACCCCCCCCCACCCGCCCCTCATTGACACTGGAGGTAATGGTTCTGTCAAGACTGTGGCTGATCCTTGCTCCCTGGGAAATGTCAACCCTCCCTCTTCTGCCTCCTTCCTGCCTTCTCCCCCCACCCCCACCCCATTAGAGGTAGTAGAATGGAATCAGGACCATTTAGGCTTTAGAAGAAAAAGGGAAGGGGCGGCTAGGTGGCGTAGTGGATAAAGCACCGGCCCTGGAGTCAGGAGTACCTGGGTTCAGATCCGGTCTCAGACACTTAATTACCTAGCTGTGTGGCCTTGGGCAAGTCACTTAACCCCGTTTGCCTTGCTAAAAAAAAAAAAAAGAAAAAGGGAAGGGAACAAGAATATTAAGTAATTACTAAATTTGTGCTGTTTTACAAACATCCTCACAACAATCCAGGAAAGTAAGTACTAGTACTAGTGAGTCAGACCTGGGACCTGAGTTCAAATCCAAATTCTGCCACTTTCTGGCTATGTAACCATAGACAAATCATTTAAAATCTTTAGGCCCAATTTCCTTAATTATAAAATGAGAATATTAGACTAGTCATGTGTTCTTCACCTTTTTTGGTGGACCCCTTCTGTGCCTAGGGGATGCTTCTTTGAAAAGTATTTTATAGTATTTATATACTGTATAAACATGTATCTATATGTATATGTTTGAATATATATATTTCCAGTATTTTTATAAATTAAATACATAAGATTTTAAAAGAAACCAATGGTATTGAAAATTAATTGGGGAAAAAAAGTGGTGTTTTATTTTTAAAAAGCTCACAGGCACCAGTTAAGTAAAATCCCTTCCAAGGCTCTAATCTTTGGTCTCATGTTCTGATGATCTCATTGAGACCAAATTTCTTTATCAGTAAGATGTAGTTTGGGGGGGCTGAATAACCTATGATCCTACAACTTAGCCCAAACTCCTGCCCAGCATGGGAATCGCTGGTGCAGCCTCCCTGATAGCTGCTCATTCATCCATCTTGCCCTTAAACATCTTCTGTAAAAAGAGGTGTTCACTGCTCCATTGGAAAATAAGCAGAAGTTGGGGCGGCTAGGTGGCTCAGTGGATAGAGCACCAGCCTTGGAGTCAGGAGGACCTGAGTTCAAATCCGGTCTCAGACACTTAATAATGACCTAGCTGTGTGGCCTTGGGCAAGTCACTTAACCCCATTGCCTTGCAAAAACCTAAAACAAACAAACAAAAAAAGAAAGTAAGCAGAAGTTGCGCCAGACACACAATGATTACAGTGACATGAACAGAAAAGATTCCAAGCACCAAAATCAGAAACTGAAGAACTGAAAAGAACTACTAATGATCCAGGAGAATATAATGATGTCTGCTCCTTCCTCTGGGAAGAAAGGTAGGGCATTGTGGGGTAGAATGATCAGAAACAATCACAGCATAGGTTGCTTTTGTTCGACTGTTTGCTTTGAGAGAAGGTTCAATTTCATCAAGCAAGGGGATATTCAGGGAAGATATAAAAAAAAAAGGGGCATCCATGAGATGAATTGTCTTCTAAATGAAGGGAAATGGCTAGATAATCTCCAAGGCTGGAGCACTGGTATTCTGGGCTCTGTCTTCTACAAATCTTTCAATTGACTGTGAATCTTGGAATGTTATTTGCCAGGGACCAAGTCTAATATTAGAGGTTTTCCAAAAGGAAAGTTTCTGTAGCTTATTATCAGGGGAGACCTGATCATTAATAAATCAACGAGCATTTCATTATTGAGGACCTATGAAATTCAACACTGGGCATAGAAAGAAAGAAAAAAAGAAACCAGTTCCTATTCTTGAAGAGTCTATAATCTATTACAGGACATGATGTATACATAAATAACCATATATGAGAGACATAAAATGACAGGAGTAAGGCTCTACAAGATAGATGCATTTTTAGAAAATGAACACAAGGCAATTTTGAAGAGGAATCTGTGGCAGTTGGAGTATAGTAGGAAAGACTTCATATAGGAAAGGTTACTTGAGTTAATTTGTCAAGGAAAATGGGTTGAAAGAGGCAAAGATTAGGAGGAAGGTATGGGGGTAAGCAAAGGCCCAGAGCTAGGAGAGGGAAGGTCATGAGGGGGAGGAGGTGGGGAACGGTTAGAAGGACAATTTGGAAAGACCAAAGAGGATGAGAAAGGGGTCTAGGGATAAACCAGGAGCCTGGAAAGACTGGCTGAAACTTGTTTTTGAAATGCTAAAGAGCAGAATGTGCATTTGATCTTAGAGGTAATCAGGAAACAGTAGAATTGATTGTGCAGGAGAGACATAGCCAGAAAAGTGAAGTCCAGGGAGAAGACTTGAGCTGTCCAATCATACAGGTGTTAAGTAAAAGCAAAGTGAGATCCAAAGAGGGTCAGTGAGCTGCAGCAAGTCCCTCCACTACCCGTAGTCGTGGCTCTGCCTTCCATAAAGTATCAAATGGACTGTCATTTCTCCATGTTCCTGCCCTGCTCAAGAAGCTCAATGGCTCGAGGAGCAAGAGCAAACAGAAGCACCTCAGTTTGGTATTGAAAGGCCTTTATTGGCTGACGCCACGTCCCCTTCCAGGCCAACGGCCCACCCTGGCCTCTCTGCAGTTTATGTCCCAAACTCATCACATCATCTCCCCTATCTTTCCACAGACTCCTCCAGGCTTGAAGTGAATTTCGTCCACCTGGAAGAATTCTCAGCTTCTTTCAAGGTCACTTCCTGCGAGTCTATGCTGATTCCCTCTTTGCTAATGGATGCCCCCAATCAATTACCTGTATTTATTTACTTTATAAATAATTTGTAGTTACTTAAAGTTTCTTCCCAATGGAATAAAAACTTCCCAAGAACGGAGACTTATTTTTGTCTCAGTATTCCTAGGGCCTGGACACAGCAGATACTTAATAATGTTTGTTGAATAAATCAAATGAATTGAAACCTATCTTTGATGAGGAAATTTTGAAAGGGTCACTCCTAGTGCTATGCTGTCAGCAGCTTCCATCTCGTGGCTTTTTCTGGAGAGAGAGAGAGAGAGAGAGAGAGAGAGAGAGAGACAGACAGAGATGGGGGAAAGGAGAGACAGACAGAAAGGTAGGAGGAGAGGCAGAGAGAGAGAGAGACAGACAGACAGACAGATAGGAGAGAGAGACAGAAGAGACAGAGATGGGGAGGAGAGACAGAGAGGTGGGGAGAAGAGGCAGAGAGAGAGGGGGGGAGGGAAGGAAGGAAGGAAGGAAGGAAGGAGGGAAGGAAGGAGACAAGAAGACAAAGAAGAAGAAAAAGGAGGAAGAGGGAAGGAAGGAAGGAAGGAAGGAAGGAAGGAAGGAAGGAAGGAAGGAAGGAAGGAAGGAGACAAGAAGACAAAGAAGAAGAAAAAGGAGGAAGAAGAAAGGAAGGAAGGAGGAAGGAAGGGAGGGAGGGAGGGAGGAAGGAAGGAAGGAAGGAAGGAAGGAGACAAGAAGACAAAGAAGAAGAAAAAGGAGGAAGAAGAAAGGAAGGAAGGAAGGAAGGGAGGGAGGAAGGGAGGAAGGAAGGAAGGGAGGAAGGAAGGAGACAAGAAGACAAAGAAGAAGAAAAAGGAGGAAGAGGAAAGAAAGGAAGGAAAGAAGGGAGGGAGGAAGGAAGGAAGGAAGGAAGGAAGAGGGATAGAAATTAGATCTGTGATTTCATTAATAGAGGGAAATCTCGGGTGAGGACTCTCTCAGTCAGTGTGACTCAGTAACTTCTCTACCACTAATACTTTTAAAGAGATAAACCAGAGCTCTGAGAAATCCAGTGACTTGCCCAGGATCATATAGCCAGTATGAGTCAGCAACAGGTTTTGAACTCAAGTCTTCCTGGCTCCAAGGCCAAGTTGCAAATACAAAGTGATTTGAGGGTGGGAGAAGAGGAAATGTTAACAAACCCAGGAATCCAAAAATGTTTCCTGTAAGCAGTGGAGCTGAATGTAAGCCTCGACAACAGGGGTCGGGCTTTCAAAAAATGGGGGTGAGGAAGGTGACCTTTCCAAACATGCGGGACAGACAATAAAGGGCTTAAATATGGGGGGTGAGAAGTTGTATAGGGCAGCAAGTAGGTGAGTTTGGGTGAAGTTCAAAGTGTAAGAGAGGGGAATAATGGCACTATCTTTCCCAGGTCAACAGGGCAGATGTAGAGCTCAAATGAGATCACATATGTGGAACCTTTTGCAATTATCCCCTACATGTCAGCCCTTAGTATTAATCTCTAGCCTATAGGTTCACCTCTGAGAATTAACATGCTCCAATGGAGTCAGCATAGTTATATGAAAACTATTTTGTCCCTATCATTATAATTATTAATTTCAATTAAATGTAAGTCTTGGACAAAGTGGGAATGGTTAGAAAACTTGGAAAGTCCTAAAGCTTGGATCATGTGAAAACCATTGGTTTCGGGTGTAACATATCATCAGGACACTGCCTTTTATCGATATGTAACATAGGAGAGTCAAAATTTGGAAAATAAGACAGTTACAACAGAATTCCTTGGTCTATGATCGCCCCATTTCTTTTTACTTGATCAGCCAAAAAGTAAGTTCTACCAACTCTGATCCCTAACAGAAGATAATAAAATTACCTAACAGGAGGGCTTTTGGTTTTTGTTTTGCTTTGTTTTTTGCAAGGCAATGGGGTTAAGGGACTTGCCCAAGGTCACAAAGCTAAGTAATTATTAATGTCTGAGGCCGGATTTGAGCTCAGGTCATCCTGACTCCAGGGCCGGTGCTCTAACCAATGCACCACCTAGCTAGCCCAACAGGAGGGGTTTTAAGAGTTTTCTGAAGGTGAGGATGGGCTAGGAGCTCCTGAAGGAATGAGGGGAAGACTTAAGATCAATAGAGAGAAGAATGACATCTGTTTGAAGGAGAATTGTAAAAGTTGAGTGCATACAGGGGATGAATATGTTTAAAAAAAATCACAATTTTACTTTGATGATATATTGTAAAAATATTTTTCAAAGGACTTATAGAAAAAAAGATCCATGCTCCAATGGCCATTACTGAGAATTCCAGCGTATATTAGGAACTTATAGGGTATACATCACACACACACACACACACACACACACACACACACACAGATAAATATAATATATGAAACTCATTTTACAAGAAAATCTCATTGTGCACTTACCTGACCTGGACACCTAGCTCTGGGGTGACCTGGAGAGCTCTCTTAATGGCAATCACTCCAATTCATGTAGACTTTTCTCACAAAAATTTTGTGAATTATGTAAAGCAAGCAGGATGATTCCATTTTAGAGCTAAGGAAGCTGAAGTTCATTGAGGGTAAACAAGAAAGATTTAGAGGAAGAAGTCTTAAGTTCATCTCCGCCACTCATTACCTTGTGTGTGACCTTGGGAAAGTTGCTTAAACTTTCTGGGCCTCAGTTTCCTCATCTGTAAAATGAAAGTTGACCAGACTATTCTTTTTTTTGTAAGGCAGTGGGGTTAAGTGACTTGCCCAAGGCCACACAGCGAGGTAATTATTAATGCCTGAGGTCAAATTTGAACTCAGCTCCTCCTGACTCCAGGGCTGGTGCTCTATCCACTGCACCACCCAGCTGCCCCTGACCAGATTACTCTAGGGGCATTTTCAGTTCTAAATATACTTGCCCAAGATGATAGAATAGTAAATGTTGGAGTCAAGTGTAACCAGCCCTTCTAGGTTGGCACAGTGGACCAGGTGCCAGGCTTAAGCAAGAGTCATAGAAGTTGGGTTCAGATTTTGTATTTAGTAAAGGTCATGCTGTGACCTCAGACAAGTCACCTAATCTTTCTGGATCTCCATTTCTTCATCTATAAAATGAGTGGGTGAAAAGCATTCCAACAACAAGTATTGTCCAGAGTGAACAAAGTGATCTGCCTTAGGAGGTAATGGGTTCCTCCCTCCTTGGAGATCTTCAAGCAAAGGTTGAATGACCCTCCACTTGGGTATAGCTCTGATGATGGCTGCAAAGTTGCCTTTTAACTCTGGAATTTTATAATCCTATGACAAATCCCATGGTGAATGATGACATTCTTAGGAAAGGACCCAAATCACTCTAAATCTATGATTCCTTGACTCTAAACCCAGCCTTATTTCCACTGTCACCTTTTATATTACTTCCTTACTCCTCTGCATCTGCCCCCACCGCATTTCAAATACCCCATACAGACTACCAGACAGGCACATCCTTTCTGTCAATCTGTATTAACCTTGTCAATCTGTAATAACCTTTGCCACATTTACCAAGGTCAGAGCACCGATGGACCCACATGAACCCCGGGAAAAAGCTGAGGAACAATTCCAGTTCATTTTCCCACTCCCCCACTCCTCTGTTCCCTGCTCCCATATTCTCTTCTCCTTTCAGCCTCTTATCTATGTGCTATACTCCTTCTTAATGTTCTCCCCTGTGCAGCCCCCAGTATCCATTGGAGATGCCTTCATGTTATCTTCTTTCACATCAGGGCCCTAGGACCAGATGGGACCTCAGGACTCTAGGACCTCAGTGGATGTGGACAGCTCAGAGGATGGTGGAATCTATGGTTTTTCTAGGAACCCAAAACTCTAGCTCAATAAGGCATTCCAGGCCTCCCCCAGCAGGCAGGTGGTTTATGATTTGGAGGCGAGTAGAAGAATTTGGCTGGTTCTCCCCTGAGCCCTGGAAAGTTCAACAGAAGCAAGGCCATTCCTTTAAAGCTAGCCTTGCTGAAGACAATGAGCCTCTGTCCCCAGATGCCCCCTTGAGAGACGGAAGGCTGAACTGGATGGGCCATGGGCCCATCCCAGGATGTCACCATTTCCCATACTCCAGCAATATTGGTAACTAGGGTCACCAGAGAAGAATCAAGCCTTACAAACGTATGCCTACATAGGTTAGGGCCAGTCCTGGGGGAAGGGGATAGCATTCAATTTAATTCAAAATGGCAGCCATTTATTAAATGCTGATTATATGCAAAACACTGTGTTAGTGCTAATTAATCAAGTATTTATTACATGACCATTATGTACAAGGTCCTGGGGATATAGACCAAAATGAAACGGCTCCTACCCTCAGGAAGCTTATATTCTCTCAGTAAGAATAAAGTCAAAAGTGAAAAGGAGTTTATAGGGTATCCAGCATGCACACAGATACATATATGAGACTTGGAGAGATCAGGGAAGACCTGAGCCAATCAATGAATAAACATTTATTAAGCGCCTTCTATGTAACAGGCACTAAGAGCTAGCAATCCAAAAAGAGCCAAAAACTAGCCTCTTCCTTCAGAAAGCTTACAAATAATGGAGAAGACAAGATATAAACAAATATATATATGTATGTATATATATGTATAAAGCATGCTATAGGCCACAGCTCCGGAGCCCTTCCGGCCTCTCTCCTGCCGGTGCTTGCAGCCCGAGGCCTGGGGGTTGGGGGGGAGACCCCAGAAATGAGGAGCAGGAGCAACTTGGGAGTCTGTCTGGACGGATACGCCCGGCTGGTCCAACAGACCATTCTATGTTATCAGAGTCCAGTAACAGGACTACTTTCGGCCAGCCATGAACAAAAATATGCTTGGGGTTAGAGACAACATCTGCCGCATCCTGGCGGTGTGGGGCCTGGGAATGGCATATCGGAAGAATGCAGATCGAGATGAAGATAAGGCAAAGGCATATGAATTAGAACGGAATGTAGTGAAACTGATGCGGGGTCTTCTTCAATGTATGATGAGACAGGTGGATAAAGTTGAGAAGTTTAAGAACTCTCAGAGCACCAAGGACAGTTTGCATGCCAAGTACAATCCTGCCACCTGTGGCATGGTGCTTGGTGATGACCAATGGGGACATTTACAAGTTGATGCTACTTCCTTATTTTTGTTGTTTCTAGCACAGATGACTGCCTCAGGCTTACGTATTACTTTTACCCTTGATGAGGTGGCCTTCATACAGAATCTTGTTTTCTACATTGAGGCAGCAGACAAAGTTGCTGTAAGTATATATAACTTGGTGGTCTTTTCAGTTATCCCAGCAGTAGGAACAAATTTAACTTGTTATTAAGGCATAAATTAGATAATTGTGTTTTGCCTCAAGAAGAAAATTTCTAATCTATTTTTTACATATAATCTCTATATATGTATAGAAAAATAGGAAGAAAAGTGCTCTCTGCTCTGTATAAATTTCATAGGCTCATAAAAATTAGAGCTAATATGTGCACTAAAGTCATTGAGCTCAACTCTCCCATTCCCCCCTTCTATTATGTGCTCAATCACCAACATACAATGTTAAAATATAAAAAGTGAGAATGAAGAAAAAGAACTAAAGACCTCTATGAAATTGTGAACTTCTAATACATCATTTTTAAGAAGTTATATTGAATTTAGTAAGACAACAAAATTGTGTTATCTTCTGTATTCTTTTTTTTTGTATTTTTCATACTTTTGAATGTTGTATTAATGTTCTTTTCTTTTTTTAAATTAATCACAAACTTTGTATCTTCCAAAGAAAAAAAAAAGCATGCTATGGATAGGATAAATAAATAATAGAGGGAAAGCACTAGAATTAAGAAGAGGTAGGAAAGTCTTGTTGGAGAAGCTGGGACTTTAATTGGAACCCATTGGAAGCATGGGAAGTCAATAGGTAGAAAAGGGAGAGTATTCCAAGAATAAAGGAAAGCCAGTGAAAGGCACAGGGTTGGGACAGAGAGTATAATGTGTGAGGACCACTCAGGGGGTCATTGGTGCCAAATCACAGAGTATGGCTCAGGGAGGGAGGTTCAACAGGATGGGAGAAGTAGTTGAGTGTGAGGTCTTAGTAAGGATCTTGGATGCCCAAGAGGGTCTTTTATATTTGATCCTGGAGATGATGGGGAGTCACTGAATTGTATTGAGTAGGGGGCTCAATATGATTGACCCTTCATTTTAGGAAAATCACTTTGGTGACTGAATGGAGGATAGGCTGGAGAAGGAAATGATGTGAGGCAGGCAAGTCTGCCAGCAAGTTATTACTTCACTGAGGAGGTGGTGCCTGAATTTAGCCTTGAAGAAAGACAAGGATTCAAAAAAGTAAAATTGAGGAGAAAGTGCTTGGGGTTGAGGGGAGATATGTATAGACAGGAGAGACAGAGATGGAGACAAATTGACCTGAATGCTCCAATTGACTTGACCATCCTGACTCTACCCCCAACCTTGGGTGAAATAATCACCCAGTACTTTTCCACATTTTTTTTTTTATCAATGAGTTAGATAAAGATGTAGAGAACCAAGGACATCATATTTGCAGATGACTACACATTGGGCAACATTTCTGAAGTGCCTACAATGTGTTGGATGGCATTACTAAGATTCAAAGAAGTCTCAGCAGGCTGAAACAAAGGGGCCAAGATCCTCAATAAAGTTCAATTTAGTGATATCTATAAATGCCTATACTTGTCTTCCACTTTAACTGAATAAATTCAGGATTACAGAGATCTGGTTAGGCAACAATCCACATGAAAACTACCCTGGGGCTTTTTAGCAGACTTTGAACTCAACCGGTATCAGCAGAGTGGCAGGCCCCTTCCCACCCCACCCCACCCT
Organism: Macrotis lagotis; assembly: GCF_037893015.1. Taxonomy (NCBI): domain Eukaryota; kingdom Metazoa; phylum Chordata; class Mammalia; order Peramelemorphia; family Peramelidae; genus Macrotis; species Macrotis lagotis. The sequence goes on along the minus strand of NC_133661.1, from coordinate 35,341,637 downwards.
CCAAAAAGCTAATGCAGATTTAGTTTTCATTAATAAGCATAGTCACTCTGCTGACAGAGGAGATAATCCCAAAGCTCTCAGTCCCAGCCAAAGCACATTTTTGTCCTTCTCCTTTGGGGGGGAGGGGTGTTGCAAGGCAATTGGGGTTAAGTGACTTGCCCAAGGTCACACAATTAGGTAATTATTAAGTGTCTGAGGTCGGATTTGAACTCAGGTCCTCCTGACTCCAGGGTCAGTGTTCTATTCATTGTGCCACTTAGCTGCCCCAAAACACATTTTTAATCTTGGGGAAGGACACAATTGAATCTTGACTCTACTGGGAGGTCAGGAGATCTGGATTTTAGTTATGGCTAGGAAGTTAACTGTATTCACTTGGGTTAGTCACTTACTTAATCTCTGTCATTCTGTTTCTTCTCCCCATTAATTGACGGAACTATGGAGCATGATGGTTCAGGGGCTGGTCCATCCCAAACAAATTAAGAGGTAGCAACATATTTTCAGTTAATTCTAAGAACTACTATTTTTTAAAAGGGAAGGCCACTGATAAACTGGAGTGAATCCAGAGGAAAGTAACCAAGATGTGAAGGGGAACAAAAAAGGATGTCTCTTCTAAGGATCACTATGAGCCTGGGGAAGAATGAAACCTGATAAATCTCTGCAAGAAATGTGTTCTTGCAAGCAAGGAACAGACCTAACAACAGAAGGTGAAAGTTGTAGGAAAGCCAATATCTACTCCAATTTAAGGGAAAACTCGGGAAGTTTTCTGCCTTTCCTAACTAAGGATTAGGGGGCAGACCTGTGACCTATAGACCCATGGAGCCCAGATTGCCCCTCTCCCTGCTAGCCACTAATTCAAGATCAAAGAACTTCCCTTGATCAAAGAACTCACCCCAAGAAATTATCTCTAGAATATTAGAAGGAGCTCCCAAGACCAAGAAGACCTGGCTGGAACCTTTAATGAAACAGGTGAGGAAACTGAATGTATGGAGAAGACTTTAACACCATTTCAATCAAATCAATTGGGCGGTACGGTAATGCCTATTATAAAAGGATCACAAACACTGAGAAATAAATGACATTCTCAGATTTCACACTGTACAGTTAGGTAAGACACATCTATATTTCTGGTGATTTTGCAGCCAAGCTAAGATAGAGCCAACAAAATCGGTTCAGCAGCACAGTGGAAAGATGTTCTCCACTGGGAGTCAGGAGATCTGGCTCCTGGTTATGGCTGGGAAATCTCTGTCATTCTGTTCCTTCTCCCAAGTAATTGATAATTATGGGGCATGATGGTTCAGGGTCTGGTGCATTCCATACAAAGTGAGAGGCAGCAACATATTTTCAATTTCTATGAAAACTTTTTCTTACAGTCAGAATTTCCTCCATATCTTGTCAAACCTTTTTCAGATCTCTTTCAGGTAGATTAGAGTCTTACCCTATTTGAGATCACTCAGACCACAGACTCTACTAAAGAATGAATGCAGCAATGCATCTGTGGAATCATAGACTCTAAGGATTCGACAGCAGTGATCCAGAATAGAACGCTAGCTTTCTGCTACCCTCTGCTGGTCATACCTGCTCCCCAATCCCAATTCAGAAAGTAGCTGCCCACCCCTCCCCTTCCTCAGTCTCCTCATTTGTAAAATGAGATGAAACTAGATGATCTCTGGGGTGATTTCCATATTCAGCTCACATTTGCCAGTTACTTTCAGTATAACCCTATGAAGTAGGTATTACAAGAATTATCTCCATTCTACAGATGAGGAAACCAAGGTCCTAAATGGTTACCCCATATCCTTACTACTGTAAGTAATAATAATAATGATATGAATTATCTGAGAATTGTCCCAGGTCCTCCAACTCTAAATTCAAGGTTCTTTTTCATTATGCCTCACTACCTCACTCACATTTGGAATTGCTTTATAAAAAGATATGAGATTTCCCCACTCCTTCCCCCCAGGAATTAGTGGATCCAGGGACTTAAAATTTGTTTACACTAAGGAGTGATCAATTATCCCATTCTTCTTCTCTACTGGTTTCCATAGGAGAGATGCTGGAAAGAGAATGTTGCAGGCATTGTTGAAGGGGAAGGAAAGGATGTCCAAATGGGGCAGAGAATATAGAGAGGCTCAGGACACTGAAGACAAATTTCACCATTGTTCTACTGTAGGCCAGATCTTGTGCCAGAGTCTGTGGGCAGATTCACGGAGGAAAACTCACGGAAAGTTCACATTTCTAGCCCTGCAGGCAGGCGGAACATAGGAAGGGACACTCTGGGGAGAAGACTCCTCCATTTTAAGAGCATGTGGAGGAAGGAGAGGCTGAGAGAGCCCATTGATTTCTTCACCAATTTTCCAGTCCTAAGAAACTCCTCATTGTAGATTGACAAATTTAAGACAAATAAAAAACCATCCCACATTAAAACTGAATAATGATGTTGAGGGACATCTGCCCCAAGGAGTGTGCATAGATTGAATGTAGGAATGGGGCCATAGAGATACTCAGATGAGAAATCATTTAAGGCGTAGAGTCAGGCGACCCCCATCAGAGCCAGGGCTGTGATACCTATTGACTTTGGGGTCTTGGACAAATCAGCTCATCTCTTTGAGTTTCAATGGTTCCACAGATGGGGATCTGGTGTTCAGGGCTTTCCAAGACCTCCAGTAATAGATTCTGTGAAACAGATTGGAGGTTTCATCATTACTAACTTCTAACTGAAATTTAGCATTTCCTTACATTATTTTAAAACATGATTTTGAGAAGTTATAGACTTCACTAGGGGTTCATCAGAGAGAGAGAGAAAGAGAGGAGAGACAGAGTCAGAGACAGAGACAGAGACAGAGACAGAGACAGAGAGAACCCTACCAGAAAGTATAATGTACAGTCAATCATCATTATCATAAGTTTTTGAGTTAGAGAATTGTGCCTTGGTCCAGTTGCCTTGCCTATGTCCTGGCAAAGCAAATGGGGCTAATTGCTGACCCATAACCCATCCACTTTGGGATTTTCTTGGGAAATTAGTAAGTTTTGCCTTGGGAGCAGGGGTCATTGGGAAAGCTTCAGTTGACCAGAAATTAGGAAAATAACAGATCTGGGTGTCCTCTTCTGTCAACTCTTTGAAGCGTCTCCTGAGTCTTTCTAATTCATTAACATAAAACAAGGAAGGTCCCAAAGGCCATTTGAGGAAGAGCAAATAAAAATGCATCATGCCCCGAGTGAAGTTTTGAGGCTTATGAGGGTCTAGAAAGTGATTTACTCAGGATAATTAGGAAGGAAGTTTATTTACTCCATTTCCCCATTTCTGAAGAACACACCTAGAGATCAAAGGACATCGCTTTGCTTTTTTCTCATTGTAATTTCAGTAACAATACTAATAGTTCTCCTTTACACAATACATTAAAGAAGAGCTGGGTTCAAATCACACACGGCTCTGCCACTTGTAACCCTGAGCCAGTTCCAACTTTAATAGGCTTCGATCTCCTCATCTTAAAAATGGAATTTCCAAGGTTCCTTCTGGTACAAAATTCAGTAGCCTGTGGTTCCCAAGTACTTTTGCTTCCAATTTAACAGATGAGGAAAGTGGTTTGTAGAACAGAGTGAAATCACTCACCTAAGTGAGTCTGTCTTCCAAGCCCAATCTGGTGCTCTTTCTCCAGTGACATTGCTACCCCAGATTACTATGTGACCATGGAGGAAGTAGTTCTCCTTTCTGGGCCTCAGTTTTCTTCATGGAAAATGAGGGGGTGGGACTAAATGATTTATTCCACATTTAACAGGCATTTATTAACGGCCTACTGGGTATTATACATTAACCTAGTGCTCAAGGAGCTTAAATGCTAATGGGAGTCAGTCTGGATCTGAGACCATAGAAACTGAGGTCCCAAGGGAGCATTCCACCCACATCCTCTTATCTTTTCAAGCATTGTTTTATGACTTTAAAATTTTTTAACTAATTTTCTTATAATGCAGATCACTTACAATTGCTTAGACAATTACCCTCTGAAGTCTCCTCTAATGGCTGCCTCATCATACAAAATGATGATCCACAGGTTGAAAAGGTCTTCAGCTATGGCCTTCTCAATGGACTGTGCTCATCTTCCAAGCACCAGCCTTATCTCCTCACCCCAGTCAAGTTAATAAAGATGCTTAAAAACAATAAAGTTGAATATTGAGGGGGCTATGATGGAGCTGTGGACTGGTTCAATAATTTTTATGTCAATTTATAATTATGTAAGTATTGCTTATTCTCTTTGATCCCACCATCACACGCTTAGATTTTATGCACTTAAAAGAGTCAAGTAACAGAAGGGGAAAATAAATACATATTTTGCAAACTATATAGAAAATATTGTGATAGCAAAAATCTGGAAACAAAATGTCCAGTGACCACGGAATGGCCAAATTCTTGTATAAAAATAACAAAGTATTTTTTAAGTGTTATCTGAGTACAAAGCACTGTGCTAAATATGGGAGGTGGGGTACATTCAGACAAGCCAGATAGTCCCTGCTCTCAAGGATCTTCCCTGGCATGCAAGATGGAATGGCAAGGTCCCATGGTCCATCCCTAGGGTGTATCAGACAAACAGAAGATAATGCAACTTCTTTTGGGATATTTCCATGGATAAAACCGTCTACGTGTCTGATGTTGAACCATATTTGGCAATGCCAAGGACTGGGGTGACAAGAATTAGGAATGATAAAAAATAATGAAAGTGAAAAATTCCAAGAAATGTTGGGAAGACTTGAAGGAGGTGAGGCAGTGAAGGAGGGACAAGGGAGCAACCTGCACAAGGAGGACCTATGATTGTGACAGTGTAAACAAAGACCACACAGAAAGGGACAAACCTAGGGTCAAAGACAATGGGTGAGACTGGAACCAAATAATTGAAGGTGAGGCGCAGATCCTCCCTTTCTGGTAACAAACAGAAGTCATTAAAGTTCAGAGAGATAGATAATCATGCTAATAAGTGATTGAATCCTGGGTGTTGGACTGTTGGGTGGGTGGTCTGTTGTGTGAGAACTAACAAGGCCCTCCCCCACCCCTGGCTCTTTTGAAGCCTGAACTTAGTTAAACATCAACCCTTTGCTATTTCCCCCTTCTACTCTGTCTGAGTCAAAGCTCTGTAGTCACTGCCAGATCACACACAGTCCTGGGTTGACAATGCAAAGACTCCATTTCCTGGAACTCTTCCTCTCAGAGACAATGAATGTAGCCCAGTCACCCCTCACTCATGGTCAATGTTTTCTCTAGTGTAAAGTTTTACCAGGTGGTCACACCTAGGTCAAAAAAACCTTCTTCAGTCTGGGGCAAAGCAGAAAGTATAGGCTGAATTAACAGTCTGCCCTTTGGTCAGGGATCACGGTCATCTTGGGGGAAGAGGACAGCAGGAGATGCAAGTCCCAATTCTGACTAGTGGGTACTTCACAAGGGCTTCTCCCCCCCCACCCCCCAATAGGGCTGCCACCACCTTTCCGGTCTTATTTCATGTGACTCCCCTTGAGCAGCCATCTGTGACCATCCAACCAACCCTTTCCCAGTCCTGTTTACATGATATTCTATCTACAACCTATTCCCTACTTATCTCTGCTTCAAGGCATCCCCTGGCTTCCTTCAAAGGCCAGTCCAGTGACTGTCTGTTCTTCAAGGCCATTAGTGATCCCTTCAGTTTGTTACTGATCTCTTGCTATTCTTGTAATTCTATCTATTTTGCATTTATTGATCTGTGTAGATTCTCTATCCAGAGGTGGGATTGTTTCTTGTCTTGTTTGGGTCTCCTGTAACACACACACACACACACACACACACTCTCTCTCTCTCTCTCTCTCTCTCTCTCTCTCTCCCATCATGGATTTGAGTGTCTACAAAAGGCCCATATATCAGCATGACAGCTTGGAAACCGACAGGGAAGCAATCAGGAAGATCATTCCCTAGGAAGAGGCAGTGGGGTGAGATGGACAGAGACTCTCCAGACCTACAGGCAGGAAGTCTTGGGTTCAATCTTCCTATCAGCTATGGGATCCTGGGCAAGATCTTACCTGCCTGGACCTCAGTTTCCTCATCTGTAAAGTGAGGAGATTGGACAGAATGGTCTCTAAGTTCTCTCCCAGTTCCACAGATCAGATCCCATTATCTAGGATCCTAGTACAATAGAAGCTCCTTGAGGGCAAGGATCTGTGACCCTCCCAGCAGAGAAATCCAATTCACCAAGGTCTCTTAGAGAGACACCTAAGCAAGAGAATAAGTGACTCACTCAGGATTCAAACCCAGATTTCTTTTAATTTTAATCCTAGGACTTTATCCACTATCCTCAGGCTCTTTTCTAATAATATTAATATTTCTACAGTACTTTGAGCTTTACCAATATGGTTCTTCATGTCACAATAGGAAGGTTGTGGGAGGTAAGTATTGGTATTACTTTATAGATTAGAATACTGAGGCAAATGGGGGTTAAATGACTTGCCCAGGGCCATACAACTAGCATCTGAGATAGGTCTTCCAGATTCCAAATCCTAAGCTCTATCCACTGCACCATCCAATTGCCTCTACCAGGATTTAAATAAGGGGAAACCTCCTAGGGTCTTGGAATTGATGACACACTATGTGGCACAATGGGCAGAGTATTATACTGGGATTCAGGCAGATCTAAGTTCAAAATCACCTTTCACATTCACTTGCATATGACCATGGATGAGCCATGTAATCTTGCTGATTCTCAGTTTCTTCATCCATAAAATAAGGAAAATACTGCCTCAGAGGATTGTTGTGCATATTTTAAAACATTATATCTTTCTCATTTGGATCATCAAATACTTACTCATCAGTTGAGCTTCTCTGTATGATGCCTCTACTCTGGGTCAGGCCAAGTCCTGGGAAAGGCCTAGCCCAATCTGAAGAAGCTCACATTCTAACAGGGGTAACCATACATGGTGCAGATGAGATGGAATCTCTGGGGTAAGGTATTAACACTCAGAGGGACTGGGGATGGCTTCCTGAAGAAGCCAGGGAGCAGAGATGAGGAGAGACAGAGAGAGAGAGAAAGAGGGGGGAGAGAGACAGAGAACCAGAGAGAGAGAGAGAGAGAGAGAGAAAGGGAAGAGGGGAGAGAGACAGAGCGATAGAGAAAGAGACAGAGAGACAGAAGAGAGAGAAAGAGAGAGGGAGAGAAGCAGAGAATGAGAGAGAGAGAGACAGAGAGAGAGAGAGAGAGAGAGAGAGAGAGAGAGAGAGAACACCATGCCTGGGATCAGTCAGTGATAAAACTCAGAATTGGGACATAAAGGCCATTGTGCAAGGAACAGCCAGGAGGCCAATGCCACTAATGGGTAGGAAATAAGATGTAAGAATCCTGGAAAGAGAGGAAGGCATCATGCTGTGAAGGGCTTCAGTAGCCAAAGGGAGCATTCTATATTTGATCCTAAAGGGAGCCTTTATGGTTTACTGGTATGGTGACATAGTTAAGTCTGTGCTTTCAGAAGATCATGCTGGCATCTGAGTGGAAGGTAGGTAAAAAAGGGGGAGGTTCAAGGCAGGGATAGCTCCTAGTGACTTGCAATAATCCAGGCAACTGGTGACAATGGGTTGCACCAGGTGACTGTTGAGAGTATGAGCAAAGAGAAGAGGGGACACGCAAAGGGAGGAATGAGAAGAGTTGACAATAGATGGAGAGTGATTAAAAGCACACACTCAGGTTCATCATGACTCTCCTCTTGTGGATCCTGGGACTTTCCCAGTGAGGGTAGATTTCTTTTTTTTTTTTTAGGATTTTGCAAGGCAGTGGGGTTAAGTGGCTTGCCCAAGGCCACACAGCTAGGTAATCATTAAGTGTCTGAGGCTGGATTTGAACCTAGGTACTCCTGACTCCTGGGCTGGTGCTCTATCCACTGTGCCACCTAGCCACCCCCAATGGGGGTAGATTTAAGTGACAGTTCCATTCCACCCTCCCTCCTTTCCCCTTCTCCTGGCCAACACTTCCTTCCTCCAACATCCCCTGTGGAGAGCTACACCAGCTGCTGCTGTGTCATCACAGATGTCATTTAATAGTCCAGATCTAGATGAGCCTGAATAAACACAATTAAGTATTTATGATAAATTAATAACTAATTCAAAGCTGGAGAAGAACCAGCTAAGAAATGGGAACAACAAGATCTTGGGCCAATCTTTCACAAAAAAAAATTAATTATCTTAAAAATTGCCAGGAGTAAAAAATTCATTAAGTAAAAACACCAGTAAGTGCTTAGTTACTGAACATTTACCTCCAAGTTTTCAGTAAAATTGGCTGCTTTCCCACCGTGTTTGTTGAGAGATAACTTGTGACCACACAGGCAGTCACACCCAAGGGAATAGGGGACAAATTGGCATCACCAAAATTTTATGAAAGATTGTAGGACCATGACCTGAGAGGTGGGAAGAACCTGATAAGAGGATCAACCCAATGACCAGCAAGTATTTAAGTACCCGCCATCTGTATCAGATCCTAAGAGCACAAAGAGAAAAATTTAGCAGTGCTTGTCTTTAGGGAGCCTACACTCTACCACCCATATGCACAAATAAGAAATGAAAAAAATAAAATAAACTTAGGATGTGAGAAGGGCACTAAGAGACTGGAGGGGAGAGGAGTATCAGGCAAGGCCGCATATAAAAGGGGGCACATGAAATGTTCTTTGAAGATTCTAAGAAGCAGAGGAAAGGAGATGAGATCGTCTGGTCCAATGTCCTCATTTTACAGGAGAGGGGAAACTGAGTCCCAGATAAGAGAAATTACTTGACTAGTAAATGGCAGAGCCAGGATTCAAACCTAAGTCCTCTACCTCTAAAATCCAACACTCTTGGTTTTAAGAAGACATGGATAGGGATAGATTATACGACTTTAGGGGTGGAAAGAATCAAGTTGCAGAAAGATTCTCCTTTTTTTTTTTAAAAAAGTCTCATTTCCAAGCTATTTAATGATTTGATTCAAATTTCTAAGACTTAAAAACCATTCCCTAATTGATACATGGTCAAACAATGTGAGGAGGAAGTTTTCAAAAGAAGTAATCCAAGTTATCAGCAGTCATATTAAAATGTTCTAAATGACTAATAAAGAGAAAAACAAATTAAAATAATACTGAGATTTCACTTCATGCCCATCAGGTTGGTAAAGATAGCAAAAGGAAAATGACAAATATTGGAAGGGTTCATTAAGACAAGCATATTGATAGACTGTTGATAGAACTGTGAATTGGTAGTTATTCTGGAAAAGAAAACCAACTTTAATTTAATTAACTGTGCATACCCTTTGACCCTGTATAACCATATTAGGTCTATATACCAAAGAAATCAAAGAAAGAGTAAAAGGATCTACATAAGCATAAAGGTTGAAAGTAGCTCTTTTTGTAGTAGCAAGGAATTGGAAACCAAGGGGATGTCCTTCCATTGGGGAAAGGCTGAACAATTCGTGGAATGTGACTAGAATGGATCATAAGCAAAGATGAAAGTGATAGCATCAGCAAAACTTAGGAAAACTTGTATGAACTGAGGCCAAGTGAATTTCTACAATAATAATAATAGTGGAAAGATAAATAGCTTTGAAAGGCCTAAGTACTCCAACCACTGCAAGGACCAAAACCATGAAGTTTGGTATCTACCTCCTACAAAAGAGGTGATGGACTCAGGGTAGACATGAGTCTTAGGGCATGGTCAATGCAGGTGAGGGACGGGGGTTCTTGAATGTGGAACTCAAAAGTTTATAAGAAGATAAATGTTGAAAACTATCCTTGCATGGATTTGGAAAGCAGAAAATAAAATAACAAAACATTAAAATATACAATATGGAGTAAATCTCCAAATAGGCCTCAATATTGTTTGCTGACTTCTGAAGTAAGTCTTAAACTAGAGTGAGAGAATTTTCTCAAAAGTGACCAATGGTGGGGGTGGCTAGGTGGCATAGTGGATAGAGCACCGGCCCTGGAGTCAGGAATACCTGGGTTCAAATTCAGCCTCAGACACTTAATAATTACCTAGCTGTGTGGCCTTGGGCAAGCCACTTAACCCCATTGCCTACAAAAGCCTAAAAAAAATTTTTTTTTAAAAAGTGACCAGTGGTGATCTCTGCCAAACCTAAAGACCTTTTTGGAGTTCCGATTCTCAAGCATTTGATGCTGCTCCAAGCCCAGGAACTTCTTGACTTTTCTGCCTCCCTTCAGGATGACTCTTCTGCCTCAGATCACTCCTTTTCTGTCCCTAGATCCTTCTTGGGTCATTAGAGACCTCTTTCTAGCCTGGATTTGCTCTTAAGCAGGTTATTGTGCATCTATCCAATATCCCCATCAAATCCTCAAACTCTTTCAAACTAAACTGGTCGCCCCAGCCCTGAAGTCTCTCCTTCCTTCTGTCATCCTTCTGGATTTTGTTTTTTTCAATCTGTATTTCTCTTTATGGTAACCAAGCACTCAGGTCAGAAACGAGCAAGTCCTTGGAATTTTCCCTCCCACCCTCCACACCCAACAATCACCGAGTCTTATCAATCCTGTAATCGATTAATCAATCAATAAATTGAATACTTGTTAAATGTGGTATTTTACATGTCAGATAAATCTCCATTACCTGTGCCCTCTTCTATTACCAGCTCTGGACCAGTTCTAGATGCCTCCTCCTCCTCCCTGGGAGTCTCACTGCCAGCTTCCACAGATCACTTCCTGATGCACAGATCAGGAAAGTCTTGCTGCTATTAGAAAACTTCAGGTCATTCCCCTTTACCTGATGAATAAAGCTCCTTAAAGTAGCATTCAAGGCCACCATGATCTACCCTCAACCTACCTTTCAGGACTTAATGGACCACCCCCCCAGGTGCTGCTGCACTGGATTTCTCCTTGAACTTTTACTCAAATTTCTCCTGCTTCCTGCCTTTCCTTCTACTTCTGCCCATGACAAACCTAGCCAACCCTCAGATGGCAAGCTGGGACTGGCATGAAACCAACATCCAACCAGTTCAGAATAATCTTCCCTTTTTTTCTCTCTTTTTCCCCTCCTTTCTCTCTCTCTCTCTCTCTCTCTCTCTCTCTCTCTCTCTCTCTCTCTCTCTCTCTCTCTCTCTCTCTCTCCTTTTCCCTTTATCTCTCCCCCCATTTTCCCTGTCCTTTCTCTCCTTTCTTCTCCCTCCCACCTACTTCCTTTCTCTCTGCTTCTCTTTTCCCCTTTCTCATTCACTTCCCTCTTTCCATCCTATTCTCCCCTCTCTCTTCCTCTTTTCCTTCTTCTCTCCACCTCACTATTCCTGTCCTTCTCTTCCTTCTTCCTCCTTCCCATTCCTTTTTCTCTTCCCCTCTCCCTGTCCTTCTCCCTCCCGTACCTTTCTTCCACTCCCTCTCCCCTTTCCATTTCCCTCCCTCTCTCCTCCTCACTCTGTCTCTTCCTCCCTCTCCCCCTCCCTTTCCTTGTATTTCTCTACTTTCCTTCTCCCTACCTCCCTTTCTCTTCCCTTCTCTCTCCCTTTTTTCCTTCCTCTTTTCTTCTTTTCCTTGCCCTTCTCTCCCTCTTTCCTTCTTCCTCCCTCCCACTCCCTTTTTCTCTCCCCATCTCCATCCCTCTTTCCTTTCTTTCTCCCTCTCCTTTCTTGGCTTTCTCTCCTTCTTTCTTTCTCCTTCCCTCTCTCTCCCTCTTTTTCCTTTCCTCTCTCTTCCCCTTTCCTTGTCCTTTTCTCCCTCCCTCTTTCTTCCCCCTCTCTTTCCTCCCAACTTTGATTTCTACCCCCTTTTTTAGGACTTATTATATTGAATATGTGAATAAATACACATTTATTAGAACTTAGGATGTGGGAAACACTGAGGAGACAGATATCATAGAATAGTCTACCCTGTATGGCAGTATGAAGCAGTAAAAACACAATTCTGTTGAGAAATGCTATGGCTCTAGTTCTGTGAGCTGGACATTGTCTGAGATACTGGCAATGGGAACCCCAAATCTTTCTTCTGTCCTTCCATAAGCATGTATCCTACTGGGGAGTAGAGTGGAGAAACATCTCATATACCATTAAATCTGAGAAAAGAGAAAGCAACAACATGGAAGGAGAGGGGATTGGAAAGAACTCAAGAAAGAAAGGGTCCTTCTGATTTCTAAAATTTACGGAGAACCGAGTCATGTTTAAAAAAAAGCCATTCCCCAAATGACAAATGGTCAAAGGATATGCAAAGGCAATTTACAGATGAGGAGATCAAAGCAATCCATAGTCATATGAAAAATTGCTCTAAATCATTATTTATTAGAGAAATGCAAATTAAAGCTTCTCTGAGGTACCACCTCACACCTCTCAAACTGGCCAATACGAGCAGAAAGGATAATGATCATTGTTGGAAGGGAAGTGGGAAATCTGGGACACTATTACATTGTTGGTGAAGCTGTGAACTCATCCAACCTTTCTGGAGAGAAATTTGAAACTATGCCCAAAGGGGAAAAAAATGTACATACCCTTTGATCCAGCAATACCACTACTGGGTCTATACCCTGAAGAGATGATGAAAAAAGGGTAAAAACATCACTTGTCCAAAAATGTTCATAGCAGCCCTGTTTGTGATGGCAAAGAATTGGTAATCAAGTAAATGTCCTTCAATTGGGGAATGGCTTAGCAAACTGTGGTATATGTATGTCATGGAACACTATTGTTCTATTAGAAACCAGGAGGAATGGGACATTCAGGGAAGCCTGGAGGGATTTGCATGAACTGATGCTGAGTGAGATGAGCAGAACTAGAAAAACACTGTACACCCTAACAGCAACATGGGAGTGATGTTCAACCTTGATGGACTCGATCATTCCATCAGTGCACAATCAGGGACAATTTGGGGTATCTGAAATGGAGAATGCCATCTGTATCCAGAGAAAGAATTGTGGAGTTTGAACAAAGACCAAGGACTATTGTCTTAAATTTAGGGGAAAAAACCATTATCTTATTGTCTGATCTTGCTATCTCTTATACTTTATGTTTCTTCCTTAGGATATGATTTCTCTCTCATCACATTCAATTTGGATCAATGTATACCATGGAAACAATATAAAGACTGACAAATTGCCTTCTGTGGGGGGAGGGGAAGTAAGATTAGGGGAAAAATTGTAAAACTCAAAATAAAATCTTTAAGAAAGAAAGAAAGAAGGACAGAAAGAAGGAAAGAAAGAAAGAAAGAAAGAAAGAATAAAGAAAGAAAGAAAGAAAGAAAGAAAGAAAGAAAGAAAGAAAGAAAGAAAGAAAGAAAGAAAAAAGAAAGAAAGAAAGAATGCTAAGGAGGGACTATATATTCCAAGGATGGAGAATTTCTCCTATAAGGAAGATCAGAGAAGCCAGTGTCACTAGAAGGAGGAACATGGTTAAAGACTTAGGTCCAGGTTCAACTCTAGCTTGACCACCTGTCACTTATGGGGACAAAGGCCTAAAGGCCAGAGATGACGGCTCATCCAGCTCAACCAACAGCCTTCATAGTTCAATTTGGCAGATTGGGAAGGTCACAAATAGAAATAACATGAAATAAGCTGGAAAAGTTGCCTGAAGGCAGCTAGTCCAAAGTCTTGGGGCCCAGACTGGGAAGCCTGTGGTTTATTTTCAGGGCAATAGAGAATCCCTGAAGGTTTTTGAAAAGAGTTGACTTTGCTAGATTGTTTGCCAGTGGGAGAAGTAGGGGAGTGGGAAGGGAGAAGGGCAGAAAAATGTGTAGCTTATAAATATGCAAGTTGAAAAAATTTCCTAACATGTAACTGGAAAAATAAAATAAAATATCAATTTAAAAAAGTCAATTGTCAAGAAACACAAGGGATAAAAAGAAAGGGAAAAGACAGTCCCTGCCCTCAATGAACTCTCAGTCTCTTGAAGGAAGGGGCAGGGAGACATGCAAACAAACCAGTATATACAAATGAGCTTTACAACAGGGTAAATTGGAGATAATGATAGATGCCTCCAGCCTTAAGGGGAATGAAGCAAGATTTCCTGTGGAAGAGGGATTTTAGCTGATATTTGAGGAAAGCCCAGGAAGCTAGGAGGTGTTGAGGAGGGAGAGCATTCCAGGCATGGGGGACAGTTAAAAGTTGGAAGATGGAATATCTCCATCTTCTTCTTGAACAGAGGGTTTAAGACTTCTTCTACCTCTCACTTTCTGTGAGATTAGACAAATACCTTCACTTTCTCTAGACAGCCTCTAAAGGGATCCCTTCCAGCTCTAATCCTGATCCTATGATGGTGGCCTTGGAAGCCCTGGTCCTAAGATTTGGCTTTGGGGCTCAACCACGGGATCATAAGCAAACAAATCACTTTGCTTATTGCCTACATAGGCATTCTTCATTGTGAGAAAAAGAGCCCAAGGAAGACATTTTATCATGATAATTAAACTCAGCCAATGAAGGTCAGCCATTATACGTCCATCTTCCTAATGAAGAAAGGCCCTTTTGAGAGCAAGGATCAAATTCTGGATCCTTGTACAGTCCTAGCTCAATTCATTTTGTTGAATGACTATTACTGTGTATTAGAATGACTGCATTTCACCAGCTAAGGTAGGACCTGGTACAATAATCAGACATTTATTAAATTATAATAATCAGGCATTTATTAAATTACATCATACATTTAGTATGTTTCTTCCTTAAGGATATGATTTCTCTCTCATTACATTTAACTTAGATCAATGCATACTATGGGAATGATATAAAGACTAACAAACTGCCTTCTGTGGGGGGTGGGGGGAGGGAAGCAAGATGGGGGGAAAATTATAAAACTCAAAATAAATAAAACCTTCCCAACCTTAAAAAATTACAATAATCAGAGATTTATTAAATATCCATTGTTGCTGGCACTGTGTAACTGATAATCCCTTGGTTGGTGACTACATTATCTTCCCATTTTTCACTGCTCTATTGACTATTGTTCTATCATTGTGAATCAATTATAAATTGATGAATTGGGAATCAATGCCTAGAAACATGATATTTGTACATGCTTAGTCTTAGACTGGAAGTCAAGAGATCTAGTTCTAGTCCCTTCTTGACCATTCCCTACCTCTGTGGCCCTGAGCAAGCAGTGTCTCCTCTTGGAGTCTCAGTTTCCTACTCTGTAGAATCAGGAAACGGGACTACAGGTAGGGGGTAGCTATGATTTCTTCCAGAGCTAAGGTTTGAGAGGTCTCTTACTCTCTAGTCCAGAACAGAAAAAAGAGAAAAGAACTTTGAGTCGCCACTCACTTCCACCTGCAGGAAAGAACATTGGCTGCTGTTTGTATCAGGAGAACTCCCAGATACTTCCCACAGACTCATCAGTCTGTTTACCTTCATTTGCCTCTGTTATCATGGAGCAATTTGGCTATAGCTGAACATGAGGTTCAGCTGATTTCCTTTGAGGGGTAAGGGAGGGACTTGGAGGCCCCAGTCATGTCAGTCAGTCATGTCAGAGAAGGGCCCTACCCTTCCCCATTCCCTCCTGAGAGAACCCAGTGGACTCCTCTTGTCAAGATGATGCCTCCTCTCTTCCCCCCATCCTCAGGACCTCAGTGGAAGGGAAATCTGTTCAGTGGCAGCCCAAAGGCAAGCCTGAACAAGAGAGTTAAGCCCTTTTAATGGTTGGCAACTGTAGGAGCCCCAGACTCCCCCCAAACTGGCTTTGCTCTAGAACTTGCCAGTGTTGACCGTTACTCTGGCAACCAAAGGAGCCTTGGGAAATAGCAACTAGGAAGATGCCATCCTGCCTGGGTGATGAGACTCTTAACACTCTTTGTCTTTAGGTAACAGAGCAATAATACTTGGACAACCATTCATTTTTTCTAGGGCCAGAGGAAGCCGTTTTATCATTATGGTGATTTTGTGATACAAATTAAGATAAAAAACAGGAAAGGGAGCTGCCCTGGAGAGAAGAGACAAACAGAAAAGCTTATTGCTTTTTAAATTGATTTCTGGAGGACAAAGGAAGGACAGAAGGCATTGAGCAGCTAGGAAAGGATGCAAGCTCAGGAAAGTGAATCACAGACATTCTCCTCAATTATTCTGTTTCCCTTTGTGCACCTATCTGCAGGGTTAGGATTAGTTATGAGGACATAGCAAGAAAGGGACTGATAAGTAAATCCAAACCAAGTGAAATACTTAGAGCTAGAAGAAAAGAGGGTCCAAGGACAGAAACCTAAGGGACTCCCATGGAGACAGGGTGTGAACCAAAGTTCTGTTTTGCAAAAGGTTAGGGTTGGCTAAGTAGACTAGAGAATCAGCAGCATAAAGACCCAACAGAGCAGACTGAGAAAGCTTGGTCAGAGCCCTAGGAGGAAGTAGGAGAGATCAGTGTCATGAAAAAAAGACCAAGAAAAATGCCATCACTTTTATCAGACTGTTCACCACTGAGGGGAGGGGGGGGGTGGGGGGGGGGATAGAAAAATGGGAAACATAAATATGCAAATGGATGAATGTTGAAAAACTTTCACAACATGTAGTGTCGCAAGAAGAATGTGATCATCAGATAAAGCACCGGCCCTGGAGTCAGGAGGATCTGAGTTCAAATTTGCCTTAGACATTTAATAATTACCTAGATGTATGACCTTGGTTGAGCACATAACCCTATTGCCTTGCAAAAAACAAAAAACAAAAAATCAAACAGAAGCAAGAAAAATGTGATCAACAGGGCCAAAGGCTGCAGTGGGGTCCAAAAGGTTGAGGCCTGAGGAAAAAGTCATTAGATCTGGCAATCAAGTGATCACTGACAATAGTTGTGATCCTATTCGGGATTTTCTTGGCAAAGATCCTGCAATAATTAGTCATTTCCTTTTCTAGCTCATTTTATAGATGAGCAACTGAGGCAAACAGGATGAAGAGATTTGCCCAGGGTCACACAGCTAGTACAGATTTGAACTCACAAGAGGAGTCTTTCTGACTCCAAGAATTGGCACTCTATCACCTAGCAACCCCATAATTGATCCCAATTCAATACAATTCCAAAGGATCTATGGTGCCATGATGAAAAATGCTCTCCAAGAGAAAACTGAACTTTGAGTACAGATTGAAGCATATGTTTTTTTACTTTTTTTTCTGTCTTTTTACTGTTTTGTTTTTAAAACATGGTTATTATGGAAATGTTTTTTGCGTACTTTAATGGATATATTGCTTGCCTTCTCAATGATCAGGGGCAGGGAGAGAAGAGAGGAAGAAAATTTGGAACTCAAAACTATTTTAAATGTTAAAAATAAACTAAAGATCACTGATAACTTTGGAGAAGGGTTAGGTTGAACAATGACATCAAAAGGCAGACAGTAAAGAGTTAAAAAAGAGAAAGAAAGGGAACATTGACTGTAGATATGACTTTCCAGATTTTCTACAAAAGGAAGGAGTGGTATGGGACAACAGCCACCAGGGAGGGGTGAATCAAGAGATGGTTTTTTAAGAATGAGGAAGACCTGAGCATGTTTGTAAGCAGAACAGAAGCAGCCAGTAGCAGAAAAGCAGAGATAAGGGGCAGCTAGGAGGCAAAATGGATAGAGCACCAGCCCTGGAATCATGAGGACCTGAGTTCAAATCCAGACTCAAATACCTAATAATTACCTAGCTGTGTCATCTTGGGCAAGTCTCTTAACCCCATTGCCATGTAAATAAGAATTAAAAATAAAGAAATGCAGAGATAAATGAAAAGAAAGGCTAGAGTAGAGAATGATAGAAGAGGCAATGTTGAAGTTAGGCTAGAATGGTATTTGTCCCTGTAGAGGGGTTTGTCTTGGCAAGGAGATGGACCAGCTCATGTTGTTAAGATGTGAAATAGTGACAAAAGGCACATGGGAAATGAGGAGCGGAAAAGGAAGCTCTCAGCAAATGGTCTCGATTTATTCAGGGAAATGTGAGGCAAGAGTGTCAGCTGAGAGGTTGGAGGAAGAGTTTAAGAGATTTAGACACAGAGGGGTGAAAAGGTGTGGAAAACTGCTCTGATGAGAATAAAAGTGTAAGAGGATTGTCTTGCTGCAATGAACACCCTCATACAAATGGGATACCTTAACGTACCACAAAGTATTGTGACTTTCTCCAGCTTCTTTGAGCAGCACTTAGCAGAAGCAAAGAAAAAAGTGGGAGTAATCCAGAGCAGGGGCTGGGCAGGGGAAGACTGGCATAGGATAAGGGGGCATGGGACTGGAGAGAAGAGGCCAGTGTAGGATTGAACCGATTTGCCAGGAATCAAGAGAATGTAGCCAGTGCAGATAAGGGACAAAGGGAATGATGGGAGATTTCAAGGCAATTGTTGAATTCCTTTCAAAATGCTACCTCTGCTCTGCTCAGCTTTTCTTGGTCTTCTTAGCTAGCAATAGCCTTTCCCTTTCCCCTAGATATTTAAAGTCAGGATCATAGACTGAGATGACCTTTGAGCTAATCTAACCCAATCATCTCATTTTATAAGAAAATTAAAATCTTGAATGGGATCCGGGCTCAAACACTTAGGAATTACCTAGCTGTGTGGCCTTGGGCAAGCCACTTAACCCTGTTTGCCTTGCAAAAACCTAAAAAAAAAAAAATTTGAATGGGAAAGTAGCAGGTTCAAATTGATCCAGGCAGCAAATTGATGAGACAAGATTCCAATCCGGGTCTTTGGATACCAAATGCATGTTTCACCAGAGCTCCCCACGTCTTCTTCTTCTTCTTTTTTTTTTTTGCAAGGCAAGTGGGGTTAAGTGGCTTGTCCAAGGCCACACAGCTGGGTAATTATTAAGTGTCTGAGACCAGATTTGAACCCAGGTACTCCTGACTCCAGGTCTGGTGCTCTATCCACTGCATAACCTAGCCACCCCTCTCCCCATGTCTTCTAAATCCCCCTGATTTAAACACTGCAGAGATGCTTCCTGAGACTATTTTTTGTCTCATCAAAGACGTGGTTCTGAGCATGTGGTAAGCATCAACTAAGGACATGATGGCATAAGGATGGGTCACTGAGAAGCAGCCCACCTCTTTTTTTCACTGTTAGACCTTTTAAGAGTCTCCCGTCATGGTCCATCAGTGACTTTGCTTCTGAGCTTTTCCCTTCCTGAAGCCCCAAACTCTCAATGATCCAGTTCGATGGCTTCCTCCTCTACCATTGGAAGCCAAGGGACTTGCCAATGGTGCAGCTCAGATTGAATCAAGGTGTGGATGAAGGCTCCCCGGAGACAGCTTTAATGATATTACCACCACTGGACACCTGAACCATTAAGAGACTCAGCCAGTCTCCTAACTCCTCATATCCAGGGACTCTTAGCTTTTGTGTGTGTGTGTGTGTGTGTGTGTGTGTGTGTGTGTGTGTGTGTGTGTGTGTGTGTGCATTGGACCCACCTCTCTGGTAACCTGGGGAAAATTATGGACACATGAAAGTGATGTTTTTTAAACTGATAATTGAAGGAATGTTAAATTTCAGTTAGAGATTAATGATAGTTCTTTTATTCAAATTCATGGACCCCCTTTAAAGCCTGCAAAGAATTGGAAATTTGAGGAGAGAATGAGCTGAGTAAGTTATGGAATATGAGTATTATGGAATACTATTGTTCTTTAAGAAATCGTAAGCAGGGGCGGCTAGATGGTGCAGTGCCGGCCCTGGAGTCAGGAGTACCTGAGTTCAAATCCGACCTCAGACACTTAATAATTACCCAGCTGTGTGGCCTTGGGCAAGCCATTTAACCCCATTACCTTGCAAAAAAAAAAAAAATCGTGAGCAGCCAGACTATAGAGAAGCATGGAAAGACTTCCATGAATTGATGCTATGTGAAGTGGTTAGAACCAAGAGAACATTATTCAACTATGACAGATACAACTCCTCTCAGCATTTTAGTGATCCAGGAAAGACCTGTTAGGGAAAATGTCATACACATCTAGAGAAAAAAATATGAATTCTGAATGCAGACCAAAATTTACTATGTTCACTTTTTAAAACTTTTGTTTTTTCTTATGTTTCCCCCCCCCTTGGTTCTAATTCCTCTTTCACAACATGACTAATATAGAAATATGTTAAAACACATTTGCACACGTACAAGTTTTATCAGACTGTTTGCTGTGGTTGAAAAATAAAGAACCAGGGGAGTCTAGGTGGCGTAGTAGATAAAGCACTGGTCCTGGAGTCAGGAGTACCTGGGTTCAAATCTGACCTCAGACACTTAATAATTAGGTAGCTGTGTGGCCTTGGGCAAGCCACTTAACCCCATTTGCCTTGCAAAAATCTAAATACACACACACACACACACACACACACACATACATATATATATGTATATATATATTATTGGTTTTGGTAAACAAAGTAAACCTCAAATGAACATTTTCTTTAAAGTATTTTTACTGATTTTGGTAAAGTAAACCACCAATGAACATTTTTTTGTTTTAATGTATTTTTATTGATTTTGGTAAACATTTTCCTAATTACACTTTATTCTGGTACCTAAAGCAGTCAGGAATTTTTGCTGGCTGAGGGATTGACCTTTGCGCATTAACTGAACTGTTGCCTCTAAAATTCCCTTGCAATTATTCTTTTATTTTATGTCTTGTATGTACGTAGTCCTTTGCATGCTGTCTCCCCATTAGAATGGGACCTCCAGAGAGCAAGTACCATATTGATTCCTGTGTATCCCCCTCTGTCTGGGTGAAGGCTTAGTATACAACCAATGCTGAACAAATGGTTGAGGGCTGCTTGTTGCCCCTCTTCTCCCCCTGCCCCCAGCACCACAGTGCTCTCTGTATAACAGCTTTGTGGCTCTGCAACATTTTCAGCTGTCTTCAAAAGCTACTTTCCAAAATTCTCTCCCAGAATTCCAGGTCTTATTCTCCCATACTTGGGGCGAAGGAGAGGAACTGGCTGGGCCTTTCAGTTATTCAGGCAATCTGGTGATTCTACCTTCTTTTAGAGTTTTGGTGTGATGGGGGAAGGATGGTGAGGAGACACAGATTCCTGGGCTTCTAAGGAAGGGAATGAATGAATGAATGCATGCATGCAGCCCATCGGACAGATAAAGGAGGCCCAGCCACAGAGGCAGCTGGCCCTGACAAGAAGGCCGCTTCTATCCACGCTGCCACATTGCCTCTGCGCCCCTAAGTGTGCTAGATAAGGCGGCCCGGGCTGTATCAGTAAGCACCGGCCCCCCACAAAGGCGACAGCAGCCAGGGATGCGCGGCGCGGCCCTGTCCTCGGGACGCTAAGGAAAAACTTAGGGGGGCTATCAGCACGGCCCAAGGCCCCAGGAAACCGCTGGTCCCCGTTCCGATGGGCCGGGGCCGGGGCCGGGTGGGGAGCGAACCTGGGGGGCCTGGTGACACTTACCTTAGGGCCCCTTGTCCCCCGACCGCCTCCCTAGCTTGGGGACAGTGGCCTCCCCGGCGCCGGCCTGCTAGGCCACCTTTCTGAACGGAGGGCCACTGGGGCTCTGGGGGGCAAAAGCTTAGTTCCGAGGCACCGGGCGTCCCTGGCGCCCCCCCCCCCCATTCCTTGCTTCTTCACGCACAAGATGCGCTGAGACCCTGCGGCTGGTCTGCCCCCAGGGGTGACGGCCACGGCCACGGCCACGGCCACGGCCACGGCCCCCGGGCGCGCTCCGCAGCGGCGGCTTCCAATTCTGAACCGCCTTCCTCATCTATTTTGGGGAAACCCGGGGCCTTGTCCCAAGGCGCCCACCGCCAAACGGGGGCAGCGTGCCGGCACCTGCGGGCCCCCGGGGCGGGGGCGCGGGCTCTGCCCCTGCCCCCGCCGGCGTCACCGCCCCGCGCTGCCCCCCTTTGTTGCGTGGCCCGCGCCCCCCGCTCATCACCCCCTGCCCCCGGGCCCCCCCCTTGCTGCTCCCGCACTCTCCTGCTCCCCCTCCTCCGAGGCGGCCCGCGGGGGGTCCGGCGGCGGGAGCCCTCGTTTCTGGAGTCCGAGCCGGGGCGGGCGCCCCGCAGACCCCCCGGCCCCCGCCGCCCCCGGGGCCCCCCGCCCGGTCGCAGGCCCCCCGGGCCCGGGCGGCCTCGGGGTCGCGGCCCCGCCCCGCTCCCCGCAGCGCCCCGCCCCGGGGCCCCCCGGCGCACAGCGGGGCGCACAGCGGGGCGCGCGCGGCCACACCCCGGCGGGCGGCCAGGCTGGAGCGGCCCCCCAGGCCGGCCGGGGCTCCGCCGCCCCCCGGGCCCCCCGCCCGCGCCAGCGCGCCCTCGCTCGGCCCGTGCAAGCCCTGCGGGGAGGCCGCGCGCGCCCGCGCCGCCGCCAGAGTGAGCGCGCCCGGCCGCCCCCCGGGGCCCGCCCCGCGCCCCCCGCCCCGCGGCCCCGCCGCGCGCCGCCCCGCCGCCCGCCCGGCCCGCCCGGCCCGCGGCCCCAAGCCGCCGCCCGCGCCGCCGCGAGGCCCCCGCCGCCCGGGCCCGGGCCCCGACACGCTGTCCGCCGGCGCCCAGCCCGAGCCCGAGCCCGAGCCCGAGCCCGAGCCCGAGCCCGAGCCCGAGCTCCCCGGCATGGCCCGGGGCGGCGCGCCGCAGAGCTGGCCCGCGGGGGAGGCGGAGACGCGGCCCGGGAGCCCCGAGCCCGAGTGAGCGGCGCGGCCGGGGCCGGGGGGGGGGGCGGGGGGGCTGCGGGGGTGGTGCCCTGGGACACAAGCCCCGGGCCGGGGTCGGGCTCTGGGGGGCAGCCGGGGCCGGGGCGGGGGCGGGGGCGGGGCCGGGGCCGGGGTCGGACTCTGGGGGCCAGCCGGGGCCGGGGCCGGGGCCGGGCCGGGGGCGGGGCCGGGCCGGGGCCGGACTCTGGGGGCCAGCCGGGGCCGGGGGCGGGGCCGGGGCCGGACTCTGGGGGCCAGCCGGGGCAGGGGCGGGGGCGGGGCCGGGGTCGGACTCTGGGGGCCAGCCGGGGCCGGGGCCGGGGCCGGGCCGGGGGCGGGGCCGGGGCCGGGCCGGGGCCGGACTCTGGGGGGCAGCCGGGGCCGGGCCGGGGCGGGGCCGGGGCGGGCGGCGGGGCCCCGACCCCCCTGCCGCAGCTCCCGCCGCGCCGCCCCCGCGGCCCCTCCGCGCACCCCGGGCCACTGTGGCGTCAGCGCGGCGCAGGAACCTTCCGCGCCGCCCCATAAGAGCGCGGCGGGGGCCGCGGGGGCCGAGGCGCGCAGGGGCCGCGGGGCGGGCGGGCGAGGCCACAGCTGGGGGTCCCGGGCGGCCGGCGGCCCCGTCCGCGCCCCTCGGGCAGCCGCTGCCCTGACCCGGCCCCTCCCGCAGGGCCAAGATGGTGAAGGAGACGGAGTACTACGACATCCTGGGGGTGAAGCCCAGCGCCGCCCCGGAGGAGATCAGGAAGGCCTACCGCCGCCTGGCGCTCAAGTACCACCCGGACAAGAACCCGGACGAGGGCGAAAAGGTGAGGGGGGCGCCCGGGGCGCGGCCCCCGCGGCCGGTAACCGCCGGGCCGCCGGGGCGGACGATCCCCGCTCCGGGGCCGGGCCGGGGCCGGCGGACCCCCCCCCCCCCCCGGGCCGGGGCCGGGCCGCGGCTCCAAACGGCCGGAGGAGGCCGGGGGCCCGGGGGGGCTTGGGGGAAGGACGGAGCCCCGTCCCCCATGGGGGTCCGGGAGGAAGGGGGCCCCGCCGAGCTCCCTCCGGAGCGGGGCCCGGGCCCGGGCCCGGGCCCGAAGCCAGGCCGCGCGTCCGGGCCCCAGCCCCGGCCCGGCCTCGGCGCGGCTCCCCTGCCCGGCCACCTCCCCGCCCCCAGGCCCCCCCCCGGCACCCGCCCGCTGCTGTTTGGTGCCTATGGAAACAGCCCTGGCCCCGGGCCGGCCGCGGGGCACCGGTGGGCACCGAGCCGGGTTATATTTAGCTCGGGCCCTCCGCCCCCGGCCCAGCTTAGAACACTCGCCCGGGGCCCGGGCCCGGCCGCGTTCCAGGCTATATTTAGGGGCCTCGGCCCCCGCCGCACGGGGCGCCTTGAGGTCGTGGCCGCCAGGCGGGCATCGCCCTGACCCTGGTGCTGGTTCTCGGAAAATGTGATTCAGGATGCTGAATGCCCGATGGGCCCAGCGTGCCGTCAGCTCCCAAAGGGTCACCTTAAGGCACAGGCTTTTCTGTAACACAGAGCCGGGTCCTGATCAACCCGGATCCAAAGACCCCATGCCCACAAAATAAAACCTAGCACCTCAGATCATCCGTGCCCGCAGACTCCGGTCCCCACCCCCATTCTTCCCTTTCATAGATTTAGCCATTCTCACTGGTCTCAGTTCTGCCATTCCCACTGCCCACTTATCAACGCCCCCCCCCCCCCAGACCCTATAGATTTCTCTCCAGTGACCACCAGCACTTTTTTTAAGAAATCCCTCCCGTGTATGTCATTCACTCCCTTTGACCTTGCCCATTCACTAAGCTAATTCTCTTTACCATGGTGTCATGGGGTCCACCTCTTGTTAGAGGAAAGCAAGGCCTTCGGGGGCAGTGCCAACCACTGCTTTTTTGGGAGCCGTGGGTACTTGTGTTGTCTAAGGAAATATTTGTGGTGCAGGCAGGTGGTTTTATGTTAACATTTTCAGTGGTTATGTATTCTTAAGCTGTACTAGAATAATTTTCATAACTGAATGTTGAAATGAGTGTGCCAGTATGCCAGAGTCTTAGAAATCCATTTTTGCTAGCTAGAACACATTGTACACATCCGGACGGACCCACGGCCTAATTTATCCAAGCTTGTCTTCTTGGGTTGAGTTTAATTATGGTTCTGACATGAAAGGGGGGAGGAGGAGGAGAGTAGAGACCAGCTCATCCTTTCCAGTTCGTCCTTATCTAAGATTAGAGAATCCTGGAGTTGGAAGGGATTTGCCAACCAGACTTTGTTTTTTACAGATGATGAAGTGAACTTGCCTAAACTAAGAGCCCGAGACAGGTAGTAAATAAAATAAGAGCTGGGATTGGAACTCAAGTCCTCAAACTCCAAATCCATTATCCCTTTCCTAAGACTAGGGGAAGGTTCTCAAGTGGAAAGCACACAATGGCGATGCCGCTATGTCTTAGTAGAAGAAACAGGCAAGAACATTACATATTAGTGAAGAAACCATAACTCTAGACCCCTCATCTTACAAAAGAAGGAAAAAGTGAGTTGTGGACTAGCCCATTTAGTGAATATAAAAAGTAAAAAAAGGATGAGAGAGAGGTTTCCACAGAGGAGAGTAATACCTTGGATGATATCTGCAGAGAGAGGGGCTTCCTTTCCAATAAATAACCCCACTCTTGAGTTGATGAAGTCCTCACACAGCTACCAAATTCTGTTGGGGCTACTACTTTGGGTTTTATTCTTACTGATGACCATATGAAGAGAGTAAGACCTCTTTCCCTTCCTCTGCCTGTTCAGGGGAGGCTTGGGTTTGCTCATTCCATCTTGTTGTGAGACGTTGCTAAGCATCAGCATTACCTAGAAGTTGTGCTTGTGGTCAAGCTATTTATTCACAGACTCTACCAGTTTCAGGCCAGCCGCTTTTGGGGAGATCAGAATGCACATGTGAGGCAACCAGTCAGTTTGGGTCACTTTTAACTTCTATTAGCTAACAGGTAGGGCTCAAAGTTAACATTTATTTAACTAAGACAACCGTTTGCAGGTAAGGTTCAAAGCTATGTACAGATGGAAGTACCAACCAAACTTTGGGGGTACTGATGATGCTGGGGCCAGTTTCATTGTCTTTTGTCTCTTTGGCCATAGTATTCAGACTGAATGTCGAGAGCTAGAAGATTAGCAGGAAAGTCGTGTTACTATTTAAGTGTCAAATATAAGAATACTTTGGGGCGGCTAGGTGGCACCAGCCCTGGAGTCAGGAGTACCTGGTTTCAAATCCAGTCTCAGACACTGAATAATTACCTGGCTGTGTGGCCTTGGGCAAGCCACTTAATCCCATTGCCTTGCAAAAAAAACCCCCCAAAAAACTAGAAAAAATTTAAGATACTTTAAAAATGTGCAAAAACTTCAGTTTCATGTACAATCTTCTGTTATTTTAAAGTTCTAATAAACAAGAAAATTTAGAAGTTTGAACTTATCTATACTTTTTGTCTTTAAATGACAAATTACCATGATTTGAAGAGCAAACTTATCCAAACACTTATCTATTTATTACTACAGAGGAAAAAATGGTCTCAGTTAACTAAAACCCCTCAGGTTGTAAGCCCCCTCCTCCTCCTCCTCGGTAGTCAATGTTTCTCATTGTGCTTTTGATGATGGACATAGCCATTGTGCATGGGAGACTCCCCAGTTTCTGAGGGCAGCTTGACCCACATTTCAGTTCCAAAGTCCCGATTCTCTTTTGTGTGACTTAAGGTGCTACGTGATTCCCTGTCTACAGAAGGGGACTGATATTAGCTACTTCCTTAAAGAAATAATGTACAAAGATGTGCACAGTTATATTTGAGCTCTGATCATGATATGCATAATAAACGTAGGCTTTAAGATAACGAGGGCTCTTCGGGCCTCACAGAAAGAATGTGAAGTCATAAAGTGACCAGCACATGTTTTACATATATAGGAAAACAGAACAATCGTGGTCGAGGTGACCTGTCTTGGCCATAAATCACCCAAGAGTGAAAAAGGAAAAGGCAAACAGGATACCTCACATGGTTCTTGAGCAGGAGTCCCAAGGTCAAATGGTGGTTCGGGCATTGGCTGGCAACACAGGCATGGTCATGGATGGGGTCCCTCATCTGTAAAAGCTGGTATAAAGTTGTCCTCTTGTCCTGTTGTACCTATCACTTGGTAACCCCTCCAGTCAAAAGCAAGCTACTGTTACTAGAGTAGCAGCCAGGAGGAATAGCTGCTATTACGCTGTTCGATTCAGTCTCTGGTTTTGTAGTTACTGTTTTTGTTTTTGTTTTCAAGTTTAAACTCATCTCCCAAGCTTATGAAGTACTTTCAGATGCAAAGAAAAGGGAAATTTATGACCAGGGTGGGGAACAGGCTATTAAAGAAGGAGGCACAACAAGCGGCAGCTTCTCGTCACCCATGGATATTTTTGACATGTTCTTTGGCGGTGGAGGACGGATGACTAGAGAGAGAAGAGGTAAATGGTCTTTGGGAGTTCTTTTGAAAGGTCAAAAGCCTTAAATTTGCCAGAAAATGGTCCTCTCCTAATCCATTCAATTTAAGTTCATGAGAAACACGATGAAAAAGACTGAATGTCCATATCCTTCTGTAGAGCATTTGAACATAGCATCTTCGGGATTATGTGAATATAAGATGTCTTGGAAGTTCATTGTTATTTAAGTTAATAAGTATACTTTAGTTTACTAATATAGAGGTAAAATATTCTTTATAGAACAGAGCTTCCAGGAGTACAGAAATAGTTTGGGGTTGGGGGGAGGAGGGAAGTTTGTGAACTTGGACAGGAAAAAAATTATATTTTCATTTTCACTAATATTAGTGAGATTTAATATTTTCTTCAATTTTGAATGAAGGCAACAAACATTATTCTGAGAAAAGAAGTCCTTAGGTTTTCACTAGCCCAACAAAGTATCAGATTACCATGACACCCCCCCCAAGATTACAAACTTTTGTTATAAAGAATTGCTTAGAAACCAAACAATCCTCTTTCCCTCCCCTTCATAAAGTAAGTTTGTTGTGGTTTTAAGTGCCCAGCCCATACACCCAACAAAACCAGTTGCTTAGCACAATACCTAAACAGCAAACTATTGCTTAAATGAATGCTCCTTCAGTGGAGCCAGCTTTCCTGGTTGCTGAGCTGTGCCTGCCTTGTCTTCAAAGTAGAAAATAACATTTATTGATCCTTTATTGATGAAATGAGGAGTTCTACAAGGTGAATATTCTAGTTAAGTGAAGCTTCTCCCTATCCCATCTTGTCTGATGGAAGCAAGGCATTTTATAAACCTGGTTTATAATATAGTGTGATAATTCAGCCAAGTGTCTTCCGCAGTATGGAAGTATGTTGTTAGGGACATGCTAAAGGGCCCCAGACTTGGACTTTCCCAAATAACTTTTTTCTGAATTGATCTCTGATAGCGTTTCTTTACCGTATTCCCCTTTCCCTCTCTAGGTGGCACAGTGGATAGAGCACTGGCCTTGAGTCAGAAATCCATCCTCTGATACAACACAACACTAACTGTGTGACCCTGGGCAAGTCACTTAACTCTGATTGCCCCCAATGCAGGGTCATCTCCAGTTGTCCTGATTCCTATCTGGTCACTGGACCTAGACATCTTTGGAGGAGAAAGTGAGATTAGGGATTTAGCATCCCTTCACTCCAATCCAATTCATGTGCTTGTCATGGCATCACGTCCCTGATACTGTAATCTTCGAGAATGAAGGACAAATATTATTGCTATTATTATAATCTGATATACAGTTGGGAAAAACATTACCAAGTTATTAGATTTGCTCGTACATTAAAAATTATTGCAGCCCTTTGAAAAGGTGGGGGGGCTTATTTTCTTACTGCTTACTTTTAAACTTAACATTTTTATAGTTGTGGCTAAAATATCCGAACTTCAATAAGTTAGGTATTTATAAATGTACATCTTTTCACTTGTTGTTTCACTAACCAGATAGAAGGAACTAGGTTATCAGCTCTAAAAGACAAAGAATGCAAGAAATTAAAATGTGTCTTTTTAATGAGAATTATCTAAATTCATTCTGTCCCAAACATTGGTTACAATACATTTCTTTGCTTCCTGCAAAACTATCAAGTTTTTAAAAATATGCAAAAATGCTATTGAGAACTCAAGGATGTGGGGCAGCTAGGTGGCACAATGTACCAACCCTGGAGTCAGGAGGACTTGAGTTCAAATCCTCAGACACTTAGTAATTACCTAGCTGTGTGGCCTTGGGCAAGCCACTTAACCCCATTGCCTTGCAAAAACAAACAAACAAAAATCTCAAGGATAAAAGACAGAGCCATTTAAAGTTAGCTTGTATATTTTACATGCTAAAAAAAACCAAACTTGTTTAATGATTGAGGTAGTTTTTACTTTCCTGAAATAAGCAGAAACCTTGTTTATGTTGTTTTATTTTATACTGAATAAAGGGTGACCTTTCTACTTCACTCAGATTTGTTCTAAGAAAGTTAATGTAGAAAATTATTTAATTTTTAATTGTAACTAAGATGCAGAACTCTCAGATTAAATTAAGAGGTAACTAGAACAGCTGAATTCACAGAAATCTAGAGGTGGAAAAACTCTCTGAGTTTATTCCCCTTCTGGCCAAAGAGAAACACTAGATGAGATAGAAACTCTCTCCTGGTTTAAGGGTGATGACTCGTTTTTAAACCTGAATGATGACATATGTCCTGATATTTGTGTACTTTTTCTCGGAAGGCAAGAATGTCGTGCATCAGTTGTCTGTATCGCTTGAAGACATATATAATGGAGTCACAAGGAAACTAGCACTCCAGAAAAATGTAATTTGTGACAAATGTGAAGGTAATGAAATGGTGGCGGGGAGGACAGGAGGAAGGTTCTTTACAGACTAGAGAATCCAATGCACATTTTTGTGTGTAAAGTAATAAAGTTAAACACAACAAATGACACTCAGAAAAGATACACACCTCTATTCTTCCTTATTCATAGTTTGCTTTCTCACAAAGTAGAGATTTACTGCCTGCCAGAGAAAACTGAAATTTTATGCCATTCAAAGTCTATGCAGTTCTATTAATATACATTTTTAAAATGTCCCTCATTGTTAAAAAATATATATATATATATATTGAGGGCTATGCCTAGAATCGGGAAGACCCATTCTTCCTGAGTTCAAACCTGGCTGCAGATATATTACTAGCTGTGTGACCCTGGGCAAGGCATTTCATCCTATTTGCTGTTTCTTCATCTGTAGAATGAGTTGGAGAAGGATGTCAAACTATTTCTCTGCCAAGAAAAAAATGCCCAAAAAGGGGTCAGGAAAAGGAAAAAACTGAAAAATGACTCCACAACAACCAAAAAACTCCAAATTTTAATGTGGTCTGCAGGATACAGCAGACCAAAAGAAAATATTTCATTCAACTTTCAAGCTGTTTTCAAAAGAACAGGCAAACTTATCAACATGTTGTCACTATCCAAAGCTTTCAGGTTGTTTTTTTGCTCTGATTAACTCTGAGGAGATCATAATTTCATTTTTGTTTTGCTTCACTAGGAATTGGTGGGAAAAAAGGATCTGTTGAAAAATGCCCCCTCTGTAAAGGGAGAGGAATGCAAATTCACATCCAGCAGATTGGGCCAGGAATGGTCCAGCAGATTCAAACAGTGTGTCTTGAATGTAAAGGCCAAGGTGAACGGATTAACCCCAAGGACCAGTGTAAGAACTGTAATGGCTGCAAAGTTGTAAGAGAGAAAAAAATTATAGAAGTTCACATAGAAAAAGGTGAGAACCCAGGGATACCATCAAGTTCCCACCCCTATCCCCAACCTTCTTTTTCCCAGTGAACATCCAGGCATCCAAGTAAGCTCAGAGGACTCAAAACACTCCTAAATTGTAGAAGGTTCTGTCCTAATCTAGTTCAGCATAATCAGTGGAGAATTAAAATCTGGCATAGATTTTATCAGTTTTCCTAAAAGTACCAGAAATGCTTCTTACCTCTATCTCTTGTGGATAAAGGCAGTCTTCTTTTCTAGGGTTTTTCTCTTCTCCCCCTTTTTCTGATACTGTGAACTGCCATCTTTTGAAAGCTTAGATGATTCCAAGGTGAACTGAACTGTTTTCTCTTGATTTGTTAACTGCTGATTTCTTCTAGGATTTCTTTTGGAGATCTCCCTTAGCCCCTAATCCTTTATTTGTTCCCTTCTTTTGTCTCCAAGTGCTTAGGAAGCTATCCTTATATTTTTCTTTCCCTTCAGATTCTTGAAGCTATCTCATTGTAATATTCCCTCCCTGCTCCATCCAGTTGTCCCAACATAGAAAACAGACATAATGCCATTCTTGATGTCTACCAGGCAATAAAACAGCCCTCTTTCAAACTTAAGTCCTCTACAAAAAAGCTGTTCAATTGATAGGAGTACATTTTACAAGCAGCAAACGATCTGTCCCCCCAATACCAAAAAGTACAAGACCCAGTATCAAAAAGTACAGTGCTGTCCTTCATTCTTTTACATTTAAAGATTCATTTTTTGTGTGTGTATCTTCTATCAGCGTTACTTTGCTAGGGTTTAATAGTGTCAGATACACCTACATGTATCACAAAATGAGAATGAGTGAATTCTACAAATAAATCCAAATGGCATAGAGAAGCATCAGCCCTATTCCACACTGCCAATGACTTGGCTGCATGACCATGATTTATGATAAAACATGTGATCTTTCCTTTCTCATTTTCTTATCTGTTAAAAAAAAAAGTCATGTTAAAGGTAGAGTTCTGAGCCTGGAGTCAGGAAGACCTGAGTTCAAATTCAGACTCATTCATAGTACCTGTGTGAGCCTAGTCAAGTCACTCAATATCAATCTACCTATTTCCTCAACTGTAAAATGATGATGATAGCACCACCTACCTCCCACCACATACCTCCCGAGGATCTTTGTGCAGATGAAATGAGAGATACATAAAGTGCTCAGTACATAGTAGTAGCTGTTCTACAAACATGTATCCCTTCCCAGCCACCTTTGTTTACCAAAAGACACATCATTTAATAAAATGATTAATAAGGGATGCTGTTTCCTAGGTATGAAAGATGGACAAAAGATTATGTTTCATGGAGAAGGAGATCAGGAGCCTGAGCTGGAGCCTGGTGATGTCATCATTGTGCTTGATCAGAAGGATCATGGTATCTTCCAGAGAAGAGGTCATGACTTGATAATGAAAATGAAAATTCAGCTCACTGAAGCTTTGTGTGGCTTCAAAAAGACCATCAAAACACTGGACAATCGAACTCTTGTTATAACTTCAAAGCCAGGTGAGTTTTGGGATAGAAGAGCATTGCTGTTGATTATAGATCACACTGTTTTGTCTGGGAATGTTCCATGGTATTTTCTTGCTTCTGTCATTCAGTGAAATAACTTCACTACACAGGTGACATTAGTCCATTTTCATTTTTTGCAGTAGCAATCCTCCTCTGGGTCCTGGGTGGTAAAGTTAAAACAAAGGAAAACTCCAGACACATATAGGCAGATACACACACACACACACACACACACACACACACACACACACACACACACACACACGAAGATACTTGGCCAATGATTGCACATTTTTAGTTTATCCTGAAGTTGCTCCTAAAAGAACAGTGGAAGTTCCACTTTCTTCCAGTCACTGTTGAGGAACAATCACTCAGACACAAATGGGCTACAAGGCTTAGAATCAGACAGAATATCCAGACACCCAAGCCTGCGAAGGGTGTTTGAACAAGACATTCTGGAGAGCCTTTTATTTTTTTAACCAGGTTTTTTCCATGTTACTGCCCAGGCCATGATGATTTCTCCTTCAGTTAGTTTATGAGCCTATACCATTCAGGTCTTTCTAGGTTTAAGGATCAAGAGTTGAAGAAACAGGAATGAGTGAATAGCTAATGGAACCCAAAGCCCATATTGAGTGCTGATGTCCTTGCAGCCCAGTGCCAAGAGTGGAAAGGAATGGAAGGACAAGTGGAACCATGAGTAAACACTTTAGAATTGACTGTCCTCTCCAAGGAGCCTCTCTTCCATGTCTCTCTCTCTCTCTCTCTCTCTCTCTCTCTCTCTCTCTCTCTCTCTTGTCTTCTCTTCTTTGGGACTGATTCACTTACCTGGTTTTTCCCATCTACCCAGACCTTTTTTTCCTTTCTCTTTGATCATACATTTGTATGTGTTATTTTCTCCTGCACCCTTAAAAAACGTTAGATTTCCATATAGTGGGGGTGGGGGAGTACAGTGGTGTTAGGGAAGGTTTTGAACCGCTCCTTAAAGGAGCTCATGTGCCCTGTAGTCCTTGTTATTGTCAGGGGGTTCAGTTAGCACCTCCAAATGAGAAAGGGGCAGGGAATCAAATGTGCATCTGAGAGGTTCCCACCCTTGCAGACCCAGAAGCAGTGCTAGAACTTAGCAAGACTGTGCTGCTAACAGACTAGAGGGGAGGGAGGGAGAAAGATAGAAAAACAGGAAGATTTCTAGACTTGAGCCCAAGAAGGGAGAGAAAAACTCCTTATCAGAATTCTCTCATCTTTCTCTTCCTGTCTTCTCCCATCCCTTTCTTATATCACATCTCTCTCCTTTCCTTCTATAGTCATACTTCATTAATACTGAGATGTGGCTATCTAGAAACATCAGCTTCCCATACTGACAGAGGAAAGAAGCCAGATTTTAAAAAACCTTTAGGGATCCCAATTCATCCATTTTTTTCTAACCCCTCAGGCTCCACATTTCCATCTGCTTAACTTAATTTTAGATAAAATTCTAACAAGACCACTTGTCTAGTTCTTAAGTTCAAAATAAATCAGAAAAGGGAAAGAAGGATGAGTTGTTAGAAGCAGTCACAATATCAGCAAGTCAGTTAACAGCTGACCTTGAATAGAGATGGAAAAGAATTCAAAACCCAAAATAATACTGATGTGAAGTCTATACATAGCTGAAGTCTAAAAGAATTACTGTGTTAACAATATGGTAACAATTTATTCATAATGAGATTTCAGGCTCTTTAATAAAAGGGTTGTATTCAGTTTTTCTTAGTTTTAACAAAGTAGTTTAAAGTAGAAGAAAAAATGACCATTTGAAAAAGATTTCCATCAGAAATATTTAAAATTCAGATTTCTAATATTTGAAGAAAAAGTTGCTAGAAATCTGTTTGCATGGAAATCTTGTGTTCCCTGAAGACAGCATGCATCTTTTCTCCTTTCTCCCACATTTCTCCTCTTGGTCATTTATCTATGTTCAATAATATTATTGTAAAACTACCAGGAGGCCCACTTTCTCCAGATGTACACAAGTCATAAAATTATATTAAAATTGGACCCAGGCTTGTCACAGAAAAATGACAATTTTGGAGGGATTTGGGGGCTGTAAAACAAAACTATGATAGGGCAGAAATTCATCTTCTCTTTTTGTAATCTTATTTGAGCAGCAAGAGTAATTGGTTCTAAGATTCTAATAGTATATTATCATTGCAGCTCAAGTCTCTAAGTCATCATTTCTGGAAGCATGTCATAGGTAATCTATTTCTTTTCCTATAAGATGCCTTGCTCTGCTTTACAAGAAACCAGTGTCTCCAAGAACCTTAGTTTTATTCCTCAGTTTATATGGGCATTCATTTCTTGATGGAATTTTTATTGTAATTTTTGACCTGGAATAATTTTTAAAGTACATTTCAGAGCAGGATGTCTGTGATAAGACTTCAAAAAATCATTTCCATAAGGAACTTATATGGGGGGGAGGGCAACCTGATTTAACAGTGTTTATTTCTGTGGAAGAAATAGCTTAGAGTATTCAAGTAAGCTTGAGCCAACAGCCTCTGCTGCTTTAAAAGAAAAGAACAAAACCAAACCCCTTTGGCTCGATTGGTTGGACAGAGAGGCCAAGGCAACATCTGGTCCTTAGGTGTTAGCTGGCTCCTGCTTCAGAGGCAGCAGAAGCACTGCACTTCTTTTATCACAGCCTTTTAAAATGTACAACAGCTTAAACACACACACACACACACACACACACACACACACACAATCGAGATTGAGATCAGCTAAAACGTCTAGCTTTCCTTTCATATAAATACAGTTGATGATTCAGGTCTCTTGTCCTGTACTTGTGGGTAAATTTTTTGAATCTTAGTTTGCGCTAACCTCTGAAAGTGCTCTGGACCTTATTGGCAACCCTCCAGTTTAGGTTTATAGTTACAGATGGGGCAGCAGATTGCAGCTCTTGAAGAACCTCCCAGGAGCTTAGGAGTCCCTCATGACAAGCACCAGGTGGCCCCTTGATGATGAGAATCTTGTCAAAAACACTCACCCCCATCCTGAATGAGAACTAGAAGCATCTAGTCCCCTCATGTGCCTCCAACTCTGATGTGATATCAAATCACCAACAGTAGTTCTTTTCCAAAGTGTTTTAGACTGACTTTTATCCATCCACATGAGGCCTCAAGAGCTGGGGTGTGTTATATTAACGTTTACAGTGTAGTCACCTTTGCCCATCTAATGAGATAGGAAAAAGAAAGGGAGGAAAGAAGGTAGGAAGGAAAGAAGGAAGAGGATCTCGATCTCTCTCTTTCCTTTTATATGCTTGAGTTTTAGTGACCATCACTCTTATTCTGAGGCTGATTTTAGGAGCCTACTACTGAAGCCTTCAACTTCCTCCCCAGTTGGATAAGGATGAAGTATGTGGTGAAATGTTGGAAGGTGGATGCACCAAAGGGAAAATGCTTACCAAAACATGTCCTTGAGGTGTGTGTATATGAGGAAAGAATTTAGAAATTTGTTTTGATGTTGCTGGGAGTTCAAGGACACTCATTAACTCTATGTAGGATGCTCCATGTTAATAAAATCTTCTAATGTTACCCCAGCTGCCTCTGTGCCCAGCCCTTCTCAAATGAGAGATACTGTTACCGCTCTCATAATGGGCAGCAATGACCTGCTTCAGCCAAAGAACTTCATAAAACTTTGCCTTTGAATGTTTGTAAAAGGGTGTGGGTAGCAGAAATCCTTGTGTCTAAATTTCCTACTGGATCATTTTAGAGATATTTTGAGTAGATTTTATATACATACATATATATATATATATCCAATAATACCTTCCAAGGCTTCGAGCACATCCTCCCCAGTTTCACATTGCACTGACAACCTGACTACGTAGGCTGCATGCAGATGTATTGTGGAACTAGAGATTAACCATTTCTGGTACCTAATAAAACCAACCTCTCTAATGGGCAGGTGAAGTGATAAAGCATGGTGACTTAAAATGTGTACGCAATGAAGGCATGCCCATCTACAAAGCACCACTTGAGAAAGGCTCTCTCATCATACAGTTCTTGGTAAGTTTATTTCCTCTAATTACATGAAATCTATTGCAATGACACCCTTTTCCCTTCCATTTATGTGGACTTTTCCCCCTCATCATAGGTGGTCTTTCCTGAAAAACATTGGCTTTCCCAAGAAAAATTGCCTCAGCTAGAAGCTTTGCTTCCACCACGACAAAAAGTAAGAATCACGGACGACATGGATCAAGTAGAACTCAACGAATTCAACCCCAATGAACAAAGCTGGCGACACAACACAGAAGCATATGAAGAAGACGATGAAGGCCCCAGGGCAGGAGTGCAGTGCCAGACGGCGTGACGAGACGTGGTGTGCACGGACTAGCAAACTGATGAATGTAAAGTTGGCACAATGAAAATGGCATCGCTTTAATGGCCTTGTGTGTGGGGTGTCCTGTGTGTGTGTGTATGTATGTGTTCAGCACAAGTAGTTGCTGAGTGTCCCCTTTTTTGGTTGTTTCTTAAGTTATAGCTTAATTTATATTTAAATGTTTCTAAGTGTAAATCACATCCAGTCTGCATATGGAATCTGTTCATTTACTTTCAGGGTGTAGCTTCAAGAAGCCCCTGATTGAATGTTGTGGTTCTCAGGTATCAGTCTCATCCCCCCAGAGCAGAGCTGGAGGAGCCCTAGGGCAATCAGGCAGCCCAACACTCTTCCATAACAGTGAGTGATATCGTCCTCTCGGGGCTCTCACCCACTGTAGCTCAGAGGCCGCTTTGGGGAAGGAAAAGCGCACTTAGGCCCGAGATGTGCCTGCACTCGTTCCCTCAGTCACTAGTCCAACATTCAGCTCACCTTCTGGTGGGGGCTGAGGTCACTCTTCTCACCTCATACAATTACCAGTTTGGATTGGATTCTTATCTTACTACTAAGTCTTCCAAAATGTTTGTTGGTATAAGCAAAAAACAAACAAACAAACAAACAAAAACCCTCACCTATTTGGAGATTCTGTTGGTTGCCTGCTGCCCATCTGATACTGCTTTTTAATGTGGGCACTTCGTGGCCAACTGAGCCAGAGAACATCATTATAATGAATACTTCTCTGGGGATGGATGGATGGGGATGGGGAGGGGGGTGGGGGATTGTCTATACTAAAATAGTAGCAAGCTGAGATATGTCTGTATCTGAGAGGCTTCAGGAACAATTTGTAAGGTTCTGTAAATCAAATTACTATGTTCAATAAGTTGATATTTGCCACTAATTTTACTCACCTGTCCTATAAAATTTAACTTTGAAAATGAATAAGTTTTCTTTTATACTCGCATGAAGGCGTTACTTTCTGTTCTACTCTTTTCCAAGATAGCTCTGCCATATATTTGGAGGTCTTCCTCCTCCACCTCTTCTCTGACAAAACTGTCATTGACCATTAATGGGTCTCTTTTAGTACCGGTCTACCTTGACCTACCCATCAAGTTCTTCCACAGAAGTCCATTATAGGTGATAGAAGGCAGCCAGCCTAAAAAAGGCATGGGCTGGCCATTATTTGTTTCAGTGGACGAGCACATGTGACTGCAGGTGACTGTTACAGTTAAGTCCTTCCATTCTTGTAGTAAATCCTATTGAAAAGGACCTGCTTTAACTTCCATGGATATAGGCCATCTGTCTGTGAGGCAATGCAGATGTGTAGTCAGGTCTGGGTGTCTAGATTTAAGACCCAGAAACTTGTACAGTTAATGCTTCCTCTCCCAGTGACTCCAAATAGCCAGATTAACGGGTACCATAGACATGGGACCAAAAGTGCTCCAAGAATATTTGGAATTTTGTGCTTTGGGGGGGAAAAATGCCTGGCCAATAATGTGCTCAGAACAGAGCAAATGTGACAAACTACTTTCTCCCTGAGCTCAAATGGGAGTTTCACATTTAGACAGAATCAAGGCTTCTGCTCCCCGACTCTTACTAT
Source organism: Macrotis lagotis (assembly GCF_037893015.1). Lineage (NCBI taxonomy): Eukaryota > Metazoa > Chordata > Mammalia > Peramelemorphia > Peramelidae > Macrotis > Macrotis lagotis. The sequence continues at coordinate 35,303,920 of NC_133661.1, read as the reverse complement.
TTTGTGTGGCCCTAACAAAAATGATTAGTATTTAACACTATTCTATCGCAATTTATTTTTCTACATTCTTCTGCTGATTTAAGTAGACTGTCTGGATGGGAACCATAGACATGATGGAAGGAGGGAGCTTACTTTAAATAATTCTCATCTGTATTTTCAAGTCATTCTGAAAATAAAATTGAGCTGGTATTTCAAAGATAAGTGACTTTTATTTCTTTTAAAATCATGGATGTTCCAAGTCAGGAAACTCATTGTCAGATTCAAAGCTTGAAACTTGCCCAGTGAATAGAACCCATGGAGTCTGTATTAGTCTATGGCTTTTAGGATACAGATACTAACTGCTAAACTGTTAACAGATAATCTAATCTATCATGATGACTTCCATTTAAACTATAAGCAGATCTTTTAAGAAAATCTGTGTTAATAGTTAAGTTTAGCACCCTTGAATTTAAAAAAGATAACATCACATAAATATATGGCACAAAGCATTTTCGTGTAATATAATTTAGATGATTTTTATCCCCTTTATCCATCTTTGATTAGACCATGAGACAAACAGAATGTGTCAGTACTTAAGGGAATTGTGTTCAGCCCAAGTTTCCAATGACATCTTTTTCTGACCTCTTAAGAGTAGAGATTTCTTCTCTACCTAGTCTACTATCAAGTCAGGTTCACAGTATATCATTTCCATTATACTTTAAAGCATACAGAGTGCTTTCCACACTACCATTCTATTCTAAGTAGCTGAATATATTGTCCCTACTTTACAAACAGGGAAACTAAGGCTCAGAATTTAAATGACTAAACAAATTATTAGGTTTGAAACAGCTCCCTGAAAGTTGTCAATTCCCTAGAACCAAAAAAGAGATCATCTGATATTCCTGAACTGGAAAATTTAGCAAGTGATAACTTTACCTTTCTGTCAATAATCAATAGTTGAGATCTTTGTTTTTTCATAAATTTTTTTTCTTCTAAGTCCAATTCCTCTTGTTTCTCTTCTAGGTACAATGAATTTTTTTTTAAAGGCGATGTTTCAGTAACTGAACTTTCCAAATAGGAAGTTCAATTTTAGCACATAAAAATAATTCCTATGTAACTTAACATATACATGACAGGTAGGTAAGTCTATTAAGCAAATCACTGGGAACCATGAAAGTCTTGTTTTAAACACCAAAATGAAAATGGAAAAGGTAATATAGCTAGATAGCTCCTTGAAAGTAAACTTGGTCACTTGCTGAGAAGGTAATGTTTAATTTCCAGAGACATTAAAGTGATTCCACGGTTCTTTTCCCAAGTGAGTTTGTTCAGACCCATTTGAGTTGTCCACTTGAAAAAATAGGCTGTGAAAAAGGAATAAGGGAGTAGTTTAAAAGAGATTTCATACTATATATGCAGAGAATATGGTATTCTTTATTAAAAGAATAAAAATGATGACATATAAACTTGTGTGTACTGATCAAGAGTATCCAAAACTATCCAAACTTCTGCACACTGCAGTGTTCCATATAGGTCCATCTGTTAATATGAACAACATTAGGGAATGGTGTGGTCCATCCCTCTCTGTATTGCTTTCCCCATCATTAGCCTACCCGGTTTGGAGTGTGATAACTTAAGTTGGACAGTCATAGATATGAATTTCTTGGTCATCTCCAACGGACACAATTTTGGAGCCATGTGAATTGTATTTTACTCCCCAGACCTGCAAATAAAGTGCAAGGAAGAAGGTCACACTCACTGATGCCATTATCCAGATTCAGTGACACACAGTTCTAAACATTTCATTACTTTAGACAAAGAATACGAACTGTGAAGCTGGAAGAAAGTATTCAATGCTTGTGAAACAGCTTCCCCCATTCCTCAAACCCGAACCGAGGGAGGGAGAGGTAGGTCCCTCCTTCCTTATCCCAGAGCAATAATGAACTAGATAATCAACAGCTTGAGTATTTCTAGAGGACTTTAAGCTTTGCAAAGACCTTGACAAATCTGTCATCTCATGAGTTCCTCACATCCACCTTGGGAGTACCATTATCACAACTGAGGTGACTTGTCCAGGGTCATTCAGTGGGGTAAGGGTCCTATACTGCTCTCAGGCACACAGCCTGCAGGTGTCCTTCCCATCCCTCATATTTTTCAGCACTTGAGGACATATGTCTCTGTTTCAGTCCCTCTCTGGTCTCACCACATAGCCTGGATGTCAAAGGTCAGAGGGCAGGCTTGGCAAGGCTATAGTGGTATACTGAGGTATGGGGGGAAACACTGGATGTGCAGTCAGGAAACCCCGGTTTAGATCCTGGCTCTGCTACTTACTGCCTAGGTGGCCTTAGACAAGTCAGTCCCCTCAGCCTCAATCTCCTCAGGGCTGAAGATGATCTCCAATCTCTGAAGACTGAAGATTCACCAAAGCCCAGAGGAAGCTGGGGGGGGGGGGGGCGCTATACTACTGCATCAGGCCTGAAGGTACTGAAAGAGAAACTGGATTTGGAGTCCCAGCTGGGCCACTTTTGCTATCAGGGTAAACCAAGACAAGCAACCTCTTCCACACCCCCCGGCTCACAGGCCACAAATCTATTTTGAGAGGGAATCTCTCAAGTTTGTTTCTAGGAAGAAAATGAGCCCACAAATAGCTCTAGACGCAGTCAGTGCTCATTTGGGAACTTTAAAACAAGTGTTTCCTAGTTATCTCTGCTGGCGGTCACTGGAACTCATGAAGCCCTAAATTCAGGTCACTGGTTAATTAATCCCCAACAATTTAGCCATACCAGTTGGAGAAAAGGTCACTCTTTTAGTGGAAGTTCCCCTACAGAGTTATGAGATTCATTTTCTCCACCTCTTCCCAGTCCCAAATAAGGAATTTCTCTCTTCTCCCTGGGAATGCTTTTTTTACATCTACATGATATAGAACCAACATCCCCTGGGAACAGAACTCTTTAATAGTAAGCATTAAACCCAAGGTGGAATCTGTCTCCAAGGAATCAATAGCGAAAGTAATTTTACAACTTCTCAACTTGATTTTCAGGCCTTGGTGAATGAATTCAAGCTTGTTGGGCCATGGGCTCCATTATGCAGCCGACATCCTCAGACAGCTACCCCCAAAAGCAGGTCTGCTCCAAGCCATGCAGGTAAAAATAAAACACTGACCGTTGGAACAATGGAAACCTCTCTCACAGGTAATATGATAGAAGCAGTTGTCTACATGATTTATGACTTTCAAATAAAATATGCATGTTTAGGAGCTTTCAAACTCTTCTCAAACTAAGACCTGGGCTGCACTGTTAGAAACAGTTTATTTGAGGAGTAAAATTCAAATCAAAGTACATACAATTATAGCTATCATTTAAAGGGGAAGGGAGAGAGGAATATTTCTTTTCAGTAATTATCAAAATGAGGAAAATCCACAAAATCATTTCCACATGAAGACATGGTTTATTAAAGGTGAATTTCCATGATGGAAAGTCATTTAATGGTTACCAAAAAAAATTGACAGTTCATATTTATACAGTACTTGGAATCGAAAGCACTTTAGCAGTAGGCAAATGAATTGTTCCAGAAGGGTCTCCCTCCTCCAGCAGTTTAAAGAGGCAAGCAAGAGAGATTGTCAGTGCAAGTATTTCTAGTTCCATTTGAACTGAGTTAAATGAAACCCACTAACCATGATTTGAAACAGGTGTGCTTTGTTTTTGGCAACTGACATCAAAACTCCGAGGCTGTTTGCCCACTGACCACATGCGTTCACCAGTGTTGAAATTATAAGCAAGATTTCAAAGTCTGACCATGGTCAAAGGCAGTTTTTATCTCCAATTCCTACAGTACCCACACGTGGACCAGCAGATGTGCTCCGGGAAGAACCAGGTGTTCTGTCTTTGTCTGACTGGGAGGCTAAGCCCCTGAGGTCCCTCTGGCTTCCTAAAGCATAGCTCTAATTTATCACTCCTGCTCTAGAGACCTTCAAGGAGTCCTGAGTGCCCACTAAGAGAAGGCCAACGCTTTAGCCTGGCATCAAAAGCCTTCAGTGCCTTGGCCTGTTTTTTAGCATTTCCTTCTATACTCTCCCTCTTTGGGCAGACTGCCCTGAACTCTTCATTTCCCTAACTCTTCTATGTTTCCATGCTCCTTAAGTTTAAGATGCCCATTTCACTTCCATTTCTGCCTGCCGAATGCCATACCCTTTGAGGCCCTTTCCAGTGGTGATAGTGGGTCCTGACCATCCTCCTCTCCACCTCCCCCCAACCTCACAGCATTCTGTTCACCTCTCTCATGCTGACAGATTTACACGTTCATACCTCTCAACCACCCTGGAAGCAGCCCTACCAATTCAGAGATAAGGACAACCAAGCCCTAAGGGGTCACATGAGGAGTGACAGGAGAGCGGGGGACATAGTGTCCCATTCAGGGCCCCCGAACTTCAAGTTTGCATTCTAGATATTCTGGTCCACTAACCACTTAAGAAATATCCTCATCTTTTCCAAACTTGCAGTTCTAAGTTCTCTAAGGGCAGGTACTGTGTCTTTGTTTTTATATTTTCCCTACAGGGAAATATAGCCTGAACAGGATGAATGCTCAGTATTTTGTGAATGCATGGGGCCCTCTAACTGACCAAAAAGTCACCCAAGGTTTGCAACCCAAACACTTAGAAGCACCTGCTCACTGTGCTCAACTTCCTAAACAGGAGGGGATGAGACACATAACAGAAATGATATAAAAGAAAAGCAAAGTATAGCAGCAAAATCAGGGCAGATCAGTGCTCCAAAAAGAGCATTTGAGGAAGAAAAGGATTTTGGGGGGGGGGGCAGAAGGAAAGGAAGAAAAGACAGCAGAGATTTCATGGAAGAGGGAACATTTCCTCTCATTCTTAAAGGATAAACAGAATACCACTGGACAGGGACTCTGGAGAGAGGGAGGGAAGACCATCGCAAAGGGCTTGTTCTAGGAAACATGCAATGTCCCAGTGTGACTGCAGTGGGATGTACATGGAAGTGAGATATGTGGTTACAAATGCCAGAGCATTTGAAATGCCAGGCTGAGCATGGACTTTATATAAGAAAGTGCTAGTGAGGATTTGTGAATAGAAGCCATAGTCAGATGTGGATCAGAAGGACCACTGTTGGGGTAAAGTGTTAGAAGATGGCTTAGAGAGGGGACAGACTTGAAGCTCATGAAATGGTCTGGACAATCAGGGACAAAGACCCGGCCTGGGGTGGAAGCAGTGGAACTGAAGTGAAGGAGAGAGATGAAAGTATTTGATCTGCTGCCCCATGGTCAAAAAGAACAAATGAGACAATTGTTTTTTTCCCTTTTGTTCTGATTCTCCTTTCACAACATGACTAATATGAAGATACGTTTAACATAGTTATATGTATATAACATTTATCAGATAACTTGTTAAGGAGAGGGGGGAAGGAAGAGAGGGAGAAAAATGTGGAACCCAGAATCTTACAAAATAATGTTAAAAACCTTTTTTTTGCATATAATTGGAAAAAATAAATTAACTTTAAAAAAGAATAAATGACACTGAGTCAGATCAATTACATTCAGTTGGTAAAGCCCAGGGACCATGGGGCCATTATGGCTCCAAAGACTCACAGGCACATGAAATGCCAAAACACAAGTAACATGTACAATACCTGATCCTGGTGGTCAAAAAATGTGTGGACACAAGTTCTGGTTCCGGCATCCCAAACTTTGACACTTTTGTCTGATGAACTAGAAAACATAAAAGTGAAACTAGTGAGTTACATTCCACTCCAAGAAGAAAGCATCCATTACAATGCTGAACCAAGAGAGCCAACATTTAGCAACAAGATCATCTAATTCTGAGACTAAGAAGTCTCAGGAGGGGCAGGAGGGTACAATTTACTTTAACCAAACATATGAGGTAATGATTTGGATTTATATGAAAGATAAAATACAGAAGACCTCAGGAGTTAAACTTTTTTTAAAATTTTATTTATTTAAGGCAATGGGGTTAGAGTGACTTGCCCAAGATCACACAGCTAGGCAATTATTAAGTGATTGAGGCCACATCTGAACCTCAGGTCCTCCTACCTCCAGGGTCAGTCCTCTATCCACTGTGCCACCTAGCTGTCCCACCTAGCTGTCCCCTTAAACTTTTTTTTTTGTTAGGTTTTTGCAAGCCAAATGGGGTTAAGTGGCTTGCCCAAGGCCACACAGCTAAGTAATTAAGTGTCTGAGGCCGGATTTGAACTCAGGTATTCCTGACTCCAAGGCCGGTGCTTTATCCACTATGCCACCTAGCCGCCCCCCCCCCTTTAAACTTTTTAAAACATCATTAAAAATGTGTTTAAACCACAAAAGTTTTCAAGAATATAAACACAATATTCCATAATAAAATACCACACCTTGTAAGTAAGAATAACAATCATTTACAGATATGTAGGTGGAGATACTTAATCTCCTTCATTTTTTAGGAAGAATTAAGAATCCTGAGACATGCAGTTGAGAGAACACAGGCCCTGGAATTGAACACCTGAGTTCAAATTTGGTCTCAGTCACTGCTGGGCAAGGCCATTTAACCCTGGCTGCCTCAGTTTTCTCATCTGTAAAATGGAAAACCACTCCAGAACCTTTGTCAAGAAAGCTTCAAATAGTGCTAACGAAGTCAGACATAACTGAAAATAATTAAAACTAAAACGAACTCTGAGTACCTGGAAACAAAGTGAATATCATCCGGACAAAATGCTACATTTAACACCCAGGATGCGTGGCCACTCAGTGTACCAGCCAAATTTGCATGCTGTCTGTTGGAAGGGAAACAGATTTACAGAGAAATGAAAATACAGTTCAAGTAAAGATTCCAAGAATAACAATTTCAATCGATTGATCAGACTGAAGTCTTAGACTTTGGAAATTACCCACATTGCATTTTTCCATGAAAATATTACACTACTGCAGAAAAAAAAATGAAGTAAAAATTTTGCAACCCTATAATCCTCCAAAATTCTCTCAGATCAAACAGAGAAACAATGCAGCATAAGAGAAGGCATCCTGGAATCAGATGAGAAGCACCAGGGTTCATGTGCTAGGTTGACTACTACAATATGATGATCATGGTTGACCCAAAGTCCAGAAGAATTTCAGACTCAAGCTCTCTGTTCAGTCACTGGGGCCTTCTGCTTTCCTTTCAAGATAATGGAGCAACCTTTGAGCATCTCCATTTTTGTGACCCCCCCCCTTGTTCTTCCAAATTCATCAAAGATCATTGACAGCTATTCAGGAATTCTATCTGCACCTCTTTAGATATCAGTTTTCTCATTTATCAAATTCTACAAGTTCTACTTCTCAGGGCTGGTTTAAGGATCAGAAACAATAGCATGAAGTATGCTGCCCTCAGGATAACCCTGGGTTCTGGAGGGCAAGCGACTCTAGCAGGTTCTACCAAGCTAGAAGGGCTTCAAATCCCAGACTGTATCTGCTGTCCAAGGACCAGCCTTGGTGAAAACTCCTCATTGGTACGCTGGGGATTATGTGAGAAATTCTTTGTGCTACCACAATCCATGAGGCCTTTGGCTTCACTGCAGGTCCCTTCCACCTCTGGAATAACCATAGCAGCACAGTAGAAAACAAAGCAGAGCTGACAGTCACTGCTTCTGGATCTTTTACAAATATTAAATGATGGCAACCCCAGTATAAAATCTGTATATAATACTAGGGGAAATTAGTCATATCATTAATAATGAAAGTCTTATGAATTAAACCAGAAAATATAAGGAAACTGCAGTACCCAAGTTCTCTTTGATGAACAAATAAAGGCACAGGGAAGTAATTCAAAGACAATATACAAAATTTAGTGGAATACTTGATCATCTCATCTCACAATGCTCATAATAAGCAAAACTCAAAAGACCAGAATGAAGATAATAAACACTCTTACAATGCCAATAGTTCCTATGGCAGAAGACCAAGAGGCACAGAAATAAAAACCAGGGTAACACATACACTGATTTTGAATAATTTCAAAGCAAAGGTAAGATAAACAGAGACTAGTGAAAAAATATTCTAGAAAAGATAGTTGAATATTAAGAAATGAAAAGTGAACATTTATAGACTATTCAGAAGTCTCAAAAGCACATAACTACATTTTTTTCCAACAGAGGCAGAAGACAAGACCATAGTAAGCACTGAATAAACACCAAAAAAGAAAAGAAAATAACTGCACCTTAACAGATGATGTGTACTGAAATAAAATAATTTCAAGATCAGTTCATGAACAATCATACTAGTAAAAGCAAGTCAAAAAATCACCTAATAACAAGAAAAATTACAGCTGAGATAATAACTCTAATTACAATAGCTCCAACCTTATCTATTAAATCAAAAATGGAAAAATGGATGAGATATTGATAGGGGTTATCACCATTTTCTAGAGAAGTTTAACTTAGTAAAGTTAATTCCCACAATGAGGAAGCCAAAAAACAATCTCAAAACTTTGACTTCCTTGCTAAGTGGAAAAAAGTGGTGGTCACTGGCTTAGAATACAACCTTCTTCACCAATAGTGAAGATTACAAATAGTATAGCTACCAAAATAGCAAATAGTGAAGAAAGAAGGCCTCAACTGGGCCAGATCAGCACAATATCCTTTATAGATAAAACTGAAAGGATAACAGAGATGACAAATGACCTAAGATCTGCCAGTACTGCTTGCCATAACAAACTTTCTGTCACTGATGTTACTAGGACTCATCATTTAGACTCAAATACCTCACTTCTAATATGCTCTAGAAAAGGAAGAAAAAAATCACATCAAAGCAGATGAAGATGGAAGAAAAACTGGGTCAGACCAAATATGCCCAGAAAAAAATCTGTGTGAGAGTTAACAGAAGTGTGAGAACACTGAGAGATTGTTTTCAAAACAGTTGAATGGAAAAAGTAGGGGGAAAATAGCACAAATGACATTATTATTTTTTAAAATGTATTTGAAAGAGCATAAATAACTACCATACTATATTTTCACATCTCTAAAAACCTTATAAAAGGAATGTGTATGGGGGTATGTAGAGTATGCATATAATATAGATATCTTTGGCCTATCTATATATCAGTTAGCCTTAATGAAAATGAGGAAGGAAGTGGTTTTTCACAAATGGTTTTTGACAGCAGGTATCATCACTGTCATACAAATGATTAAAAGGTATAGAGACTACATGAACCACTGTGTTTATTTACTGATCACAGAAAGCATCTGACTTGGCAGAACAAAAGAACAGACTTGCAAACTTCTCCAAAAGGATACCACCCATGAAGTCATGAGAGACTCCTTGATACTAGGCACCAAAAAGATAATTCTGTTCAATAATCTTAATGATAAACATCAAGAGAGAAAAAAATTCTCTCTGGCATTGATGGTGTTCTTCACAGTCATGGAGGACGTGGAAGAATTTCCTAGATATCTGGAGTCCTTAACTTTGGTTCTAAAATAGATTTCAAGTGAATTTGGATGAGGAAACAAAACTTTATTTTCATTAATCTCTAACTAGAATTTAACATTTCTTTCAAGTATGGATTTTTTAAAGTTATTCTGAGAAGGGATCCAAAGTTTCACCAGCCTGCCAAGGGAGCCTGTAGCACACAACAGGTGAAGAGCCTCTCTCTCCAGAAGATTGTCTAGCTACTCCTGTCAGCATATGACATTGTGCCCTATTTACATTAAGGCCCAGAATATTTGGAGAGGGCAGGTGTCTCTGTGGTTATAAAAAAACCAAACCAACAAACAAAAAGACAAGTATCATCTTGGTAATGGCTAAAAAAAACACCACCCAGAACATGATGAATATGATGGAATATTAATGCTATAGAAAATGCCCAATTTGAGGAATCCAGAAGATTTATATGATGATTGCAGAAGGAAATGAGGAAAACCAAGGGAATAAGCAATACAACTATACTACTGTAAATGAAAAGGAAGACTCTAAAGAAGAGACACTGAAACTCAGCTTGGGGCAGAACTGGGTGGGTCTGGGAAGGATACTACACAATGTGTATGCAGCAAATGCCTTTCTTGAAAGGTAATCCTTTGTCATGGAGATTGAGGAGGAGAAATAAAGTCTCCTAGAGAAGGTAGAAAAGGCAGGAAATATCTACGTTGGAGATTGGCAATCTTCCAAAGTGACAGCCAATGATGAATTATGGAACAGACTCAGAAGAATCAAAACTCAGAGTGAAGATATTAGCAGGCTGTTATCATCTGATGACCAATGATGACTTGTGGGTAAAAAAAATGACATCCTGACTTCATTTAGGAAATGTATGGCCAGAAAATACATAGGCATGTTTGTCCTGGGACCCACAGATCATTAAGAGGTCTCCAATGTGCTGATTCATCTATGAAGTTTGTGGAAGAACATGGACAAGAGTCACCTGGGGGAAGAAGCCCGATGGGATCACTAGAGGGAGGATCTACACAAATTGGGCCAGGAATCAACTGAAATACTAAAGTATATAAATATATATATAGGTAAAAATGGAAGCTATGATTACATCAGAAGAATAGATAGTGCTGAAGCTGTAGACAGAAAGAACTGACCTGAGCTTGTTTTTAGCTAAACAAACTTGTCATTAACTTGTCTGACCTCTATAAAATGGGAATAGTTGCTTGGGGACTCGGACACAGTAAATAAATACCATAAGTGTCAGATATTATTATTATAAAACATTAGGGCTTGAAGGGACCTAAAAGGGGATCTAATTCCAATGCTCTAGAGTTGTACCAAAGAGAAAACTGGGGCCCAGGAAGTAACTTGCTGGCACAAAACAGAGCCAGAGCTGAGTTCTTTTCTCCCTTCCCAGTCTGCTTCATGTCTGAGTAAAAATCACTCTCTTCATCATGTTGAGAAATATTCCTTTCAATCTTGAACAAGACAGGTTTAATGACTGTTTTTAACCATCGAATGAAGGCTACTACTGCTTCTTTATTAAAAAAAATCAAAGATTTTTGATGAAAAGTGAGCACATTATCTTTTTTTTTTCTGGTTTGACTTCCACCTCCACCATGAGAACTGACAACAGAACATTCACTCACTCAATCATTTCAGAAACATCCATTATGTGCAAAGTTCCAGGCTCAGACTGGAGATAAAGAAAAGGCCATGACACCTACCATCCTACTCTCAAGTAGCTTTTACTCAAATGTGGGAAGGGAGACAGGAAGCAAGTAAGCACACACAGACCCAGACACAAAGACACACAGGCACATATACACACAACTCTGAAACAAGGTAAGCAAGATAAGTACATGATCAAGGCAAGGGATTATATTCAGCCACAGATACTTCCTGGTCTTTGGACCCTTTAACCTCTATCTGCCTCAAAATGTCCCCATCTATAAAATGGGGATAATGGCACCTATCTCCCAGGGATGTTCTGAGGGCAAAATGAGACATTTGTACAAAGCTCTGCAAATCCCAAAGAGCCCTATAAGTGCCAGCCACTGCCTCAGAAACCAGAGAAATGCAGTGTAGGGTGAATGTGAACAGGATGCAACAAATAACCAATGAGGAATTATGAAGGAAACCAGAGCAAAAGAGTTTTGAAAAAAAAAATGTGTAGGTGAAAAAGATGAATCAGTTATATGATGAGAGTGGGATAAAACTAAAGCTCAGCTACTATATTTCAAAGGTATCCCTACCATGACAAAAAATAAGGGAAAGTCTCATCTATCAGCTGGACAACCTGTATGAGACTGAGTTAAAGACTTCAGGCAAGAACTGCCCCAAATGGGCAGGAGAAGGGGGCTCAGGAAGTTACTTCCCAGAGGGAGGTATCCATATCAATGAGATCACAGAGACATTTGGGTATTTAAGTAATAAGGAGAAGGATGTGAATTATTAATCAACCCCAAAGCTTGAGGATGGGGAAGTAAGGGGAGAAAACAGCATCTGCTGAGTTAGGAATCAGAAGGACCTCCTGCTTGTTCCAACACAAGAAGCACTCAGTGATACCAACAGTCTAAAACCCTTAATAACTGGCCCAGTTGTTCACCATAATGCTTTCATTGGAAATGGCAACTTACACATCATAAATCTTAATGTAGCCATCATCTGAAGCCGTGACAAGGAGCTGAGAATCAGGGGAGAAGGTCAGAGAGCGGATGGGCATTGCATGGCCTGAAATTCAGAACAGATACTATTAATCTGGGGGGAAAATGCCACTGACCTAAGCTCTGCTTTTTGAGAAGATCCTTCTCACTACCCTCTGGCCATCTCCTGGCACTGCTCCCTGGGAAGTCCATGGGGCACGCTGCACCTTTGGTCTACAAGCCCTTCTCAGCCCAGCTTGTTCTGCCTCAAGGGCTCTTGTTCTCACTTTTATCTGAGCACTGCCATGTTTCAGCCAAGACAATCAGTGTTCAAACAAGTCACTCCATCAAGCTATTTCTGGAGATCACTGAAAGCATTACCTCCTGGGTTTCCAAATACAAAATGCATTTACTATCTAATGATCCTGCTATCTAAAGAAACAACTGGATTGCCTCCTTGTCTATGGGCAAAACACATACCTTCGAGCGTATGGAGAAGCTTTCCAGTTGCGATATCAAAAATATTAATGATTCCATCTATGGCTCCACTGGCCAGATACTTCCCATCTGGACTCTGCAAGAGAGCATTGAGAGTGACAATTGACATTAACAGAGTCCTGTGTGAGGAGAGTGTGTGTGTGTGTGTGTGTGTGTGTGTGTGTGTGTGTGTGTGACACACACACACACAGAGAAATAGGCATACACATAACTTTGGTGGAATGGTCTTTTATGCATTCTAAAAACAAAAGAAATGTAAATACTCTATAGGTACAACTAGTTATTAGAAGCAATTCTCAAACATTTAAAAAAACAAAATTAAGGCAAAGTGGAAAAGCAACAGTGAAGGGGTAAGTAAAGGAGGAAAAAGCAGGAAGGCAGAAAGCAAGGGGGAGAGGAGGGAGCAGGGAGGGGAGGGGTCCAAAGCAGGCAGCACCTCACCAGCACTATCCAGGCTGGGAAGAGGGAAGGGTTAGGGGTGGGAACTGCTCCAGATACCACCAGGGCCCAGGAGTAATAGCCACATTATCCCCAAACCTGGGACAAAAAAAGGAAAAATGAACAGACTGCTGCTACTGCCCCAAAGCTGGTGGGGAGAGTTGGCTGGAAAACCCAGGGGAGGGAGGCAATCTGTAGACACTATGAAATAAAAGATCCAAACAGAAGAAACAAGATTTAAGGTTTTATTCCCACCACAACTTCCTCTCCTCCAATCTTCTGGCAGAGAGGTCAGGAGCATCCAACAACTCTACCCCCTAACATGGATGGGCCAGAAGAAGACCAATCAGTGGAATAGAGTGGAGTGGGATGGGTCTCATTTTAAATTCAGTACTACTTGCCTCTGTATTGAAGGGAAAAAATCCATAAAACCAGGAAATGACAGGAATGTACCAGATTTAAGAAACAAATCAAAGGAATACTTCAACTTGAAAAAAAAAGAAATTCTACAATTAAAAAAAAAACCAAGAGGCAAAACTAATACAGAAACTCAAGCAGGACTGGCACCAGAATTGACAGAACACCAAAAGACTGACTTAAAAAATCTATTAGTGGAATTAAGGGAAAATTCTAATTCTGTCTTAAAAAAGGAAAAAATGAAAACATTGAAAAGTTACAAAAATGTAAGGTAATGAAAAATATTAATGGAAGTAACAAAAAAGGCAGGATAAATGTTGAAAGGGTGCCCAAGAATGTGGTCAACCAGGGCCTGAGTGTCAGACTCCCCACCATGCCCATGTGCTCAACCTAGTACCACAAAATTCCTTGCTAACTCTAGTCCCTGGCCCCACTATGGTCAGGGTTGCACCTGCAAATACAAAGGAACAAATCCACTGTACCTGAATTTAAAAAAGGGAAAATGAAAAGCCTGGAGAGAAAACAACCAAGAAGAGGTAAAAACCCAGGATTGAAAGGATGGCTTACATAGGCAATGCTGAGGATGAATTTCCCTCTTGTATCCAAAGAGTATTCCTTTTTTCCAGTCTCGACACCAAAAATGTTTACTTTCCCCACATGGCTTCCTGTAGCCAAAAACTGGGAATCGGGTGAAAAAGCCAAGGACCAGGCATCCACTGTAAAGAGAAAGGAGAACAGTTACTGGGATCCCCTCACAGTCTTCCAGCCTACTATTCTTGGGGTTGCATTACAAAATCTAACAAGCTGTCCACCACTTGTTGTTCCACACAAGTCATCATTGGATACATTTTATAAGTTTAATAGTTCAGCTTTCAATTTTCATCATATTCTGTTTCCATCAATGCATTTCACATGCTTATCTGTAGATACAACCCTAAACAGAGGCACATTCTGAATAAAACCATCGATTTCTCAAACTTCGGCTCTGAGCTTGGAATATGGGATGTTAAGAGAACACTCAAATGTCAACATTATGCAACAGTCTACTCAAATCAGTCCCAAAATCTCTACCATGCCTATGTCATGTACACCATGTATGTCATATACATGATCTCGGGATCATGACAGCTAAGGCTCTGTCTTCAGAGCAGCAAATGTCTTTCCTAAAAAAAAAACAAAACTTCAGGAACAATTAATTGAAAGGTAACTGAGTAGTAGAGGAATTCCACACTCTATTCACTGTCGAATGAAGGTCACATTTGTGCTGTCCACTCACCAGGGCAGGGTGAGAAAAGGGCTTGGTCAACTTTCAAAAAGCCCATTTGATCAACAAGAACTGAAGAGTCTCTCTTGGGTCCACCAGCAGTCAAGGGGCAGTGGTAGGAATGACTAAACAAAGTGTGCTTTTTGTGTGAGATGCAGCTGGCTCCTGGATGACTCAAGTCTTAGAAAGGGCTAAGAATGTGAAAGCAAATGAAGATGGGAGATTAGGACACACTCTGGTACTGGGGATGTGCATTTTCCACTCAGTCATCAATTATATGAAACACTTTTATATATAAAAAAAGGAAATTTTGTAAAGAATTAAAATCACATAAAACATTTGCTAGATGAGGCCACAGATTTGCCCTTTCAGACTTTCTATGAAACATGGTCTCTTCAGCAAACAATCAGGCAATTCTATCTTGTGGGGGAAGGGAAAAAAAAAGAGCAAAGCTCCTTCTTACCAGGACCAGCATCAATAGCCTTCATCTGTTTGCCATTTTCTAAATCCCACAGACGAATGTGAGCATCAAGTGAACTGGAGGCAGCGATGGTTCCAGTGTGACTGATGTCCACAGAAACCACACCCAACTGATGGCCCTCCAAACTCCACTGTAACTCCAGTTTCTCATTTTTCCTTCAACAAGGGAAAAAAGGGAAAAGCAGTGAAGGTAAAAGAGCCATTTATTATTTCTTCTAGGATACAATGAATGACAGAACCCCAAAATTCTGGATGCCGGTTTCGCATTCCCCATCATATCTATGGGACACAATCAGTCACAGAAAGGAGCTGAGCTGGACAAGCATTAACAAAAAAACAGGCAAAGAACAGCAGTGTCTGACCAAAGACCAGTAGGTGGCCACTAAGTGACTGCCGCCTGGCATGACAGAAAAGATGACCATGAAAACAATAGTGGACATCTCTATAAGTTATTCTGAGTTCCAAGGAGCATCATCTCATATTATCCCAATAGTGGGTGAGGAAGAAAGGGAGGGAGGGAGAGAGGGAAGGAAAGAAGGAAAAGAGGAAGAAACTTTCATACCACCCAACTGCTTTCCAGTTTTTTAACAGCTTAAAATGACTAGAATGTTCTGTCCTTAGAAGTTGTTCTCTTTGGATTCACTGACTGTTAGACTATAAAACAGGATCTTGCTTATCCATGACTACCCATATGTTAACTCAAATTAAAAATATTTCCATTTTCTTTGAGCCTTAAGATTCTGGAATAATCTACCCTCTCCCAGGCATTTTTAGAGCTCTAAGTTTTGCAAATTTCTTTTCAAAGATCATCTCATCTTTGTTCTGAAAATAACCCTATGAAATGGAAGCTAATATCAACCCTATTTTTCAAACGAGGAAACTGAGGGAAAGTGACTTTGCCCAGGGTCACACCAACTTTCTGAGGCCAGATTTGAATCCAAGCTTTCCTGACTTCACATCCGGTGCTGTACAGTTGCACTAGAGATGATTTTGCTCATGCTTACTCCTCTCATTTGTTTTCCTTGCTTTATTTGTATAACAGGCATTTCTAAAACTAAATTTAAAAGGACAGTAGTCATCCTTGCTTTACTTGTCATCTCACTTAGAAAGGATTACATTTAAAAATAATGCTAGCTCTTGGTTTTAAACAAATAATATCTATCATATCAAAGAAAGGCCCAGTTAGTCCTCTGATTTTTAATATAAAATTTTCTTGTCAAAGGTCTTTTCTTCATCTAGGGATGAATGCTATTTTTGTTATTAACATAATCGGTTATGATTGAAATTTTCCAAATGTAGAACCTTCCCTGCATTTCTGAAATAGAGTTAACCTCTTTGGTAACAATTTATTCAGTATTTTTGCATCAAAAATGAGTTATTATTTTATAATTTTATCTCTCCCTACTTTTTGTATTAAGCTAGTATGTTTCACAGAAAGAATTTGGTGAGGTGAGGTACTAGCTGTTATTACAAACAATTTATGTAATAAAGGCGCTAATGTTTAACAGAATTCACTGTTGAGTCCCTCTTAGTTCCCCTGATCATTTTCCTTTGGGAGTTAACTTATAGTTTATTCAATTTGTTTCTGAAATTGGGTTGTTTAAATGTTCTGGTTTTTAATCTTACTCATCTGTGTTGTATATTTTTATAAATATTATTCTATTTCATCTAGGTTTTTAGTTTTGTTGGCATAATTGGGTTTACATATGGTTTTTAGCAATTTCCTTAATTTCTACCTCATTTTAATATGAATTCCCTTTTTCATTCTTGAATTTGGTAATTTTTTCTTGCTCTTTTGGGAAGACCTAGGTATAGAAAAACCATTATTGTCCCTTCTTTCCTACAACTCTTTTTTTAAACTATTTTTTCAATATTTTCCTGATTATGACTACTCGTTTGCTTTTTAATAGTTGTAATAGTCTTTTTTTCCCTAAGCAACAAATATTTCTTTGATTACTCTATCCTACCCCCCTTCACATACAGAGAGCAACAACTACAAAACAAAACCAAAAAAATCATAAATCCCTCATTTCAGATCCACCTAGTTTGGTAAAACAAATTCCCACATTATCTACATTCAAAAAATGTCTATCTCTTTTTTGTGAATTAAATTCACCACTGTTGAAGTCGAAAGAAAAACATCCTCAACATTCTGAAAACTCAGAAACTTTATTTAAACTTAATGCTCCCAGAACTTACCATTGCCATACTTTGACTAGATCATCCAAGGATCCTGACACAATCATTTCAGAGTTATCTTTTTGATTCAACCCCCAGGCAACTGACCAGATGGCATCATCATGAGCTAGGACAAAGAAAAATAGTTATTCATCAGGGTTGGTCACTGGGTGATAAAATGTTTTAGGCACAAGATTCAAAAAGATATGTGCTATGGGGTGTCAGCAGGTTGAACAACTATCCACAACAATGAAATCAGAGATCTTTGACATATTGAAGTATGTACCAATCACATGTTTATAAAAAAAAAAATATATATACACACACACACACACACACACACATATATATGTATATATATAGTTCCATACCTCCATTAATGGAGGGGCCTGAAGTGGCTATTACCTTTCCATTCAAACAAAACCAAAGACATTAAAATAGCCTTAAACTGGACCACAGAACATGGAGGAGAGAAGAGAAGATAACTGAAAATCATGAAATTCAGTCCAGTGGTACCAAGAAAGTCATACACTCACAAATCCTCTGATGAATTAAAATAGGATCTGCTCAGTTATTTTCTTTAAATGGAACTTCTTGTGATTTCAATATTATAGGGAACATCTTGTGAGGCCTTTCTTTTACAATTGCAGAACTGAATTTTCTCTGCAACTTAAAAAGATGTAGAGTTGCCGGTACCAGAGAGAGCGTACTTGTCCAGGGTCACAGAGCAAGGATGTGACACCAGCAGGATCTGAACCCGGGTCTGTTTCAGAGGTCCGTTTACTATCCATGACTTAAGCTATCTCCAATACAATCACATCACTTGAGAAAAGGGTGAATTATTCCCATCTGTGGGCTGGAGACTCTTGCAAGTCTGGGGGCAGAATCAACCGGCTAATTAGTAGAGGTCTTTGACAAATGGAAATTAACAATGGAAGACCTGGATTGTAGTCCCATTTCCATCACTAATTTGTTGTGTGATCATGGGTAAACATGTACCCAAAAAAGGAATTAAATTTGATGTTTGAAGACAAGCCTCGAAAGATTTAGAGAAAGAGGCTCCGCTAGGTTGGCTGAAGGATACTGAATTTTTTCAGTTATTCCAAATGAGCCAATGTGTTCCTTAAAAACACAGGAGGCAAGCATAGATTCGTAAAGGACTGTTGAAGTTTCTGCTTTCTGATGAGAAATGAAGAGCGGAAAGACGGCGTTTTCATACCTTGTTCTTGTTTGAAGAGAATGCTATACTGAAAAAAGAGAGGAATCACATTACACGACTGGTCAGAGCTCCTCTCCCCCCTCCCCACGCCCACAACATTTCCACAGGAATCTCCCCGGACTGCTCCAAACTGTCCTAACACTGGCTCAGCCCGTCTTGGGCCACAGGAACAAAGTTCTGGAGCTGGAAAGGCCAAAGAAACCCTCACAAGCAGGAGGTACAGAGGGGTCAACTGATTTGGGGTGCTTCTGTCTCCCGTGTCCTCACCTCAACTACAGCCTTCACCTGTCTTCTTACCACCGTGAAACCGCGGCAGTGGTCTCTCTGCTACCCTTCCTGCCTCCTCCAGCTCATGCTACCAACCGAGAAAGGGAGGCAAACAGGGCCTATCGGGAAGGCTGGCCGGGGCCCCGTCCTTCCTGACTCCAGGCCGCCCCCATGCCAGAAGGGGCACCTGGGGGGGCTCTGCCTGCCCCTCCCCGCCCCACCAGTGGCACCCGGGCCACCCCTGGGGGCAGAGAAGGCTCCACTCCATCTTTCTAAGGCCGAGAAAGTTCCAAAGGCGGGGTAGGTGGGCCGAGGCCCCCGGGTCTCACCTGGACACTCATGGCTTCTGGCCGGGGTGAATGACTGCGCTGTGGATGAAAACACAAGGCCGGTTTCGTGAGGGCCGGGCCGGGCCTTCATTCACTTGACTTCCCGCCCGGGTGTGCTGAGGCCGCGGCCAGGGTTTCGGGGTGCCGCCCCCGTCCCCCTTGGGCAGACAGACGCCAGGCGGGCGGAGGGGCGGGGCCTCGCCGGACTCCCCTCCCCACACCCCGGGCCCCCCAGATCCCCTCACCGGCGCCGGGCTCCTCGGCTCCGCCTCAGCCTCTTCCACTCGGCTTCTTCCTCGGCGACAGCGGCGCCGTCTTATGACGTAGAGACGAGGCGGCGGCGCGCGGGGCTGACGCCACGGACGCCCCCTGCCGGCCGCAGGAGCAAAGGAAAGAGGGCGGAGGCGGCCCTTAGGCCACGCCCCCTGCGCCGTGGCCACGCCTCCTCGAGCCCAGGCCGGGCGGGGCTCCAAAGCAGGAGGCAGAGAAGAGAGGGAGGAGTCCCGGGCCACGCCCCCTGCCCGTGGCCACGCCTCTCGAGCCCAGGCCGGGCGGGGCTCCAAAGTAGGAGGCAGAGAAGAGAGGGAGGAGTCTCGGGCCGCGCCCCCTGCCCGTGGCCACGCCTCCTCGAGCCCAGGCCGGGCGGGGCTCCAAAGCAGGAGGCAGAGAAGAGAGGGAGGAGTCCCTGGCCACGCCCCCTGCCCGTGGCCACGCCTCTCGAGCCCAGGTCGGGCGGGGCTCCAAAGCAGGAGGCAGAGAAGAGAGGGAGGAGTCTCGGGCCACGCCCACCGGCCCTCACTCCGCCCCCGGCCCCTCCCCTCTCCAGACTAGCCCTGAGGCATCCAAGCGGGCTTCTGGCTGGCAGCCCCTCCCCCCTCCAGGGTCGGAAGCATCTAGAAGGCTGGGGAGCCAGGCCCTTAGCCCCTGCCTCAGTTTCCTCCCCCCAGGGCTGCCCTGTGGTGCAGCATTGCTGCTGGGGTGGTCCCACCGCCCTGCCCGCTCCTTGGGAGCTGGCAATGGCTTTGCCTCTGCATCCCCAGCCCCACCGCGTGGCTGGTACTCCGTAGGCGCTTAATGCATGCTTTTGGACTATGACCAGGTAAAGAGCCAGGAGTAAGCCGCTTCCCTAAATGAGGAGATGGGTGGACAGGGCCAGGGAGCCCCTCCCATCTGGCCCTCCCCTCTGGGCAGCCTCGGTGCCCTCATCTGTAAAGCGGGCCTGACACTCTGCCTCCAGCAGCATCAGTGTAGGTGAAGGGCTTTGCAAAGATGGAAGCGCTACAGACCGCCTTCTGTGGAGGGGAGGGGAGGGAAGCAAGATTTGGGGGAAATGGTAAAATTCATTTAAATAAAAGCTTTCTTTTATTGAAAAAAAGATGGAAGCACTAGATCAATGTTAGTTTTTATTATTTCCCTCTGGACCTTGTTTTCCTCTTCTGTATAATAAAGAACCCCAACTGGATGAGGCCTAAGATTGCTCGCCTGAAATCTCCAAGTCAACATCAGCATTCTACGGTGGAAAGAAGCCCTGGATTTGGAGTCAGAGGCTCTGGATTCAAATTCTGACCCTGTCACTTCATTACACAGCTGATCTTGGGACTTCACTTTAGATCTCTGGACCTTGGTTTTCTTATCTGAAAAACCAGGTGGGTGAACTAGATAGCAGAAGGATCCTTCCCAAGTCTGAATCTAGAATGTATAATCCTTAACCAAGCCTCAATCATAGAATTTCCCAGTTGGGAGGAACCTCACCAGAACCAACAATTTTCACCAGTATCAAGAGATCCGGTTTTGAAGAAATCACTCCCACATATGGAGGTCTTTGGCATGATGATGTTGGTTAATGGAAATAATGGGAACACGAGGTTAGAGAGCTCTTTTGAAACCCAGATTATGGAAAGCATTGAATAATAAACTAAGGAGAGATAGGGAGGAATTTTTTTTTTTTTAGCAAGAATGACATTGTTAAAACTGTGCCTTAGGGAAAATATTCAGCCAAGATTTACAAAGAATGAATTTGGAAAAAGAAGGAAAACAAGTTAGGAGACTATTAAAATAAAGGAGGAGGTCCAGAATTAAGATGGTGACAGTGGAATTAGAGAGATGGATGTAAGAGATACTAAGGAAGTAGAATTGGTCCTTCCTGGACCAGTGGAAGGTGGGGGAAGAGGAGGAGACAAGACAAAAAATAGACTTTTACTAATTGACTTTTCCCCCCTTATTTATTTATTTCCCAATTACATGCAAAGGGTTTTCAACCTTCATCCTTTTGCAAGTTTTTTTTCCATCACTACCACCACATTTTCCTACACTCTCCCTCCCCACCCCTTCGTGATGGCAGCAATCTGATAAAGATTGTATATGTAAAATCTCATTTAACTTACTTCCATATTAGTCAAGCTGTGAAAGAGGAACTAAAACAAGGGGGAAAATACACGAGAACAAAAGAAAAAAACACAAGAGAAATTTCTAAAAGTGAACATGCTCTACTTTCAGAATCCATAGTTTTTTCCCTCTGGACGTGGATGGCATTATCCATAGCAGGTCTTTCAGGATTGTCCTTGATCACTGAACTGCTGAGAGGAGTTGCACGGATCATAGAAATCCATCTAGCCCTGGAGATTTTTCCTTAAGGAATTGCTTGTTCAATTTCTTTTTTTTTTGAAATGGGGTTATTTAGATATTTTATTTCTTCTTCTGTCATTGACTTTTCTTCTGCACCTATGTACAACTACTGTTAAGTTTCTGACATAGCTATGTGCATTCATAAATCCTCAGAGTGGTAAGAAACTTTGGAGATAATTTTATCCATCTTTCTATTTTGACAGAAGAAGAAACTGAGGACCACCAACATTAAGTGATGTGCCTAAAGGTCAATAAACCAGTTGGCAAAACTGAAATGCAAACCCAAGAGTTCTGACTCAGCCCTCCATTGATGCCATAATTTCAAGGATTCTATAAAAATAAGCCATGTTTTTCTGGTAGGACAGCTCCTATGAGATACAGAAAAAGTTTGTGATGTCAACCAAAACCTCTCCCCTTCAGAACCTTCAGGAAATGAATGAGTCAACTGGACTAGCCAAATTTTCCAAATTGCAAAAGATATCAAAAAGCTTGGACAACAACCCATTCTCCTTGTTCCTTCAATTTCTCATTCCCTCCCTTTCCTTTTTTTTTCTAGCCTCCTCCAAGATTTTTCCTAGTGCAAAGCTCAGACGCCCTTACTTGTCCCCATGGGAAAAAAGTGTTCCTAAGCAATAATCCCAGCAAGCCAAGCTCCTAGAGCCGCAGCCCCGGAGCATCTGCTCCCTGAAACAGCTGGGACAGGAGGGAATTACATCAGCTGCCCAGAGTGAGGCAGTCTCCTCCAGACAATGGGCCTGGCTTCTCATCTCAAAAAACAGAAATGCAGTGAAGGATGCATTGTCTCAGCCTCGTCCTGCTCCACCAGCCTTCCTTCTGCCTTGCCCTCTCCTGCACCTCACATCTCTCTCCTCTCCAAATATCACCACCACAGGCTCATGAATTTCATGATAAACAACATTTCTTGAAAAGAAAAAGCAAACCTGTCTTCAGACTTTGGGGATTTTTGTTTTATAAAATCTTATATTTTATTTTGATTAAACATCAAAGAGATAGCATTTTCATAAAACACAAATAGAAATTGTATAAAACCATGAATCACCATTTCATACTACGGATTTCTTGGGACTATCACCAACAGCTTTGACCTTTGTCTTGCCTCTACGATGATGCTGGAAGACAGAGCAAGGTGAGGCAGATGATTGCCTCACTTAAATCTAATTCACACTCAAATCAAGACATGGGATGTCACTGGTCCTCTCTGAGAATGAAGGATGTATATACACAATTTGGTTTCTTAAAAAGACTTTAATATGATAAGTCTTTCTGGAAGGGGGGGTAGGGGGGATGTCATGGAGAAATTTAGGGCAAATAAATGTCAATAAAATGTTAAGTAGATGATAAATTCCACACATTATTTTCAAAACTATCCTATTTGTCTATGCTTTCTTCTCAATTTCTTCCCATTCTCTTCTGTACATCTATGTTTGTTTTGTAGCTGTGCCTACTGTCCTAAATAGGGGGTGTTAGGGGATGGGTAGAGTAGAAAGAATCCTGAGAGAGGAAGTGTTGTTGAGGATAAGCCCTGATGAAAGGTAGGCCTGGGTTCAAATTCTGACTCTAGTACCTAATACCTATGCTAATGTGGGCAAGTTATCTTACAGAAAAGATGCTGATCTACAAAGGGAGGTCTGGGGAGAGAGGGAAACAGACAGACACCCTGAACTGGGAGTCAGAGCACCTGGGTTCTAGTCATGATCCTGCCCCTATGTTACCTGGAGCAGGTCTCCTCCCCTCTCTCCATATTACAATTTCATTCTCTTTTCAATGGCAATAGTTTTGTGAAAGTCAGATAACTCTACACTTCATCAATTGTTTCTTGGATATTTCATATTGGACCATTAGAAGATGGTTTCCTTTAGTTACTTGAAGATTCTGCTCAGGAAGGCCCAATATCTAATAATGATGATGACCCTCAAGCCAAGCCAGGCAGGACAGAAGAGGACTTTCCATTATTTTTCCTATTAGTGGGAAGGGGTAGCACTGTGTCATCCATGCTCAGAACTTCTCTTCCTTTGTAATACTTTACAGTTTATAAAATGCTCTCTTCATAACGATATTGTGAGAAAGGTAGTATGAGTCTGATCATTCCCATTTAATGGATGAGAAAATTGTGGCTGGGAAGGAAAGGGGGGCAGAGGACAAATAATTTGTTCTCTAGCTACCAGTTTTGAGTTCTAGATCTAGGATCATAATGATCAATAGTCCGACTACACTTCTTTAGTCTTGGTGTGTTTTCAAGATGATTGTCCAGTATTGGGGAGTCTGTTATGTCTGGGAGATAGAATGGTTCTCTATCCAGAGACCTTTGCCCGGTGGACCTTTCACAAACTAAGTAACCAGGAGGTACAGTGGATGAAAATCTAGGCCTGAAATCAGGAAGACCTGAATGCAAATCCAACCAAAAACATTTGCTAGTTGTGTGATCCTGGGCAAGTCTCTTTCTGCCTCAGTTTCCCCATATGGAAAATGGACAAGATGCTTAATCTCAGTTTCCTCTTCTGTAAAATGGGAATGATAATAACCATACCATCTTACTCACAAGGTTGTTTTGAAGCTCAAATGAGATCAGAGATGTAAAATGCTTTACATATAAATGTTGGTTCTTCTTAAAAGGACCTCATGCCATCTCCAGTGGGTTCAACCAAGCCATTTCTACATCCCATATGTGCTTTGAAAAATAATTTAAATGAAACTAAGGATGATTCATTGCTTTCCCTTGCTCCCTGCCCTTCTCATAACCCTTCTGTGAATTTTGGAGAACATCTGTGGAGCAGATCAAGGGCTTGTGATTGGGAATGGGATCACTTCATACTGAGGCACTGAGTCACACCCACCTCCTGGTCCAGCATGCCAGTGGATGTGACAGGCCATGCCGATGTGGGATCGGGGGAAGCAGTCATCATTTCAGATAGATCCTAAGTGGGATGGGGGGTGGGGGTGGGGGAGGACTCCAGCTGCACCCTCTGTCTGGACGATGAGGGGGTTTTGCTGTGTTTGCACAACACCATGGAGAATACCAATAACAAAACAACAGCAACAAAAGCCCATCAAGCTACTGGAACTATCCAGGGAGGAAGCCTCCAACTTCTTTTGGGGAAATGAGTAGCAAGGGGATCCTTTATAGAGCAAACAGAACTTCCTAAGATCCCTCTCAAAGCTGAGATCCCACAGCCCTGGGGAGGAATCTTCGGGGATCCAAGTCCAAAAGAAATGAAACAAGATGTACAAGAATTTGGGATGATCCTTGTAGAGGACTCAGTGTGGGAAGGCCCTCCAACTCACTGACACTCACTCCCTCTCTGCCTAAGTTTTCAAGGTGCCTGAGCCTCAGAGAGATTGAAGTGATTCGCCCTGAATCTCCTGGGTAGTGAGATTTAGAAGGGCAACTAGGTGGTAAAGTGCTGAGCTTGGAGTCAGTAAAACTCATCTTCCTGAGTTCAAATCCAGTCCCAGACACTTACTGGTTGCGTGACTCAGTTTCCTCACCTGTAAAATGAGCTGGAGAAGGAAATGGCAAACCACTTCAATGTCTTTGCCAAGAAAACCTCAAAAGGAGTCTAAAAGGGTCAGATATGACTGAAATCAATGAACAAAATTAAAATCACTAGTTGAATCTCTTCTCTCATTAAGAAAAAAGACAGGATTCTTCTCCCTATTTCAGCAACGACACTGGGGGCAGGGGGAGTAGCCTCAAGTTCAGCTCAAAGTCAAAGGAGAATCAATCCAGTTTTCCCCTCTCGTTCAACATTGTCCTGCCAGGTTCTTGAAACAGCCCCCTAAGAATAAGGAGGATTCGGGGGGGTTCCTAGGGACAGTGTCCTGAGGACCTTGACTAACTACTATCTGCAAAGCTGCAAAGTCAGAGAATTTGTCAAGAACAGCTCCAGACCAACAGTCCAAGGAGAGAACTATGGGATGGGAATCAGCAGACCTGGGGCCTAGTGTAAGGAGTTGGGCCAGTTGGTTCTCAGGATCTCATCCGGCTCCAACATTCTCTGAGTCGAAGGATGGAAAACTGGATGAAGGAGAACAAACAAAAACTAATTTGTAGAAGGTCTTGCATGTCAGACCAAAGTTCTTGGACTGGACCTTCCAATGTTCCATCAGTTTGTATGGATTGAAAGGGGAAGGGAAGGCTGGTAATTCTCTTTAGGTGCAGATGCCCAGCTTTCTGTATTGGACCCCTGGGATTGGGCATGAATTTGAATGAATTCTTTCCTTTTTTTCCTGATAAGGGACAGGTGATCAAAATGATCCTGGAGATCCACTCTAACAACCACTGTTGCTCTCAGATGGGCAAATGACTTTTAAAAAATGTATAAATGTAAGGGGTGGCTAGGTGGCGCAGTGGCTAGAACACCGGCCCAGGAGTACTTGGGTTCAAATCAGACCTCAGACTCTTAATAATTACCTAGCTGTGTGGCCTTGGGGAAAAAAAAGTATAAATATTTATATAGATATGTTGGACTTGTTCAATTGTTTTTAGTTGTGTCTCATTCTTCATGACTCCACTTAGGGTTTTTGGGCAGAGATACTGAAGTAGATTGCTATTTCTTTCTCTAGCTCATTTAACTGGAACAAACTGAGGCAAACAGGGTTAAATGACTTGCCCAGGGTCATACAGCTAGTTAAGTGTCTGAGGTGGGATCTGAACTCAGGTTCTTCTGACTCCCAGGTTACAGAGCAAGGGTCCCAGAGTAAGTTTATAACCAAATTTGAATTAAAGTCCAGATCTTCATATTCATTCTAGCAGTAACAGGAGTTGCAAGAGGTGGAGGGAGTCTTTCCACAGCTTCTCAGATAAGAACTCTGCCTAAAAACTAGATAGAAGATAGGTTTGCTATTTATCAAAGATTTAGTTTGTTGGTTTGTTTTGTTGGGGGGGGGGGTTGGGAGGGAAAATTAAGCAGGTGGTGCCACCACTAATCCCTTATAGCCAGTCATGTTCCTAATTAATCATTTGGTTTCTTCTTCCCACCCAATTGTTGCTATCTCTAAGGACCTAGAGGTCCCAGTGAGCCAGAAGAACAGATGTCTGGGTAATTGTATATGGAATTCTAAGATCAAGGGTACCACTGTCTTTACACTTGGTGTGGAGAGAAGGAGGGATTGGTTAAAGACCCTTTCATAATGGAACAAAAAGAATCATAGAATGATAAGGCTGGAAGAGATCTAGAATGTTAGCATTAGAAAGGGACCCTAGGGGTCACCAAGTCCATCCTATAATTTTATTTTTTATAGATAGAATTTTCTAAAGCTTCATTGTTGAATTTTGTTTTTAGATCAAAGTAACTTTCCATTAATTCCCACAATTTAACTATCCTTTCTCTGTCTCAGTCTTTGTCTCTCTTTCTCTTTGGCTTTGTCTCTCTGTATCTCTCTCTCTCTCTCTCTCTCTCTCTCTCACACACACACACACACACACACACACACACACACACACATACACATATTAAATACAACTAGTGATTAGAACTGATAGCACACACCCTATTCTGCATCTATAATACTTGTCCATTTTCCCTTGTTTTCCCATTATTAGTTCTATGAGACCCAGATTAAACATTGGCATTAATAGCATTCAACTGTGTTTTCCCAAAGTTTTCATTCATATTATTGTTGTAATTTATGCATCTTCTCTTGATTCTCTTCACTTCATTTTGCATTTGGTCATATGAATCTTTCCATTTGTCTGAAATTGTTATATCCTTAATTTCTTATGATTGAATAAACACTATTATATTCATAGATTACTTATTCATGTAGTCATAGAATTACATTCCTAGAATACTTGTTCTTCAACAATTCCCCAATGGATAGGTACGTACTTTGTTTCTAGTTTTTCCATGTCAGAACAATGCTGTGAGATATATATTTGTAAGTATGTGTATATATTTATTATATATGTATATATATATATATATTCTAAAAAGTATATATACTCCAACAAGGAAAGAAAAACTTATTTATATACCTTTTCTTTCCTTCTTAGAGAAAATATCCAGGATGGAGCAACTAAGTAGTGCACTGGATTCAGGAGGACTTGAATTCAATTCCAGCTTCAGACACTTGATATTTACTAGCTGTGTGACCCTAAGCAAGACACTTAACCCTGATTGCCTTACAAAAAAATAGAGAAGAAAACATATCCAGAATAGGGATTAGTGAGTCAAAAAATGCTAGCAATTTAGTGATCTTTCTTGCATAATTACAAATTATTTTTCAGACTGATAGGACAAATTTGGGGGGAGAGAGAGAGGGAGGGAGAGAAAGAGAGAGAGAGAGAGAGAGAGAGAGAGAGAGAGAGAGAGAGAGAGAGAGAGAGATCTGTATTTGTACCAACAATGTATTAATTAATGCTTGTATCCTCCCATGGCCCTTCTAAGATCTACCAGTTCCATCATCTTTGATTTGATGGGGATGTAAATGAAATCTCAAGAGTTGTTTTAATGTATATTTTTCTTATGACTAGTGATTTGGAACAGGCTTCAATAGGGTGGTGGATAGTTTCCAATTCTTTTTTTTTTCAAGGCAATGGGGTTAAGTGGCTTGTCCAAGGTCACACAGCTAGGTAATTAGTAAGTGACCGTATGAACTCAGATACTCCTGATTCCAGGGCCTGTGCTCTATCCCCTGTACCACCTAGCTGCTCCTGTTTCCAATTCTTTTTAAAACCATTTGATCATTTATCTATTCAGTAATGACTCTAAGTTATATATTTGTGTCTATTTTTTTATATCTTGATCTTCGAACTCTTTTCAGAGGTGCTCCCCCCATTTGACAGTTTTTATTCTTATTATGAGTACATTGATTTTGTTTGTGCAAAAATGGTCCACTTCTGTGTTTCAGAAGTTTTGCCATCCATTGTCTAACTTTTGTATGACTTTGTTGACACTATGTAGTTTTAGTTTTCCCTTGGTCATAATCATAAAAGGCAATTCCTTTTATTCTTTAATTTTTTTTTACTGATATGGAATTTTCTTATGTTTGGGCTACATGTCCGCCTTTCTTTTACCATATGATATAAAAATTTGGGCTAAACCTGATTTCTTCCAAACTGTCTTTCACTTTTTCCAGTTCTTGAAAAATAGAGTCCTTACCCAAGGAGTTTAGGTTTTTAAGTTGCACACACTGATCTGCTCTTTTTAATTGCTTTGGGGGTTTGCTGATCTAGTCTTGCTTACTGTTCTACTTTTCTATTTTTTAAACTGATGTCAAATAGGTTTTTTTTTTAATAATTATAGCTTTAAAATATAATTTGTAATGCAATAATGCTGTATGTCCTTTAATCTTGCTTCCCCACATCAATTCCCTTAAGATTCTAGAGCCTTTGTTCCTTCAAGCAATTTTGTTCTTATCTTATTTAGTTCTTGGCAGTTAGGTTATAATCACTAAATTTCTAAATCAATTTAGGTAATATATTAATTTTTATTTCATTGGTGCAACCATGAACAATAATAGATCTCTCCAATTAAAGCTTCTTTTATTTTGTGTTTTGTAGTTTTAACTATATAAGACCTTGATAAGGTTAATACCCAAGCTATTTTAGTATTTTTAGTTTTATTGAATGGAATTTTCTTTCTGTCACTCTGTATTGCTTTTGATATTCTATATGATGGCATTACTTTCTATGGTTCTATTTTGTTTCACTGAAATCATTAACAGGCTCAGTTTCTTTACTAATTTTTTTTTTAGGTTTTTTGCAAGGCAAATTGGGTTAAGTGGCTTGCCCAAGGCCACACAGCTAGGTAATTATTAAGTGTCTGAGATCAGATTTGAACCCAGGTACTCCTGACTCCAAGGCTGGTGCTTTATACACTATGCCACCTAGCTGCCCCTTCTTTATTAATTTGCTGGGGTTTTCTAGGCAAATCATTCCTTTCATTTTACAAAGGAAGACATTGATGCCACATCATTAAGGAAAATTTATTTCTGCCCATCCATTTCCCCATTCTTAAGTTAAGAATATACTTTTACCACCTGTGTGACTCTGAACAAATCATTTAATTTTATTTGACTCAGTGTCCTCAATTATAAAATGAGCTGGAGAAGGAAATGACAAACCACTCCAGTCTCTTTGTCAAGAAAACATCAAAATGGAATCAGAGCATCCTTAACAATAATAAATTTATTTTATCAATATTGATTTATTAGTCAGTTAATTAATTTAAGAGAAAGAAAAAAAATCAACTTTTTTTGTTAAGTGCAAGGCTAATGGAGCCAAGGTCAGTTGTGAAGATAGCTTTAGAACATCCTCTCCTTATCAGCAACATCCTCCCACCCTAAGCTTCCCTCCAATTCTTCTCCTCCCAACATAGTTTGACTGTTTAGAATACCAATAAATTCATCATCACCTGAATCTTCAGGTCCCATTTTCTCCACAAAGACTATTCTGATTCATCTTTTTCTCTTTTTAAGCTTTTCCTCCACTCATTTGCCTCACACTTCCTTCTGTAATTTATATCTATATAATGCTGATGCTTCATGGTGGCTTAGAAATGACCTTGATTTCTCAAAGGACAGTTAAACATCAGCTTTTGCAAGTCCTCCCAGGCTGGAAAAGTTTTAAGTCTGAGCCAGGACATAGACAGTATGTCTGTTTTCTAAGTACCAGCCTAGCGAGATGGTGAGGAAGACTTATCATTAAATGTCCTAAAGGATGATTTGTTATTTTTGGATACTACAAATCACTAAGATGATCTTTGATAGTTTGTTGAGTTTCTTGTATCTTCTCCTGCCTGTAATATATTGTGAAACAAAATCTAATCCAGCAGAGATTCTGAGAGTATTTATTTAGCCTAGTCCAACTGTTTCTGATGCTATATTTCTGAATCTCATTTCTATTTACTTATAGAGCACATAAGGGCAGAGGTTCTGAGATCTCAGGTGATGGTTTCACATAATGAAAATAAATGATTATAGAAATACTGGCAAATCTGTTCCATTTTCTGTCTATTTGTTGTCCTTCCTCCCCCAAGCCGTCACCAATTCCACCATTATGCAGTCACAGAGCCTTCATGGAGTTGTTAAGATTCAGGGAGAAGATTGTTCTTCTGGCTTCTGGCTTCTGGCTCCAAGAGCACATTAGGTGAATTCTCTGAAATAATGAGGAGAGCTTTCTGCAATGGTCTGCATTTGAGTCCTAGTTTATATCTCCCTCTGAGATCTAAAAGGCAATCTAGAGCAGGGGTTCTTAATTTGGAAAAGGGGGGAAAATCACATCTTTATTTCAATGTTTTGTAATTCTTATTTTATGCATGTGAAAATATTATTCTGAGGAGGGTCCTTGGGCTTCACCAGATGACCGAATTGGTCCATGACACAAAGAAGAATCCCTTGTCTAAGATATATGCTGAATGTTGTTATTAGCTCACCACCATTTGGGGAAGATTGGAGGAAAATGTCATCTATTAAGTTTCCCTCTTTCAGTCTTTAACCACAACTTGTAGATGGATAAACAGGACAATGAATAGACAATAAATGGACAGCAGCTTCATGAGGCAGTTAGGGAGCCCAGAGATTAGAATGTTAGACTTTTAGTCAGCAGAACCAAGCTTGACTTCTATCTCAGATACTTCTTTTAGGAAGTCATTTAACCTCTCAGTCTCAGTTTCCTCATCTCAAAAGGAGCTGGAGATGGATAAGGCAAACCTCTCCAGTTCCTCAGCCAAGAAGACCCCAAGCGGGACCACGAAGAGTCAGACACAACTAAAACAACATCAGACAACATCACGTGGTGGTTGTGAACATATAATATACATGAGGTAATCGGTTTCTAACACTTTGCAAACCTCACATCGTTATATAAATGCTAGCTCTTGCTATTTCGCATTATTATTCACATAATACCAATGAACATTTGAAGACATAAACTTCCCCTTTCAGGTTGCAAGCAACAGGTTTTGAATGTTTCACAACATGGGGTTGGGGGGGGGGACAGAAAGAAAGTTGTGAGGAAATAGAGGGAAGTTTCCTAGATCCTATTCCTAGGAAGCAAAGAAAAATGGCCAACTTAAATGATGGAAGTCTGCTGACCCATCTGAGTACTTCTCCTCTCTTCTCTCCTTTCTCCTTTCCTCTTCTAGCCCTCTCTCTCTCCATCTCCCTCTCCCTCTCTCCTCCTCTCTGAGACAGAGGTATTGTCCAGCTCCCCACTTTCCTGCAGCCTTAGCAGGGGAAGCAAGGGGATCAGCCCAGCACAGATGTGGCTTCTCTGTATGATAACCCCAGGCATCTTGACAGGCAGAAAGGAGTCCCCAGAAAAGTCCAAACTCCTTGAAAACTTAGGCAATTAGCCATAGCGTGTCCTTTCCACCTAGGCTCTTGGATAACAGGACAGAGTGTATAAAAGTCTTTGCAGATTTAGGATTCTGGGTCTTGTTAAATTCTTCCTCCAAAGTGTCTCCCTCTCTGTTCTCTTCAACAGATGTTAGCACATAAACTGCAATTATCTTTATTGTGATGTTTTGCTTCTGCTCATCATGAACACTGCAGGAGGAAATAACCATGTATCCTAAGAAATGAAGTTTCTTCCATCCTTTGGATACATGATGAAATTACCTCCATCAGCCCTTTGGTTTATTTCTGCATATCCCTCCATATTGCCATAATTTCCTTTTGGCTTCTGATTTCATTTAGTTTGGGAATATCACTGTGGCTGTCCTTCAGTCCTTCCATCAGGATGTGATTTGTTGGTTGGAAGACAGAGATCTCACATTTAAAATGCCAGTAACTAAATAAACACTTGTAGGTGGTCTAAAATTATGTGATACTGCTTCCTCAACCACCACAAGGGACCATAGAAGGCTGAAAGGGACCACCTAGGATGGAGGATTGTTTTGTATCTTTGTTTGTCTTAGAGATTTTATAGTATCTTTATCCCAATGATATGTTCAATAGACCAATCTCAGATCTCAGGCTTCATATCCCCCTCAGAGATGTAGACATATCCCTGAGGAACCAAAGGTGATTTCCTCTTGCTATTAGCTTTTGCCAGTTCCAATGGGTTCTCCCTGTTCTTCACTGCTAGTGATTGTCATCTCAATTTCATTAAAAAATTAATATCCATTAGTTTGGAGTTTGTTTTTAGGGGGAGGGGGTGTTGCAAGGTAATGGGGATAAGTAACTTGCTCAAGGTCACACAACTAGGTAATCATTAAATGTCTGAGTTCACACTTGAACTCAGGTCCTCCTGATTCTAGGGCCAATGCTCTATCCATTGTGCCACCTAGCTGCCCCTCAATTAGTTTTTACAAAGGGATATTTTCAACAAAGATAAATAAAGAACAGCAGTACAAAATCTCCCCTCCCCAAACACCTTGATCCTCAGAAGAGTGGGCTTAAAATAGCTACTACATCCACCACCCAAGTTCATTTCAAAAAATGAATATCTGTACCTCCCTCTTGGCTCCCTTCAGCTGTGATTAGTCAAACATCACTCATTCTGGGCTTTCCATAAAACCCATCAAGCAATCCCACCTCCTGGACTTCTAACAACTGCCATCCTGACTTTTCAAAGCTCACAGGGTCATATCTGTCTCCAAAACACCCTCACCTAGAAGTGGAGTAATCTTTATGGTGTCAGGAAGGATTCTTTCATAGACTAACCAAAGATGATTCAACAGACATTTGTTGATCTTCCCATCACCCACAAATGGACCGCCTCCGTGTTCAAGAATTTGGAAATCCCCTTATCCAACCATAATCCATTTGTTTTTCATTTTTCCCTCTGTATTACTTTACCAACCCCCCCCCCCACTTAATGTGTGTCTTGTCTTCCCGGCCTCCCTAAGATGACAGTATCACAGATCCTTTAATGAGAAGGGGACATGGAAGTCATCTAGTCCAGTCCCCTCATTTTATAGATCAGGAAACTGAGGCCCAGGGGGGAAAAAATGAATTGGTCTGTGTCAAACAGGGAGTACAGGACAGAGCTGGGATTTGAACACAAATCCTCTGATTTCCCTGTCACCAGAGACCACTTCTTTTTTCCCTCTTTTTTCTTCCACCATCTCTAACATGGTCCTGTACTCAAGGTAGATGGTTGTTAAAGATTTGCTTTATGTATGCAAATGATGTGAATGAAAGAATGCAATCATGAATGAAATCCTATGAAATCCCCAGAATTGACTAAACAAAAATCTAGAGACCAAAACAGCAGATGACAACTCATATAATACCACACACACACACACACACACACACACACACACACACACACACACACACACACAAAATGCCAATGCAGCAAATAGGCTCATGGGAAGCAGGGCTCTCCTTAGGAAATATGCTAAGTGTTAAGGATTGCAAAAACTCTCCACCCACACAGCCGCATCTGGACTGGACAAGCTAGCATCTGCATGTGAGCTTGGGGGACCCAGATGTCAACTGAGAATTCCTAAAGAGATGGTGATCCAGTAGGAAGAAGACTCACAGGACTTAGAATGGGAAGGTCTATACTGTGCCCCAGACACTTATTTATTGTATGACCTTGAGCCTGAGTTAACTGAAGGTAATAATGCTCATAATAAGGGAGAGCTAGGTGGCACAGTGGATAGAGCATCAGCCCTGGAGTCAGGAGGACCTGAGTTCAAATGCAGCCTCAGATACTTAAAAATTACCTAGCTGTGTGGCCTTGGGCAAGTCACTTAAATCTCATTGCCTTGCAAAACCAACAAAAACAGAGGGGTTGTGAGGAAGTCTCTTTGTAAACTTTTTAAAGGACTATGGAAGCAATAGTTGCTATTATTTTGGGTCTATTATCATGATTTCATCAATGTAAGGAATTATTTGTGTAAAAACTCCTTCAATTGGTGGAAATCACTGACTTGACTGTAGTTTAGAGAATTGCCTGGGAATACTATAAGGTTAAGTGACTTATCCATGGTCTTACAACTGATCAATGTCCAAGGAAGGTCTTCCCAACTCCAAGATGAACTATATATCCATACCACGATACTGCCTGTTGAGTTATTAAAATTAGATTCACAGGAACACAGATTTAAAGTTGGAGGCTCTTCAGAGACCATCTTGTTCAAATCCATCATCGAATAGGAAAACTCCATTGGCTCCCTATTACTTTTTGGAACAAATATGAAATCTTCTATTTTAGAAGCAGCTTGGTAGTGCAGTGAATAGAGCATTGGTCTTAGAGTCAGGAAGATGGGAGTTTGAATCCAGCCTCAGACACTTGACACTTTATTAGCTGAGTGACCTTGGGCAAGTCACTTAACCCCAATTGCCTTGTACTCATATCCAATCATCCTGCATTTTTAAAAACCCTGCAGAACTGCCCCCTTCTTTCTGTTCCAGAATATTCCAGATCTCTTCTTACACTTTACTCCCTTCTGTGTACTATGTGGTTCAGAGATCACAGAACCCACTGGCTGTTCCTTAATCATGTTCTAATCCCGGATATTTTTCTTGGTTGTCCACTCTGCCAAAACTTTCTCCCTTTTCATCTCTGCCTCAACTCCCTGGCTTCCTTCAAGTCACAGATTGGCAGCCTCTTCCAGTTGTCTTTCATGCTAGTGCCTTCCTTCTGAGATAATCCCTGCCATAGCTTACACGTCCCTAGCCATTGGATGAACTACCCAATTCCTTAGACTGTGGGCTCCTTGAGAGCAAGGAGTTTTGCCTTTTACCTTTCTTTGTATCCTCAGCACTTAGCACAGTGTCTGAGACATAGTAGTTCTTAATAAATGCTTGTGGAAGGGCAGCTGGGTGGATAGAGCACTGTCCTTGGAGTCAGATGGACCCAAGTCTGAGTTCAAAATTCACTCGCAGACACTTGATGTCACACTAGCTGTGTGACCTTGGGCAAGTCACTTAACTCCATTACCTTGCCAACAAATACAATTTTAAAAATACTTGTTGATATGATGGGACTTGAGAATGCTTGGAGGTAGGAGAAGTCAAGACTGGAAAATGGAATAGATAAAAAAGACAAGTGTGAGAGAAGACTGGGTAGATAAATAGGAGTCAACTATGGAGGAATTTTATGACCAGGTGACGTAACCTCGACTTTGTTTAATTGTTGATGGGAGCTAGTGAAGATTCTTGGATAGAATTATGCAATAGGAAGATCATTCTGATCATTTGTAAAGGATAAATAGAAGAGAAATACCAGATGGATGAGATCAGGAGTTAGAAGTCTGTGTTATAACAAAGAGGGTTGAAATTGAGAACTAAGGGAAAAGGGCTTTAGAAGCAAGAGATAGCAAAGTCATTCCAGACATCAGAAACAGCATGGACATCCCAAAGAGTCAGATCAGTCGATTGACTGGAGGACAGAATACATGGAAGGCAGTGGTAACATAAGAAAATACTAGAAGGGAGGATAGAATGGATGTGGGGGAACCTTGGATATTTGACAAAGGAACTTAAGTTTTACATTGTAAGTAAAGAGGATCACTGAATATTTTTAGTTGGGGAGCAACAGGACAGGATTTCTGGGCAAGGCAGATTTATCTTGAAGTAGGACTTTGAAGGGAAAGAGTGGAGAAGGGAAGACCTGGCAAAATTCTCTTGCAATTATCTGGGTGAGTGGTAGTGAGGGTCTGGCCTAGGGTTGTGGGAGTGGGTTTAGGAGGGCTACAAGGAGGTATGAACAGGAACTGCTATCCTTCTGGATCTGGGAGGCAAGGGAAGGAAAACAATCAAAGAATCATGGAATCTGAGAGAGAGAGAGAAAGCACCTGAACAAGAACTCCCTCCTTATCATCCATGACAAAGGGTCCTCTAGGCTCTGCTTGAAGATCTCTAGTGAGGGGTAATTCACTCCCTTATAAAGCAACCCATTCCACTATTGGACAGTTGTAATTATTAGGAAATGTTTTGATTATACTGAACCAAAAAGTGTTTCTTGGTAACTTCCATGCATAGTTCCTAATTCTTGCCTTTGGAACCAAACCAAACAAATCCAATCCCTCTTCCACATGGCAACCCTTCCAATACTAGGAAGCAAAAAAATCATGTCCCCTCTTAGCCTCCTCTTGTTCAGGCTAAACATTTCTCCTTTACCTAAACCTTATCAGGTAGAATCTTGAGATCCTTCACTATGATTGTTTTCCTTTCCCATTCTAGCTTGAATTTGTCAACATTCTCCCTAAAATATGGCACCCAGAACTAAAAACAACCCACCAGAGGTTGACTGACCAGACTGAGTGCAGCAATCTTGAAGAGAGACCCCAACTTGGAACTGCTTTTATTAGATAGATATTTACATATGAGAGTAAGGCAATCCTGATTGTCCTTTCAATGAGGAGGCAGGGTTAGTGCCTCCTTAACTCCTCCCCACCATTACAGCATCCTTGGAAGATGGGAGCAGCCCTGATGAGACCAAGATTCTCCCAAGGGCTGGTTGAGTGCTGAGTCCAATGGGGGGGGGGGCATCACTCAGGGTGATTTTGTTTGATCCCTCCAATTGATGCTAATCATTAGCTTTTTGTTCTGCTATGTCACACTGATGACTCATACTGAAATTATAGTCCACCAAAACCCCTAATCTTTTCTAAATGAACTACTGTTTAGAATACATCTTATGTTTTTGTTTGTTTTGTGTGAGGCTACGTGGTTAGGTGACTTGGCCAAGGTCACACTGCTAGTAAGTATCAAGTGTCCGAGGTTGGATTTGAACTCAGGTCCTTCTGACTTTAGTTGGTGGTCTATCCACTTTTCCATCTAGTGCCCTATATACATCTTAGACTTAAGCAACAGATTATTTTGCATTCAAATATAGGGCTTTACAAGTTTCAAATTACGAGATCTGACCTAGCAGTCTTACCAACTGAGATAATTTTGGATTCTGATTCTGTTTTCCAACAGCTTCCTGTCATCTGTAAATCTGATGGTCTTGCCATATATGCCAGTGATGAAAATGTTAAATAGCACAAGACCAAGAATAGACCTCTGGGGTACTAGAACCCTCCTCACAAGATCCATTATGACAACTCTTTGTATCTGTTCATTTAACTAGCTCTGAATCCACTTAACTCTCTATCATCTAATATCCTGAATTCCAAGTCTCTATCTTGTCCTCAAAAGTACTTCAATGCTTTGTAATTATTTTGCTTGAGATTCAGTTATACTAAAAACAAAACAAATTTGGTCTGGAATTACCTCTTCTCGATGAAGCCATATGTTGGCTCTGTGGCCCTGGCTTCAATTTTAGATGTTCACTAACCAGTATTTAATGGTATGGTCTATAATTTTATCAGAAAATGAATCATACATTAACCTATAATTTTGAGATTCTACCTTCTTCCTATAAAACAAAAAACCCAAGATATCTCTTGCCTACCTCTCCAGCTGCTCTTCACCCATTCTGCACATCTCTCAAACACTGCTGATGGTAGCTCAGAAATTGCAAATTTAAGTTCATCCAGAGTTAGTGATAACAATTCATGGAGTTTATTATTTCTTATGTTATTTATGTTTTCAATTCTTTGAAAACCCTTTGTGATCTATCCTCTCCAGTATAAAGATCATTCTTGGCAGAGAAAATGGATTCAGAATAACAAATCAGTAGCCCTACCCTCTCTCATTCATTTGAGAAATGAGAAATAAGGGGGCAGCTAGGTAGCACAGTGGGTAGAGTACTGATCCTGGAGTCAGGAGGACCTGAATTAAAATCCAACCCCAGACACTTAATAATTACTTAGCTATGTGACCTTGGGCATGTCACTTAATCCCATTGCCTTGCTAAAAAAAAAAGAAAGAAAAAGAAAGGAGAAATAAGAAAACAGAATCAACATAGAAACTGAGTATTTTTCTTCTCTCATCCATCTTCCTATCCACTCTAAGTGGCAATCTTATCCTTTCTTTGATCATCCTTCCATATTAAAAAAAGAAACTTTCTTGCTCTACCTTTATTATCACTATTGTATTCATTATCAACCTCACCTCTTTCTGAGCTTTAGCATTTTAAAAGGACAACAAATAGGTGAAAAATGGGAAGCATCTCTTAATATTTCTAGAATGAGCTTTTTTCCTTCATGATTGTGGATCCCTTGTACTAGTATTCTCAGGTCATATACCCAGTGTAGTATATGGTAGGCAACACATGAGCATCAGCCTGATCCTAGTTATCAGTTAGAGCCAGGGGATTTGGGGCACAGTGGGGGACATCTCTATTACCAAATTGGCTCAGCCTGATCCATGGAGAATTCTGAGCTACACTGGGCTAAGCCCATCAGATGATTACACTTAACACCATCACCAATGTGGTGAACCACGGGGCTAGCAGGCTGGATAAGGAAGGGTGAATGGGTCCATGTCAGAAGTAGAACTCTTTGTTGATCAATAGTGGGATTGGATCAAGAGTGTTGTGAAGGGGTGGCTAGGTGGCGTAGTGGATAAAGCACCGGCCTTGGAGTCAGGAGAACCTGAGTTCAAATCTGGCCTCAGACACTTAATAATGACCTAGCTGTGTGACCTTGGGCAAGCCACTTAACCCCTTTGCCTTGCAAAAACTAAAAAAAAAACAACAAAAAAAGAGTGCTGTGAAGCTCAGATGAGGTGATGACTGTAAACTTTAAAACACTATATAAATGAGGGGGCATTTAGGTGGCACAATAGGTAGAGTGCCAGCCCTGGAATCAGGAGTACCTGAGTTCAAATCTGACCTCAGACACTTAATAATAATTACCTAGCCGTGTGACCTTGGGCAAGTCATGTAACCCCATTGCCTTGCAAAAAACAACAAAAAAACCCCCACTCTAAATGCCGGTAGTTGTAATAGTGCTCATGGTGGTAGTGCTGTTGGTGTTGGTGGTGGTTTGTTGTTTTGTTTGTTGTTGCTATTGCTGCTGCTGCTGCTGTTAGTCTCAAGTTCCCAGGTCTTTAGTCTGGTGATGACTTCATTCTATTATCCTTCTGCTATCTTCTTGATGAATTTGAGCAATGTCTATAGAACAATACAGAGGTGTGCAGGTAAATATTTAATAGTCAGGCTGGGGAGATGAGAAGAAATGAACACATACAAACACACACATACATACACACACACACACTTTTAAGTAGTAAAACTTTCTGAAATCAAAAAAATCAACCAAACAATAAGCCAAGCCCTGATTGGTAGTGATCATAAATTTCTTAGGTACAAATGCTCACACTGAAAAGTTAACAATCAGCAGGAAGTTTGGTTAGTGCTGGTTCCAGAATAGCCCTGGATGAGACCCATGAGAGGCTGCTGCACATCCAGCTGATTGAGATTGGCTCAAAAAAAGTTCCAGTTGCCTGCAAGAAAGGAAGGGAGAAAGGAAGGAAGGAATCATAAAGGAAAGAGAAAGGAAAAGAAAAGGGGAAAGGAAAGGGAAAGTGGGAAGGAGGGGAGGGGAGAGGAGGGGAGGGAGGAAAGGAAAGGGGAAAGGAAAGGGGAAAGGAAAGGGGAAAGGAAAGGGGAAAGGAAAGGGGAAAGGAAAGGGGAAAGGAAAGGGGAAAGGAAAGGGGAAAGGAAAGGGGAAAGGAAAGGGGAAAGGAAAGGAAAGGAAAGGGAAGGGAAGGGAAGGGAAGGGAAGGGAAGGGAAGGGAAGGGAAGGGAAGGGAAGGGAAGGGAAGGGAAGGGGAGGAGAGGAAAGGAAAGGAAAGGGAAGGAAAGGAGAGGGAAGGAAAGGAAAGGGAAGGAAAGGGAAGGGAAAAGAAGAAAAAAAGAATCCTAGGTGTGTATGATCCGAGCAAACTCATCCTTTCTCAGTTGTTATACCTAACACTTAACACCAGAGGGGGCAATGCTATATGTCTTTACAAGAGGTTCTCTATATTTGCATCAAGGGCTTCCTTTAGCAATCTGGTAAGCCTAAAGATCATTTTCCACAAGTTTTTAAATGCTTAAATTAAACTGCATAGAATTATAAAGGATTACAGTTCCATTGAAATATAATTCTCTATCCATGAATGCATACATGTGTGGTACCTGTATGTATATGTCTGCATGTGGGGCAGCTAGGTGGGCCAGAGTAGAAAGAGTGCCAGGCCAGGACTCAGGAAGGCTCAACTGCCTGAATTCAAAGCCAGTTTCAGACACCTACTAGCTGGGTGACCCTGGGCAAGTCACTTCACTCTGTTTGCCTCAGTTTTTTCATTCGTAAAATGAGCAAGAGAAGAAAATGACAAACTCCTCCTCAAAAACGAACAGGGCTACAAAGAGTCAGACCTGACAGAAGTGACTGAACAGCAATAAATGGGTGCATATACTTTCATCAGAATTGTCAGAGTGAATTAAACTGGCACCATCAGTGCAGGTATCTGCCAAGAGCCTCCTTGAAGGTCATAACTGATCTGTACAAGGTCAGTCAACAGAGCATGAGCCAGAATCACCACTTCTCCTACCCTCTTGTTCTAGCTTGAGTCAAAGGTCCAGAGCAGAGGTTCTACGTCTGTGTTGTGTCCTTGGGTGATCTGGTGAAAACTGTGGACCCTTCTCAGATATTGTTTATAAATAAATATCATAAATAGATGGGATTACGAAGGAATGAAATTATACTGAAAGTGATCCAAGTATTTCAAAAATAAAGGCAGGTTCAAAGGCTCAGAGCCTCCGATTTAAAGGAAGATGAAATATTATGGGAAGGAAAAAGGTGGGGTTCTGCCATGGTACGATACACAAAATCCATCATTATTCTCTATTATTCTGCCATTATTCTCCACTTCTTGGTAGAAGAGGAGGGTTATGAGTTTCTAGAACTGGACTCCTTCATTAACCTAATTCTCTACTATGAGAAATGAAACAAAAGGCCATCAGCAAAAGACCGTCAGCAAGGGTATGAGACTTGGGTGGAGGGTGAGAGAGTGAGAAGGTTGGGGGTGAATCTGAGGGAACAAGGTAATAAGGCCGTTCAGTAGCCTATGAAGAGTTTCCCAGGGTCCAGATGGTTTAGCCTCAGTTCAGTGGAGTTTCCTAATTGAAATCCTTCTCTTTCAGGAGGGGAAGTTTTCTTTGATGTTCAGTTTTTTAAAGTGTGTTCTCTTCCCCTGGCCATGCTCCTCCATCTTGACTCCTAACTTGGCCTGAACCTGGGCACCCTGACCCCTCCATCATTACTTTTCTATATTTACAATATAAAGTCTAGACTACTTGCCCTGCCATTCAAGGCTATCCTTCATCTGACCCCAATTTTCCTTCCCTGTCTCATGCTCCACCACTTCCCAGAGTGGGTTTATTCCTGCTGCCAGACCTATTTTAGATTTATTCCTTCCTGAAGAGAGGTTTATTCCCTCTCTCTTCAGTTCAAGTCTCTCCTCCTCCATGAAGACTTTTCTGACCTCTTTGACCCCTGCTGATCCCTCCCCTCCTTAATTTAATCAAAGTCAATTCAAATAAAGACAATTGCATTTATTAGTAAATTGTGAGACTGTAGTGACAAAAATAAAAACACTCCTTGCCCTCAAGGAGCTTACATACTATTGGGGGAAAGCAATATGTTCCAGAGGAAAGGAAACAGAAAATAAAAGGTAATCTCTGATATTGAGATGGCTCACTCTTTGGGGAGCAAGAAAGGGATTGTGGAAGAGGTGACTACTTAAGTTTTCCAAGGAAGGAGTGGTTCCTAAAGAAGGAAATGAGGAAGGAGAACAGTTCAGTCATAGGGGACTGTTGTACCAGGTTGTACAAAGACAGAAAATGAAATCAATGAGCTAATGGGTCAAAAAAAAAGCTCCAGTGACTGAGATGGACTGTCGTATACTGGAAAGGGGTTGGAAATGAGAGGGTGAGAGGAGTACTAATATGGAGGCAGGCAGCTGAGACAGACCAGAGCCAGGAAGGAAGGAAGGAAAGAAAGGAAAAAAGAAAGGAGTTTATTGAGTTTCTACTTAGCCTAGACTGGGCAAAGTGCTCTGCAATTATAATCTCATTTGATTGTCATAATTTTGGAAGGTCAATGGTCACATTTCTTTTTAAAAATTTTTATTTCTTTTATTTTTAATTTATGGAATAAAATAAGCATTTCTATAATATAACAATAAAAAAATTGATTACACATGAAACTATGCTTGTTATAATAATGTCCAATTTATAGTTGAACCAACTGAGGCAGCTAGAGATTAAATGATTTAGCCATACCTGGATTTGAATTCAGGTCTTCTGGATTCTAGGCCCAGCACTCTATCCACTGCACCACCTGTTTTTAAGTTTTCAAAAAATAATTTGTATTTCTCCAAATTTTATCATTGATGATTCTTTTGTTGTTATTCAGTCCTTTTAAGTCATGTCTAGCTCTTTGAAACTCCATTTGGGGTTTTCTTGGGTAGAGGTACTGGAGTCATTTATAAAAGTCAACCAGCATAACATTCTTATTGAGTCGGGCCTAACTTTTTGTGAACCCAAATGGGATTTTCTTGGCAAAAACACTGGAGTAGTTTGTCACATCATTCTCCAGTGGATTAAGACAAACAGAGGTTAAGGGACTTGCTCAGGATTACCCAGTTAGTAAATGTCTGAGGCTGGATTGGAACTTTCTACTTCCAGACCTGGTGCTCTATCCACTGAACCATTGAACTACCTTTAATAGATATTTTATTAAGTAGTTACTGTATGTAGGCTCTGTGTTATGCTCTGAGGAACCAAATAGCAGCATGACAGTTCCTGTCCTTAAGGAACTGTTATAATAATGTGGAAAGAAAGGAGATAAAGGGATAAAGATGGTTGGGAAGGGGCATGGAGGTATGGTTCTGGGCAAGATGAGCCTCAGTTTTCTCATATGTAGAGCAATTGATATGAGGAGCTTTGCAAAATTTGAACTTCTATGTAATAAGACCTCCTCTTCCTCCTCCTTTTCCTCTTTTTCTTCCTCTCCCTTCTCCTTTACTTCTCTTTCTTTTCTTCTTCCTCCTCTTCCTCCCTCTTCTTCCTTCTCATCTACCTCTTCCTCCCTTCTTCTTCTCCTAGTTTCTTCTCTTTCTGCTCATCCCCTTTCCTCTCTTCTCCCTCTTTCATTTTTTCCTCCACCCTAGTCCGAGAAAAATCATCAAGCCTTTTCATTGAATAATTTTTGATTTGTGTTGTTGGATTTACACAATACCCCCCCTCCCCCAAATCCCTTGGTAAGGGAGTCACCAACCACCATCAAATGCCTTTACCCTTAAAGAACAGAGTTGACACATAAAGGCCATCAGTGATTGAGCTCATGTGTGTTAGCCTAAAGAACACATTTGATAGTTCTCCAGGGCCTTTCTTTTAGAAAGAAAAAAAAATATTATTTTCAAAGCACAAGGTCAAACTTTAGTGTTCCCTCTACTTGGGTATGGGTGAGTCATCAATGAGTCCAAGAGAAACGGAGCCCCAGATCTTGGAAGAAAGCATTGGGTTCTATCAGAATTGGAGAGCACCACGACCTTTGAAGGGTTTCAGAGGGGACACGTTGGGATTTGCACAAATCCATTTATTTCACATTTCACTTATCCTCACTCTGTGGGTCCATTGTAAATTAATTTGGCAGCTAAATTTACTGCTGCAATTTGCCTTCCAGATGTATAATTTATTCATGTCAGAAATAATTTATTGGATTCTTCTTCCGAGCGTTCTCTCTTGTTGATGCTTTTTTCTTCTTTTTTCTTTTGTTTCCGGTGCCACCTTCGGAAATACAATTTTATTGTT
Organism: Macrotis lagotis; assembly: GCF_037893015.1. Taxonomy (NCBI): domain Eukaryota; kingdom Metazoa; phylum Chordata; class Mammalia; order Peramelemorphia; family Peramelidae; genus Macrotis; species Macrotis lagotis. Next base: position 35,259,561 of record NC_133661.1, on the reverse strand, counting down.
TCCAGGGAAGCCTTTGCGACTTTCCAGTGGCCAGTCAATAGGCACAAGGGAATAGTTCTGGTCACATTACTGGTCACTTATTTGGACGGATGATGGAGTACCCTGGCCCCATCTGCACATATATTACTCTCTTTTGTCTTTGGGGCACTTTTGGGAAGATTAATTAGATCCATCTGCAAGGAGAGCTCTGCCTTAGGGAATTCAGGTAAATAAAACAACTCCAGGAAGGCCAGGACTGCTAGAGGGGACAATGACAGGGGAGGTCGGGAGGAAGGGGGAGGCAGAGCTGGCTTTTCTCCAGGTTAATGGGGTCCAAGGCTGAACCACCAAATAAAAGGGGATTTTTAATCTGAACCATCTTAACACCAACCTAGTAAAGTGGTGGATAGGGAAACAAATGCACATCAATTCAGGAAGGGCCTGCTAGACTTTGTTTATGTCTATGATCGCTGTTTATTTAGCCTTCTTTCCTGACTGAGACCCTCCAGGAAGCTGAGCCAGGGGCTCAGAGAGGGACAGGAGTAGGTCCATGGGATCTTCCAGCCCCCAGCACACAAATCTAAGGTCTTTTCCAGTTTTAAGATAATAACATTCTAGAATCCCAGTACAACAACAGAGGCCATTGGATCCAGTCCCTTCATTTTACAGATGAAGAATCTATAGCTCAGAAAAATTAAACAATTTGCCCATCATCACCCAGGTAGGAAGCATCAGAGATGAGGTTTCAACCCAAGTCGCAGTCTCATTCCTGTGTACTCCCTCTCAAAGGTACTAAGAATTAAGACTAGAACTATCATAGATTCAGAGTCAAGGACTTTAGAGGACTGCCAGTCTAACCCCCAGGTGTCTCAGTGGATAGAGCATTGGACCCGAAGACCTAAGTTCAAATCCAGTCTCAGATGCTTACTAACTGGGCAAGTCCCTGAACCCCAGTTTGCCTGAATTCACTGGAGAAGGAAATGGCAAACCACTCTGGTATCTTTGCCAAGAAAATTCCATAGATAGCATTGGTATGCTAAGGTCCATGGAATTGGGAAGAGTTGGACATGACATTGACCTAACAATTATAGTTAAATCCCCTTATTTTTATGAATGAAAAAAATGGAAGTTAAATGACTGGCCCAAGATCACAAAGGGAAGCAGGACTGGGATTTGAACCCAGGTTTTCTGCCAAAGTCCAGTCTTCTTTCCAAGATACCATACTGAGCATTACCGGAGTCATATTAGGTCTGGGATCCACGACCTTTGTTTATGATTCTGAAAATGTTCATGCTAGAGGCAGAACCATAAATAGAAATTCTTTCACTTGGGGGCAAGAACAGCTGAGAAATGACATCACAGAAGACAATGCAATGGCAGGAGAGGAGTGGTGGTAGTGGGGGTCAGTCTAAGGGTAAACAAAAATGACATTATGGCTAATAGTTCAGTCACATCAATGTCCTGCTCAAATCTATGCTTCCTCAGAGGGGAAGGTATCTGCAAAAGAGGAATGCCATGGTGCTAGGACCCTAGAAATGGGACTGGAAGAACGAATAGGGTCTTGTGGGTCAACAAAGGGCCATGAAGTACAAGGTGCAGTGATATTAATCAACCTAACCCTCCCTAATGGCAGCCTCCTAGTCCAACAGCCCTCTTGGCTGGACCCTAGTGTTAACTTGGAATGGAGGACAACAGGAGCCAAGTGCCTGAAAAACTAGTCCTGATTCCACCACAAACTGGCTTTGTGACCTTGGAAGAGTCACTTAAATTCTATGGACTTCAGTTTCTTCATCCATAAAATGAAAGGGTTGGAACATCTGATCTCTCTGTTCCTCTCCCAGCTCTAAATCCTATGATTTGAGGAGTAATGACTGGGAGAAGAGCCAAACGTGGCCTCTAAAGGAGAAACTAAAAACTTTAATAACAGGGCGGGTGCTGGGTTATGGAAGACATAAGAATCAAACCAGGGGCCATGCTCCTCCCTTTGACTATCAAAACTTTCCTCTCTGGAGAGGATCCGCAGCCAGAATTTCCCCAAATCCACATTCTGCAAAGAAAGAGCCAACGGTTCTTTGTTCATTCCTTTCTGTTCCTTTCCATCAGAAAGGAGGCAAATGTCTGCCCTGCCTGCTCTTGGAGCAACTGTGTAGTAGGAAATATGGCTTGTCGACATCACCTTTCTCAACGATCATGGGAATATATCTTTAGAAATGGAAGGAATCTCAGAGGCCAGCTAGTGCAAATCACTTATTTTATAGATGAGGAAACTAAAGGGTGGGGAGCTTGGATTTGCCCAAGGTTACACAGTTATAGGAAGCAAACGCACATTTCTAGAAGCTTTTAAGGTTTTAAAAAATTTTCTTTATAATAGCCATACAAAGTAGAGAGCATCCCTGTCCTGCCCAATTTGTAGATGAAGAAATGGATTTAGGGAAGTAAATAAGATCTAAAGAAGGAAGCATCCCTAGTCTGGGGTTTGTTTGGGGTTTTTTTCTTTTTACTATCACACATACTTTAGCAGCAAAGCCATAACCAACCATTGTTTAGCTCTTGGGCAAGAAACAGAAATGGGACTTCATTTCCCTGGAGGTGGAAGGAATGGAGGAAGCTGCTATATGGTAGCATCCTATTTTAATGGATCATTTTTTGCTAAGTGATGTTTAGAAGCGATGTGGTATGATGGATGGAGGGCTGGCCTCACAACTGGGACAGCTGTATCCCCTCTTCGTACACTGGCTGTGTGTTTGTATATCTCATTCCGCCAGAGCCCCAGGTGACTCCCTAAGACTCTAAGCAATAGAATAGATTCGATCTATATTGGTAGAATGAGTTCACTAGACCACTAAAATCATAAGTGTATGCACCTTTCCCCTCCAAAAACTAAAAATCACTTCTGTTCTAAGCTCAACTGTTTCTGTTACTGAAAGACTGAAAGTAGTGAGTGACCTGGGAAGATTTCAGTGTCCTGGAGAAAACGTCCCAGTTGGCTCATCCCTAGTCCAAACGACCTTACAAATAAATCAGCCTGCTATTCAGATATCAAGTGTTATCATCTGAGGGACTAAGCCATGGATTCTACCTATCCCCAGCCACACTTAATTAAGGAATAGAGTAGATCACACACAAAAATGATTTTGATTATGTGAAACTGAGAGCACCAAAGACTCAAATCCTCCATATCACCTGTGTGACTGTGAACAGTTCACGTGAACCTTTGTTCTCTTTCTGTAAAATGAAAGGACTGGACAAGAGTACTACTACTAATAAATAATAATAACAAAAATAGTAACTATCTTTTATGTAGCACTTTAGAGTTTGCAAAACACTTTACATTTGATCTTCACAACCCTATCATTACCCCTGTTTTATAGATAAACTGAGGCATACAAAAGGGAAGGGACTTGCTCAGGATCACAGAATAGATATTTGACACCAAATTCAAATTTGGGTCTTCCTGATTCTAACAATCTCAAAAGAAGAGGGATTCCTTAGAGATTCAACTCAGTGCAATAAATACTTTTAAAATATTTACTATTGGAGGATGTATGCAGTTGGTGGAATTCTAGATGGGGTTCTGCTCAAAAGGTAACAGTGCCCAGCATCAAGATTCCCACTGGTCCTAAGGTATGGGATCCAGTTCTTTCTGAAAATGAGGGAGTACCATAGGACAGGATGTCTGCTAAGATTAAAGCCAGAGACATTGGCAACTGCAACCAAGCAAAAAAGCAGGATCCTGCAGAGACCAAGAGGCCAAGTTCAGAGAGATTTGCACAAGGACGTCAGTGGCCTCCAAGAAATAGAAATTTTCCCTATTTTCATGTTCTGGGACCACTTATGTTTACTATGTGGGTGTTTATCTACTTAGAAACTATATGAGTATCTACTCTTCCCATTGATGCATATGTGTTTATGGCAGAGTTTGCCCTCCAATTTATGAGGGAGATTCTGTGTTGCTATTTTTCCCTTTTCAATCTTTGCCTTGAGTCAATTGTGTCTTATATAGTGTAAAAGTAAATATACTGGTGGGAGTTTGTGAATTATAGTAACAAAGGCACAGTGGAATTAGTCCTACCATCTGACCAAGGGCTTTGACCAGAAGGATGGCCATGAAGGCCATCACCCCATTTCCTTGTGGTCATAATTCATGAACCCAACTGTTAGGTTGTGAGAGTTGTGATAGTGAATCACAGGGTTAAAAATATGATAGCTGAAGTCAAAGGACCTGGATTCAAATCCCCTCTTTTATCAAGAATGCCTCAGCTTCAATAATCATACCTCATCAGTAGCCTCTGTCCCCTTGACTGGAGAGCAGAATGAAGAGATCCTCCTATGAATCCCATGTCTGAAGAGTATCCAGGCCAACCTTCTCTTCATTTTCCAGTCAGCTGCACTTCTTTGACCTTCATCATATCTCCTTCCTCTACCTCAAGGAACTTCTCTCCCTTTCACATTTTTAAATGTTGATTAACTATACTTTCTACCTATATGACCTTCAGCAAGTTCCTTAGTCTCCCTGGCCCTCAGTTTCCTACTCAGTAAAAATGGGCGGGGGTTGAGATGATTGCAGAGGATGGAAAATGAAGCACATTATCCAACCTCTGACACAGAGCAGATGGCCTCAAGCTGCAGAATGAGACAGACATTTTTAGATATGGCCAATGTGGGAATTTGATTTGTACGACTCTGCATAATTGTTAAAAGGATTTTGATTTTCTTTTCAATTAGGGGTTGGAGGGAAAGACATAGGAAGGAACAAAGTTGACAAAAACAGAAAAAGAAAATTTCTAAAACATTTGTTTGAATGCACAGATGGAAGGTCAAAAGGAATCACTGAGAGACTAGACAGCTCGAAAACTTACATACTAAATTTTTGTGGTGGCTGTTGTTATTGAGACTTTTCAGTTGTATCCCCATTCTTCATGATCCCCTTTGGGGTTTTCTTGGCAAGGATACTAAAGAGATTTTCCATTTCCTTCTTCAGCTCATTTTACAGATGAGGAAACTGAGGCAGAGTAAAATGATTTGCCCAAGGTCGCACAGCTAGTAAGTGTCTAAGGCTAGATTTGAACTCATGGTTGATCCTCTGCCACCTGGATACCTGAATGTTGAATTTATCATAAATTTTAAAAGAAAGGCATAGGAACACAACAGGAACCTTAAGTTTCATGTGCAATCTCTTTTTTTGGTTTTACCTTATATATGGAAATGCCCATTTTATTTTGTGTTAAGTTCAGAAAAAAACTGAAAATAAAATGAGGAGGTTGGACAGATAATTTCTAAGGGCATTCTCGTTCTAAACCTATGATCCAATAATCTGGGAAGAAAGTGCCCACAGGCAGGAAATTGTGGATCTTTTAAGGCAGGATCAAGTGGCTGTGGAAATGCTTTGTAAATAGATGAGAATGAGCCATATTCCTATAAGCCCATGGGATGGGTTCTCTCTGAAAGGACAGAACTCTTCTAAGCAATGGATGTATGACCATCTTTCATTTACTCTAAAGGAGATTTCTCTCTTGGATGGATGGAACAGTAGAATTCCCACTGGTTCTGGAGCCTAGAGTGCTGGGTTAAAATCCTGCCTCTGACAATTATTATCTTGGGTAAAACATTTAACCTCCTCAGACCTGGGAGTCCTCATCTGCAAAATGAAAGGATGACCTCGGAGGTTTCTCTCAGCCCTGGATCCGTGACCCTTTGACCTCAGAGGTTTCTCTCAGCTCTGAAAAAATCTATAATTCTATACCCCTGAGATGGGTAACACATTATGGTCAATCATTAGTGCCATAGGGTGAATCTATCAGCTCTTTTCTAAAGGGGAAAGGAGCAGGTTTTGATGAGGAGATCCCGGAAACACAGACTCAGCATAAATGGAAGAGAAGGTGAATGGGCTTCGGTGGGGGCCCTGAACAAGGCCACCCTGGGGATTCAGAGAGTAGCTTGTTAGGGAGTCAAGAAAGAGGAGGAAAATAAATAACCTCTGAGAGCCCTTTCAACTCAGAAATCCTGGAACAATGTCTCATTATGGCATAGGAAATGATCCTGGGTTCCCAAAGGTTTTACTGAATAGGAACTCAAGATTTGATGGGTCCAACCAGAACAAGAAGGCTTCAAATACAGGCCTAGTGACAGACTGTATCTGTCTGACCTCTTTGGTTCAACTGAACTAAGAGTGAAGTGGAGAGTCACCCAAATTTCTGCTATCTGCTGGTAATTATTTTCATGGAAATTGCCCACCAAGGTGGACATCAGGATTGGGGGGGGAAATCTATATCAGTGAAGAGAGAGCCCACCCTGGTCAAATAACAGGTCCCTAAGCTACACTAGTGATATACTGCTGTGATTACCACCGGATCAGACCAATAATTTCATGGGGATGGGGAACTCCCAGGTGAAGAAACTCTCTTCGCTAATGATGGCTGGCATCTCCTCTCTATCTCAGACTCTCAGAGAGTCATCCAGGGTATGAAGGATTACGTAGGTTTCCCAGAGTCACGAGGCTAATAAGTGTCTGCAACAGGATCCAAACTCCAAGTCTACTGCTCTATCTATTCTACCATCTTATTGCTGTAGATAATGCTACAGAGGAAACTCTTGCCCTAGGTCATTGGGGGCACAGGAACCCAGGGCTTCCTGACTTACTATCATATCATTAAGTATATCCATCAAAGCAAGATAATCCAACTCTCACAAAGACTGAAATAGAAAAGCTCACTACTGATCATCCTTCCACACTTCTCCTTCTCCATTCTGGCTTGTTCCTTTCATCTCATTACCAGGCCTGTGTTCTAATCCATCAGGGATTTTGGGTGGGTTCAAGGTATTTTCAGAAGATGGCTGCATGTTGAAGTGGAAATGGAATCCTGAAGTGGGAGGTGGGTAGACTCAACTCAACTGAAGGCCAAGATTTGTCACTAATTCTATGTTTGTGATCTTGGATAAGTCATGTCCTCTATCTATAGATAGAATCCTGAACTTTGTTCTATTTAATGAGCTTGGGTTTCAAATTCCAGCTCTGTCACTTATCACTTGTGTACCTTAGACAAGTCTTTTAAGTGTCTTTGGTCTCAGTTTCTTGATTTGTTAAATGAAGGAACTAGATAAGATCATCTGAAGGGTCCTCAATGAATTTTGATAGCTGAAAAAGGTAAGAATCAGTTAAGCTCACAAGAAGTGGGAGAGAGACACACAGTAGGAACCTGAAGTTGAAATTTCAAGCTCATTCATAGGGAAGTAAAGAGTAATGGAGGTTTTCTGCCTCTCACATCACAGAATTCAGACAGACAGCTATCTTCTCTATGCAGAGGGTCTACACAGATCCCATACCATGGGCTTTACATGATCCTTATTCTCTGAAAGTTTCCAGTCCTAGTCACAATCCTATCTATATCCCAGTTTTTCTGGGAGCCAAAGTGATGTATTTTTTGGAAAGATACTCATTCTCAACTTCCCAAGACCTACAATCAAACCTTCCAAGGGTTCCATTCTTCTTCTTCTTCCATGACCCCCCTTTCCTCCAAAGTCCAATTGAACTGGAGACTCATCAGAAATTACACAAAGACCACACTGCCTGTTTCTAACAAAGGCTGTCTCAACTCCTGGGGGAAACAAAGACTCACATCAAAGCTGCCTCTTCAGCTGTTTCTATCCCCAAAACGCTCCCTAGGCAAGCCTCCTCCTGCTTCCTCATCCATTCCCCTCCCACCCCATTCCTACAGGCAGACTCCTTCCTCAGGCCCAATTGATTGGACTATGCTCCAGATGTACTAGCTCATTTTCATCCCTTAGTCCCATATACACTGAGACCCTTAGGCCCTCTAGTCTTTCCATCTCCCATTGCCAATCTCTCTCTTCTTTTACAGTCACCTCCAACCTCTGCAGCCTGACCAAGACCATAGGTCAGCCTGCAGCCCTCCCCTACACAAAGATGGCCTGGTGGGCAAGGTTGCTGGCAATGTATGCGCAGGAAGGAGCGTGGGGTCTGTTTCAGTCACTCTCACCATCTCACTGTCAATCTCCTCTTTTTTTTTTTAACTGGAAAACAAGGGGGTTTGTATTCAGTGTCCTTGGAGGTACAACTTCTGGAGCTTCTAATTAACTTAATAAATATTTGCTAATGTCTACAGATTCCTGGAAGACCCGTTTGACTGCAACTACAGTCTAGTTAAGGGATGGGCGCCACACAGAGCCAGCTGTATGCAATGAATGATAATGTAAGAGGTTCAAACCAAACAAAGCATTATGTGAAGAACTAGGGGGAAAGAACTGGGGCCAACAGAAAAAGCATGGAGGCTTCCTGCAAAAGGAATATTGGAGTTGAGTTTTAAAGGATGAACATGACTTTAAAAAAGGGCAGGAAGTTGGGAAGTAGGAGGGCATTCTAGGCATGAGGAATGGATCAATGAAGTATTTATTAAGTGCTTCCTATACACAAAATACTATGGCTCTAGGAATCCCTGTTGTCAGAGTCCACATTCCAATGAAGGAGACAATACATATGGAAGAGTTCATCTTCAAGTTAGGAGGAAATGTCCCAGGGTCTGGGATAAAGCACAAAGCCCAGCTCTATGTTAATGTGATTTCCGATGATAAAAATATTGGTGTCCAATGTTGAGCCATTGGACAATACTGAGGACTGATGGGAAGTACTTGCTTTTCTGGGTGAACAGCAGTCATTTCTGTTGGCAATGAGGAAGGTGGGTCCCTTTTTCACAATGATTTCTCCCAACAGTAATGGCTAGAGGGGCTGAGCTAAAATGGAAAAGAGAGAGAGGGAGAAGAAAGAGGAAGAGAAGGGGGATGGGAGAGATTTGTTTAATTTTACTGTGTTCCAAACCCAGTGAGGTGATAATTGGGACCTGCATTCAAAAGACTCCTCTTTGTGAGTTCAAATCCAGCCTCAGACACTTAGGAAGTGTGATGTCTAGGCAGTGTGCTGGTTTGACTGAATTCAAATCCAGTCTGACATTGACTAGCTGTGTGACTCTGAGCAAGTCACTTAACCCTGTTCGCCTCACTTTTCTCATCTGTAAAATGAACTAGAGAAGGAAATAGCAAACTACCTCAGGATCTCTTCCTAAAAAGCCCTATATAGGGCCAAAAAGAATCAGACACAATTGAAGAACAATAACAAATTTTCTGAGAGCTGTGCTCAGGGATCCAGATACAAGCAAAGTCACAACCTCTGCCCTCACTCTATTATGAGAAAGAGGAGCTAGATGTGAGTGTTCAATAGAGATCACCTCAAGAAAGAGGCACAGAGATCTGAATGTCAGTAAGATTAGGTAAAAGCTTATCCATTCCAGCTTGGGAAGCTGTCCAGTTTCCAGTAGAAAAGAGTTGTTACAGGGATGAAGAATAAGCTTAGTTTTTTAGGGTCTTGAAGAGAAATAACAGGAGGCAAATTGTAAAGGTCCTATGTTGTTGTTTAGTTGGACTCTTTAAGACCCTAATTAAGGTTTTCTTGGAAAAAAATATTGGAGTGATTTGCCATTTCCTTTTTTAGCTCATGAGGAAACTGAGGCAAGCAAGGTTAAGTGACCTACCCAGGGTCTCACAGTTAATAAGTGTCTGAGGCCAAATTTGAACTCAGGTCCTCATGACTCCAGGGCTAATGTTCTATCTGTTTTGCCACCTGGCAGCCCAGCAGGAACTTAACAAGGTCATTAATATCAAACTGAGAAGTTGAAATGTTTCCATAAGGGCAGAAGAATTCAAGGTAGGGTTTTAAACAGATACATGACCATATTATGTATGAGGAAGACTACTCTGGTAGAGATGTGATGACTAAACTCAAAGGGGGAGAGTGCAGGTAAGATACCCTGTTTAGAGGCTACTGTCACTATCCAGGCAGGTGAGAACAGGCACCAGTCCTAGGCAGGTGACACTGCGATGGGGAGAAGGGAAAGGGCTTCTGGAGCCATCAATCTGTCAAGACTCAGTAACTGATTGTCTGTAAGAGATAAGGGAAATGTGAGAGTCAAAAGTGACACTAAGATTTGAAATATGGAAGACTGAGAAAAGTGTGGTTGTCAGTACAAGAAAGAGGGAGAATAGGAGGAGGAACAGGTCATAATGGAAAAGATAATCCATTCCCCATAATGCTTAGAGCCAAGAGAATACATGGAAGTCAGCAATAAGGTCTCTGCTTAGTGAAGAAACTCTACAATATGGTAGGCACAGGATCAATAAATGGTGTTGCAAGAGCCAGTGGCATTCATGAACAGGGGTAAAATAGAGCTGGAGTAGAGAGAAAAACAACCAAGTGGAATGGAGGTCATGGTGTCCTAAACCCTTAGCATTCCAGTTGAACTGTGGCAATGACCAAAGAACAGGTGGCCCTGCCCTGAATCACTACCAGGAGAGACTCCAAGAGACAGATGGCATTGGGTCCTCCACTCAGATGGCGGGCTGCAGAATGACTATGCCATTCTGCTATGTAATCAGACTGAAGGGGAATTGGATTGTTACTCTTTTGGAGGTGCAGGAGATTTATACCCCTTTGCATATGGGTGCAAAGAATGGTTTATTATTTGATTTCCATCCTTGTTGCCTTATACTTTAATCAAATGCTTTGTGATTAGATTTACATGTCTCTGGTGTTCCTCAGAGCAGAGAAACACATCAGGTGGGGGCGCATATTGTGAATTCATTTTTTAGTTATTGCTTTTTTTGTTTGTTTTGGTTTGGACCCTATAATTTCACTGCTGAAAGCAACACTCATGAGGAAACTCCATCTCCCAACACAGATCAACAGCTGTTTTTTTTAACTTATAATAATCTTGGAGAAGTATGAAAGATTCACTGACTTTCCCAGGACTACACAGTTATTATACGTCCAAGGTAGGACTTGAACCCAGGGCAACCTAACTTAGAAGCTGGTTCTCCATGCACTCTCACTGAATAATTATTTCTAAAACTGAGTGACAGTAGATAAGAAATGTCCCATAAAGAGGGAGGTCTTTACATCTTCCAAAGCTCTTCATATCCATTATCTTATTGTACCTCGATAACATGATATGGAAAACAAAACAAAAATACTGAAGTATTTTTCAGATAAGGAAACTGAAAGGAAGAGAAAATGAATTTTCTTTTTATGGGGAATTCCTTGGGTGATGAAACTTCATCTGCTAAAACAGTAACCACCTTCTCTGCCAATGTATATTCTTAAGGAGCTAGTCAAGGACCCTAAGAGGTTCATTGCCCATGGTCAGACAGCCAGTAAGTATCAGGGGCTGATGTTAAACCTGGGTCTTCCTCTACCCATAACATCACTTATGGAAACTAAGGCAACAGAAATCTATTTCCTTCATTCAGGTTAGCCTTGGAACCTGCAGCCTTTGTGATTTTATCTTAGTTGCCAACTTGTCTTAGTCAGGAAGATGGGGGCAGATACCAACCAGATACTGGACACACACACACACACACACACACACACACACACACCCCTCCCACAAGAGACAAAAGCAATCTACTAGTCATCTGTCAAAAGAGGAGAAGGGGAGTCTACTTCCTAGAAGACATCCCCAAAGTTTCTGATCATGAAGCATCATTAAACACTAAGAAATCTGGCCTAAAAGACTCTACCCTCTGTTTTTATAGCCTGGCAACAGGCAATGTCAGAGAAGGAGAAACTGAACCCTTTGGTGAGAGTAACAGCAGCTGCTGCCCACTTTCCCAGACTTTCTGCCCAGCTGCCCTCCTTTCACAGACTTGAAGGGGCAGGAAAGCATGCTAACTGTGGTGACTAAACAATGGAAGGAGAAGCCAGGTGTGCCCTGAGCCTCTCTGAGGAGCCCCACAAATGGATGTCAGTGGAGCATCCTGGCTTAGTTCAGCATCAATATGGTGAACCTGTTAAAGTAGAGGACAAAAGGATGCCCAAGGAGGAGGGAACCATCCCAGGCCAGAAGACAAAGCAGCGAAGTCTGGCATGGAGGGGCTAGGTACCATCCCACAAAATCCAGACAGCTCATGTCCAACAGGGCAGGTGTTGGGCTGGGATCTAAAGCAAGAGGTTTGGACTTGGAGATAGGAGATCCAAACTGGACTCCCAACTCTCACCTTCAGTGCTAACAAAAGCGGATACTTATTTAGAACAAACACGTTATATCATTTGATCCTCACTGGTTCATGGCTATAATCATTTGATCCTCACTGGTTCATGGCTATAATATCAGTCCCATTTAAACCTATATTGTCATTCTCATTTAAATGTGAGCAAATGGAATTTCAGGGAAGTTAGGAGACTTGACCAGAACCACTCAGCTAGTAGGTATCTGAGGTAAGATTTGAACCTAGATCGGGATGACCTCAAATTCAATGCTTGTCTCTTCCTCTGCAGGTATCGGCAAACCATTTTATTTCCTCATTTTACAGGAAAGGAGAGCAGAGGTTCCTTTAGTCTACCAGCATCTAATCCAATTTACCAGCCAAGGAGAATATAGAGAAATATGGGAAAGTTTATACAGATGAGATGCCTGAGGCCAGAGAAGTGATCTGCCCAAGGTTACACAGGTGAGTACTTAAAGGTTCTCCTCTGACCTCCATTATCCTTCTTGTTCTCTGAACCCGTTTTCTCACCTGTAAGGTGGAAATGAACATATTCACAGAGGCTGCTCCAACATGGTTGTTGTGAAAAATAAAATTCTCAGCAAACCGCCATAGGAGTATGTGGTGTAAATCACTCCAGACCCAGTCTGCAAAGACCAGTTTGTGCAGGAGTGCGCTGCATGTGTTTGGTAGGAGGAGGAAGGGAGGAGAGGAGAGTTTGATGAGGGCAGTGGGGATGGGAGACATCAGAACAACACAAGTCATGAATCATATTTATAAGCACATGTGCTTATGGCAAGGGAGAGGGCCCAACCTAATTCATAGCCCGCCTCACCTCCGGGAGCAATGAAGCCCGATAAATAATCGAGAAGCAAGCAGTAAAGAAGGCGGCATGGGAATGCCAGGAGGCCATCATTCCGATCTCCCAGCGCCAATATTATTTTATGAAGGAGAATAACGACGCCATCATTCTTAACGATCTTACAAGAATTGTCCCTGTCAACCTGAAGATCTTAGGCCTGGGTGAGAGGGCTGCTTCATCATTTCTGAATGAGTGGGAGCAACTTGTCTGGAAAAACACACACACAGAGAAAGTGCCCCCCTTCCCCGCCAGCCTAGCCTGATCCAGAGAGGCCTCCTTCCTTCCTCTGCCGCCCCATTCCAATCTGATGTCACTCAGCTGAAAGAATCAGCCAAGATGAAAGATGGAAGCCACCCAGGCAACAGAGCTTAGTCGACACATTTTCACTCATTTAATCAATAATTTGGAGCCCTCAGAAAAGAGAAAGACTGGGGGTGGGGGCATATATTGGGAACTCCTGGGTGGTGGGGAGGAGGTGGGGGAGGGAACCTTCTCTCTCATTTGTATATGAATGGACTTCCCTGGAAATTTGGGGGAAAGTGTCAGCTGTCCCACCAATCCCCCAAGGAGAAGACAGGCTCATTCATTCCTCCTTCAGGAGGAATATATTGGCTTCTATAGTAACCACACGTCCCTTATCGGTCAATCTTTATTAAGAAGGAATTTGGAGAGCTGGTGCTTCCATGTCCATCGGATCATTAACCAGAAAGAGGCTGGGGTGGGAAAGAGAGAGAGATAGAAAGGAAGAAGGAACAGAAGGAAGGAAGGAAGGAAGGAAAGAAGGAACAGAAGGAAGGAGGGAAGGAGGGAAGGAAGGAAGGGAGGGAGGAAGGAAAGAAGTTAGAAGAAAAGAAGAAAGGAAGGAAAGAAGGGAAGGAAGAAGGAGAGTGAAAGGAAGGCAGGTAGGCAAGCAGGCAGGCAGGCAGGCAGGAAGGAGAAGGAAAGGAAGGAAGGCAAGGTAGAAAGGAAGGTAAAGGGGGTAATAGAGAGGAGAAAGTAAATATGAAAGAGAGCAGGAGAGAATAAGGGGAAGGAAGAAAAAAGACTAACAGATACACATTCACATTTCACTTCAGAAGATTAATTCATTCATTTAGCAAATTTAAACATATATAGAGTGACAAAGTAGAAACTACTGATATGCCTCAATTGATCAAGGAGTTATCTGTCTCCTCAATGTACGGAAATATTTTGTACTGGTGTGTGTGTGTGTGTGTGTTGGGGGGGTATGGTGTGGGTGTGTGCACATGGGAGAACTATGGGATAGCTTATCCTAAATGAGGCAGAGCAAAGGAAGGGGAGTCAAAACAACAGAAAGGCCAACTTCATGACCATAATGAATAAAGTCCATCTATCCGATCTGATAAGAGCACAGAACAAACCAAGCTCAGGAAGGGGAGCTTACTGAAACAAGTAATATGCTATAATTTAACTAGTCTGTTAAAGCTTCTAGCATCATTTTCCTTTAAGTAGCTCTATCTAACTAGCTGAAACTATCGTTTCAGGCACTGATTTATTCCTCATTTTGTTGCTTGTTTTTGTTGACAGTTATGAGGTTTCTAATGAAAGCAATTTTATAACATTCATTACTGTTTATGTGCAAGGCCATGCATGTCGGGCATTGAAAATGCCACTAGGAAGGCATGAGGGCTGATTGATGAGGCCAGGCAGGGTGGACTGGAAAGGTCTCATTGGAAGAACTTTCAAAGGCTGCTGCTCAGCAGCCAGGGCTCACTGGGGAATCGATTAGGAATTAAGGCCGAGGGATGATGGTGTCTTTGTGCTCAACTCTGGGCTTGACAGGTGTCTGATAGCAAGTGGAAAAGAAAAGAAAAGAAAAGAAGGCTGCCAAGCCTGTAGCTTTTAGATTGTCTTATCAAATAGAAGAATAAATGTCTCCCTCAACTGAGGGGGCTGTGTCTAAATGACCTGGAAAGTCCTTCCCAGCTCTGATGTTCTAGGGTCTACATTTGAAGGGTCCTTCCAACTTGGACATCCAATTATCTGTAATCAGAGGTCCCTTCTGGCTTGGACATATTCATTTCCCTGTTCTATGATCCTTCTAGACTTTGGCATTCTAGATTCCTTACTGGTCATCTCAGTTTCCAGATACTTCCCAACATATTCTGACCTGTAGTCTAAATGTTTTCCCAATTTTGAGACTCTTTTCTTTTGTCTCATCTGCCTAGGAACTGAGCCTCCGCAGGTACTTTCTGAAATCTCCATCTACCCTCTCTAGATCTTTTTCAGAACTCCTTTATATCTTGTCACCCCCCCCCCTCTTTAGAATGTAAGCTCCTTGAGGGCAGACACTTTATTTGTAGCCCTAGAACCTTATCACAGTGCCTAAAACATAGTGCTTAATAATGTTCTATCTCTAGTTATTCCTCTATCCCCCCTCTTTTTTCCATCTATCTCTCAGTGTCTGTCTGTCTGTCTGTCTGTCTGTCTGTCTGTCTCTCTCTCTCTCTCTCCCTCTCTCTCTCTCTGTCTGTCTTTGGGTTCAGGGGAGGATGGTTACAGGTAGATAAATCTAACCTAATGGGTTCAGGGGAATACAGTTGCAAGTTAGGTGGTAGTTTTACCCTACAAGTTAAGTTGGTTTTACCCTTCAAGTTAGATTACCTTTACTTTACTGATGAAGATTTGTTACCGATTACAAGTGGAACCATAGTTTCATTCATTGGATGCATCTGCTCCACTGGGGAGTCAAATGGGTGAAGCTACCATTTGTGGAACTTTGAATTGTCCCTAAGTCAAAATCTCCCCACTAAGCCTGAGGATACCACAGTGCCTCAGTGAACTGGGAATGACCTAGCTCTAAAAAGGGCTAAGGTCTTCCATTGTATACTGGACACCAGTCATCCTGTTCCTATTATATCAGGCCACTAGGAGAGATAGTGAGAATGGCGTCTTTGCAAAATGCCCCCTGACTTTAATCCTTCCTTAGTGTCATGGTCTTTTTCTTTGAGATCAAAGGACAAAAACTAGAAACATTTTATATATATATATATACATATACATATATGTATATATGTGTATACATACATATGTATACATACATGTATGTATACATATATATGTCTGTCTGTATATACATAGAAATGAATATACATGCACAATATACAGGTATGTTCATTTGAAGATAGATTATTCCAGTAATTACCACAGTCTCTCAACTGAATCTCCCTGGCCCCTTATTCACTGCATGAATGAAAACCTGGTTTGTCACTTGGCAAAGGGAAATAACCTGAGCTCTGGGACCACAGCACTGAACCATGTATACAAACAGCCGGAAGAGCAAAGCCAAGAAAGGGCAGCATAGATGCGCCCCCTCCCCATATACCACCCACACATGAAGATACACAATAATAACCCAAGAGCAACGGTACACAAAGGGAAGCTTGGTTACATGCTAGGCTTACTGAAGGGAGGAAGACCAGGGAAGTTAGCAAGAAAGTCATCAGTGAATTGAATTTTAAAGGATGGGAAAGAATTCAAGTTTTGTGTACAAATGTATGCTTTTCTATTTTATGTGTCTATGCATATGTGTGCCTATCTGTGCTGTATGCATGTCTATGCATATTGCATGTATGTGTAAATATGTGTGTTGCAGTTGTGTGTATTATCTCTGTGTGTATATATGTGTAGGAAAGAAATATAGGAATATACATAAATTATATGCTGTTTATAGACCCAGAAATGGCAGGAAAGGGAACAGACAAGAAGAAGAAGACCTAACATTCGTCGTACTTTACAGTTGCTGCCTCACCAATCCTCACGGCAACCCTGGGAAGAAGGAGCTGTTCTGAGCCCCATTTTACAGATGAGGATGCTGAGGCTGACAGAAGTCAAATGACTTGCCCGGGGTCACACAGTAAGTGAATGGAGGGATTTGAACTTGGAGAACTAGAAAAGGCAGGGAGATAGAAATGAGGGGACAAATAGTAAGCCGTCCCAGGTGGATGCACATGGCAAGTGAGAGGAAGAACATGCTATCAGGCTAGAACACCCAAGTAGTGCCAGAGCATGAAGGATTTGATGGCCAGGGTAAGAAGTCTGTTGGGTCTAGGCAATAGAGAGCCCATGAATGGTTGGGAGCAGAAGTCTGACATGAGCAGATCTATGCACAAAATCCTACAGGAGAGAAACTGAAAAATAATAGAAAGTGATCAACTTATAGGATCTCTATCAGTCTTGATAGACACCCTCCCCCACCATCTCCATGTACCAAGTTCACTAAAATATAATAGTACCTTTCAGGTGGGGGACCAGATTGTCAGTTAGGATGTGATGAGTTGATCTCAGTGTTAGAGAAGGGAAAAGTCCATTAGGTTAAGTTGGGCTGAATTGACAGATCAGTTCTCTCCAGGTACCCTCCTGGGTCACATGGTTTTCATGGTTCAGTAGAAAGAACATGGTAACTCAGATCACAAGTCCCGGGTTCTGATTCTTCCAACCGTATTGTTGTCGTTCAGTCATTTCAACCATGTCCGACTCTTCGTGACCCCATTTGGGGTTTTCTTGGCAAAGATACTAATGAACCAACTCAAAAGTATTAATTAGAGCAGATGAGATCAGCTAGAAAGTTCATAGAATGAGAGCTCCTAAACTTTTTTTGTGTCTTGGGCAGTATCTAGTGAAGCCCATGGCCCCTTTCTCAGACTAAGACTTTTATAAAATAAAATACATAGGGTTAGAAAGGAAATAAGTTACACTAGAATCAAATTCTCAAAATATTTAAAAAACACTAACAACAAACACAGGCTAAGAACCCCATGTAGCAAGACTTAAGGAAACTGAGACTGAGCTTAGAGGTAGCTAAGGGAGGTAATGAGCTTAGAGGTAACTAATGGTAGCACAAGGGAAACCAGGCAAATGGGGTGCAAAAATCACAAAGATCTGCGAGGGTAGCTATAGGATTAAGACATCTAGAAGGCACAGTGGAGAGAGCACTGGCTCTGGAGACAGAAGGATCTGAGGTCAAATATGACTTTGGACACTGAATAATTACCTATCTCTATGTTCTTGGGCAAGTCACTTAACCCCACTGCCTTGCAAAAACCAAAACCAAAACCAAAACAAAACATTCTGACTGTATTGAAATGGCCCCAGTTTGGGCCTGGATTTTGTCTCCTGATTTCATAACCTGTCACCCACCTATGTCACTTTGGGTGATCTGGTACCTGTCAGTTTCTCTAGGTGAAAAGGGAACAACTTGGACCAGGATGATTTATTTCTCTGGTCTCATGGCCCTAAATCTATAATTCTGTGAGGAAGCTGGAGCTCAAATTTTCCAGATTCCTCTCTAAGAAGCCTGGTGGGGTGGGGCAGACATTTCCTTCAAAGTTTCGCTTAGGTCTGGCCAGGGGCTGCAATGCTTGGGAAGTTGCGTCCAGGCTGGCAAATAGCTCCAGGTGAGCTTTGAGTATTGATAATAATAATCGCTGGCATTTACACAGAGCTTAGAGGCCTAACAAAACTCTTTATACACATTAATAAGAGTTTGTCATTTATATAGGGATTTAAAGTTGGCAAAAGCTTTACATACATTTTCTCATTTTAACATCACACTAACCTTAGGAGGGAGAGAAGCCCCATTTCACAGATGTGTGATACACATCTACATGTATGGATATGAACATAGCATACATACACATAATTCCCATGTCTGTATAAACCCACATTACAGTTCTGTAGGTATGTGCACATGTGTGCTGATCTCTAGATGTAGCTCTGTGTATAGACACATGCATGTGTAGATCTCTATGCATACACACATGTGTGACTGCATACAATTCAGCATGTAGAGACAGGTGTGTTATAGCTTTATATGCACCCACAGGTATGTGTGCATATGAATGTGCAGGGGTATAGATACATGTCTATTTATATGGACATATAAATATTATTATATATATTTATTTTCCAATTCATGTAGACACCGATGCGATCATGAATAAAAGACAAATTCATTTCAAAATATCCCTGAATACAGAGTTGGTTTTTTGTAATTTTGTATTTTGCAATTAACAAATACTGAGAAAGATTTCTACCATGACAAAGATGGAAAAATTCTTTGAGGTTACAAAAGGAATCTTCACCCTCAAAAGAAAGCATTGTGGCACAGCAACTCTCAGAGGATGAGAGTGTCCAAGTCCTGGCCAAGAAGGGCAGGCCTGAAAGACCTCTGCTAGGTGGTTCCTTGCAGTTCCCAGGCCTTGGGGGGCCTGAACTCTGACCCCCTTATTATTCTCGGTATGAATGCTATTGCCAAAAGAGGACTCCTAGCTGGACAGCAGGCCGGAGGCTCTAATAGGCGTCTCTGGGCAAAGTTGCCGAGCTGAGCAGAAATCCAGTGGAACCTTTACAATGAGGCCAGGAGAGGGTCAGTGTATTGGGGGAGAATTGGCTGTGGCTGTCTGACAATGCCAAGCAGGCAGTGCCCAGCTGGACAGCTGGTGGACAAAGAAGGCTGTGGAGATGGAGGCTCAGGCAGGGCGTTTCTACTCAGAAGCCCTGGACCACTAGCCCCAGCTCCTTTGTGGGCTGGGAGCAGCAGAAGTCCTGAGCCCTCTGCCTAATGACCACCTGGCCTGAGGGTGGGCCCAGCTGGCTACTCCAGGGACAGGAGTTTAAAACATCACTGGATTTTTGAGCTGGATGAGACCTTAGAACTCACCTAATTCAGCACCTTCTTACAGTCCTAAAAAGGAATTTGGAGTGGAAGGTCCAGTGCCTTTACTTTGCAGGATGAGGAAACTGAGTCTCAGAGAAATAACTTGCTCAGGGTCACCAAAGCCAAAGCTAATGCATCTGATTTCAAATCTAGGGTCCTTCTTTGGAGCCATACCTCCTACCACCGCATCAAAAAATAGGTTCCTGGTAGACACTAAAACACAAGCTCCTCTGACCCCTAGTCCAGAGCCCCTTAACTATATCAGGACACCTCTGATTAACTCATCCAGCTAAGGTCTGCTCAAAATTCTGCCCTGTCGGTAAGCTGTCTCGTAGGTCCAGGGGGCTTCATCAATGGGACCCTGCCTCCATTGCTATAGATTGTTAATCCCTTATGCTTTATTAGATGGGTGACATGAGCTGCTTCAGCTGGGAAAATGGATCATCCAGTGGTCAAACCTCTGGTTTTACAAATTTAGCAAGATGCTAAAGCAAGATCCTTTTGGAAGCAGGTATCTCCAAATTAATGTGAGGTCTGTTGTTTTATTTTACTTATTTATATTGCTATCTTTGTCATTTCCCAGTATGTCCTTTCCCTATCCCCTACCTAGAGAGCTGCTCCTTATAACATCAAATAAAATGAGACTTAAACAAACTGATGCAAAATGAAGAAATCAGAGTTGATTAAACATAATGCACAATGACTACATCCATGTCAATGTAAAGAAAAGAGAACAAAGGCAAGATGGAAGAAGAAAGGAAGGGAAAAGGAAAAAAGAAAGGAAAGAAGGAAAAAGGAAAGATGGAAGGAAGGAAAAAAGAAGGAAAAAATAATGCATATGCTGACAGATTTAGTTGGCATGTTGCTTAACTTTGTTGAATTTTTCTCTTTTTTTTTGTTCTTTTTTTTCCTCTCTTTAAAACACTGAAGTTCTTTCCTTGGAATTTTTCTTTATCATTTAGTACAGTGGAAAGATGATTGGTTCTAGAGTGAGAAAATTTGGGTCAGATCTCTATGATAGCTGAAGAAGGAAGGTGTCCAGGGGGACTATTCTGCACAGTGAAGGCAGTCAGCCCATTGCTGGGCCCACCCTCCAAGCTTTTTCTGCTTGGTAGTGCCTATACAAAAGTTGGTATAATTCTAAGACCCTGGGGCCATCAGCATTCTATGGGGAGGCAATCAGTGAGAGAAGCAGCAAAAGGTCCTTATTATAATAAGGCAGCTTCTTTTTAAAAGATCACCCCCATCTACCAAAGGCAAAGAAGACTTTTCTTTGTTTTTTAATTTAAAAAATGTCAACAATTTGAGTTTTTATTTTAATAAGACTTCCCAGGGTTAGCCATCAGCCAGGGGATTCCAGACCTTTTCCAGTCTCTCCCAACAATAAAAATAAAAATACCCCCCCTTTTCTTACTTATATAACTCCAACCCCAAGCCTACATAAGTGTAAAGAAAAGAGAACAAAGGCATTCTTTAATTTAGGACAGAGCCTTACCATAATGTAATGGAAACAGGTGGGAGGGCCATTCTGGGAATCAGCAAGACCCGAGTCCACATCCTGCCGTTGGCCCTTATTGGGTGACCTCATTTCATCAGGGCAGCTTCTCTAGCTCAGGGGTTCTTAACCTCTTTTTGTGTTAGTGATCTCTCTAGCAGTCTGGGGCGACCCTTCTCAAAATGATGTTTTTAAATGGATAAACTAAAAAGGCATAAGGTTAATAAAGAAAAACGATTAGACAAGCCCCCTTACGAACTGAAAAACAGTTACAAAATTATTTCAATTAAAAAAAACCCGAATTCTCAGATACCCTCTCCCCACCCAAGAATTAGGGCAAAAAACAAGTCTTCAATCACTGGGTGGAGCCTCCACATCTTTCCCTTATATTATTGTAAGGATGTCTACACTGGTTTTCCTGCCTCCAGTCTCTCCTTAACTCATCCTTCACACTTCTGCCAAAACACTCTCCCTATTCAGAGGGCCACTGCTCAGATGGCTGTTCATGCAGTCTTCATATGAAGGCTACTAACCCTTTCCATTCCATTTATGGCTAACTAGGAAGTCTTAGCTAACATGGAACGAAAACCGACTTCTGTTACTCTCACTCATTGTTCCTCCTTCTGGCCACTGCGACAAAGTACAGAAGGTCAATCCTTCTATATGGAGGGGCCCACAGGTCTGACAAGAATGTTCTCCCCCTCATCTATCTGTGTTCACAAATGGTGGCTCTATCACCTTTAGGATAGAACAAAAGTTCTTTAGTCTGGGACTTGGAGACCTCAGAGGCCACTGTCTCTTTCCAGTCTTCTTTCATGGACTCTGTCCATTGAGAACGGAACCTTGCAGTCACACACACGGGCCTGCTTCAGAACTCCAGTTTCCATGTCCTGCATGCCTCCCTGCCTTCACTGTGCAGAATGTCCCCCTGAACCACCCCCCCCCCCATCACCACATGTGGACACCCTCCTTCTTCAGCTATCACAATTCCCCTCTTCAGGGAGGGCCAGGGCCCTGATGCCTCATGCCCCTTCTTTCCCACCGGTACTTTTCTACTTCATTGAGGCCTCGGATCCTCTTTAGGAGTCAAGTGGTGCACATCCCCCCCCCCCCCCCCCCCCCCCCCCCCCCCCCCCAGCAGTGCAATGCAACAGAGCACTGGGTCTGGAAGCTGCAAGAACTGAGTCCAAATCCGGCCTCAGAACACTTGGGAGGTGTGTGACCCTGGGCAAATTCACTCAACCTCAGTTTCCTCTTCCGTAAAATGGGGCATAATAACAGCACCTACTTCTGGGACCTGTGAGGGCCCAAGGAGACTGGAGCCCTTAGCGTCCAGAGAGGCTCACTCCCTTTCCTCCCTGCCTGGGGTGACCAGTTTAGCCACTAAGGACCGGCTCTGGCTTTTTCTTTGTATCCCTGCCCCTCGCCCTGAGGCTTGCACCTGCTAAGGAGCGTTGGCTGGAACGAATCCTAACCCTCCGATGCTCACTTCCAGGAGGCATCATTTCACGATTTAAAACATTAATGCAAACGCCCTGGGAGGGGGGGAATTTGCATTCCCACTGAAGTGTAAGTGAATGAGAGAAGACCCTGTCCTCCAGGAGTGGCTTGGGGAGCAGGCCTGCTTGGGGGGGGGGCTGCAACCCCGAAGGCCTTAGAGTTTTGTGCCAAGAGGAGAAGAATGCAAACGTTGTTGCCCCTCGACCTGGGCATGCCCCCCTTCCCCGCACTTCCCAGCCAGGCCGTGGCAATGATCCGACTGCCCGGGGAGGCTATTTCAGGAGAAACTTGGGGCCAGGGAGAAGCACTGGGGGCCACTCCAAGCCCCCCAGGGCAGCCCTGGAGCGAGCAGGGTGGCGGGAGACGTTGCTCTCTGGGGACAGGGCGGGCTCGGGGGGCGGGGTGCTGGCCCCTCCCAAGCGAGGTCCGGGGGCTCCCACACTTGGGGGAGGGGGAGTCCCGGGGAGAATCCGGGGCTGCGGAAGTGCCTGCGCCATCTGGGGCAGTAGCCGAGCGCGAGGCGGGGTGGCGGGGGCGCAATAGACCCCATTCCACAGGAGACCCCTCGGTGAGAACCCACTCCGGATTGTGGGAGCCGAGAACCCTTCGCCCCGGGAGGGTCCAGGCTGTGCGTGGCTCCCACGGGCCGGACCAAAGCCCGCTGGCAGCTCCCACCCATGGGAGCTGGCCCCGGGGGTGCCCGAGCTCCGGCCCTTTGCAGGGACTCCACAGGCTGGGGCGGGTGGGTGGGTTGGAGGGGGGTGGGCATTCCTCCAAAGGGCCCCGCTTCTCTTTTTGGGGGGGCCCTTTTCTTGCTCCGCTTTTTGCTTTCTTCCACGGGGGGGACTCAGGTTACTCGCGGACTGGGGGGGGGGTCTTGCGGTGTTGTGAGTGCCCCCCTCCACTCCCGAGGCGCAAGAGGGAGGGAGCCGTCATGTGGGTGGGGGGCCGGGGGAGCAACCCTGCACCGAGCATGACCGAGGTGGCCCGCCCAGCGCCTTCCTGGGGGGCTGGAGGCAGGGGGTCTTCTGCGGCTCCCCTACGCCCAGTTAGAGCTCGGGAGAGGAGCGCCCCCTCCCAGCGTTGGTGACCCAGCCGCGAGGGGTGGGAGGTCTTAGAGGGCGGGGATTCCAAGTCCCTCATTTTGCAGCCGAGGAAACTGAGGCACAGCCTGAGTGGCGCTGTGCGCGGGGCGCGGGCCGCGGCGAGGGGCGGGGCGGGGCGGGCTGCAGCCCGGTCCCGGGGGGCGGGGGGCGGGGGCTCCGGGCTAGGACTCGGGGCTGGGCAGGGCCGGGCGCAGTCCGCAGTCGGCCCCCAGCGAGCGCCCGGCTCCCAGCGCGCAGCCCTCGCCCGGCACAGCTCCGTCCGCCCGACGCCATGCCCAACTTCGCCGGCACCTGGAAGATGCGCAGCAGCGAGAATTTCGACGAGCTCCTCAAGGCGCTGGGTGAGACGGGCGGGCCGGGGGGTGGCATTCTCTGCCCTGCGGGACGAGGCCGGGCTGCCAGGGCCAAGCAAGCGGGCGCCCTCCAGGCACGGACGGCCCCTTCCCCCCGGGGCTGGGCGCTGTGGGGAGGCGAGACGGGGGTCCCTCCCGGCCACGGCCGTGGGGTTGTCTCCCACCCGGAGACCCCCGCCGCCGGCCGCCACCGCCGTTCTCCCGATGCCCCCCTTCTCTGGTCGCACTCACCCGCGCTCTGCCCTTCTCGCCCTCCCGGGGCCAGGTGTGAACGCCATGCTGAGGAAGGTGGCCGTGGCCGCAGCCTCCAAGCCTCACGTGGAGATCCGCCAGGACGGGGACCAGTTCTACATCAAGACGGCCACCACCGTGCGCACCACCGAGATCAACTTCAAGGTTGGGGAGGGCTTCGATGAGGAGACGGTGGATGGCCGCAAGTGCCGGGTAAGCAGACCCTCGTGGGGGGCGCGGAGCACAGGGACCCCAGCCCCACCCAGAAGTCCTGGATGGAGCTGTGGCTTTTAAAAGTGGGTCCATCAGCCCTTTGCCATCCTTCCACCTGCCAGAGGGACAGACTATCTGGCATTCTAAGCCTTCTTAGCCCCAAGCCCAGATTCCAGGGGTGCATATCCCCAGCCAAAGCCAGGGCTGCTTGTTTTGAACTCCAACGAACTTCTTCACTGAAATATAGGCTCTTGGGGAGGCATCATTTTTTTTCCCCAAAGTTCAACCTTTCACCATCTTTCCCCAGCAGACTCCCAAGTGACTAAGCTTAAACTGTTTTATTGGGTTGTTTCTGCTCGCAGGTGTAAATGATGGCTCTGCCTATCACCCTTCTCCTTTCCACCCCCCTGTTTGGCTAGGAATGTGTTGAAGGAATGCTTTTGGATCCAGTTACAGACAGCTAGGGAAGGACCACTGAGTATATTTCCCTGGCTGCAAAAAAAAAAAAAAAAAAAAAATACCTTTTAGTCTGCTTTTCAAATGCCAAGAAAGCAGGAATCTGGTAGGAAAATCTGGCTGCTCATCCTTGAAAAAGAATGAAAGAGGGTGATCTGTTGAAGTATTCCTTCTCCCCTGCCCACTGGTTCTAAAGCATGTAACTCGGCTTTAGATTAAACCACAAATACAGGAAATAAAAAATCCTCAGCCACCTTCATTTCTGTCTTTGTAAAGGTGAAATTGAGTGTGGCCCTGCCTCCCTCTGTAAGGCTTAATAATGAAAGCCTTCTAGGGCAGATGGAAAAGCAATTGGGCCAACTCCCCGTCATTTGAAGGTTGATAGAATAGGCCCCCTCCCCTTTAAAAATTTTTATAGTGCAGTTTTAAAAGAAAAGAAACAAACTTCCAGAGTGTGAAATTATTTATTTGCTCTCCAACTGAGTTATGTTCCTTAATGTCCAAAAGTCGGGGATGCAGCTAAACAGCCCCCTCAAGTTTAAGTCTTTGCACCCCACCCCCAAAACATGGTTAGGGCTGTAAGTGACATCGGTTATGAGTCCAAGGTCCTAGTGAAATTATTGTTCACAGGGAGAGCAGTCTAGTCAAGTTAGAACAAAAGCCATAAAATTGGATGGAGAATCTGCCGAATGAGAAGCAAAAGGACTTCATTTGGAGTCTTGTAGGTGGGGAGGCCAGTTTTGATAGAAAAAGTTTCCCAGGGAACACAGTCTGGAGAGCGGGTCTTTATTTATTCCAACCCTCCTCCCACCCCTGATGCTGCCTAATGAATGTTTCCCATGTGTGAGTTATAAAGAGATTATGTGTACATTCATTACCACTCTCCCATACCCCCCCTCCATCCCCAAAGCCCAGCTGTTCCCCTGCTTTGTAGAATAATAATGCAACACTGGGGAAGCCAAGCAGAGGGGGTCGTCCTCTGCACCTCGTCCTTCTGCAGCACAAGAGAAATCATCTCCCCCCAGTCGCTTTGCAGGACCATTTTCCCCTTGCCATTAGTTTCATCCCATTCTTCAGCACACTCCCCAGCTAGTAGGGATCTTATTTCTCCTGGTACCCAGGAAGGAATCCCCGGGCTTCTCTGGGACTCTCAGATGCCCTGGTTTACCAGATAAGACTTTGCTTAGTCCAGGATGAGTATAGAGCAGTGGAAATATTAAAGAATGAGTTCCAAGCAAAGCAAAATAATTCAGGTATCCAAATAAAAAAAGAATGGAAAAGAAAAAGAAAAGAAAAGAAAAGGGAGCCATTGCACAATTTAACTGATGGTTCAAGATGGGTAAGGTCTGGAGTGTGTCTGCTCTCAGATTATTAGCACATAAAGCACTGTTAAGTTTCTTCCAACTGGGGCAGTCTTTGGTTTGCCTCTGCTATGACATTAATTAAGCCTCTTGAAGCGTTCAAGGAGGACTGTTTCTTAATGTAGTTAAAAAAGAAAAATTGCTTTCTTTCATTTGGATTTCAAGACATAAATTGTATGGAGGACTCTCGACCCATCCATCTCCCTCAGCTCTAAGTGTGTTTTGGACCCACAGAAGCCACTTAAGCGGCCGCAGGAAGTGCCCTTAATTTTGGTTTTGTTGGACCCCTTATTATTGATGGGGTTCTATTACTCCTTGGGCTTCACCGCCAAGTAGAATTCATGGTGCTAATGCTTTTTGGCCTGCAGAGTTTGCCCACTTGGGAGAACGAAAATAAAATCTACTGCACACAAACTCTGGTGGAGGGCAGTGGCCCGAAGACATATTGGACCCGGGAGTTGGCCAATGACGAGCTGATTCTGGTGAGACCCCTCGCCCTCTGCTAATTGACATTTCCCCAACCACTTTCATTGCTGTGGAACCTAAATGGGCAACTTTACCCATCGTACATTCCTCTTCTCTCTCTGCCCCTGTCTTCCCCACTCTTCACACCCGTTCCTCTTTCCTTTGCCTTTTTTTGTCACTGCCTGACCCCTTTCTCACTTGTTCTCTCCCTTTCCCTTTTTCTCTGTTCTTGTCTCCCCAACTTCCGCACCCCTCCCTCCCCTCTCTCTTTCCCTCCCTCTCTTCTTCTTTACCCTCTCCTTCTGTCTTCCTCTCTGCCTCATATACTCCCTTTCCTTCTCTCTCCCTCCCTCTCTTCCTCCTCCAACCCTCTCCTGTTTTCTCCTCTCTCTTCCTCTCTCCTCTTCCTGTTTCCCTCTCTCTCTCTCTCCCTCACATGCTCCCTTTTCATCTCTCCCTCTTTATAGCCTTTCTCTCTCCCCCTTTCCTCTTTCTCCATCCGCCTCTTCTGCTTTCTCTTTTCTCTCTCTCCCTCATTCACTCCCTTTCCTTCTCTCCTCTCCCTCTCTCTATCTTTTCTCCCATTTTCTCCCTTCCTCTTTCTTCATTTCTTTCTTCTGCTTTCTCCTTCCATCTCTTCCTCTTTCCTTCTCTTTCTCTCTCCCTCCTTCCCCCTCACTCCCTTTGCTTCCCTCCCCTTTCCCATTATCCTTCTCTCTTTCCTTCTTTCCCTCTCTCTCCCCACTCCCTTTCTCTTCCTCTCTTTCCTCCCTTCTTTGTCCCTTTCTTCCTCTCGCCCATCTTCTTTCTCTCCCCTTCCCTATTCTACACATCTCCCCACCTCCCCAAAAGGATAAGATAGGGGTGTCAGAAGCTGCCCCTTGAGCAGCAGCCCCCCCCGATCCCATCTGATAAATTTTATCATTTGCTTAGAGGATCCAGTGACCATTCAGCAGATGGGGAATGGGGAGAGCCTTGCCATCCAGGAGGTCATCCTGCAGATAATAATAACCACCTTTAATTCTATAGCTCATTAAGATGATAAAAAGCACTTTGTTTGCTCTCACCATCCTGGGGGTGGGTCGTGCCAGTGCTCTCTCCTTTTGCCAGAAGAGGCTTGACTCAAGGGGTTGCACTCCGCCCCAGGGGCCCCCCAGCCCTAGGGGTTCCCCATATCTAGGGGGTCCCCAGTTCTAGAGGGTCCGTTCCGAGGCGCCATCATTCATTCAGCTCCTCTGCTGGTCCCTCAGAGAGAGCAGACAGAGGCCTGAAACCTGTTCACACCCATTCTCTTAGCCCGAGTTGCTACAATGTAGCAGCGGGACCAGCAGGGACAGGATGAGTCCTGGAGCTCCGGACTTTGGGTGTATTTGAACTGGCCTTCAACCTAGAGGGAATCATCTTTGTCCTTTTGTGAACCAGTGACCGGCCTCACCCATTGCAAACTATCTCTGAGCAGGAGCAACTAGAGGTGACCTTGCTCGGAGGACAGGAAAGGATGCTTCCAGGAAAGCCGCTTCTGGCTTTGCTTTCATTTTTGCAGTAGAAGATGAATAGTAATGATCCATCGTTCCACTTTAGTCTTGCCTACCCCTGTAAGCCCGTGAGAGCCCCATAATTCTCTTCCCATCTTGTAGAGCTGAGGGAGAGGAAATGACTTGACTTGTTCAAGGTCCTATTGCTACTAAGGGATTTGAATGCTGTGTTCATAATTCTAAGCCCAGGTCTCACAATAGAATTCATGTTCTTTTATTAAGTGCCAATATTTACCATGCTATCTTCCAGAGATTTAAAAAAAAATAGCTCCTGCCCTTCCTGAGGCTTACATTCCAGTACCTGGACATAGTAGGCACTGAATAAAATATTGGTTCATTGACTGATACTACACAACGGCTCACTCTTGATGGAGACAGTAGATGCCGAAAGGTTTGAAGCTTGTAATGGCCTTGGAATTGGGAAACTTGGGCATGACTTATGGTATTTACTAACTGTGTGGCCTTGGGTATAGCCGTACCTGGGACTAAACCATTCATGACTCTCATTTCTTTGCCTATATTTGCCGAGACTGACCTAGGCAGGGGCCATAAGGGTTGGAAAGTGAACCATATCAAGAACTAGAGGTATTCAGTGTCCAGAGAAGGAATAGGGATTAGAATATATTCTGCTTAACCCAAAGCAGACCAGTAGGTGGAAGTGATAGGCTGTAAAATTTTGGTCTAATTACAAATAAAAACTTATTAAGGGTTAAAATGCCACTCATCAGTGGGAGTTTTTAAGCTCCTTGTTTCTGAAGGCATTTGAGCATTGGCTTGATGATGGTCACTTGTCCAGGTTTTGGGAAATGACACTCATGTTTTAAGTAAAACTTAGAGTATATAGAGGCAGCAAAGTGCTATAATTGCATGGTTCTGAGCAACTGAGCCACTTCATCTTTCTGAGTTTTAGCTTCCTCATTTATAAAATAATTGCCCTAGGGCAGCTAGGTGGGGCAGTAGATAGAGCACCGGCCCTGAGTCAGGAGAACCTGAGTTCAAATTTGACCTCAGACACTTAACAATTGACTGACTGTGTGACCTTGGGCAAGTCACTTAACCCCTTTGCCTTGCAAAAACCAAATATATATATCTCCCCAAACAAAAAAAGTAAAATAAAATAATAGCCTCTACAATGCAGGGTTGCCATGAGTCTTAAATGAGATGACATTTTGTGAAGTGCCTTATCAAACTACCTATCTAAGCCTTCAGGTCTTTTTGGACCGTAGGTTGGGAGTGTGACCCAATTGGGATGGCATGTTGGACTAGAATCATCCTCCCATCTATTCTCTTATAGTCAGGAAATATAGTCACCATTTTGAACATGCATTTTTATTACAGTAAGGAGGGTAGAGTGTGGCCACCAAGACCATTAACCATAGCTAGCAGATTATGACTTTAGGGGAGTGCAGTTATAAATTTGTGAATTGGAATCACCTTTTTTAAAAATTGAGTCTGAAGACTCCATGAACATTTCCTTCTTCTTATGTTTCCATGTATCAGCTGTAGAATACATGAGATCTTAACAGGCTTAGAGGAAAAGCTCTATAAATAAGAGTTGTCTTTGAGAATTGATAAGTCATTTTAGGATCATAGGGTTATAGATTTAAACTAAGTAAACCAAGAACTCCCCCCCCCATTTTACAGATGAGGAAACTGAGGCTTAGAGGTTAAATGATTTGTCAGGTTGTGAATGACAGATTTTTTTTTGCAAGGCAATGGGGTTAAGTGGCTTGCCACAGCTAGGTAATTATTAAGTGTCTGAGGTCGGATTTGAATTCAGGTACTCCTGACTCCAGGGCCGGTGCTCTATCCACTGGACCACCTAGCTACCCCTGAATGACAGCTTCTTAAATAGTGCCTGTTCAGAATGATTTCAGGGACCTAAAAATTCTAGTCTTCACCCTCAAGGGTAGTGTGATAGGTGGGTAAGTAGGTAGTAGATGGATTGGTAGATAGAGACTAAGTATCAGGCTCTTACCATATGCTGGGGGAATAAATACTAGGTCCTAATGAATGTGAGTAATCAATTCCATATGTATTCAAATTCATACTATTTAAAGTTATAATTATTTAAAATATGGTCATTGGTTTCAGCCTAGTGGAAATATGTATTACATCAACAGAATGCATATTTGCACTAATTGGGACCTCGTTATATCTGCAGACAACAGGTCCTCAAGGAGTTTACATCTTAATGAGAGAATATTAGGGGGGTGAGGGTGGAGAGGAGTAGTCTACAGGGTGAATGTTTGGAACTTGGCTTATCTTTCAGGTTCCCCTGCTTAGGTCACCTTCAGTCACTTGTATTTTCAGGGACCCATTTAAATATTGCTTGCTCAGCTGTTTTAAAATCATTTTGCTGTGAGCAGTCACAGTGATTTGTAATTTATAATCCCTTAGGCTTTACAATTTTCAAAGAACTTTCCCATGCCTTATAGATTATTAGAAATGGAAGGGCCATTTAGGAGGCAGTTCTAGTCCCTACTAGGGCTTGTGACCCCTCTCTCCCAACTGTTGCTGTGTCCCGAATGCAAAGATATGGTTTAGTTTGTGCATCCAATTAGAGTTTTCAAGAATCCAATTACTGTTATCTCAAAATTGTGTCTGAAGGAAGCAGGGAACAGAGAACACTTGATGTGCATCCTAAGAAACTTGTCCAGGCTTAGGCTATCCTGGGAGGCACTTTCTTTCCATCCCCATCAGCTCTGATTCTGAGGTCAGGAGATCTTGAAGGATGGACAAGCAAGAGAGGAGAGCTGGGGGCAGTTGGGAGATCTTTCCACACTCTGGTGAAGCGCTCCTCTGCTCTCTCCACTACTGCAGGGAACAGAATAGGGACCCCTTCACAAATAACAGAGGTTGGATCCTTTTTCTTGAAGCTCTAGCCAGGAAACTCCCATTAAATTTTGTGCCACTCAAGAAAAACTGTTAAACAGAAAGGCTCTGTCTCCTTCTCTGCCCTCATCCTCACCCCAGTTCTCAAAGCCTCTGTCTCTCCTCTTTGCCCTTTGCATGAGAACCTAAGAAATGGGATGTTGGGCAGATGGGCTTCCAAATGAGAAAATGAGCAGTATCATTTACAAAAAAAAAATCCCTTCTGTTCTGATTCATGTTTCTTATTCTTTTTTTTTTTTTTTTTGCAGACTTTTGGTGCCGATGATGTAGTGTGCACAAGAATTTATGTCCGGGAGTAAGAAGATGGTCTGGTCTGGTCCTGGGGGTGGGGAGGGGGGAGTAGGATGAAGGCATGTGAATCCATACTTTATGAGGGGCTAACTTCCTTAGGGGACCCAGGACCACCTCTTCCTGAAGCAGCCTTGAATGTGAAACCGACTTCAGATGAGAAGCCCTGCCGACTGATGTTAGGTGTATTCCTTGCTTTTGTTTCCCACATCCAAAGCAATTGTGTTCTCTCTTCTACGACACCACTCTTCTTGTGTGTTTGCCATTTTGTATCTTGGGATCTGTATGGTTTGATTACTCATTAAATTTGTTGGGCCCATGTCAAGTTTCCTTCTATTTGTTTTCCTGGCAAATTCTTTCATTCACTGATTTCTTACTCTTCATTTACTCTTTAGTTCCACAAACATGGGCAAGAAGGGTTTGGGTGTATAGAGGTAAACACAAAATATTCCCTACCTTTAAAGGAGCTGCTCATACCTCAGGGATGACCCTAAATCAGTCAACCAGCTTGGATTAAATACCTACTATATGGTAGGTGCTGAGTATACAAGAAGAAAAATCATTCTTGTTCAGAAGAGGGCTATATGTTGGACAATCAGCACAGGCATTGTGCTGTGAATACAAAGTTTAAAAAATGGTCCCTACCCTCAAGGGCTTACATTTTTGTAGAGACATTGTGCCATTTTTGTTGAGGTTTTGGGGTTTTTTAAATTTTTTTTTGTCCCTCATTCCCAAGATCACACAAAGCACATGGATTGGATTTGAGTGAGGGAGTGCTGTACTAAGTCACCAGTCTCACTTTCTTCTCCATAGCCATCAAGGTCCAG
The DNA here is from genome assembly GCF_037893015.1 of Macrotis lagotis. Lineage (NCBI taxonomy): Eukaryota > Metazoa > Chordata > Mammalia > Peramelemorphia > Peramelidae > Macrotis > Macrotis lagotis. The sequence continues at coordinate 35,227,268 of NC_133661.1, read as the reverse complement.
TGTCCAGATACAAATCAGGACAGCTGGAGAGGGCCCTGGGTGTGATGCAATAGGTGTTAAATGACTTGCCCAAGAGGTCAGATTTGAATTCAGGTCCTCTTGACTCCGGGGCTGGTGTTCTATCCTCTGTACCACCTAGCTTCCCAGATAGCATGCAAATACTTAAGTGAACACAAGGCATAGGTGTGTGTGTTTATATATTTCTACATATGTACGTAATATATGTATGTATATGCATACATGTCTTAGGAAGCCACGTGGTGGGGAGGAGAGGGAATGACCTCAATCTCTCTTCATTTGTAACACAGGAGGGGGCAGAGTGAATTTAATTTTCATATCCCTTTCTAGCTTTGAATCTATAAGTGAATCTAAGGCAAGTGGGATGGGGCATTAGCAACTGGGGAATCAAGGAAGGCCTGTAGAATGTGGCTCTCTACCTGCTTTCTGTGGACCATACTATATCCCAAACACTAGAAATGGGGTCCACTATTCAGTGGATGAAGATTCCTACAAGTACATAGTGACTTGGTTTTTAAAATATGGTGTTACCTATGTTTTATCGTCTTCTTATGGATTTTGTTAAATATTCCCTAAATACATTTTAATCTGATTTTGGCCTCACCCTGGAACGTTGCTGGCCAAGTCAAGCCCCTGGTGTGTGTTTGACACCTGCTGTATCTGGCCAGGCCGAGGACATGCTTTCAAAGCTTAGAAACTGGATCTGCTTAGAATTGTACAGAAATGGAAAGAAAGAAAGAGTAAAGACCAAGGCACCTTTTTAGTGCATAATGCCTAATTGAGCATCTGAATGTATTTTTTTTTCATTTCCATCCTAAGGGCAGCTAGGTGGCACAGTGGACAGAGCACCAGCCCTGGAGTCAGGAGTACCTGAGTTCAAATATGGCCTCAGACACTTAATAATTACCTAGCTGTATGGCCTTGGGCAAGCCACTTAACCCCATTTGCCTTGCAAAAACTTAAAAAAGAAATTTCCATCCTGGTCCTCGTTGTGTTCCAGTTGGATCAAGTTACCAAAGCTGTCTTAAATAAAAGGGTTCTTGAAAGTCTTCTCCTTCCCTCTCTACAAATCTATGGCTAGAGATTGTCCTTCAGAAGCTGTGTGATCTCAGGCTTCACTTTCTTCATCTGTAAAATGGGAATAACTGTTGTACCTCCTTGTCAAGATGATAATGAGATTAATTGAAATAATGTATTTGCAAACCTTAGAGTACTTTGCAAATTCTACCTATTAAAATTACCACTAGTCTTCCCTCCAATCCCAAACATCCCCCCCCCCCCAGACCCTTGAAATCAAATGACTCCTTCCAGAATACTCTCTTTGAGATTGGTGTTGTCTTAAGCATAAACTGCTGCTGCTGAAGAGTAAATACATTTTCTAGAAAGGCGAAAAACATTGGTACAACGAGTCCTCCCCTTACATAACCCTGTTTTGCAAAGACCATGCAAAGAACATCATATTAGTTCAAAAGGACAAAAACATTTTTTATGTCACTTTGAGGCTTACAAAGCTCTTCACTCACAACTCTGGTGATAAAGGGAAAGGAGGACACACTTTTTTTTTTTTTTTTTTTTTTTTTTTAGTTTTTGCAAGGCAATGGGGTTAAGTGGTTTGCCCAAGGCCACACAGCTAGGCAATTATTAAGTGTCTGAGGCCGGATTTGAACTCAGGTACTCCTGACTCCAGGGCTGGTGCTCTATCCACTGCGCCACCTAGCCACCCCTAGAACACGTATTTTATTGGTTAGATCACTGAACCTGCTACCTAGCAGTCAAGAAGTGTTGAGTGAGAATTCTGCCTTAGATACTTAAACTTCCTTGTTGCATTCCAAATCCATGATTAAATGAAAATAAAGACCTATACATACAAGATTTATATACTATAGATCAGAGGGCAAGGCAATGGGGTGACATGTGGAGAGACTGAGAAAAGGGCCACTATAAAAAATGGGCCTTTTCTGGGACTGGAAAGGAGACAGGAGAGCTAAGAGATAGGGAGAGAGACAGAGACAAATAGACAGACAGAGACAAAGGAAGGAGAGAAAGAGAGAGAGACAGAGACAGAGACAGAGAGAGACAGAGAAATTCTAAACATGGGGAAAAGCCAGGAAAAAGTTACATCAAGGAGTCAGAAGAATATCACAGATTTTGTGGAATGTCATAAAATACAAAAACTAGAAAGGTAGAAAGGGGCCAGGATCTGAAGGATTTATTGTCAGACCATTTTTACATGAAATTTTTATTTTATTTGTATTTGTATTTGTTTACATGTAAACAAAATATTTTAAACATTTGCTTCTTTTGAGTACCAAATTCTCTCCCTCCTCTCTCCTTGAGAAGAAAAACAATTTGACATAGATTATTCGTGCAAAACATATTTCCATATGAGTCATGTTGCAAAAGTAAGTACAGACCTCAAAAATAAGATTAGTAAAGAAATTTTAAAAGTATGTTTCAATCTGCATTCAGATCCCATCAGTTTTTTCTCTGAAGATGGATAGCATTTTTTGGCATCATGAATTCTTTGGAATTATTTTGCTAAGAATTATATTGCTAAGAATAGTTAAGTCATTCCCAATTAATCACCATTACATTGTTGCTGTTATATGTACACATATTCTCCTGGAACTGCCCACTTCACTTTGCTTCAGTCCATATAAGTCTTCCCATGTTTCCCAGGCTGATGTTTCTGATTGGATATTTTTGATCCTGAGGCAGAGATCTGGAATGCCAGGCCCTTCTTCTCACCTGGCTTAAGTCTTTGAAAAATGTCCCAATTTCCAGCCCTACATTACCTCCGCCTCTGGACCCAGAACCCTTCTTTCTGTTCTATGAGCAGAGGGCTTGCGCCCCCATTTGAGTCCTCCCTTACTCAGGATGATATCTCTTTTAAAGCCAGTGATACCTGTCTGAAATCAATTCACTTATACTTATGTGCCAGACAGCCTCTGGACCAATTGTTTTCTTTATGGCTAGGAGTGACTCTCTTGCAGGATCACTTCTAATAGTCTTCCGGTCATGAGGCTGCACTTTTTCATTTTTGCCTCCATACAGACAATGCTCGACACTATCTAGCATATCAAAAGCTCTTAATAAAGGCTTGGTGACTCAACTGCCTGCCATGTTCTCCCTTCTCCCTTCCATCTCAGGAAATATGCCCAGAAGATATTTTTCATAGTTTTTAATACTAATATATAACTCAGTTTGGAATACTTTGCATTACTCCTACCGGCTTAGGGCAAAGAATCTGAGAGCAGGATTTCCTTGATTTCTCCTGCTCCAAATCACAGAATATTAAAGTTGGGAAATCCAGCTTTAGAATCCAGAATGGCAGACCTGGAAGGGACTGGACTTCCAAGCTGAGAGAATCCTAAGAACATCAGACACTAGAATGAATGTCAGAGCCAGAAGGGACCTTGGAACCTAGCCTTGGGAAGTTGACAAGGGCCTTCAAAATGAAAACCTTTATTATTTTACAGAGAAACTCTAAGACCCAAGCCACCATCTCTCCCTCTTCCACTGTTTATAGCTGTAATCAGCCCCTAATGAAAATGGCCCCTCCCCACTCACCCTTGGGGGCTGGGGTATATCTATCTTTAGATCGTTCCCCATGGTTACCCCAGCAAACTGAACCAAAGCTTACCCTGATGCAAAATTGTGAACTCAGTTTCAGATCCCAGCTCTCTTGTTACTACTTGCGTGACCTTGGGTTGGTCACTTCATGTTTCAATAGCCTCATCTGCAAAATAAAGCTGATAATATTCAACAATAACTACCTCCCAAGGTCACTGTGAGAAAAACCATTCTGTAAAGCTTAAAGCACTGCAGATCCTTGAGGATTATTGCTGCTATTTTTATCACACAGCCACAGGTGTGTTGCTGAGCCACCAAACTCCTAGAACCTAAGGCAATGCCTTCAAGTCCCTGTGGGAAATGAACATGTTCCTGGCAATGATACATGTATGTGCTATATGTATGCACACATGTGATCTGTTGCATGCATGCCCATGTATAATACACATGTGTTCTGTGTGTGCATCCATGGAGGAGAATGTGTAGAACTATATCAGGTGTGTATGTGTTTGGATGTATTTATGGCAAAGTAATCCACCTCCTGGTGGCCCAAAGTAATTTAGGCTGAGATGAACCAAGCTTTTCAGGGCCAGGCTTAGCTTTGCCAACTGGGTTATGTCAGGGGCCATAGAGAAATGACCCCCCCCCCAGTGAACCTGATGCTTTCCCCTGTTTAAAGCTTTACACAGTGACTGGCCCAAACTAGGCACTTAATTGATGGTTATTGATTCTTCACACAGATTCCCAAAATGAGTCCCTCAACCATGGTGGACAAGGAATTCTTTAGAGTTTGAATTCAGACTGCTGAGGCTTTCTGAAAAGCCATTTTTTATTTAGTGCTTGGTTTTTAACCCCAGGAAGAAGCATAGAATGATGTTAAAAAGTACTCCATGCAAAATCAGAGAAACCTGCTTCCAATGTTGGTTATGCCACTTATTATCAAGTAAACTTTGGGTCTGTCATTGAACCTCATTAGGCCTTGATTTCCTCATCTATGAAATGAGAATAAAAACACCAAAGCATGCAGGATAGCTATGTAAAACACTTTGAAAATCTTAAAACTCTCTATAAACTTGTAATCGTTATTACTATCTCAGGTTCTTTCCAGATCTAACTCAAGGATCATACAGGATGCTGACTGTACATGGGATTGACTGTCATACAGAACACCCTGATAGGAGCAGACTCCCTCAAACAACACAGCTCAGCCCCCTTCCCTGAATATGTAGAGTTGCCCAGAGTCCTGATCAGTGACTTACCCAGGGTCACCCAGACAGTGTAGGTCAGAGATGGGACCTGAACCCACATCTTCCAGAATGTCAAGTCCTCCACCATACTATTCTGTGTGACTCAACCAAAGCATCAATGGGTCTGAGTGGAGGGATACATTTAAAGTAGAGAATCTGAAGATTTCTTTCCCTTGGTTGCACAATTCTGTGATTCTCACACATATACAAACTTGGAGACAGGACCTTGAAGGTCATCCAGGCTAACTCTAATTTCAAAGTGAGGGAACTGATTTCCACAGAATTGACATGATTCCCCAGCATCCCACATGCAAAAAATGGCAGAGGCAAGATTTGAACCCATGACTCCACCTACACTACACTGTTCAGAGGATTGGTGACTGCAGAAGAAAACTGGGTCCATTTTCACAAAAGTCCTGAGTACTTTACTACCAGACTTTTTCACTGAGTTCCAATTTAAGAGTTGGAAAATCTGAGTTCAGGATCAGCTTTGAAACCTATAAACTGTGCTATCTGAGCCAAATTGTTCCACTTCTCAGAATCTCAGTTTCCTCATCTATAAAAATAGATGTCATACAACTCAGACATCTGTAAAATAGATGTCATAAATCCCCAACAGGATTGTAGGGAAAGTGCTTTGTAAACCTTGAGATATTCTAGAAATATAAATTAATATTGGAGAGAGTACTGATCTGGGAGTTAGGAAGACTTGGATTTGAGACCTGCCTCTGACATGTGCAGTGAAGCCAACTAGTCCCCTCATCTCTATAACTCAGTTTCTTTATCTGTAAAATGAGACGATTGGAGTCCATGCTTCTGATATTGTTTTTAGTGTAAATCTGAGACACCAGATAGATTGTTGGGTGGATGAATGGACAGATGGACGGATGGATAAATGGATAGATGATAGATAGATAGATAGATAGATAGATGGATAGCTGGATGGATTGATAGGTAGATAGGTAAATGGGTAGTTACATATATGAATAAAGGGGTAGAGAGAAGAATAGAGGGTTAGGGTTAGAGAGATGAATAGATAGATGATAGAGAGGAATGGATAGAAATTGAGATAGAGAGAGAGAGAGAGAGAGAGAGAGAGAGAGAGAGAGAGAGAGAGAGAGAGGAATAGAGGGGTAAAGACAGGTGAAAAGGGAGATAGTGAAATGGCTAACTACTATTTGATCTTGCACAGTCATTTCACATCTTTCACTGCCTCTTTCTTCATTTGTAAATTGAAGGGTTTTCCTGGACAGAGCTGTGCCCTTTTAACTCTCAGTCTAGTGACCTTATTGAATCCCAACCATTGCTTCACAATCTTTTTGATGCTGGAATAGTAATTGTAGGAGGCAGCTAGGTGGAGCAGTGGATAGAGCACTGGCCCTGGAGTCAGGCAGACCTGAATTCAAATCTCGCCTCAGATACCTTAATAATTGCCTAGCTGTGTGACCTTGGGCAAGTCACTTAACCCCATTACCTTAAATTAAAAAAATATAAAGAAAGAAATAGCAATTGTAACTTGAATATCTATGGTCTTGAAATAAATATCATATAAATAAATCAGTAGCCTGACCCAGGAATCTGCAATACTCAGGTTGGGAACAATTGATCGAAGGTTACTTCAAGCCACTAAATTGTCATAGTCTTTGACCCAGAAATTCCATTATTGGGTTTTTACATCATAGAGGTTAATTTTAGCCAAGAAAGACCCAAATATCCATAGAAGAGAAAGAATCCACAATAACAAAAATATGATAACAAACTATGTGACTTGGGATTGGCTGTGTTAATATGGTACATTTTATTGTGATAGGCTGTACTGTTCCATCTGGATTGATGAGTATCAAGGATTTAGAGAAATATGAGAGAAACATGTAGTGAATGATGCAGGGTAAAGAAAACTGGGCCAAGAAAGAATATGAACCACAACTACAACGATTTATATAAAGACCATATTGAAAGATAGCACAAGCTGAGACAAAAGCAACTGGAAATATGCATACCATTTTTTCAATGCCAGGATACCCAACCCTTCTTTCTGTTAAAAGCTAAATTACAGAAAGTGGAATTTCAGAAACCATGGAAGGAGAAAGTAATTTGTGTGATCAATGACAGTCTTCCTATTAAGAAATTTTGCTAGACTTTTCAGAAAATATACTTTCATGGGAACTATGAGGTTCTTGGAATATTTGTCAGAAAGTTTCTGTTGTGTTGAAGCAAAATATACCAAAGAAAGCACAATTTGAAGTAAAGTATGTTTTCAAAACCAAGTTCAAGTCAGGATCACAGGGTCATAATTCTAAAGGGAACAGGAGACAGTCATCCAAGATATACCTATTACTTGTCTCTTGAATCACCTTTCCTGACTTTTTTTTCTTCCCATTCTGAAGTGAATGATATAATGGGGAAAGGGCTTGAATTGGGTGCAAAGATCTGAGTTCAAATCTAACTTTTCCATTTCCTTCCTGTGTGATCCTGGGCAAATAACTTTCATTCTCTGAGCCTCCATTTATCTATTTGTAAACTAAGAGAGACAGTTGTACAGTCCTATGATTCTCTGAACATTTTCCCCTGACCATTCCAGGCCACTTTGGTCTCTTCTTTCCCCTAGCTACAAGCCCTGACTTGGTAACTGACTTTGAGGATTTAGCCCACTCTGCCTCTGCAATATCTCTTAATTGTTGTAATCGCAACACTATTTAAAATTCTCATAAGTTTATTTATTCTCCTCCCAATTATACTGTATGTATAATGTATTGGGGTAATAACTGTGTTTTATATATTACCTTGTGAAATTCAAAAAAAATCAGCTCAACAAGCATTTATTATTGTTCAGTTGTTTCAGTCTCATCCAGCTCTTTGTGGATCTATTTGGAGTGATCTTGGCAGTAGCTTAGCCCTTGCTTCTCCAATTATTTTACATATCAGGAAACTGAGGCAAACAAGGTTAAGTCACCAAGCTAGTAAGTATCTGAGGCTGGATTTGAACATGGGCTTCCTTGGTGCTTTATTCATTACACCACCTAGTCACAATTATTAAGTCCTTAACATGTGTTGAATCTTGGAAGGAATTGGGTGACCCAAGAACATTCATGAGAAGGAAGGGCATTTTAGGAATACCAGGGAGACAACCCATGCAAATGAATGATGATGAGAAATGGACTATTTGACCCAGGAATTGTGTGCCAGCAAGGTTAACTGGAATGTAAAATGTGTGAAGAGAAGTAATATATAATCACCTTGTCTTTTTGGGAGCCACTTTGGGAAGGAATTTAAATCCCAAATGGAGAGCTTTATTTCATCCTAGAACTATTTCTCTCCTCCCTCCCACTTAATTTTTTCAAATGCTTCATTTGTATTCCTGGGAGGCAAGTGCTATAGTCATGATTATCTCCATTGTACAAATGAGGACATGGAGTTTCTGAGAGAAGTACTTGTCCACGGTCACCCAACTTGGAAAGGATTCAAAGCAAAGTCTTTCTGGTGCTCAGCCCAGGGGGATGAAACTCTACTATATTGCCTCTTAGACAAGCCAGACAGCCCTGCCTTGGGAGAACACCATCCAAAGAAGGAAAGGCACAGGCATGAGGGGTCTCCTGCAGCCTCACAAGGTTCTCCACCATCTGGAAACAATAAAGAAGAGCATTCTCTAAGTTAACTAGAAATTCAAAGGAGCAAAAGCCCTCAGAATAAATCTTTAAGGAGTCATATTTCAGGCCCTGTCTCTCTCTCCTGCCCACACCCAATTTGTCCCTGTATCAGGTCTGGTCAACCCAACTATAGGCAGATCCTTCTCTGGTCAGAGATAGTTAGCTGATTGAAGTCTTCCAGGTCATCTATCTAATTCAACTCCTTCTTTTTTTCAGAGGGGAAGCCCAGAAGGGAAGTGATGTTCTCAAGACCATACCACAAAGCAGTTGCAAAGCTCAGATGAAAATCCAGGTGTTTAACCCCTCCTCTCCTCAAGATGCCTCCTTAGATTCTCCCTAAGCCTTTGAGTAGGAACACTGGAGAGTCCATTATCTCATGGCTACACATTCACTCCTTTATATTAAGCTTTGGATGATCAAAAACTAAAGGAATTTGGAAAGAAAAAAGGCACAAGGAATGTTCACTGACCCAGAGCAGGTGAGATCTGAGAATATTAGGAATAATTCTGGCTACTTATGTGTCTTTGGGCAAGTCATTTTGCCCTATCTGAGCTTCTTCAGTTTTTTCAACTGTTCTAGATCTCTAAGGCTTACAGTTCTAGATTCTATGATTCTCTAAGTCATTCATCCTTTCTGAGTCACAATTTTCCATCTGTAATGTGGGAATAATGATGAGGGCCACCAGAGAGTAAGTAGTGTCAAGAAAACTTGCTTTAGAATCCAAGGATATACATTAGAATATCAAGCCTTGCTACTTACTGTGACATCTAGGAATTTGGACAAGGACACCTGTTCCTACATTTGTTCATTTATAAAATGAGGGTATTGAATGGGATGATCTCTCCATTCCCTTAAAACTCTAAATACTAAAGGTAGAGTGGATAGAGAGATGGTCTCGGAGTCTAGAAGGCATGACACATTCTGGTTGGGTGGCCCTGGAACAAGTCACCTCTCGGGGTCCCCAAGCAACTCTGAGGAGACATAGTAGTCCTCAGAGCTATACTTATTGCCAACTCACTTGGGGTGCTTGGTGAGCCTGCTACTGGAAAAATACAGTGATATGTAATGGAGGGACCTGGCCCTCCAATCAAGGCCTCTGCTCTTCAGGGCCACTCACTGGTGATTATTAGGGAGATAATATTGAAAAGGCCCCAGCACCTCAAGGGTAGGCCTAGAACCCTAGTAGGAGATGTAACCAGCTGTACTCTGGGGAGTCAATCTGCTAGTGTGCATGTAGATTGGAAGATTAAGTCCAGAGTTTATATACATACACATATATTCATATATTTGCACAAATAAAAATATGTATAGATATACAGGCATACCATGTATTTATCTTATACCTTATATACATATACATATACCTATAAGGATATAACATGTGTGAATGTATTACTTGCATTACTGGATTGTTAGAAAAATACTTTATAAGCATTAAAATCTAGAAAATATGATACATTATTGGTTAACCAGACAGATTCAATGTAAGATTTTCCCTAGGAAGTGCTGAACAGGCCCCCAGCGCAAAAATGAAGTGTGAAATGAACCCAAAGAGGGACAGTCTCAGAGTTGGAAGGGACCCCAATGTGCACTGGATTCAAATCACACCTGAACAGGAATCCTCTCCAGCATGAATCTGGGAACCTACATTGCTCCTGAGGTGTCCCATACTTCTAGTGAACAGTTCAACAGATAAGCAGCTTTTTTTCTATCAAGATGAAATCTATTTCAAATGAAGAAATGAAAGCTATATATAATTATATGAAAAAATGCTGCAAATTATTACAGATTAGAAAAATGCAAATTATAGTAGCTGTGAAGAAACCACCTCACACCTATCATTCTGGCTAAGATGACAAAAAAAGGAAAATGAGCAATATTTGAGAGGATGTGGGAAAATTGGGACACTAATGTATTGTTGGTGGAGTCATGAACTGATCCATTCATTCTGGAGAGCAATCTGGAACTATGCCCAAAGAACAATAAAACTGATTCTTTGATTCCAGGATACTAGACTTATATCCAAAAGAAATCATAAAAATTGGGGAAAGCCTTACATGTTCAAAAATATTTATAGTGGCTCTTTTGAGGGGATGCCCATCAATTGGGGAATGGCTGAACAAGTTATAGTATATGAATGTTATGGAGTACTATTGTTCTATAAGAAACCATGAGCAGTCAGACTTTAGAGAGTCATGGAAAGAATTAATTGAACTGATGCTGAGCAAAGGGAGCAGAACCAAGGGACCATTGTATTCATTAACAACAACAATTTGAGTTGATCAGCTCTGATGGATGCAGCTCTTCTCAGCAGTTCAGAGATCAAGGACAACTCTAGGACATTGAACAATGCCATCCACATCCAAAGGACAAAAACAAACCATGGAATCGGAATACTATATTTACTTTTTTCAAACTTCTTTTATGTTTTTCCTTCCTAATTCATGGTTTTCATTCTTTTCCCTTAGCCCTAATTCCTCTTACACAAAATGACTAATATGTAAATATCTTAAACACAAACATACATGTTTCATTTTTATCAGACTCTTCATTGCCAAGAGGAGGAGGGAGGGAAGGGAGTATGGCAGAAAAATGTGTAATTTATAAATCTGCAAATGGATGAATGTTGAAAAACATAGCATGTAACTGGGAAAATAAAATAAAGCAGCAATTTTTAAAAGGGTGAAATCTATATTGTGTTTCTTACTCCCACTGGTTCTCTGGAACTCTGTTAACTGGAACAAAAAGAACATGAGTCACTCCTACAAACATTAGCCTCTCCTAATGTCTAATATGAAGACATTAGAATGTACATGCTCTTCCCCCTCCTTATTTTCTCTATGCTAAATAGTGTAGAAATAAAACTAAAGTCAGAAGACTTGAGTTCAAATTTTTCTCTTCCATTAGTTGGTTCTATGACTTTGGACATGTCACCTTCTGATCATAGTTTTTTCATCTGAAAAATGAGAGGGTTGCACCAGATAATGTCTAAGCTTCCATTTTGATACAGATGTATGATCTTTCCATGAAATGTTTTCAGGACTTTTTACTATCCAGGATCATCTTTTACTGGAAATTCTCCAACTTGTGCTTGTCCTTCCCAATATGTGGTTCCTATCATAGGATGCCAAAGTCTTTTTCCTCTAATCCTTTGTCTAACCACATCCCTCTCTGTTTCCCAATGTTTCATCCCCAATGTATCTCAATACTTATCAGTTACTCCTTTCAAATTCTGTCTCATTAGGGATGATTCACCATTTTATCCTTTCAAAAATCCTTTCAGGATTCAATTGTGCATCCTCTATGTGAAGTCTAGCTTTTTGTCATATTCACTTCAATTCAGCAAGTACTTATTAAAATGCTCATTCAAGTCATAGGTCCTTCTAGTCCAACTGAGTTACTGATAAAAATGAACATGATCTAGAACAGAACTCTCTTCTAACTCTAGATGTATGATTCTATGATCCTTTCAATCACCATGCTAGTATAATCTCTCATTATCACTCAATCTGGATGGGCAACAGAACTTCCTACTTAGACTTTCTCCCCACTCCAATTCATCTTGCAAATCAATGACAGACCATATTTTTTTTCACTCCTTACATGCCATCCTTCTCCTTAAAATTCTGAAATGGTTCCCTAATACCAAGGCTAATTTCAAATTCCTAAACTTGGCATGCAAGCTCCCTCCTCCCTCTCCCCTTATTTCTAATTTCTCTCCTCCAGTCATTGGACCATTGTCTGGCTGCCATTCTCATCTCATGCTTTCTTCTTTTCATACTTTTTTTTAATGTAGATCCCCCAATGCTGGAATCTCCTTCCCATATATCTACCTTATGAGTCCCTAAGCATCCTGTGAATCCCTATTTAAATGCTCTCTCTTTCTAGAAGTCTTTCCTGATCACCCTCAGATGGTAATGTTCTTCCCCACCTGGGTTCTCACACAGCATTTTCTTTGCAAGTCTCCTAAGCACTCATCAGATATTATAGTTATTTGTCCATGGCTTATATCCTTTTATTAGATGAGGTATTCCATGGTAGTAGAGACTGTGTCCTCTACTCCCCTCTCCTATACCAGCATTCTTCTAGTTAAAAGGGATTCTTAACGTGGAAAACATGGACTTGTTATAAAAATATTTTGGTAATTATATTTCTGTATAATGGGTTTTCTTTGTAATCCTATGTATTTTATTTACAACATTTTAAAACATGGTTCTGAATTAGTGTCCATAGATCTTAACAGATTGCCTAAAATGTCCAGGACACTAAAAAGGTGAAGGACCCTTGCTCTAATAGAAATGTAATCTCCATTTCTGAATTTATGTTCCTAATACCAAAGACTTATGTTCATAGATTTGGAGGATATTGAGATCACATTTTTTGGGGTAGGACTTAAAGCTCTATTAAATGTCTTCCTCACAACAGAGGAAGTGATTTTTCTTCTACCCATTTTACAGATGAGGAATCAAAGGCTTTGTGAAATTAAGGGAATCACTTACAGTTGTACAACTAGAAAGTACCAAGTCAAGGAGAGCTTACCCTGAGTTCTGATAGTTTTGAGTCCCAAGCCATATTGCTGTGTTAAAACCCTGAAACCCGGATCAAAACTCTGTCCACCCTAGATAATGCTTAAAAAAAACATTGATTAATTCTCAGACACTTTTTTTTAGGTTTTTGCAAGGCAAACAGGGTTAAGTGGCTTGCCCAAGGCCACAGAGCTAGGTCATTATTAAGTGTCTGAGACTGGATTTGAACCCAGGTACTCCTGACCCCAGGGCTGGTGCTTTATCCACTGTGCCACCTAGCCGCCCCAACATTGATTAATTCTCTCATTGCCATTGGGTACCATTGGACAACCCATCTGTAGTTCTCCCAGCTATGCCACTCATATGTTATCTAGTTCATAGATGGGATCCTATGGATTCCTATGAGATCAAATCAAAGACCAATATGATCATCAACCCATTTTTTTCCTGTTAGAAACAGACAATGACAAATACAAGATCCTCTATCCTTGATCCTCTTTCCAGTGGCTTCCAGCTATCCTTGAAAAATCCCATCTCCCATTTTGATCCATTGTAAAGAGTGAACTGAATAGTTAGTTACTGATCTGGTGACCATTTCCTGAGTCAATGGTTCCAAGGACTCTTTTCTTATTTACTAGCAACCAATGGGTTCAGGCATTTGGACCTACGGCCAAGCTGTGGAAGACTCAGAAAGTGTGGTCAGCATGTGGCCACAATAAAAGGCAATTGTCACTGCCAGAGAAGTTATGTATTATTGCCTTTGTAGCGTCCTCCCTAATTCTGCCCTGTGACCGCCCCAGCTTCGGACCATTGCTGCTTCCTGCCTAGCCCTTGGGTTGTCTTACATCATACATGAACCCTGACTTGACTGATCCAGCTTCCTGTTTACTCCCATGGATCACAAGCTTGGACTACCTTTTCTTTTCTTTGGAGGATTCTTTCCCTTGAACCCTGCTAATTGTATTCCCTGCCCCCATCATACACACTGGTGTCTCCCTTATGGTTCTGCCATTCAAACCCCTCACTGAAAGACAAGGATTCCACACCAAGGCAGAAGAAGGAAGGGACCCATTGGCCCACCTTCCCTTTAGACATTTTGTAAGTCATGGGAGAATAATCGTCAAGGAGTGTTGAACCCATGATCAGCTTTGTGTTGAACATTTTGCTCCAGGGCCAGCCCTTCCCAAGAGCATTCTGAGTCCTGGATCATTGGAAAATGGGGCCTTTGGAATTCCAGTGAAAGAATGTTCTGGTTTCAGAAACAATTCCCCTGAAAAATTTATTGAGTTATGGAATCCTATATACAACATAATGAAAAATGAAATGGGATGGAAAAAATCCAACTTTCATAGGGATAGGAAATAAAAATAAGGTTATTTTTTTCCTCCTTTATCCAAACATGAACAGAATCAAGAAAATCCCATTTAAAATGTAATTTAAAAATATATACACCAGCCCAATGGTGAAAGGCAGTTCAGGATGGAAAGGGCCCTGGCCTAAGAGGCAGGAGACTTATATTCCCATTCCAGTTCCACCCTTAACCAGTGGTAGAAGCCTGGGCCAATCTGTTAGCATTTTGTGGCTCAGTTTCCTATTCTGAAAAACAGGAAGGTTGGGGTAAATGATCTCTTATGCCCCTTCCAGCCCTAATGTCACTCCGCTATGAATTGTGCTTTACATGTATATTAAAAGAAAACATCATCTCATAGGATTGTAGATTTTAAACTAAAAAGGAAGTTAAAGGTCAAATTCAACTCTGTCATTTTTACAGATGAGGAAACTGAGGCAAGAAGGATTAAACCTAGAATCACACAGCTAGTAAGGGTCTGTAGCAGGATCTGAATTCAAGGTCTTCCTGAAGCCAGCAGAAAGATGCTGGCATATTAGGAAGAGAAAGAAAAGGGTATCCTGGACAGAAAAGAATGGGTATATCACACATGCTATTTCAAGGTAGCAAAATCTGTAATATTTAGAGTTTTAATGAGAAGAAAAATGGCAAGAAAGGGAGAATGGAAGTGAAAGAAAGCAAGAGAAAGAAGGGAAAAGAAAGGGGGAAAGAAAGAAAAAAGTAGAGTAGAAAAGAAAGGGAAAGCAAGAGAGAGAAAAAAGGTAAGAAAGGAAGGAAAGAAAAGAAGAAAGAAAGAAAGAAAGAAAGAAAGAAAGAAAGAAAGAAAGAAAGAAAGGAAGGAAGGAAGGAAGAAAAAAGAAAGAGAAAGAAGGGAAGAGAGAAGAAAGAAAAAAGAATGAAAGAGAAAAAGAAAGAAAGAAAGGAGAGAAAGGAGAGAAAGAAAGAAGAGGAAAGAAAGGAAGAAAAAGAAAGAGAAAGAGAGAAAAGGAGAAAGAAAAAGAAAGATTAAAAAAGGCAGAAAAAGAAAGGAAAAAAGGAAGGAAGGAAAAAGAGAGAAAGGAGGTTGTGTGCTGCTTGCTTGTCACAGTAATCATCACCCCTATGATTGGGGGATCCCAGGGGTCCCTTTCAGAGAGCAGTGGCAAAATAGCAAGACCCAGCCTTTACAACAGACCTCCTCAGCCAGGCAGGCCTGCAGACCAGATTTCACCGATGGAATTAGTTTCCTTGGCTTAAGTAGCCTGGTTTCCGATTTCACCAAAGACTCCAAGTTTCAAGAATCTGTTTTTAATCAGAACCCTAAGCTTAGCTGGAGAGCTATTGAGTTCCTGCCTCAGCATGGCCCTGTTGGAGTGCAGTGTGACTGTTGTTTCAAGAGGAGACCCAACGGTGAGCCTTGGGGCTCCTTGAGTGCCTTCTGAGACCCCTGGAGATGCCAAATCAGGGTGGGGGTACTACAGAAAGCATTTTCTCCCCAAAAGGGGAAGCCCTCAGTTGGTGGGGGGGGGGGCACAGAGTGGGGATTGGGAAATTGCCTCACACAAGTCCCCTCCATTATCTGTGGGCAGAGTTCACATGTGCATGTCATTGTCATCTGGAGCCCTGAAAGAACTCTTATAGCTACCAGTGCTTTTAAGTCTACAAAGCATTTTTTTACCCAAGAGTCTGAGTCAGGATACAGTTTATAGGTGAAGGAACTGAAGAGGAAGAGAAGCTTACCAAAGGTTATAAGGCTGGACATTAGATGAACTGGTCTTAGAACTCCAGCCTCCAACCAACTCAACCAATCTGGATCAACCCTAGATACTGCCCTCCTGACTCCCGGGGAGGATGTTCTAATAAGTCATACCATCCTTGCTCCACGCTCCCCAGGCAAGTCACCAATCCACTTGGAGTTCCATCTTCCTTATCTGTCACATAGCTATAACCATCTCTACCTTTCCCATCTTGCAAGATCAGTGAGAAATTCAAGTATTCTGAAAATGTAAAGACTTCGAATCATCATCTTCCTCCCCATCATCATCATCAATGTTTATTTTTGTTGAGATTAAAAAGGAAAGTGAATTCAAGGAAGCTGCTCAAGGTCATCCTAGCCTGGCATCCAGATCTCTTGACTCCCAGCCCAGGGCTCTTTCCATTAGATTAGCTCTGCCTTCCTAAAATCTAAATAATGTGCAGCTGACATTTATATTGTACTTTATACAAATATGAATTTAATTACTGCCATGATTTCATTTATTCCTCACAGCTGCATGGTGAGGTAAATAGTTCAAGTTATTATCATTCCCATTTTAAAGATGAAACTGAGACTTAGACTGAAGTGACTTCCCCAATTTATATAAGTGATGGGTCTTAGCTAGGGTGTGAAAACAGATCCCTTGTATTCAATCTCAGGGATCTTCCTACCTCATGCAGTTTCACTTGCTAAAGACCACCCTCTTACTAAGAGGCAGAGGATTTGAACCCTGACTCCTGCCTCATCATTTTCCCACCACAACACATTGCTATCTGTGGGTGAATTTCTCAACTTTCCCATGAAATCATCTGAATCTCATAAAAAAAAAAAACCATCGATGTTTCCCCATCCCACTCCCACCCGCCCAAAGGAGGAGATATTGTGGTTTGGCTGGTTAGAACAGCTTAGACCATTGGTCCCTATACCTTTTATTCAGAGCTCCCAGGGTGACCAACTGTGGCTCCATCTGTCTGGTCCTTAGATAGCCCACCTTCATAGATAGCCAGAAACCATCTGCTTTGACCATTTTCATATGTGAAATTTTCACATGGGGAGATAGAATCTTTTTCTTGTTCATGCTGGAAAATTGGTAAGAATTGATCAAACCAATGGTGGAAATCATCATGGAAATTTTAATAGCAATAGAAATAGCAAAAGAAACTCTCTTGGAATTAGGCAGATTCTCTCTAAGTTCTGATTAAAAGTTAATTTAAAAGACAAATCTGGGCAGCTAGGTGGCACAGTGGATAGAACACTGGCCCTGGAGTCAGGAGAACCTGAGTTCAAATCTGAACTCAGACACTTAATAATTGTCTCTCTGCATGACCTTGGGCAAATCACTTAACCTCATTGCCATAAATTTAAAAAAAAATTTAAAGGACAAATCTAAATCTATTCATTTTATAGAAGCTGGTGCTAGAAGGGACCTCAGAATTCATCTAATCTCGCCTGTGTCTGAACAAGGATCCCTTCCTGCCACACCTCTCTCATGTCCTCCGATTGTCTTTGCTCCAGGACATTACCTTTCCAGATAGCCTGCTCCACTGGGGACAGCTTAGATAATTGGAAATCCAACCTAAATTGGCCTTTCTGCAGCTTCCACCCATCAGTTCTCTTGGGCCAAGTGGATCAATTTAACCCTTCTTCCTCTTCAAGTTTTCTCTCTTTTGGGCTTAACTTTGGGCTTTTGGAGTGGTAGGCAGAGAAGGTCTGGCTGCCATTTGTGACATGTATGGAACCCTTGATCCCTAGCACTTGCCAACCTAAAGATTGCTAAGAGCAGATTCTTCTTAGTGAAATCATTGCCTTTCTTGATTGAGCTAAGATTTTTATCTCACTCTCCAATACCTTTATTCATATGTAGTCTGGTCTATTCTAAACCGGGTTTTAAAATTATTTTGATATTTATTATTTTTATTTGAATCTTCCTTGATTTCTATTTACTGTGGTTTCCTTTGATAATGAGGTGCCTGTGTTTTCTAGTTCTTTTAAAGTTAGTTTTAAAAACTAGTTCTAGAAAACCAGTGTTTCCTGGGAGGGAGCTATCCTTATCTAAAAACAGAGCATAACCCTCTCCTAAGAAAAGTCAGGGGAAAATAGAATTTCTTCCAGGTCCCAAAGTAATGTACCCCTAAACTACTAAAATTTGAAATGTGGTAGCCAGATGTAATTACTGTCCAATACAGGGATGTATAGGGAGAAGCTTGTACCAACTCCAGAGAGTCTCCTGTTAAATTTTCAGTGTGAGCACGTACATCCTAGAAACCAACGAATACAGCAAACCATGGTGTGATTTATTGTTTTCTTGATTGTTTAGACTTAAGAAAGTGATGGAGAAAATGTGACTATTTCAGATGCATTTCCAGAGAATTGGTTATTAAGCTGTTGTCAGTCCATCGATGCCAATACCCATCTTTGAGATCAGCAAAGGAAGAAGAACTCTCCTCCTGCTCCCCATAAAGGTGGAAATTACAATTTCCCCTTGAAGAGAGGCAGGCTAGATCCCAAATCAGATATCTGTCTATGCCATACTAAAACAGAGTTAGTTTTATTTTGCAAGACTCAACCACACATATATCTTAAATAAAATCTGAATTTTTGCTAGGGATAGAAGTTGGGCTGATGTAGTATTCTCTTTTAAAAAAAATCAAGATATTTTATTTTTCCCATTTCTGTAACCTGTAGGGCAAGCCAAAGATTTATAGATTTTTTTCCTTTTAAAAGAGAAAGAACATCAATAGAAACCTGAATAATTGAGGTTCTCCATCACCACATAGCATACCTCATTGCCAAGTCTATGACCTAATTTCCAAACACCTTCTCTATTTCATCTTACTGTCCAAGTGGTCTGAAATAGACTCCTATAACAATATCATGTCTTTTTTTCCCCTCCATTCATCTTCATCCAAATGAACTCCACCATGTTTCCATTCTCTGGGTTCTGCATTTCCTTCTTAGTATGCAGTGCTACTCTGCTCCACTCCCCCATATCTCTCTTGTTCCTTTTGTATTTTTGGAAAATAGTGTGGCAAAGTGGAAATAATACTGGAACAGGAATCCTAGGGTCTGAGTCTGAATCGTGGCCTGGCTACGTTATTCCCTGTGGAACTCTGAACAAGGCTTTTCATTTCTTTGGCCCTCGGTTTCTACCTCTGGACAATCATGGGGTTGGACTCAGTAATTTCTGGTGGCCCCTCTAGCTCTAAATCCACGATCCTATGAATCAAGATATGATCCAACTAGAAAACAATTTGAATGGAAAAAGATCTGGAAAAAAGGATTATTGGCAAAATTCAACTGCTGCCCATCCATATTCTGATATGGCAGCCAAGAAAGATTATGATCTTGAGGAGTAAGAAAAAAGTCTGGTGTCCCCAGGCCCAGGAAAGGGACAGTCTACCCTATAGCTTACAGCTGGTATGTTGAATGCCACATTTTAGGAAGGACATTGTTGGAGAATGTTCAGGGAAGGATGACATGAAGGAGAAAGACTTTGTGATCATGTCACAGAAAAAGAAGACTATAGGTTAAGTGAAGGGTCTTTTACAACAAGAGAGGATGTAGTCACACAGCTTGTAAGTGGCAAGTGTCTCAGATCAGATTTGAACTCTGGACCACTTATCTCCAAGGCCAATCTCTAGCCACTTTGCCACCTAGCTGCCCAGGCTAGCTAGGTAGCTAGAGAAGGATGGATGGATGGATGGACAGATAACATATCCCCCAGTTGGATTATAAATTACTAGGGCAAGAATTATTTCACTTTTGCCTCTGAATCCTCATCTCCAAGCATTTTTCCAATATATAATAGGTGTTAATTGAAAACTCATTGTTAGGGGGGCAGCTAGGTGGTGCAGTGAATAGAGCACCAGCCCTGGAGTCAGGAGTACCTAAGTTCAAATCTGGCCTCAGACACTTAATAATCACCTAGCTGTGTGACCTTGGGCAAGTCACTTAACCCCACAAAAAAAATAAAAAAAATTAAAAAAAGAGAAAAGAAAACTCATTGTTGGAACATTAGGGCAGTTTCTAAATGAATGCTTATCGCCCACAGGTTATTTAATGAGCATCAAGATGTGTCTTTGATTCTAGTGACTGGTTGAGTTTTGGTCCAGAGAAAAAGAGAGAGATAGTCTCAGAAGAAGTAAATAAAAATCTGCTTGTGTCCTTGATGGTAGTGAATGGATAGAACAGAAGCTGGAGTGATTTGTTTATGTAATTGTTTGGAATTGGAGGGAATGTTTGCTATGTATCGATACTTACATGTGAAGGTGAAAGACTGGATGTGTACATCAGGGAATTCAGAAAGAGTAGGAGGCTTGTGTCTGGTTTGGGGGCGCACAAGAAGAATGGATGCTGGGTTCCGAATCAGAACCATGGCACTGTGATCAGGGTATTGCCACCCCCCCAGGATGCTGAAATTCACAGGGTGCTATGTTACTCAGCAGATAAAGATAACTGAGTCAGCACAGTGGAAAGAGGACAGAGTGGAAGTCCTAGGACTAGAGTTCAAATCCCAGTACTGCTGCTTGTGTAAACCCGGAAAAGTCACAACTTTTATGGCCTCAGTTTCCTTATATGCAAAATTAAGGGTTTGGATTAGATGGTTTCTAGTGTCCCTTTCAGTTTTAAGTCTATGACCCAATAACACAATGACCTCATTACCAAGAATAGGAATGGGGATTAGTCCTGGGATTTCACCAGGAAGGAGAGCTCCCAGGTGAGGAAGTCCATCTTCCTTTGCAGCTTTTAGAGATTAAATAGCTTGGTCACCATCACACAGCTAGAACCTGTCAGAAGAAGGGCTTGAATCTAGATCTTTCTGGTTTCAGAGTTAGCTTTCTACCTGTAAACCCCAATGTTTCTTATAAGCAAGAAGATAGGTTAGGGAGTTACCAGATGGTTCTCTTCTTTCTTACATACACACACACTCACACACACATGCAGACACATGTACACAAACACCCCATTCCTGCTCCCTAGGTCAGCTCCTCCTCACTCAATCTCTCTTTCCCTTCCTTGGGCAGTGACCTCCCCAGGAAAGGGCTTCTCCCCTACAACAGTGTCCCAAGGTTTCCTCCCCAAAAGGACCTAGCATTTCAAGGACAGATGTCTCACCCAAGTTTCCTCAACCATTACTCCTTGTACATTTTATGGTGCTTGCATTGGATACCAAAATTGCCAACTGTAATTCTGATTGACACTAATAAAGACTGAAAAACTGCTCTGGTGTTCTATGGCCTGAGCAACTCATGACTCCCTCCCTCAACTCCCCTGGGACATTAAAGGTTGACTGCTTTGCCCATGGTAAATTTGTAATTGGTGAAATCAGAACAACTGGATCTGTGGTGAGAAGATCTGAGTTCAAATCCTGCCATTGTCTTTCATTCTCCTGTGAGACCTTGAACAAGGTATTTCCTCTTCTCGGGGCCTCTACTCCCTCATTTATAAAAAGAGGAGGTTGGGCTGGATAGCCTCTAAGATCCCTTCCAATGCTACATGGATAATTCAATCTGATTATCACTTCTAGGACTCATAAGACTTGGGAGCAAGAGTAGAAACCTCAGATGGTGGGAGCTATCCAAAGATGAAGTCTGCAGGTTAGCAACAGGCTAAAGTCAGTGAGATGGAGGAATTCTGGATATTTGTTGGTGGCGTACCAAGTAGCAAACTCAGAGGTAGGAGCTGGATAAGGAGGTCAAAGAAGACAGAGAAAAGGGAATGAACTGGAAGAATAGATAAAAAGTGGGTGGGCTAGAAGGATCATGATGGGTCACAGCTGGCAATCACATCCATTCTGAAACCATCCAATCTTAAAATTCTTATAGGATCTCATGTGTGAGCACATTCAGAGAGCTGGAGCAATTGAACTGTGGAAAAAGGAAGGAAACGGATTCCAGTAATAGATCAATGAAGATGCCAGCCTCTCCTAGCCCAGCAATACATATGTTAGGAGATCACACATCTCTGGTCTAGTGTTCCTAAAATGGCCCCTATACTATGATCAAAGAACTGATTGTTCTGGCAGGATGGAGAATAAGAGAACCAGGAGTGACCTCTTTTGGATGCACCATTGTGGCTTTGGGGGGCAGGTGGATGTATATCTTCCCTGTGAATCTTCTCTTTTGTTTTTCTGTGATGCTTGTCTCTGGAACAAGTTCCCGATCCCGCACTGTGCTGAGACCTGCCAATGACTTTGGGGGTCAAGAAAAAGGATGGCTCAGTGGTCCAAGATAAGCAACAGTTGGCTCCTTGATAATACATTCTGAACCGTTCCCTAGTACTAGGCAGGCCTGGAACACAGAATCTGGAACTAAGCCATCTAGAATCTCTTCTAAAATATACCTTCGAAGGGGTGGTCCAGCCCTTGGTTGAAGAGAGGGAACCCCAATCCACTTGTGAATGGCTCCAATTATTCGGAAGTGTTTCCTTATGTGGAGCTGAAATCCTCTGCAATTTCCACTCATCGTTGCTGGTTCTTCCCTTAGGGGCCAAGTCTAATTTCTCTTCCACAAGACAGAACTTCAAATACTTGAAGGCAGCTTCCCAAAAATCTATAATCCCATGCAATCTTCCTTTCTTCAGGCTAACTCTCCTCAGTGCCGTCAAAAAATCCTCATATGCAGGAGCGGCTAGGCGGTGCAGTGGATAAAGCAACCGCCCTGGAGTCAGGAGTACCTGGGTTCAAATCCAGTCTGACACTTAATAATTACCTAGCTGTGTGGCCTTGGGCAAGCCACTTAAAAAAACTTGCAAAAACTAAAAAAAAAGAAAAAATCCTTGTTTGCAGTAGTCTCTAGGACCTTTGCTGTATCAATCACCCACCTCTGGACATACTCTTGCTTGTCAGGGTCCTTCCTGAGAATATATATATATATATTTTTTGCTAGGCAATGGGGTTAAGTGGCTTGCCCAAGGCCACACAGCTAGGTAATTATTAAGTGTCTGAGACCGGATTTGAACCCAGATACTCCTGACTCCAGGGCCGGTGCTTTATCCACTGTGCCACCTAGCTGCCCCACTGAAACTTTAGTATTGAAGACGTGATTTGACTAAGAAAGAGTCCAATGGAATTCTTACCTTTCCAGAACTGAACATCACACCTCTGATATGTGCTATTTATGTGACCTTTAATCTTCCAGTACTTAGGCAATTTGCATTGAAAGAGGGAGCTTCCTTCTCTGGGAATTCTCTATCAATGAAGTCTCAGTATCACACTTTATATACTCTTGTCTGGATCACGCTATTTGCTTATTGAGCTTTCAGTCTGTTTTGGACAAATCATTATCTAAACTTTACTCCTCCCCCATCTTTTACTTGTGAAACTGAGTATTTTGGACTCAAGTATAGAACTTTATACTTATCCCCTTTAAAATTAATTCAGTTCAGCTCCAATTGCTAGCCTACAGGATCACCTCACTTTTTTGTCCTGAATCACAATAGGAACTTCCTAAGGTTCTATTACTATTGACAACTCCACCATCTTTCCAGTCCAGACTCCCTATCTAGGGGTCATCCTCAACTCTTCATGAACTGTCACTCCCCACAACCAATCTGTTGTCAGGATCTATCCATTTTCCCTTCAATAACATCTCTCATGCATTCCCACTTCTCTCCTCTGGTAGGGCCACCACTGGCACAGGCACTCATCACCTCAGATTTGATCATTAATTGAGGATCTCTTTGCCACTAATCTCTTTCAACTCCAGTCCATCCTTCATTCACTTGCCAAAATGCTCTTCCTAAAGCACAGATCTGACTATGTCCCCACTCCTATTCAATAAACCCCTATGGTTCCTTGACTCCTCTAGGATCAAATATAAAGCTTCTTATTTGTCTTTCAATGGCCTTCATAGCTATGCCTCTTCCTACCTTATACTTTCTACCCATTCCTCCATCTTTGAACTCTGAAATTCAGTGTCATTGGCCTCATTCTTCCTCACCCAATTCATTCCACCTCCTGGTTCAGGGCATTTCCATTGACCATCCTCCAAGTTTGAAACTCTCTCCTTCTCTCTGCCTCCTAGCTTTCTTAGCTTCCCAGCTCAAATCTGACTTTCTTCTACAAGAAGCCTTTTGTGATGCCCCTCAGTGTCTTCTCCCTGTGATTATCTTTAGTTTATCAGATACAACTGGTTTATACAGTTGTGTGCCAGCTATCTCCCCTATTATGTAAGCTCCCTGAGACAGGAATTGTCTTTTTCCTTTCTTAGAGGTTACAACAAAGCTCAGTATATAGGAGGAATTACATCATCAATACTTAAGGATTAACTGACATAGAGAATAGTTGGATGTAATGCTTTCATTTTTCATAATATGTTTACATATCATCTTAAATGAATCTCATCCCTGAGAAGCAGGACATCATAATAACTCCTATTTATCAAACATTTTAAGGCCTGTAAAGTTCTTTCCTCCCAATAAACTCATAAAGTAGGAAGCACAAAATATCTGTATCCCCTTTTTATGAATGAGAAAGGTGAGGTTCACAGAGATGATGGTCACCTGGTTGGTAAATGAAAGCACTGGCCCCATAGCTCAGGTTGCCTGACAATTCCCAGTTCATGGATCTTTCTAAAATATTTACATTTTCACAGGGACCTTCTTGAAACAACAACTTGCCCCAAAGGAGTGACTCCTAGAGGGATCATTTTAAGCATAGCAGCCTTTAGAGAGGGAGCCTGGTGTATTCCTATAGGTGTGGTAAGCCCAGAAATCCCAGCAATGGCATCACCCCCCCGCCAAGACCAACAATCCTATTCCCAGTTCAGCCCCTGTACCATCATTCTGGGAGGCAAAGAGTGGGGAGATGTGACCTGGCAACCCCTTCTTCAAGTGAGTTGATCCTTCCCTCCACAGCAGCACCAGATTCTGAAGATTCAGAAGATTAAGTTCTCATCGCCAAAGTTCTTGGCATTGTGGACGATTCCGCCTCAGAAAGAGACAGTTTTATTAGTGGACTCAATATTCGAGGAGATTCACTATGATCTGTTTTTATCACCACACCCTAGGGACCACTAGGCTTTTCCATCTGTCTTATGGTCGAAACCTCCCACCCAGTAGAATGTAAGATCCTTTAGAGCAGCATCTCTCCATTTTCTATGTCAGTCAATCAATAAACATTTATTAAATATGCTAGGTTGGGCTAATTGCTAGGGATACAAATAGGAAAAAGAGAGAGAGTTTCTGCCATCAAGGAGCTTACAATCTAATGGTAGAAGATGTCATACAAAAGGAAACTGATGGAGTAAGGAAGACCTGAGTTCAAATGTGACCTCAGATTCTTACTAATGACCTGTGTGACCTTGGGCAAGTCACTTAACCCCATTGCCTTGCAAAGAAAAGAGAAAAAAGAAACTGAAAAGGGATATAGAAAGAGAAGGTCCCTGGCTCAGGGATAGGATAGTGAAGTTTCAAGGAGGGCAGCCAGGTAGAAAATATTTCTACCCCCAGAGTACTTTCACAGAGTAACTGTAAAATTAGTAAAATTAGAGAGGGTCATAGATAGTTGCTAGAGTCAGGAAGACTCATCTTTCTGAGTTCACATCTAGCCACAGAAATTTACTGACTATGTGACTTTAAGGAAGTCATTTAACTGTTTGCCTCAGTTTCCACCTCTGTAAAGTGAACTGGAGAAGGTATTGGCAATCCACTTCAGTATCTCTGCCAAGAAAATCCTAAATGAGGTCATGAGAGTGGAACACAACTGAAAAATGACCTAACAACAATAACAACAACAAAAAGAAGAGAAATTGGAAGGAGAGATAACCTTGAGCTAGAAGCATCAGGGAAACTATTTATAGGTTTATAAAGGTATACATATATATGCATCTATATGTATTTAGGTATGTATATATATATATATATATCTGAAAGGAAATAGGCAATTTTAGGTATGAGCATTTTATTGCTATATAAAAATATATATAAACACATACACACATACATGCATATAGATGTGTGTATGACTATATACATCTATATTGTTATATTTCTAGATATAAGGCTGCACTCACATTTCTAGCTTAGCACTGTTCTCAGTGCAAAGCAAATTCTTAATAAATTCATATTAGTTGATAGATGGATTTCCTTATACTATATCTCTGAACTAGAGAGCATAATGTGATTAGGCTCATTTTACAGATAAGAAAGCTAAGATTTTGAGTTGTTCATGACTAACAGATGTCTGACTTGGGAATGAATAGACAAGTGTTGCTGCCTCGAGTCCAGTCTTATGATGATAGGATCATAGATTTAAAGATAAAATTGGGTTTAGAGGTAGATCACTTTTTATATATCCAACAGTTTGTACCATCTGGAATATAATGAGTACTTAATAAATTTTTAAAAATAATTTTTATTGTTATCTTTCAACTATTTTTACATAAACAAAACTTTCCCCAGAATTATTCCTTCTCCTCTCCTTCTAGGGAATGATCCATCCAATATAACAAATAATATTTTAGAGGAAAAAAAGTAAAAAGAAGAGAGTGTAAATCAGCAGAATTGATCTTAACATTGAAAGTCTAAAAATATGTGCAACCCGAAACATGAGTGGACCTCCCACCTCTAAGAAAGCATAGGGTGGGAATGACTTACGGTAACTCTTCTTTGGAGATGTGTTTGTCCTTTATAATTTTGCAAAGTTCACTTTTTTTAAAATAAAAGTTCATTGATGGATGGTTGATTTAACTTCTTTATCTTACAAATAAGGAAATTGAGGAAGCAGAGAGGAAATATAATTTAGAACACGAAGAAGACCAAAAGTCAAAGTGTTCACCCCACTCATTTTACAGATCAGGAAATTAAGGCCCAGAAAGGATAAATTACTTATCTAGTGTCACCCAGCTAGTAAATGTCCAGGATGAGATTCTAAACTAATATGAGCTTCAGAAAGATGAGTGACTAGTCCAAGATCACAAAGGTAATAAGTGATAGACCTTTTCAACTAGGTCACAGTGTGTATTTGAGAAGAACTGAGGACCTGAACCAGGGTGGTCTCAGGGAGGGTGGATGAGAGGAGCCAGATGGTTGGCAACAGATTGGATGGATGGGGTGAGAAAGACGAAACGTCAAAGATGACTCCAAATTTCAAGTTGGGGAGAGTGGGAGGGGTGAGATCAGTGCCATTAGGAAAATTGTTATAGGAAGGAGAGAGGGAGCAGGAATCCTAAAGGAAAGGATGATGATGAGCTCAGTCTTGGATATGTCCAACTCAAAGTATCAGTTGATAGTACAAGTAATGATGTCCAGGAGGCTGTTAGGAATCTGGGTCTGGAGCCATTCCGAGAGATGGGCACTGTAACTGTCACTTTGAGAGTCATCTACATTGAGGTGATAATTGTAGCCATAGGGTGGATAAAATCACCCATTAGGAGAGCTCAAAATGAAGAGGGGGTGAGGAGAGAGCCTTGGGGAGTAGCCTAGATTGTGGTAATGGAGTTCTATGCTTTGTTTTGTTTGGAGTTCACATTTTTTATTTTAATTTAACAAAGGAAGGTTCAGGTGTGTTGGAACAGGCTTCTAAATCTTTTCCATTCAGTTAGATTTTCCTGCTTTTGGGACAGGCATAGCAAGCTAAGCTCTTGCCCACAAACCAGCCCCTGAGAACAAAGACCAGACAATTAGACTGGGCGGTTTCCAGTTACAGCAAAACAAGTTTCCAAGTTGCTTTCCCAATTTCCCCAAAGGGACTGATATTTCCTGCTGTCAGTGTGAAACACGCTTCATCTACTTTGGACCCTGATATTTTGTGAAAGGCCAAACTGCCAACAGTCCCAGTGAGATAATCTCTGAAACTAGGTGCCTCCAATCAGGGCACTGGTCTGATTAATTAAGGGATGGCGAGCAGGGAGGGGATAGGAGAGTCATTCAAGAACTCTTAATTTCCCCAACTCTTGAATATGTACTTATGATCCTTTTGTCCTCAATCTTATAAAAATATCATGTCATGGGGAACTGGTTTTGCTATAAGAATCCAGAATCTTAAATATATAATAGTAATGATAACAGTAATAATTCACACATTCATAGCATTTCAAGTTTTGCAAAATGCTTTTTCCTTTGCTCAACCCTGGAAGATGGGTCATTTCTATATTATTGTTCCCCTTTTATAGATGAGCAGACTAAGGCTCAGAGAAGAAGAAGAATTTGCCCAAAGGGTCATACTAGTAAGTGTTAGAATTAAAATTTAAAACTACATCCCTGATCTTTGAAGATTATAAGAGAGGGGGATGATGTGCATTTAGGACAATGGGGAGGAGAATCACAGAACTTTACTTCTGGAAGGATCTGTTAAAGATCATTGAAGCCAGAGGGTTTTAACCTAAAATTACAGAGGCTCTGTGAATTTGAATGGGGGGAGGGGAGAAATGCATCTTGAATTTTTATTAACTTCTAATTGAAATTTGGCATTTCTTTGAATAATAAGTATAGGCAACAAATGGTATTTTGAGAAGGGTCCATAGGTTTCCCCAGACTGCCACAGAGGACCACTACCCCCCAAAAAGGTTAAAAAAAACAGCAAACCCTGATTTCAATCAATCCTTTCATTTGATAGATGGTGAAAATGTAAATCAGAGTTTTCCTTAGAAGTTCATACAGCTGGAACTCAAATTTAGATCTTGGAATTTCAAATATAGTTTTCTATGGACAGTAAGACATTAACATTTCTGGGAAAAGGTGCTCCCCAGAATTCCAAGCCTTCCAATAAGCTGTCAGTGGATGATCCTAGAGAGCCATAGTCTATGTACCTGATGACAAGGCGCATATACAAATATATATGTATATATGTGATACGTGTCATGCTTTATGATTTATATTCTACACAGGGTGGGACCACTGGAGACCCAGACTAGAATCCTCCCTCTGACAGTTACTAGCTGAGTGACCTGGATAAGCCACTTCTCTCTGAATCTGTTTACTCATCTGTTCAGAAAGGGGAGTAAAAATATTGATGCTTCCTAACTCACAGAGTGAGTGACCAGACAGAG
This sequence comes from Macrotis lagotis, assembly GCF_037893015.1. Taxonomy (NCBI): domain Eukaryota; kingdom Metazoa; phylum Chordata; class Mammalia; order Peramelemorphia; family Peramelidae; genus Macrotis; species Macrotis lagotis. Next base: position 35,198,185 of record NC_133661.1, on the reverse strand, counting down.
AAAACAGGGTGTTGCTCAAGGACACAGACATCTGGGGAGTGGAGAGGAGCTTCATCTCCATAGCAACCAGTATCCCAATCATTTTCTGAGACCTCTCATTAGGATATGGGAGGAATCCTGGGTTCTCTAAGTCTGAGTCAGTGATGTATGATCTCGTGGAGGACCTAGAAGCCTAAAGGACTCTAAATATGGGCTGGTGACAAATTTTACTTCTGCCATCCAAGAATTGTGTGACCTTGGGTTAGTCACCTCATTTCTCCAGGCCTCAGAGTCCTCATCTGTAAAAGCAGGAGACAGGGAGAGCAAGTAAGTTATTGTGTAGGAATGGAAAAAGCAACAAGTTTGGAAGAAGAGGACTCAGTTGAAATCCACACTATATTACTTGTGTGATCTTGGGTAGGAAACCAATCAATAAGCATTTATTGGGCACCAACTGTATACCAGGTTAAGTTCTGGGGATGTAAAGCAAGGCAAAAACAGTCAGCACTGCCCCTAAGGAGTCCTCATTCTAGTGGGGAAGATTAGCCATATACAGATATGGCCTAACAAGATGTAAACAGAGTCGATGGAAAGTCATTTCAGAGGGAAGTGTGTGTGTAGGGGGTGGGGAGAGGGGAGAAGAGAGAACTGGGGAATGACTTCTTGTGGAACATAAGGAATGAACTGAGTCTTGAAGACAGAGAAAAAGATGGAGAAGACTAGAGGGATGGGGGAGTCAATGAAAAGGCACCAAGACTGAGCAAGTAGGGGCTATGATAAGAAAGTCAGTGTCTGTGTATCCTCAAGGACAGGAAGGGAAGTAAATTGGGAAAAGATTGGAAAAAAATAAGAAGGAGCTGGGTTATGAAGGACTCGAGAGCTAAGTGGAGGATTTTGGTTTTGATCCTGGAGGCAATGGGAACCATGCTTAGGAAGATCATTTTGATAGCTTGGTGGTTGCCCTTTGTTCTCAAAGAGGACCAAAATGATACCACTATGTTAGAATCAAGTTACAGTGTGTCTGACTAAGGCTGATCAGGCCAATCCGAGCTTGGAATGTTCCACCACAGGTCAGGCACAAGTAGTCCACATGAACATTTAAGTTGGATTCTCTAAATCTGTGCATATCACATTTCTCCTAAATGAGGAGCCATGCTTAGGAAGATTATTTTGGTAGTTTGTTGGAAGATGGACAGACTTGAGGCAGAGAGACCCACCAGCCAGCTTTTTCAATAGTCCAGATGTGAAGTGATGAGTCCGCCAGGTAGTTTGGATCTTGGAGGAGAGAAGACAATATAGACAAAAGATGCTGAAAAGTAAAAACAAGAAGACTTGGCAATAGGTTACATTTGGGAGGTGATTACGAGTGAAGAGTTGAGTTTGCAAGCTTGGGTGACTAGGAGGATATATTGGGAAATTTGATAGAAGGAAGAGTTGGCAAGAGGAAAGAGTGAATTCTGTTTCCGACATGATCAGTTTGAGATGACCAAGGGGCATCTGGAGTTGGAGATGTTCAAGAGTCAGTTGATGATGCAAGTCTAGATTTCAGGGGAGAGGAGGGGGCTGAATTTCCAGATCTGGGGACCATTCCCATGGGGATGATCATTGAATTTAAACAACACTGATGAGATCCACGTAAACCACAAGTTATTTTATTTTTCTAAGACTCAATTTCTTCTATAAAATGATGACCTCTTAAGTGGACAGAGTACCAGCTCTGGAGTCATCCAGTCTTAGACACTTACCAGGTGTCTAGGAAAAGTCTTAACTCCATCACCTCCTTCAGAAAAAAACCAAAAAATAATCAAATATGTAAGTAAATTTATAGCCTCTGATTCCTCCCTTCCAACTCTTAAGTCTGTGATCCTAAGATGGGGAAAAATGGAGCTGTTTGTGTCCCTTTCTGAACTTCTTTTCTTCTATGTCTTTAAATATTTTATAAATGGATCTATAATGAAAGAACAATAATAAAATCAAGCAAAAGAAAATAAAAAGTTCAGGATAGAAGACCAATAGAGTTATTTATTTTACTATCTAGTTTGATTTTTAAAATATGATTATAAATAATTTTTATGACAAAGCTTTGCAGTTTCATCTATAAACGTCCCCTTTTTTCTTTGTATACAGAAATCCTTCTGTTTGTTGATGACTATTAAATTCATTAATTTGTTTAACATATAAATAAAATAAGGGAACTGGATGACCTTTGCTCCTGATTTTAACTCTGAATCTATGGAATGAGCCTAGAAATTCATTACCAGTTGGGTCAAAGGAGAATGAATTTTTTAACCTACTGTGACCCACAAAGACTGTCTGCTAAGGTATAGAGGGACTCTGAGTTGAATCAATGCAACGGGTGCCCACCCTGTTGAAATCACAGATCCTTGAAGTCTCAAATTATTATTGTTAAGTATTAGATTATTAGGCATCTGGAAACAGTTCAAAACTGGTGCTCTTGGGCAGATTGTGGCATGGGTGTCTGACAGATGCATTCTGGAGGCCTCCTCAGCATCTCTGCCCCAAGGCACATGGGTCTGAGAAAAAGAAAACCACTCATACAATAGGCCCTGTGAGGAGTTGATAACAAATTGAATTAGAGGGCAGCAACTGGCAGAACTGGAGAGCATTCTGGCTCATGTGAATTGTGAATTTTAAATGAAGAGGCCCCTTAGAATAGTGTCCTCAATAACAGACCTGGAAGCCGTGGGCCACCTTCTGCAGATGTGTCTTCAAAAATCTAACTTTTCATGCCAATGTTTTTTAAAATGAGGGGATCACCACCCCCCTTCGCTGTAGTGATATATCTAGCAGTTGGAACACCTGAGATAAATTCAATTGGAGGTGATTGGGAGGTACCTTAGGGAGAACATTACAATGCAAAGCTCTATGGGAAGAGATATGATGGATAATGCCTGCCTCCACATAAGGATTGGTGGTGATGGTGATGGATAATGTTCCCACTTAGGGATTAGTGGTGATGGTGATAGATAATGTCCCCATTTAGGGATTGGTGGGGATGGTGGGGAAACAAAGACCCAGGGAGGGAATCTCTTTGTCTCATAGACAAAGACCATTGGGAGGGAATTGGTGAGATGAGGCTGAGAAGGACCACCTGGTATAACAGGGGTTGAGTGAATTAGCTAGCTAGTAGCTTCAGATTTTAATTAATTACTCATGTTAACTTGGTGCTAAGCTCAGCTGTTCCTGTCTGCTGAAGGAGTACAAGTGTTTGTAGCATCTCAGTTCAAAATGCTACTTGCTTCACCCTAGTTATGGCTCTGCAATGTCAATCTCTAATGTATGGGTGTCTCCATGACATGTTCTTGCTAAATGGAAACAAACAAGAAAATCCCTGAACAATTTTTTTTAAATCGAATAAAAAGTGAAATATAGTATAGTGGAGAATATCACAAAACCATAGATAAAGAACTGGAAAAGATCAGAAAATGGTGGGCAGCTAACTGGTGTGGTGGCTAAAGAGAGTATTAGATATGGAGTCAGGAAAAACTAAGTTCGAATCCTACCATGGACACTTAATGGCTGTAGGATCCAGGGCAAGTCACTTTACTTTTCTCAGACCCATCTGATCCTCACCACATCCCTGGGAGGCTGGTGCTTATTATCTCTCTTTTTAGAGATGAGGAAACTAAGTAAAGTATTTTGCAAATCTTCAAGTATTACATAAATGCTAGCTGTTCTTAATGAAAAGAGGACAGGAAGGTTAAATGAAGTTTCCTCTGAATACAAATTTGAATTTCTGTCCACTCTACTCCACTGACACCCCAAATAGCTTTTCTATAGATTTAAGGAAACTAGAGCCTAAGTTTTGACCTGTGAAACTGCCTGTGTGACCTTGTCTAAATTCCTTCCCCTCTTTGGTTCCTGATTTTCTTCTTTGAAAATGAGAGGGCTAGGGGAGGCTAGGTGGCACAATGGATAGAGCACCAGCCTTGAAGTCAGCAGTACCTGAGTTCAAATCCATCCTCAGATACTTAATAATTACTTAGCTGTGTGGCCTTGGGCAAGCCACTTTAACCCCATTTTCCTTGCAAAAATCTAGAAAAAAAGAAAATATTTTGGAGAATTAGTTAAAGGGACTCCAGAGAAAAGACTCCAGACACTTTGACCCAGAGAAAAGAATCCAGAAATTATAACAATCTTCAGGTAGTTGAAGGGTAATTAGTCTTTTACAGGTAGGTGGCACTGTTGGGTACTGGAGCTGGAGTCTGGAAGACCTGAATTCAAATACTTCCTGGCTTTGTGACCTTATTTAGCAGGCCCTGTAGCCTTTGATTGCCTTGGTTTCCTCGATTATAAAAGGGCCTCTACCTATGCTTAACATAGTGCCCAATACCATAGGTGGTATCATAAAAATGCTTGCCCCTTGGAGATCCAAAGGACAGAAATTTTCTCAGGCTGCAATAGCAACATGAGAGCATTCTGTGCCCTAGCTTCACTAGGATGGTAGAAAGGGAACAAGATATATATGTGTGTGAGGCTGTGTGACACCCCACTAATTCTGAGGAAAAGGACTCAGCATCTATCTGGGGCTGTTTCTGTCTCCTCACCCCCTTGAGGAAGAAACCCAAGGTGCTTGGACCTTAAATTGCCCAGAATGGAAGAAGACTGAGACTGTCTGAAACACAGCCCTCAGGGAAATAGCCATCAAAGGGGAAGGAGTCAGAAAGAGAAGAATAGGGGAAATAAGGAGAAAAGACCATAGCTATCAAAAATCTCGGAAAAAGAAAATTCAACAAAGACCACCTTGAGCTTTGTCAGATGAAGATATTAAAAGCAAAAGGGAATGTGGCCTCTAAATCAGGCAACAGAGTTAATACATCTTTGAATAAGCATCATAAGGCAAAAAGAAAATTCAACTAACACTTGAGGAGGTAGAGGATCCTATAGATTCCCAAAAGAGCTTCAAACCACAGCAGGATGTTTCTGAATGGTTTAAGAGAGAAATAAGCATTGTGAAGCCAAATTTCTGGCCTGTACAGCCGAAAAAAAATTGGCAGAATAAAAAAGCTTAATCCATGATGGCAAGTCTCACCAAAGAAACAGAGAGGATAACTTAGTGGAAATGCAAACAAGAAAAGTGAAGAGTGATTTGAAGGACAAGAAACAAAAAATTCCTCTACTATTTAAAGTCCCTAGGGACGTGGTTAGTTTGTTTAACCAATCATATTATCCCCTTCTTGATTCAATTAAGAGGGATTCACACTTCATAAAGAGATCACAGGGTGTAAGTCATCTTGTTCACACATCTGAAAGACATGGCTACCCTTAAACTTAACACCTTGTAATTACATTAATAAGAGTTGGAGTAGAACTTTACCCTTACCCAAGGATGAAACAGACCTCACTGCCCTAGGCTTATTCCTTGCTGACTATCTCATGGGATAGTTAGCCCTTTTAGCATTGCCTACCACTCTTTCCCTACCTTAGCTTTTCTCACAGGTTGTCTCCAGGGATTTCTTACAGGTTATCCCCAGAACCTTTTGTGGACAGGGAGAGAGAGAAGACCAACAAACTCATTCATCCTATGGCAAAAACTATGACACTTTTGAACTTCAAGACCTTGGGCACCTTTCCCCTCTCTGGGTCTCAGTTTCTTCACCTGTAAGATGTTAATGATACTTATACTTCCTACCTACTACTTGGGGTTTATGAGGAAATTTTGGTTATGGAAGAGTGAGAAGTTGTCCTATTGTATTTTAAGAAGGCAGGGAAGCATCTCTCTCACACATGGTTCCATTGACCTGTGAAATGGTTCCATTAATCTGTGAAACTGCCTGTGTGACCTTGTCTAAATTCCTTCCCCTCTTTGGTTCCTGATTTTCTTCTCTGAAAATGAGAGGGCTGAATTCACTTGTATTGTGGTGTTCATTTGGGGGAATTAGTTAAAGGGACTCCAGAGAAAAGACTCCAGAGACTTTGACCCAGAGAAAAGAATCCAGAAATTGTAACAACAGGTATTTGAAGGGTTATTAGTCTCTTACATGGTTCCCAATTGAGGGGCAGAACCAAGATGGTGGAAAGAAACCAAAATGTTCCCAGTCAATAAACTTAAAATTTTTTAAAGTTTTGGTACTTTCAGGGATAAAGTGGGCCATGAAGACTGATTTACTCCAGAGGGTTCTGGTTATTATAATAGTAACTCATATTCCTAATGTACTTTTGAACTATAGAATTCTTTCCTTTTAGGAACTTTGGAAGTAGGTGGTTCATTAATCTCCTTTTACTGGTGAGGGAATTGAGGCCCTGAGACATTTAATATTGTGTCCAAGATTATTCAGTTAGTAAATAGTAGAACTCAAATTCAAATTCAAATCTCTTGACTACAGGTCCAGCAGTCTTTTTTTAAGGGACAGTGATATGGGGAAGGAAAATTCTAAACCTTTAATTTTTATCAATATCAAGAATTCCCAATATGGAAGCTCTCTCCACTGAAAGAGGTTGTAATTTCTTTGTAAATGAAGTCTTAGAGAGTCACATAGGGGCACCTAGAGGTTAGGTGATCTATAGTCATTATGTGCCAGAAGTCAGATTTGAATCCAGGTCTTCCTGGCTCCAAGCCTGGTTTTCTCTATTTAATAGACCACACTGTCATTCTATTCAAACACCACCATCACTTAAAAACAAACAAACAAAAAAACTGTGAGAAATTGTAAAAATGGCCTCTCATTCCTTTTTTCCTTGGAATGAAGAATGGAATGCTGATGGAGGATTAGAGGAGAAATCCCATGGAGTCCATGCTTCCCCCCAGCCCCTTCTCTGGGTCCAACATTAGGCTCCTCAGAGACTCTTAATGCCACACATAATTGGGGGGAAATGTGAATTGCCCAAGTATTTAAGTTAATCCAACTCACATTGGAGCAATAAAGTAATGAGAAACGGCCTGAGTTCCTTGCTCTAATATCCCGGGGCCAGCGATTCCTGCAACATTTCAGAAAAAGCTCTTTGAAAAAAACAATCTCAGTGGGATCCATTTTCCAGGAATGTCTTTCATGTGGACCCAGAGTCATCATTTTGCCTGCAATTCTATGAATGGATGTGGACCTGAAGCTATTTCCCAACATGTAATTTGCATGCCTGGGCCTCTGGAAATCCATTGGAGTTGTTCATAATGGAGGTACATTGGAAATGCTCACCTCACTGCCTACTAAACTGAGTGAGGAGCCTGAAAAACTGGAGTCATGGGACTGGGGACCACAGTCATAACTGCAAAAGGCAGGATGACCTCCTTGCAGGTGAGCCAATGCTTGGGAAGGTAATAGAGGAAAGAACTGGGTTCCCAAAAGGTCTGTGTAATAGAATGAAAAGAACATGAAACTTAGAGTCAAGAGACTTGAGTTCAAATTCCCAACCCAATCCCTACTACTTTCATTACCTTAGATAGGTATCCTACCCCCCACCTCCAACTTCAAACCTCAGTTTCCACACAGTTTAATGCAAATAAAAATATTGTATAAGAGAGGTAACATGAAAGATAGAGAGCCAGCCTTGATGTCCAATAGGCCTCCTCTAGTAATACTGGTTGTGTGACCTAGGTCAGTCATTTCACCTCAGTGCCCACAGGCAACACTAACACCATCAGTTTATAGCAAGTTGTTAATCTGCATTGATCATCAAGGGCTCTCTATACCAATGACATCATAGATTCCAGCCTAAGAAAAACCATAATAAACACTCAAAAGGTTAATCCCCAGTGTTGTTGGAAGGAAAGTCCTTTATAGATCTCATGCTAGCTTGTAAATATAAATATTATGGAATTATAATATCTCAACAGTCTTTAAAAATAGGTCAAATTTAATCAACTGAAGTTTAACAAGATAAATATAAATTCCTCAATCACCCAAGCAAAGGATTATAGAGGGGTATGATCTCATGGGGGGGATATATAGGAATAATAGGAATAATAATATTAGGAATTTCCCTTTCTATTGTGATTTCAAAGTTTACCAAGTATTTCTCCTTAAAAACAAACCCTGGAAGGCATGCATCATGAGTACTAGGAGATTCAGTCCATGCTGTCTTTCTACACACCAAAGGCAAGTATTATTATCTCTTTTCTCAGATGAGGAAATCAATGTTCAGGGTGGTCACACAGCTAATATTCCGGAGTTCTAAGACTCTTAAAAAAGTACTCATTTTTAAATAATCTTCCTTTTTACATTACCCATTTCATGTACACATCTTATGGTTTTAGGGTCATCTCTCTCATTAGAATGTGAACTCCATAAAGACAGGGACTTGGGTTGGTTTTTTTTGTATCTCCTGCACTTCATTAAAATGTCTGGTGCTTGGTAAACTCCTACACAAATACATGTTGCGTTATTGATGAATATTCTGATATATTATGCTTTTTAGTGCAAGTAGAACATAAGAGTGTGAGATGGCACACCAAAAACGCTAATGAGATCTAAGGTTGTATCAACAGAGGCATAGCCTATAGGGCCAGGAAAATGGAAATCTTGCTGTCTTCTTACCCAGATCTCACACCATAGCTTGGAATATTATATTCAGGCCAAAGCACCATGACCAAAGAAGGAAAATGATGAGCTTGAGAGTGGACAGGAAATGAGCGGCTGAGTCAGTGATGATGAGTCTAGGGACCATATCAGATAAGGATGGTTGAAAAACTGGGATTGTGTAGTCTGTGTTCCTGACAATGGTCTTCATGTGTTTGGGGACCTGAATGAGAATGCCAGGCAAGAGAGGGATTGGATTTATTTTCTAGACCTCAGAGGGCAGGGCTAGAAGCAAGGACAATGGAAGCCTCAAAGAGGCAGATTTAGGTTTGATTTGAAAAGGAAAGAAACCTATTAATAATCAGAACTATAGAAAAATGAATCATAGATCCAGAGCTAGAAGGGACCTTTGTAGTCATTTTACAGATGAAGAAACTGAGACTTGGGCAAGGACTTGCATGGTTCCAACTGTTCCATATTGCTTCCCTGGGTAATAAATTGCCCATCACATGAAGTCCACTAGATCTCTTGTGTCCATCAGTAGAAATGTGACTTCCTTGGGGCAGCTAGGTGGTGCAGTGGATAAAGCACCGGCCCTGGAGTCAGGAGTACCTGGGTTCAAATCTGGTCTCAGACATTTAATAATTACCTAGCTGTATGGCCTCAGGCAAGCCACTTAACCCCATTTGCCTAGCAAAAAAAAAAAAAAAAAGAAAGAAATGTGACTTCCATTTGGCCACTGGTTGAACATCCTCTGCAGCTCTGAGATTCTATGTTCTTGGGTTTCTCCAGTTCATTACACAGCAGGTCCTTATGAAATGCGGCTGGTTGGTGTTTTTGTGTGAGTGGCTATTGTGGACACAATGTACAAAAGGATCCCAGGGCCTCAGAGTGATGAAAGTTTTCTTGAAGCAAGCTAGTTATAGCTGTTCTGCAATTTCCATACTAAAGTAAACAGTCTCACCCTTCTAGGCTTACCAGAGTACCCTTTCTAGACCATTAAGAATATAGCAAAATCCCTCCTCTCCTCCTTTTTTCCCAGTCATTTTAGAAAGATCAATTCCATACTCAGGCACAAAATACATCTGTAGAGATGTCAGATACAAAAGGAGGAACCAACAGGGTCCAAGTTGACCTTTGCTTCCTTCTGAGATTGGAAGAGTATTATGGGAGAGTGATTCTGGCTGAGCCGGAAATGTCACTTTTTAAGGAATGTATCAACTCCATCCTACAAACTGCCTCACTCATTCAGCACTGACCACTGGTCCTTTGAAAGTCGGCCTGGAATGTCAATCTCCATCACATCCCATTCTCCCACCAATTACATGAGTGGTTTGCATTAATGGACCCCAGTTACTTGGCTGGGTTCATTCTTTCCAGATGAAGTTAAAATTCAGGTCCAAATAATCTGATGAATGGGATGATTGATTCCTTGGAACAAACTGAGTGTAGTGCTTAGAGGCAGAAATAAATGTCCTCTACATAGCATGCAAAAGGGCCAGCCCCACTAGAGACTGGGAAGACCAAATACAAAGGCTGTTTGTTCAGGTATTCCATCAAAGGCTCTGATCACTTGCTTTCCTGAACCATATTTCAGGGGTCCCTCTCTTTGTATGTTCCATTTGAGAGAGCTAGACATTGGAAAGCCCCAACTGGACCAGTGTTGCCCTAACAGGACCTCAATAGTTTAGATCTATCTGCACCCCTAAACCACCTCTAAATCTATTGTTAAAAAGGCAAAGCATGCACTGAGTCCAAACAATAGTCTTGATCAATGATTTCCAAAATGTTTTTGCCCACATATCCATCAGTTTTTTTAAAAAGCAACTCAAAAATAAACTTTGAATACATATTCCCCAGTATGTTTATATTTACTTAGTTATAAATAGTATTATATATTATTTCTCAATTATATTTTATTATTAATATATTTGTTTACTTATCTATTCCTATACTAATAATCATGTATATCATAAAACTTATACAAAGTTAAAATTAAAAATAACGAGATAAAGATATAATATTTGCTCCTAGAGGTAGTAGGGAGCCAGTGGCATTTACTGAATGGAGGAGATATTAGAAATATCACCTTGGTGTCTGAGGATAAATTATGGAGAGGGAAGAGCTGAGGCAGGGAAGCCACTCAGGAGGCTACCACAGGGGTCTCAGTGAGAGTTGATGAAGACTGGCAACTGATTGGTTCTGTGGGTTGAGGGAGAAGGAGGAATTGAAGATGAAATTGTGAACTGAAAAGATAGCCATAGGCTTGTAGTAATGGGTAAGTTTGGAAGAAAACTAAATATAATGAGATCTATAAGGGAAATGACAGTCCATCTGTGCCTGTTCAGCCTCTGTCATTTGTTCTGTCTTACACAAAGAGAAAATAGTCTGAGAGGTGAGACTCTTACTCATGGTTGAATTCCTGGATTGAAGAGTCCACCTACCTGTTAGACCAAAAGAGGGTGGGTGTGCCAGGTAGCGTTTCCCAAAAGGGCCAGCAAAAATATAGGCAGCTCTAAGGGGGTCTTACCTAGTTTAGGAAGGTTGATGTTGAGAACTTGTACAGCAGAGAAAGAAACAGAGTAAGGGATCAGAATTGTGGAGCTCAAAAAAAAACCTCAGAGGCATCTTGTCAAAACACCTTAATTTCACAGGCAAAGAAACTGAGGCTCAGGAGGCTCAGTCACTGACTCAAGGTCAAACCCTGGAATCCTCTCTGAAATACATTATCCCTGCCACCGATACTCATAATAGTCATCGGGTGTATGACTTAGGAGACCTGAATTCCCTGCCCAATGAATGAACATGCCTTTTAATTAGCCCAGGCAGGTGTGTGCACCATCTCCCCAGGTTTTCTATTACACTGATAGACTTTGCCCTTAAGGAAGGCATCACTTTTAATTCTGGGATTTCCTCTAAGACCACAGAGCTCACACCTGGAAAGGACTTAAAGATATACGAGTAACCCAATCTCTAAAGCAAGACAAACTTTGCAAAGCCTCCTCATCAAACAACCCCATGGGAGAGGTGGTACAAGAAGTAGCCCTCTCCCCTCAATTACAGATAGGGAAACTGAGGCACAGAGTAAACAGGCTTGCATACTACATAGGTAGTATGTATCTGAAGCAGGATTCTAATTCAAATTGGTTCTGTGAGTGAGTGATATTTTTTTCTGTATCATATCAGTTAATCTAACCCAAATCTATGCTTTTCCATGGCTAAAATACTCTCATTTCTGTGAAACTCAATTTACTCACCTGTAAAAATGGAGATTAATAGTACTCTCCAAATGTCCAAATCTCACAGAATTGCTGTAAGGATAGTACTTTTTAAAATTAATTATATTCTTTTTAATAACAAATAACTGATTTTCTCCCCTGTCTCCTTTCCAATTTAAAAAACAATAACTCTTAAGTAAGACAGGTATGTCTGAAATAAATGCCTCAATATGTGCTCCTCTTAGAAGGCACAAAGTTTGTTTCATGTCCCCTCACCCGACATCTAGAGTTCTTGCTGCAACAGCCTGGATGTCTCCATTATCATGTGTCTGAAGGCACATTTGAACTCAGGTACTCCTGACTCCAGGGCCCCCGATTGTTTGCTTTTATAATGTTGCTGCTACTATATAAATTGTTCTGGTTTGTTATTATATAAATTCTTCATTCTGCATCAGTTCCAAGGCTTCTCTGAAACCACACCCTTCATCATTTCTTCTAGCACAATAATGCTTCTATTACATTCATACATCACAATTTATTCAGCCACATTCCCTTTATTTCTAGTTTTTATTTTAACACCACAAATAGAGCTATTACAAAGATTTCTGTACATATAGGTCCATTTCCTCTTTCTTTGGTCACCTTGTGATAGACATAGATACATACATATATATATTATATATATTCTATACATACATATTTGTATGCACATAAGTATGTATAGGAAAGGAGTCCCTTGGCCCTAAACATTTTTACTTTTTTATCAGTTCATATCCTAGAAGAACAAGTTTAAAGAATTCTATCTAGGGGCGGCTAGGTGGCACGGTGGATAGAGCACTGGTCCTGGAGTCAGGAGTACCTGAATTCAAATCCAGCGTCAGACACTTAATAATGACCTAGCTGTGTGGCTTTGGGCAAGCCACTAAACCCCATTTGCCTTGCAAAAATCCTAAAAAAAAAGAATTCTGTGTAAAGATAGAAGGCAGTGATTTGTTGGGGGGGGGTTGTTTTTTTATCCAAATCTAAGATTTCTCTGGTATCAATAACTCTCCTCACTCAAGTCCACCAGTAACTCTTCTGTGACTATAGTCTTTTGAATGATGTTGCTCAGTCATTTCAGTTGTGTTTGACTCTTTGTGACCCCATTTAGGGGTTTTTTTGGGCAAAGATACTGGGGTGATTTGTCATTTCCTTCTCCAGTTCATTTTACAGATGAGGAAACTGAGGCAAACAGGCTTAAGTGACTTGTCCAGGGTCACATAGATAGTAAGTGCCTGAGGATGGATTTGAAGTCAGGAAGATGAGTCTTCCTGACTCCAGGAAGAGCACTTAAAGGATGAAATAAGAAGTTAAACTAAAACAAATGAATAAATAACTAAAATGCTCTCTACCTTCAAGCTGACATTCGAAGGGGAAAACAGTAAGAATATAAAAATGTAAATGCACAATCCATGTGAAGTCATGGGGTGGGGGGTGAATCAGAATGCGTTTCCTGGGGGACGTGGCCCTTGAGTTGAGCTGTGAAGGACCCTAAGGAATCAAAGGAGCAGAAAGGAGGGGGTGTGGAGGACAATTTGGGTGAAGGGCCACGGAGGCCGCTTGGATGTGCTGTCCACACCATATGCTTCATCCAAGGTCCATCTCTACTGGGACGTCTTCTACAATCTCTCCCTAACCTACACTTGCATCTCTCCCCTCTGAGTTTATTCTGTCTGATATGGTTCCATATATTCCCTTTTCTTCCTTCCTCGTGGAATGAGCATCCTTCATAGTCATTTCATGAGATCATAGATTTTAGAGTGGAAGGGGACCATGGCAATCGCCTCTACCTTATTTTACAGATGAAATGAATAGGCTTCCCCTTCATTAATAAAAGAACAGAAGAGTAACAGTACAGAATCTGTCTAGTCATTTTACAGATAAGGAAACTGAGGGACAGAGTGGTGTAACAGCTTGCTCAAGATCAGATGGAGGTGACAGAGGCTGATGGGCAAACTCATGTCCCCTCACCCTACATCTAGTGTTCTTGCTGCAACAGCCTGGATGTCTCCATTATCATCCCTTGTTTTTGTCCCCATTTTGTCATAGGCAGGATCTTAGGATTTAGAGAAGAATGGGACCTCAGAGATTTCCTAAACCCAGGTTCTTAATTTTTTAATGTCATAGATCCCTTAGGCAGTCTGGAGAACACTAGGCTATTGTCTCAGAATAATATCTTTTAAAAAACAATAATTGAAGGAAATGTTAAATTTCAATTAGAGGTTAGTGAAAATAAGACACCTTTTCCCCCACTCAAGTTAACAGGTGCCCTGAAATCTATCCGCAGACCCTTGGGAATTCATTGACCTTTATCTTAATGACACCAGACCTAGAGAAACCATCTCATTTTACAGGTAAGGGAACTGAGGTCCCCAAGGGGGTCAATGTTTGCAGTTATTTGAACCAGGTCATCCAACGTGTTATTCTCAACATCAGTAAAATAAGGGCACTGACTTCAACAATGACTTTGACATCCTTCATAACCAATACCATGGTGGTTAGACTGGCCCACGATGGGTGATGGATAGGTGCCCAATGGAGTGAATGGCTGATTGGAATTAGATGAGAGGGGCAACTCAGTGGAATTCAAAAACTTAAGGGCAAATCCCAACGTTGAACACTGGATGAATCCCCTGGCCACTCTTAGCTGCTATAAAATAAAGGTCTGTTGGTGAACTTGGAGGGCTCTCTTTCCCAGCTCTAAAATTCTGATTCTCTGATAATCCCTGCTTTGGCTGCCTAAGAATATTACTAAAATAACGACCGAGAAAAGACTTTGAAATGTTAGAGGCCCTTCACAAAAACAAGGGTTCTCAGGGAACACAGGTGCTGAACTTATGAGGGAAAGATGTCCCTAACTAGAACCTTATGGACCTCCGTTTTCAAGCCCATCAAAAGAGGCGGGGGCAGGCGGGGACCATAAATTCCTTTGCTAATCTATAGCAAACTGAGCTCTGGGGGAGAAAGGAGCTGCCTAATTTCAAATGACTGTAATCTCATTTTTCATGTTGTACGCAATTCAACAGGAAAAAAGAATGTTCCTTGGGTTAGAGGACCTCGGCTCCCCAAATCTTTTGGACTAGTCCCTTCTGTGATAAATGCAAATGTCAGACAGTCATCTCCCTCCTCCACATCTTTGCAGAAGCCATTCCCACCACCATGTCCTCCTCTTGTGCCTCATCTTGATTGTGGATTCCCTTGCTTCTTTTAAGGGTTGGCTTCCACACCACCTCCTCCATGAAGGTGTGCACCTCCCCCCATCTCAGTGACCTCCCATCTTCCTGGATATATATATGCATGCACATACTTATACACCATCTATCTATCTATCTATCTATCTATCTATCTATCTAATCTATCTATATATCTATCTATATAGCTACATCTATATCATAAATCTATATCTAGCTATCTCTATATGTATTTCTATATCTATCTATGCACATGCATGTGTGGATGTATATTGCATGCATAGCTAACATCTCTGTGTATATCTCTTCTGGAAAGGATACAGGCATTTATGGCTTGTATGTGTATGATGTGTCGATGTATTCTTGTGCATGCATTTCCTACCTTTCTGGAAAAGTATTTCTATGTGTCTTTGAGTGTCCATGTGTGTCTCTCACGTAAATATTTACATATATGTTCACCCATACATAATGTTTGGATTCCCACCTCCTGGAAATCATACATGTATGTGTAAACACATGGAATGTGTATTGCACACTTGTATATGTGTAAATGTAGGCATTGTTTACATATGTGTACGTGTGTGTGTGTTTCCCACCCTCCCGGAAAATGTATTTATATATGTGACTATATTCTTGTGCATCTGCATGCCGGTGTATATTACACATGTGATACACACATACATGTAATGTGTACACTCCCACCTCCTGGAGATGGAGATGCATGTGTGTGTGTATCTGTATAATGTGTGTGTGCATGTAGATATTTATCTGTAAATGCATGTGTTTATATATTTAAATTTCCCCCTCCTGTAAATGTATTTATCTATATGTGTGGCTATATGTAAATATGAAAATATGTATGTAGACAACTTAATATTTCTATTCCCACCTCCTGGGAATGATAAATGTCCATGTGGATATGCCAGTGACTGTGCTGTGCATGTGCACATGTGTCTATATCTCCCACTCACCTAGAAATCTATATGCATCGTGTGTGCACACGCATAATTATGGATATACAGACTTGTGTGTGTGTGTGTGTGTGTGTGTGTGTGTGTGTGTGTGTGTCAGCTATGGCCGCACCACTTGGAAATGAGAGGTGTGTGCGTACGCCTGTGGGTCTATGTCTATCTACTCATACTTCCCAGCTTCCTGGAAATCTATTTCTAGGTAAGTCTGTGTGTGTGCATACGTGTCTGTGTGTCTGTGAATGTCTATTTGTATCCCCACCCCCCCCTGGAAAGACTGGCTGTGGATGCATATGGTGCTTAGATCCCCTACATATCTGTGGGTACATGTGGTTTTAAGGGAGAGGCCTGAGGTGTAAGCAGGCATATACACACACCTACACATATACACCCATCCAGGTGGGTGCAAATGTCTATGTGTACTTGTCTTTGCATCCCTGGGCTTAGGGATAGGGTCAGTGTCTAAGAAAGGCTCCAGGGGCAGACCCTGGGCCCACCAGGCCCTTCAGTCCGGCCCTGTTCAACTGAGATCAACATGAGCTAGAGAATGCAAATATTTGCCTGGACCGCCTTCAGAGATGATGGAGGGGGCCAAGAACAACAGCAGCTCCGGCTGAGGTCCCCAGCCCTCGACCCCCTTCCTCCCTCCCCAGCTCAGCCCAAAGGGGATCGCTGCAGTGTGACCCAGAGGTTAAGTATGAGATCTGGGCCGGGGCTCAAGTCCCCCGGATGAGCAGCTCTAGGGCGGCAAAGTGGTGTTTGGCCAGCAACACTAATGAGGGCTCTGAATCCCTGGGAAGATTACAGACCTGCTGGAGAGAGACCACCTACTCAGTCTGGGAAATTCAGGACGAAAGGCATAGTGTTGGGGATCAGCTGGGGGTTCTAAGAGAGCAGATCTGGAGACCGGGGCTGGGGGTGGGGGCTGCTGAAGGGAGAGTTTGGGGCTGCCACTGGCACTGAAAAGGAGGAGGAGGAGGCCCTGGAAGGGATCCCAGAGGTCGTTTAGTTCAGCTGCTCACTTTTTGGGGGAGGAATCCAAAGACTGGAGGGGTAAATCACTTGTGCAAGCTCACACAGTGGTCTTGGGTTGGGCTTTTTTTCATTTTAAAAGATTTTATTGATGCTTTTCTTTTGATATTGCAATAATTTCCGGATATACACTTTCACAAGCTCTCTCTCTCTCTCTCTCTCTCTCTCTCTCTCTCTCTCTCTCTCTCTCTCTCTCTCTCTCTCTCTCTCTCCCCGTCTCTGTCTCTCTGTCTGTCTGTCTGTCTGTCTGTCTCTCTCTCTCTCTCTCACACACACACACACACACACACACACACACACTAAATCTTCCTTGGTAACAACGAAAAAATTAACAATACAAAGTAAAAGAAGAATGAATAGTCTTTTGAGTCAGAGATCCCAGGTTCACATCTCTTTGATACTTCCTGCTGGTTTAACCTCAAGCAATCAACTTCACCTCCCTAGGTCTCAGTTTCCTTACCTGTAAAGTGAGATGGCCACTGAGGACCTCTCTAGAACCATAAGCTCTATGACAGCAACTGCATCTGGTAGCATATACATCTTTCAACATCCACAACTCCACCCACCCACCTGGACATCTCCACAGAATCTCACTCAAATCATCCAAAACAGAATTAATTATCTTTCCCTGTACACACCCTCCCTCTCCAAACCTCCCTTTAAAAGAAAAGAATATTTAACCTCTTCCTAATTGTCTAGGTTCATAATTCCCATGTCCAATCAAGTGCCAAGTCAATGTCCAAATTGGAGTCTAGTCCAAAATATCCCTCCAATCCCTCCCTTACTCTCCTCTTGGCTGCTCAACACCTCTTTCCTGGACTATTAAGAGTCTCTTTATTGGGCTCTCTGCTTCCATCTTCTTCCAATCTGTGCTCAACAGATGCTAAATAATCTTCCCACGTTGTACATCTGATGACATCACTTCCCCACTCAAAACTCTTCATTGGACTCAGCTCCTCTCAGCAGTTCTAGCAATTATTTTAATGGCTATGGACAATGCCATCCCCATCCAGAGGAAGGAAAACAAAACAAAACAACAGCAGCAAAACAAACCACAAATCTGAATGAAAACTGTGTTCACTGTTTTAGAAATTTCCCTTATGGATTTCTTTCCTATCTCATGATTTTCTTCCTTTCCCCTCAATCCTAATTCCTCATATACCAAAAAACAACTAATCTGTAAACATGTTAAGCACAAATGTGCATGTACCTGACTTTTCCTGCTGAGGGGAGAAGGGTGGGAAGAGAGGGTGGAAGGAAATTATGTAACTTCAAAACATGCATGTGCATGCAGATAAATAGTGAAAAATTTTCATAACATGTAATTGGAAAAATAAAATAACAATTGGAAAAAAAGTCTTCTGTGGCCTCCTGTTCCTTCTATAATAGTTTATGAAAACGAATCTGACTCCACCCAACTTTTCTAGCTTTATTTCACACTGTTTACCTAATTGCTCCCTTGCGCTCCATATTTTGTCCCACTTTGTGCATTTTCATAAGCTGACTCCCTTGGAAACTTCTGTCTCTGTCTCTGTTTCCAAGAATTCTCACTTTTCTTTAAGGCTGGGGTTGAGTTGGCAGCTCCTTTACAGTGACTGTCTGGGTCCTTCTCCCTGTTTCTCCTGATGTTTTTAAGGCTCCCCATATTCCCTCATACCTGCTGAACTTGTCCAAATTGTAACCTTAATAGTAGGAATGCCAACTTTTTATCTTCCCACTCCTTAAAAAAGTAGCTGGAACAAGTGAATTAGAAGTTCTCATTGAAATGATTGATAACCAAAGAAAAATGTTTCAAACAACTCATAGTTAGAGAGATGAAAATTACAAGAACTTTGAGGTTCCACCTCACACCTCCCAGATTACCAAAGATAAGAATGGGAAATGGCCATTATTAGGTAGAGTAGCTGGAAGAGAGGCACTGTCGGTGGAGCTATGAATTGGATCTGCCTTTCCAGAAAGTAATTTGGAAACATGCCCTCTCCCTTAGTAGGCACTAAACTGTGCTTACCTTTAACCTATCATTGCCACTCACTATTAGGACTATAAAAAGGTCCATTGCTGTGAGAATATTTACAGCAACTTTGTTTTTGGTGGTAAGAAAAAACTGGAAACAAAATGGAAATTCAGTGGGGAAGTGGCTGAACAAATTAAGACACATGAATGTAATGTGATAACTTGTAAAGCACATAATAAACCTTAGACTGCTTTGTAAACACAAGCTGTTAGGATTATTGTGCCAGAAGAAATTTTGTGAAATGTCATTTTAGAGAATCCTAGGGAAAGTGATTAGAACTGATGCAGATTCAAGTGAGCAGAACCAGGGGAATAATGAATAAAACAACAGTTTAAAGGAAAACAGCTTAAGATCGATGCAGTTACCAGCTATGGACCCCAGAGAAAGGATGAAGAACATCTTTCCGAAGGAGAGATGATGGATGAGAGATGAAGGGTGGGACATGATGAGGTTGTGTGCATCTCACATTTCTTTTGAGCTACTGCAATTCTGCTTCACTCATAGCGTGTACAGTACAGAGCTTTCTATATAGTCTCTAATTTGATCCTCACACCAAGGCTATGAGGTAGGTGTTATTATTATGTCTGTTTTTATGAATAAGGAGACTGAGAGATGAAGCAAGTTGTTGAGGGTCATACAATTAGTTAATGTAGAAAACAGGATTCAAACTCAGATCTTCCTGACTCCAGGTCTAGCACTTTCCTCTTTGCGTTATCTCCTCTCCTTTCCATTATTACAGACCTCTTCTATTTCCAGTTAATACACTCCTTTGGAATTTTGAACCCTGGGCCACAATGGGCTTACTGGGGACTTTGAAGGGCCCAATTAAAATGCAAATATTAACTGAAAAGGATAAAGCACTAAGTCATCATCAGCTATTCACACTTTAATCTGTTAACTAGCCTGAGGTCCAGATTGAGGATTGACAAAGGAAAACTTTTAATTGGTTTTAAAACAGCATAAGAAAAATTCTGGGAAATTGTAACTATCTTTGGGGGACTTGAAATATGAAGTTTCTGGACTGGTCAGGGAGGGTATTGTGGCAATCATCACAATTTCTCTAAAAGGACCTGCTCACAACAATGCCTCCTTTTGTTGTTTGTGCTTTTTCTCCATTTGTTGTCAGGGAAGTGACACGCAAGTGAATTAGATTTAAAAGAGGGAGGATGGTACAAAGTCACCAGCCTCACTCTCTCCTCCTCAGACATCTGGTCCAGTGGTCAGTTATGGATCAGGATGACTGGAGATGGTCCTGGATGCAGTGGAAGACCTTGGCCTTTTTAAGCCTAGGTCTTTCCCAACACTATTGAAGCTCAAGATGGGATAATGAAGGAAAGGAAAGGGGCAACATTAGTTGTGACCCAAGATAATTGGTTTGAAGCTGGAAGGGACTTCAGAGATCATCTAATCTGGCCCCTTCCTTTTTCAGATGAGGAAGCCAAAACCTTGAGGTGCATAAAGATGTCATGAGAGACACTGACTAAAGAGTCAAGTTATAAAATCAGAGAATGTGGGTTCAAATCCCTCCCACTTCTATCATGAAGCATGAGGAAACTAGCAAATTAGTCAACAAGCATTCGTTTATTTCTTTAAGCCCCAATTTTGTGGCAAGAACTGGATATAAAGAAAAGCCACGAAAAAAAATCCAACCAGGGAGACAACTAGCAAACTATTCTGTACAAGCAAGATTTAGAAAGAAATAAGATAATTTGCCTACATTGATATAAGTGGTATGTTAGATGCATCTGTCTCCAAACCTAACCCTCACTTCATCCACACAATACCATGCTGTCTCTCATTTGATTTGAACCAAATTTAAAAAAAAAGATCATGGTGTCATTTTAGACTTAAATTTTTAAAAATCAATTTTATAAGTAAAAGCCAGTATAGAATTGACCAGATGGTAATTCATCTGGAAAAAATCTGGGATGTGGTGGAAAAATGTGTAATTTATAAATATGCAAGTGGATGAATGTTAAGAAACTTTCATAACTTGTAATTGGAAAAATAAAATAAAATATCAATCAAAAAATAAAAATAAGGAATAATCTGGGGGGCCTTAAGGGCCTGTAAGCGTAATAGGAATCAGTATGATTTTTTTATATGGCAGTCAGGAAATGTAATGCAATGTTAGACTTTATTAAAGAGAATCATGGCATCCAGGAAGAAAGAAGCCATGGTTCCTCTATGTTCTGCCTTAGTCCCAATCAAAATTATATTCCACAGTTTAGGAAGGAGATTGATAAACTGGAAGATGGCCAAAAAAGGATAGTCAGGACAGTGAAGGAACTTCCAATAATGCCCAATGAAGGCTAATTGGAGGAGGAGGTGATGTTCTGCTCAGAAAAGAGATTTGGATGTGAGGTGGAAAGGGCAACATGACGACTGTCTTCAGGTTTTAAGAGAGCTCATATAAAATGGCTTTTAGCTTTGCTCTGGTTGGTCCCAGAGAACACAACCAGGAGAGGCCTGTGGGAGGCTTGAAGGCAGGAAAAACTTTCTAACAAATTCCAAAGTGTAATGACTTGCTTTGGGCGGCAGTTGCCTGAGTCTTTTAGGAAAGGCTGCTCAGATGTGATGAGGAAATAGAGTTTGGACGAGATGACTTCAGAGGTCTCTACCCACTTCAATGATTCAGTGATGTTCTGCCCTGACCCACTCCAAGATGGCTTTGGAACTATAACTGACCCCTCCAGCCCTTGCCCTCCCCTCATCTCTCACAACTGGTGGTCCAGTGAGCTGGTTTCATTCAGCACTGGCTCTGATTTACAATCTTGGACCACCCTCTTTCCCTGGGTTGGTTGGTCCCTCTTTGTTTGGTGCCTATGGAATACCATTAATTCTTGTCATTTTTCAGATCCATCCCCACTTGGAAACATCAATGATCTTGCCCTCCTCATGTTGTAAAGCCAGAGTTGCTCCCCAAACATGAGTTGTTGTTATCATTTGAATTATGACCTTAAATTATCAATGGTAGAAATGAAGGGAAGAGGTGAAGCTGATTCTAGAGGACCCGAAGACCAGTTTCCCAAGTACTGGAGTAGTATGTAGCCCAGACCCTTCAAGGGAAAGGTTTAAGTCATCATTGAAAGGATATTTAGGTCAGCCAGAATATTTGGATTCTTACTGAGAAAGAAAGTGATCCAGGTGCAGATTTCGATGCAGAGAGAAGGGCCCATCTGCAGGTGTATGGGTAACCTGGCACCATGCTTCTCATGGGTATTACAGTGTAGCACACATGAGTACATTGGTTTGCTTAGAAGGCAACCAGATGGATTAAAGGTGGGAACTGAAGTAATTAGGATGTGTCTAGGTCTCCCCCAAGTATCTCGTGTAGCTGTAGCTATGTCTGGTACTTGACTGAGAGTCTGGGATTCAGCTCATAGGGAGAATAAAGCTGACAATATGAGAATTTTGACTTAGGCAATATTTTTGAGAAATCAACAATATTATTTCCTCCCTCCTTAGAGGGAGCAACTAAAAGAACCACATATTAAATTCTAGATGAGTATTTTAACTTCTCTGGCCTCTTCTGTAAAATGATGTCTTTAGAGCAAATGATCTCCAAAGTTCCGCCCAGCCCCCCAAACTCTATGCTCTAAATACCAAGAGTCATTTTCCCCAACTTAATAATTCCTTTAATGACTAATTTGAAGGGCACACTGCATTTCCTTGAAATGCATCAGATGCCTCATGATAATGTGAAGTACTATGAGGAGCTATTTATACAATTGATATGAATTCCAATCTTCAGTGAAGTATTTGTCTCAAGACAAATATACCTGGTCTCATAGAATATCATTTAGCCCACAGGTTGGCAGCCTATAGGAAGAATATAAGCTAGAGATTAACTTATTCTCTACTCCACTCCTTTTCACTTCTTTAAATGAAGGAATAATGGGAAACAGCTTTTTATTTACTTCATGCAAAGCACTGGCAATAAAAATAGAAAAGAAATGGTCTCTGATCATAAGGGACTTACATTCTATCATAAGAGGTTCACATTCTCATGAGGGAAATAGTAAATAAAAGATTTTGAATGCAAATCATATACAAAGGTGCCATGATCCTTAGCACACAGAGGAAAAGCAAATGGGAATTCCCCTTCCTTGATGTCATTTCTATCAATGCAATTATAATCCATTTCTTTTTTTGGCTATTTTTATTTTTGTTTATTTTGTTATATATTTCCCAATTACATGAAAATCATGTTTACCAATCATTTTTAAAAATTTTGAATGTCAAATTCTCCCCCTCCCTCCTATCCCTTGAGAAGATTATATATAGAGAGTCTTGAAAAATCTATTTCCATTTTGATCAATCATATCCAACACAATGTTGCTATTACTGTGTACAACCTTATGATGATCAAATGTGTATGATAAATCAAACGGGATTAAGCTATTCTTAATAGTGATCCAAGATAATTAAAAAAGGACTCATGATGAAAAATGCTTATCCACCTCCAGAGAAAGAACTGATGGAGTCTGAAGACAGAATTGTTTCACTTTTTTCACCTTATTTATTTATATTTTATATTTATTCATATCTATATATTTACATTTTTCACTTTTTTGGTTTTTGTCTTTCTTTCACAACATGATTGATATTGAAATTTGTTTTGCTTGATTGCACATGTGTAATCTAAACCAAATTGTTATTTTAGGGAAGGGGAAGGACAGGAGGAAGAGTGAGATTTGGAACTCAAAATTTTAAAAAATTAAAGTCTAAGACTATTTTCGCATGTAATTGGAAAAAAACTTCTTTAAAAAAGAAAGTTTTTCCTGAGAGTGAACCTAAATTTGTCTCAGTTTCTCTATCCATAAAGTAACTTACTCCCTTTGGGGAAGGGGGAGTATTATGAGAAAAGCAATTGGCATCCTTCAAATTACCATGTCAGTGGAAGTTATTAGTCTGTTCTATGGGATATGTATTTGTCCATTTATGATAGTGAGTCTTTCAGTATCAGAAACCCTGACAATCACACCAGAGCCCCAGAGAAAGCATCAGCCCAAAGGAAGGAAACCATTGGTGACAAAGAACACTAGATTGGAATATGGGGATCTGGGGTTCTAGAGTTCTCTTACTTTCTAGCCATGTGACCCTTCACTGTGTTTCTCTGAGGGTCATTGGAGCATGACCATACTCTAATAGGTCTATGATCTCACTGATAAAGATTTTCCATTGACCAGTGGAGGTCAATCTATCTATCCTTCCCAACTTGTGCAATTCTCATTCAGGTTGTCCCATAAATTCACCCATGAGAATTTTTTCTTGGTATCTTGACATCAAGCAGCTGTCAGCAAAATATAAAGGCTAACCATAGGCTATCTCTGGCTCAGTTTTTTTTCCCAGTCCTTTATGCCATTTTTACCCAGATTTTCCTGAATAATTCCTTATTTGCCATGAGTTGCAGTCAACTCACTCATGCCACACTGGTGTCTTTGTAAGATTCTCAGCTAAGTAGCCACAAGTCTATGACTTGCAACCATAGTACACCAGGAGAAGATATGGTGCTAAGCAGATGATATTTTGTTTTAGGAGAGTTGGAGGGGGGGGAGTCATTAAAAGAATTTTGCCATTTCCTTATCTGTAAAATAGAGAAACAATAATGATAATAGTTAGCACTTTAATGTTTTCAGAATGCTTTATAAGTACTATCTTATTTGATCCTCTGAGAAACCCTGAAATGTAGGAAGAAAGAAAGGGAGGAAGGAAGGGAAAGAAGAAGGGAGGGAGGGAAGGAGGAGGGAAGGAGGAAGAAAGGAAAGGAAAGGAAAGGAAGGAAGGAAGGAAAGAGAAGAGGGAAGAAGAGAAGGTGAAAGGAAGAAAAGGAGGAATGAAGGAAGGGAAGGAAGAAGGCACAAAGGAAGAAAAGAAAGGAAAGAAGGAAGAAAGAAGAGAAGAAAGGAAGGAAGGGGAGGGAGGAAAGATGGACAGAAGAAGGGAGGGAGGAAGAGAAGGAAGAAAGAGGGAAGGGAAAGCACCTACTGTGTGCTAGGTACTGTGGTAATTGTTTTACAAATATCTCATTTGGTTCTCACAACAATTCTGAGAGCCCCGTTTTACAGTTAAGGAAACCAAGGAAGAGAGAGGTTAAGTAACTTGCCCAGGGTCACACAGCTAGAATATGTCTGAGGCCAGACTTGAACTCAGGCCCAGGGTTCTGTCTACTATGCCATCCAGCAAGCATCTTGTTTCCCTTAAGTTCTATGACTTGTTCCACTGGTACACACAGTACACTGGTTTTCAGAGAAGGCATCCCAGGGGTTACAATAACTCTGACATTGCCTACCTCGTGGAAGAATTGGTGGTAAGAGCTTCTAGACTATAAAGGCCATGGAAATAGGGATTATTATTCTGCCAATAATTCATTCTGTAACCTGCAACAAGGCTCTCTTCCCTTCTCTGCTCTTTGGGACAGTGGGGTAGGGTTGTATTTGTAGTCAGAGGCCCTGGATCTAAATCCCAGTTCTGCCACTGATGACCTCTGTAACTTTCTAAATCCCTTAGCCTCTCTGGGTTCAGTTTCTTCCTTAAAAAAGCAAAAGCCAGGGGGTGGCTAGGTGGCGCAGTGGATAGAGCACTGGCCTTGGAGTCAGGAGTACCTGGGTTCAAATCCGGTCTCAGACACTTAGTAATTACCTAGCTGTGTGGCCTTGGTCAGGCCACTTAACTCCATTGCCTTGAAAAATCTAAAAACAAACAAAAAACCAACCAAACAACAACAACAAAAAGCAAAAGCCAAAACTCAAACTCTTCCAGTCCTAAAGTTCTAGCACCACTTGGTGGAGTCCGTCCCATGACCCTGTCAAGTCTGTTTTTCATTCCCTTCATCTCCCACCCCAGGGCCTCTGAGAAAGTTCTAGGGCATTCCTTGTCCCTCCCAGCCCAGATAACTAGTACCACCTGCCTTTGCACATGTGTTCCTGAGTTGTGGAAAGAATCTTGCCAAGGCCAGGCTGACCTTCACAGCTTACTGCATGGGTTTGACGAATGTTTTACATCTGGGTCTCCCCCCACCAACCCATCTCCTGCCCCTGCCATTGAGTGCCAGCCCTAAGATTGGACTAAAGCCTCCGTACTTTTTAAGGAGATTTCATGTCATTTCTATTTTTTTTTCTTGCTTGTCACTCCCTATAAAAATACATCACTCTGGCCAGATTTGGAAAATCTACGGGTTTTGGGGCAGTCCTGGTTTCTACCCAGGTATGTGTTGAATCATTTCCTGCCACATGCAAACACTCAAATACTTCCCAAGAAAAACGGCCAATGGTTTGCATCAGACCAGCTCCTGCTGCTGAGGGGATGAGTTGTCTCCGGAGGGCTTGCCTTATGACACCCCTCTAAAGCTAAACGGGGGTAGGTCATGTATTTTGTTCCCACATTGTAGACGGGAAACTGAGTCTCAGAGAAGGGAAGCAGCTGGCTCAAGATTTCACACCTGGTTAAATGGAGGAATCTGGACCCAGCTCTTGATTCCAAGTTCATTGGCCCTGCCACAGTGCCAAGGTGCCTTCTGCGACTTTCATTTGCTGCATTGAGTTTCAATGTAAAAACCCTTATTTAGAGACAGGACCAGCCCTTGGCAAAACAGTGAGGCAGACAGAAGTCATAGACTCACAGCTCCAGAGTGCAAAGGAACCCTTGGTCTTCTTGTCCCTTTACAGATGAGGAAACTGAGCCACAGAGAGGTTAAGGGACTTGAAGAGAGTAAATAGCAGAACTAACATCTGAACCCAAGTGACTGACAATACCAAATGAACCATTGGGACATGCTGCTTCTGAGATCCTTTCGGTTAGACCCCCTGCCCTCTGCTGCTCCCCCTCCTCTAGTTGCCTTTCTTCTTAGCCCCATTCTCCTCTGTTCTGCTCTCTTTATGCCACCACAGGCCACAATTATCCTCCTCTCACCATTCTCAGATCCACTATTCACACAAAGGTGTCTGCAACTGAGAAGGGTTCATTGTTGCTACTTCCATAGTCACATGCATCAAAACAATGAATAAAGCCTTCAAGCAAAGGGAGGGTAGTTCCTCTGAAATTAGGATCCCAAGCCTATAGAAGGGGGAAGAGGACATTTGCAGGGGGAGTCTTCTCTACCCTGAAAGTATATCACACAAAGAGTGGTGTTAAGGTCACCATATACTTCCCATTTAGATTGTCCTTAAAAACTCCATCTGATGCTATGATTGGGGTCCAGGAAATTTTGTGTTAATAGAAACAGGACCATGAAGAGTCCTAGGAGACACAAAAATGTAGGGGGGCCAGACCATGCCCTCTCCCCTTTTCTGTCTCTATTGTTAGCTTACTGACATACCAGATAGAACCACACTGGTTAAAGAAGGTTTTCATTACCAGGAATAGGTCACTTTCTGCCAGTGATAAGATAAGCTAGTCAAAATTCTGTCAAATTCCTTCCCCCTTGCTGTTCCTAGTATATGGTTGTGCTGTGTGTTCAGTGGTTCACAATAGTGCCTCAAGGTAAGACACTACAAAATCATTAGATTGTGACTTTGTGTCTCCTTCCTTACCTTTCTAAGGACCTAAAGGGTAAGGGGGAATGTCTAGCTGGGGCAAGACTAAAAGGTACAATATTCCAGTCTCTATATCCAAGATGAAGCATCAACTTTTCTTCTTTACCTATGACTTAGTGGGTATTGAACTGAACTTTAAAACAATATTCATGTTATTTAACAATTGGTTGTAGTGAGCTTATTCCTACTTCCTTATCTGATAAATTTTAATTAATAACTAATTAATGATTATAAAGCAGGAATAGAATCTGTGGGGTGACTGGCCAGAATTAGGGGGTGTAGTCTGTGGGAAAAGAATAGAGTTTGATCTCCTCCAAATTTACTGAACCAGTCAGAGAGGAAATCAAGATCATGGGCTCCTCAACCCTGCATCCTGACCTGAATGAAGTGTTATTGTGTTGGGAGAATGATTTTTCTTTTCTCTGCAAAGTCTAGATAATGTCATGTCAGGATTCTCAAAGCATCTTTTGGGAAGAGCTAGGTGGCACAGTGGATGGAGAACAAGCCCTGGAGTCAGGAGGACCTGAGTTCAAATCCAACCTCAGACACTTAATTGCCTGGCTGTGGGCAAGTCACTTAACCCCATTGCCTTGCAAAAAACACAGACAAAAAAAAATCTTTCACTTGATGAAAGGACATCTCAGAACACTTCCTATACCAGAAATTCAGCCAGACACGGCTATCTTTGAAAGGTGTTATCATCACTTACTCACCTGTACCAGACTTTCCTTGGTGACAGGGAATTAAGGAAACACAATCACAACACATAAGACATTCATGAGGTAGAAACATACACACATCATACTTCTCCTTTGGCTTCCGTCCCAATGATTCCCACATATTGGAGAGACACATAGAGACAAGTCTATGTCAAGAAAATGTCCCTTCAGACCCAAACTCCCCAGCCCTTCTCAATTTCCCAAAACCTTACCAGGATCTGATTCTTTCCCCTTCAAACAACCCATTCTACCTAAAAGTGACCATGTTGAGCCAGTCTATTCTCTATCTCCCTTCTTCTTAAGTCTGCCACCTACAGATCTCCCTCACAAGCCAGTGAGAGTGAAGTGCAGGCAATAAAGGGTACTTTTTGCTGGTCTCACTGTCCCAGCTCCCCCATTTCCCCTAGCCAGGGTGCTAACACCAAACACCTGAAAAATGAAATATTCCTTCGTTCCACTGTCTTCCTTGAAAAGAATGTCAAACATTAGCTTAATTGATCAAGTGAAAGCAAACCATCAGTGGCTTGTCTAAACTAACCAGCTCCTTGTTCAGATGGTGAAACTAAGGATATACATTTTCTCTGTCCTTTGGTAGAATCTGAGGATGGGGTCCTGGTCCCTCTTCTCTAGCTCTGGCTATTTGGGAGATGGCATTGCTTTTCTGAACGGTTCACATTCAGAAACAGCATTTACAGGACCCCCCCCCAACAAATAAACAATGACAACAACAAAACGATCCTTCAAACGATGAACCATTTTGGCTGTGACAAAATGATGAGTGGCAATCATTTTTGCCCAGCGGCAATGATACTACATCATCAACTTAGCAGTTGTTGTCTGAAAAGCTTTTAATGGCAGCCATCTATCTTTGTCATGGGAAATGGGAATGCCCTTTGGGTCCTGTTCAGAGCAGCGTTGTGTGAAAAGCCCAGATATTGTTCTAGACCCCAAATGCACATTGAGACTTGCTGCTCACCCCTTCACCCCATGCTTTTCCAGCCACTTGTATCGAACATCAATATAATGACTTAAACAGGTTTGACAACTATATGTATTTATATGAATAAATTTCATGCATAAAAAGCCATAACTTTTCCATTCCACCCTGAAAAGACAATTTCAGAGAGACACCATCTGGGTTCTTTGTCCATTTATTCTGCCCCCTTTTCCTCTAACATGCTTATAATATGTAAGCTGTTTTTCTGCTTCTGCTTCTTTTTTTCTTTGTTTTGTATTATTTCACACAAGTCTTTCCAGATTTCTTTATACTCCTCATCTTTGTCAGCCTTAATGTTCCAGGTATTACGATAGATACATTATTTCACCAAATCTTTCCAGATTTCTTTATATTGCTCATTTTTGTCAGCCTTAATGTTCTAGGCATTACATTTGGTGGATTCAGGAAGTTTTGAGTTCAAATTCAACATCAGGTATTTACTAGCTATGTGACTGTTACTTAACCTCCGTCTGCCTCAGTTTCCTCAACTATAAAATGAGATTAATAATGATACCAACCTCTCAGGATGGTTGGGAGGATCAAATTGTAATTATATTCATTATAAAGCACTTAACAGAATGCCTAACTCCTAGTAAGCATTATATAAATGCTAACTAATATTATTCCTTTACCTTAATGCATCACAATTCAGTTAACCATTCTCTATCATTGGACATTTAGGTTACTTCTGTATTTGTTATGGTTGTTATTGCTGTTGCTGCTGTAATTGTTGGCCTGTTTTTGGAGGGAGCAAAATAATAGAAAATAATACAGTAAGAATAAGAATAGAAAAAATTCACTATTTGGGAAAAGAGCTTCTGATTCACTTCTTGGTATATATATATATATGTATATATATATATATATATATATATATATATATATATTTCCATCAATAGAATTACTAAGTCATTTTCCCAAATTTTTTTCATGTCCTTTTTATTTTCACTATTTTCCTATTGCCTTCCATTTTTCTCCCAAGAGAAATTTCATGAAGACTACTATTCCTCCATTCCTATTAGCTTTTTTTCACTTTCTTTCATTTCACACTGTGTCTTTCCTTTTCCTTTCCATGAATTCAGTTAAGTAAGCAAAAGTGAAAGCTTCATATCCAGACATATGACATTATCTAAGACTAAATTAAAGTATTAACATTCATATTAATTTACTAAGCACCTGTTAGGTGCCAGGCAAAAGGACACAAAGAAAAAGCCCTAAACTTACTTTAAGGACTCCAAAATTATTAGGGCAGTTCCTTAGCCTTACAATTTTGTAATTTGCTGCTAGTGAGATCATTATTGACGGCCATCTCTCTGAATTTGTGCTGAATGTTGGATGTCAGTCTTATAAAATGCTGAATATAGACTTTCCAGCTTGGGACTATCTGCCAGTCCTTGTTTTCTACTGACAAAAAGTCTCAGAGAAATCTGGGTCACCTCCACATGAAGAAAAAGCAATGAAATGGGACATGAGACACGGAAGAAAACATATTCACCTTGGAGGCACATATTGACTATGTGGCCATTAAAAAGTCATTTAATCTTTTAGTGACCTAAACTACTGTCTAAGACAAGGGTTCTTAACTATTTTTTGTGTATTGTGGATCCTGTTGGCAGCCCAGTGAAGCCCATGGACCCTTTCTCAAAATAATGGCTTTAAATACATTAAAGGAAATATACAAGATTGCCAAGGAAACCAATAATGTTGAAACCAAATTATCAAATTAAGTTTTAAAAGAACTTTACACATCTTAGGTTAAAAACTTCTCTAAGACTATGGCATAGACTAAATTGTCAATCTGTGGAGGAAAGGAGTTTTCTTAGGTTAAATAATAATAATAATAATAATAATAATAATAATATACTAGCAACTCACATTTAGAGTGTTTGCTTTCACCAAAACCTCCTGAGGTAGCTAATAAATTGTTAACCTCATTTCACAGCTGAAGAGGCAGTTGGTGAAGTGGAATAATTTTTGTCATGTGGTCAAGCCAACAAGGATTTATTAATTACTGTATGTGAGGCACAATGCTAAGGGCTAGATATACAAAGCAAGTGAAAAAATAGTCCCTGCCCTCAAGAAGTTCATTGTCTAATTTGAGAGACAATATGTAAACAACTATGTTCATATAAGATATATGATATATGTATATGATATGTAGATACATATAAGATATATATATGTGTATATACATGTATGAGATATATAGGGTAAATTGAAAGTGATCTCAATGGGAAGACCTTGAGCATTTAGGAAGTCAAAGAAAGGTTACTTTCCAAAGATGAGATTTAATTGAGATTTGAAGGAAGCCAGAACTGAGAAGAGGAAGAGCATTCCAGGTTTGGGGCCTCAGTCAGAGAAAATGCATGGAATTAAGAGATCAAAGGGTTTCTGGGAAGAACAGCAAGGAAGTCAGAGTTACTGGACCACAGATTATGTGGAAGGGAGAAAGGTATTTGAAGACTGAAAAGACAGGGAGGTCAGGTGATGAAGGACTTTAAAAATCCAATAGAGGGTTTTATATTTGATCCTGCAGGTAATGAGCAAACACTGGAGGGTGACATGGTCAGAACTGTACTTTGGGAAGATCATTTTGACAACTGAATGGAAGATGGACTGGAGTGGGAAGAGAAAGGAGGCAGAGAGCAAGTTAGAAGATTATTGTAACACCCCAGGACAAAGATAATGAGTTTAGTTTTGGGACACACTGGATTATAATGGTTACTAGTTTTTCAAAGATCTTAAAGAGCAGAGCAAGGGACCTCTTTTCATTTTATGGCTAGTAATTAGGGGAATGGTAAAAACAAAAACAAAAACAAAAACCCAGGTGGAGTGGATATGGTAGTTCATTTTGCATTAAAATGGAGGCCAGTTTAAAGATAGAATTGCTCATGCCCAGAGAGGAAGATCCAGGGTCTCTGTATCTCTCTGTTTCTGTCTGCCTCCCTCACTCGGAGACAAAAATTGGAACTCAAGGATTAAGATGGGAGTTGGAAAGTCAGAATCAAGACAATGGCTTTAGTATTTCTTGTTGTTTGACCTGCATGTCCATGTCTCTTAGTCTGCTGGCAGTCAAAATACAATCTATGAACTATTTTACAATCAAGGATGAGCTCTTGGATCCTGACCCTACCTCTGAATTGTGTTTTTTGGCCTCTATATCCTTGCCCTCATCATTCCCTCTTTATGAAGCATCCTCTGTCTTCATCAATAGCTTTCATATTCTCCCATCCTCCAGTCCCATCTCATTAGGAAGACTTCTCCAATGAGCCCAACATAGAATGATCACTTTGCTCCCAGATCCTCTATCACTTGTTTGTGTCACTTACATACATGCATACATACATACATATTATATAGATTATAGATTATATATATAAACATACATGCACACCCTTGCTTTGTAGGGGGTGTATTTGTCTTGGCTATGTATTCTGGAGGACAGGAAACATGTTTTCCATTCCTTTAACATACAACGCAGCATTCAGCACTTATCACATAATAGGCTCGTGAATGAGCCAACAAATGAATGAATTCTTGTGCTTGTGACAGTTGAACAAAATATTTGGAAGGACATTTGTGACATCAAAATGAGGACAAACTCTTCTTTATTTTCCTTCACAAAATTCAGAGGTAGGTAGACTTCAGAGATGGTCTAGTTCAAACCATATGTGAACAAGACTCCCCAACAAATGGGTATTCTGGTTTTGCTTGATGAGCAGGAAGCCACTGCCTCCCAAAGCAGCTTATTACTATTTTAGATAGTTCTCATTGCCAAATAGTTTTTATTAAGCCTAAATCTGCCTCTCTATAGCTTCTACTCACTGTTCCTAGTTAACTCTGCCCTCTGGTCAAACAGAGCAAATCCTATTTTTCTTCCTTTAGACAATTCTGAAAAATACCATCAAATCCTCTCAATACTCCCAAAACCAAGATGTTCCCTCCCCCACCCCCAATTCCCTGGTCTTCTCTAAGCTAAAGAATTCCACTTTCTACTCTGACTCATCTTCTTTGTGGAAGAAACAAAGTATTCAGTAAGTGAGTTAAAATTTTTACATTATTGACAGCAATATTTCATTTTCTATGAATGGCTGTTATTTGGATTATTAATGACCAGAATCTTGGAAAAGTCATGAGTGTCCTTGCAAGGGCAGGGATGGGGGGGGGGGTCACAAACTATTGTTTCACAAAAGGTACTCTGAAATCATTGAAGGGGAGAAAAAACAATCCCATGTCCTACAAGTACAATCTTCCAGGGAAGATTCTAGCTTAACGTTCCTTTATAAGACACACTAAATGTAGACTCCCTCTGGTGACCAATTGAGCACAATGTGACTCATAAGTTTTGAGTTAATTGGTTTCCATAGGCTCTGGGTAGCCTGGGGATAAGAGAAGGGCTATATAATTAAACACGGCTGAGTTTTAGCTTTTGCTAAAACACTCCTCACATATTCTGGACTCCCTGGGAGATGATAAATGAGCTCCCATCCGTTTCTTTTATCATAGGCCATAGACAGCTGTCCTTTTGTGTTTCTTTATTCTCAGGAGCTTTAAATCTGATTGCAGAAGTTTCAAATACTTGTCTGGCATCAGTTTTGAAGAAAGCTTGCTAGCTCATGGGGATTCTTCATTAGACAGATAGTGGGGCATAATGGCAAGAGTGCTACCCTGAGCACATTCATTCACCCACAGATCACATCTCCTCTCCCTCCTCCCTTCATAGGCGCCTTGTGGGAAGGAGAGATGGTGTTTTCCATCTTTGGGTCTCCAATGTCCAATTAAGTAGGGACTACATAAACGTTTATTGAATTGAATTGAATTGGAGTCCAAAAAAAACTTGTTTGGGAGTTGGTAGGAGGAATCACATCTGTGAAACTGGCAGTTGTCACATTAAAAAGAATGACTCCATTTTGCTTTTATTCACTATTTTGTGAAGTTAAATTTCAGTTGCTTCTAAATCACCTGATTTTGGAGAAGTCAGAAGATTATTCATCTCCTAAAGGTCACCCAACTTAAGATATGTCACAAGACTACCCCTCTTCTTTCCTCAGTATCTCAAAATCCCTTCTACCAGTAAGAGACCAGATGTCTCAATTTCTATAATTCTGGCTTTTCTTTTTTTTTACTACCTCCCCAATAGTCCTTGGCTATCTAGAATCTTAGACCTGATTTGTTTCTGCAAATGCATGCATTGCTAAATAAATTGCTTATCTGACTAATACCATTTTCTTTATTCCATCTTTACCATTAAGGTGGCCAACAAAGAGACTGAGACTTCTAGAGTCTCTATGAAACAATGGACTCTCACTATAGGAACCCCATAGGGCATCAAAAGACATAGGGTCCTTTCCACCAAAGGACCTCCTCATTCTCTCAAACCATATCCAGATGGAAGTGAGTGGTCCTCTGATGAAGGTACCATGGGGGTCAGCTCTAGTAAGCTGATGGACGCTCTCTTAGGGAAGTTTTTATTGGCCTAAAAACAGGGAAAATTCCCTATTCAGAAGGGGATGACTAAGAATAGAGTTCTCAAATTATGAAAAGATTATATAAGATATATAAAATTCTTGATGGATCCCAAATTTGATCTGAAGAATTATTTCCAATTATGGCAGATTAAAAGTTTTAGATTTCAGAAAATTGTGCACACTGGCTTTTCAACTTCTATGTGTCTGTTTTGACATATTGTCTCTATTTTTGTTTTGGTAAATAAAATTTTTTCTTATGGTCTGATCAGCCAAAGGGAAAGGACAACAAAAAGTGAAAACTTGTTGTAGTTTTTAGAAAAAAGTCTCTATCTCTCTGCCTTTCTAACTCTGCCTAGTAAGGGAGTCAGAGTAGAGAGGAAAAGTTCATAAGAGGAAAGGTCATCTTTTTGCCCTAGTCTGGAAGAATTTATGGTATTGTAAGCTAATTAAGAGACTGGATTTGTGACTGAAAGGTAAGTTCTTAGTGTAAATTTTCAAATTGTGGTTTGAATGTTTTTGTAAATGCTGAATTCTCTGGTTGAACTGTTGAACAACTCTTGGCACAGTGGATGGAGTGCTAGAACTGAAGTCAGGAAGACTCTTCATGAGTTCAAACACTCCCTAGCTGTGTGACTTTGGGCAAGTCATTTAACCTTGTTTGTCTCAGTTCCTCATCTGTAAAAGGAATTTGAGAAGAAAATGACAAACCACTCCAGTATCTTTGCTGAGAAAACACCAAATGGAGTCACAGAGAATCAAATATGACTGAAACAACCATACAACATAAATGTTAAATTATCTTAGTGAGATTTGATATCCCACTCAAAAGAATTTGTTTTAAACTTTGTAGAATGTAGCACTGACATTGTATAAGGAAATGGATATTTTATAGAATATAGTATTGACATTGTATAAGGAAATTAGGATAATAGAAATTCAGAAGAATATTAGACTAGAACGTGATTGAGAAGATAAAATAAGATAAACTTAAGTAGTAAAAGTAAGAGGATTAATTAGAATATAAAAAGAGATCTTAGTTTAAAAGTTAGAAGGACCCTGGAGGGATATAAAAGAGAAAGCCCTGAGTTCAAATCCATCCTCAGACACTCACTAGCTGTGTGACTTTGGGGAAACCTTTTAACCTCTGGTTACCGTAATCTACTAAAGAAGGAAATGTCAAATCACTTCAGTATTTTTGCCAAGAAAACCCTGTATGGGGTCAGGAAGAGTTGGACATGATTGGACAACAAATAAATACTTGGTATAATTTATTTTGAAAAGGCATTAAAAATAATAAGGAATTTTTCCTGAGTTATAACTGAAAAGCCTCAGAATAAGAGACATATGTCTTTTATTCACCCTCTTAAGGTATCTAAGTGGAATTATCTTGAGAAAAACAAAGGAATTGATTTGGTCTTTTGAATGATTTTTAAAAGTTATGGGGAGCTAGGAGTGCCACCATAAATTTTTTTGAACATGAGTTAACTCATGAAAAAAGATCCTGAAATTTGAGGCTCTTCCAGTAAATGCCCCTTAAGAAAATCAAGATTTTAAATGTTACCATTATAAATTCAGATTTGATTTGGTTGATATTTTGTTCTTAAACTAAATTCCAAAGAGGTTCTCTTTTCCAGTAAGTTATTAGGATATTTATTAAGATATTAGGATAATTCTGGTAAATCAGAGCTGAATACAAATCACATTTGCTAATTGGTATTAAAGAAATATGCAGAAAAATAAGTAATCCCCTATTAAAATCCAGTCTTAGAAATTTATTAGTTGTGTGATCTTAAGTAAAGCTACTTCACCTCTGTTTTCCTCAATTTCCTACTCTGTAAAGGAGATAATAATAATAGTACTCAGCTCCCAGGGTTGTTGTGAGGATGACATGACTGTAAAGTGCTTAGCACATGGGGAGCTTCATAGAAATCTTAGTATAAGAAGTTTAGCATGACAACACCTGCTCTGGTCTCTATGTAGAGACCTCATGCAGAACCTTTCAGTGTTGTCGTTCCTTCTTTTTTTTCAAAGAGGATCGAAGATATCATGGAGTGATGCTTTGACTTGTTCATGAATTGGATTTAAAGTGAGGCAGAGCCTGAAGCTGAGTGGCAAGACAAAAGTCAAGATGTTGTTAGGTTATGAATTATGCTGTTAGAAGAATGTGGTAAAAATGTTGAAAACTGTTAAATATTTGATGTAGTATAAATAGATAATAATAATAAGAAGAAGAAGAAGAAGAAGAAGAAGAAAGAAGAAGAAGAAGTAGTTAATGCTGAGAGAAAAATAGTAAAATCTTCCTCAAGTTTTCATTATCCACAATATGACTTGGAACTTTCTACTTGGACAAGGTCATAGATCTTATCAGCCCTGCTGACATGCTGTGATAAAGTTCTTAATTCTGTAATTTGAGACACTAGGACCTTTTCCAGTCAAAGTGGGAAAATTTACAAATTTGCTTAAAGTAAAAAGTGAGATTCATTCAAAATTATTTGACCATCTCTTATGAAAATTATGAATTTGTTCTTGTTAATAAATGATCTGTATTGAGTAACCTCTTTGCACCAGTTTAGAAACAATAGAACTTAGAGCTAAAGATGTGAACAGGCAATACAGATTGAAGGCTTATTATAGTCAGAATTTTTATGGGGTTTGGAGTCAACTCTCATATATTCACTGTATTATGAAATTCTAGTGTATAAGTATTCTTAAATTATAAATGAAAGACAAATAAGCTGCCATATATGTGTTCCTTGTTAATTTTTATTGAAGCATAAGAGAAAAAAATGAAAGCCAAAAGATGTGGTAAGTGGAATTCATTTAATTTGAGGTAAAATCTCATGGGAATGTAATTTGATATTATTCTAAATTTTGATTTCAGATGATGATAAAGTTTTTCCTTTGTCTCAAAGAAGATCATAACAACAGGGAGGTGATGCCATGACAAGTACATGAAGTAGATTTGGGTAAGGGGAGCTGTGCTAAGTCACCACCAGCCTTACTTTCTTCTCTAGAACCATACTGGTCCAGTGACCAGATCAAAACAACTGGAGATATCCCTGGATGTGAGACAATCAGGGTTAAGTGACTTGTCCAGGGTCACACTACTAGTAAATATTAAGTATCTAAGGGGATTTGAGGTCAGGTCCACCTGACTCCAGGGCTGGTGTTCTATCCACTGTACCACTTAGCTGTAAAGTTAGTATGGTTGTCTGAAATATCATTAAACCAAATAATCCACCATTCAAGGGTGATGGCAAAGGGAGTACAGTCTTATAATTGCTACAGGTCGATGGATACCTGTGTCTGTAAAGTTGAGTGGGAGTGGATGGTCTTGTATAGCCTAAAACTTTTACCTTCCTGACTCAGTTTCCCACTATGCTATTTTCTTTCTGAACAGGAAATTTTTCTACCTGGTTAATTCTGCACTTGCCTCTTATCTTGTGAATAATGTGGAACTTTGCTGAACTCTTGATTGCTAACTATGACTTTTGCCTAGAATTAAACAGAAATAAGGAAATTTTCCCCTATTATAGCTATACCTTTAAGGGGACAGTAGTATTAATACTATCATAACCATGTTTCTCCTTCTATAATCAGGGCAGGTGAACAGTGGAAGATTTTTGTCTTCTCAATACTAAATTTATTAATGTTATTCTGTATTTATGGTCAACTCCAAATCCAACCATAGACAATTACTTTGGTCCCATGGAGGATCAAAACACACACTCAGAAGATGACAAAGTCAAAGCATCTATATCCAAAGCCTCCAAGAAAAATAGGAATTGGGCTCAGACTATGAAAGAGCTCAAAAAAGATTTTTGAATATCAAGTAAGGGAGGTAGAGGAGAAATTGGGAAGAGAAATGAGAGTGATGTGTGAAAATCATGAAAACCAAGTCAAGCAGCCTGGTAAAGGAGATATGAAAAAATACTGAAGAAAATATCATCTTGCAAACCAGTTTGGGTCAAATGGAAAAAGCAGCACAAAAAGTCAATGAGGGGAAGAATGCCTTTAAAAAGCAGAATTAATCCAATGGAAAAGGAGATCCCAAAACTCTCTGAAGAAAATAATTCCTTCAACTGGAGATAAGGGCAGCTGATAACTCTGTCAGAAATCAAGGAACAATAAAACAAAATCAAAAGAATGAAAAACTAGAAGAAAATGTGAAATATCTCAATGGAAAAACAACTGACCTGGAAAACAGATCCAGGGGAGATAATTTAAAAATTATTGGACTTACTAAAAGTCATGACCAAAATATTTTCTCCAGAAATTTCTCAAGGAATTATCCAGGAAAATTGCCCTGATATCCCAGAAGCAAAGGGTAAGATAGAAATTGAAAGAATCCACCAATTAGTTCCTGAAAGAGATCCCAAAATGAAAACTGCCAGAAATATTATAGCCAAATTTCAGAACTCTCAAGTCAAGAAGAAAATACTGCAAGTAGTCAGAAAGAAACAATTCAAATGTCATGGAGGTACAGTCAGGATAACAGAAGATTTAGCAATGTCTACATTGAGGGATCATAGGGTTTGGAATATGATATTCCAGAAGGCAAAAAGGCTTGGATTACAATCAATACCCAGCAAAAATGAACATACTCTTCCAGGAAGAAAGATGGATAATTAATGAAATAGAGGATTTCCAAAATTTCCTGATGAAATGATCATAGCTGAACAGAAAGTTCAGAAAGTTTTCAAATACAAGACTCATGTAAAACATAAAAAAGGAGAACCATATATGAGATGCAAGAGAGTTATGTTTCTGATTCCTAGTTGATTTTTTATATATGCTATCAACAATTACTGAAGAAAAGATTTCAGATACAGACACAATTTGGAACTTAATTTTTAATTTATGATCCAAATTACCAGGAATTTTGAAGACAAAGAACTGATCCCTTGCGAAAGTAATGGAGAAATCTGCTGTGAGCTGAGGAAACTATAGGGGATAGCAACTCCAGGTAGAAAAATGCAGATGAATTAAAAGGAATATGATTGGAACATCATTAAATTCCAATTATTAAGAGTCATGAGCTACAGCAAAAACCAGAAGAACTATAGCAGGGAGGCCATAGATGAACATCCTCTGGCAGTCCTTGCTGGAACACTACTAAGGATCTTATAAGTGACTAAGACTATAGATGATTCTGAACATAAGATGCTAACTAATAGACACTGTTATTTTCTATGGTTTCTGATATTAGTTCAATGTATTCCCTTTAATCTGTAAATAAATCTGTCCATACTTTGAAAAAAACAACAGAAGAGCTCATTTTCAGTTCAGGTCCTCATCATTTTTTTTCAACCCTTCCTTCAGTTTGTTAAAGGCAGTTTCTATATCAGGTACAGGTTTTAGGTAAAGATAAAAACAGCAAGTGGCCTGTAAAAACTGAACTTCTCTGATGTTTCAGGTGATTTGTGAGTTCCTATATTGATGTTCTTCTTAGAGCTCTGTTGTTAATAGAATTAGAACCATAAAATATGAACTATTTTTCACCACAGGAACTAATTAGTAGAAAACCAAATTTGTACTGAATTGTATTGAGTTGTTACAGGCAAACTTTAGCCAAATTGTCAAGAAGCTGCCCTGAGAATGAGACCTATTCCAGAATGTCCAAGATGACATGCTTCCAGGCATGAGACTACCACATGGAACATCTGGGACTCACCATAAAATGTACTAATTAGATAGACATTGGGAAAGGGTTACCAATTTACAAGGTATTACTTAATAATGATGATTGTTATTGTATTACTCCAGTCTTTTGGTTTCAGAGTGTCTATATTCACTGAATTTTCTTGATTATTTTGATAACATAAATCTCCCTTCTCAAATTAGTCCATGGTGGACCATCTAGATAGATTGATTTGTAGTCTGACTTAGTTTTACTATTGAGTATATTTAATAAAGGTTGTCTCCTTAGGGGATTTTTGAGATTAGTATTCTGAATGTATTCTTTGTACCTTTCACCCCACTTTGATGCCCCTTAAGGCAGACTATCATATTGTCCAGAAATCTCTAATAGTTAAAATGATTAAATAAGTAATCCTGAAGATTGAGAACCCCAAGATCAAAGGGGAAAAGGATACATTAAAATGAGCATTATTGACTCCATTTTGGTTGTATCCAGGATTTTGTGAAGCCACATTTCAACTGCTTCACCTGATTTTGAAGAAACCACAAGATTACTTCCTCTCCCAAAGGACACTTTGCTAAAGGAATGCCAAATACAACTACTTCTCTCTCTCTCTCTCTCTCTCTCTCTCTCTCTCTCTGTCTGTCTGTCTCCTAATCCCCTTCATCAGTAAGAAACCAGGTCTCTCAATTCCTATTCTGTTTTTCCTGTTTTTAACTCCCTCCAAATTATATATTAACTTTGTGGAATTCAAGGTTCTGGGTTCTTGGCTATCAAGTTTTTGGAGCTGATTTGTTTCTGCAACCACATTGCTAAATAAATCATTTGTCTGAATGAAACTCAGATTTCTTTATCCCATCTGAACACAATGTGCCCTTAAGCACATCTAATCTCTCTTGAGACTCTATTTACCCTATATGTAAGATGGAAGATAATAAGCCCTTTCTTTCCTAGCTTCCAGGGAGGGATATTGGAGGATCAAATGAGATATCCTGTATCTACAAAGCTATATAAATGTCAGGTACACTTACTACATGACCCTGGACAAGTCTTTTAACCCAGTTTGCCTCAGTTTCTTCATCTATAAAATGAGCTGGGAAAAAATGGCAATCTACTCCAGTATCTTCATCAGGAAACCCCAAATAGGGTCAAGAAGAATCAGATATGACTGGAATGGCTGAGCAACAATGGTGGAAAAAGTCAGGAAGTCTGGATTCCAGGTTAACTCTAGTATCCCTTAACCACTCTGGGCTTCAGTATTCCTGTTTGTAAAATGAAGATGTTGTATTATATAAATTAATGAGTGAGCATTCATTTATTAAGTTCTTACTGAGACTTAAAATGAGACTGGCTCTGTTCTTAAGAGGTTTGTGCTCTAATGGGGAAGATAATATATATAAGTTCAGAAGCACATCTCCTGTATCTTCATGTAAAGAAGGCCTAAGGGTGGAATGGCAAGGCTCAGAGTCCAGATGGATATAATAGCATGTGATGTAGCACCCAGGTAAGGCTCAGAGGACTTAAATATTCAGGAGTAGGGCAGATGGCAAAGCCTGGAGGTTCTCCTTACACAAGCCCATGAGCTCTTTCCAGCACTAAGATCACAGGACTCTATTCCCCTTCTAACATCCACAAAACTGTATCTGAAACTCATTCCTGGGACTTCTGTGACACCCTGGTCTATAGACCCCCAAACTTTTTATATTAAAGAAGGCATTAGCACTGATTTCTAATATCTTTAGTACCATCATCTTAAAAAAGGACTAATCTTATTTTGTACAGCATACCCCTTTCTATTGCATATATCTTGTATTTATTCACTTATCAGTAAATTTATCTCTTCCAATAGAAGGTAAGGGACTGTCTCTCTTGTGTGTTTGGTGTCCAAAAGACTTAATAGGTACAAAATAAATGTCTTATGATTAACAGTCACTTTATCTCTTTGGGTCTCCACTTTTCTCTTAACCAACAACAACAAAAATGAGAGGACTGGACTAGATGATGGCTACCTAAGATTCACTGCAGCTCTGAATAGATGACTGCAATTGCTACAATTGAAGAGGAACTTTCCAACAAAAATAGCTCATCCTCAGCAGAACTGGAGGCCTCAGTGGACAAGGAGCTCCCTACTGTTGCCACAGTTGAGGAGACAATTGGGGAGTGCTCTGCACACCAGACAACTTTGAGGTTTCCTTCCAGCTTTTAAAGCCCATGATTGCAGGATGAGCCTCAGCTGGTACATCAGATGAAGTATTTCCTGGCAGAACATTTACTGAGCACATGAGCTCATCATCATCCTGCTAATAGTTTAGCTAAGCCTCCGGCTATTTGTTTGGAGCTGAAAGGGAAACTTTCCTCTCAGGTTGCTAAGATCATCTCTGGGCATCCTTCTGTTCCATTTTTGCTTAGCAACTCCTCCTGCAGAGAGAGATGCCTCAGAGTAAACCTGATCCAAGGTGACAGTTTTTGGAAAAGCTTATTCCTTTCTGTAACATCTGCATCTATTAGTTAAGAATCAGAACATAGCCCAGCAGGAAGTGCCAAAGAGAACTGTGTCTCTAGAGAGCATTTACAGGATTTAAATTGTTCCTAGGATATGGTATTCTGGCCCCAACTCTGATGCCAGAAATAGTCAACTGTGCATACACCTAGCATTTGCTTTTCCTTAGGATCAATGAGATCTTCCAATATGGTCTTATTTCTCCTTCATGCCAGAGAGAATGTGGGGCTCTGGGCTGGTTGGAGACCCAAATTGTCACTTCCTATTTGTTGATGGCCACTCAAGCGAGTTTGGGTTAGAAAGTCAGTTATGACTAACAAAAATCTAAGCTCTGGTGCCCCTCAAGCTGAAGGCTTCCCATGGAACTCTGATTTGATAACACAACTGTGTTATTCATGGCCTCACTTGTTGATAGCCCTGTTCCTGAACTTCTTGACCTGGGTTATATCCTACCAGGTTACATCCTCCCCAAATTAGAGTTACATCATTGTTTTTATCCTGTATGGTAATTTTGTGGTTTTGGGCTATAAAGAACTGTTTGATACTATCAATAAACAGCTCTGCTAGTTGTCCTGCTAGCACCCCCACCCAAGTGTACACATGTTTCTTTTCTCTCCTGAGCTGAATGAATCTGTTAGACAGGGGAATTCAACACTATTAATATGACCTTTGCAAAGGACCTTAACCTCTATAACATCAGTTTCTACATCTTTTAGCTGAGCTGATTGGGCTCTAGTTCTCTAGGGCCCTGGGAGCTTCACAGCTTTGCAGC
Organism: Macrotis lagotis; assembly: GCF_037893015.1. NCBI lineage: Eukaryota > Metazoa > Chordata > Mammalia > Peramelemorphia > Peramelidae > Macrotis > Macrotis lagotis. The sequence goes on along the minus strand of NC_133661.1, from coordinate 35,154,636 downwards.
CTCTCTAAGTGATTGCACTCCAGTCATATGCCCCAAGTGTCAGAGTTGGAGTAAGATTCAGACCTTCCAATCCCAAGCCCAGCTTTCTTTCCACCACAAGCTGTGAATATGTGTAGCTAGCACTAAGATGTCTGTTCCATCCCTCCTCCTGAATTACAAGCCCCTTTCCCATCTGAATAATTGGGGAAAGAAAATGAAGTGTATCCACCCTCAGGAATAATACACACCTCTTTTCTTATAGATTGTGTATGTAGAAAATGACTGAACTTCATATATATATATATATATATATATATATATATTCATTCAGTTGTTTCATTCGTGTCCGACTCTTCCTGACTCTACTTGGTATTTTCTTGGCAAAGATACTATAGTGGTTTACCATTTCTTTCTCCAGTTTTTTTTACAGATGAGAAAACTGAGAGAAATAGGGTTCAGTGACTTGCCCAGGGTCACACAAATGTGTTTATCTATCCATTCTATACATATATGTATATATATATATGTACATATACATATGTATATATATATATGTAGTATGTATGGATCAGAAGAGAACTTAAAGAAGGCTTGAAAAAAGGAAAAGTCTTCAGAGTGAGCAGAAGCAACCAGAAGAGAAATATGAAGGTTTTCTTGTCTATACAAAGTATGACTATAAAGTCATAGGATTTCTTAGCAGATGTATCAGAACTTGTCCATCTACATGAGTAACATTCTTAAAAGTTGTCCTCTTTGAAAGGTTAGGCACTTATTCCACAGGTGTTGCCACTCCTCAAAATCTTTATAGAACTTCTCCTTTGGAACTTAATATTGAGAGTCAGTATATGAGCTGCTACCCAAAACAATCCATCTCATTACTGTAGTCATTCCACACTTATTCTGAAACAATTTGGGCACCCATCTGCTTCCTTAAATTTGGTTCTGAACAATTTTTTGTTTTTCCAAAAATCAATTCCATTTTTTGAGTATGACTGCTAATCACTGCAGCTTTTCAGCAGAATGTGTTATAGGTTCTGGACTCTATTTCCAAAGAGGAGTTTCAGATTTCCAGTCAATAAATGCTTATGAAGTTCCCACTGGAAGCAAAACTTGGTCGCTGGGGAACATACAAAGTTTAGGAATAGCAATTCTGCTTGAAAAGAGCTCAGCATAGGAAGGAAATATCAGAAACTACTATCATACAAAATAATACATAAATGCATTGAAGAGTACTCATTGAGGTCTGAGGAAGCAAAAATGTTTAGAATGATGGTAGTAGCAGTATTTAAATAGGTACCCATGACCTTCTGAGGTAACCATTAAGGATGTTATGAATTTGAATGTATTGATCCTAAAGTATATTTATCAAGAAGTCATCAAGAAATCTGGTCATGGTTTCTAATATCATTAACAATGTGCTATTAACCACTGATGTAATGCCTGTACTTCGTTCACATTTCTCATTTATAATGCTTGCATTTCCTGAAGGAACAATGCCATGTTTTGCTGCCACATAGAGGCTGTCATGGCAAACAACACATGAAAAAACTAATACTATACCCATCTATATCCTGGTATCCTTTCTTAAATTTTTGTCTTTTTTTAACATCAGAAAATTTTCTCTTGGCATTCCTCTTCTCTTCCCTGAGAGTCCTCTCTTACAACAAATTTTTTTTAAGACAAAAAAGAAAAAAGGGAAAATAACCCCATATCAATATGTTGAAAAAGTCTGAAAATGTTTGATGTCCTACACTCATGGGCTGTCAACTTTGGTAAAGGGGGAGGGAGTATTTCCTCATATCTCTTCTTCAGATCCATGCTTGTTTTTTGTAATTTAACGTTTATTTTTTATCTTTTTTTGGCATTAATTTTGTGTGCATTGTTATAGCCCTTGTGTGTATTAATGTTTTCGCTCCCTTTGCCTCCCTCTGAATCAGTTAATATAGGTCTTTCCATGTTTCTCTGTATTCATAATTTCTTATTGGACAGTAATATTCTATTGTACACATTCATGGACCACCATTTTTTTTTAACCATTACCCAACTGATGAACAACTACTTTGCTTCCAACTCTTTGTCATCACAAAAAAGTACTGTATTTTGGTCTTATCAGTATCCCTAGGGGGCACTCTACTAACAATAAAATCTCTGGATCAAATATCATGGACATTTTTATCCTTGCAATCTACTAATACAATTTAGTTTAGCACATTAGCTTCATAAATGATTGGTGAAATGAAGCTTTCTTTTAATGTTTGGTCTTCATAATTATAGAAGAAAAATCCTTAGGGAACAATGAGATATTTTTGCTTCTTAAACGTTTTTTGATCCAAACTGAAATCTAGGTATTGTTTGGAGTATTCAGAGTTCCATGGTGAGCTGTCCTGGCTCTGCCCTCTCTGGGCATGGACTTCTGAACACCTGTGTTGGAGGCAGAGCCACTATGGTGGAGTAAAGGCTGTAACCCAGCTGAACTCTCCCCACATTCTCCTCCATACAATTTAAAAATAATGGTTCAAATCAAATTTTGGAGTAGCAGAGCCAACAAAAGGTCAGATGGGGACATTGTTCAGTTGGTAGCAGAGGCCTGTGACACTGGGGTTGGGGTTGGCTTGAAGTGCACAAACAGGATCTGTGGTGGGCCTTGGAGGCAACTGTGAGAATGGCAGCTGAAGCTTCAGGAGCTTTTAGCCCCAAAACAGTAAGGATAGAGGACAACTGGCCCAGCAGTTGTCATAGTGCTTTGCTGATATGTGAGGAAAGATAGTACTGATTGGGAAACAGGTTTGGATAACTGTCGTGTTGCCATTCTGAGGCCAGAAACCACATACTGCTGCTTCATCTGGCACTGTAGTAGTGCCAAGGTGCCTTGATGATATGGGAGAGGAGACCATTCAAAGGCCAAGAGACAGCATTCGAACCATTATAATGGGGCCATGGGGTGAAATGGTTCTGGAAAAAGTGAGAAGGATGTCCTTGACCTACATATCCCTCACTATAATAAGCATACTGTCCAAGTCATGCCACCATTAGTTTGATTGGTCTGATCCTCTTCAAAATTGAAGGACAAATATTGCAGGGAACCCTTTCCTAGTACTGGATGCAGCTGGCACTGCTGGAACTCTATTGTCTGCCTCCAGTTTGTAGTCTTGGTCCTGGGGGGAGAGGAACACTTGTAATTGGTAACAAGGAAGCAGGGGTCCTGGTCAAAGCACCAGCACCAAGAGGAACACTAGCACTGGCAGTTGCAGGAGAACAGAGGACCTAGTAACAGCCTCAGGGTGGAGCTGAAGAGAGAAGCACTAAGGCTTGTGACTGTAGGTAAGCAGGGGCCCTTCATGGATAAAGACCAGAGGGCAGACCAGAAGAGCAGTGAGCACATCTCCCTCCACATCATGTCACCTTGGAAGCATCAAAAACTTAAAGCCTCCTCCAGAACTAGTTCTGAAAAAAAGCCTGAAGTTTAGGATGGGGTCTTCCTGGCTCCAGGTGAGACCCCAACTTTAACATAAAGTCTGGAGTCAAGAAACACACTGAAAATGAGCAAATAGCAAACCTGATCATAAAAAGCAACTACAGTGACAGGGAAGATCAAGACTTACACTCAGAAGACAACATTGTGTTAACAGCTACAAGCAAAAGCACCAAAGAAAAATGCAAATTAGATGTAAGCCCAAAAATTCCTCAAAGAGCTAAAGAAAGAGATCGAAGTGGTAGAGGAAAAATTAGGGGGAAAATGAGAGTAATGCAAGAAAATTATGAAAAAATAATTAACAAATAATACTTAAGAAATTAACACTAAAAACCCAAATTGACCAAATGGAAAAGCACAAAAAACATGCTAAAGAAAAGAACTTTTTAGAAAACAGAATTGGCCAATTGGCCAAATTCCTTAAAAAGTAGAACTGAAAAAAATGAAAGCTAGTGAGTGGCAAGAGGCCACAATAAACAAAGCAAAATCAAAAGATTGAAAAATGAGATATCATAGTTCAACAAATTATCAAGTACTCCAATATCTTAGATCCAGAGGACAAAATAGAAATTGAAAGAACCCACCAATCACTTCCTGAGAGTCTAAAATGAAAACTCCTAGTTAATATTACAGCCAAGTTTCAGAGCTCCCATTTCTAGGAGAAAATGTTATAAGCATCTAGAAGGAAAAAATTCAAATATCATAAAACCACAGTCAGGATCACAAAAGATTTAGTAGTTTCCATATTAAAGAAACTAAGGAGGGGCAGCTAGGTGGAGCAAAGGATAGAGCACCAACTCTGGAATCAGGACCTGAGTTCAAATAAGGCCTTAGACACTTTATACTTTCCTTAGCTGTGTGACCTTGGGCAAGTCACTTAACCCCATTGCCTTGCAAAAAATTTAAATAAATAAAAAGAAACTAAGGGTTTGGAATATGATATTTAGGAAGCTAGGATTATATAATCAAACTCACCTACCCAGCAAAACTGAGCATAATTCTTCAGGGCAAAAAGCTGATGTTTAATGAAATAAGATTTTCAAGTATGCCTGATGAAAACACCAGAGCTGAATAGAATATTTGATATCCAAACACAAAAGAACAAAAAAAAAGGGGGCGGCTAGGTGTCATAGTGGATAAAGCACCGGCCTTGGAGTCAGGAGTACCTGGGTTCAAATCTGGTCTCAGACACTTAATAATTACCTAGCTGTGTGGCCTTGAGCAAGCCACTTAACCCCGTTTGCCTTGCAAAAACCTAAAAACAAAGAACAAAAAAGGTAAACAGGAAAGAAAAATAAGAGGAAAGAGACTTACATACCTGTATGAGAAGATAATATATATTGCTCTTAAGAATTTTATTGTTATTAGGGCAGTTAGAGTTTATATAGAGGGTATGAATGTGAATTGATTACACTTAGGATGGTCTAAAAAATGAAAGGGTAGGAATGGGATGCAGTAGGAGAAAGGGAAGAGAGAGGAAGAATAGGGAAAATTATCTCACATAAAGGAGGTGTGTAAGGAAGAGCTTTTACAATGTATGGGGAAATAGGGATGATGGTGAGCAACGCTTGAATCTTACTCCCAACGGAATTGATCAAAGAGAGAAGAATATATAGATAGTCTCAGTTGGGTCCAGAGTTCTTATTTTACCCAGCTGGGAAGTAGGAATGGAAGAGAATAAGCAAAAGGGGATGGAGGAAGGGAGATGATAATAGGGAAGACAAATTAAGACAGTGGTCACAAGTGAATTCCAGTGTCATTTTACTTTTGATTGTCCTATACTAAAAATAATTATTACAAACTCAACTACAAAAAAAAAAAATCTCACTCCATGGAGTAGATGCCACATTTGGTTCTATGATTTCAGTGATATGTATTCCCTTACCTTCCACCTTCATGTCACCTGTAATCCAGCCATGCTTTCTCATCTTATTTCTATATCCTTTCAAAACTCTCCAAAAATCATCCATCCCCACCAATGAAAATCTGTGCCAACTGCAGACGCTGCAGTTGCTTTAGCCATAAAAGATCACCACCTAGTGGCCAATCTTCGGCTGTTTCTAGATAAAGTGTATAAACTATAGATTATAGAGGTTCAATTAGGGTTTTCCCCTACTATCTTGGGGTAGATGGAAAGTCAAAACTGGTTGGTGGAGGAAATTCAGAAGCCCATAGTGGAGACAAAATGCCAGGTCCATTTTAGCTCCAATGAGAGTCCCTGAAGAGGACCTGGGACCCAGCACCGCCTCTGCTACATTGTATTCAGTTGTGCTACATTGTATTCATTGTCCAGTCTAAGGACCCCTGGGCCATCGGGGACACCGAGGCTTCCACCTGAAGAAGCTGTCCAAGGTACCCCCGTGGCCCGGGCTCATTGGGTCTCCCTGACCTCTGCCAGCATGGCAGCGACCGCACCGGCTCTGAGCCTGCCCTCTCCGAGCTCTTCGGCACCCCCCCTCCCACTCCACGGGTCCAGGACGGCTGGGGCCCCAGGTGCAGGGGCATCACTCGGGGCCCCTCCGGCGGCATGTTCTGATTCCTCCACCCCGGGCACTGCCCACCCACCGCAGCTTTGTCCTGCCATCCAGCAGGAGGCCCCCGCCCCGGCCCTCATCCCGTCTGGAGCCCCCTCAGATCCAGCCAAGGGCATCACCTCCTGGGGACACAGGACCCGGGGCGGCGGGGGGCGGCTCCACGCGGGTGGGGGCCCCTCGGCGCGGCCGCTCCCAAGTGGGCCCGGGGCCGCGCCGGCCCCTCCGGCCACATTTCCCTCCTCCGAGCCTTTGCCCTTGGCCGGCCCCCAGCCCTGCCCTCCCCTCGGGGCAAGGGGCGGTTTGGTTTGGCCGCGTTCTGTGGACCAGTGCTCAGCCCGCGTCTGGCACACAGCAGGCGCTTCATGAATGCCGGCTGACCGGAGCCGGGCCCGGCCCCAGCAGGCGCGCAGTGGGCGGTGGCGGACAGTCTTGGAGGAGGCGGGGGAGGAGTCGCTGCTCCCCGACATTCCGCGCCGCCACCTTCCCCCCCTTCGGGGCCTCCGTTTCCCCGGCTGTAAAAGGGGCGGGGCAGCCGGCGCCCGGACCCATCGCGCCAGGGGCGGGGGAGGCCCGGCCGAGCGCTCGCGGCAGCGCCCCCAGCGGGCCCTGCGGGAATGGCTTTCCGCCCGCCCTTCCGGGACACCGCCTCGGCGCCCCGGGGCGGGGCCGCGCTACGGGTCGCTCCCGGAGCCACGCTTTCCCGAAGGGGCGCATGCGTACTGCTTCCTAGTGGCGCCCGGCGCTCGCGAGACTACGGCCGCGGCCCTTCTCGCGAGCTTTCCCCGGCCCCTCGGCTCGCCCGCTCGCTCCTCTTTCTTTGTTCCTGCGGCCGGAGGGGTCTCGCGGGAGCCGGGCGAGGGGGGGAGCGCGAGGGGGCCGTGGCCGTGGCTGTGGCCCTGGCGGCAGCTCTCGCGGTGTTTGCCGCCCTCCCCCCGCCCCTCCGGGATCCCCCTCCTCCCAGCCCCGCTTCCCTCCCCTCCCCGCAGGGAGAATATGGTCGCCGGCGATGGACGCCCCCAGTGCAGGTCAGTGCGCGCCGGCCCCGGCCCCGGCCCCGCGCGGGCCCCGCCTCGAGCCGCCCCCGGGCTCGGGCCGCGCTCCCCTCTGCGAGCCGGGCCGGGGCCGCCGCGGCGTCCGGGAGCCGCGGCCTCGCAGGCCGCCCGGGCCCGCCCCGGCCCGAAGCCCCCTCGGGAGCGGCGGCCGGGCCGGGCCTCGGGAGCCGCGTCGGGGGCGGCACAGCCCCGGGCCCCGGAGCGCCTGGCGTTCGCCCCCGCCGGCCCGGCGCCCCTTCCCTTGCGTGCCCTTTATCCGGCGCCTCGGGGCGCGCACCGGCCGCATCCATGTGACAGGCGGGGAAACTGAGGCCGGCGCCGCCTGCCCTGGGGGGCTCTGATGCCGTGGGGGACCCCCCCGGCTAAGCCGAGAAGAGCCCCTCCCGCCCGGGTCACCTTTGTCACGCCGGGGGGCTCGGCCGTTGCCGGCGCCCACCGGGGCCAGCCCCTGCTGGGGGGCGCTGGACCCGCGCTGGGCCGCCTTCTGCGGCTCTTTGCTTCCAGGGTAACAGCCCGGGGGGCTCCAGCGTCCGAGCCCCCCTTGTGGTGGGCTTTCTCACCGGCCCCCTCCGGAGCTGCCCGCCCGGCAGGCCCCAGGGAGCTGACATGAGGACGGTGTCACACTTAGGTGACCAGTGGTGCGGCCGCAAGTGGCCGCGCTCTTAATAAGAGGAAGTTGAGCAATTGTTTTTTAAATTTTCCCCCAGGAAGCGCCTTTGAGGATCTTCTCGAAGCCCTGAGCCCGAGTTCAGATAACAAGTTCTTCAATCTTGCCAAGCTTGGAGGCTCCAAATATGGTAATAGTACTTTTTACCAGCCTTTATGTCTCCCATTATGGTTGTCATCATGCAGAGTTCCTTGCTTGATATTGAATGGGTAATTTTTTGAAACCAGGTTAAGTTAAAAATGCATTATTTCCGTTAAAGATACTGCTTAAGTTTGAGTGGGCTCATCAGTGAAGTTCTGTTATGAAGCGAGTACTTTCATTTTCTGAAATTTGAAATGTTCAGTGTCGAGTATCTTGTCCTGAGATGACCCAGCTGACTCATCCACCGAACCTGTAGGATTGGAATCCCCCCATTTTTCCCTCTCCCCCTTCAGGTGCCGCCTCTTCCCTGGCAACCTTCTGCCCATCTGCAACCTCACTTTCTCACCTCTTCTGTACATGTATTTGGTGTTACCTCTCCATATCAGAAGTATAAGCTTCAGGAGAGCAGGCAAGGCATTGTCTCATCTCTTATCTTCTGTGCACGGTAGACATTTAATAAATAAATGGTTGTTAAAGGTTTTGAATCCTTTTTCCTTGGAGGGTTTTAGTTTTGGAATGATCTCACCATCCCTTTCCACTTGCCCTACTCTTCATTAGGTGGCATTTGCATGGCTACTGGCAGGGGTCACCAAACTTAATGAAGCTAATTGGGTCCCAGGAGCCTGGGGCAGTTACTCGGCAGGGGACAGAAGATCCTTGGAGGCAGAGGATTTTCTCGTCTGGGCTGGTGTGGAGCCAGGAGACAGAGCAGGATTGGCCTGATGATGGGCACCTTGGCAGGTGGCCTCCACAGAGGGCTGCCCTTCCCCCTCGTTCTTTATGAATGACTAAATTAACAGAATTATTTCTGTGGTTTGTCTGGAGGTTACATTGTATCTAAGTCCCCTGACTGAATTATTCAGGGATGCTGCATGGCCCAGGCATGGTGGTGTGCTTGAGGAGAGGATTTCAGTGTTCTGAGACACCTGACAGGGTCTCCCATTTAGAGGAACCCCAACCCTGCCCTTTCTGGGCCTCAGTTTCCTTAGCTGACAATCTAGGAAGTTCAGCTGGGTGATCTCTGAGGTCTCAGAGTAGTGTTGTCATTTTAACTGGAGTCTTTGGTCAAATGTCAGACAAAACAAAGACTGTCACATCCTGTGTTCTCGGGCTCCATCTGATATCCTTTCTGTTAGTAAAAGATGCTGCCAATTTAAAACCAAAGTGATCACATTTCATCTGATTTTGTTATTTTTTTCTGGTTTGCTGTGAGCATTGGGTCACAAAGTGGGAGAAAATGCACAGTTTTCTTTCAAAATATTTTAATTGACTGGAACCAAAAGCTTTTTGATTCCTCTTTATACCAGCAATGAACTCAATGTGGAAACTGTTTTAATCAAAATTGTTTACTATAACTGCTATTTTAAAATGCATTATGTATTTATAGAATTACTTGACTATAACTTGAGACATTTGCTTATTCTTTACATTAAAAGATTCAGTATTGTAGTTATTCAATATGGTAGCACATTTACAGTCTGTACTAGCACTTGGCTGAGAATGATTAAAAACCAACTGACATGTTCCCCTTGAAAAAAGACTTATTAATACAGAAACATGTTTTCTCCTTTTAAGAGATCACAAGCAACAACATAATTATGGCAAAACTTTAAAGCAATAGCCCAAAAGCTTTTGATTGTTAACAAATAATTTTGAATTTGGATCTGCTTTATTTGACTCTGTTGGATATGTAACTTATCTGCCAATGAACATTATCCTAGATTTCATCTAAATGTAGACCAATTAAAGGTAAATTGAGATGAAATTCATCAATGAATAAATGGGTCCAGTCCCTCAAAAGGCACCAAGGCATGCAAAAAAAAAAAATGTGAGACACTCCTGAAGGGCTAGTTGACCTGCCTCCAAAACCACAGAAAAGAAAGAGATACAAAAAAGAGATGCAGCCTACCTCTGTCACAAGATGGTGCATTTTTCCATTGGGTGTATTGCTTGTTTTTTTTTTTTTAATTAGAGGGAAGGTTCAGTTTGGTATAGGCATCAACACAACTTATAAAATGTAAACAGAGCAAATAATTATAAAGTGCTGATTTTTAGCTTTCTACCAGGAAATGCTGTTTCTGCAGTAGAGTTTATGGTAAATGAAAAGTTGAGAAGAGTATTTAGAGGCCTTTGTGTAGGAGAAGGTGTCCAAGCACAAAGCTGCACTATAGGGAGGAGGTAATTAGGTGGAAAGAGTGAGCATATTTTATTGTACCTCTCTAGGTGGTACATGAACAAAAGAGAGATGCGTTTGAGGGTGGCAGGGCTTGGCATGAAAATATAAGATAAGAGTGAGGAAAGAAAAGCCAGGCAGAAGCTGGGATGGAAGTCCTGGGGAGAGGAGGGGACTGAGGACAGATGTGAGAAGAGCCAGCAACATACTTGTTACCACAACCAATCACCTAAGGATGAAGTGTTGCTCTTACCTGTTTTCGAAGTTAGGAAATCCATATCAAGTTAAATTGAGGGACATTGATTTAGAAAACCATAAATCTGGGTTATATGTTTATTTTGTTAAAACATTTCCCCATTGCATGTTAATTTTGTTTGAACTTGGGAAGTTTGCAGTTGAGAGTTTGGCTGGAACCCTCTTTGAGATGAGGGTACATATCAGAAATCAGGAAAGGACTTGCTTGCCCAAGGTCCCCCATTAGCTCTCATTTGGCAGAGCTGTCACTCAGACTCGAGCCCTCTATCCCATGCTCTTTTTTGGGGGGGAGGGGGTTAGGTTTTTGCAAGGCAACAGGGTTAAGTGGTTTGCCCAAGGCCACACAGCTAGGTAATTATTAAGTGTCTGAGACCGGATTTGAACCCAGGTACTCCTGACTCCAAGGCCGGTGCTTTATCCACTACGCCACCTAGCCACCCCTATCCCATGCTCTTTCCACCAAATCCATGATATGTGTAAAGTGTGTGGATAGTTTGAAATGTTACGTAAAAAAGAAGTATGAGAGACTGAAGGAATGGAGAGGACTGGACCTGGGTGCAAATCTTACTTTCCGGTTCTTGCAAGCTCTGAGTACTTTGTTTCTGAGTACTTAGCTTACTGTACTTACTTACTAGCCATGGGTTAGTCACTTCAGTTCTTTGTGTATCTTTGAAGTATTTACCTTCCCAGGGATAATGTACCTAGTCAAGGATTCTGAAATTCTTTGTCCACAATTATCCTTGTGGTAATAGATGAAGGACAGTGGGGAGGTGGCAAAAGACCTGGCAGTGTGCTTACCTCACTTAACCTTGAGAGTCCTTGCCTATTTCTTTTGACTTTTTTTGGTGTGGGCCTGAGGGGAGAAGAGAAATGAAGGGCAACCGAGGAGTAGAATTAAATCATTATTGTTTTCTAAATAGCTCTGCTTACCTGGAAATCAAACAGATGTTAAAGGCTTGCTTGGGAAAGTCTCAGCATCTCTGTTTGCTGGCCTTGGGCTTCCCTGTTTAGAGCCTTGAGTCTTTGACTTGGCAGTCATTTGAGAGCTGGAGCCAGATATTGAGGGTGGAATGAGGAAGGGAGGGAATTTGGGAAAGAATATCTCTGGGGATGATAAACAGAAAACTGAAGGAGGAAACAGGAAGAAAGGATGTGGAAAGGAGACTGGAGAGCAGAAGAAAAAAATGTTTAAAGGAACTCTATTTGCAATATTCATTGAGATCAGTCCTCTAGCATTCACTGTATTAAGAAGTGAAATAAGATTGAGCATTAGTTCATTTAATATGCTTTAGTATTAAATCCCCTAATTAGATAAGATTCTTTCCCAATGAAAATATCTCAAATAAAAAATATTATGTTCTGTGGTTGTAGGTTTCGAAAACCTGAAGAGAAAGAGCTCTATAGTTTACTGACATATATATGTGTGTGTATCTATAGATACCTATATACATATATATGTATTCCCTTCTATGATTGTCTTATAATTAATTAAATATAATAATTCTTCCTCATCCCCAAAATGCACACACTCCTAGGGTTTTCCTTCTTAGAGCACTGAGTCTTCAGCTTCTTTCAGGGTCTTCCTGAAATCTAATTGAAACTTGTAAACAGATTGAGATTTGTGAGAAATAAAATCTATTTAAAAAAAATCAGTTTTGAGTTAAGTTAATCTTTGAAAATAACGAAACTTCTTTTAGTAAAATTTCTTGTATTGGTAGTGACTAAAGTATTCCACTCAAGTGACTTTTCCAGATAATTGATGCTTTCCCTTTTAAATATTGAAACTTTTTTGGCTTGATCAATCTTGTTTTTAAGATAACTTACACCATTTCATAACTTCTTAAACTCAAAGTGCTCAATATAGTTTAACTTGTTAAAAAAACTGTTCTGTGTCATTATTATGAACATTTATTGTACATCATTACTGTATTCTGTAGTATTTTGGTCTCTACTTTCATTTTCATGTTTGATTAGGCTGTCTTTGTTAGCTCTGGCTTCATCCCTTTTTGAATTGCTGCTTTTAATCTGTTGTGGGCTGAGAAACCAGATAAACCAAGCTTGTTAAGAACTGTGAGTTAAATGTAATGAATGAAGCTGCAAGAGCAAAGCTTGAGAAACAAGGAATGTTCACTTTAGAGCCCAAGTTTTGTGGCAGTTACATTTGAGTGCCCTTGTTAGGAGGCCATAGAGCTCTCCCTTTAGTAAGAAAATCACCCTGTGGTGGTGGTGGTGTCCAGGGTTTCATACTTGGCTGGGTTTTTTTTAAGACAAAATTTGGGGAGGGGAGGCAGCTAGGTGGTGCAGTGGATAGAGCACTGGCCCTGGAGTCAGCAGGACCTGAGTTCAAATTCAGCTTCAGACACTTAATAAATTACCTAGTTGTGTGATGTTGAGCAAGTCACTTTAACCCCATTACCTAGCCAAAAAAAAAGCAGCCTAAAAAAAAAGAGACAGTTAAAAATTGATCTATCCTTAGCTAATTGAATGATTTTTCTCTCCCTCCAGATGCTCTGCCTTACTCCATACGGGTACTGCTGGAAGCTGCCATTCGAAATTGTGATGGCTTCCTAGTGAAAAAGGAAGATGTTATGAATATTTTAGATTGGAAGAGTAAACAAAACAATGTTGAAGTGCCCTTTCTCCCTGCCCGAGTTCTCCTTCAAGATTTTACGTAAGTGATGTATACTCTTGACTGGTATTATAAACATGTATTCTGGTGGAGATCATTGGTGGACATTTTTTCCTTACTTTATCTTGGCCTATAATCAATAAGTTTGCATTTTCTGAACTGTATTCCATTAAAATCAGAATTCCATTTCACTCTTTGTATGTTGACATGGACACTCTGTACTACCATGTTGAGAATGAAAATATGGAAACTTTGTAAATGTATTGACAGGGTTGGGATGCCTAGGTAACATGTAAAACTTAACTATGAGTCAGTAAGCAACAAAAGCAAAAATCCCCAAAACTGGCTTCAAGATTCTCCAAATCACCTCTCTTCTATAACAAGGGAAGTCACTTGGTGTCCCAGATTTTTCCCCTTCAGTTTACAAGTTAGAGATTCCTGAGTGGGGAGACCTAAAGCATAGCCCATTCCACCCACCCAGAATATTGCTTTTGTTTTATTATATTACATGCTTTATCAAGTCAGCAGCTTTCTCCCTTATGCCTTTACAAAGAATAGGACATTTGGGGTTTTATCTTAAGTATTTTATTCATTTTAACTGTAATTGAAGAACTGATCATTCTTTTTTTTTAGAGGGATACCAGCAATGGTGGATTTTGCTGCTATGAGAGAAGCAGTGAAAACTCTTGGAGGAGATCCTAAGAATGTCCATCCTGCCTGCCCTACAGATCTCACTGTTGACCATTCTTTGCAAATTGACTTCAGTAAATGGTATTTCACTACAGCTGTGTTAATTAAAGCCACCTTGCAACTAATTAGTAGCCCACTCTCTGAGTGATAAACTGTTTATATTACTTGGGCTACTGCTTTCTTGTAATTATACTTTTTTTTTTGAAAGAAAACAGTTCATAAAAATTTGTAGGCTTGTGAATTTTTTTTGTACTGAAAGATTTTATTTTGTTTGTTCTGTATTTCTAGATTTATTGATGCTATTGAATTTTATAGAGGATCCATCTTTTTTGTCAAAATAAACTCTAAAATTCATTTGTGACTTCCTTTTTTTCTTCCTAAGTCCTTTGTTATGGGTCACATTCCTGTGGATGGAGGTGATGGATGAAAGTATTGAGCCCACTCAGAATTTATCTCTGTTGCCCTTCTAGTAACATTGTAGCTCTTTCCCCAAATAGTCCTCTCTCTGATGATACTAAGAGATAAATATTTAGTCAGCTTTTCCATCCCTTGGGCAAATAGTAGAATGAATCTTAGACCAAGGATTCATAGAACCTATGAGAGAGATTGTTATCCTACTCATTAGATTAAAGCTCTAGGGGCGGCTAGGTGGTGCAGTGGATAAAGCACCATCCTTGGAGTCAGGAGTACCTGGGTTCAAATCCAGTCTCAGACACTTAATAATTACCTAGCTGTGTGGCCTTGGGCAAGCCACTTAACCCCGTTTGCCTTGCAAAAACCTAAAAAAAAATAAAAATAAAAATAAAAAGATTAAAGCTCTGATTAAGGAACTGGTTTTAAATTGGTATTACTCAATCAGGAAAAAGCCCGGTCTAGAATTTATAAAAAATGCTTTGTAATTTAAATATAATAGTATATAACATGACAGCCATGATTTCATTTGAATACTTATATAAAAAAACTAATTCTATCTTATGTATTAAAGTAATTCCTGTTTGTTTTCTATAGATTGGGCTTTGCTTTCTTGTTTTATTGGTTTTTATTTATACAATCTTCATTTCCCTTTAGAAGTTAATGAGCCCATTTTGAAGTCTTTTCTTGAACTGATTGTCTTATTTTGACAACTTAATTTATTCCACTTTTATAATTATCTCACCTTATGGACTTTTTCTTTTTGAAATAATAGTGCAATACAGAATGCTCCAAATCCTGGAGGTGGTGACCTACAGAAAACAACAAGCAAACTTTCTCCACTTAAAGTCCAGCCTCGAAAAGTCTCTTGCAGAGGTCAGACGGCTTGCCGAGGACCATGCGATACTGGAGAACTGGGTCGCAACTCAGGAAAATTTTCTGCGCAGATTGAGAACACACCTATCCTGTGTCCTTTTCATTTACAACCAGTGCCTGAGTATGAATCTATCTCATTGGTGTTTACCAGTACTTGATTTTTTTTATTTAAAGCAAAATACAATTAACATTAAAGGTTACTAGGTTGTAGTAGTGGTAATATTAGATGTTTTTGCATGATTGAAATGACATAATAATATTTTTATTTTTATTGGTAATGGCAGTTTTTAAACAATCGAAGAAACTATTACCAAAGCATTCAAATTTGTTATCAGTTACCAGAGGTGACTGCTAGGTGGTGCAGTGGATAGAGCAATGACCCTGGAGTCATGAGGACCTGAGTTCAACTCCAGCCTCAAAAATGTAATAATTACCTGTGACCTTGGGCAAGTCATTTAACCCCACTGCCTTGCATAAAAAAGTTACTAGAACTTGAGAATTGTCCCAAAGCACCAAGGAAATCCTATTCTGTTGATTTTTTTACTAATAAGGCAAACTGATTCACCCTCTATGACTTTCAAGGAAAGGTAGTTGAAGAACTTGGAAGCCTTATGCAAATCTTAGTAAAAAATGTAAGTCCCCCTAAACAATGAGGCTCAGAAGTATGCTCCAACTAGTTTGGAGGGATGCTATTAAGTAAAGTTTGCCAGAATTTTGCCCAGTGACATTGCCCAATGGAACTAGAGGTCCAGGAAGCATTTAATAACCTCCCTATGACACTGATTAGTTCCTGGTTAGGGCTCCATACTCAAAGCTAGGAAGTATTCAGTTCTTTTTCAGTTTTTGAACAAACCGGAGTAAAGAATTGAGGCTGTTACCTACGCTATTGGGGAGCAAGAGAATCCCAATAGACCAGCTCTGCTATAGTGGGATGACCTTGGACACTTGCCCTCTCAGAGACGGAGCTCCCACATTTATTTTATTTTATTTATGGCAATGGGATTAACAGATCACACAGCTAGGCAATTATTATGTGTCTGAGGTTGGATTTGAACTCAGGTTCTCCTGACTCCAGGGTTGGTGCTTTATCCATTGCACCACCTAGCTGCCCCCAAGTTCCCCATTTTTACAGTGAGAATTAACTCCAAGGTCCTCACCAACTCCATAATGTTTTAATATTTTTTAAGCACTCACTGAGATGACTTAATTTATTAAGTCTTTCCTTAGACAGGAAGTGAACATGAGCTCAACCTGGATAAAGATTTTGTGTCACTTTAGTTTATGAATTTGATTTACTCCAAGAACTGTTATTTTCTTGGGCAATAACTAGGAGCTTTCAAAGGTTAGTGAGGCTGTGGCAGGCTACTCTAATTGTGGATGCTTGACTTCTTTAAGTTTGAGAAAATCTTTTCCTCAAAACTCTTTGTGTTCGGCTTGGTTTGGTAAGTGAGAAAACTAAGCATCAGTGAAGTTCTCTTCTTGTCCAGGACATCTAGAAATAGATGCTTGGTTGGGATTAGAAACCATCTTCAAGGCATGTTCTCTTTCCTCTAGAGCCTCCTGTATTAGCCTTCCAGAGGGCATTTGATTATAAGTGTTTTCGTTTGTTTTGATTAGTAGGAGTGCTAGAGGTAATTTTATACTCCATGTTCTTTAAAGCAAATCTTGAACATGGATCCCTGCCGTTGCCCTCAGTAGTTCTTTTAAGACATGAAAATTATATAATAAATATAATGAAATGAGGTACTGTTCCATTTAGTGAT
This sequence comes from Macrotis lagotis, assembly GCF_037893015.1. Lineage (NCBI taxonomy): Eukaryota > Metazoa > Chordata > Mammalia > Peramelemorphia > Peramelidae > Macrotis > Macrotis lagotis. Next base: position 35,137,994 of record NC_133661.1, on the reverse strand, counting down.
AAAGATAGTTTATATCTTGCTTAGTGTCTGAATTTCTTTCCTTCGAATGTTTTTTTAATTGGAATATAAATCACTTTTAAAAAATTCCAAGAGAATTCAACTGACCTATGCATTTTTCTGTGGCCTTGGTACATAGCTTCTTGATTTATTTGTTATTGAATTCAAATATTTCTGCTTACTGTATATGGTACAATCTATAGAATCCTCAACTGTACTTTTCCAGAATTCCACATAAACTGTAGATCTTTTAACAACAATCTAATTTTGAAGCCAATGCTATGCTCTCCAGTCATCGTGGCTAATTAGATGGCTGTCAGCTTTGAAATTTAAAAGGGAAGATATATTAATATAAGAATGCATTGATTCTTTTTTTTGCTAATACTCTAAAATATATTCATTCCCTTCAAGCTGGCAGAATGTCAAATCCTTTTAGTACTGATATTTTGTCTTAGCTTTAAAATAACAGCACTCAGAGTTACAATTCACCCCACTGCTCCAGGAAAGTAGGGCGTTTGTGTGTGTACAGAAAGGACCAGCCATAACTCTTGAGACAAACAATTTATTATAATTTCATTTTGAAATAAAAATTTTCACCCTATCTCTATTTTTTAAGGTATTCTTAAATTCCAGCCCTTCTTATGTTAATGAATTTATATGATATAGATGTTTGATAGAAGTCATTCACAGTCAGATAGAATCAGACATGGTAAGGGAATGATAGTATGAACACAACATTTGGAATCACTTCAGCCTACTTTAAAGAAATAGAATGTAATTCACTTTTATTACAGAGTAAGACATTGTAAATTTGAGGGTCTAGAAAGATTGTCTGTTCCCTACAGTCTTTATAGTAGTCCTAGAGAAACTGTGCCCCAGAGAGTCCTGAAAACTGGTATGGGTTCAAGTGATTGCTGGTCAATTTATTATTCAGAGAATCCAGGTTAGGAAAAGGCTGTTAAAATTGATATTGCTTAGGGGAAAATTATTATACCTTATTTTTTAGTTTATCATTGAGGAGCCTGGTCATCAGTAACCAAAAATCGATTTTCTTCCTAATTTCATCTTGATTAAATTAACCTCAAATAACATTTGATAAAATATGTTTTGATAATGGTTGTTTTTGAGGGAAAAAAACTTTCTAATGATTTTTTTCTTCCTTAAAACTTTAGTAATTAGCATTTTTTTTATATAATGTGCTACTTTGACCATTTAAAATCCAGCATTTCCTGTCTGAAACCATTATGTTGGTTCTGTGAAAATGTGATGATGGAAACATTACTAGGAGGTCCTGGAGAGCTAAAGCTTCCAGGGTTCATTCACATAGGACCTTTTTGTCTGGACCTGAATATTGTTCCAGCTAGGTTTTGTGATGATGATATGGCAAGATTTAGTTCTCATATGTTGACTGGCATTGTTATAAAATGGCAAAAATGTGAAGTATACTAGTAAATTTCTACAGAATAAGGATTGATGGAGGATTAGCAGAAGAAACCTACCATTTTGAAAGAGCCTGTTTCTTCCCTCCTGGTTAAGTGGTGGGAAATTTAAATATTGGTTTCTGAACTCACTTCCAGTCAGATGTCTTCACCTAAGTTCCTTTAGGTCACGGATTGCAATTGTTATGATTATATTCTCAGGGCCTAACACTGTAATGATACATAATAGGTGTTGAATAAGTGTTTGTTTATTGATTGGTTGATTTCCTTAAAAAGATTTCTCAAACCCACCTCTCACATGCTTTTATCTTGGTTTTTGTCTAATCATAAAACAAATGAAGGTGCATTTCCCCAGATTTCTCCTAGTGTTGGTTATGTTTCAAAGGCCTAGCAGGAACATGAGCAAATGACAAATGATAGGTGATATTTATGTAGGCTTGCAAGAGGACTTAACATTTGCTATCTCATTTGATAACATAAGTCAATAAAATTTCCCTCCTCTGGTTTAAGAAGAAATTTTTCGTAATTAGAAAATAAAATCTTTTGATTCTGAGAAGTTCAGTAAATTGATGGGATGGAGTATATGTAAAAATGATAATGTTTGTTCTATGTAACAGTAAATTTAATAATAGCTGTTTCTCCCTGTAGGCCTGAAACAGTATTAAAAAATCAAGAGGTAGAATTCGGCAGAAATCGAGAGAGGCTACAATTTTTCAAGGTATATAAAGCATCAGAGAAGCATGGAGACTTGTAAAATAACAAAGTATTTCAAACATCAGGAAAATATCAAGTATTTTATTTATCTTAATGATGTTTGAAGCTGTTTTATTCTTTAAAGTTTATATTGTAAAGTTAATATTTTCCTGTTTTGTTTTCTTGTAGTCCTTAAATTGGGCCTTAATTCCAAAATTTTTAAATGAATTAATCACATTGCTTCCTGCAGGAACTAACATTTCCCTTTTTTTAATCTGGAAACAATTTAGTGGTGTTCAAAAGTTTTTAAGAATGTAACTCTGATCCCTCCTGGAACTGGAATGGCCCATCAAGTAAATTTGGAGTATTTGTCGAGAGTGGTGTTTGAAGAAGATCATTTATTCTTCCCAGACAGTGTGGTTGGAACAGATTCCCATATAACAATGGTGAATGGCTTGGGCATCCTGGGATGGGGTAAGTAATGGCATGACCTCTTTGTTGCAACTAGCCTAGGTGCTATGATTATTTCTTTTTTTAGGCATTTCTGAAGTGATTGATTCTTATTAAGTGTCTGAGGCCAGATTTGAACCCAGGTACTCCTGACTCCAGGGTCAGTGCTCTATCCACTGCGCCACCCCTCTCTCATTTAATCTAACAATAACCAGCTCTCATCTTGTGAGAACCCAGCTTCTTGAAGGAGCATCATCATAATTCTGTCAAAGATATAGCCTTAAAATTTGTCATTTTAGGGGTGGGTAGGTGGCACAATGGATAGAGCACTGGCCCTGGAGTCAGGTGGACCTGGGTTCAGATGTGGTCTCAGACTTAATAATTACCTAGCTGTGTGGCCTTGGGCAAGCCACCTTACCCCATTGCCTTGTAAAAAAAAAAAAAATGTCATTTTAAAGCTAGAATCTTTACAGTTACTAATGAGTGAGCACAAATTCCATCTGTCACAGATGATCGGTCACTGATATTATTAAATGGTATTGAAGCTTGTAGCTATTACCTTCTTCATACAAAGACTGGATAGTAGCAGTGCAGATCATTTGGTTTTCTCTTACCTGGGCCCTGGGAAACGCCCTTCACTCAGGGAGTGTACATTTAATGTGAGTTGCAGAGGAGAAGCCAGTGTGGCCCTGGAGGAAGCAAGACTTTCAGCCTAGGTGTCAACTCCTGGCTGTCTCCCCTTGAGAGAGTCGGCTGATATCATACAGTTGATGATCAAAGGTAGAGAAAAACAGGCAACTCTGTGTTTTGTTAGTTAAGCTCACAATGTCTAGATGATAAAAGCTCCTATCTTCCCTGCCACAGGAGTCAAGACAGGTAGGAGCCAATGGCTCTTCCCTTCCTTGACTCTTAATGTGAACCTCATATCCCACCGTTCTAAGCCCCTGCTTCCTCATCCAGAAGACTTAGCTATTTCACTCTTACTACTCTATAGGTGCCACGTGGCAGCATTCCAGCCTCAAATTTGAATAGTCCTGGCTTTCTGACTTTGGGTGAAGATAGCTTCAGGGCATTGGTACGACTTGTCCAGTGCCTCCTACAAAGACAGTTTGTATGAGTTGGCTTAATTTTGAATACACCATGCTAATAGATGCATTTTAATCTGTCCATTAGGAGTTGGTGGCATCGAGACAGAAGCGGTCATGCTTGGTCTCCCAGTCTCTCTTACTTTACCAGAGGTGGTTGGCTGTGAATTGATTGGGTCATCGAGTTCTTTGGCCACATCCATAGATGTGGTTCTTGGTATTACAAAGGTAAATTAAAGTACTTTGAGTAGATGGCCATGTTTACCTTATTTTAAAGAGAGTATTGTCATCTGCCCTCTCCAAAACCCTGCTTTGCTTCATCCTTGCGTAGCCTGGTTGTTCTTGAGGGACAAGCCAGTGCATTGTAAATGGACTTGTTCGGCTTACCTAGACAGGCCTGGGGAGGTCCTATGGAACAATTTTGTTACTGGGATGGTCTCAAAAGGATGAACTTTTCAGCCAAAGCAACTCCAGGAACCATCTGCTAAGTCCAAGCAGGAGAGTTTTGTGTCCCTCAGTGGAGAGAGTATTACTGTGCCTAAATCAGAGTCTAAATCATTAAACTGTTTACATTTCAGGACTATGAGTAAAATTATTAACTCTAGGTGTGTTAGAGAACAAAGCTTAATTTGATCTCTAATATCAAAATCAGTAATTTAACCTCTCCTACTATTAATTAGACAGAGAAGCAGTAAAAATGGTGAGTAGAACTGTCCTCAGAGTCAAAGTCTCCTTCATTGTGTGTTGTCTGTATGACCCCTGGTCACTTGACCTCTCATAGAGTAGGTGCCAACCTACCTTGGCAGAGGGATCTTCCATTTACCAGGCGATTGACAGAGTGGAAGCCTTTTCTTCTGTATCATCTTGGTCATTTCATTAGCTTCAGAGCTTTGGAACTTGTCTTATCCAGCCCTCTGATTTTACACATGAAAATGCTGATGAATGGTCCAAGGTTCTAAAAGGAAGCAGGGAGGCCCTAGCATTTAGGCCTTTCTCAGGAGTCTACTGGCTCAGACACTCTTCTTGATGTTTTGTCACGGGCCTGTAGTGCTTCACATTGGGTATTTGACCCTCTCTGCATAAATTCAAGACTGATAAATGAAGAGGAGATAGTTGTTTCCTTTCTAATTTCAATTTTCTGAATGTCCCTACACCCCTTGGGGGAACAAAAAAATGTGATTTTTCTCTAGTCAGTGTTGTCCTATTCCATAATTAGGAGATGGAGAGAAATGATTGATAAAAGCAATAGACTAAATTGAGACTTGTCATTTCTAGTAGAAAAGGAGGAATCCATTAGGACTTAAGAGAAAGTCTATGATACCACCTCCATTATCCAGCCCTAAAAATAAGTTTCTTTTTAGGGTCATTTGGGATGGTGATTTGCTTGTTGGTCTATCTCTTTTGTTGTTTCTTATCATTTTTAATCTGGGGTCTTTCAGCATTAATTATCATTTGTTTTCCAAGAAATTCAAATTGAGCCCTCTCTTTCAGCACATGGAAAGAAAAAAAACATACCAGTCAATATTTTTCTTAAAGTCATTTTTAGGCTCCAAGGCCTTTCTTTCATAAAAGGAGGGGACAGGAATAGATGATCTCCTTATCAGGCTCCTTCTGACCTCACCCTTCTGGGATTCAGTGGTTTGTTTTCAATAGTGGAAAGAGAACAGGTCTTAGGAGAAAAGTTCCTCTCCTGACTCTATGCCAGGCCAGCCTCTTATCCTCTCTGAGCCTGATCTCTGAGATAGGGATGGGCTGGCTGAGCCTGTCTGCCTGGTGACTAGTTAGCAAGGCATAGCAATGGAAGAATGACTGCTGCAGCTCCTTTCTTTGTCCCTGATACTCTCTACTTTGTCATCCACCAGATTGTGGACTGCATGTGGGTTAGGTGAGGCTTTTCCCTTGAGATTGTCCCACTGGTGGATGGGCAGCTGAGGAGACAAAGTCAAAGCTTCCTGTTAAAATGTATTACTTCATTGGTATGAGAGCCCAGCCTCAATGCTTTCCTTGTGCTTGATTGGCTTCTATAGCACATGAAGTCACTGAGTCTTGGTTCCATGCATCAAAACCTTGTCTCCTGCCACTGGCAACCTGAAACACTGGAGTCCAAGGCCACACTTAAGGTGGGGAATAACTGTTTTCTGGCCATCTCTTCATGCAGCACCTCAGACAAGCAGGAGTGGCCGGAAAGTTCGTGGAGTTCTTTGGAAGTGGTGTTGCTCAGCTCTCTGTGACAGACCGAACCACGATAGCCAACATGTGTCCTGAATATGGTGCTATTCTGAGTTTTTTCCCTGTCGATAATGTGACCTTAAAGCACTTAGAACATACAGGTAAGAGGGTCACTTGATGTTTTATGTGCTTGGTTAGACACGGTCCTGAAGGGAATGACTTCACCCCAGGGATTCACACTCAAGCCTCTGGCCTAGAAATCCAGGGCTTTTCTGGTCCATACTTTTCTACACCATACTTCTCCCCTTGGTAAATCCCTTTGTTAAGATCCTATTGTGCCCAAGTCACGGACCTGGGGAGAGAGATGAAAAATTGCAGTCACTTCCCTCTAGTACATTAAAGCCTAACAAGTTGAATATGAGTTATCCAGGGAGGTTGGATTCAACCCAAACCATAGGGCAGAGGAGTGGGCCACACAGAGAATTTCCTAGAAACATTTGTGAGAGAAGAGACCACTTTCAACTGGGACCATGAAGGAAGGCTTCACAGAGGTGACGACGTGTTAGGTGGTCCTTGAAAAACAGAGACAAGGAGGAAGGACATATCAGGCTTGTCCTTGGAAAAAGGCAGGATATGGTGGAAGATCCAGTTTGGCTAGAACTTCAGATAGGTTGGGGGAAAGTAGTAGGAAATGAGGCTGGACAGGCCTGGTTGCTCAGATCAGCTCAGCCCTGATTGCTGGGAGTCATTTCTTTTATTCCATTCCAGTTAGTATCTGCTGTAGCCTTCACCTCTCTCCAGACCTCCAGCTACCTCATGGACACTTTACACTTACATGTCCAAGACTGACCCCTTCCCCTTCCTCCAGACCCCTCCCTTTTCCTGGCCCCTCAGAGCTAGTCTTGATTTTCTCTTCAGTGACATCTCTCCATCCTTTCTCTGACCTGGCCACCCCCTGGGACCAACCCTTGGTACCTCAGTAGCCAAGGTGGGGTCTGTCTGCCTCCAGTCTCTCCTCACTCGTCTCCCTTCCACAAAGTTTGCAACATGATGAGCTGACCCTGTCATATCCGTGTTCTGTGACCTCTGTTGGCTTCCTGTCTCCTTCAGAATCTACCACAGAATCCTGGGTGTGGCCTTCAGAGCCTCCAGAACCTGCAGTGGCCCCCCCCCCCCAGACCCATAGCGTTCTTCCCTTATTTCCTATGTTCCCTGAAGGCCTTACCTTTTGCTGAAACTTCTCTAGACTCCCTTCATGCTCAGGCCTTCCCTGAGTTGAATACCTCCAGTCTATTCTGTCCATAGCTTTTTTGTTCAGCTGCCTTCTTGTGGTGTCCCTGTTAGACTCCGTGCTTCTTGAGGGCAAAAATGATCTTTTGCTTTCTTTGTATCCCCAGTGCATATATCATAGGTGTTTTTGATAAATGTTCACACTTCTCCTCATGCCCCAGGGACCATCCCTCTCTCCTTCAATTGTCTTCAAAGAATCAGAGTCCTCCATGGTGAGCCTCTTGCCAGTGAGCCCAAATTTACCACTTCCTCTCAGTCACTCTCCTTTCTCTCCTTCCAGTATTCTTGGTGCTTGAGGATGCTCTCCTCCCCTTGTCCCTCTCACAGCCCTGTGTTGATGCTTCTTGAGGGCAAAGACTGTCTAGGCTGGTCTCTAGCCCCTGGTCTCAGTACATGGTAGACTCTTGGTAATTAGTGGTCATTGAGGTGAATCTCATAGGAGCCAAAGGCATCTTTGGACAGAGATTCCAGGGAAACAAGACCATTGCAAATCAGGAACCGACTTTCTTTGATAAATAAGTATTGTCCTGTTTCAGGGGTCAGTGTTTCTGATTTGACTGGACAATGGAAAGAATATTAATGTGTTTTCTGTGGGAATTTTGTTACAAATTTTGTAAGCATCGAATTTTTATCCAGTTTTCAGAATTCTGTCAGTTAGAAAATTCATTGTTGATATTTCATGCCTAGTAATAAGGAATCTTCCTTCCTGCCTAAAAAAAAAAAAGTATTCTGCTTAACAGCATTCCTACTAAAGTCTGTTTTGTTTTTTTCCTTGTCAGGTTTTGATAAAGACAAGCTTGCATCAATGGAAATGTACCTTAAAGCTGTGAAGTTATTTAGAAATGACCAGGGTTCTTCTGTGGAGCCCGAGTATTCCCAGGTATGCCCAGGCAGTTATAGTTGGTGTCCCAGGACTATCCTGAGAGAGCACCTGAGGAATGTAGGCTTTTGGTCATCTACTTCACACTTCTGCACTGAAATGCAGTACCGTGGAATATAGTCATTGTTTTTGCATTAGAAATAAAGACTTGAACTATAATGATTTCTTTTAGTGTTTTAAACCAATTTCATAATTTCTTAGCAGTTAATATAAATAAATTACTCCATTTTACTCAAGGTAGTTTTCCCACTCTGAAATATATATTTAAGTAGTAGGAAGAAATGTATATCAACCTTTGTGTCTAAAAATTCAGGTTTTTATTAGGAGAAAAGCTATTTCTGTTCGAGATATAAAAGATCCTTGACAGTATCCAATTTTGTTCAATTTTCCTTTAGAATGAAAACTAATACAGGGATAGTTTTAATTTAACAAAATCAAATACAGCATAAATTAACAATAGTTCTTATGTTGGTATGTTGAAAGCAATTCAGGGTACTCTGGTCATTGAGTGTGCCTTTGGCCTATTTTGGGGATCCTCTCCCCTTTGTGTTTCTTCCCATCTCAAGGATCATAGATATCTAAAGACCTGTAAAGGATCTGAGAAGTCAGACAATTGATCAGGTCATCTGGTCTCTTTTATCTTAAATCTTCCTTGATTCTTACTTCTTCCCTCCAAATTAGGAGGTAAATAAATAAATAAATCATGGAGTTCCTGCAGAACTTCCAGGACTGATAATTCTGGTTGTCTTTCACATGTGGTCAAGATGAAGAAAAATGAGGGGAAATGATAGTCTAGTTAGGTGCACCCATACCAACAGAATGATGATGACTAATGGATCCATATTAATTGGGAATTTGTTCCTAATGGAATTTCACAATCCACTGTTCAGTCTTGTCAACTTCTTCCCACGGGTGAAAAAAAACCTGGAAGAATTTGTTTACCACATTTATAGCTAACACAAAGTAAGAGTTCCTTGGATAACAGAGTCACAATTCAAAAAGGTCTAACATGATGGAAATTTAACATGAATACATTATTCGTTTGTTGTTACAGAATCAGTTACACAAATATAAGATGGGAGAGATCTGGTTTGATGGCAGTTGCTGTAGAAAAAGATCCCAGGGTTTTCTTGTCAGTTAGCATTGTGTTCACTATTGGTATTTATCGTGGCTAAATTTGGAAAACATTGAATCGCCTTTGTTCTCTACATTGGTCAAATATCTGGCGTACTTAGTTTAGTTCCGAGTACATTTTAGGATGGTCACTGTGCACTGAGTCTGTTAATCAGGCTTTTAAAGGGCAAGGAGGAGCAATTAAAAGAATTGAGGATATTTAACTTCAAAAAGAGAAGATTTGAATTGGATGTGATCTTTGGCTTGCTGTATGGGAAAGTCAGTGAGCTTAGAGCTCTGTAGCTCCAAGGAGCAGAACCACAATTAATCCTTCCAGTCCCAGCGCCATGATTTCTGTAACTAATTCTGTTTCATTGAAACAGATTTTGACTCATGTGTAAGAAAGAACTTTTTAATAATGGGGATGTCCAGCAATGGCCTGAGCTGCTTTGTGAAGTAATAAGAATGTCATCTCTGAACACATTCAAAGGTCCAGGGATATAATGTAGAGGAGGTTTCCTATGTGAGATGGAAAAAGGCACTAGATGACCTGATTGGCAGTCTAACTTCTCAGGGTCCTTTGCAGCTCTTCAGATAACTACAATGGGATAATGAAGGGAAGAACAGGAAGCGAAGGGGAAAAGGCCGCCAAATAAGGAACTCTCATTGCTCAGAAGCCCCCGGATTGCTCTCACATAAGGAGAATACTGTTACATAAGGAGAACCATTGTTAATTTATAATTTGACTTCGTTAAATTATTTCCCTACATTAATTTTTAATTTATCCCAAAGGAAAATTCAACAAAGTCAGGCATTCTCAGGAATGTATTGTATTGAACCCAAGAATTCATTTATACAAAAATGGATATCTGAACTTTGAGGACCTGACTCCAGAAACCCTTCTGGGGATGGTGCAGGACTCAGACCCCTGCATAAAATGCTCTTCTGCTTTTTGTACAATGTTCAAGCCTACTATGAAAATTGTCTTATAAAAATATGATAATTTGGATGAACTCAGACTGCTAAGATAAATAGTACTCCACTGCAACTATGAATACTAATTCTTTTTCTTCTCCTAGATAATCCAGATTAATCTGAATTCTATAGCTCCATCTGTCAGTGGTCCAAAGAGGCCCCAGGATCGAGTGGCTGTGAGTGATATGAAAAATGATTTCCAAGCTTGCCTAAATGAAAAGGTAAAATGTTTCAGGTTGTGCCTTCTGTGGTCATAAGTAGTACTAAACATTGCAAAAAGACAATTAACTCAGCACCCCAATGTCTTGGGATATATTACTTGCTTTCAGTAACCCAGCCCCACATGGGGTTGAGGGGGACTTCACAGGAGCCATCTTGGGAGCACCCTTCCTGAGGGCTATTGCAGCTCAGTTCCAGGCCTTTTATGAGTGCTCTGAGATTCCCATGATGAGAAGGTGTTATAAGGGTTTTCTCAGCTTTGATCTGATAAAATGAAAGATCTTTACAAGGATAACTTGGAAATTGACTCAGTTGTGGAATGATGTCTCCTTCCAATCCTCCATGCTTCATGTTGGTTAAATGGTGGGGAGGCATTGCAAAAGAAAACTACTGTATTGCAGACAAGGGCAAATGAAGCTAATAGATTTGTACAATTTTGTGTAGGTTGGATTTAAAGGCTTTCAAATTGCCGCTGACAAGCAAAATGATGTCGTGCCTATTCAATATGAAGGAATTGAGTATAAATTGTCTCATGGCTCTGTTGTCATTGCTGCAGTGATCAGTTGTACCAATAACTGCAATCCATCCGTCATGCTTGCTGCAGGTATGACTTAACTTACAGCCAAATGTTGTTCCTTTTCCCAGTTTCTCATTGGCCATTTCCTTGTCACCATTTGGTGAAATGGTATAGAAGTATCCACCACCAGCAGATACTTCTTCATCCCTCATATGACTCTTCATATCCCAAAGACTTTCTTACATATTTTGATTGACTCCAGGATGTTTTTACTTAATGTTTTTTGTTACAGACTTTTGCTTAATTATTCAGAAACAAAATTTGATGATTCTCACCCTATTTGTTAAGAAATAGGGTGAGCATGTAAGTCTTAGATGCTTCTTAACTATTTCATTTTCAAATCTGGAATCATGATAATTACTCAATGGGTCTTAGTTTATTTATGTTATCTCTGATTCTGTAAAAAGGTGTTAAAAAAAATCATCAGAAATGGCGCCTGATCTGAAAAGTTCAAAATAATTGCAAAGCAATTAGTGAATGTGTTTGTGTAAAATTGAACGTAAAACTTGAGTTATTTTTGTGAATATTATTTTTAATGTCTTTGTATATGCATTTAAGTACTAAACTGTGTAGAAAGCTGGAAATTCCTGTATTATGGATTACTTTTTTTGAATTTTTAATTGTTTTTGTTTTTGTTTTTTGCAAGGCAATGGGGTTAAATGACTTTGCCCGAGGTCACACATCTAGGTGATTGCCTGAGGTTGGATTTGAACTCAGGTCCTCCTGACTCCAAGACTGGTGGTCTACTGCACCACCTTGCTGTCCTAAGTTACTGTCATTTTAAAATAAATTATCTTAAAACCAAACTTATTCTGAACCTTTTTGAGCTCAATAAGGCTAGTCTTTGATAGGCAGGTGGTTTGTCTGAGGTCTTTCTGGCTTGGGGAGAGGCATGGTGAAGTTATATCTAGTGTGGCCTTCAAGAACTTGCATCCATTTCTGTATTGCAATGAGCTATAAGAGTAGGGTTTTAACTCAGGAGGAAGGCAATGACTCCAATAAATTATGGGAGTGCTGGGTGTACTTTATACACAGTGAAAGATCTCGCCATGCCCTTTCCTTCTGCCTTGAAGAGGAAGTACTGTCTGTCATCCCTTCTCAATGCCAGAAAGCACTTTATTACCTTCTGGTGAGTCTTGAGGCAGAGAGCTAGACTTTATTAAAATATCTTTGAAATAGCGATTTTTTTTTTGTTCTGAAGCTTATTCTTATTTGAAAACTGGTGTTTATGTGACGCGTTGACTTTATATAGGTCTGTTGGCAAAAAAAGCTGTTGAAGCTGGTCTCCGGGTAAAGCCTTATATCAGAACAAGCTTATCTCCTGGTAGTGGAATGGTTACACATTACCTCAGTTCAAGTGGAGTGGTACCTTACCTCAGCAGACTTGGGTGAGTGACAAATATTAGAGTGATGAGTCCATCACACAACCTCAAGGGTAGGAAATTGGGAGGTGGAGGCATGGTTTGCACCCCCCCCCCCTTGCCACTCATTGAGAAAAGCACTTTGCAACCCTAAAATGGGCAGTTACAATTTTTTGGCCAGAACTAAATGATGGGTGAGTCTCAGTCTCTAGCATGAAGGATGGGTAACCTGCTGGGCTCTGAGATACAAGGATAAGTGCAGAATGAAAAAAAACATGCATCTATATGATAAATTTTCCTTTTTTTTTTTAAATGTAGATTTGAAGTTGTTGGTTATGGATGTTCAACCTGTGTTGGAAATACAGCTCCCTTGCCAGAAACTGTTCTGAATGCAATAAAAGAGGTAACATAAGTCAGTAATTATTTTTATAATCTTGAAAGAAATTTGCAACATACTTTGGTGTCACTGTACTACTTTTCTAGAAACAGGAGTCAAGGATAGGCTGCTTTTGCTCAGAACGAAATGATAATATCTAGAGGGTATGTTAAATTTCCAAGTTAGAAGGGAAGTAGAAGGTGCTTTGATCCAATTTGTGGCTGGACCGAAATTTCCTCTCTAACTTTGCTCACAAGTGATTATGTCATCAGTACTTGAAGATCGCTCTCTAGTAATGGGGGCTCCCTTGTGAATTAGCCCATTGGAATCATTATTGTGGAATCAGGAAGTTGCAAACATCTTGAAGTTTGTCTAACTCAAATTGTTCCTGAAATTCCTAAAAGGAATTTCCTCCATAAACCCCCTCAGTGAGAATTCCAACCAGCCTTGGCTTGAAGGCCTCTAACAGAGAGCTGATTGGGGAAAGCTTGACATGACCTGTTCCACTTTTAAGTAGCCCCTAGTCTTAGAAATGAAGCCTCATCCTACTCTACAACTCTCCTTATTGTTCCATATCTGTCCCAACAAGCAAATTATTTTAATTTTTTGCATAATAGCCTTTCAGATAACTTGAAAACATTGAAGAAATTATGTCATCCATGCTCTCCCAGGTTTTGTTGTCTTCCAATTAAATATTCTCGATCCTTTAAGTGGTTCACTTTGGTCATGAGCTCCATTCCTTCTAACATCCTCATAACTGCTCCTTGTTTCATATGGGAAGCGTTGGGTCCATGAAATATAGCTGTCTATGATTCTCTTCCCCTCCTTTGTTGAGGTTTGAGAGAATTCGGGGCTGGGTGACAGGAGGTCTAAGACTATTTCAAGTTGGCTGTTCCTTCTTCTCTCTTCCTTAAGCTCCTTCAGCTGTAAAATGAAGGGATGGATTAAGTGATTGCTTAGGTCCCTTCCAGTTATTTTTTCCAATTATAGGCAAAAATAGTTTTTATTATTCATTTTTTGTAAGCTTTTGAGTTCACATTTTTCTACTTTCCTCCCTTCTCTTCCCTCTGCCTATGACAGCGAGCAAGCTGATACAGGCTATGCATATACAGTCATGTTCAACATATTTCCATATTAGTCACGTTATAAAAGAAGAATCAGAAATGAAAGGGAAAATAAAACATAAGTTTAAAAAAAGTGAATATATTTGACTTTAGTCTGCATTTAGACTCCATAATTTTTTCTTTGGACATGGATGACATTTTCCATCACAGAAATGCTAGGATTTCACATGGTCATTCTGAGGTTTCTATTTAGTTGGTAATAGAACCTGTTTTACTTATCTTGTTCCTCCTTGCTTTTGCTTATATCCAGATTATTTCTTCTCTTGACATGAAGTGTTTTTCCCCTTTATTTAAGGGTGACTTAGTTGCCTGTGGAGTATTATCTGGCAATAAGAATTTTGAAGGTCGTCTTTGCGATTGTGTCCGTGCCAATTACCTTGCCTCACCACCTCTAGTCGTAGCTTATGCCATTGCAGGAACGGTGAATATAGATTTCCAGACCGAACCTTTAGGTAATTTGATTTCCTAATTTACAGTCTTTCAGGAAGTAGTTTTTATTCTCTGAAACATTATCATTTTTACTAGAGGAAAATATGACTGATACATTTATTTTCTTTGTATTATATATCAGCTTACATGAATACTATAGTACATACATTCTGTTGCTTAATCTGAAGCAATATATAGGTAAATTATTTACTTGGGTAATGGTTACTATCTTTGTAAAGCAATAAGCATTTTATCCTTCTTCATTTACATTGAACACTGTTTTAAACCTTTTCAAATAGGAACTGATCCTCAAGGAAGAAATATTTATCTATGTGATATTTGGCCTAATCGAGAGGAACTTCATCAAGTAGAGGAAGAACATGTGATATTCTCTATGTTTAAAGAATTGAAAGAAAAAATGGAGGTAAAAAAAATGGAGAATGCTCTCTTAAATAGTGCCAGAGTTCTGCCATGCACTTGGATTTCTGTCACAGGCATTTTGTTTAGAAAATAATTGTTTGGTATGGAATGTTTTCAGTGTCAGATCTGACATGACTGGTTTTAAAATAATTTAAGGACCTCAGAAAGGAATCTGATCACGTTTAGTTAAGGAAAATAATTGCCATTATTTTAATGAATGATGAAGACCACTACAGGTAGGTTCAATTTACTGCTGTGGACTTTCATGGGGTTGGGGGAAGGAGAGAGTCAGGAAGCTGAGCTCATAGAGTAGAAGGAATTGCAGTGTTTAGGTCCTTTCCTGATTTTTACTTTCAAAGAGTGCTCAGTGGCCATACGTAATGAGCAAGTAGGAGAGAGAAGAGAAGCCATCTGGTTATATTAAAGTAACTTCAGCTGGACTGTGCTGTGAAGCAAGATAGTAGTTACCAGCATTAGGAGAGTTTGTAGACTTAAATTTATTTCCAAATAAAAGTTAAAGAACTTAACATTCAAAAATACTGCAAAGCATAGTGAATTAAAATTGAAGCTATATATATTGATATGGAAATTAAAATTCCAGTTTTAATATAGGTTTTATTGAGTAGGTCAGAAGCTATTTTCAGACTATCTTGAATTTTTTTAATGAAGGATATGGTGATATATTTCTGTGTTGACATTCTTTGTAATAGAGATCCTCATGGCTAATTCTCTTTTAATATTATTTGTTATAAATCTGTCATCCACAATTTTTTCCAAAGCCTGCCTATATTATCCCAACTTGTTTTATATTTTATGTCCTTTTTGTTGGGGTTGTGTTTTTTAAAATTGTTGACTGTATATAAAAGTTTTATTTCCTTTTCTTCCCCCCCCCCCCTTTTTCCCCCCTTCTTTTGGTCATAAAACTTACCTTCAACATTTGGAGGTGACCTTTTGTTCTTATATCCTGGGATTTAGTAAGGATCAAATTATTTAGCCTGCCCTTCCATTCAAGATTTATAGATGTACGTGACTTGCCTATTTTTTTATTGTGATTTTTCTTCACAGAAAGGAAATAAGCGGTGGAATTCCTTAGATGCACCAGATTCTATTTTGTTCCCATGGGATTCAAAATCGACTTATATCAGATGTCCATCCTTTTTTGATAAACTTGTAAGTATTCAGTTATAAACTTTAAAAGACAATATTGTTTCTCTGATGGGAGTTATGTTTTGTTAAGTTATTTGTGATCTTTAAACATCTTCGTTGTTTATCTTATAGGCCAAAGAGCCAGTTTCACTGCAGCCCATTGAAAATGCCCATGTCTTGCTCTATTTGGGAGACTCAGTCACCACAGATCATATATCTCCAGCTGGAAGCATTGCTCGGAGTAGCGCCGCTGCTAAGTATCTAACAAATAGAGGGTGTGTATTTTAAAAGACTTGATCTAAAGGGGATCTTTGTCACCCAGTCATAAGGCTGCTTCTTGCCAAGACCATCCCCATACATCTATGCTGATATTGTGGGTGTGCTTGAGTCAAAGGGGAGCCAGACTCCCAGTTAGATCTTTGCTTGTTGGGTCCTTTGACTGTGGAACTCACTTAATTTGAGCCTTTGTCTAAATAGACAGCTACTCAGAAAAAAAAATAGCAATTTTCCCTTTTTTTTAACCTAAATTTTGTTCATTTAAGAGACTAGTTTAGTGTGCCCTGCCAGAATAAAGATTGATCATTCGGGTCCTATTACATGCCCATTATGAGGAATGCATGGAATTGTACATACAATTTGGAGTGAGTTGGTCACAGGCAACCTGGGGTAGATGACATCAAAGGGTGATGGCTCTCTGCATCCTGATAATGCTTGGGAATTTACAGTGAAAATAGTCGTTAATTCATGAGATCATAATCTGAGGGTAGGTAGATCTTATTTCACTTTTTACTGATTAATAATGTAGACATTGGCTTGTTACCTAGGAAGTACCTTGGCACCAGAGTGAAAAATTATGCACAGAACTTTCTTTGCAGAGCTATCTTCAGGTTACCTTAGAAAGGATTTACTAAGTTTACACTTACTTGGTGAATTAAATCATTCATTGAAAGAATTTATTGAACATGCTTTTTGAAAAGTAAATAAATAGCTATTCTCTAGAAAGGTGAGTTGTCATATTCTACAGTTTCTTAAATTTCTGCTATTGGGTCTTTAAAAAACGTTTTTTAAAGAAAACAATAAATATTTTTAGATTATGATCCTGTTAGATCTAGAATCCTTCTCATGAAGGAACTTTGGGATTTTTATGGAGATTTCTGATACTTTAACAAGAACTAGAGTAATGTCATATTCCCCTCATTTTTAGGATCTTCACTGTGGCCATAAGATTGGAAGTATTTTGAGGAAAGGAAGGTTTTCTATTCTATTTTTTTTCCTCAGCTCTAAACTGTAGGAATAAAATCAACAATTTCGTTAATTTTTTTACTTGTTATAACTTTGTGTATCCAGTCTAGTAGACAAATTTAACCATAAAAATTCACAGTCTCCTACAAGGAACCTCAGAAAGTCATAGTTGAACTGCTTTGTTGATGAGGAAACCAAAACCCAAGGAAATCAAGTGATTTTCTTGTGGTGAAAGCATAGAGCAAAATTAATTAAGTGTTAAATATGAACATCCCAACAATCAATAATTATTTCTCTTTTGCCTCAGCTGGGAGCAAGGGGAAGGTAAGTTATATCTTTTTTTTTTCCCCTATCCAGTTTAGAATATGAGATTTCTATCTTATTTTATAGCCTTACACCTCGTGAATTTAATTCTTACGGAGCCCGGAGGGGTAATGATGCTGTGATGACAAGAGGCACCTTTGCAAATATCAAACTTCTCAATAAGTTTATTGGAAAACCAGCTCCCAAAACCATTCATTTTCCATCAGGACAAACGGTGAGGATAGATTGATTGTGCTAATTATTTACTAGGACTCTGCCCAAGGACTTAACAGTGAATTTTTATTTGTTTGTTTTTAATCTCTAGTTGGATGTATTTGAGGCTGCAGAACTCTACCAGAGAGAAGGTATTCCATTGATTATTTTAGCAGGGAAGAAATATGGCTCTGGAAATTCAAGAGACTGGGCTGCCAAAGGACCATATTTAATGGTATTTTATACTTTGAAACTTTTCTTAAAGAATTTAGAGGTGGGAGTATAAATTTCCTTAAATCTATCTGCAGCTTTCTAAATTTAAAATGCCTTCTAGACATTTGTATGATGTTTGCCTATGGTTAATCAATTATTAGGACTTTTTTCCCTTTTTAAAGATTTTAATTATTTTGAGTTTTACAATTTTTCCCCTAATCCTACTTCCCTCCCCCCACCCCTCACAGAAGGCAATTTGCCAGTCTTTACTTTGTTTCCATGGTATACATTGATCCAAATTGAATGTGATGAGAGAGAATTCATATCCTTAAGAAAGGAACATAAAGTATAAGAGATAGCAAGATCAGACAAATTTCTAAATTTAAGGCAATAGTCCTTGGTCTTTGTTCAAACTCCACAGTTGTTTCTCTGGATACAGATGGAATTCTCCATTGCAGACAGCCCCAAGTTGTCTCTGATTGTTGCACTGATAGAAAGAGCAAGTCCATCAAGGTTGATCATCACTCCCATGTTGCTGTTAGGGTGTACGGTGTTTTTCTGGTTCTGCTCCTCTCACTCAGCATCAGTTCATGTAAATCCCTTCAGGCTTCCCTGAATTCCCATCCCTCCTGGTTTCTAATAGAACAATAGTGTTCCATCACATACATATACCACAGTTTGTTCAGCCATTCCCCAGTTGAAGGACATTTACATGATTTCCAATTCTTTGCCACCACAAACAGGGCTGCTATGAATATTTTTGTACAAGTGATGTTTTTACCCTTTTTCATCATCTCTTCAGGGTATAGATCCAATAGTGGTATTGCTGGATCAAAGAATATGCACATTTTTGTTGCCCTTTGGGCATAGTTCCAAATTTCTCTCCAGAAGGGTTGGATGACTTCACAGCTCCACCAACAATGTAATAGTGTCCCAGACTTCCCACAAACCTTCCAACAATGATCATTATCCTTTCTGGTCATATTGGCCAGTCTGAGAGGTGTGAGGTGGTATCTCAGAGAAGCTTTAATTTATATTTCTCTAATAAGTATTGATTTAGAGCAATTTTTCATATGACTATAGATTGCTTTGATCTCATCTGTAAATTGCCTTTTTCAGATCCTTTGACCGTTTGTCAGTTGGGGAATGTCTTTTTTTTTTAATTGACTCAGCTGTATATTTTAGAAATTTCTTTGTCAGAAACATTAGATTGTTTATTAGGACATTTTTAAAGAAGATTGGGGTTAAATGTTAATGTTCTTACAAGTATTGGCTAAGTAGGGCTGGACAAACATTTTGTCTTTATGCACTAAGAAAGTTGGGGCCCCAACTTTCAAACTAAAGAATACAACTAAACAGCTAAGGCTGCAGAAGATCTGACAGTACTCTTGAGGGAATTATCTTGCTTCAGGCAAAAGGGATGGGATGGGAAAAGTAGCAAGTGATTTTTAGACATGCCTAGTTTGTGGATTAATTTTGATTGTTTTACAACTCCACCCCACCCAGGCCCTTTTCGTTTTTTTTATTTGGAAACTGAAAGGGTCAAGAGAAACTTGTTTCAAAAATAATGTAATAATAGTAATGATTCTGTACAGGGCTGTTATAATATTTTAAATTCAAACAAAAATTCGACTAACAACTTGGAGAGGTGCTTTGAATTGAAGGTACAGAATTCTAGATAGCAGTAGAATGTAATTGAATTCATATTTTCATTTGCAGTCCTTTTATATGTAGCATGTTTTATGTATGAAAAGTCTCTAGTGCTTAAACTTAGTAATAAAGAAAATTTTGAGGAGCAGCTAGGTGGCACAGTGGATAGAACACTGGCCCTGGATTCAGGAGTACCTGAGTTCAAATCCACCCTCAGACACTTAATACTTACCTAGTTGTGTGGCCTTGGGCAAGCCACTTAACCCCATTGCCTTGGGGGGGAAAATCTAAAAAAAAAAAAGAAAAGAAAGAAAATTTTGTCTTACAAATAAAAAATAAGGAAGAAGGTTTGGGTTGGGATTTTGTTGTTATTTAAAAATGGATAAAGAGATGGTGCATCAGTCATTGTGCCTTTCCCTCTAGATCCTTCTGTATTCACCTTATGACTGGAGAAAAGTAAGTTTGTGATTAACTGTAGGTTGATGCCCAACTTTTCAAACTGGTTGATCTTAGCACCTTTCATTTGGCCATTGTTAGTTTGTTTTTTAGTTTTTCAGTCTTGATTCAGCTTTTTAAATGTAAATTTTCCTAAGGAGTACTAAGAAGGATCAGTAGACTACCATCATCACAGTGGTGCCAGCCTTGAGAAAAAAATGCCATATTTCGTGCAAGGGCCATAATCTCAGTAGTACCGAGAAGAATATTTTTACGTATTGGGAGACTGGTTTGGAACCTTTAGACTACATTGGGAAGAAAAGCACCTTTACCACACCTGTCACAGGAGGTGATAATGGTCCCACTCTAGGTCAGAATGTAGAAGACTCGTCTTGAGAGCTTTTGAGAAGTTGCTGCCATGGCTCTGCGGGTTGGAGATTCTTCTTTGGGGGCATATCATATACCATTTCTCTTTTCTTAAGAGTTTGATGGAAATAAATATTCATTATAGGGTGTGAAAGCTGTGGTAGCTGAGAGTTATGAAAAGATTCACAAAGACCATTTGATTGGAATCGGCATCGCTCCCCTGCAGTTTCTTCCAGGAGAAAATGCCAGTTCCTTGGGCCTTTCTGGCAGAGAGCAGTTTTCTTTTTCATTCCCTGAAGATCTGTCACCAGGAGTCACCTTAAACATAAAGGTATCTGCAAGGTTTTCAAGTCTTTGTCTGTGTATCTTCCAAAGGGAAGCTGGGAGAACAGGGTCCTCCTCTCAGATCATCACTGGGCATCAGTGGAGTCTTGGGTTACTTTCTTAATTCCTGTCACACCTTTGCATTCTGACATCCTCACTACAGAAAGCCTGACCAAGGTTCTAGGCAGGGGACAAAGCAGGCCACAGATGATGCTGTAGACCCTGTAGGTTTGCATCTCCCAGGAGTTCATGGGTAGTCAAGGCTTTCCTGTACTTGTGACCTGTGTTGATAGTTTTTTGAGATCTATATTTTAGTGCCCCCAGTTAGAACCTTAGGGAGAGGTGATATAAATTTGTTTTTCAACCACTTGGTGTTGATCATCTTTTCTAATGTCACTGTGAGACTTCATGCCTTGAGTCCTAATATCATAGCAAAACTATTTCTGTGGCCGTTCTATTGTCATTAATTACCTTGCTGTCCTTAAGCAATAAGTCACATGGCTTTGTTGAATAAATTCTCATGGTTCTTCACAGGATCCTTAAATTGTATAAAACCTCCAGTTCTGATATGTCTCCTAATGTTGGTGTTGTGTGTTAAAATTTCTAGCAGTAAAAATACCGCAGATCTGTAGATGGAATTACATTTTTGTTTCACTCGTCTTTAGCTGAATTTTAGCTTTTCCTTTTATGCTGTGTGTGTGGGGGGGGTGTCCTTTGGGATCCCTTGATTTCATCAGATTACCGAAAGGGGTCTGTTACATAAAAAACACTCTAATCCCTCATTTTACTGGGTAGGAAAAATCTGTTTATACAACTTGACGGAGACCCAGGCTGTGCATGGTCGAGTGCCAGTCAGGAATTCTGGCTCATTGTAGAGTGGAGGCATCCCACAACTAGTCCTGAGGCTGGGACAAGGAAAGAAAGTCCACTTTCAGCTTCTCCCTAAAATTAAAAGTTACAGATGATTCTAGCAGTAACTAACATTGTATAACCCTTGGAGATTTGTAAAAATCTTCCTCATGTTTTATATCATTTGAGTCTTGGAGCAAAGTGAGCAACTTAGCCTAAGTTTTATCTCTGTTATATTGGGAAAGAAACTCCCCTTGTTCTCTGGTGTCCCCTGGAATGGCAGGGCTCACCAGGCAGATGCATTGTCTGCCACATGTGGTCAAAGCAAAACCTCACCTAATGCCTTCTTTTCTCCTGATGGATCCCACCCACATTTAGCTGGAGTAAATTTTGGGTAGCTGATGCACAATTGGTTGCCATGTCAGACCTACCAGATACGATGCCCTCTGGCATTGGCATAATGACCTCTGGGAGCCCAGGATTGCCTTCGGAATTAGTGGTAGAAGAATTAAGCATCTGTTTGTTGGTTTAATGGCTTCTTCTAGAATAGAAAAAGATCCAGACTTGTGGAAGACATTTGGTACCAAGAAGAGCTTCATTGACAGGGAGGACTTTAGGCAATAAGAAACATTGTCTGGCAATTTGGAGGATTTCCCATTAATTCATTCAGACCTTTATTAAAAACTGTTTACCTGGCACCTACCTTTATGGTGTTGATTCTGGCAGGGAAATAGAACATTAATAATGCTGAGGGAATAAGTTGTGAAACAAGAGTGCAGTATGCTCCAGGGGAGGGGTGAAGAAGGTTCAGAGAATGCCTTATTTAGGAGGAACAACAATTTGTTCTTAGTAGGTAATGGGTTTTTGTTTGTTTGCTTTTAAAGACAAGCACTGGAAAAGTATTCAGCGTGATTGCTTCGTTTGAAAATGATGTGGAAATTACATTATACAAACATGGCGGATTATTAAACTATGTGGCTCGAAAATTCTCCTAGTATCTACTGAACATGGATCCTTCCATAATTGGTAACTGCAAATGCCTTGTGAGATGGACCCAGGAATTCATACCATGGAGCTACAGTCTCAGTATGCTCACTTATCTCATCCATGGGTGTAAATGATTGTCAATCATCGTAGTGACCACAATGAGATCTTTCTTGATTTTAAATACTATACGAATGGTGCTATTAACATTGCTAAAATCAGCCTAAGTGTGTTGTGGAAGAGAGCTGTAAGTATGGGGGGGGTGGGATGGGGGGGATATTTTATCAAACCATTTTGTAAATAAACAAGGCAGAGTTTGAACTTGAATTGTGGTGAAGACTATTATGTAAGAGCAGCCTTCCTGCAGTTGTTTTCCTTTAGTTTTGCACCTTTAAAACTGGGTACTACTGTTTGTTGGTTTAAGAGTGACAGATTGATGTAAGAGAAGCCAAATTGGATTTTCGAATTCTGGAAGCTGAGAAGCTGGGGTCTAAATGGACATCCAGCTTTTATTCTGTAGCCTTAGAATTGAGGTAAGCAAAGCTGGCATACTTAGGTAGGTGTCTGCTTTTGTCTGGAAATAGAGTCCAGAGCTAGCTTCAGCCTTCATCCAAGGGGTACGGCCTTGAGAAACAAGGGTTTTGTGTAGATGAGGAGGGACCTTTCCAGATTGGGGCCTGCTTTTATCCATGAGGATCCAGGAGAAAGGTGAGACTAGTCTATTCCATAGTAGTCAAACATATTATAGATGTTTAGTAATTTGCTGGTTAAATTGCAAAGCATGGAATAGAATCACAGGTGAAACAAAAGTTATCCACCATTATGTGAGACTTGCTTCCAAGTATCCATCATTTACCATTAACTCACCTTTTTACTGTAGTTCAAAATCTGCAAAAGAAAAATGATCTCCGGGCTTTTGGAGATGGCCTAAAATTACAGAGTGTAAGGTGAATGAGTGGTCTAAGCAGTTTTAATTTTAATGTTTTGGTCACCTTTCGAATTATTTAAAAACATTTTCTATTCCTTTGAGTCATCCTTTTATTTCTTTGGGTCAGTTTTCATACTAATTGTTTTATTACCCTATTTGAGGGCAGCACTATTTAACATATTCTGAACACCACTCTTATCTTGCAAGCATATATTCTTGCTTACCAGAATGAATTCCTTGATATAACCCAAAGAAGTTGAACCACTTTTCTATTACCCAAGGGATTTGTTGATTATTTCTGAAGCTTTTTATAAGTTATTTTAAAATTTAAGGAATTTTATTTTAAGAAGTAAAGCTGAGTGAAAGCAAAGGTAATGTATTCACTTTGAAATATTATTATTACAATTTTAAATCAATTAACATTGCATATATAAGGAATGATTAAAAAAAAACCCTTCCAACTATTTAAACCAGTGGACAAGGACCACTGAATAACTATTGCACATAATTACCAGTGTGAGAGTTTACAGATAAGTCATAAATATATATTTGGGCGATAAAATGTCCTAGATTGAAGCTAAATGACTTTTCTTCTCTCCTCCTCCCTCCTCCCTTTATTAAAAACAAATTTTTGTCTAATAGTATTTATTTCCTCTCACTTTTAAACCATGTTTTTTCAATATTTTATCATGCTCTTGTGTATTTTTGTCATTGTATTTTTTTAAATTACATGGAGATTTGTGTTATATTGGAAATATTACACTCTAAATGTTAAAATGGCCCTGGTGATTTTCAAAAGGAAATGCTTGACTTCAGTAATTGCAAACCATTTGGTTGGTGCCATCTGGCAACGTCTGATGGAGCTAGAACTTGGACAAATGAGCTGTGCGGCCCAGAAGAGGCCGTTTGGAATTCTCCATTAGAAGTAAAGCATTTACGGACATTCTGGGTGGTTCACTGGCAGTTGTGGTGGGTCGCCAGCCTTAATTTGTTGTCTAATCCCAGGTATCTGGATCTCCTGTTTGTATAGTGGAAGTAGCAGTCCATCTTCTCAGTAAGAACTGCTATTGGCCAACTGTCCTGTTGTTCCTTTAGATGCCCCTATTTCTTGTATGAAAAATGCCTCTTGTACACTGAAACGAGAAGAAATAAAACAATGTTTGAGAAAAGGAAGTTCTCTGGATACGTCACAGAGGCACCTCAAATACAGTTGTAAAAGCCTAGCATCTGAATTTTTTTATACTTTAACCATAAATTATGCTAAGTAGAACGCCCAATTTCATGACTTATCGGTCTGCTGCTCTTTGATATGAAATCAGTGAGAAAGCTCTCTTGTTCATCCATGAATAACCACACTAACCCCCTGAGAAGTTGTAGTTGTTTATTCTCTGTGTCTGCCTTCTGAAGGGAAGAAAATGAGCTGCATCCCTGTGATTGGAGGGCAGGACTGTGGTCCCCACAGCCTCCTGACCTCAGTTGGTTGTACACGTGGCGGGGAGGGGGCATTCCTATATAGATGAAGCACTGAGACAGTTGCAGCAGCTGCCTCAGCTACCTGGAAGATTCCCCACCTTGACAGTAGCAGTGTTGCCAGCATCCTTTGCACCTACCTATGTAGTAGGGCGGAGAGAATTTATTTGGCCACTCTGTGGGTGTGGTCCCAATTAAAGGCAACGTTTTTCTTTAAGCATTTAATTTATCCTTGAGGATGGTAGGGGAAATAAAATGGACACCCTGAGCCTTCCTTGGTTTGTTTAATTTGGGAGAACAAAACAAAAACTTTATTATTTGGGCTTTTGAAATGTTTATTCCCCGAATTGTGATAGTGTTGCTGTTTCTATCCATTTGACATCTAGTATATGGCTATAGAACCATATGTATAGTAATCACATTTGAATAATTGCAAATCAATGTCTACTGTTTAAAGCCAACAAAACAGTATAACAGTTTTAAGTTCAACAATGTTAAGTATTGTATAGAAATATATCTGGAGGCAAAGTTCAATTGATGACAATTGTGCATATAATGTTACCAATGTTGTAAATTATTTTTAATAAAGAAAATTGTATTATCAATGATTTTGTTTTTTCTATTTAAAAATACTTAAGGATAGTAGAAATCCTTTTTGTAAAATCAGATGAAAATAAGCCTTAAGGTTTACTCTCTACCCCACACAACCTTCTTAGTCTTAACCTCTATTTGTTCATAAGGATCATCCAATTCTAAGAGTTTTGAAATGAGGGATCACTTAAGCCACTTGTTTCTAAATGAGGATATTGAGTGACTGGGAAAGAAATAGCGGGACTTGGGAAGGGCAGTAGACGAACACCACTGCAAAGAATTGGCTTTGAAGTCCTCAGACCAAGGTTTTGGGAAGATGATGATTCTAGCTTGGTCCTCCAACAAACAGAGGTTTTGCATTTAGCTTTCTTAAGGGCCCTAAAGTTCTAAATCCTGTAGTTCTGTGACCCCCCCCCCCAAGTGTGGCATTCTTCTATTTTACCCCAGAGACTCATAATTGTTCATTTATTTGACCAACTGGGATCCAAAAAAGTTATGTCATTTTCCAAGGTGCTGTGGTTAATTTTTTTTTTAATAAACTTAATTGCCAATATTTAAAGTCTGCAAAGTACTTTAAGCTTGTGGCTCCTGTGTGATAATATAAACCCTGTGAGATACTACAAGTATTATCCTTATTTTATTAAGAAGCAGCTTACTGTGACTTGCCCATCCTAGGCTCACAAAGCAAATGTCAAACTCCCAAGATTTAAACTGGTGACCTGGGTCATTCTTCTCTACTCATCAGCAAGGGCACCACTGAGAAAACTGTGATTGATATGTAGGAACAGTTAATGTGAGAGTTTGGTAAGAAATGACATTCCTATTAAAACCATTAGAGCTTGAATAAATGGAAAATTGTAAAATTCAAAATAAATTTTAAAAAAGACAATTGTACCCAAAATTGCTTATTCAGCGCCATACCAAACTGCCAAAATAATTATTTTTTTTCCAAGAAAAATAGTACTTAAATTCCTAAGATGAAGCATGTGGAGCAAGGCCGGGGTGTGAAGGTGGGGAACGCGGCGTCCGGGGGGCGGGGCCGGGGGAGGGAGCGGCGCGCGCGGGAAGGGCGGCCCCAGGCGGGCTGGGGGCCCCGGGCCGAGCGCCTCTGGGGTGAAAGGTCGGGCGAGAGAGGCTGAGCGGAGGAGGGGCGCCGGCCAATCCGGGTCCGGCGTGCGGCGTGGGGCGGGGACAGAAGCGCCCTCGGGGGACGTGGCCGAGCCTCGACCAATCAGAATCTCCTTCCTTTGCACACTCCGGCCCCCACCGCCCGAAGCCGTCAATCAGCGGTGGGCGTGCCCTGCGCCCCGCCCCGCCCTCGGGCTGCTCGGGCCAATCCAGGAGCGGAACTCGGAGGGGGCGGGGCCCGGCGCGGGGCGGGGGGGCGCTGCAGCCCCCCCCCCGGCCTTCGGAGCGCCCTCGGCCCCCGGCCCGGAGGTAGGTGCCCGCGCCCCGTGCCCCAGGGAAACTGAGGCCGGCCCGAGGGGAGCGCCCGCTGCCGGGGGCAGGGCGCGGAGGGGACCTCCAGAGCCCCCCGGGCCAGGCGGGAATCTGGCGCCGAGGCTGGGTCCGAACCCCGCCCCCTGAGCCCCCCTGCACCCCGCGCCTCCGCCAAACGGCCCCCGAGCCGGCGGCCTGGCCCAGCTGCCCGCCTTGGGGGGGTCGGGGCTGGGGCACGGGGCGCCTTGGGGCCCCCCACCCCTTCCAGAATGGCCTTTCCGGCGGCATGGACAGAGCCCGGCCCCGGAGTCCGGAGGCCCCGAGTTCAAGTGCGGCCGCAGCCACTTAATAAGGAGCTCGCTGTGTGGCCTGGGGCCCTTCATGCCCCAGCTGAAAAGTGAAAGCAAGAAGGCCCTCCCCCGGCCCGGCCCGGCCCGGCCCGGCCCGGCGCGGACACCGGCCCCGGGCCTTTCTGCTCGGCTCTGCAGGGCCCGGGGCCGGCTGGCCCGGGGCCGGTGTCCCCCCCTCCGGGGCCGGTGTCCCCCCCTCCGGGGCCGGTGTCCCCCCCCCTCCGGGGCCGGTGTCCCCCCCCCCTCCGGGGCCGGCTGGCCCGGGGCCGGTGTCCCCCCCTCCGGGGCCGGTGTCCCCCCCCCTCCGGGGCCGGTGTCCCCCCCCCCCCCGGGGCCGGCTGGCCCGGGGCCGGTGTCCCCCCCCTCCGGGGCCGGTGTCCCCCCCCTCCGGGGCCGGTGTCCCCCACCTCTGCAGGGCCCGGGGCCGGTGTCTCCCCCCCTGCAGGGCCCGGAGCCGGTGTCCCCCCCCTCTGCAGGGCCCGGGGCCGCAGCCCCCTCCCCGTCGTTCCAGAGCTCGCCCCACATCACATTGCCCTTGAAGACTGGAATCCCAGAGGAGGGGGAGGAGGCGCCTGAGAACCCCCCGAGGAAGTGTGTTCTCAGGGGAGCAGATGCCGGGCCCCCACCTGTCAGGAAGGGCCCTGGGGCCAGCCTGTAGGCCAGCCTTGTCTGAAGGAACTCAGGGAAACCCTCGTTAGGAATGAGCCTACCGGGTGTCCTGGGGACCAGGAAGAGACGGCATTGAGCAAAGTCCTTTTCTTCAAGGAGGGGCAGCCCGGTGGCACGGTGGGTACAACACTGGCCTTCAGGTCGGGAGGAGGGCTTTCCAATCCGGCCTCAGACACTTGACGCTTACTAGCTGTGTGACCTTGGGAAAGTCATTTTACTCTGGCATGGGGGTCCTGATTCCTCTGGCCACTGAACTGGGTGGCTCTGGAGGAGAAAGTGAGGTTGCTGGGGACTTAGCACAGCCCCCCCCAACCAAAATTTAATTCATGAGCTTGTCGTGGCCTCGCCTCCCTGATAGCATGATCTTCAAGAATGAAAGAAACATTATTACTGTATTATAATATCTAGAGAGAACAGAAACCCCAACAGAGAATCGATAGATGCCCAATATTAGGCAGGTGTCATTTTGCACTACAATTATTGGATGCAAAACAAGTAAATTCTTTGCAGTTTGAGGAAGGAGATATCTTTTTCCAATTTGAAGGTGAAGGTGGGGGGAAAGGTAGGAAGTTTTAGGGAGTGGGTGGCATTTGACTTGGTCTTTAAAGAACAAGTCAAAATGTGGAAGGAGGAAGTTCCAGACATAAAGACTAGCAGACTTGGAGGCAGTATTTTGCCAAGTGTGTTGGGGGACAGCAAATAGTTCAGTTTATTTGAAGCATACAGCCCAGGGAAGGAGGAGGGCGGTAGGACTTGGTTGGGGCCTTCAGCAGAAGGAGATCTCACAATAAGAAAATCATTGAGCTTTCATTTTCCTAAGGTAATACCTGTCAGCAAATGATGCAGGAAGCTTTTTGATTTGCTGTGGCAAGTCTTTGAAAGGAGCATGTGACCATCCCCGATGTGTAATTTTTAGGTCCACTGAACAGCACCAAGAGTTTCAATGTCCAAGAATCAGATTTCCATTCTTCAGCAGTTGCAGGGATTTTTTTCATGAGGAACTAAGCTTCTGTTTCTGGAAAATTCCAGACAAAAGCTTAATGATCACCATTAGAGGTGCTGGAGAAGGAATCCTCTAAGCATTGGGTGGACGGGCCCTTCACATTATCATGATTCTGTGATTCTCATTCAGAGATGTATAGCTTCTGAAAACTGACAGATCTTTCCAGGAAACAAAACAGGCCATAAATTAGATTTTTAATTTGCATGACTCTAAAAATTATCCTAGATCACTTCCAGTGCCTAAGCCACCCAAATAAGTCACTCAGTAGAACATTAAGCTATTTACCAAGATATGAAAGGCCTTAACCTATTCAAGGACAAAGAATATTTTAATCCCCAAAGCAGACTTCTTTATACTGTATGGAGTAAACAAGGGAGATTATTTAGCTCATTTCTGACAAAAGAAACCCCTCTGGTTAGAAAATAAACAAGGAAACTTTTTTAGTAGTATCAAAGAAAACTGGATCCACAATCCTGATCTCTGGTTCAGTCTTAGGGATAAGTGGGAAGAACTGAGATGTTCCCACAGGATCTCTGTCACACCTGTAACTGAGACCAGAAATTCTATCTGCCAGCCTTCATCTTTTTTAAATTCATGTTTTTAACTTGTGACAATGTAAATCACCCTGGGAAAAGCCACCCTTTAATCTGTTAATCTTTCCTAATTTAGTCTAGTGAAGGGTAAGGTTATAAGGTAACCCAAGAGGGCTTGGGATAAAGGTGGGGGCAGGATCTGCTTTGAGAACAAGGTATCCTGATGGCCTGCTCTGAGCCTCTTTCTCCATCTGCCTCCCAGACACCATGTCCGGCCCGGAGCATGAGCCTTCCCAGGACCTCAGCAAGCCTGCCTTCAGTGAGCTCCAAGCCTCAGCCCTCGTGGAGTCAGTGTTCGGGTTAAAGGTGACCCAGATCCAGCCTCTTCCCAGCTACGATGATCAGAACTTCCATGTGTGTGTTCCGAGGGCCACTGAAACAAATGGCAGCCCCCTCGAGTATGTTCTCAAAGTGAACAACACTGAATCCAGCAAGAACTTAGACCTGGTTGAGGTGCAGAGCCACATCATGATGTTTCTGAAGGCAGAAGGCTTTCCAATTGCCTCTGTGCATCCCACCAAAGGAGGCAGCCTGACCTCTCTGATGTCCATAGGTAAGCGGTGACCCATCCCTCGATGGCCAGGACTACCCATGCAAATCATGACAGAAGGAGCAGGGGACCCCACTTTGAGGCTTCTGATTATAATACGGTCAGGCCAGGGAATTCTGATGACCAAGGAATTTGTTATGTCTCTTATCTACTTCTGTAGACACAAGTTTAGAAGAGACTTGATCCCTGCCCTCAGGGACCTTATAGCCTAGCAGCACTCATAGCCAGGCACTAGCGGTGGTACCAAATGAGATGTGATGGATTTTTGCTGTGAGCAGAGCATTTTGTGAAGACCATAGGGGGCTTCCTTACCAGACCTGGGTCCTAAAGGTTCCTGCTGGTCAGTTCTGTAGCACGCTGCACTCTTATCTAGTTCTCCAGCCAGCTAAATAAAATGATTGCCTAATTCTAGGAAATCGAACTGAACACGACACTACTCCCCAGCTTTCTCAATTCTGTGGTTAGAATTTGTGTCATTAAAAGCAGCTGAGGGGCAGCTAGGTGACGTAGTGGATAAAGCACCAGCCCTAGAGTCAGAAGTACCTGGGTTCAAATCTGGTCTCAGACACTTAATAATTACCTAGCTGTGTGGCCTTGGGCAGGCCACTTAACCCCATTTGCCTTGCAAAAACCTAAAAAAAAAAGTTAAAAGCAGCTGAGCTTTCCCCCAAAACACGGGTGAGCTCCCTCATAAAGACATGGGCACTTTGGCCTTGTCATTGGTCACCAAAGGCTTCCAGTGGACAAAGGGGCTGCTCTGGGTGCATTGGCTGAAGGTGCTGGGTATATTTGACCCAAGATGGAGGGGCCGTGTTGCTGGCTTCTAGTATTTGGAAAGAAGGGTAGAGTGCAGTGGGGTGATGCCAAGAGGCAGATTGAGGCAGGGTATCCTAGAAGGCAAGGGTTACCTTGTGAGGGTAGAGAGCTGCCCATCATTAGAAGTAGATGAGACTAGATGGTCAAGGCATCCTTAGGCTAGTAGGTGACCACTTAAGCCCACCTAACACTGGTTCTACAACTGGTGTGATTCTGGAACTCATTAAAATTATTTTGAACAAGGTCTTTTCAGCACTGATGTGACTTCCTAATAACCCCTACACTCTATCCATGGAAGGCAGCTTACTCTGACCAGATCTACACAGTGGGGGTATCTGATAATCTGGAGTGAGGAGATGTGCTTCTGGACTCCCCTAGGTCAGGCCAGGCTTCTCAGAAGAGATACATCTCAGGACTCATCCAACTAGGCCATGTCCTGTACTCCTTGAACCCCTCATTGTGCTCACCAGAGGGGTTTATATTTTAGCCCAGAGAGATCAGAGGCCATTGGAGTTGATTGATAAGGGGAGTCCCAGGGTCAAATCTTCACTCAAGGAAAATTACTTTGGCGGCAGGGGGGAAGGTGGACATGGGTTTGGAGAGACCAGAAGGCTAGAGACCCATTTAAGAGCTGTTGCCATAAACTATAGCCCCGTCTTGGTCAGAGCCTGGGGTAAAGTAGGAGACCTGGAGAGGTGATGACAATGCATTTTGAGAGACACAGAATGGAAGAAATGGAAGCTTGGGTCATAGGACCTCAGTATTTTCAGTAAGAGGAGAAGGGGAGGGAGAGATACAAGAGAGGATGTGGGGACCTGGATGATGGAGGGAAGACAAGCTAGGGTAATAGTGAAAATCACCCCCTGGCAGGGACAGTTCTGGTGTCTGGATGGAAGGAACCTCAAGAATGGAATTAGTGCTCTTTTTTGAACGTGAATGTGTTTCCCCACTCCCAATCAATGATATTTCTGTTGAAACATTCATCAGGCACAATTCAGTAACAATTGTGTATACCATTAAATGTGCATCAGATGGACTTGCTCATGGTTTTTATTATCTATTCCAAACTTAGCAACTGTCACAAAACAAACATTTTTGATACAGGAATAAGAAGAAAAAACAATCACAGATGAAGCTTTTTATTTATCTTTGGTTTAAAAACCATGTTTGCCAACTTCAGGATAATAACAGGAACTCCCACTGCCTCAGTGACCCCTTTGGACTCTTTTTCTCTCTGTATTCTGGGTTTGTTTCTTTTCTTATAACTGTAACAACTGGACCCGACCAGACACGCAGATGAAACTTCTGCTGCCAGAGACACAATTTTGAAAGGATGGATTTTAAAGTTTTCTCAAAGAAGGGAAGATCCTGAGTGATTGAGGCAGGGCTCACAGAAACCCCTGCTTCCCAAAGAAGTGATCTAGAGAATGCCGGCAACGACCTCCTCCCTTATCTTTCTACCTTTTTACAGGTGCACCTGCTGCACACACCTTGACAGCAGCCTTGAAATCTAGGAGAAGTGGGTTTCTATAGCAAACCCGCCTTTACTCTTGTACAGTGGATATAAGTGGATAGAGAAGATGAGAGCCCTCAGTGATCATTGTTTTGTTCTTACTAACCCTTGGACTCAGGTCAGGAAAAAGGCAGCTTAACCTAAGCTCTTATGGAGCAGAATGGACAGGTCTTCCTCTTGTGGATATGTAAAGAGCCTCCCAGTCTCCTGGAGAAATGGAAAAAGGAGCCAAATGATCCTTTGATTGACAGTACTTGGGGGTGGAAGCCAGGAGAAGGAGGGAGGCCCTGCAGGCAGCAGAGGGGGTATTGGTTGCTGCCTTGGGGGCCATGAAGGGAATGGGGTATGGCTGCACAGACCCTGGACACACGTATTTCTGCACATCCCAGGTTCTTCTCTTTATCACTTGCACCCTTTGGCCATAGCCTTGATAACGAGAGAACCTGGGTGGTACCTTCGGACATCTACCCTGAGAGGGTGACGGGTGTAGGGATGGACAATGGGAGGACAGAAGCCTAGTTTTCTAAGAGATGATGTAGTTTATGGGGTGCAAGTCTAGCTGATCTAGACCTGAAAAGGTAGCATATTCTTCTTCCTTTTGTTAGTTAAGGGTCCAGTGAGGGCTACAGCTGATGAGAGATCATTCATTAGTGGTTAGAACCAAGAGTTGAGGAAGGCAGTTTAGGAAGGCTTCCACCATCCTAATGCCTGTCTTCAGGGGCTCTGACCCCTCTCCCACAGTGATTCAATCTTGTTTGCATCCTAGGCGTGCTGACACAAACCTTCCTCCCAACAGCTCCATGAGGCATGTGGGTGCAAGGATCACCATGTCCACCGATGGGGTTTGCTGCCCTTTCTTTGCAGAAAGTCCACAGCTGGGCCAGTCCCAGGCTAATTGTCAGACTACTGTATCTTGTAGAGACTTTGGGGCTTTGAGTTCTATAGACTTGGCCTTCCCTGCTTTCTAGTTTATTTTCCCATCGTTTAAAAAAAATTTAACAATTATTTCCAGGAAGATTAGTCTTTGTCTTAATAAAGAGAATATAGAGAACTACTATAGAATGTTTTATGGTGTGTGAAGTCTTGCAATGGGTTGCTGAGGTGGCTAGTGTTTTCTCCCTATTTTAAGATGAGGAAATGCAGCATCATAGACATTTAGTGATTTATTTGCCCATGGTCACCCAGGTGCCTCTGATGAATCAGAGTTGAGATGTGAGCCTCCTGAAGTCTTGATCATCTCTCTCCATTCACTAGACAGTGGCTCTGGGACCAAAAGTTACTTGGTGAGGCTGTTCACTTACCTGCCAGGAAGACCCATAGCCCAGGTTCCCGTCACTCCGAAGCTCTTATATGACGTTGGCAAACTAGCGGCCCAGATGGATAGAAGTCTGGAGGTAAGGGCTAAGCTCATGGGTGGTGCTCTTCTCTACTAGGTTCAGCCTTGTGGCTTTTCAGTCATTCACCAGATGATCACTGGGTATGTATTGTTAGATACTTGGGGGTAGAAGAGGAGCTAGGTCAGGGGCCCCTCCAGAAGCATCCATCTCGCAGGAAAGATAAGATGTATAAGCAAAACTTATAATGCAAGGTATAAGGTGAAAGTGGAAGTACTGTGTGGGAGCCTTTCATTGAGGCAGGCTGGCTGAAGGGGGCTGTTGTTACCTGAATTGGACCTTGAAGGATGGGGAGGAACAGAGGTGGATGTGGAGAGAAAGCCCCCTGAACCCAGAGCCTGAAAAAGCTGGTGCATGTTTGAGTCTGGTCTGGCTGCAGTTGGCCGGTTTGTGCGTTTGGAGAACACTGAAGCTGATGCAAGATGTAAGGAGGAGGAGCTTCCTAACATCAGAGTTGTCCTAAAGTGTGATGGAGTTCTTCAGACAAAGGTGGGATGACCCCCAGGGGCTCTGGGTAGCTGCTGAGCTCTCTTCTCACTCCATGAGTTTTTAAAATTCTGCTGTCTATAGAAACTGGTATTTATTGGTATTGAAAATACCCATTTTCTGAGGCCATTTTAAAGCTTTTTCATTTATCCTCATTAAACTTCATCCTTTAGATTAGACCCAGCATCCTAGTCTGCCGGACTCTTTATATTATCCGGCAGTTTGGCTGTCCCACCTAGCCCCTCCTAGTTTTTCAGCTATCCATCAAGCAATAAGTATTTATTAAGTGCCTGCTGTGTGTAGCATGCTGAAGGAGCATAAACAATGCACAGAATATTCTCTAGTAACCAGGAGTTTATAGACTGAGATTTTAGGTCACCAATAAATTTTATATTCTAACTACATATGGAATAAATATGAAGAGAATAAATCTAAAATACAAAGTAGTTTAATAAAAGGTAGCTGGGGAGGTTGTGGGTAGAAAGGTTTGGAGCAGGAGGGGGTCCTTGGGTGGCATCTTGCAGGAGGCAGAGGTGAGGAGGAAGAACATCTGAGGCACTCCAGCTCAGAGAGGTCAGTCTGACTGAATCACAGAGTTGAGTGGAAGCTGAAAGGACTGGTCTCGCATCTGTGCTTTTTTCCAAGTCATTGATAACAATGTTCTATCATTAAAGGCCCAAGACAAATCCCAAGGAAAACCTCCTTCCAGGTTGACATTGAACCATAAATATCTCTCTGGGTCCAGCCAAACTCAAGCTCTGAGCTGATCTGAGGGAGTCATCACTAGGCCCACATCTCCACATTTTGTCCACAAGCATACCAGGAGAGACTGGTTGGTCCTTTGTTCTCAAAGACCACCACAACATCAGGGAGATGATACCGTGTCAATCACATAAATTGGATTTGAGGGAGGGGGGCTGTGCTACGTAACAAGCCTCACTTTCTCCTCCAGAGCCATCTGGGTCCAGTGGCCAGATATGGATCAGGACAATTAGAGATAGTCCCCGATGTGAGGCAATCAAGGTGAAATGACTTGCCAAGGGTCACATAGCTAGTGAGTGGCAAGTGTCTGAGATTGGATTTGAGTTCCCATCCTCCTGATTCCAAGGCCAGTGCTCTATCCACTGCATCACCTAGCTATCCTGAATGGTCTGCTAAAATCTAAGGTATGGTATGAATTGTTCTGATGAAACCCTTCTGGCTTTTGGTGATTATAGCTTCCCATTCTAAATAAATATAATCTAAATATACATAGCATTGATGAGGTAGGAAATATACACATTAGCCCATTTTCACAGATGAGAACACTGAGGCTCTTAGAGATTATGACTTCCCTGGGTCCACAGGGTAGTTATGTGTCCAAAGTACCACAAGAACCCAGGTCTCTTGACTCACAAGTCCACAACATCCTGCCTCTCCGAACCCATCCTTCAATAATTTTTCCAGGAAACTCACTGACCCATAGTTTGTCCTTCCTCTTTTTTTAAAAATCTGGACATTTCCCTCATTTTTTCCCCTACCATTCCTCTCCCACTCACCATGGTGGGACATCTACCTGTGACCACAGCTCAGCAATCCCATTTCTTTCAGTACAGTAGGATACAGTTTGTCCATGGTTAGTCCCTTGGATTCACTTATCTTCCCTGAAGACGGGTCCAAATCCCAACTTTCCTATTTCTTACCATATACTACTATACAGATAAATCTTTAAGATGAGGAGGTTGGGTTATATGATCGCTCATCTCCCTTTTGTTTCTAAATCTCGGATCCTATAAATTTTCTACCTTCTCATTCATCTCTGCCTTAAAATCCTCCATCTCGGGACATACCTCCTTTTTTTAAAACTTTCCCTGGCATCCTCCTCCACAAGAAGGATCTCTTCCTCTATATTTCCTTGAGTACTTTGGACCTCTTTTGTCTCTACTGAATTCCACCACGAAGAAGGATCCAAGTGTCTTTCCCCTCTCAGCTCCCCTAGCCCCCCACTAGACTGCAAGATCCATGGGGTTGGAAAGCACTTTTCATCCCTCTTTTCATCTCAGTATTGACCATGCTTGTGTGGTTTTTCCTTAGAAATTCCATCATCCCAAGATGAGAAGCCTGCAGCGAGGGGACTTCATCTGGAACCTGAGAAATACTCCTCTTCTAGAAAAATATATTCATGCCTTGGGACAAGGCAAAAACCGAGAGATGGTAGACCAGGTGCTCCAACGCTTCAAGGATGAGATTGTGACAAAGTTAAGCCATTTCCGAGAATGTGAGTATTTCCTGCTCTTGGGAGATTAGCCCCCAAAATTAGTGATGACTGTCATCTCTATCCAGGGCATTAAATGGTTATTAGACAGGAGGAGGTGGTGAAATGAGATGGACAAGGTTTCCCCAGATACCGGTTGTCCAAAATCTTATGAATCTGTGGTCTCATCATTCCTCCTCTTGCCCATTCAGACTGTGGCCCCTCCCCTTCCCATCTGCTTTAGCTCTTGTCTTCCTTTTTTTTTTTTTTTTTTTTTGTTAGGTTTTTGCAAGGCAATGGGGTTAAGTGGCTTGCCCAAGGCCACACAGCTAGGTAATTATTAAGTGTCTGAGACCGGATTTGAACCCAGGCACTCCTGACTCCAGGGCCGGTGCTTTGTCCACTGTGCCACCTAGCCGCCCCTAGCTCTTGTCTTCCATACAAGACATGCCCAGTGGGACCATCTATTTCTTCAGATGTGTGCCGAAACATACCAGGAGAACCCCAAGAGGAAAATAAATGTCTAGCTTTGTGAGGCTTTCCACCATCCCTGGGCCCTGGGGCCAGAGTTCTTTGTCAGTCCCTGTCTGGAACCGAATTTCACTTGGATCCAAGATCTAGCCTTTGCCAGGACCAACCCAGGAGCCTCTCCCACTGGCAGGGATATGCTTTGTGGCATGGCCAGTGATGGGGCCCAAACACAGGACTCTGGAGGGCAGGTGAGGGGTGCAACGTTCCTCCTCCAGTCATGCAAACATCTGCCATTGTGTCAGGATGAAAACATCTTCTCTCAGGCAGATTGTGGCCCCTAGGGAACTGATTGAATGATCTTAAAGAGGGGCTCTGGCCAGAAAATTCACCACTCCCCCTCCTCCCCAGTGATCAGTGCTTGTCTAGATTTGGAAGGGTCTTCATTGCTGGGCCCACCCAGACCATCCATCTATTGTCCTAGGATCAGCTTGGTCCTACATCGTTGCTATTTTTTCAGTAATGTTTTATAATGGCATTATTACATGTTAGTTGGAGAGGGTAGGGGACATATTCTTAAATAAGGTAGAAGTAATAAGGGCCAGACAAAGTGCTTTGAATAAATCACAGGAAGGATTTCAGTGGCAACTGAATGCCCCGAGAACTTCTGGAATTGTGCATCTTATTGTGCCCAAAGCACAGGAGGGTATAACTGCACCATGTACTACAGCCTTCAGGGAAAATGGAGTAAAACAGGGATTCCAACCCTTGGCTCTGGAGCTGCCTGAGGGTGAAGCCTCCAGATTTGGCTCCTGCTCTGGCTCCCCTCCCATGACTCAGGCCTCCCATTAGAGGATCCTCCCCTCCCATTACCACCATCCATCAGCATTTGTCCCACAGGAGTGGTGTTAAGATTTTGGGGTGAAATCAAAATTATTCTTCACCAAGAGAAACTCGGATAAAATGCTCTCTAATCTTAATTTCCTTTTTGAATTTCTGTGGAAATACAATTTATGATTTTTTCAAATATCAGCTTTCTGTGAAGTTATTTTTCTCTTTGCTTTTAGTGGTCATGCTCAGACCATCCACATTCCTTTAGTTCCCATCTCTTGGCTGGCCTTTCTGTACTCAGGGCTGAGCTTTTGTGGAGTATTATTTCATTTTTTCCTGACTTTTGAAAAAGTGTGAATGATCTTAGTGAGAGTGAAAATATAGAAGAGAAAGGGCTTAACTCCCTTTCTGTTGCCCCCTGCCCTATTTCCATTGGTTTCATTGCTCATTGCTCTCCTTTCAGGCATCAATCATGGGGATCTGAATGGCTATAACATCTTGGTGGAGGCCAGCAGCGAGGCTTCTGGAGACCCAGCATATCATGTGTCTGGAGTCCTGGACTTTGAGGACATGAGCCAAGGCTACTACGTGTTTGAGTTAGCCATCACCATCATGTATATGATGATAGAGAGCAAGGACTCCCTTGCCGCAGGTGGCCATGTGCTAGCTGGCTTCGAGAGCGTCATCCCACTGACAGCTGAAGAACGGGGTGCTCTCTTTTTACTGGTGAGCAGTCGATTTTCTCAGTCACTCGTGATGGCTGCCTATACCTGCCAGCTCTACCCCGAGAACAAAGACTATCTCATGATCACTGCCAAAACAGGCTGGAAGCACTTGCAGAACCTGCTCGATGTGGGTCAGAAGGCCGTGGAAGACATCTGGTTTGAGACTGCCAAGTCCTACACAGCAGCCATATAAAAACATCACCACAAATGAAGTGCTATTCAAGCACAAGATATTAATTAGGATTCACAGTAAAGGCAGAAATCCACATTTCTTTGTTACACAAAATAGGTTGGGAATTATTTGATTGGGCCTAAGTCTTCATCTAGTTTCATGATCGATCTATGAGACATGAGTTAATTGAAATGATTTTTATATTAATAATAATGCCATGGAACATAGGATATCTGTGGAATTCTCACATAATCTAATTCTCATGAGATTAAGGTACTTTTTTTTAAAGATTTTTTCAAGGCAATGGAGTTTAATGGCTTGCTCAAGGCCACACAGCTAGGTAATTATGAAGTGTCTGAGGTCAGATTTGAACCCAGGTACTCCTGACTCCGAGGCTGGTGTTCTATCCCGTGCCACCTAGCCGCCCCTCTCATGGGATTAAGGATAGAAAATACTTCATGAGGAGGAAGGAGCTACCCCAACACTAGTGATGTGACCATGAGTTGGACAGTGAGCACCCTGTTGTACAAAATGGGGGAAGATACCACCATGTCTGCCTAAATTGCTTCCTACTCTGAATTCTGGAACTCTTGTCTTTAGCTGTGAAAGGTATAATAGTATTACTCCATTTAAAAAATGAAAAACTGAATGTATAAATATAACATTTTCAGAAGACAGATCAGGGAAGACACAATACACAGTACAATCTGTGTTCGTTTGATCACAAGACAAAGCCTGGACCAAAAGGAAAAGAAAGAATATGTTCTGGTGACTAGCACTAGTGAGGTGAACAAAAGACATTATGTATACGAAGATGTAGCAGAGAGCATCACCATTAGAAGGCCATCACATACAGCCATGGGAGAAGTCCATAGAGGATTATAAAAGAGTTTAGACCCTGATAAAAATATCAAGGAGCCGGACTGGATTTCATACATTTGGATGTTTTGGGTTTTGGGGGTGTTTTTGCAAGGCATTGGAGTTAAGTGGCTTGCCCAAGGCCACACAGCTAGGTAATTATTAAGTGTCTGAGATCGGATTTGAACCCAGGTCCTCCTGACTCCATGGCCAGTGCTGTATCCACTGTGCCACCTAGCCGCCGCCCCCCCCCCCGGCCTTTCTTCTAAGCTTCAATCCCAAAAAATCTGTTGAACAATTTATAGATTAGAACTGGGAGGGGCCCTGAAGGCCAGTGTCACCTGAAATGCAGCAAAATATGTCTTCCAACTGAATGTATTTCAAATGTCTCTTAAGACTTGTGGCATTAAGCAGAGAAGCCCAGGCTTTAGCATCAGAGGGCCACATTTTTTTCCTACTACTTACAACCTGTGTGACCTTGGGCAACTTGGCTCTTCTCTAGATCTTGGGTTTCTTCATCTGTAAAATGGAAGGGGGTTGCTTAGGCTAGATGATGTTTGCAGTCCTTTCCCAGATCCTTTGGAGAGCCTTGACACTTCCTACCTAATCCGTGAAGGTGGTTTTTGTTTCCCTCTGATCCATTCCAGTTATTGAAGGCAGTACCATCTCTTTAATCAGCTCCCCTTCTCAAAAAATCATCAGCTTCCATTGCCCACAGGCTCTTCCAAGCTCTTCATGGCTGGACCTCTGATATTTCCATATAACCTTGTCAATATATTTCTTCAAAAGATTCTTCTCTGAGAAACATGAAAAGATTCATCATCTTTGCCGCAGAGGTGGGATGCTGATGGGATGCTGATGATATGCTAATGGGCTGCTAATGTTCTCTGAGTGTGGAACATTATATAGGAGATCAATTTTTTCAATATTTTACTCAGTTTTATTGAAATTTTTTTCTTTTCTAAAAAATCTTTGTTATAATTCTTTGTTGTAAACCTCAAAGCACTAAATAAATGCTATTTACATTATTTTAAGTAAAGATACTTTATTGATGAGGAATCAGGGTGAGGAACCAACACCGATCACAACTGGTCCAAGACTTAGTAGACAGGACTTTATGAGTTTCTGTGACTGAAAAAAACTTCAACAACTGAATAGACCACTGGCAAAGCCCAGGCTGGCTGGTGCTGGAGATAGCCACTTGTCACT
The DNA here is from genome assembly GCF_037893015.1 of Macrotis lagotis. Taxonomy (NCBI): domain Eukaryota; kingdom Metazoa; phylum Chordata; class Mammalia; order Peramelemorphia; family Peramelidae; genus Macrotis; species Macrotis lagotis. The sequence goes on along the minus strand of NC_133661.1, from coordinate 35,097,373 downwards.
CTTAACCATCTGGTGTTAGCCTTTCCACCTCAGAAATCCACAAACACTGCAAATCAGGGCTTGGTTTATTGTTCTAGTGTTATCTGGCCTTAAGAAAGTGAGAAAATAATGTTTATTAAACTTAAATGTGTACATTTAGAGGGTTGGGGGCAGTTCACTGAGCTTCTCTGACCTCCCCAGCTTCCTTTAAGTCCCAACTAAAACATTTTATGTATACTATTTGCACATTGGCTCCCCCATTGGACTGTGAGCTACCTGAGAGCTTAGAATGTGTGGTATCTTCCCTTCTGTGCCAGGCACGTTTAAAGCCCCTGAGCCAAGTTCAGCATCTATAGACTATGTCATTGAATAACAATATAACAAGGACTGAGCCTTGTCGGCCACCCAGGATGGTTCTGGGACCCTTCCTTGTATTGGGATGGGGTCTGTCTTCATCCTTGTATTCCTCAGTACTTGCACGGGGTAGATGCCTCAGGGATGTCTGTTGGGCTAAGTGCAGGAGGATGTATCACCATGTCTGGGACCTCCTGGACTGGGCTGGGCTGCTTTCACTTGGGTTTGGCCTTTGTCCCAAAGCAATTAGGCTGGTTAGACTTAGAGCCAGAGGCCCAGGTTTGGGGAGGTAGGTGTGGCTGTATTGTGATCTAGAACCAATTAGCCTGGAGAAGGCCAGGAGAAACTGGACCATCTGAAAGTATGGTTTGAGAAAACAATGTGACAGAGGGACTAGAATAGAGAAAACAGAAAGAAATAAAAGTGATCTGTGTGAGAGCAGTCCCAGTGGTATTCAGTACAATGGTGTCACAACTGAGGAGCCGGCTTCCAAAAAGACAGGATGGGAAAGGGAAGTGTCCTGCTCACCCCAGGGAATGTGCAGGTGGTCTTTAAATAGTTGTGGTGCATGAGGATGGGAAGGACCATCAATGGGCTGTGGAGCTGGGCCTGGAGTGCCCTCAGAAGACACTCACTAATGGGCCAAAGCAAGGTTGTCCCCATTCTTATCTGGGTGGGTTCGAGGAGAGGCAGAGCTGGTGGAGAGATGAGCCTCGGGCCTTTACCTGAGCTGGGGGCCGTGGAGCAGGGCCCATGAGCGAGCACCTGCTCCAGACCCTGCTCCTGTCTCTGCCTTGCATTCTTATTCTTTGCTCCTTGAAGGTGAAGGAGATCAAAGAGAGAAGTGCCCTGGAACACTTTGGAAGATCCGGGGCACATACTGAAATTCCTGGGAAGCAGACGGAGGAGTGATGTTGCCAGCTCAGTCCTTGGCCCGCCACAGCTGGCAGCCGACCTGGCGGGGTGAACACTACGGCTCTGGGCACTGCTTTAAGTCTGGGTGTGCACTCTCAACCCTTCACACCCAGTCTCCTTATATAAAAGCTGATTGATGTCAGGCGTCACGAGGGAGGAGGGGGCTGCTCTCTGGCGGCCAGCAGTGGGGGGCACAGGAGGCTGCTGCGTTGGAGAAGGGGCCCCGCCCCCGGGGGTGCCCTGGCACCCCGGGGAGAGCAAGCTCGGGATCTCGGGGCCGGCATGCCAGCTTCACCCCCGGGGGGTCTAGGGGCCTCCCCAGTGGGAGTGCGGTGGCGCGGCCACACATGGCCGCGTGGCCCCTGCCGCGCCTCCGTTCTCTGTGGGGTCCCGCCTGCCCGGCTTGCCGGCCCTGCCCTCCCTGCCCAGCCCCGGCCGCCCGGGCCGCTGCCCCTCTCCGCGGCCCCGGCCCGGCCCGGCCCTCTGCCCCTCTCCGCGGCCCGGCCCGGCCCTCTGCCCCTCTCCGCGGCCCGGCCCGGCCCGGCCCTCTGCCCCTCTCCGCGGCCCCGGCCCGGCCCGGCCCTCTGCCCCTCTCCGCGGCCCCGGCCCGGCCCGGCCCGCTGCCCCTCTCCGCGGCCCGGCCCGGCCCGCTGCCCCTCTCCGCGGCCCGGCCCGGCCCTCTGCCCCTCTCCGCGGCCCGGCCCGGCCCGGCCCTCTGCCCCTCTCCGCGGCCCCGGCCCGGCCCGGCCCTCTGCCCCTCTCCGCGGCCCCGGCCCGGCCCTCTGCCCCTCTCCGCGGCCCCGGCCCGGCCCGGCCCTCTGCCCCTCTCCGCGGCCCCGGCCCGGCCCGGCCCTCTGCCCCTCTCCGCGGCCCCGGCCCCACCCCCGGCCCTCTGCCCCTCTCCGCGGCCCCGGCCCGGCCCGGCCCTCTGCCCCTCTCCGCGGCCCCCAGCCCCTCTCCGCGGCCCGGCCCGGCCCGGCCCTCTGCCCCTCTCCGCGGCCCGGCCCGGCCCGGCCCTCTGCCCCTCTCCGCGGCCCCGGCCCGGCCCGGCCCTCTGCCCCTCTCCGCGGCCCCGGCCCGGCCCGGCCCTCTGCCCCTCTCCGCGGCCCCGGCCCGGCCCTCTGCCCCTCTCCGCGGCCCCGGCCCGGCCCGGCCCTCTGCCCCTCTCCGCGGCCCCGGCCCGGCCCGGCCCTCTGCCCCTCTCCGCGGCCCCGGCCCCACCCCCGGCCCTCTGCCCCTCTCCGCGGCCCCGGCCCGGCCCGGCCCTCTGCCCCTCTCCGCGGCCCCCAGCCCCTCTCCGCGGCCCCGGCCCGGCCCGGCCCTCTGCCCCTCTCCGCGGCCCCGGCCCGGCCCGGCCCTCTGCCCCTCTCCGCGGCCCCGGCCCGGCCCGGCCCTCTGCCCCTCTCCGCGGCCCCGGCCCCACCCCCGGCCCTCTGCCCCTCTCCGCGGCCCCCAGCCCCTCTCCGCGGCCCCGGCCCGGCCCGGCCCTCTGCCCCTCTCCGCGGCCCCGGCCCGGCCCGGCCCTCTGCCCCTCTCCGCGGCCCCGGCCCCACCCCCGGCCCTCTGCCCCTCTCCGCGGCCCCGGCCCCACCCCCGGCCCTCTGCCCCTCTCCGCGGCCCCCAGCCCCTCTCCGCGGCCCCGGCCCGGCCCGGCCCTCTGCCCCTCTCCGCGGCCCCGGCCCGGCCCGGCCCTCTGCCCCTCTCCGCGGCCCCGGCCCCGCCCCCGGCCCCTGCCCCTCCCCGGCCCCGCCCCCAGCCCCGCCCCCGGCCCCGCAGTCCCCTTCGCGCAGCCGGGCCCGGCGCCGCGTGCTCCCCGCCCCCTCTGCGCCTGCGCGGCCCCGCCCCCAGGCCAGTGCGCAGGCGCGGGCGGCCATTTGTGAGAGCCGAGTTCGGCCGGTGACTCGCGGCGCCTCGTCCCGGACCGGCGGAGCCAGCGGCGGCGCTTCCGGAGGACCCGACCCCGGCCCCTGCCCGGCCCGGCCCCGCGGAGGTGAGGAGCCGCCGCCCCCCCCGGGCCGGCCGCGGCCGGACACTGCCCGGCCCCGCTCGGGGCACGGGCCCGGCGCGATGACGGTGCAGGAGCCGCGCCCCCGCCTGGCCCCGCGGCCCGGCCCGGCTCCCTCCTCCTCCTCCCGGGCCCCGGGCCCCGCGGGCTCGGCATCGCCTCAGTCTGGGCCCGAGGCCCGAGCGGGAGGCTGCGGGGGCCAAGCGGGGCCCGACCTCGGCCGCGGCGCTTCCGGGGAGCCGGGCCCGGGGCGGCTCGGCCCGAGAGGGAGGGAAGGGAGCGGGGAGCGGCCCGGGAGGCGCCCCGGAGCCTCCGCACTCCTCGAGCCGCGGTCACAGCTCAGCCCCGCGGGCAGGGTGGCGGGCAGGGTGGCGGGCAGGGTGGCGGGGCCGGGCCCCCGCGGGCAGGGTGGCGGGGCCGGGCCCCCGCGGGCAGGGTGGCGGGCAGGGTGGCAGGCAGGGTGGCGGGGCCGAGCCCCCGCGGGCAGGGTGTTGGGCAGGGTGGCGGGCAGGGTGGCAGGCAGGGTGGCGAGGCCGAGCCCCCCGCGGAGTGTGACCTTGGCCGAGTCACTGAGCCCACGGATCCTCAGCTGTAAAATGGGCCTGTCCCCCGCCCAGGGCCGCCCGCAGGAGCAAATCAGATCTTTATCAAATGCTTAATAGTACCGGACTGATGCTTAATAAGTGTTGGTTTTAGGAGGCAGCGGGTTGGCACAGTGCACAGGGCACCGGCCTTGGAGCCAGGAGGATCCGAGTTCACATCCGGCCTCAGACACTTAATAATGACCTGGCTGTGCGGCCCAGGCCAAGCCGCTTGACCCCCTTGCCTCGCAAAAAAATAAATGTTGGTTTTCCCCACTTCCCTTCCATTGTTAGTTTCCTAAGACTCCCATCCTAATTTCAGTCAGTAAAACCTTTTGATAAGAGATCTCTGTGGTTTTTTTGGTCCAGCATTATTTTTTTTCACAAGGCTTTTCCAAGATCATACAGCTAAGTAATTATTAAGCCTCTAAGACTGGATTTGAGCTCAGGTTCTCTGTATTCCAGGACTGATGCTCTAACCATGGTGCCACCTAACTGCTCCCCCAGTAGTACTTTTAAATTTAAAAAATTCAGACATTTGTTATCAGTTACTGGCATAAAAAACTTTAAAATATCTAGAAAACTGTTATAATATTTTCTTACTAATAAACTTATTTTATTTTTCTAGGAAAAACATAAAATACAGGAAACATGGTAAGTCTTGTCATAAAGAACATTGTTCCTCACATCTGTTTAGCATAACAAAACCATAGTCTGTTAGAAGGTGGAGGCAGTTCTCCAAGATTTGTTAAACTTATCTTTTCATTCAGTGTGCATGGAACCATCTAGGTTTCATGGGTGTGGGTCAGGAGGTGTTTGAGAATAGCAAAATTTCATTGTTTACATTTCTTTTATAGTCTCGAAGATATGACTCAAGGACCACTATATTTTCACCAGAAGGTAAGTTGAAATCCATTAGTTTATCTAAAATCATAAGAAAGCTATTCATCTTTTTTTTTAAAGTAACAAAACTGTTTGATGCTCTTAAAACACTTAAGTTCACTTGTCAAAAATGGAACTTTCAGGGCAGCTAGGTGGCACAGTGGAACTTTCTTCTAAATTAATCTAATATTCTGTGTAGAAAAAGTTAAAGGCATCATCCACAACTGTCCCTTTGGGTTTCTCTGGAGTCTCTTGAATGTCAGCAGTGACAAAGTTTGCTTAATGATCCTATTTTGTAGGTCGCTTGTACCAGGTGGAATATGCCATGGAAGCCATCGGACATGCCGGCACTTGCCTGGGAATTTTAGCAAATGATGGTGTTTTGCTAGCGGCTGAGCGACGAAACATCCACAAGCTTCTGGATGAAGTCTTTTTTTCAGAAAAGATTTACAAACTCAATGAGTAAGTGAGAAGGTCTGTGACAATGGACATTAGAGTACGTCATGGTGGAGTAAAATGAGGCTTTAAGGCCCCTGGTCAGGTCTTCTGTAGAAGTGAGTGGCTCAAATTGTCTGTTATCCAGAGTGAAGGGCAGTCTTGAGTTCAGTTCTGCAGCACTTGGCACAGGGAGAGAAACTTAGCCTACACTCAGGACATATGTAAGGGACCATGGGAAACTACCATAGGGAAAAAAGCCTGAGATTTCATCTGTACAGGATCTGGAGCACACCTCACCAGTAACTTGTAGTTGCAGAGCTGCCTGAGGTGTTGTCCAGCTCCTTTGTGCCAGAGCCAGGACCTGAGCAGTGTCCTTGGCCCTTGGTCCAGTGTATACTGTACTATGGCCTTTCCTTTGTGAGGTGAGAACTTTCTCTGCTACATCTCAGGCAGTGTCCCCAAGTGACAGCCTGAAAAGGGAGAAAAACCTGGAGTGGAACTGCCTGTAGCCTTGACATAGCAGTGACTAGGAGCAGGAAGATCAGGTTTGCTCCTGACCTCACCCCAACTTCACTGTGTTTGGGTTGCCCTGTGGGCCTAAAATCTCCTACTCTCTAAAAGGTTGAAGCTAGTTTACATGAGTTTCAAGGTCCTTTTCAACTAATATTCCATAATGTTCAGTCCTACCCCTGACAATACTGGCATTTCCTTCATAGTAGGTATGTAGCACAGATTGTTAACGTCATGTCACCAGCATTTTCCCATTCACAGTAAGGTCAATGTCACACAGTGGAGGAAATACATTTGTATTAAGTGCTTAAGTTTATGCCAAGCTCCAGAGTGTGTTAGGGGGGGGAAAATATACATACAGATATATATATAATATGTATATGTATATGAATATGAATATGTGAAATGGCCCCTGTTCTCAAAGAATGCAGGTTCTAATTGAAAGAAACATTACACAGAAGTATCTTTTGAGCAGGGTATATGGCATGGCCCAGGGTTTTGAAGGAACAGCAGCAGGTCCAGTGATGAGACTTGGTGCCCTGCTGTCCTACCAGAAAGATTATAGTTGATGTGAGTAGCTGTATCTTGCTGCTTCCAAGAGCTCCAACAACAATGAGGAAGGGGGATCAGAGTGGACTCTGAGCAGGTGGGGAATGGGGTCCCTCTAGTATTCAGGAACAACATGGGTTGAGTTTCCCAAAACAAAATGCTATTTCAAAGGTCTTTTGCAATGACAAAGGTAAAGTTTCTGTAATTTCCTTTATATGTTGATGTTCTGAAGAAAACATTTTGGCTTAATAATGCATTCAGAAATAATAGATGGTAACCAACTTTACTTGTCATGGTGTTGAGCAGAGCTAGAGTCAATATTATTAGATGTTTACTAATATTCTTTAACACTTTCAGATATTCTCTACTGGAATTTTCCTTGTTTATCTGTGATTAAAACCTCCTTTTGTTTTTTCTTTCAGGGATATGGCCTGCAGTGTGGCAGGTATCACATCTGATGCTAATGTTTTAACTAATGAACTGAGACTCATTGCTCAAAGGTAAGTTCATAGGATGAGGAGAGCATGCAACAGTTTGTATTTGATACATGGGAGAACTCATCTGTGGCATAGTGTTGGGTCCATGTTGTTAAAGATCATTGAAAAGATCTCCCCTCCAAAAAAGACTAAAGAACTTCAAAGATTACTTCCACTTAAAGGCTTTTGTTATGGATTTTGTGGTGTTGGGATCTATTAAGATAAGCAGATCATTGTCAGTCACAGAACTGTATATTTTCAATTTGCAGACGATTCACAATTTCATCATTTCATACAAACCAAAGCCAAACCCACGCCTTTTTTATTGTTATTAAAAATATTAACACATATCAAAAATTGAGAATTGGTCTGCATCGTAACATAATACCAAACCTTTTCTCCTATTAGCTAACATATATGTATGTAGAATTTGAAGGATAACAGAGCTTTTTACATTATCTCGTTTTGTCCCAACATCGACTGTAAGAAATAGGGGATATTATTAAGCCCCCTTTTACAGATGAGAAAAGAGAGGCTATGTGGCTTCCCCAGGCAAAGTGTTTGAATCCAGGTCTTCCTGGTTCCTCTCAAGATATCACCCAACAAGGGCAGCCAGGTGTTGCAGTAGATAGAGCACCGGCCCTGGAGTCAGGAGGACCTGAGTTCAAATCCAGCCTCAGGCACTTAATTACCTGGCTGTGTGGCCTTGGGCAAGTCACTTTAACCCCATTGCCTTGCAAAAACTAAAAAAAAAAAAGATACCACCCAACTGCCTTAATCTCAATTTTGATTTAATATATGATTGTAATCTTGGGGAACTTGTTAGTATTCCTTCATATTGCCATTTGCTTCTCTGAAGTAGGACTTTAATATAATGTCTCCAAACAGCAGAGAGTGGTTTTTTGGTTTATTTTAAATATTGATATGTCAGTCCTTTGCATTCTAGGTATCTCTTACAGTATCAAGAGCCTATTCCTTGTGAGCAGTTGGTTACAGCACTATGTGATATCAAACAAGCTTATACACAGTTTGGAGGTACTGATTATTGATCATTTGAAACTTTCTAAAAAATGTTAAAGTATAAAAGCTTATAAGAAACTACTTGTTTTGACAGCAAAAAGGTCAAAATTATGTTTATTAGCCATTTTTTACAGTATTCTTGCTTCTTCAACTACTTATTGCAGGCATGTGATTTAGGCCTGAAATTTTGTTTCTAAACTCTTGAGAGTAAAATCAACATATTCACATATGGCAGGGGAATTTCTGTTTACATAAGAATGCCATAAATATTATTCTGTCTAATGGCTCTGTGTCTTTCCCATGAACATCAGGAAGATTTATGGTAGAACTTAGCAACAATTGATGAAAATCTTAGTTTACAGAAAAAGAGTTTGGTGTTAATGATTTTGGATCCTAAATTTACTTTACCAGTTTTGATCTGTTTTTCTAGGAAAACGCCCTTTTGGTGTTTCACTGCTCTACATTGGCTGGGATAAGCATTATGGTTTCCAGCTCTATCAGAGTGACCCTAGTGGAAATTATGGAGGCTGGAAGGCCACTTGCATTGGGAATAATAGTGCGGTGAGTATTCTCTAATTGCAGGAACACCAAGCACTGCCTAGAGACAGAGTTGTCATGGAAAGAGAGGATTGTTTCACAGACTTAAGTCTGACCTTTGTGACCTGGGTTCATTTGGCTAGAGACTTGAATCTCTTTGAGCCTCAGCTTCCTCTGCTGAAGTTGGTTCTGAATACTAGCTGCCTCACAGGGTGATGGCAAGGAAAGTGCTTTGAAAACTCTCTACATCGAACACCTATGATAATGCTTGTCTTCTGACATGTATATTTTAAGAACTTTATCTTTGAAACTTAGAGGAAATTCGGGGCTTTGATTGATCTCTCTGTATCTTATAGGCGGCTGTGTCCATGTTAAAGCAAGACTACAAGGAAGGAGGAATGACTCTGAAGTCAGCACTTGCTTTAGCAATTAAAGTGCTAAATAAAACCATGGATGTTAGTAAACTTTCTGCTGAAAAAGGTAACCCCTGCCTCACCTTTACCTGTCCAATGAGCTAATTGTCTTGTGCTGAAAATTCCCATCCCAGTTAAAAGGAGTGGATGTGTTTGTTAAGATTCAACAGACTGCTTGCTCAGGGCCAGGCTGTGTTTAGTACTGGGGAACGTAAAAGTGTGGAAAGCCCTCGGACCTTGTACATGTCTTATTCTGAAGAACTGCCTTAACGTTGTTTTTTTTTTTTTGTTATAAAGATTTTATTTATTTTGAGTTTTATAATTTTTCCCTTAATCTTACTTCCCTCCCCCCACTCCCTACAGAAGGCAGTTTGCCAGTCTTTACATTGTTTCCATAGTGGAACTGTCTCACTTTTAACTAATGTTTTTTTTAAATAAAATTCAAAGCCTTAAGAAATAAGTAAAAAAGAAAGGTGTGAACCAAGTATAAAGTGAGAGAAGGGGTCGAGAGCTCAGGTCTTATGTTGAAGAGGTAGGACTAGGAATCATTTCACAGAAAACTTGAGTAGTATAAGAATTTAATAAGTGAATAAAGGAGTCTTGGCATAGCTGGTCTTTAACTTTGAAAACTGGATGACTTTTCTCCTAGTCTCTTCTGGCTTTTGTAGTTATCTTTATGTTAGGCCTTTGGAGAATACTAGGGGAGTGAAAAGAGATCTGGACATGGCATCGGGGATTCTGGGTTCAAGATCGGCACTATGAATTTCTGCAAGTTATAACTTTCCTCAGTCTCTTGTGAAATGGGGACATTGTTAATTTATATTAATTAGCCATAAATAGGGCTGTTGTGGAGCAAATGTCATATAAACTTTAAAACATTGTATGTGCTACTATTGTCATTATTGTTATTGTTACTATGAATAATGGCAAGTAGGAATCTAATACTCGTAGCAAATTTATTGTGGATTCAAAACCTCCACTGAAATCTACCACTGTCTCTTTGGGTCAGGTAGATGCCCAGAGATCTTAAGACTACAAAGGGGAGAAAATAGAACCTTAATATAGCTAGGTGGTACAGTGGTTAGAATGCTAGGCCTAGAGTCAGGAAGACTCATCTTCCTGAATTCAAACCTGGTCTCAGACTCTTAGTAATTGGGTGACCCTTGGCAAGTTACTTAACCTTGTTTGTCTCAGTTTCCTCATCTATACAATGCGTTGGAGAAGGAAATGGCATATCATTCCAGTATCTTTGCCAAGAAAAGCTCAAACAGGCTCATGATGAGTTGGGCATGACTGAAAAACAGCAACAATAATAAATAGAACTGTAGGTAGTCACCCACCAAGCTAAAAAGGCTTCTGGTTCTGTCACCATGCTAGTGTCATAAGAATTGGCCTTACCAAGTGGGATGACACCCAAAGGCTGCTTCCCAAGTAGGAGGTGTTTTGGCCAGAGCAGTTCTTGAAGCCTTGCACTGAGGTATTGGAATTGTGCCATATAGGTAAAATCATAGACTCTTTGAAATATTAAAGCAAGAGTTCAGTTTAAAAAACCACTTTTTTGTACCTTCTTGGTTCAGTTGAGTTAGAAGTTAGCCTCTTGAGTTGTAGTAGAAATGTGCCCTATCTCTCTTGCTTTTTTCCACACTGTGTATTTGCACTGTCATTCACAGGGCCCAGATTGTTTTGCTTGGCCATAGCAGGAGATCCTCTCCTTCAGGAAGGGGCATAAGAGCAGTTAATGAAATTTGGAAGGTCTTGATGTAAGAAGTAGAAAGGAAAAGTGCTCAGAGTGGTCCTAATGCAGCATGAGAGGAGGGATAGGAATCCTGTCTACAGCTGGAACTAGAAGTTCTGGATTTGAGTCCCAGTTTGGGACCTTGGGAATGGCACTAATCTCTTGGGCCCTCCTTTCCTTAACTGTAAAATGTGCACTAGATGATCGCCACGGTCACTTCCAGTTCAAAGTCATTGATCCTCTGCAAGGCTCTGAGAAGGAAGTTCTGGTGGACCCCGTCAGCACATGGTGGAACAGCTAGGTCTGATGGGGAGATAGGAAGTCAGCCTTTCCTTCAACTGACTCCAGCATGGCTCCCAGGCCCTTCAGGCCTCAGGTGTCACCGTGTGGCTGGTCCTTGGGCATTGGGGTCCCGATGGGCCCAGGTCACTAGTCTCTCCAGCCTCTTAAATGTTGAGAGGTGGCTGAAGAGATCCTGTGTGGGCCAGCGGCATGTTGTTTAGAAATGTGGAGAAGGCACCGTGAGCTGGGCTCAAGTAGTATATTAGAACATTGGAAGATGCTTGGTTAAGAGTGGAGTTGTTGAGAGTTTTCAAAGTAAGTTATTATCTGGGATCAACATTCCTTTGTTTCGTTTATAGTTGAAATTGCAACATTAACAAGAGAAAATGGGAAGACAATAATACGAGTTCTAAAACAGAAAGAAGTGGAACAGTTGATTAAGAAACACGAAGAGGAAGAAGCAAAAGCAGAACGTGAGAAGAAGGAAAAAGAACAGAAAGAAAAGGAGAAATAGAATCTGAAATCAGGATTTTTTTTTTATAGATAACCTTAGGGTTTCTTTTCAGCTTAACAAGCTGCTCTTAAAATTCCACCCAGAAGAAGCCTCAATCTGGTTTTTCTTATCTTCAGTGAGGAAATAGGACATTACTTACTGGATGGGGTCCTTGTCATTTCTGTGCCCCTCAGTACTTCAGTGATGATTATTATTCCTCATAGACTTCTTATGTCTGCTTTTTGAATAAAACTTGAAAAGACTGAGAACTGTGTGTTTATTCTAGCTTTGTTGCTGAAAACAATGCTTTTAGAGGAGGCAGATCCATCCGTCTGATAGAACAGTACCATGTTGAGAGGGATGCATTAGGAAAAGACCCTGGTGGTTGTAGAGCATAGTCTAGATACTTCATGAATTTGCACCTTGGTGGGAACCAAAGGCCGGGGACAGGTTTCAGTGCCATCAGAGTAGAAATTGGGGGGCAGGGTGGGGGGGGGAATACATGGAGGAGCAGTATTGGCAGTTAAAGGTGAAGAATGAGGAATCACTTAGGTAGTCAGTGCCACCAGCTAGGGAAATAACCTGTTGTGAGGTTTCACAGTTAAGACCTGCTTTACTGACCACACAAATGCTTCATTGTCACCTCAAAACAGAACCTGTTAAAAACCACTCATTCCTTGCCCCTCTTAGTCTGTTCCTTGGGACACAACATTCACTTGCTCTCTTGTTTGTCACTTTGAAGTTAGCCCTCTCTTGCCCCTAATGTCCAGTTAACAAGGCTTCTTGATCATACTTTCCCAACATTTTTGTTCAGTACGTTTGTGTTTTTTGATGCCCCACTGACTCTTGAGGCTATGCATTGTGTTGATGTGGTCTGCTCTGGTTAGGAAGCTTTTCTGTATGTTGAGGCTAAATCTGCTCTGACTTTTTTCTTATCCTAAATCTGCCTGTGGAAGAGGCATGACCATGACCTTCCTCCTCACCCCTACGTATGAATGGAGCCAGGTCCTATGGATTCTACCTCTGGTATCTCTCAGTCATACTTCTCTGACTCCTGTCTTCCTAACCTTGTGTGGACAAGCCTTACAACTCCTGCTTCCCACATCTCATGTCTTCACTCTGTTGTCACCCTAGTTCAGCCTCGCTCCCATCTGTTGGATGTCCTTGCCTTCCTTGGGCCTTCTCGATCCACCTTGTGTAAACTGATAAAGTTTCTAATGCACATGCGTGACCTTGTTACTCCTGCTCTGACACCTTCAGTGGCTCCCCATTACCCTGTTTTGTTTTTTTAGATTTTTTAAAACAAAGGGGTTAAGTGGCTTGCATAAGGCCACACAGCTAGGTAATTATTGTCTGAGACTGGATTTGAGCTCAGGTCCTCCTGACTCCAGGGCCAGTGCTCTATCCACTATGCCACCTAGCCACCCCTCCTTTACATATTCTACAGTGATTCCAGCCTCTTTCCCTATCAAGTCCCACCCAGCCAAAGGCTTCTCACCTTTCCCTGATCTCATTTTGCCCTTTCCTGACCACATTGCTGCAGGATGTACCCTGAGCCTTGGCAGGAGTCCCTCCTCTGCCTTGTTCACATGTTTCTAGTCCAAGACTCAGTTCAAGCCCTACCTCCTCCATGGTCTTTATGAATTCTGCCCTGATCATAGATTTAGAGCTAAAAGGAACTTTATAGGCATTTATTAAGTGCCTACTTTGTGCCAGATAATAGGAACACAAAGACAAATGAATAGTATCTGGCCTCATGAGGCTTCCATTCTGGGCAGGAGAGGTGGGAAGGAGGATAATTTGCACTGCTAAGTCAGTAGAAAAATCTATATAAAGTCATAACGAGGGATAGGGGAGATGAGGAAGGGTCACTGGTAGGAGGTACTACTTGAGCTGGGACTTGAAGGAATCTTTGGATTCCAAGAGAGGCCGCCTCTGAGGGCCAATCTGTGTGGCCGTGATAAGGTGAAATGTTAGCAGACGATAGGAGGGCCAGGTGGGCCCTTCTGTCGAGGAGCTCTGAATCAAGTGGGCCAACGTGGCAGCCCTGACACAGTGGGAGAGCCATCATAGTTCAGCTTTTGGAGAGAGATCTGAGTGGACTGGAAAGATCAAGGAAAGCTTCGTGGAGATAGGATTCTCGAGGAAGGAGTAGATGGACAAAGTAGATGGGAAGACATTTCAGATGGGAGAAATAATGTGAGCTACAGAAATCACCTGTTCATTGGACATAGATCTCCCAAACCTCAGATGAAGGCATTGATAGGACGCTCATCAAATATGTGTATCGCTCACATCCCAAGCATTCTCTCTACCCCTACATCCCCCACAAGGACTCTGGGATCCCAGAGACTGATTCTGGGGGCCACCTCAAAGAGGGTCCATGGCTCTGAGCTTTCTTCCCTTGATCCCTCCAGTTATACATGGGGAAATAGGCACAGTGATAAAAGTCATTTGTCAAGAGTCACCCAGAGACCTCAGGTTCGAACTCAGGACCTATGTCTCCAAGTCCAGTGTTCTATAATCTCTTCAGCCAGATGGAGCTCCTCAAGGCCAAGGATTATATCAGAATTATAATTTAGAATTCAAAGAACACTTAAAACCTTCATTTTGCAGAAAAGGAGCCTGAAGACCACAAAAGTGGGTGACATGTACAAGGTCACAGGAGTTAAAGGGCAGAGCTGAGACTCAAACCTGGATCCTCTGACAGGAAATTTAGCACTCCATCCACTGAACCAAGAGTCCTTCCTTTGTATCTACCTCGGCCTGATCTCACCAATGGCATATGATGGATGCTCTGGAGATATTTGAAGGAAAGACTTTCCAAAATAGGCTCATCAAGAAGATTCACCTTCCTGAGTTCAGATCTGGCCCCAGACATTTACTAACTGAGGCCTGGGCAAGTCATTTAACCCTGTTTGCTTCAGTTTACTCATCTGGGAAAAACTCAAGAAGGAAGCGACAAATCACTCTAGTATTTTTGCTCCCCAAAACCAAAACAAACCCAATCCAAAGGGGATCATGAAGGGTTAGACATGACTGAACAACAACAAAAAACCCAAACTTTTTTTTTTTGCAAGGCAAATGGGGTTAAGTGGCTTGCCCAAGGCCACACAGCTAGGTAATTAAGTGTCTGAGGCCGGATTTGAACACAGGTCCTCCTGACTCCAGGGCCAGTGCTTTATCCACTGTGCCGCCTAGCCACCCCCAAACTCTTTTGAAAGAGAAACTCACATTATTTAACTACACTAGTAAGTACTGTCGCTTTGCTTTTTTAATTTTTTAAATTTTATTTATTTATTTTGAATTTTACAATTTTCCCCCAATCTTGTTTCCCTCCCCCACCCCCACAGAAGGCAGTCTGTTAGTCTTTACATTGTTTCCATGGTATACATTGATCCAAATTGAGTGTGATGAGACAGAAATCATATCCTTAAGAAAAAAAAAATAAAGTATAAGAGATAGCAAAATTACATAATAAGACAATGGGTTTTTTAAAATTAAAGGTAATATTCTTAGGTTTTTGCTCAAACCCCACAATCTCTGGATACAGATGGTATTCTCCATCACAGATACCCCCAAATTGTGCCTGATTGTTAGTGCTGTCACTTTAAAGAAGGAAACTGAGTCATCAAAAGATATGACTAGCCAAAAGTTTACACCAATATCCAGAGAACTGAGCATCCAAGTTTCTTGATTTACACAGATTTATATGTTTCACAAAGTAGATTTAAAATGCATTCCCATCTAGAAGCGCCTCAGTCTTTCATTTTGTTTTTTCTTAATAATAACCACATTTATATAGTGTTTTACCATTTACAAAGCAGTTTCAACTCATTTTATCCTCACAATAATTGTAAGAGGTAGGTATTATTATTAATATTATTTCCATTTTATAGATGGGGAAACTAAAATAGGCAGTGGTTGACTATCTTGCCCAAGATTATTCCACTAGTAAAGGTCTGAAACTTGATTTGAATTCAGATCTTGATTCCAGCCCCAACACTTGCCCAGCTGTGCCCCTTAACTGCCTCTTAGTTATATTATAGTTTTTGTGTTCCTGTCCTTATTCCCTATGAGATTGTAAATTCCTCAATGACAAAGCATATACATTCAGTTCAATTCCACAAATATTTATGAAATCTCATTCTCCTTAGGAGGTGCTTAATGTTTTGTTGAATTAAGTCTCCTATTTTAGTAAAGCAAACAACCTATATTTATTAACATTTTAGGACCAGAAAATCAAGATGACAGCAAGGAAGATTTTTATTTAGAATAGGAAAGTGTAACCTTGTTAGGTAGTGATTTCCTCATCTCTAGAAGTATGCAAGGAAAGGATGGTTGACTGCTTGTTTAGGAAGTTATAGAGGGGATGGCAGCATCAGGTAGAAGACTGAACCTCTTCTAATCTGAATGACTTTTTGTATTCTACTGTATTCATTTCGAAGAAGACACAACATCAGGGAGGTGACGCCATGACAAGCACATGTATTGGATTTGAGTGAGGGAATCTGTGCTAAGTCACCAGCTTCACACCCTGGGGCATCTCCAGCCATCCTCATTCACATCTGGCCACTGCACTGAGATGACTGGAGGAGAAAGGGAGATTGGGGACTTAGCCCAGCCTCCTTTGCTCATATCCGATTCACTTGCTTGTCATGGCATCACCTCCCTGATGTCGTGGTCTTCTTTGAGAATGATGGGCAAACATCAAAAAATCAATTAACTACTTCCCTTCTCTTTTTCCCTCCACCTGGACTATTGCAATAACATTCCAGTTGGTCTCATCATTACCACTTTTTTTTTCACTTTATAGCAATCTGGTCTCCAAAATGACTATGAGTTGGCCCAGCACACTACTAATACCCTCTGTCTCATTAGAGGGGAAAGCTCACCAATATTGAACTTGACCTGAGCCATGAGCCTGGGTCCAGAACAAATGGGACCCTCGGTGAGGGTCCCACATCCTGTACCTAACAGGAATCTCATCATAAAATAATAATAAACAAATTTGGTTTCTTTCATATTGAGCTTTTGTAATACTGGCTAGGATTTGGCATAAATTATGCTCCTCTCGAGATTTACTTGGTTTTTTGTTTTGCTTTTTTTCCCCTCCCACAATTAGATTTCTATAGCAATCACTGGTTCTGTAATGGAAAACTTGGCAGCAATGAAGATTGAGCCTGGTTTTATTTCTGATTATTTGCTGCAAGAGAGTTTGTTCTCATTGCTCTGCTATGGCATAGGAATGGCTTGGGTGATGAATGTGTTTGGAGACAGCTGGGTGATATACTTCACTGTCCACAGACTCCCATCCAACCTTTTTTCATGGGATTGTGTTTTGTTATTGAAAGCTAATAAAAACAAATTAGTTTCCTTTCTTAGAGTTGTCCAGATGAAAATATTGACAAGCTCTTTAACATTTTGATTACTGTAATAACCCTATTGGGCTTTACAGCCTTTTGGAAGAAGCTGATTTGAACACCCTTTAAATATGTACATCTTTGCTTTTTGCTTTACTTGGTGAAAAACACATTTCATTTTTCCTTCATAAATGTATGCCTTTTATTCTTAGATATTCCCTGGTGATCTAATCATGCCCTCTCCATCTACATGACTCTTTTCTAGTTAGATCCACTCATAAATTCTGAATAGGGGCCCTTTCAACACACTGGACCAGCCTCTAGGTCTCACCGTGGCATCAGAAGTAAGAACATAAAGTCTGGTTGTTGGTGTGTTCTCTCAATGTCTCCCTCTGTCTCTCTGTCTCTGTCTCTGTCTCTGTCTGTCTCTCTGTCTCTGTCTCTGTCTCTGTCTCTCTCTGTATCTGTCTCTATCGCTATCTCTGTCTCTTTTTTTTCTTTTCTATCTCTGTCTCACCTTCTGGACCCCCAAACCTATCTTTTCTTCATCAGCCTATACAGATCCCTGCTCTTCTTCTGTCTCCTGTTCTGGTCCTTTAGCTACCCGATGACATCATATCTGTCACTTCTCCGGACCTTTCTTGTCATGGGTTGCAGCTCATGCTTACTGGGTTCCCTTTGGGTAACCTTTAACCTTGAGTTCTTCAGAGATTGCATGACTTATAGTCTTATCAAGACAAGATTGTTTTAAATTTTAAAAAAGAGATGAATTCAGAGTTCGGGGGAAAGACTGGCCTTATGAAAAGCATTCAAAATTCTGATCTTAAATTAAGCTTTTTGGTTGGGCTTTCATCTTGCAGGCCCTTGACTTCATGCAGAATTTTTTTTTAAAGATTTTATTTGAGTTTTGAGTTTTACAATTTTTCTCCCAATCTTACATCCCTCCCCTCACCGCCCCAATGGAAAGCAATCTGTCAGTCTTTATTTTGGTTCCATGTTGTACATTGATCCAAATTGAGTGTGATGAGAGAGAAATTACATCCTTAAGGAAGAAACAAAAAGTATGAGAGATAGCAAGATCAGACAATAAGATATGTTTTTTTTTCTAAATTAAAGGGAATAGTCCTTGAACTTTGTTCAAACTCCATGGCTCTTTATCTGGATACAGATGGCACTCTCCTTTTCAGACAGCCCAAAATTGTCCCTGGTTGTTGCACTGATGGAATGAACAAGTCCATCAAGGTTGATCATCACCCCCATGTTGCTGTTAGGGTGTATAGTGTTTTGCTGGTTCTGCTCATCTCACTCAGCATCAGTTCATGCAAACCCCTCCAGGTTTCCCTGAAATCCCATCCCTCCTGGTTTCTAATAGAACAATAGTGTTCCATGACGTACATATACCACAGTTTGCTAAGCCATTCCCCAATTGAAGGACATTTACTTAATTTCCAATTCTTTGCCACCACAAACAGGGCTGCTATGAATATTTTTTGTACAAGTGATGTTTTTACCCTTTTTCATCATCTCTTCAGGGTATAGACCCAGTAGTGATATTGCTGGGTCAAAGTGGATGCTCATTTTTGTTGCCCTTTGGGCATAGTTCAAAATTTCTCTCCAGAAAGGTTGGATAAGTTCACAGCTCCACCAACAATGTAATAGTGTCCCAGATTTCCCACAACCCTTCCAACAATGATCATTATCCTTGCTGGTCATATTGGTCAGTCTGGGAGGTGTGAGGTGGTACCTCAGAGAAGCTTTGATTTGCATTTCTCTAATAATTAATGATTTAGAGCAATTTTTCATATGGCTATGGATTCATGCAGAATTTCTTAAGCAACAACCAGAGCTTGAGATCGAACATTATTTTTAATTAATATTTTATGTGTTTTCCAATTATATACAATAGTAGTTTCTACTCATCATTTTCTGTAAGGTTTTTGAATTTTACAGTCTTTCCTTCAGCCTCCGTTCCCCCCCCCCCCCCACAGAAGGCAGTCTGGTAATCTTTACATTGGAGATCGACCATGAGGAATGGGGGTAGGAGGAAGGTTCTTCAGTCCTCCAAGTTTAGCTCAACTGACCTCATTACACAAGCAAACAACCTCATTAGAGTGAATAACTGCTCGTGAGGCCGAGGAGCTGCTCACAGTTAACTCTGTTTATTTCTGACTTGGAATGTAATGTCATCTGGCCTGATTCTCTTCCTGTGTGTCCTATTTTACTCCAAACACTTTTGATATTCTCAGGAGGCTGGAGCTTGGAATCATGTGTTGAGAGGGTGGACTCTGAAGCCAGGAGGACCTGGTGTTAGTTCCATCTCTGTCTGACACATAGTGGCTTGTGATCCTGAGCAAGTCACTCAACCTCTGGGCAATTTTCTAAGACTATAAATGGCAGAGGCTGACCTGAATTAGTAGAGGGAAGTCTTCCACATTCATTGTCATCCACTTGTGCAAAGAAATGTAGGGTACATTTTTTCATCTCTTTATTATAAGCTAAGCCAGGCTAATTTAGGGCAGCTAGGTGGCACAGTGGATAGAGAGCATAGGGTTTGGAATCAAATCTGGCTTCATGCCTACTAGCTGTGTGATCCTGGCCAATCACTTAACCTTGTTTGCCTCAGTTTCCTCACTTTTAAAAAGAACTGAAGAAGGAAATGGCAAATCCCTCATGTATCTCTGCTTAGAAAACCCCAAATAGGTTCATAAAGAATTGGGGACACAATTGAAATAACCATTATAATGAGAATTCAGTTTTGTGTTTTGTTTGTTCCATTAATATTGTTGTAGTCTTTGTGTATATTCTGGGTTACTTCAATCTACATCATTTCAGATAAATCTTTGCTTGCTTCTCTGAATTCTTCAAATTGCTCCTTAAAAGGTAAAATTTCATCACATTCATGTACCACAATTGGTTTAGCCATTCTCCAACTGATGGGAATTGACTTTCCTTTCAGCTCTTCCCTGCCACAAAAAAGTGCTGCTATGAATTTCTTGGTGCCAATTGAAACTGTCTTACTTTGACCTTCTTGTTGGGATATATGCAATATCTGCACTTATAAAACATACTTAAAAGTCTTTCCTTATTGTACATCTCTGTCTTCTTCCCTCTCTCCACATTACACCCTTGATAGTTACCTACACTCCAAGACTTACCTTTTGGAAAGGAACCAATCTTTGGCAACCTTAATTTCTATCTGCCCATTATCACGGAACAATAACAAACTTGATCCCAAAAGGGGCAAATCTTTTGCCTCTCTGAGCAACAGATCCCTTTAGGAATAATTTTCTTTTCACGGCCCAGCATCCTAATACCTGTCTAGGAGTATTCATCATCCATCTCTGCCATATCTACCCATCTGGATTTCCCTGATCTTTGATCTGCCTATCTTGGTTCTGATCTTGCTCTGTCCACTATTTACTTTTATGTATCCCTACACTGCCTACTGGTTCTATCAATATCCAACAACTAACTGGGAGGCAGTTAACAGCCCTGTAGTGCCACCTGCTGGCTAAATGTTTCAACATTGGACCACCCTTGCCTTCTGGTACTCAGGCATTCTTGTTCCCTCCCTCCATTCCTTCATGAATTTGATTTTCGTATGAACAGCTTCTTAGATGAACCACGAGAAACTATTTCTTCTAGATATCACTTACAATGATTAATCGATGCTTTGGTCTGGAGTACTATAATAATTGCCATCGTGGATCCAATTCTGTGAGTTCTGAAAAGTGCCTTGCAAAAGATTACAAATATTATCATTATATCATTTAATCCTCACCACATTTCTGTAAGAAAGGTGCTATTTTTATCTCTATTTTACAGTTGAAAAAGTTGAGGCTGACAGGGGTCACACAATTAGTGAAAGTCCCATGGTCCTGACTCTTAGTTCAACACTTAAGCTACCTTGCTTCAGTGAATTATGTTTTTCTGTGTACATGTCATATCTTTCAATAGAATAGAAGCCACTCAAGGGCAGGCTGGGTCAGGACTGGACCGGACCATGTGGTCTGCAACTCTGACTGTTTCATAGCTTTGTACCCTCCGTGCAGTGCCTGGACAAGAAGGTGTTTAATAATTAAATTATTAATTACTTTAATTAACTAATAGGACCAAGAAGAACATATGCCAACTTAGTAAAGTCTTATGAAACCCCTCTCTACTCCTGCCCTGCTCCCAGCAAACCACTGGAGAAGGAAGGGCCTCTAGAGAGGGAGTACAGAGCAAACTTAGAAATCTTTTGGTAAATGACTAACCAGGAATTTTTTGGGGGGGGAGGGAATACAGAGGACATATTTTTATTTATTTTTATTTTTTTAGTTTTTTGCAAGGCAAATGGGGTTAAGTGCCCAAGGCCACACAGCTAGGTAATTATTAAGTGTCTGAGACCGGATTTGAACCCAGGTACTCCTGACTCCAAGGCTGGTGCTTTATCCACTACACCACCTAGCTGCCCCTAGGACATATTTTTAAGTTTAAACATCTCTTTCTTAAGCATAGACTATCAAAACAAGAAATAAAATCCTGCTTTGTAATATTATGATTTGAAGTGTGATGCTTACACCAAAAATTTAATAGCTGATCTTTTAGAAATGCCCCAGTGTTCCCCAATACATGCCCTAATGTAGAGCAAGTGTCCTGGACCCCTTTGGGAGTTTGGTGGCACTTTTGAAGAATCATGCTTTGAAATGCATAAAGGAAAATACAAGGCTGGGTGGTGCCATAATGCATGGAGGGCTGGGTCTGAAGTCTGAAAGACTATTCCTGACTTCAATTCTGGTCTCAGATACTTCTAACTGGGTGACCCTGGCTAAGTCACTTGACATCTCTCTGCCTCTGTTTCCTCATCTGTCAAATGAACTGGAAAAGGAATTGGCACTGCAGCATCTTTTGCCAAGAAAATCCCAAATGGGGTCACCAAGAGTCAGATGTGACTGAAATGACTGAGCAACAGTAATAACAACAAAGTAATATGTGTAGGATTATAAAGGTAATCAATTATATTGAAATATAGTTCTCAACTATTAAAAAAAGCATTCATGATCCAGATTAAGAACCTAGGAAGGTCATTTAGTCCAACTCTCTCCTTTTATAGATGAGGAAACTGAAGAAGAGACAAGTTAAGTGACTTGCCCAAGGTCACACAAGTAGTACAAGGTAGAATTTGAACCCAGGTTCTCTGACTACGAATCCTATCCTCTTTCCATTATATCACACTGTTTTTTGGGCCAGATACAAGAATGTCAATCTAAATATATTCCATTTTTTGTTTTTTCATTTTTCCTTCCCTGGGGAACTCTATCTATCTGTCTGTCTATCTATCTATCTATCATCTATCTATCTATCATCTTCATGCTGTACAAGATGTAAAGACAGTGGTTCCTATGATTGAGGCCTAATATGTGAAACAGGTCGAGGAGTTCTCTGGCACTGCTAATACTGGCTCATTCTTGGCTTTGCCATAGATATGACCTCCACTATGACATCTAGCTATTTACAGAAGTTGGCTCTGTTGGCCATTATTTCCATTTTCATGGCTTTGTTCAGAACTAGATCACTGCAACTGTGTTCTGTGTTACTCATATTCTTTGCAGCCAGAAAAACCTGAAGTTTGTTTTTCCAATGGTCTGTGAATTAGAGTCCTCCAAGATGGGCCGAGAAGAGTTAGCGATAAAAGACTCTTTCCTAAGAAGTCTGTGGCATTCTCAACCACCGAAGTTCAGAGAGAATTTGTCAGTGTCTCTCCTGCCAATAGACCTTTCTAATCAATTATGAACAGTAGCAGCAGAATTGAGGACCTATGGAGATTTGGAAAGGCTTCTAGCTGGCTACTGAAAATCACTGCCCACATTGCTAAGCATTGGCGACAGATGGAGCCGGTGATATTTATAAATATTAATTGATGATAATAGAGTACTGGGATTACCTAGACATCTGAGAGAGTTGCGTGTCATCCCTGCTGATATCAGAGAATGACAGAGCTGGAAGGGGCCTTTTGGGTCACCTGGTCTAATCCCCTCATGTTAGAAGCAGATCAACTGGGCTCCAAATGGAAAGTGACTTGCCTAATGTTGCTATGGAGGAGCATTGACCCTGCAGCAGCATTATTTTTTGTTCTGAATCTATGATTCCTGTCAATGCAGTAACTTCCTTGGTAATTTGGAGAGTGTGGAACGCTGGGAGGTTAAGTGACTTATTAAATATAAACTCCTCTCTTAATTTTAAAAGTCCTTCCCAACAGTACCCAAACTATCCAGACTTAGAAGATATTTTCACCCTCCCCATACACTGTGATCCAGTCAGATTGGTCTTCCTTCCATCCCTCACACATTGGGCACTACTCCATCCCTCATGCCTGAAATGCACTCACTTCTTACCACCCTCCACCTCCACAGAATCTTTCTTCAAAATATAGGGACACATGGGGTGACTAGGTGGTGCAGTGGATAGAGCACTGGCCTTGGAGTCAGGAGTCCCTGAGTTCAAATCCAGCCTCTGACACTTAATAATCACCTAGCTGTGTGGCCTGGGGCAAGCCACTTAACCCCATTGCCTTGCAAAACAAACAAACAAAAAAAGACAAAATACAGGGACACGATTAAAATCCAGGTCTGACTTATGGTCCTAGTGTTCTTTCTAGGATACATAATTTTATATCCTGACATTTGAACAGTATTTCCATAAAGAGGCAGAATTCTGGAATCCATGATTTCCTCCTTGACTCCTCCACACCTTACTATAATCTACATGGGATGCTAACGTCAGAAATCCTCTCTAGTAGTGACTGACCTTCTGGATGAGTGCCTTTTGCCCTTTGATGGCCTGGATCTCCTCAAAGACACAGTCCAGGGCCCCTCATTAAAACTTTTTGAAATTAGGTTCTGCCAGACTCTGATCCTTGGGCATAGTCCTTGGGAAGGAAGGGCTAACTACGTCACTCAGATGAGGCACTGGAGGCAGACTTTGACAAAGGGATAATTTCATTCATTGATTTATTCACACAACAAACTTTTTTTTTTTTACCAATTTAGGATAAAATAAATTAGAACTTAGAAGGACTTTAGAGGCCACATAATGTACCCACTTCTTTCATTTTAGAGAGGAAATAGAAGCCTAGAACTGAAATGACTTGCCCAAGGTGTCCAAGGTAAGTGACAGAGTCAGGACTGGAACTCAGGACTTTTCCAGTCCTAGAGACAATGCTGTTTCCACTCCCTTGTATATTTTTAATCCTGTCGTGATGTCTTTTGTTTTTGACTATATGGTCATTTTTTGGATATACCTCATTAGCCTAACTGAGCACCCTTTTGATAAGGAACAAAACCAAGTAAGTACCACCAACCAATATGTCATCAGTGTCCAAGAGCACCTAACCCAAAGCCCACTTGCCTCTCTCCAGTTTTGCTTTGTTTTTAGGTTGTATATTTACAATTGTGTTTAACATTTCCACATTAGATTGTGAAAGAGGAATTAGAACTAAGGGGAGGAAAAAACCATGAGAAATTGGAAGTGTGAATATAGTATACTTTGCTTCTGCATTCCCACACCACAGTTTTTTCTCTGGATGTGGATGGCATCCATAACAGGCTCTCAGGATTGTCCCTGATCATTGAACTGCTCAGAGAAGCTCATCATAATTGATCATCTCAGTATTGCTGTTAATGTGTATAATGTTCTCCTGGTTCTGCTTGCTTCACTTAGCTTCCATTCATGCAAATCTTTCCAGGCTTTTCTTTTCCTTTTTTTTTTAGTTTTTTTTTTTTGCAAGGCAATGGGGTTAAGTGGCTTGCCCAAGGTCACACAGCTAGGTAATTATTAAATGTCTGAGGCTGGATTTGAACTCAGGTACTCCTGACTCCAGGGCTGTTTCTCTATCCACTGTGCCACCTAGCTGCCCCAGGCTTTTCTAAAGCTCAGCTGCTCATGATTTCTTACAGAACAATATTCATTCATATACCATAACTCGTTCAACCATTCCCTAATTGATGGGCATCCCCCCAATTTCTAATTCTTTGCCACTTCAAAAAGAGCTTCTATGACTATTTTTGTACCTGTGGGTCTTTTCCTCTTTTCGATGATCTTTTTAGCTAATACACTATTAATTCATAGTGGATCAACCTAGGCAAAGGCAGGATTAGCTACAGAATTTTGAATGCAAAGAATTTTGGAATGAGAAAGTCTAAATGCCTCCTCTGTCAGCTGAGGAGGCTGTACTAAATAGGCACTAAGCTCTCCTGCTCTAAATTCATGTAGTCGTTCAAAATGTAAGTTGAAACCTAGAGAAAAATATCAGAGTACAAACAAAAAAAGGCTAGAATACAAAAGGACAGTCAGACCATCAGAAGTACAGAAGAGGGACAGTGTCCAGATTTGGGGCTGGGGGTGGGGGTGGAGGAAGGATCAGCACACATGGACAAAGTCCGGGGAAGGGGAGTGGATCCTGCCTGGCTAGTGGCTCAAATACAAAACCCTTTTTTGGCGTTGGAAACCCTTCACAACCTGACCCTTCCTACTTTTTCCAGTCTTCTTTCACCTTCGTCCCCAGCACGCACTCTTCTGTTCGGCGACACCGGCCTCTTGGCTCTCCCACGAACAAGGCAGCCCATCTCTTGACCGGCCATTCTTTCCATGCCTGGTCCTCTTCTTCCTCTTCTCCACCTACTGACATCCCAACTAAAAGCCCAACTTCTGCAGGATCTCTCTTAATCCTAATGTCTTCCTTCTTTTAATGATCTCCTAGGTTTCTGGCGTGTTTGGCACATTTGTTTGCTCCTTGAGGGACAGCGACTGCCTTTCCCCTTTTTGTATCTCCAGCTCTTAGCACAGTGCCCAACCCATAGCGGGCGCTTAATCAACGTTTATTAGCAGACTGGGGCAAAGTCACTGTTTCTTTTCTGTCCCTGCACACGTGCCCATTATTGAGAGCCCCTCCCCAGCTCGGTAGTGATTGGGCTTTGGGGTGAAGGTGTGGTCGGGAGGCTGACTGGGCCGGGGCACTAAAGGGGGACGGGAAACTGAGGGACTGAGGAGATGGGGCGGCAACTGAAGGGGACGGGTGCTGGGGGGTTGGGGGAGGCTGAGTGGGGCGGAGACCCGCCCCCCAAGGGGGTTAAGATGCTGTTGGGGCTCTGGGCGTGGCCTCCGGGGCGTGGCCTGCCGGGAGGCGGGGTTCAGCGGGGTCCGCTCTGGAGCCGGGCTTCCAGCCGGACTGGCCGCACGCAGCGCCCAGCGCCCTTCACCTCCAGCCTCCGTGCCACCTCGGGACCCTGCCCCGAAGGACCGGGGGGCCATGGCTGCCGCGGGGCGGCTCCTCTCTGCCCTCCCCGCTGCCCTCGCCCCCAGCAGCCGCCTCCTCCTCCTCCTCCTCCTCCAGCTGCTGCTGCTGCTGCTTAGGGCCGGGGCCCCGGTCAGCGCTGCGTGGACTGGTGAGAGCCGGAGGGAGGGGGCCGGGCTGGGGCCGGGGGGCGAGGCAGGGAGTCTGGGGGAGGGGGCAGAGGTCCCTGGGGCGGGGGGAGGGGTAGGACAGAGGGTCTAGGGGATGCTGTGGGGGGGGTGTAGGGGAGAGGCAGGGCGGGCAGGTGAAGGGCTGGGACCCACGCAGGAACTTGGGCGAGGTAATAGTTTCAGGACCACGGAGAGAAACTGGGGAGGATGCGCTTGGGGTCGGGATGCGCGGAGCCCAGGAGAAGGATGGGGCAGGTGCGAGGACAGCACCCGTTTTCCGCAGTCCCCCAAAGAAGGAAGCGGTTCCCCGGCTCTGAAGCCCCCGAATGAGCTGTCCTGGGTGTCGCTTGGACCTCGTGCCGGTGAACAAGCCAGGCTGGGGGTGGGGGAGAGAGAGATTCTGGAGAGTGTGTTTGCTTTATGTAAATCCAAGTTTCCGCACCTGAGTGTGTTTCCGGACTTCACCGATCTGTGAGCTCCCTGGTCCAAGTGCCTCAGTGGAGGCACTTGGAAATAAGTAGTTCTCAGCTTTCCTAGAATCTCTTCAGAGTTGACCCGATCTCCAGCTTTGTCACCCTGAAAATGCTGAGGAACCCCTCAGAACTCATTTAGCTAGATGGGTCTCAGAGGCCAGCCAGCCAGCACATCCTTCATCCTAGGAGATTTTCCAGCTGGGACAAATCAGGTTAATATGACCTGGGTCACCTCCACAGCCATGATGAAGCGTCTGGGGAGGAACTGAGGAGCAGAAGCTGACTTTGTCCGAGCATACTTTCCCCATAAATATGCAGGGGTATGTAAAGAAATAGCCCAGAGAATCAAAATAACTTACTCAACAAGCAAGGTCAGAGCATCAGAGCTGTGACCTCAGTCTTGGTCTTGTGACCCCCAAAAGCTCATTCCACCGAATATACATGCACACACCTTTCTGCTTTCCACTTGTCTTTGTACAATCACTAAAGCCTACATGTAAAGAGAAAAGCAGTCCTGTATAAAGACTGCAAAAGAAATTAAGTAGCATCAGTTGCATTTTTATTTTTTTTTTAAGGAAAAGCTAAGGACAGATTTAAGAGACTAGAAATAAGGCTGGAAGGACTTTCTCCCCCTTGGAGATCTGGCTAAGGGCTTCATTTTGTTAATTGCTGTCACTTTAATTACTGTAATGCTTTAATTAGGGACTTTAAAAGTCTAGAGACTTGGTGTTTAAAATGCAAAGAAAGGTCAAGGTATGAAGCAATAGAAATCGATGCTTATATCCTTAAGTATAACTTTTTCAAGCTAAGAGAGAGTCTATTGTTACCTGACCTATTATCTGTAGTAATTTGTAGGTTGAGTTTTCTGCTTTGATTTCCCCTTCAGGGATTCTAGATTCTCTTCTTGTGCTGGGAGAGGGAGCTGAAAACTTGGATACGGTCTTTGAAATGGGTACAAAGTTAGCATTTCATTTGGACCAGGAGTACTCATTTCCATTTATTTTTTTAAAGATTTTATTTGAGTTTTGAGTTTTACAATTTTTCTCCCAATCTTACTCCCCCCCCCCCCCCAGGGAAAGCACTCTGTCAGTCTTTATTTTGTTTCTATGTTGTACATTGATCCAAACTGAGTGTGATGAGAGAGAAATCACATCCTTAAGGAAGAAACAAAAAGTATAGGAAATAACAAGATCAGACAATAAGATATCTTTTTTTCTAAATTAAATGGAATAGTCCTTAGAGTACTCATTTTTAAAATCTTATTTCTTGAAAAGAATATAAAAAGAATGTTTCACTGCATCCACCATTACAATCTTATTATTCCTTTGGGAATCATTACCTTGCTGGAGCAATGGATCTCTGCCAGGACATTCTAATTCTAATTTCATTTACTGGTCACTTTCTCAGGCTCCTCATTAGTTCAGCAAGGAGAATAACTCTATGTCAGCCTCCCAAAATTTGTGTTTGGGAAAGACAACAGCAGCTATCCATGGTACTTTTCACTATAATATTTGAATGAAGAAATAAATAAAATTAAGTGCCTACTATGTGTTAAGAAGGATTCAAAGACAAAAGTGAGACAGCCCCTGCCCTCAAGCAGCTTGTCTTCTATTAGTGGAAGACAACTATCAACTAATTGTGAAGGAAGGGAAATCTGGTTTGTGGAGTCCTCGGTCTAGAGAATAGAATGATAGAGCAACTGATTCTTGGGACTGGGGGCAGGACAAATGGCAAAATGTATAGGTGTGGGTGGATTATCGAGCACAGTCTGGGACCAAATGAATATTATTGGTAAGGTGAGTTTTTAATCATTCACTGACTCACCAACTATGATAACTTGGGACCAAAGCAGGGTGCCAAGGATGGGCAGAACATTTTCCCAAGGGAAGGGGCATATGGTTTTTAAGTCTTACTCATAGGAAAAAAGCTTTCCCTATTTCAAAGCTTTGAGAAACTTTTACTTTGCATATATTTTGTATTTAATTATTCATGTGCTCAGTGTTCCTCCCCCAGTCTCAGCAGAATGTAAGCTTCTTGAGGGCAGGGGTTGATTTTTCTTTTTTCTTTGTACCCCCAAGAGCAAACACAAAAACTGAATTGAAACTGGATTGAATTCATGAAAACAGAGTACAATTCCCCCATGCATTGGTTAGACCCCTTAATGAGTTGTGGCCAAAACAATTCTTCATCTGGTGGCTGGTTCTCTGTGGAGAAGCCTCTCTAAATTTAGGTGGTCTGACCTCAAAGTCTTCTAACCAGAAGTCTATGCTCTGTCAGAAGAGTGTTCAAGAACCCAGGGTCACACTAGTGACAAGTAAAGACCCCAAAAGATGACTAGCAGGGTCAATATTCATAAGGCAATAGGGCATGAAACAGAGCAAGAGCTAAACTCAGAAATTAGGTAGACATCATTCCTCTTTCAATTGTTGAGATTCCATTCTTAATCCAAGGGAAGCACAGATCTGGAAAATAGCTTTTGTTTCTATCTTTGTTACAGTTTTTTTTTTAAAAAGCTTGCACATGAATATGACAGGTCATTAAATTCAGGATTCTATTTAGCACTGGGACTTGTTTTACTTTTGCTTGTCAGGGCTGTTGTAGGAGGCAGCAAAAAAAAAATAATCATAAATCAGACTAGGTAGCAAATATAGGTTGATCAAATATCAAAGTTGATAGTGAACTTGGAGCTTACTTTGTCCAGGAATTCTCAACCTCTTTTGAATCATGGCCCACTTTAACTGTCTGATGAAGTCTGTGAACCTCTTTCTTCTCAAAATAAATGTTTATAATGCACAAAATAAAATTCAAAAAATGCAGTTATTAAAATATTTTTAATGAGCTCATAGACCCCAAGTTAAAAAAACAACCCTGATTTAGCTCAAGCCCCCTATTTTACAGAGGAGGAAACTGAGTCTCAGAGAGGAAAAGTGATTTGTTCATACAGAGAGTAAGTAATTGAGCTGGAATTCAAATCCAGGTCCACCAGCTTTAAAAATCTAGTGCTCTTTAATGTATCAGAAGGCACGAAGAGACCATTTTGAACACAATTCTGCAATAGCAATATAAAAAACATCAGCATTGTTTCAAATACAAACAATAATCTTAGTGCATCCTAATGAGTGCATTCATGTTTTTGAACAGTAAGTCTTTTTTTCAACACTTTATTTGTTTTCCAATTATATACAATAGTAATATGTACCCATCATTTTTTGCAAGGCCCTGAACTCTACAGTTCCCCCCCCTCCTCTCTTCCCCCTCAGAAGGCTGTCCGACAGTCTCTACATTGTTTCCATGCCATACGTTGATGTAAGTTGAATGTTATAAGAGTAAACATAAGAATAAACATATCCCCCCCCAGGAATATGAGAAACCTCAAGAATAGTAAGAAAGAAAAAAATGTACTTCAGTCTGTATTCAGATTCCAATGGCTCTGTCTCTGGGGTGAGTTACTTAATTTATCATAAGTCCACTAGAGAAGTTGCTTCAATATTTTTCCCAGAGTTGCTATTACTAGCTGTACCTCCACTCTATTCCTCCCCACTCTCATTTATTCTGTTATCTCTCTCATTTCATCCTGGCCCTTTCCAAAGTGTGTGTATCTGAGTACCCTCTCCCACAATTTTCCCTCTCTTCTATCACCTATTCCCCCCTTCCCTCCCCCCATTCCCCCTTATCCCATCCCTTTCCTCTCATTTTTCTCTAGGGTAAGAGAGATTTCCTCACCCTATTAAGTGTGTATGTCATTTCCTCCCTGAGCCATTTCTGATGAGAATGAAGGCTCACTCATTCCCCCCTTGCCTTCCCCCTCCCCTCCATTGAAAAAAAGCTTTTTCTTGACTCCTATGTGAAATCTCTCAGCTTCTTCTTCATCTCCTTTTCCTTCCTCCCAGGACTTTCCCCCATCACTCATTGACTCCATCCCTTTACCACATCATACCATTCTATTCTGCTCCTTCCTATGTCCTGTCTATGTTGAGCAGTTAGTCTTATCTGAGAAGCTGAAGTTGCAAGATTTTTTGCAAAGGGTTTGTTTTTTGTTGTTTTTTTTTTTTTTGCATCTGCTTGGTCAGTATTTTGCTATTGGTAACTTTCTACTGATTTGACCAAGTGACCTTTCACTAGATCACAAAAGAAATCGTGAGCATTTTAAGAAATAAACCTGTGTATTGAATAGTTTAAAGCTGAAATTCATCTTGTGAAGACAGCATATTGAGGATGTCTAATTTGGGTGAGTGTGGGAGCTCCTTCCTCTAAAATATTCTATATTAGAGTGAAAGACAATTACCAGACATTCCATGCCTTTGGTTTGGTTATCTCTCTCCTCATCTCCACTTTCAAGTTTCCTTGATTTCTCCCAAGCCTCAATTAAAATCCCACCTCTTTTTAAGGGATTTCCCAGTATCCCCCCTTCCCTCATCCCTCCAAACTGTTATGATTTCCCCTCTAGGTCTATCTGCCATTTTTTGTATGTGTAATTGTATGCTGGGAATTAGAATCTGAGTTTCTGGTTCTGAGATGCTGGTTGACTGACTCTAAGTCCATCATTCTATCCATCAAGACATATTGCTGAATGGGAGATATAGTTTCTGAGTTTAGCTCTTGCTCTGTTCCATGACCTATTTGCCTAAGGAACCAAGTCACGATGGTCCAAAGAGGATTAATGGAGTTGGGTGTATATTATAAATGGCACCATACTTTGCCTCGCAGTCTCTTGTTGGATCTTCATCTAAGTCATTCCCAATAAATGTAGGTGTCCCTCAAGACTCATCCTCTTCTCTTCTCTCTTTATACCACTTTACTTGAAGCTTTCCTCTGCTCCCATGAATTCAATGATTGTTTCTGAGCTAAAGATTCTCATATCTATGTATCCAGTCCTAGTCTCTCTGTTGACCTCCATTCTTACATTTCTAACTACCTATTAGATATCTCAGAACTGGATATCCTGTAGACATCACAAACTCAATATGTCCACAAGTAAACTTATAATCTTTCCCCACAAACTCTTCCCCTTCCAAATTTCCCTAGTATTGTCAGGGATACCACTATTCTCCCAGACTCCTAAAGTCATAACCTTAGGTATCTCCTCATCTCACTCTCTTATCTACCATAACCAATCTTTTTGGAAGGTCTGTCAACTTTACCATTCTGCTATCTCTCAAATACACTCCCTTCTTTCCTCTGATATTGCCACCAGACTGAGGCAGGCCCCCATCACCCCATACTGGGACTATTGCAATAGATGTTGGTGGGTCTATATGCCACCAGCCTCTCTCCTTGCAGTCCTCCATTCAGTCACCAAAGTGATTTTCTTAGATTTTTTTTTCAAGGCAATGGGTTTAAGTGGCTTGCCCAAGGCCACACGGCTAAGTGATTATTAGGTGTCTGAGGCTGGATTTGAACCCAAGTACTCCTGACTCCAGGGCCAGTGCTCTATCCACTGTGCCACCTAGCCGCCCCTAAAAGTGATTTTCTTAAAGAACAGATTCAACTAGGTCATGCCTTCTTACTCAATAAACTCCAGGAGCTACCCCCAGCACTTCTAGGATCAAATTTAAACCCTCCATTCAATATTCAAAGTCCTTCATACTGAGCCTTCCCCCTTCCTCATTCCCATTCCTTTCCAGTCTTTTTATACTTTACAGCTGACCCCACCCCATCGCCCATATACTCTTCAAGATCCAGGGACACTGGACTCTTCACTCTTCCTCAAACAAGATACCCCTTCTCCTAACTCTGGCCTGCTCCGATTCTGGAATTCTTTTCTTCCTCATCTCTGTCTCCTGGATTTCTTCAAGTCCCCCAAAATTCTCTCTTTTCCAACCCCTCTTAATTCTAGCACCTTCTCGCTGCTCATTATCTCCCATTTACCTCTTGTACAGTTCATTTGTGCAGAGTTGTTTGTGCATTGTTTCCCCTTATTAGATGATGAATTCCTTGGGTCAGGAACTATCTTTTGCCTTTGCTTAACTCAGTTCTTTGAATCCAGTAGATTTTTTTTTTAGGTTTTTGCAAGGCAAATGGAGTTAAGTGGCTTGCCCAAGGCCACACAGCTAGGTCATTATTAAGTGTCTGAGATCGGATTTGAACCCAGGTACTCCTGACTCCAAAGCTGGTGCTTTATCCACTACGCCACCTAGCTGCCCCTGAATCCAGTAGATTCTTAATAAATGTTTATTTCTCGCCTGGCAATATAATATCTGGAGGCATAAAAGAGACCCAGATTCTAGGCCTGGCTCTGCTGCCAGGGACCTGGGCAAACCATTTATAGGATTAATTCTCAGATTCCTTTCAACTCTTGAATTAGATGATTTTCAAGTAAATTTTGCTTCCTTCCTTTTTTTGAAATCTATTGGGCCTTATGGTTTTCAATGAGTTATTCTCCAGAAAAATTAAATCTCTTGTCTACCAGCTTCCATACTTAACAATCTGATAGAAAGTCAGTGAGACATAGAAAGAGGGCCCAAGATATTAATTATTTCTTTATTAAAGCATGTAACTTAAACAGGGACCTAAAATAGGTAACACAAAGCATTTAAAATATGATCTAATCATCATTAGAACCTACATTTAAGAAAAATGATTTATAAGCAGTTATTCCAGAGGCAATATGATATGGTAGACAGAGGAGGTCAAAAGACCAAGGTTCAAATCTCTCTTCTGACACATGGGCAAATCATATACAGTAACATTGCTGCAAAATGGCCAATCAATCAATCAAATAAATGTTTTATAATCATAATAATCATTCCTTATGTGGCAGTGAGCAAAAACCTATGGAGTTTGAGCGGGGAGGGGTCACGTATGAAGAAAACAGAAGGTCTCTTGACTCTGGATCCCAGAGAACAAGATGGAGAGTAGAGAATAAGTGGAAAGGTAGGAGGGGTCAAGTTGTGAAGCACTTTGGATAGCAAACTTCATTTTATATTTGATCTTGGATATAATAGGGAGCCAAAGGAGTTTCTTGAATAAGAGTGTAACAGAGTTAGATCCAGGCTATAGTAAAATCTCCTTGGCAGATAGGTGGAGATTAGATCAGAGGGCAAAGAGATTTGAGGAAGAAATATCAATCAGAAGACTCCTAGGATGGTCCAGGCTGGAGGGATGAGGACCTGCCCAGGGGTGATAGTTGTGTGAGTGGAGAGAGGGAGGGGTCAGAGAGATGATGCTCAGCTAGAAGTGGCAAGAGAATAGAGAGGTGGGTGAATATGAGGAAGGAGGCAAGGGTTCACCGGGAGGATGGTAGGACTCTGGACAGTAATAGAACTAGGGGGAGAGGTGAAAGGTTGGGAGAAAAGGTCACAGGGTATGTCCCGGACATATTAGGTTTGGAGTTTTCTACAGGATGAAGCTCAGGAGGAAGATCAAATTTAGGGAGATTATTCATGGAAGCTGATGACATCACCAGATGAGAATATAAATAGAGAAGAGACCTAGTACCTAGGGGCCAGCTAGGAGGTGGGCAGGAAGACTTGAGTTCAATTCTTTTGTGCGAGGCAATGGGTTTAAGTGACTTGCCCAAGGTCACACAGCTAGGTAATTATTATGTGTCTGAGGCTGGATTTGAACTCAGGTCCTCCTGACTCCAGAGCCAGTGCTCTATCACTGTACCACCCAGATGCCCTTGAGTTCAAATCTAACCCCAGACAATTAACCTTTGTTTCCTCATCTGTAAAATGAGATTAATAATAGCAACTGCCTCCCAGGATTGTTGGGAGACTCAAATGAGATATATGTAAAAAGTGCTTGGCTGTGTCTGACACAATAGTAGGTATTACCTAGAGGCTTCCTTCCTTCCCCTCTACCCTTCTCCCCAGCCAGTCTTGAAGGATGAACCTGGATGAATTCAGCAAAGGACACTGAGATTTGGTCAGAGAGGTAGGAGCGCCAAGAGAAACAGTGTGAGGAATACCTAGAGAAGAAAGATCGCAGTGGCATGACTGGAGGCAAAGCCCACTAATGAGGAGCCTGAACCCGAGCCAGGGTGGGGGGGGGGAGAGGTACAGCAGCTTCATGGCCCAATTTCAAACTGGAAGGGATCTTAGTGTTCATCTAGTCCAACTTCTGTATTTGTAGTTTTGGTTTTTTAATTATTTACTTAATTGACTAATTAATTGATGTATTCATTTGTTTATTTACAAGCAAGGGATTCTGAAACTCCAAGAAATCTAGTGACTTGTCCAAAGTCACACAAATAATAAATCAAGATTTGAATCCAGACCCTCTCATTTGAGATACAACTATAGCACCTTCCTATAATTCCAAACTGCTATAAGAAATGTAAACGGAGAGATCTTCATTTATTTGGGGGGAGGAGCAGATCAAATATGACTTCGTGGTAGAAGGGTGACATCTGTACTCTTAAAGGCTTTGTAGGATTTCATGGAGGAGGGTGAAAATTAATCATTAAGGGGCGGCTAGGTGGCACAGTGAATAAGAGCACCGGCCCTGGAGTCAGGAGTACCTGAGTTCAAATCCGGCCTCAGACACTTAATAATTACCTAGCTGTGTGGCCTTGGGCAAGCCACTTAACCACATTGCCTTGCAAAAAAAAAAAAACCTAAAA
This sequence comes from Macrotis lagotis, assembly GCF_037893015.1. NCBI lineage: Eukaryota > Metazoa > Chordata > Mammalia > Peramelemorphia > Peramelidae > Macrotis > Macrotis lagotis. The sequence continues at coordinate 35,062,361 of NC_133661.1, read as the reverse complement.
AAAAAAAGAAAATTAATCATTAAAGGATGGTGAAGACCGTTAAGGGTAAAGTATTCGGGGAAAAAAGTCTAAGTGTGTGGGGAAAGGATAGCAAATGGTTCTGTCTGTGAAGATCAGGGTTCTGGGAAAGACCTGGTTTTCAATCCAATTTTCATGCCTAAAATGTTCCAAGCCCTCCTAACCTTGAAATCTATATACGTAATCGGCCGTCCTTGCTTCTAGTCTGGCCACATCCAAGGGGCTTCAGAGCGCTTCATGATCAATTAATTTCATAATTTTCACAATTAGATTTGAAGATGAAATTATTTTGGTTGCCCATGTTACTTAGCATACCTCTAACATGTGATGTTAATATTGGAAGGCAGGTGTCTGGGAAGTTTTAGTCTGACTTTCAATAGTTTCCTATCAAAATGTTTGAAATCATTCAATCATCTGGGAGTTTCTTCTGATTAAGGAATAATTTTTAAAGACCTAGTTTAGTATTAGGGAGATCTGTCTTAATTCCAAATTTTTCCTTGTTTATTTTATATTTTTACAATGGTATAGATAAAGGTGAAGATGGCATGCTTCTCAATTATAATAACTCCCCAGTTGGAATGAAAGAATCACAGAATTTCAGAGCTAGATGGGGCCTCTGTGGCTTTTTATTCTGATTTAACGTGGAAAAAGAAATACATAATTTGCACAGCCATTCAGCCTTTGCTTGAAGCTCTTCCTGGAGAGGGAAACCACTGCCTTCTAAAATAATAAATAAAATAAATAAAAATCCTTCCTAGTATGGATTGTAATTGAATCATTTTTTAGTCTTCTGACTCTTTGTGACCCTATTTAGGGTTTTCTCAGCAAAGATCTTGGAGTGGTTTGACATTTCCTTCTTTTCCTTTCTCCTCAATTTACAGATGAGGAAACTGAGGCAAGCAAAGTTAAGTGACTTGTCCAGGGTCACACATCTAGAAAGTGTCTGAGACCAGATTTGAGACTTGGATCTTCCTGACTCCTGGCTTGGCACCATCTAGTTGAGCCATCCCTCTTGTTAGGAGATTTTTTTCCCTATCCCAATCTGACCCTTGCCTCTTTGCAACTTCTATCCACTGCTTGCAAGGCTGGCCTCTAGGCCCTCAAAGAATCAATCTTATCCCTTTCCTACATGGCAGTTCCTTGGACAGCTGAAGCCCAAGTATCATATCATCTCTGAATATTCTTTAATCGAAGTTAAGCTGGCACACAGAGGTGCTAAATAAATGCTCGCTGACTTGAAGACCTGAGCATCCTTAGTTTTTTCAGTCCTCATGCTGCATGCTCTTGGCATTCTAATAGCCTTCCTCTGAATGGTCTCCAGCTGTCCATCCTACAGTGTGGTCCCTAGAACTGGGTACAGCACTTCAGATATCATCTGACTATGGCAGAGTAAATCAAGACTTGTTATTTCAAGCTCTGTCTTTAAAAAAAAATAAACCATGTATTCATTAATTTATTTTTAATATTCTTTTAAACAAATTGAGTTCTCAATCTCTCCTTCCCTCCGGTCCTACCCCCATCCATTGAGAAGGCAAACAATATGAGATTAATCATTCTTGTGAAGTCATGCAAAATGTATTTCCATATTAAGCTATGCCTTTCTTTATGCAGCCCATCTTCATACAGTTTTTTTGGCTGCCACATCACAGATTACTCAGCTTGCTAAGCCCCCATATATTTTTCAAATAAAAGCAGTTGGATGGCTCAGTGAACTAGAGAGTTGAACCTGAAGTCAAATCTCACCCTGGACTCTTATTAATTTTGTGACCTTGGGCAAAATACTCAACCCTACCTCACAAGATGATGTTGAGGATAATATGATATATTAAGGGTAGCTAGATGACTCGGTGGATAGAGTGTTGTCTCTGAAATCAGGAGGATTTGAATTGAAATCCATCCTCAGACACTTACTAACTGGGTGACCTTGGGCAAGTCACTCAACCCTGATTGCCTCACATCCAGGGCCATCTCCAGTTGTTCTGAGTCTTATCTGACCACGGGACCAGATGGCTCTGGAGGAAGAAGTGAGGTGGGTGACTTAGCACAGCCTCCCCTAACTCACATCCAATTCACATTCTTTCCATGGTCTTCTTTGAGAACAAAGGACAAGAATCCTCATGATGTAGTATCTGCAAAGCACTTTGCAAAGCCAAAAGTATGATATTAATTCTAGCCTTAGCTATTATAATAAAAACTTCTTCCTCCCCAAGGCTCCCACATCTTGTATTTGGAAAAATTGACATTTGAACCCCACTGGATTTCATCTTCTTAAATTCAACCCGGGACTACAGACTGTCAAAATATTTTTGAATTAGGATTCAAGCGTCCAGCTTGTCCCCTCCTTGGATCATTTGCAAATTTGATAAATGTGCCCTTTACCCTTGATTAAAGTCGGGTACAGAGAGTACAACATGAGCACCGAAAAATAGATAGATATAAAGTAGCTATGTAATGGGATGGACTCAAAGGACCCGGCCCTCGTTGGAGATACAAAGTAATTTCCAAAGGAAGAGATGGCCAGTAACTCAGGGAAAGATGACAAGGTTTGGTGTGGGCAGACAGTGCCCTAGATCTGCTTTGGAGAGAGTTCATGATTCTCCCAAAAAGTTGAAGTGAGGAGAAAGCCCATTCCAGATCTTTGTTCAAAGAATGATTTTCTTCCAATCTTTTGGAAATTCCTCATTTACTTCCCTAGGTCTAAATGGTGTGGTGGAAAGAACAGGTCAGGTTTGGGGTCTTTCCTCTGCCTCTTTCTCTTTATCTGAATTAAATCCTATTTAAACTCTCCTGGCTCTGTTTTCTCCTGTGTACAAAGAAGGGATTAAGACTAGTTCCCTTTTCAGTTCTGAATCTCGGATTCTGGGACCTTAGAGTTCTAATAATCCAATCTTTTCATTTTACAAAAGAGGAAACTGAGACCAGAGAGGTTAGATGATTTAACAAGGTTCCCTGGGTAAGTCGGTGGCCAAGTCAGAGAAGGAACTCAGATCCTATAAGTCAAAGCCAATGCTCTTTCTCATTTACCACTCTCAAATCCCATGGTTCTGTGACCATAAATACTCTAACAATAAGAGAAATTCGTGAAGAAATAGATTTTTAAAGAAAGAATTTAAAAGAGTTCTGCTACAATCCCATAGGATATGGAAAACTGAAACAAATTGTAGATCTATTTTACGATCCAAAGGAATAAGTTTGCCACCTTCATTTGGACCTTTCTGTGATCTGATGATGCCCTCCATCGTCCCTCCTCTTTACCTCAGCCCACGTGAAGTATTCTCTCCTCTATAAGAGAATTATTGACTAGATCTAAATTTAACACAACCTACGGTGAGTTTCTTACTGTAAGCATTCTGGGAATTTGACAGGGCCGGATGTCAAATTAAGCTGGCTACACCAGATCAGCTGCCGAGAAACTTCATCCCATAATTCTGAGTAAAAAAAAAAAATCAATAGAAAACATAATGAAAATCCTGAAATACAGGAAACTTCTGCATTCAATTTAAAAGCTCTTAAAAGAATAAATGCACTTCTTGGTCATGTTGATAGATAGATAGGGGGGGCCCCCCCGTGTTTCCTTCCATTTGCAAAATGGATGTTTACAGCCTGTTCTTTTTCTTGCTATCATTTAAATTTAGAGAGCTCTCAAAGGATTGCTGTTAGGGAGGAAATTAAACAGGGAGGGAGGTCTTTGCCTATTTTGTGTCACAGGCCCTTTTGCCAGACTGGAGAAAGCTCAGAATAGTATTTTTAAATTCATAAAATGATACATAGGGTTGCAAAGGAAACCAATTATATTGAAACAATTATCAAATAATTAAAAGTTCACAAACATCCCCCTCCAAAATTTAGTTATGGTAGATTAAGAACCCCTACATTATAGGGGAAAAAATGTCCACAGACTTTACTCTCTAATGTTTACATCTTTGATATAACGATAAGCTCCTTCAGGGCCTGGGCTTAATAATAATTAATAATAATAAATGCCTATTGATTTAATTGGAAGCAGTAGGACTTGGAGTCACAAAGCCCTGGGTTTGAATCTTCCTCCTGGATACTCCCTGCGTGACTCTGTTCAAGCCTCAGTCTGCTTCTTTGTAGAATGGGACATCTATAATACTTACTTCATGAGGTTCTGAGAATCAATGAGATAATGTATGTTATAAATGGAATCAAAATGTTAGTGTGTTCTAACATCTTTTAATTTTTCTGACACCTCCATAAAAAGAAGTCTTTAATGATACTGGAAAGAGCACTGCCACTGAGTCATTACATGGGTGTAAATCTCACCCATGATGTTTGCAACCTTTGTGACCTTGGCATATCATTTTACCTATCTGGCCTCAATTTCCTCGTCTGCAAAATGAAAGGATTGGATTAGATATGTCTAAAATCCCTTCCAATTCTAGGTCTGAGATCTTATGAAACTAGCATTTTTCCTTTCCTTTGCCTACTTTATTCCTCTACCATAGGGGTTAAAGGACCTGCTGTTAAAACTCAGAGATCTTACCCATTCCCTCTCCAAACCAAGATAGGTCATTCCTGTGAACCCAGCTTATTGGTTGGCTAGCCTGAGGTTTTCACTCACTGCTATGATCTTGAATTACCCTCTCTAAGCCTCATCTCCTCATCTATCCCTCTTCCCACCTTACTCTTCTCCACCTTTCCCATGACTTCCATCTCTGCCTATTCTCTGGCCATCACCCCGCCCCCATCCCCAATCTGGTCTCGTTTTTCTCTTAATTGACAAATTCCCAGTCATGCAGTCCTTCACTTTTGCTCCCTTATCTGACTCCCATAATACCTTCACCCTAGGTCATTCCCTGCCCTTCCCTTTGCTTCTCCTTTTCCACTTGAAGGAAATCTCCCTTGCCTCTGGAAGAAGCCACACAACCTCAAAGATTGGTCCCCTATAGGTTCACCCTACCTAACATTAGCTGAATTCTCACTACTCCGTGATGCCCCTTTTATTCTTCCATCATTGTTTCCTAATCTAATTTCTCCTTAAAGCCCCTCTCTTAATAGCCTACCCCCAAATCTCTTTCTCTGTGTCTGTTAATCCTTATTAGAATAGAAGCTCTATATGAACATTTAAGGAATCCAGTTAGGTACAGTGGCCAGCCTTATGGATCTGTGTCCCAGTGAATCCTTCATCTCCTTAAAGGCAGTTAGTTGGTGTACTGGATGAGCACTGCCCTTGGAGCCAGGAGGATGGGAGTTTGAATCTGACCTCAGTCACTTGACCCTTACTAGCTGTGTGACTTTGGGCAAGTCACTTAACCCCAATGGCCTCCTATCCAGGGCCATCTTCAGTTGTCCTGTTCTGTATCTGGCCACTGGACCCAGATTGTTCTGGAGAAGAAAGGGAGGCTGGTGACTTAGCATGTGTTTGTCAAGGCATCACTGCCCTGATGTTGTGGTCTTTGAAAATGAAGGACCAACATTATCATCTCCCTAGCTTCTTCCACCATCCACTTCTCCTCTTGTTCAAAGCTGATCCTTGTCTTCCTCATTTATTTATTTATTTATTTATCTATCCATTCATTCACTCATTTATTTATTTATTTGTTTGTTTATTCATTTATCTATCTATCTATCTATCTATCTATCTATTTGTTCATTCACTCGCCTGCCCATCCATTTATTTATTTATTCATTCATCCATCCGTTCATCCATCCATCCATCCATTCATTCATTTATTGCAAGGCAAATGGAGTTAAGTGGCTTGCCCAAGGCCAAACAGCTAGGTAATTATTATATGTCTGAGGCCAGATTTGAACTCAGGTACTCCTGAGTCCAGGGTTGGTGCTCTATCCATTGTGCCACCTAGCGGCCCCAACCCTTGTCTTTCTGTGAAGTCTCTAAAATGGAGCTACTGACTAGTGGTCTTCCTCTCTTGTTCCTTGAATCTTCTGTATATAAATACTTTATGGGCAAAATAAGTCATCAAATGATTCTTTATTGCTGTAATATGGCTTCTCTTCTGATCCCAAATGTCCTCCATGATGTCTCTTGGAGTACTTCTTGGCTACAAATATCTCTCTTTAGAAGCTAACGCAAGGTGTTCATTGGCTATCTGTTTTAATATTGATAGTGAAGTACAATATCAATGTTTGTAAAATTCCTGTATAGAAAGGGGTCCCCAGCATCCTTCTGGGCCCTGAGAAATTCCTTAGAAATACAAATTTGACTAGGTGTCTTTGGGCTTGAAAATAATCTGATAAGACCCAAGTACTTGACCCTGGGGCAGATATACCATAAAATTGTTTGAAGATTCACAAAGCACCCTTGTCAGCCTAATTATCTTGCTGTATCTGTTAAATTCCAGAACTGCCTCCCCCTTCCCCAGGTGCAGCTGGAACAATAAGATAGTAAATTCCTCAAACCTGTGGGAAGCCTATGACTATGTGACTCCCTCCATCTCAGGAAATATATTTAAACAAAGACTCTGCCCCTTTCCCACTCTGTCTATATGGAACCCTATATTTACATATGATAGGATGATCTTTGCTTCTGTAACCTGCTTGCTCTCAGTATCTCCCCCCCCTCCAAAACACTATAAAAATCTTATCCCTTGAACACTCAGGTACTGTCTGATTTGGGTACTCTTCATCCCCAGGCAGTGCCCAGTTGATAAAGATCTCCAAACTTATCAAATTCTGGTCTCCCTTTTGCTCTTTGGGTTCAGCAATAGTACATTTTCCTTCCATTACCTGACTGGCCAGATGATGTAATGTATCAGGGATCAATAAGGCTCAATACTCTATGACTGTTTCAACATGAACTCTCATGAAGCAAAGACTGAGCTATTATCTTATAATCTTCTAAGAGATCTGATATCTGTTTATCCCAATGTTTCCTAGTGGGCTTTAAGTCTATATTAAGAGCTTCCAATTAAGATTGCTTTTTGATGAAGGAATTGATGGAAGGAGTCATGATCTCAAACCTACTAATTTAAAATAGAGTAAATTAAATTTTTTGGGGGGTGGGCTCAAAAAGTCTTAAACATGGAAATTTTTTCATAATAAACTAACAGATTTCAATAACTTTAATTTCTAGAAATATAACATTCTAGTAGTAGCAAGAAATATTTGCCATGTATGAGAGGCAACGTGGTTTAATGGATAGATTATTGGACTTGATATTAGGAAGATCTGAGTTCAAATTCTGCTTCTGGGACTAACTGAGGCTAGATAACTCAACTCTCTGGACCATAATGGAACTAGGTAGTGCCTGGGAGAGGACCCTGGGCTTAGAATCAAGAGGATTTGTCTTCATGAGTTCAAATCCTGTCTCAGACTCTTTGACCCAGAGCAAATCACTTAACTCTGTTTGTCTCAGAGTCCTCATCTATAAGATGTTCCAGAGATGGAAATAGCAAAACCACTCCAAAATCTTTGTCAAAAAAAACCTCAAATGGGTTCTCAGAGAGTCAAACAGGACTGAAAACAACTGAATTGAACAATCACTTCATCAAACTTGCTTCCTTCCTTCCTTCCTCACCATCTATGACTTTCTGTTCAATGAAATTGCAGGTCTAGTCCAACCCTTTCCCCTCTTACCCCCCCCCCCCCCCACTTGGATAAGAAAGTCTAGACCTCATTTAAGAATAAAAGAAGATTGACTTAGAATACTGATCACTCAGGATATCACTTTGACATTTCTATCTTGGGGGTTTCTAGTAAAGCTTCCTAGTGACCATTATTAATGCATCCTGTATTTCCTAATTCACATTCATATGGCATTTCAAGGCTTGCAGAGCCTTTATCTTATTTGATCTTTACATCCACTTTGGCAGTTATTATCCCTGTTTTAAGCTGTGAACACTGAGGCCCAGATCATTGGTAAATGTCTTGTCCATGGTCTCACAGTTGAGAAGTAAGGGTCTGAAGTGGGTTTTGAACCTAGGTTCCCCAACACCAAGCCCAGTGCCCTAGCCATAAGCCATTCTCCGCATCTGCTCATATTATAATAATAGTGATGATGATAATAACTAGGTTTTCTAGCGTTTTTTAGTTTACAGAATTCTGTCTCACAATGCTACTGGGTTATTTCCCCCTTTTACAGATGAGGGCTTTGAGGCTCAGAAAAGTTAAATCATCCAATAATGCAATAATCAAGCACTTTCTGCTAGGTATTGTGTTAAGGGCTGCCATTTCAAAAAGAGACAAAAGACCATCCCTGCCCTCAAGGAGCTTACCATCTAAAGTGACTCACCCTGGATCACACTTCCTGGAAGCATCAGGGGTTTGAGTGGAACCCAGATGTCCTGATTCCAGGGTCATTGTTCTTTCCACAGCATTATATAGATTTTAGGTTGTGGTAGTTATCTCCAATACTGTATTCTAGGGTTTGAGTCCTCCCCACTGTAACTCCTCAGAGGAACCCATAGCTCCTAATCCTGCCAGATGTAGTCAGAGCAGTGGGTGACAGCAGCAGATAATACTCCAGTCCTTCACAATATAAGCCATAGCAACCGGCAGCTGCTTCAACAGCTGGCTCAGGTAAACTATTTCCCTCAGGTGGACCCAGGCTGAAACCAGATGTAGTTCGTAGGATGGGAATCCATCAGGACAGCCAAGATAAATCAACCTTCCCCAAGCTGGATTCTGCTATTCTGAGCCAAATACTTTTCCGTGATCAGCAAAGAGTGAGCTTGAGGAATTCTGTAGCTATATTGGGGCAATTTGTGCATTTGGAGAAAATTGCATGAAATATACTTTTAAAAATTGTTATTATTTTTTGTTTATTTTTCCGAAATACAGTTTTAAGACAAATTTACTTGGGGAGGGGGAGACCTTGGAATATCAACCCATGGTCAGAGATTGGGAGAAAAATATGCCTGTTGTCTAGTAGCTTCCGATCTTAATTAATTATTCTTTGTAATATAGCACCTCAGATTTAGAGATGAAGACAAAGTGTACTTTTTTTAAAAGTCTTTGCTAGGCAATGGGGTTAAGTGGCTTGCCCCAGGCCACACAGCTAGGTAATTATTAAGTGTCTGATGCTGGATTTGAACTCAGATACTCCTGACTCCAAGTCCGGTGCTTTATCCACTGTACCACCTAGCTGCCCCAACAAAGTGTACTTTCTACTCTTCTTTTTGGATAGATGAAGAAACTGAGTCACAGACAGATTGAGTGACTTGTTTCAAGTCATATAGATAATAAAAATGGAGACAAATCTCAGTTGCTTTTGCACTGATGGAAGACAGAATATGTTTTCAGCACCCTTTAAGTTTCAGGGCTCTGAGACAAAGTCCTAGTTATGACTCTGGGACCTCATATACACTCAGTTGTATGATTAGAGGGATGTGGATTTCTCTAGAAAATTATGAAAGGTAGCCTGTTCCTATTTCACATTTTCATCAGGGATAACTACAGTTAACAGCTAGGTGACATAGTGGATAGAGTGCCAGACCTAGAGTCAGGAAGACTTCTCTCCTTGAGTTCAAATCCGGCCTCAGACATTTTCTAGCTGGGCAAGTTACTTAACCCTGTTTGCCTCAGTTTCCTCATCTGTTAAATGAGCAGGAGAAGGAAAGGACAAACCACTCCTTTGTCAAGAAAACCCCAAATGGGGTCGTGAAGAGTCAGACATGACTGAAACAATTGCACAACAGCAACAAATTTTTATATGTTACTTTAAGATTAGCAAAATACTTTCCTTGTATTATCTCATTTGGTCCAGGATACCTTGGAGGCAGCTAGGTAGTACAGTGAACCTGATGTCATATGAGTTCTTAACTTACTAGTTAAGTTACTCTCATTCATAAAATGGGGATAGTAAATCCCATTTTGTTGCAAGATAAAATAAGATAATTCTAAAACACCTAGCACATAGTTTCTTTCCTTCCTTCCTTTTTTCCCTCCCTCCCTTTTTTCTTTCCATTCTTCCTTTTTTCTTTCCTTCCTTCTTTCTTTCCTTCCTTCCTTCCATCCATCATTCTTAGGAAGATTTTTAAATGATGAGAGTAATCATATGAGTAAGTAGTAGGAACTTCCTAGATCATCTTTTTTTTGGAGTAGGGATCTTGTTGGTGATGTTTTGGGTACTTATATCCTTTCCCCTTCCTTGCAAAGTGCTTTCAGGACTGAGACTCCTCTGGATTTCTGTGATATGTACTTGGGCTAGTTCCGTGTTTTACAAAATTTTGTCTTCTTAAAGGCCTTTCTGATTGTTCATATAGTATATTGCCAACTGAGGTGTTAGGTTTAGAAACTAGAAATACTTTTCCTTTGTGGCCACATTGGTGGCATACAGGGTCATCCAAATATAGGTTCAGTTTCACAAGGGAAAAGAATAGTCTGTCTTCTGGGGAAACTTGCTTAAGCCACTGTGGAGGTGGGAAGGTTAGAAGACTTCTTGGGAAGAGGAGCTATAATCACAGGATTCAATAGTGAGAGCTGAGAAACCAGTGACAGAAGTGCCGGTGAGGCCACTGTGTGAAGGAGTGCTATCTCCTGAATGTCAGTGCTCTCTGGCAAAACTCAGATGGCTGCAAACACAGTGGTCATCACTGAGGAAAATCAAGAGTTATAGAAATATTAGTAAATATAAACCATGTCATCAGTTATTGACCTCCAACAAATTTCATTTATGACTGCTCTTGAGATGAGAAGTATTGAATGATAGAAAATAATAGAAAACTGGCCTTAGACTCAGGATTTAAGTCTTGCTTCTGCAAACCTACTGACCACGTGTGCTCTTGGGCAAATCACTTAATAACTCAATACCCCAAGTGATTTCTAAGATTATAAATTGGAGAAAAAATGCTCATCCACATTAGTAGAGGAGCCCCCATGCCAATGAAATATTGCAAGTCTAGTTTTCATACATTGGGTTAATGTAGCTTATCTGCATCTCACACTGAGCTTTGCACAAACTTATTTTATGGAGTGATCCTGCTGAAGGTGAGGTTGTGTTCTAAATCAGTGCTGCTATTTGGCTACCCTGGCTCTTTATTTAGTAAGGAGATAAGGTGGCTAACAGAATATCTGAGGTCTGTTAGCCCAGTATACTATTTTCTTTCTATCAGTTAAATATCTATGGTAAAGGATGACCGTCAAGGTCAATATCTTTGCCTTTTTTTCATTTCCCATTTCCCATTATTTCCAACATGTTTGAACCAGCTAGGTTAAAGCTGTTGTGATGATAGGCACTGTCATCTTCTCATCTTTATTCTGTTTTTGAAATCGATGTTGCTTTTTCTCTAATTAATCTATGGCATGAATGCAGAAAGATATTCAGTAATGATACAGCCGCCATATTATATCCCACATCAAAAACAACTTAATCTATCATGACCACATGGGAGGATATTAATAAATCATATTACCTGTGCTAGTATGCTTCTTGAAGTATGGCTACAGATTCTCAAAACATCTTCCTCAGGAGGAAGAAAATGCTGAAACAACAGCCCCATGGAATGTGTGGTTGGGGCAGATATGCATACATGCCAGCTTCCTGCTGGCAGATGTCCAAGATGTTGTGGCTTTGGCAGCAGTTATAGTTTGCATAATCAACTTGACTTCCCAATGGGATGGAAGATACAGTGCTAAGGAGAAAATTGGGAAAGCCAGCTCTTAATTTCTGGAGCTATTCAGCGGAGTTGAATTTATTGAAAATTACACACTGAGCTTCTTTCATTCCAACTTTGGTTCATTTCCAGAGCTTAAAAATGAATATCGAGTTCAACCCTCTTTTCATTAAATCCTTTCTTCCATTACTTTTAAAAAGTTATGAATTTAAAGTTTTATACCACTACCTCTCCCCACCTCCCACCCCCCAAAAAACCCAAGCCTACCATCTAACTAGTTGTGTGATACAGAGAAAAGAATGTAGAATCTGGAGTCGAGATTTGGTCTGAACCCAAGCTTAGGGCACTTACCAGCCATGTGACTGTAGACAAATCTCTTAGTCTGTTTTCTCATAGGAAAGCTGAGAGTAATAATGCTTGCACTAGCTTCCTCATGAGTTGGTTTTGAGACTTTGACTCTTTGTTAGTATTATAGTATTTTTTATTTATTTTTATTTATTTTTATTTTTTTTGCAAGGCAATGGGGTTAAGTGGCTTGCCCAAGGCCACACAGCTAGGTAATTATTAAGTGTCTGAGACCGGATTTGAACCCAGGTACTACTGACTCCAGGGCCAGTGCTTTATCCACTGCACCACCTAGCCGCCCCCAGGATTATAGTATTAAAGAAATGATTTATATTTTTTCTCAAAATCTTTGTTTCTATACTTTTAAAATGGCTTTATATATGAATATATATATTTATTCATTCATTTTTATTCAGATAGGTTAATATCCTAAGGTTTTTCTTTATAGTTGGGATCCATGGCTCCACTAGTATAAGTAACTTCTGAAACAGGAATCTGTATTCTCTATGCCAATGATCTTCCATTTATGTATAGTCTTAGAGAGTGGACTGAGGTGACCAGTGGTTAATTATCTTAGTTGGGGTTATGCATCCATTATAGCTTACGGGTGGAATTTGAACTTGTTACTACCATAGAGTCTCTTATTTTTTAAAATACTGAACACTTTTCTCATGTGAGAACATAGAAGAGATAAGTGAGTCAACATGCTGGACACTGATTTCTTTGCCTTTGCTGTTTCAGGGATATCAGAACCATCCTTTGAGGCAAAATGTGAAGATCGTTTGTTTAAGAACTTGTTTCGGGACTACGAAAAATGGGTTCGTCCGGTGAAACAACTCAATGACAAAATAAAAATAAAGTTTGGCCTTGCAATCTCTCAATTAGTGGATGTGGTATGTGCATGGTAGAAAATGATAATAATGAATAATAATAATGTATTTTAGAGTTACAAAGTGCTATGCCTACATTATCTCAGGATGACTCTGTGAAGTGGCCATTAGAACCTCAGTTTCTCCACTGGTAAAATAGGAATAAGAGTTTGAATGATCTTAGCTAAGGAATGGAGCTAGGTCTCCAGCCCATTAACCATGTTGGCTTTTTACATGATGAGGATGATTATATGCAAATACAAATTACAGCCAGCATTTGTAGAGATCTGCAAAGCCCTTTGTAGATATTACCTTGGTTGAACCTCATGATATCCCTCTGTGGTCTTTCTTTCAAGTGTTTTTAATCCTGTTTTAAAGAGATTAAAAATGAGACTCAGATGCTAGGTGATTTGCCTATGGTTGTATAACTTCTATTGGAATCAGGATTCTAACCCAGGTCTTCCTGACTTTAATGCTAGGGCTCTAAATATTACATCATATCTACATCAAGGCTCTTTTCATTAAATCCTTTCTTCTATTATTTTTTTAATTTTTTATTTATTTAAGGCAATGGGGTTAAGTGACTTGTCCAAGATCACACAGCTAGGCTGAGGCTGGATTCGAACTCAGGTACTCCTGAGTTCAGAGCTGGTACTCTACCCACTGCACCACCTAACTGCCCCTGTCTTCCATTACTTTTTTTTTTAGATTTTTTTTCAAGGCAGTGGGGTTAAGTGGCTTGCCCAAGGCCACATGGCTAGGTAATTATTAAGTGTCTGAGACTGGATTTGAACAAGGCCAGTGCTCTACTCATTGCACCACCTAGCCACCCCTTCCATTATTTTTTAAAAATTATGAATTTAATAAATTTTATACCACTTCCTCTTTCCTCCCCCCTCCCCCCAAAGTAATACCCCAAATTACCATCTAACTAGTTGTATGCTTCAGAGAAAAGAATGCAGAATAGACAAAACCTAAAGAATCACTTGTTTTTTAACTAGGGAATTAAACACAGAAAACACCCCCTTCCCCCATCCATTTTATGCAGAGAATTTCTTCTTTTGGCCTAGTAAAACTTCTACTAATCTCAGAATCATTAAATGTTTTCCAGTATAGATAGAAATACACTTTCCAACATTATCACCCTCCATTATCACAAAAAGGAGAGAATTTATGTTGGATTTCCCCTAGGGAGGATCCTTCAATCTGCCTTGATAATGCATTTAATGCATTCCAATGTGTATCTCTTCTTGCCTGGAAATTCTTCCTCGTATACGCTTTTCAGAGAAGTTTTTGGTTGTTCTGACTTTTGGTCCATCAATCAGCTTGTGCCCAGAACTTCCAAGAGGGTCGGGATGGAGTGAGTGGGTACCAAAAATGTTACATGCAGTATTTACCCCCAAAGAAACTTGTTATCAAGTTGGGAAGACCCAACATGTACATATGTGAAGCAGAAACAATATTTACCAAATATTATCTCAGGTGATCCTCACACCAACCCTAGGAAGCAGGTTATGTTATTATCTCCATTTCACAGATGAGGAAACTGAGGCAGAGGAAAGTTAAGTGATTTGTCTAGGTTCACACAATTAGGTGATGTTGCAGTTGGGAATTGAATCTAGGTTTAGTTCTCTATGTGACCTTATATAGTAGGTTATATCAAAGAAACCCTAAAAGACTCTGGAAATGCAGACTTGGACAAGATTGGTGAGTTGTATTTGACTGGGAAGTCTTCCTGGAGGAGAAGGCATTTGAGCAGTTTTGAAGGACATAATGAATTTAGGCTACGACAGAAGGAAGAATGCTGTCAACAAAGGGAATCTAAACACATCAGGAGTTGGGGGATAGTAGAAATGGTGGCCAGGCTAAATCAGCAGAAAAATAGTAGGCAGCAAGCATTTGATGAAGCATCTGTTGTTATTCAGTCATGGTTCAGTTATATCCAACTTTCTGTGATCTATTTGGCAAAGATATTAGAATAGTTTTCCATTTCTTTCTCCAGCTCATTTGAAAGATAGGGAAATGGAAGCAAACAGGATTAAGTGATTTGCCCAGGCCCAGGCCCAGGCCACATTTGAATTGAGGAAGATGAGTCTTCCTGGCTCCAAGCCTGGTACTCTATCCACTGCACCACCTAGCTACCCAATTATGTGCCAGACAGTGGACTAAGAGAAAGGGAAAGAACAAACTTGCCCTCAAGGAACTTCCTTTTAATGAATGAAAGTGTTTAGGTTGAACTAGAATAGGGAGAAACTAGAGCTGGGAAGACCAACTGATAAAAGACCAATAAGACTGAGTTGGGTTTGAATGGAATATTAAGGAGGCAGGATAAGGATCAATGTAGTACAGTGGAGAGAACATTGAGTCTCAGTCACATGACCCAAGTCCAAATTCTGACTTGACCATTCTGGCTGTGTGACCTTTGGCAAGTCATTTCTCCCTGCGTCTCAGAATTGGTGAAATAAGGGGTTGGACTAATTGATCTTTGAAGATCTCTTCTCCGTGATGATGCCAAGTCAAAGATGACCTCAAGACTTCACACCTGGTTGGCTAGGGGAAGATGGGGCAGTGAGAAGACTTAGATGTGATGGAAGAGGTGCAAGGGTGTAAATGGTATAGACCTTGGACATGGCCAGTTGAGATAGTAATGGCATCTTCAAGAGGAAGGTAACTGTTGGAAGTCTTGAGAACAGAGGTGAACACACAAGGTCTCTACTCCAAAAGCTTGAATGGTTCCTCATTGCATCCAGGGTAAGATACAACGTCTTCAACATGATGTTTAGGGCTCAACCAACTTTCTAACCTCACCTCACCAGCTTTTTTTCTCCTTCCTAACCTTACAGCACTCTGGTCAAACTGGAGCATTAGCTGTTCTCCAAACCCAGTATTCCACCCCACCCTCCACTACAAATTTGTACAAGTTGCCACTCATACCTTCAATGCACAATCTCATCTCTGACTTGAAGAAGTCATTATCTTTCAAGGCTCAGGTTAGGGATGTCACCTTCTTTGGGAGGCTTTCCCTGATCCCCCAGTTGTTAACGCTCTGTCCTCAAGCTTTGCTGTTTACTCTTATTCAGCACTCCCTAATTTCTAGTGAAAGGTAAACTCCCCCAGGGTAGAGACTATCTGTGTCTTTGCAATAGCAAGGATCTAATATAGATGGCAGACTTTTTTTTGGGAGGGGCGAAGGGGATTGTAGTATTTTAATTAATGTTTATTGAATTGGGAAGATGTCTAAGCCTTGGGATTTTCTGTAGGGAGTGGGGAGGAGGGAGAAGACCAACAAAGAAAGCAGAGGGAAGAGTGTCCATTGGTGTTAAATACATTAGCAAAGCCTTTCACTGAGTGCCAATTCTTTTACCCAATGTCAGACATTGGGTGCATGGGTGGGATACAGATGTGAAATCAAGAAAGGAGCCCTGCCTATAGGGAGCTTACAGTCTAGTGGAGGAGATAGGCAAGTCACTGTGAACACAAAGAAGACTGTGAAGACTTACCGGTTCAGTAAGAAAGGTTCCAAGTTTTATCATTTCTTGGCAGAAGAGTATTCAAAGGGTTGAGGTGAGGCATGTAGGGATGAGGATGCCGATGAAAGCTTAGTTAAATACTTCTAAACCTTTTGTCTGAGATGAAAAATCCAAGTTCCTTTAGTTTTTTCTTTTCTTTGGAATTTCATGTTCAATGTGAAGCTTCTTATTTGTAGGACTCAGTTCCCTCAACTGTAAAATGAGGGAGTTGGACTTGATTCCTAAGGTCCCTTCCCAGTTTCAAACATATGATCTTCTCTAGATCTTTGGTGATTGTTAAGTCATAACTTAACTCAGCTGTCACTTCAAAAATCTGAAAATTCTGCTCCTAATTTTTCTTTTTTATTCTTTTATTTTTCTTTTAAAACATTCTGGAGTTTCGTGCAGGTAGCCTATTCTTTCTGGAGGTCCCATAAAACATGTTGCTATTGTCTTATTTCCTTTTTTTTTTTAGGGTTATTTTTTGCCAGGCAAATGGGGTTGAGTGGCTTGCCCAAGGCCACACAGCTAGGTAATTATTAAGTGTCTGAGACTGGATTTGAACCCAGGACTCCTGACTCCAAGGCTGGTGCTTTATCCACTATGTCACCTAGCCACCCTTTATTTCCTTTTTTCACTGGGGATTTTCCACGACCCAATCATATTTATTCATTGTTCTGCAGGTCTTTCTAGATTGCTTACTCATTTTCCATCTTCCCTTAAGAGTCTAATGGTATTTGGTTTTTTAAGGGTTTTTGCTTGGAGGCTGGTCTAATTTCCAATTTTCTCTCTTGACTTTTGTGTTACTCATGCCCTTGCTTCTTGTGGTAGTTTCCTGCTCTGTCCAGGTCTGTACTCAGAAGTTTTGTTAGGTTCAGTCCACCAGGGTGAGGCGACTTGACAGAATTGCTCACACTGAGGAATGTGACTGGAAAACAGGCCAGAGGAAGATGAGGAAACCGGGGTCAGGGCTGAAAATGGGCTCTCAACAGGCTCCCAGGCACCTTCCCCCAGAGTCCTCCACATAGAAGTACCCTAGGTTATTGGGGTAACCCTTCAGAGGCTACTGTCCTCCAACATTGTCTGCCATTTCTGTTCTTTTATCAAGGAATGGGGTTGAAGCAGATTAGGTTTCTGCCTTAAGGGAATCAATAGGAGAGAAGCCTATGGCCACCACGGCCAGAATGTGAGATTGAGGCCCATCAGGGTTGATAATGATGATTAGGAGCATGGATCAGTGGTGGGCAAGATGAAATAGGTTGGGAAGACTGTATTTTCCTTGCAGTGAAATCCCGTTTTCATCAGACTTACATTGTGTGGTGTGTGTGTGTGTGTATATGTGTGTGTGTGTGTGTGTGTGTGTGTATGATTTCTGAAATTGCTGCATTTCTCACTATTTGAATTTAGTAAGGTGTGATGGCTCTGCTTAGAGTGATTTAGTCACCTACTCTGGTAAATTATATCTAATCCAATTCCACAAACATATATTAAGCGTTTCCTATGACTCAGTGGGCTAAGCACTGAAGCAGCCGGTAGTCCCTGTCCTCTAGGAGCTCACAATCTATCTAGGCTGCTGCCAGTGTTGTGGATTCTGCCTTCACGGAGGCCTTGAGGCCCTCGCTCTTGTCCTATGGACATAGGAGAGGCTCAGTAAAAGCTGGGGGAGATGCAGATTTGATCCACAAAGAGTCCCTTGATGTTCAACTGAGTGAGTGAGATGAGAGTAAAAAGGGCTCTGAATTTCTTCCCCTTTAGATTCTGTTTTGGAGAATGGTTAAGGAGGAAAAAAGGGGAAGGGCAAGGGCAAGGAGGGAGGGAGGGGTGGAGAGGGATGGAGAAAAGATTAGAACCAGGGATAGGAGGAGGAGGGGGATGTAGATAGAGAAAAGGAGAGAGGGGAAGGAAAGGAAGAGAATGAGGAAGGGAAGATAGAGGGGGAGAGGAAGGAGGGAGGGAGGGAGGGAGGGAGAGAGAGAGAGAGAGAGAGAGAGAGAGAGAGAGAGAGAGAGAGAGAGAGAGAGAGAGAGATTCTTCTAAAGGATAAGAGTTAGTTTAGCAAAAGAATCAAAACCCCAAATTATGACTCCGCTCATTGAAAACAGCCTGTTTTCTTTTCATTTCCCTTGTGCAGGATGAGAAGAATCAGCTGATGACTACAAACGTGTGGTTGAAACAGGTATGTACAAATCTCCAAGCCCTACAAAGATATCTCAGATCTCCACATGGGTGCTTCTTAAGCGGCAAAGGGGGAAGGTCCTTTGAAAGGCTGCATTTGATGCAGCCTGATGCTGGTCCTGGGTTTGATAGTGAAAGATGAAGGAGCAAGGGAGGTCCCTTATTTTATTTTGTGTTTCTTTATCATCCTCCCTTCTTCCCTACCCCTCACTGAGCTTCTATTTTTTTCTTTACCATCTCCAACAGTTTCTACCAGCCAGCAGAAAATGTTTCCTTTTGTTTGTTCTCCCTGTGTCTCCCCTCTCTCTTCTGAGTACACTGGCCTAC
This sequence comes from Macrotis lagotis, assembly GCF_037893015.1. Lineage (NCBI taxonomy): Eukaryota > Metazoa > Chordata > Mammalia > Peramelemorphia > Peramelidae > Macrotis > Macrotis lagotis. Next base: position 35,043,581 of record NC_133661.1, on the reverse strand, counting down.
CCTCCAACTCTCCAAAGGACAAGCTAGTTCAGAGCCCATTTGTAGAATCTCAGATCTTGAAGGCACCTCAGAGGTCACTGAGTCCAGTCTAAACCCCTAATGACAAGTAATCATATGCCTCTTCTTGGAGACTTGCAAGTGGGGGGAATCCATTTCATCCTGAGTCTGAACATCTGGACAGCTCCAAGGAACATTTTCTTAATGTTGAGCCCAAATTTGCTTCCATTCCTTGGTTCTAACTGCATTCTGGAGGAAGCCCTCTCAAGGCAACAGCCATTCTCCCTAAGCCTTCTCTTCTGCAGGCTGACTATGGGCATGTCCTCCAATTGTCCCTTGTATGGAATGAACTCAAGACCCTTCCCTCTACTGTTCTCCCTATTCTGAACACTTTCCAGATTGTCTGTAGGGATAGGAACTGGACTATGATTTCACTAATTGCAGATGCAGGTTGGTACCTTCTCTGTAACATCTCATCTTAGAGAGTTGACCGAGGGTCTGTGCTTTCCCTGGGCTCACAGCCAGGAGAGTCAGGAAGACCCGTGTCTTCATGGTTTCAAGATTGACTTTCTATCTATTGGTCATGCTTTCATATTTCCCATTATGTCATGCTTCCCTCCCTCCTACTCATACTAAAATGTGAGGACAGTTAGAGAATTGCTTTGACCATGAAAAATTCAGTTACTGGTTTCCTGGGCAGGAGTATGCTCCAGTAGAAATCATAGCCTTTCCTCACCTCAACCTGTGTGATTTTTTCATCTCTGTCTTTCTATAAATCACTCACAGAGGATTTGTCCTCATGTGCTGGAGGCCTTTTCTGGGTCTTTCAGTATGTTGCATGAACTCAGAGTTGGATTGGACTGGTCACCTAGTATCTCTTCTCCTTGCTCCATGACTGATCTGCCCAATCAACTATAGGGTCTGGGTCATTTTAACACATGTATTTGTTGGAAATGTGCTCCAACCTACTTAAAAACCACCTGGTGCCTTTCTGATGACTGTTGAGTTCTTTGCAACTTTTATTCTCAAGAGATCAGAGAAAGGTTTGGTGTGTAGAACACATCTGTAGTCTCCGCTGCTGGGGAGCCCCTGCAATTGGGTTAAAGCTGGTTGGGTGTCTGAGGTAAGTTTGGAACAGTCTGGTGAGCCCTGGTTATGGAAGGTCACCATTTTTAGGAGGCGCGAACTGGCTCAGGTTGGAAAAGTGAACTCCATGCTGATCAGTATTGGGAATGGACCAGTAGACCTCCTGCCTAAGAGGGAGGGGAGGAGGGAGAGAGAGAAAGGAAAAAAGAGAACAGGAGAGACAAACAGAAGGAGAGTCAAAGAAAGACAGAGTACAAAAAAGAGAGGAGACACAGAGATGTTGAGAAAGAGAGACAGACAGATACACACACAGAGACAGAGAGAGACAAAGAGACACACATACACAAGAGAGAGAGACAGAGAGAGAGAGAGACAGAGAGACAGAGAGAGGGAGATGGGGGAAAGAGAGACAGAGAGAGAAAAAGGGGAAAAGACATAGGGAAACAGAAATAGACAGACAAAGAGCAAGATAGAGACAGAGAGTAACAGAGAGAGAGGAGAGGTAGAGGCAGTTTAGAATAGTGGATTGAGAGGAAGGTCTGGATTCAAGTCCTGTCTCCAGCAGGGGCTGATTGTGTGACCCTTGGAAAATCCCTTAACTTCTTGATGGCCTAGGACTCTCTCTAAGACTACAACTGGCACAGTAGGTGCTAATCTGCATTGGTTAAGGGTGTTTCTTCACTGGATGTTTCTTAAACCAATTCCATTTTGGGTCCAGTTTAAAAGAACCAAATTCCATTATCTAGCCTCCTTGGGATAATGTTCTGTTGGGTGTGTGACTAGGATCCACTTGCAGGCGGGTACACTGATAGGAATGAAGGGGACATATGAGTGACTGTCCCCATTCATGGCTCTGCATCTCTACTTTCCCTTTCTTTCCCAGGATCCCTGTGCAGATTCTAGTGGAACGGGGTCTAGGAAGAGCCCCTGAGCACCTGGCTTGCAGGTTCTCACCTGTGCTTCCTGGGGACCACAACTGTAGGTGTTCTGAGGGGGAGGGGGAGAAACCAAGCCCCTGCCAGCTAAGAATTGTAGACAGGATAGGCAGGATTATCCCCTAGGAAGATAAGAAAGGAGGTAGAACCCCTGCTTTTGCAAGAAAGAGTCCCATGGGACCTTCCCTGCTCTATTCTCTCCTACCCTTCCCCCACCAGGTAAAAGTGTTCTCACCCAGATTTCCCATAACACTGTGCCTCAATTTCTCCTTTGCACTTAACTCAGACTCCCTTCTATCATTATTTATTCATGTAATTGTAAATAATTGAATTATAAAGCTCTTTGAGAATTCATGATTGTTTATCCTGCCTGCCAACTTTTTCAGATATTGAGTTTTTCTTATGCCTGCAGTGTTCTTTATTTTTAAGGAATGGGTTGATGTGAAATTAAGATGGAACCCTGATGACTACGCCGGAATCAAAGCTATCCGTGTCCCCTCTGACTCCATCTGGACTCCAGACATAGTATTGTTTGACAAGTAAGAGTGATACCATTAGTGTGATTTATGTTTGTAGAATAAAAGCAGGCTGTGTAAATATTCACCATGCCTCTCCTCTTCCACCATGTGCAGATTTATAGAGCTGCGTGATCGAATCACATTCCTTCTGGATTTCATCTTGTCTTTTTCTATTAGCTTGCATATTAAAATGCCCCTTGGTAGCTCATATTTCTGTCATATGGAGCAGCCATTGTGTGCTTAGCATCTAGGACACCATGCCTGGCCTAGGAGTTTTCATTTCATGCTTTTATAAAGACAAGGGCTTTGGAAACAGAAGAACTGGGGTCAAATCCCAGCTCTGTGACATATTTCTTGAGTGGCCTTGGGAAAGACATTTAACTTTTCTGGGCCTCAGTTTACTCATCTACAAAATGAAGGGACAGATCATTTTTGAGGTCCCTTCCAGCTCCAGATAAATGATCCTTTGAACTCTGAGTCTGGGAAGAAGCATAGTAGAAAGACTTTAATTAGGAAGTTCCAAGCTTGTTTTCCTCCCTCCCTCCTTTTCACCCTTCCTCCCTTTTCACCTCTTTTCCTTCCTTCCTTCCTTCCTTCCTTCCTTCCTTCCTTCCTTCCTTCCTTCCTTCCTTCCTTCCTTCCTTCCTTCCTTCTTTACTTCCTTCCTTCCTTCCTTCCTTCCTTCCTTCCTTCCTTCCTTCCTTCCTTCCTTCCTTCCTTCCTCCCTCCCTCCCTCCCTCCCTCCTTTCTTTCCTTCCTTCCTTCCTTCCTTCCTTCCTTCCTTCCTTCCTTCCTTCCTTCCTTCCCTCCCTCTCCTTCACTCCTCTCTTTCCTCTAGCACTAATTTCTTACCATCTCTCCCAATAAAAACCCTTTATTATAACAAATAATTATATTCAAGTGAAATAAGTGACCTCTTTAGCTCTGCCTGAACATATTTGTCTGATTTCTCAACTGTAGTCTACCACCTCTCTGTAAAGAAGTGGAAAAGTATGTTTTATCATCAGTGTTCTTAGGTCATTGAATTAATACTGGTCACTGAATTAATCAGAGTTCTTTAGTCTTTCAAAATTGTTTTCCTTTAGAAAATTATGGTTATCATGTATATTATTATAATTTGCTCATTTTACTCTGCATCAATTCATATGAGTCCTTGAAGATTTCTCTGAATTCTGTCCTTTTTCTTAGGGGGAAATAATATTCTGCTACTTTCACTTGTTCAGTCATTCCCTAATTCATGGGCATCTTTCAACAGACAGTGCTACTATGAATGTTTTATAGATATAGATATAGATATAGATATAGATATAGATATAGATAGACATAGATATAGATATAGACATAGACATAGACATAGATATAGATATAGATTAGATATAGATTAGATATAGATATAGATAGACATAGATATAGATATAGACATAGACATAGACATAGATATAGATATAGATATAGATATAGATATAGATTAGATATAGATATAGATAGACATAGATATAGATATAGACATAGACATAGACATAGACATAGATATAGATATAGATATAGATATAGATAGATATGGATATGGATATGGATACGGATATGGATACAGATACGGATATGGATACAGTTATAGATATAGATATACACACACATACATACAGAGAGACAGATATATATCTATATATCTATAGGTCCCTACCTACCATCTTTGACCTCTTTGAAATATAGCATTGTGGCCTAGTTTTCTATTACCTCATGCTGCACATTAATGTGATTTTTATAGTAGCTAAAATTATATATTTAAGTCATTAAATGATAAAATTCAGTGTTCCTAGTACTAGTAAATTCTAGTATTTGCATTATGAGACAAGCAAAAATAACAACTGCATGTGAGATAATTATTTGGGTGGTTTGTTTTCCCATGTTATTAATATATGTTCACATGCGTGTTGTTTCAGTGCAGATGGACGCTTTGAAGGGACCAACACAAAAGCAGTTGTAAGATATGATGGCACTGTGGCTTGGACCCCACCGGCCAACTACAAAAGCTCCTGCACCATAGATGTCACCTTTTTCCCATTTGATCTCCAAAATTGTTCTATGAAATTTGGTTCATGGACATATGATGGGTCACAGGTGGATTTAGTATTAGAGGATTATGATGTAGACAAAAGAGATTTCTTTGATAATGGAGAATGGGAAATAGTGAGTGCCACCGGAATCAAAGGGAACAGAACCGATGGATGTTGCTGGTATCCCTATGTGACCTACTCATTTGTCATTAAGCGTTTGCCTCTCTTTTATACCCTTTTCCTCATCATACCCTGCATTGGACTCTCCTTTTTAACTGTGCTTGTCTTCTATCTTCCTTCCAACGAAGGTGAAAAGATCTGTCTCTGCACTTCGGTGCTTGTGTCCTTGACTGTCTTCCTTCTAGTTATTGAAGAGATCATTCCATCATCTTCCAAAGTCATCCCTCTGATTGGAGAGTACTTAGTGTTTACTATGATTTTTGTGACATTGTCAATCATGGTGACTGTCTTTGCCATCAACATTAACCATCGCTCCTCTTCCACACACAATCCCATGGCTCCGTGGGTTCGCAAAATCTTTCTTCATCAGCTCCCAAAGCTTCTTTGCATGAGAAGTCATGTGGATCGCTACTTTGCCCACAAGGAAGAAGCCGGCAAGATCAATGGTTCGGGATCCTCTCGGAACACCCTGGAGGCTGCTCTTGATTCCATCCGCTATATCACGAGGCACGTCATGAAGGAGAATGAAGTCCGTGAGGTCTGTTCCAGTGTCTTCTGAGTTAAACTCAGATTTAAGAGGGAGATAAAGAGCCATATCTGGCTTACTACTCCCTAGCTTTTGAGTTGAAATGATGACCCAAAATATTTTTCAAGATAAATGGTTTGTCAGGGCGGCTAGGTGGCGCAGTGGATAAAGCACCGGCCTTGGAGTCAGGAGTACCTGGGTTCAAATCCGACCTCAGACACTTAATAATGACCTGGCTGTGTGGCCTTGGGCAAGCCACTTAACCCCATTGCCTTGCAAAAATCTAAAACAACAACAAAAGACAATAAAACATAATGACTCAGAAAAGTCATAGGATTGTGATTTAGACTGGTGGAAGTTGTAGATTCTTTAAGCATCATAGATCGGGGGGCGGCTAGGTGGTGCAGTGGATAAAGCACCAGCCCTGGAGTCAGGAGTACCTGGGTTCAAATCCGGTCTCAGACACTTAATAATTACCTAGCTGTGTGGCCTTGGGCAAGCCACTTAACCCCATTTGCCTTGCAAAAACCTAAACGCCCCCCCCCCCAAAAAAAGAAATATAGTCCAGACCTTGTATTTCACTGGTATAAGGTATAAGGTATAAAATACCAATGAAATACAACGTCTAGACATCTGTTGATGCAGGTTGGATCTCCTCAGCAACAGAGCAAGTGGCCCCCATCTCTGAGAGGGGAAATAGTTTGACCAAAGTCCCTTAGTCAGAATGAGTTAGAGGTAGATTTTGGACCCAGATCTAAGTTCTGATACCAGGTCTCTATCCTCTAGGTCTTGTTGTCTATTTTTGATGTACATACATAAGACAAAATCTATAATGCATAATTTGATATATAAATCAAAGATTTTGTGGTTGTTGTTCAGTTATTTTAATCAGATCTGACTCTTTGTGACCCCATATGAGGTTTTCTTGACAAAGATAACCAGAGTGGTTTGCCATTTCCTTTTCTGACTCATTTTATAGATAAGGAAACTGAGGTACACAGGATTAAGTCACTTATTCAGGTCATGTAGCTAGTAAGTTTCCGATACCAAAATTTGTCTACACACACACACACACACACACACACACACACAAATTAGGGTATGAATTCAAAAGAAAAAGCAATAAGTCAATAAGCATTTGTGACAACCATGTCCCAGACACTGAAAAAACACAAAAACCTAAACCATCTGTGACCTCAAAATTCTATCAGAAGAGATAACATGTGTCCATAGGGCCATGGATTAAGAGTTGGAGGGAACTTCAAAGATCCCCTACCCTCATCCCCATTGGGGGGTTGTAACTAACCCATTTCAAATGTCTATCTTACAGAGACTAGAATTTCCATTTCCAACATTCATTTTAATCTTAGCAAGACAGAAAGTCTCCCTAGTCTCCCTATTAGATATTTTACAAGATATTAAATCAACTCGAGGAACTTTGGTTGGTTGGAAAGTGGTAGCAGTGTAGGACATCAGGAAAGGTCTCATTTAGGAAGTGGTACATGAGCACCATGAGCAGAGCATTGAAAGAAATGAAGAACTCTTATAAGGTGGAGGTTAGGGTGGATTCTAGCCCAACACAGGGGCTAGACAATCTATTCAAAGGCTGCCTATTCAAAGGTAGCAGCATGGTGGATCTAAGACAGCACTTGATTACTAGTCAGGAGCCCCAGGTTCTAGACTCTGGACAAGCATCAGTGTGACTGAGAAAGTTACTGTCCACTTCTCTGCCTTGGTAGGATGAAGGCAAATGAAAGAACATGGATAAATTGCTTCACAAACTTAAAAGGGCTATATAAATGCTAATTACTATTATTTCCTAGGAGAGGCTTGAATATTGTCTCCTCAGTTTCTCATGTCGGGGATCCCATTCTTCTAGAATGTGGCAGATAAAGTCAGAGCTTAGGACATACAATGATGGGAGATGGCCCGAGGTCTTGAGTAATGGAGCCACCGTCTAGTAACTCTTATAGCCTGTGACATAAGACTCTTTTGTATTCTATTATAAAATATTCATAAAATACAAATTGTAAAGTATTTGATATAATATGAAATTTGGACAGGATGATGAAAATAGATGTTTCATATGTTTTTGACTATTTCTATTTTCTTTTTTTTTTTATCATAATAGGTTGTTGAAGACTGGAAATTCATAGCCCAGGTACTTGACCGGATGTTTTTATGGACTTTTCTTCTGGTTTCAATAATTGGATCACTTGGGCTTTTTGTTCCTGTCATTTATAAATGGGCCAGTATCCTCATACCAAATCATATTGGGAATACAAATAAGTGATACTGTCTCAAGGATGGCCTAGACAGGATTATCCAAAAGAAAGGGACCTGGGATCTCTCAAAGTCTTCTTTGACAACTATGAAGAAATAAAGAATAAATCATGTTTAAATTTTAAAATGAAATTGGCATCCTCACACCCACTATAGATCCTAATGTGTGGACACTAGCTTTCTCTCAGAGACTATATGTAATAGAATCAATCTGCAGAAATAATGTAGTTCCCAAAGTATGCTAAACAGAATTAGAAACTGTTCTCCAAATGGGATCATTGATCATTGACCCAACGGAGCTTCCTTTATTGTTGTTATTGAGTCATTTCAGTTGTCGTCTGACTCTTTATGACCCCTTCGTAGATTTTCTTGGCCAAGATACTGGAGTGCTTTGCTATTTCCTCCTCCAGACCATTTTACATATGAAGTTCTGAGGCAAACGGGGTTAAGTAATTTGCCTATGATCATGTAGCCACTAAGTGTCTGAGACCAGATTTGAACTCAGGAAAATGAGTTGTCCTGATTCCAAATCCAGTACTCTATCCATCTTTGCCCGCATATCTTCCTTGGTTATGTCAATTTATGACCAATAATGCATGAGACTTTTAAAAGAGGCTCTCTTCTTGACATCATTGCAGAATGTCAACATTACTTCTGACAACACATTTGCACAGCGATTTAAGGTTTAATATTAATTTGAAGTGTTCTGATCTGGGTGAAACTATCCAAAATTTAAAATTCTGGGTTTCTTTTACCTTGTCTTCATCTTGTAAATAATTTCTATTTTTTTTCATTTTGTGCTATACTATGTTAAATATAGAATGGTTTTATATTATAAAAAAATCACAAGTAAACACCACACTGGTTTTTAGTCTTTAAAAATCAATATTTCTTTTGGTTGTATATGATTGGAAGTCCCCTTAGAGTTTTCCTCTTTAGATGCTTCAACCAACTGTTCATTTTTGTGTTGTTTCTCCACATCTCCTTTCACTATAAATGGGATCCCGTCCCTCCACCGTAAAATCACATAAATGCTAAAGTGCTTGGATGCACGTTCCTTTAGAAGCTTTTTCTTCAGGGTGTACTTAGCTTTGATTTTGGCAGCATTCTTTCCCTCCTCCCCCACCTATCAATCAAAGTAATTCTCTTTGGTTTAAATTAAATTAAATTGTCAAATTATCTCAGGAATAGCGGGGTTTAGATTCCACCTCCAGATACTTCCTTCCTGGGTAACCTTGGGCCAGGTGCCCCAGCCTTTTTTGCCCCAGGACCTCCTTGGGGCTTGGCTACTAAGGCTTGGTCCCTTGGTGATCTGGAGACAGGTGTTCTTTTGGTGGAGTTTCCCATTCTACCTGAAATTCCAGATCCTTTCCAGTATTATTCTCCCCTCTTTTGTTACTTTATATAACATTATTCAAAATGTTATAATTTTGGATCATCCCATTTCTACCTAAATATCTGCATTCTTTATATGTGGTACACAGAATGTATTTTCCACAATTACAAAGGCAATTCTGGCTGGAACTTCCATACTGGATTTTTCAGATTTTCTTAGTGGAATCTCTTTTCCTTGCAAAGAACCATTGGGCTTTGAAGACAACATTCAGCCTGCGTCCAATTAGTCTCATGTGATCCAGTGAATAGAGCATCACACCTGGAGTCAGAAAGACTCATCTTCCTGAGTTCAAATTTGGCCTCAGACACTTACTAACTATATGACCCTGGACAAGTCATTTCTCCCTATTTGCCTCCATTTCCTCATCTGTAAAATGAACTGGAGAAGGAAATGGTAAACCACTCCAATTATCTTTGCCAGGAAAATCTCAAATGGATCATGTGCCGTTGACTGAACAATAACACTTTAATGAAGCAATACTAAGCCAGCTTTGATCTCTCATTCTCCAAGTTCCAAGGCTAACAAGCAGGAGGAAATAAATAAAAGTAGCTGCATCTCTTGGTGTGATGCACTTGATTACAAACTAATGATCCACATCAATTCTAAACATGCATTCATGGCTAGAGGAACAGGCAAGAAGGTCAGCGATCTTTCTTCATTTTGAATTCTTGAGGTATTACTTGAATTTAGATGACTATTGGAAAACCCAACTTGGATTGAGGCATTTATTCTGCAAGTTAACCACATTTGGAGGGCAGGTTCCATGACTAGTTAACTTGTATTTTATAGTCAGTAGATTCTTTAGAAAAACTCGTTTGATGTGATGATGGATTGACTTAATGAGTCTCTATTGCCTAGCTGACCCTAATTTTGTAGAATAGCCCATGTCTCCATTCACACAGAATCACAGACCTAGACCTAGAAGGGACCTCAGAGTCTCCTCTAGTCCAACTGCCTCTCTTTACAGAAAAGGAAACTGAGGCCCAGGGACATTAAGTAACATCCCCAACTAGTAAGTATTGGAAGTAACCCTCAGAGCAGAAGAGCAGGGGTGGGAAAGCACAGATGGGTTTCCTTCTACATTGCTGGAAGCAATATTCAAATCCAAGAGATTACAGAACCATGGGCATATTGGAATAGTTTATAGCACAGACATGCCTGGAACTCATAATGGCTTTCCCACCCTCTGTGACTTTAAAACATTTCAAGTACAAATAAAATTCATAAAAATGTGCCTCTTGAAAAATGGACAAGTGAGTCACTTATTTTTGCATGTTTTATTTGCACACAGGAAACCAGATTTTAATTCTGAGGAGAAAGAGAAGATTAACATGGTCTCTCATTAGCTTTTTCTTTACAATCAAGATGGCAGTCTAAGAGGGTTCAAAAGGGGGACCAGGTTCACCCTTTGATGATGATAGTAGTACATGATATTTTTCTCCTCATATTAAGCAATTTTTCTAAAGGTCAATGAGTCATACAAGATTTGGTAATTCTAGATATGATGGAGGTATAAATTCTCCCCACTATAGGAGTTTTTGCTCTTTTTGGGTGTGATGAACCAACCCTGGTGGTAATCTGGTGGTCTATGGACCACTTTTCTAGAAAAATGTTTTTTAAAAATAGAAGGAACTGGTTCAATTCTGAACAGAGTAGAAGAAAATAGGGAAGGTGCTTTTTCCATCCCAGTTTGAAGACCCTCCCTGGTCCAGATAAAGAACCCTTGACCTCTGAACAAAATCTAGTCCAAAGGCAGTTAAGAAACATTTGAATTTTTGACAGAAAAGGAGTTGTGAAAGAAAAGCCAAGCTGTACCCCACTTGGGGCAAGAGAGAAATTCCTGTTGGATGGAGTGCTTGCGGGAGACAGACTTTTTCTAAATGAGCTTACATTCATTTACAGAAAGAAGGGATCCTAAGGTGAAACCTTTCCTAAATGCACACACGAGGTGATCCATAAATGCTTGTTAAATTTAACCAGCTTTGGGGAGAAGTGAATAATCACCTTCAGTTTAATATGTGTCATGGCTGTGAATTTATATACAAAGCAGTTCTGTCTTATTAAGGCCAGTATAAATGCAAGCTCCCTGAGGGCAGGAATTGGTCCATTCTTGGTCTCTGTATTACCAAGCAGACTTAAGGGTTGACACAAGAGGAGTTTAATAATTTTCTGTTGAGTTGGTAGACTGATTGATTGATTGATTGATTGATATTAGCAAGGGGGTAGGAGGGATCTGCATTCAGTTCTCATCTCACCAAATATTCCCCTTTGATCCTTGTTTTAAATCAGAGAATCTTAGTCTTAGAGCTGAAAGAACCCCAGAGGTTTCTTATCCAAATCCCTTATTTTACCAAGAAGGGAGCTGATGTAGTAAGTGGCAAGCTCTGTCATTTAGATTTAAACCTCTCTCCAGGTTACCTCCCTGGGTCCAAGGCACTTTGGACACCACCTGGGCAACCCTGAACAAACCACCCAAGCTTTGTGCCCCAATACATTTATAAGACTATCAGTAACATTTGTCCCAAAGATTTGTGTGCAATGGGAGGGAGATAAAAAAAAAAGTTTGTGAAAAGAAATAAGCAGATTTTTAAAAGACTGTAAGTTACTTGTAATAAATACCATCAAGCAAGATTTAACTCTTAGGGAGAGAAGTTCTTAATAGTAATAGCAGTTATTATTATTATCATTTAATTATACAATGTTTTAGGTTTTGTGAAGCCCTGGACCCTTTATCTCATTTGACTTTCACAACAATCTTGGAAGTAGGTGTCTTAATAACCCCCTTTTATGGATGAGGAAACTGAGGCAAAAGTCACTTGTTAGTATGTGTTTGAGGCCTTTCTGACTCTAAATCTAGTTTTCTTGTACCGTATTTCCTTGCTGCATAGCTATACCAGAAAATCACATGTCTAATGTCTGTCATATGCCTCAAACTTTATAGGGTTTTCTCTCCAGTGGTTTGCTATTAACCACTGAAATATCTGAAGATGCTCTTTCAGCACCTCTAGGAAGCCTTCCCTGACCTCCTTCTCCTTCCAACAGACAGTAAACTACTATTTTACCCTTTTTTAGTTGTCTTCTCATTTTTGTGAGGCAATGGAATTAAGTGACTTGCCCAAGATCACAAAGCTAGGTAAGGATCAAGAGACTGGATTTAAACTCAGGTCCTCCTCACTCCAGGACTGAAATTCTATCCACTGTACCACCTAGCTGCCCCCATAAACTACTCTTTCACAAATTTCTTCTGGTATTCTATCTAGATCTCTCTTCTTTCTGTTCTGATCACAATGGATTTGGAATCAAAAGACCAGGGTTGAATTCCTGGCTCTGCCGTGTCACCTCGGGTAAATCACTTAATCTTTTGGGGTCTTGGTTTCCTCAATTGTAAAAAAAGAAGAATCTGGATTCTAAGGTTCCTTCCAGTTTTAAATCTGGGATTTGATGTTTGCCGAGGACTTTTGGGGTCTGCTCCTTTGCTTAGTCGCGCATATAACTTGTCCCCTACTAAAAGGTAAGCTCTTTGGAGATAGAAAATGCTTTTTCTTCTTTGTACCTCCAACATCTTGCACTTAATAAAATTGTGCTGAACTGAATTATGCTGAATATGCATAGTTCCCATGCAGAAGAATTAGGCTTTCCATTTTTATTTGTAATTTTCCCCATGTTGTATTATTTATAAAATTTGTTATCCTTGCTGTTATAAATTAATACACTGTCTTCTTGATGCATCCCTGACGATTAAGGTGTTAGGGGTTAGTGAAGTGAAGGACATTTATGTGTTAAAATTTACTAGTTCAAAACAGAGGAGGTTTGTGGCTTACAATGGCAGCCAGAGATGCGTCTAATTCCCTTAAAGAAAGATGGAGGACAGAGGGAGCTCTTGGACAATGGACCAGCAGCAGCAAGTTGAATTTTGGCTTTGCTGATCGATGTCACCCGTGGCTACACTTCATCTCCGGTCATCAGAGGTTGCAAGAACAACCCTGCTGTTCCTAAAATACAAACCAGAATGAAGACCCACAGGAAAATGCGATCAATGACCATAGCAACATATTTCCAGTCATCTTGAATCTGAAAAACACAAGTGCAAATATAAAGATTAAAAGAAACTCAATTTGACCTCCAAATTGAAGATATAAAATGTCCCCTCCTCCCATGAGCTCTCTTTGATCTCCCTTTCCCCAGCTGGTCATGACTTTTCCCCATTGGGCCACATTTAGCATTTTGTTCCTTGTTCTGGATTGGGCCTGACCTAGGCCAGGTCCTAGACATATAGGTTCAGTATAATAATTAGTATTTACTTAGCAATTTAAGGTTTGCTATAGAAGCTATCTCATTCAGTCCTTGAAGCAACCTTGGGTGCTAGACTCTGAGGTTAGCTCGTTTTACGGATGAGGAAATTGAGGCAGACAGTGGATAGGTGACTTGCCCAGGATCTTAGCAAGTGTCTTCCTGACACTTATCTACTTTTATATACTATAAAATATAATACTCAAAAATCATTGTTAAGAGCAGATAAGAAAAAAGAGGTTTACTACTTATGACAGGAGCAAGGAAAGGCATTGAAGTCAGCTCAAGTTGATTCAGCCGAGCAGTTCTCTTGCCTAAGGTATAGCCATCATGATCCACCAGCCAAACACCAGCCTCCCCTCCTGGTTGCTTTGTACTCAGGTGATGAGGAGGTGATGTCAGCGGTCACCTCTAGTCACCAGAGACAACCAAGTCTCAATGACTTTTAAGGAAAAGACTAGTCTAACTTGCCTGGGGGGGTAGGGGTTAGGATATTGCTCCTGTACCCTAGGCAGTGGTCATGCGTCAATCATTTTATATTGGTATTTAAATATTTGCCACATCCCACTCTAGACTGTAAGCTTCACGAAGGCCAGAATTATGATTTAGCTATACTAACTATAAAGTGTAAAATAGGAGCATAGGGATCCATAGACAGCAGAAGATTTATTAAGAAGCAATGTTAGGAAACAGGAAAGCTGGGTCATTATAGTGATAAAATTTGGCCCTGGAGAAGGGTTGAGAACATCGACCTCCCTTTCATCTTTTCAAGAGGTGAGAGACTGTAGGTGGAGGATATTGTTATCTATTGTCAGACATGGTTAATATATTTGTTGGGCTTTTTAAATTGCTTTTCTTTTTCTTTATCAAGCTGAAATGATGGAATGGCTTGCTGGCTAGGGAAGATCTGGAGCACATTCAGAATTGAAGGTGATAGAAAAGATATTTTTCAAAAGAAGAAATATTTCCTTTTAGGAACATTTCCACCTAGTCAACAAATATTTATTAAGCTAAAGAAGCTCTCTCTTCGAGGAGCTCCTATTCTAATGGAGAAGGCAACAGGTAAATGCCTAGAAGAGAACAGAAAAGAAAGCTGTCTCACAGGAGAAACTCGAACAGGGGAGGGACCAGATGAGGTCTCCTGGAGGAGGTGATGTTCTCACTTAGCCTTGACAGAAGCCAGGAAAGCTAAGAGGAGAAGGTGACGGGAGAGAGTTTTCCTGCCTTGAACAAAGGCATGGAAATAGGAGATGGGGCATTGGCACGAATGATAGGGAATGGAGCAGTATAGCTGGACCATAGTCGGGGAGGGGAGGAAGATACACAAAGACTCAAAGTAGGTGGGCTCTGGAAGGATCAAACACAAAGTTCTTTAAATGCCAAACAAAGAACTTTGTGTTTGATCCTGGGCAATAGGGAGACTTTGGAATCTACTGAAAACATCTGAAAGCACTTCAGTAGCTGAATGGGATGGACTGGAGCAGGGAAGGACCTTGATGTAAGAACAATTAGGGTATTGCAACAGTCCAAGGGAGAGGTGCTGAGGTCTGCCAGGGTGATAGCTGTGTTAGCAGAAACAAGGAGGGGCATCCAGGAGATATCTGGAAGGTGGAACCAATATGATTTGGCAATAGCTAGGCTACATGAGGTGCATGAGAGTGAGGAATTGAGGATAACACTTCTATTGTGACTGGGTGACAGTGCCCTGGGGAATAATAAGGAAATTGGGAAGTGAGAAGGGCTCATGGGATAGCATTTATATATTAACAAATATCTCATTTGATGCTCACTAAAATCAATCCTGGAAAATAGGAACTACATTAATCCCATTTAAAGTTGGGAAAACTGAGGCAAACAGAGATTTAAGTGACTTGCTCAGGTTCATCCAGTTAGTGTCTGAGGTCTGATTTGAACTCAGGTCTTCCTGACATCAGGTCTAGTGCTCTAACCACTGAAGCATCTAGTTGCCTCTTTAAAACAGACGAGTTCTGTTTGGCTCAGGCTGAGATCGAGACACTTTGGTACATTCAATTCAGGATATTCAAAAGGCAGCGATGTGGCGATGTGAGACTGAAGATCAGGAGAGAGACGAGGGATGGTTGTATAATTTATGGCTTCTACTGAGTAATTTTTAAAAAAGCAACGATCATGCTAGAGGACAGTAAATGAAGGTTGCCTCTCTGTTCAGGGAAGTCCAGTTGGAGGGCTCCTAGGAGTCAAATGCCAACACTCTATGAAATACTGCAGCTTAACTATTTGTTCTATTTTTACCAAAGGGAGGGTTCAGTCTGGAGTGAGGAGGAAAATGGTTTAGTTTATTTCCCCCCCCCCACCTCCAGAAATGATCATTATATGAAGACAAAAAAAATCAATAAACATGCTCTTATCCATGTATGCATATATTTACATATATATTTATTTGCATGTATAGGATTGTAAACACGTCTGTCAAATTGAATTATTCTGTAGTCAGTGACCCATCCTCTATCCTCCAGACCCAACAAGAATGTTAACTAGTTCTCTCATAGGTGGGGCAGCTTCACCCTCTCCTTCTCATCTGTCCTATGGGATTTAACGGCTCTCCAAATTTCCCATGAGGAGCCTTCATTAGACAAGCCAACATGTCTAGATTAGACATTTCAACTCTAATCTGAAACCAAAATGAATTAGATAAACTTAGAATTGTTTTCTTTTCAATTAAATATTAGAAATACTTAAAAAGGCCTGTAAAGACTCTCTTTTCATTCTAAATATCACATACTCATATCTTTATGATTCATCTTCTAGAAGAAAAAATAACAGAGAACCTCCATCTCAGATTCTTTGACTGCAGCTCCCTCACACAAAACACCTTCCTTGAAATGACTCAATGGGCTAGTATCAGTATCACCCCATATTTTGGTGAGAATACTGAGGCTCAGAGAAGTGCTAAGTGACAGAGCCTCAAATCTGGATCTTATGAATGGAGGAAAGGAAAGGGATGACATTGATTCAGTGACCTCAGGATAACTGGTTTGGAGCTGGAAGGGACCTCAAAGGTCACCTCATCTTAACACCTTTCTTTTGCAGATGAAGAAACTGAAGCCTTGAGTGGTTAATTAACTAGCCGGTGGTCACCTAGAAATGGTCAGCAGAACCAGGATTAGAATCCATGTCCCCTGGCTCCAAAGCTAGCTCCAACTGCACCATGAATGTGGACTCTGGAACTCTTCTATGTCATTCAGTTGAAATCTCTCAAAGTTTACCATTTTTCTCCAATCAATGAGCATTTATTATACAGCTTCTAAATGTAGGCACTATGCTAAGGACTGAAGATAAAAAGAACAGTCCCTATCTTCAGTCTAATGGGGGACACAAGATATAAACAGATAGATATAGACAGGATAAATGGAAGATAATCAAAAGAAAAGGCACCACCATCAAGGGGGATTGAGAAAGGCTTCCTGGGGAAGGTAGGATTCCTGCTAGGACTTGAAGGAAGCCCGAGGAGCTAGGAGGGAGAGCATTCCAAGTCCCAGACGAACAGAGAAAGAGTTCAGGGCAAGGAGCAGCAAGGCCAGTGGCCCTGGCCCCAGATCCCATGGAGAGGGAGGTTGAAGAAAACTGAATAGGCAGGAGGGTGCCATTTTGAGATGCCAACTGGAAGCTGTCTGAGCCACAGCAAACAGAGTCCATCTCCAGAGACCAGGCATCTTAGTACAACTATCCCCTCCAACCCAGGGCTACATGACCCTGGCAAGTCTCTAGCTTCTTAGGGTCTCCAAGTTACAAAACATGTACTGGCTTAGACTGGTCAGGACTGGGGTTCTGAATCTTTTTAGATGTGATGTTCTCCTTTGTTAGTCTGGGACACCTCTGGACCCCTTCTCAGAATTAATAAGAAAAAATACAGAGTATTACAAAAGAAGCCAGCTATACTGAAATAACAGTAATCAAAATATTTTTTAAAAATAAATTTAGGGGTGGCTAGGTGGTGCAGTGGATAAAGCACCGGCCCTGGAGTCAGGAGTACCTGGGTTCAAATCCGGTCTCAGACACTTAATAATTACCTAGCTGTGTGGCCTTGGGCAAGCCACTTAACCCCATTTGCCTTGCAAAAAAACCCCTAAAAATAAATAAACAAACAAACAAATAAACGAATGAATGAATGAATAAATGAATAAATGAATGAATAAATGAATAAATAAATAAATTTAGAGACTCTTCTAAAATCAATACATAGATCCCCAAGAGGGATCCCATGTGAAACCCAGGTAAGATCCCCTGAGTTAGTTTCCAGGGATAGCCAAGGATATAACAGGTCCCAATAAACAAAAACTGGGGACGGAGTCTGTCCTCTTCCTCCTCAAATGGTAGGAGCAGACCATGGCAAGATCACTGACATGCTGAAAGCCAGATCATCTCCTTCTCTCCCTTCCTCTCATTAGTGTGCTACCTTCACATTCAAAGGGAAAACAGGTCTAAGAAAAGTCAGGGTTGTGCTGAGTGGCTCAGATCCAGAGCCACAAATAGTAATTAATGAGAGTAAAATGGAAGCCTGGAGAGAAGTCGCCTAACTGGTCCCAATCCTGCATTGACTCAACCCTTGAAATTAGAGGAGGAAGTCAGCGGTACTTTAATTACGTGCTCAGACAAGGCAGGGGAGAAGACAGGGACGGAGGAGGAAACACTGAATTTAAAGAAGCCGTCACATCCCAACAGCAGCAACATGTCACTGAGGGATTCAGTTAGTTGTGCAATGAAAGAGGAGCTTTCCAATCGGCCCACAATGAGTTCCATTGCTCCCTCCTACAGGCTCAATAGCTCCAAAGGCCTAATTATTTGCTTTAATTATATATATATATATATATATATATATATATATATATATATATATATGTAAAGGGCCTGAGTTTTGGGGGTTTTTTACATTTTTTTCAAGGCAATGGGGTTAAGTGGCTTGCCCAAGGCCACACAGCTAGGTAATTATTAAGTGTCTGAGCTAGGATTTGAACCCAGGTATTCCTGACTCCAAGGCCAGTGCTCTATCTACTGTGTTACCTAGCCGCCTGCTAGGGCCGGAGTTTTTGCTCTAAAAACTGTTTTTTGATGGTGTGCCCTTAAATGGTGAAGGATTTGCAGTCAAGATCCAGAGTTCAAATTCTGACTCTCCTCGTCTAACTCAAATACAAGCTTATCTTGTATTAGTCCTTGAGTTCAAATCTAGCCTTAGACACTAGCTGTGAGACCCTGGACAAGTCTGTTTGCCTCAGTTTCCATCTCTGTATAATGATGTATGATATAATATGATATAATTATATAATATAAAATAATTACAATAATATAATATATAATGATGAAGGAAATGGCAAACTGCTCCAGTGTCTCTGACAAGAAAACCCCAATTAGGGTCTCAGAGGTGACAGAAAAATGACTGAAACTGAACCTTGTATTTTGGTGAGGTGACAAGCTCTGAAATTTAGTCTGAGAGTGACCTGGATCAATGAGAAGTTAAGTGACTTGCCTTGCCCAGACTCACACAACCAGAGGTGTCAGGGCAGAATTTAAATCCATCTCAGCTCTGAACTGTGTGATCTTGGAGCTAACTGGCTCAGTTAGTAAAGTGACTGGTCTGGACATATTTATAAGGTGGCTTCTAGCTCTGAGTTTTCATTCTATGATGGGTGGGAGGAGCACCATGGTTCTCTAGAAAAAGGTTCAAGCAATGGAGCACTAGGCCAGAAATCAGGAGGACCTGAGTTCAAATCCTGCCTCAGACACTTGATACCTACTAGCTGTGTGACCTTAGGCAAGTCATTTGACCTCATTGCCCCACCAAAAGAAATGAAATAGTGTCTGTGTTTAGATGTCCTAGACCAACAGGGTAGGAGTAATGACTGATGACCACCTAACACAGTTAAAGTAAAGGTCTTCATGTCCATAACCCAATTTGAGTCTCTCAATGATCCTGTGAATTAGCTAGCTAGGTATCAGAGGTAATGCCTTCCCACTGCTTCTAAGGGTCAAGAGATGGGATCTGAACCCAGGACCAAGCTCTATTAGTCTAGCTGCACTGCCTCAATTCCAATGGTTATCACCACGGTTTTCAAATTTGTTTCTTCATCTGTAAAATGGGAATCACAAGATTACCTTTCCCATATGGTGGCAGTGACTTTCTGTAACCACAAAACACCACAAATGTAAGGTACTTATGAGCTGGTGAGCTCCACTGATGATCTTCAAAGTTCTCTTGCCAAAGACCTGTGCCTTTTCTGAAGAGAGTCCTGGAGATCTCTTCTACCAGTGTTGAATAGAATTCCTTTTGATTCAGGTTTGAAAAAAAAAAAACACGAGGCACTGTCACTAGCTGAAGCTCCTTCACTTCAATTCCTCAAGCATTTCTTAACCGTGTTTTATGAAAGATGATATGGGGTCATGGTTAAAGAGTTGATCTCAAAACCAGGAAATTCTGGATTCAAGTGCCACTCTGATATACATTAACTGCATGACCCTCCATACCAATCCATCAGAAGTTGCAGATAAGGGGCCTACCTGGATTGGTCAAGGGAGTAACCTTTAATACTCATGATTCGACAAATTGGCTGAATAAGTTGGGGTTGGTTTATTGGAATAAAGCACCCCCTACATTAGTAATACTAGTGGCTAATACTTCAGAAAAACAGAGTCCTAATTAGCTTCTCACCTCCTTGGTTCTAATAGATGTCTCTTTGATTTTCACACCCAAACAAAAGAACCTGCAGGAGACTTTTTTTTTTTTATTATTACAACCATCCATTATGAACATTGAGCAAAGAAACAGGGATTAGTCTAGTAATCACCTCTATGTTATTAAGTATCCTAAGGCTGAACTAATTAATTTTGAAGACAAAAACATCTTGTGATTACCAGAAATGACTTGGGCAGCCTGGGGGGAAAATGAGTGTTGGCAGCCAGATGTTAAATCTGTTAGTTTGAAAGTCTCTTCCATGTTCCCACCCCTTCCTATGAGCTCAGATGGCTTTTTCCTACCTCCAGGCTCTGTCTGACTTTTAAAATTCTGTGGAATAGAGCCATCCTGACCATCTTCTTATATTTAACTCTGCTCTGTTCCCCACTCTATGATCCCTCAACCCCGTTCAACTGGCTGTTCCTTGTATGCAATGCTCTATCTCCATGTCTTTATTCTGGTTGGTCTCCACACAGCCCCCTTTCTCTTTGCCTCCTGGCTCATCTCAAGACTCCTCTCCACATCACCTATTCCAGAAAGATTTTCCCGGTCTACCACAGGTGGCTAATGCCTTCCATCTACTCATAGATAGCTTACATGAGCACGATTATTTACACATTGACTTGACTATTAGAATATAAGATTTTTGAGGGAAATGACCATTTTTGTCTTACTTCGCATTCTCTGCACTCATCACACCATCTGCCCCATAGTCAACATTTAATAAATGCTCATTGACTAGCTATACAATAGGGATGATAGTATAGGTGAAAAAATTGTGGATCAGAGAGATGAATCGTGTGACCCTGGGCAAGTCACTTAACCCTATTTGTCTCAGTTTCTTTATCTGTAAAATGAGCTGGAGAAGGAAATGGCAAAAACCCCTTCAGTATTTCTATCAAAGAAATCCCAAATGGAGTCATGAAGAATGAGACTTGACTCAAGAAGAAGAAGCTGACATCCATAATGAAACCTCTATCATTAGTATTACTTGTAAGTCCTTAATAAACAATTTTTTTCATTCATTCATATATTAAATGCCTAACATGTAGGGAGAGCATTGTTTTCAGAGCTTGTATGAGATGGGGCAAAGGAGAATAGTAAAAGTTTTTAAAAGAGGATCCCCTGCCCTCATGGTGCCTACGCTCTACAAATTGCTAACAGACCTTGCTGATGGGGAAAAACCACAAGGGTGGCTCTTACCTCCTTGGCCTCATTCTGTGCCTTCATATTTTCAGCAATGTATTTGACACTCTCGACCGCATCTTTCATTTCTGGGGACAGAACGGAGAAGGAAAGCAGAGCATCCACAGATTCTGAGCTGGAGCTCCGTGGAAGGTTGGAGCTCAGGTTGGAGAGCTTGACCCTCTGGTGGCGGCAGATGCCACATGCCCCATCTTGGCAGGTTGAGCCCCCCTTGCAGCATTTAGCCTCTGAACCCCTGAAGCAGTTGAGATTGGAGAGCTCAGCCCTGGAGAAGGGCCTGGACTTCTGAAACGCCTCTTCACTGCTCGCTGGTCTGGCCATGAACATGATTTTGGGCAGCCAGTTCAGGAAAATGGTCTTCACCCACTGGGGCATGGTATGAGTCTTGGGTGTGCGGTAGTGTACGTTGAGAACAAAGACGGTGATGACAATAGAGAGGGTGACAAAAATCATGGTGAACAGGAGGTACTCTCCGATCAGGGGAATGACCAGAGATGTGGAAGGGATGGTTTCAGTGATCACCAAGAGGAATACCGTCAGGGACAAGAGGACGGAGATGCACAGGGTCACTTTCTCCCCACAGTCAGAAGGCAGATAGAACACCAGCACAGTCAGAAAAGAAATCAGAAGGCAGGGAATGATCATGTTGATGGTGTAAAACAAAGGCAGGCGCCTAATATAGAGAGAGTAAGTGATGTCGGGGTAAATCTCTTCACAGCAATTGTACTTGATATCATGCTTGTACCCTGGGGCATTGATAATGGCCCATTCACCACTCTCCCAGTAGTCCTTGAGGTTCATAGAGGAACCAATCAGGACCAAGTCGATTTTAGCTTTATCGTAGGACCAGGAACCAAACTTCATGGTGCAGTTTTGGTAATCAAATGGGAAATAAGTTACATCGATTTTGCATGAACTCTTAAAGATGGCAGGAGGAATCCAGGTGACTTCTCCTGTGTATTTTAACAAGGCCTTGGTCTTGTCATCAACCTGGAAATCCCCAACTGCACTGTAAGGACAAAAAGAATACAGGAAGGAATCATGATGTGTTTCAGCCTCTCAACCAAATTTTATTTATTTTAATTTTGAACAAATATTTTATTGAATACTTTTAGAAAAAAAATAGGACCAACTAGAATGCCCAACCTAGAGTCAGGTAGACTTCCTGAGTTCAAATCTGACCTCAGACATTTCCTAGCTGTGTGACCCTGGGCAAGTCACTAAACCCTGTTTGTCTCAGCTTCCTCTTCTGTAAAATGAACTAGAGAAGGAAATGACAATCCACTCTAGTGGATTCTACCAAGGCCACACAGCTAGGTAATTGTTAAGTGGCTGAGTCTGGATTTGAACTCAGGTCCTCCTGACTCCAGGGCCAGTGCTTCTACCAACCTTCTACCAAGAAAACCCCAATTGGGATCACAAAGAGTTAGACCTGACAGAAATAACTTAACAACAACATACATAAATGATACTCAAAACAAAATGATACCCAATATCATTGGGAAAAAAGTCAATCTGCATTCTCTTAAGAAATCAGGGAATTGTGTTTATTTTAGATATGTTTTGTTTTTATTTATATGTTGCTTCCCCCAAATAGAATGCAAGCTCCCTGAAGGTAAGAACTGTTTCATTTTCTCCTTGTGTCCTAAGGTCCAACACAGTGTCTGGCACGTAATAGGGACTTAAATAAATAAATGATTGTTTTATTGATCAAAGAGATAAACTCATTACTATAGGGAAACCCCCACTATTCAAAGCAATAGAGATGTGGTAGAATGGCAGGTCTTTGGGGGGTCATTTGTTGGACTTGGGCAAGTCACTTCATCTTTTTAGGCCTCGGTTTTCCCATCTACAAAATGGGAGTGGACATAGAACCTATGTCCTACAACAATTCTGAGGTCGAAATGAGAAAATATACATAGCGTTTTGCGAACTTTAATGCAATTGTGGAGATGTGAAATGGTGTCTAATAGTGAGATTGTTGTTATCGCTAGCTAGATATCCAGGGAGCTCTTGGTAGTTTTTGCCTCTCATTGGTACTGTTTCCTGAGCGCTATTAAGCTGGCCTCTTCTCACTGTGGTGTAGTGGAAAGGGCATTATTTTGGGAGTTGGGACCCCAGCTTGCAGTTTCCCTCTCTGCCACTGACTTCTCTCTGGGCCACAGTTTCTTCTTTTGAAAAATGAAGAGCAGGGGCAGCTAGATGGAGCAGTAGATAGAGCATCAACCCTGGAGTCAGGAGTACCTGAGACACTTAATAATTACCTAGCTGTGTGGCCTTGGGCAAGTCACTTAATCCCATTTCCTTGCAAAAAAGAAAAAAAGAAAAATGAAGAGATCAGATTATTATACTTCTCCCGAAAACATGTTCTCTGGGTCCTGGTCTTCCAAGTGATCCTATTGAGTATTCTGTAAGAAACTGGACTATTTCGTTCTCTAAAATATGAAATGTGAAATTAAGCATGCTTTTAAAATTCAGGTCACAGACAGTGATTTTTTTTTTGGGGGGTGTGAAAACACGCTTACTGATTCTGTTCCAAAATTTTCCTTTAAACTCAAGAATGGTCTGGGAAAGTCTGGGGTCACAGGACTTGGGTTCAAATCCACTATCTGATAATGACAACTTATGTAATTTGGGTATCAACCTCTCTTAGCCTCAGTTTCCTCCTATATCAAAGAAGGGGTTAGACTAGATGGTCTATAAGACTCCTTCCTCCTGGCAGTCTAGGATCCTAGGACCCACATCCCAGACTTCCTCTGGGTCTTGTCTGTTTGGGCTGTGGCTTGTCCACTGAGGCTGCTCTGGCCCGGATGGAGGCAATACCAGTCTTAAAGAACTATGTCCTCTCTGCCCCAGGGGCCTCACCTTCTTCTGGTGACAAGAGCCAGATGGAAGAACTCAAAATGCTCAGGAAACAAAGTCAAGTCTTCCTTTTGGGAGAAACTCATTGGACTATTTCAGACCAAACTTTCTTTTGTGAACCATGGACAGAGGCTGACTGGGTGGCTCTATGGACTTGGCTACACCAAACAGTCTGGGATTCCCTGATGAGAATTAGAAACTTCTAGACCTGAGTAGGTGGTTTCATGGTTTGTTATAGCCAAGGAACAGATGTGGAGAAGAGAAATTGGGTCAATTATTCAGAATCTTCAGGCTCAGAAAGGTTAAGTGACTG
Source organism: Macrotis lagotis (assembly GCF_037893015.1). Classification (NCBI taxonomy): domain Eukaryota; kingdom Metazoa; phylum Chordata; class Mammalia; order Peramelemorphia; family Peramelidae; genus Macrotis; species Macrotis lagotis. Next base: position 35,019,226 of record NC_133661.1, on the reverse strand, counting down.
ACTCAGGGTCACACATTTCATAAATGTCAGAGCTTCAGAATGACCTGGGTTCAAATATTGCTTCTGACACTAGTGGTGTGACGATGGGCAGGTAAATTAGCCTCTCTAACCTCAGTTTCCTTATCTTTAAAATGAGGGATTATATGAGTTGGTCTCTTAGATCCCTTACATATTTTTTTTTCTGTTAGATTTTTGCAAGGCAATGGGGTTAAGTGGCTTGCCCAAGGCTACACAGCTAGGTAATTAAGTGTCTGAAGCCCGATTTGAACTCAGGTCATCCTGACTGCAGGGCTGGTGCTCTATCCACTGTGCCACCTAGCTGCCCTGATCCCTTACATCTTTAAATGCAGAATGTGACCTTATGATTCAGAACCAGAGGCGTTTTGGTAAGTCATGGAGTCCAGCTCCCCATTGAACGTCTAGAGTGCCCTCTGAGCTGCAGCAGGGTCATGCTCTGAATTGTCTGTGCCAGAATGAGTCGGCCAGTCTCTTCACTTCTCAGATGAAGAAACTGAGACCCCAGAAGGGAAGGAAAATGACTTATCCAAGGCAATCCTGATCTGGAATCAGAATTCTCTAATTCTCAGAAGACTCTCTATACAACTCAGTCTTGTGATTTCTTGGAATTCAAAATTTCTCTCTAAGTTTCCAGGGACTAAAAAGGAATTCTAAACCATTGCAGGTTAGAAGAAATTTGCAGGACAGGGACGGGGGATAATGATGGATGTGTAGTTGTCATTTAAAATATAATATTGAGTAACATTTATTGGGAACTTTAAGAAAGACAGTATGTTAAGAGTTGACCTTGGAATCAGGGAGATGAGTTCAAACTCTGACATATTCTTACTTATGACCCTGACATAAGTATCTCTCTCTGTGTCCCCAGTGAGAATATGGAAAGCTGGAATCATCTGCAATTGTTATTGCCCAAACCAGGGAAATCCAAAACCCAGTTAAAATTATGTGTGTGTGTGTGTGTGTGTGTGCATGCACAATCATGGATCTAGGGTAAAATACATGTGGACCCACATATGTAAATATGTGTCAGTGTGCGTATACATATAAGCACATATATCTATATACAGACACACGCACCTATGGAACTGGTAGAGACTTCAGAGGTCACCTCACTCTATCAGTTCCTTCTATCCTGGGGGGTTGTGACCCTTCAATGAGATCAACCACATAAATCACTTTCTAAATTTGGAAACTAGTTATACACACAGACATGCGGATGTCCAGTGGGGTTCGACTCAAGTTTAAAATGGCACTAAGACTTTTGGGACATCCTGTGTGTGTGGTATCTGTTGCTATTTATGTGTATGTGTTCATGACTATGTGTATAGACACACATGCATGCATACCTGCTATATACATATATGCTGTGTGTGTTCACATATAGTTTCCTTCACCAGTGCAGGTGGTTTTATAGTCTTTCTTTCTTTGGGGGGGAGGGGATAAGGTGATTAGAGTTAAGTGACTTACCCAGGGTCACACAGCTAATAAGTGTTTGGGGCTGGCTTTAAACTCAGGTCCTCCTGACTCCAGGGTTGGTGCCCTAACCATTGTGCCACCTAGATGCTCTTGCATTTGATATTTTTATTTTATGTATTAAAGAATTGTCTGGGAGCAGCTAGGTGGCACAATGGATAAAGCACCAGCCCTGGAGTCAGGAGTAACTGGGTTCAAATCCAGACTCAGACACTTAATAATGACCTAGCTGTATGGCCTTGGGCAAGCCACTTAACCCCATTTGCCTTGCCAAAAAACCTTAAAAAAAAAAGAATTGTCTGAGAGATTGAGGGGTAGATATAGATATAGGAATGTATGAAGATATGTTGGTATTCATGAACATGTGTGTATTTATAGAAGTGTATTCACAATATACATGTATGCACATATCCACATATATACACATATACACAGTAGGTATAGATAGATCATGGATATACCTCTATGGGTATGTGCATAAAACACCTACTATGTCCCCAGTGTAGTTCTTTCACCTACACTGTGTCATTTGCGCCTTACCACAAGTCTGTGAGTAGCATCTGCTGATATGATTTACTCCCATTTTACAGATGAGTGCACCAAGGCTCAGAGAGTCTGAGTGATCTACCTGGAGCCACACAGCTATTCAATGTAGGAAGTGTTGAGAACATTGACTTGGGAGAGGAGGGAGGGAGGGAGGGAGGGAGGGAGGGAAAAAGAGAGGGGAAGAGAGGAGAGAGAGACAGAGAGAGAGAGAGAGAGAGAGAGAGAGAGAGAGAGAGAGAGACAGAGACAGAGACAGAGACAGAGACAGAGACAGAGACAGAGACAGACAGAGACAGAGAATGCCCAGGGATTCAAACTCAAGTCTCTGGCCACTGGAATCCATGTGACTTGGCCATGGCCCCAGAACCATGTCCCGTTCAGGTCTCTGGGGGTCCTGAACCCCTTCCTTAGACCCTGATTCTCCTGCTCCATAGAGCTGTGGACTCAGAGGAGGATGGCCTTCTGAGGGAGTCAGGGTAACTGGGCTGTACTTCTTGAGAGCTGCAGGCACCCACAGCCCCAGGTTGGGGTGGCAGGGATCCACTCCATTAGGCTTCACCTCGTAGAAGGCATTGTATGAAGACCTACTGCCTGATTGATTCAAAGACTAGGAAAAATTGGATCACTGCCCCCCGCACACACACACACAAATTTCTAAATTTGGCATCAAAGGACCTGGATTCAAAACCTGCTTTTGCCAAATCACCCGAGCCTCAGTCTCCTTATCTGTAAAGTGAGAGGTGGTCCTCAATGATCTCTGAGCCTCATCCCCAGTTCTAAATCTATGCTTCCTGACCCCAGCACCCTTACTTATTATAGAGCACGATGTCAGGTTTCCATATTTTCTGAGAAGGCACACGCATGAACTCGGCCCCATCATAGTCAGCTGGATTCCACTTCAGCTTGTAGTCATTCCAGATCTGAGACAAAGGAGAGAGATAGCAATGAAAATAATGGTGTTCCTTTGGGGTCTTCTTCTGCCATAGGGACTTTCCTGATATTGAGTTTGACTGGGAACCCTCCACTCCCACCTTAACATTACCTGAGTGCTACCTTCCCTCCCTTCCTCTTTCATACTGCTGCTGCTATTATCCCCACATGGATGTCTTTGGTCTGACTCAGTATCATCTCCCACCTCCACGACTTTGCTTGCAGGGTCCTCCACCCTTGGAATGTATCCCCTCCTCATCTCCATCTCCTAGAATCCCTTTTTCCCTTCAAGACTCATCCTCATGAAGACTTTCCTGGTCCCTTCTCCTAGAAACTTCTGTCCCAAATGGTGTGGAAGACTAATTTGCCAAACAACTGATTTGCATATATTTGCATGCTCATTATGCTTGTTTATATATTATATATTGTATATCATATATCTATATCATATATTGTATATCATATATCATATATATTTTATATATATATATATATATATATATATATATATATATATTTATGTCTTGTTCTTCCCCCCATTAAAATGTCAATTCCTTGAGAATAAGGACCATTTCATTCTTTGTATTTGCTTATCTTTTGGTGCTCCTCAAAAGAACAACTCCCTAAAACATCCTCTAGGAGACCCCAGGCTTTGACGGTCTGGTTGACAAAGGACACATCTGCCCTATGGTTACAATCTAGAAAGCCTGGGAGAATACGGGGACAATTGGGTCCTGGCCTGGCCCAGAGGGGTCACTGGTAAGTCAGGCCAGTATTTCTTGTTTGACAGAGGCTCTGGGCAGTGTCCTCCCTAGAGGGAGTATTTATGAACTCTGATGTTACTGCCCTTAATCTAAGGAGGATAAATCGCCCTGTCTCCTGGCTATATGGCTATTATTTCAAAAGATCTCTTTGTGGCAACAGGAAGGAGAACAGGGCTATGTAGGATTGACCCTGTTTCCCCAAAATAGCCAGAGGCTTCAGGCTGAACCTTTTCACTCAGAAACACCTAATGGGGAGAAAGAACTCAAGATTAAGAATTTTGAAATGGAAGGGACCTCAGTGGCCATTTAGTTAAACTCACATATAAAAAAAATCCCACTCACAATATCCCTGACAAATGGTCATCCAACCTTTGCTGGAAGATCTCCAAGGAGGGAGAACATCTCATCCCTCAAGTAACCCATTCTCCTTTGGATCAGCTCTCCTCATTAGGGAGTTTTTTTTTTCTCACACAGAGGCTAAATCTGCAACTTTTTTAAAAAAATTTGGTTTTTGTGGGATAATGGGTTAAGTGACTTGCCCAAAGTCACACATAAGTAGCAAGTGTCTGAGGCTACATTTGAACTCAGGTCCTCTTGACTCCAGGGCCAGTGCCCTATCCACTGTACCATCTAGCTGCTCATAAATCTTCAACTTTCACCCACTGATCCATTCAGGTTCTGCCCTGACAGCTAGATAGAACCAATCTGACTCCTCCACATGACAAACTTTATGGAACAGTCAGATTCCCTTCTTCCCTGAGCTAACAATAAAATCTCCTTTAACCCAAGGGTTCTTAATGTTTTTATGTCACATACTCCATTGATGGTCTGATAAAATCTATGGATACTTCTCAGAATGTTTTTAAATTCATAAAATGCAACATAGAGGAAGGAAACTAATTACAGTGACATATAGTTAAAAATATTTTTTTTCCAAAACAAATTTGTAGATCCCAGGATCAGAACTCCTGCTTTCACTACTTGAGCCCTTCACTATCCTACTGGACTCTTCTGGTCATTCATCAGTTTATCAATGTCCTTTTTTTTTAGGTTTTTGCAAGGCAATGGGGTTAAGTGGCTTGCCCAAGGCCACACAGCTAGGTCATTATTAAGTGTCTGAGGCCGGATCTGAACCCAGGTACTCCTGACTCTCCTGACTCCAGGGCCAGTGCTTTATCCACTGTGCCACCTAGCTGCCCCATCAATGTCCTTCTTAACATGGCACACAGATATGATCACAGTATTCTAAATGAGGCGTGATGAGAGCAGAGGACAATGACATTGATACTTCCCTCATCCTGGAAATTCTACCCCTTTTAATGAAGTCCAAGATTGCATAAGCTTTGGGAGGAGGGGGTTGCCCCCACCACACCACTGCCTCTCACTGAGTTTGACATCTACTAAAACTCTGAAATCTGTTTGGAACAACTTTGTCTAAATCTGCTTCCTCCTTCTCATACTCATGTGGTTCATGTTTTCCTACTCAAACGTAAGATGGCGTGTGTCGCTACTGAATTTTATCTTATTGGATTCAGTTCATTGCTCTAGACTGGCAAGACCCTGTGGCATCCTGATTCTGCTGTCTAGCAGGCTAACTATTCCTCCAGATTTGGGTCGCCTGCCTATCCAATCAGCATGCCACCTAGACCCTTATCCAAGTCATTGACAAAAATGGGAGACCTCACAGACCAACAACAGAGCCCTAAGACACTCAACTGGAGACCTTTTGCCTTACTTACATTGTATTTGACCAGTTAGTCAACTCTGAATCCTAGATGGATTGCTACCTAGTTCTCATCTCTCTACCTTCTCTTCAACATGACAAGACATCTTCATCAAAAAGGTTTTTCTCTAAAATATGGGTAAACTTTATCTATAGTATTTCCATTGTCTACCAGATTGGAAACCCTATCAAAAAAGGAAATAAGGTTTGACTGGTATATCTTGTTCTTGATGAAGTTCTGATGATTTTTGGTTATCATCATTTCCTTTGCTGGATGTCATCTAGGTGTCCCCATAAGGAACTGTTTTAGAATTGTTCCTTCCATGGTTCATGAGTAAGAAGGCCAAAGGTGGGACTTCTAATCCTACTTATAGAGTATAGAAGGCATGCTTAGAACATAGACTGTCCTGTCTGGAAGAGCTCTTAGAATGCAGACTCTAGAATCTTCTGATTGGAAGTATCCATAGAACATAGGATGTCCTTCCTGGAAGGGCTCTTAGAACATAGAACATAGATTATTCTGACTGGAAGTGTCCCTAGAACATAAGATGTCCTTCCTGGAAGACCTCTAAGAATGTAGACCATAGAATATTCTGACTGGAAATATCCTTAGGTCATAGAATGTGCTGCTTGAAGGGACCTTAGAATGTAGAATGTAGAATGTAGAAAATTCTGGCTGGAAGTGTCCTCAGAACATAGGTTGTTCTGCCTGGAAGGACTCTTGGAATGGAGAAGCTAGACTATGCTGGCTGGAAGTATTCTCATAACATAGAATGTTCTGCCTGAAAAAGCTCTCAGAATGGAGAACACGGGATATATAAGTTGGAGGGGTCCTGAGAACAATGAACAAAGAACAGTAGTGGATAAACTGAGAAATGTCTTTAGCAGAAGGACCCTTCCAACATGGAACACAGAAGAATACAGACAGGGAAAAGGAACCTTTGAGATCATCAGATCTAATTCCTTCAAATGACAGATGGGGAAGCAGAGCCTCCCATGATGCATTGCAAACTGAGTTAATGATAGAGCCGGCACTAGAACTTGGATCTCCCAAATCAATGCTTTTGTATTGGTGTTTCCCTGCATGAACTGCCTTCTTTCCTCACCTCCATCTTATCAAATGTTCTTTCCTCTACCCCACTGCCACTGCTGCCTCCTCTCCTCAACAACTTTTGATTAAATGGCCAACTGGTCAGTCAACAAATATTTATTAAGCACCTACTATGGGCTTGGGAATCCTAAACACTGGGGGGATACAAAGAAAAGCAAAAGATAACTCACAAGGAGCTCACAATCTAATGGGAGAGACAAATATGTCTGAAGTCTGTACAGACTAAATTGGAAATAGTGAGGAGGAAGCAATTGGCAAAGGCTTCCTGGAGAAGATGGGATTTTAATTGGGACCTGAAGGCAGTCAGAGAAGGAGGCAGAGATGAGGAGGGAGAACAGTTCAGGCAAAGGAGGTGGGGGGCAGTGTAAGAATACTGGAAAGGAGGAAGGGAGGCTATGAATGACACTGGAGACCAAGAGGTGATAGGGAGCCCCTGGAGTTTATTGTAATGAGGGTGTGGGGTGAATATGGTCAAACCTGTACTTTTCAAAGATGACATTTTCAACTTGAGTGGAGGGAGAGAGACTGGCTACTGCAAGAGTTCAGGCAGGAGGGGACCCATCAGGGTCCTCCTTCCCAAGCCCCAGTGTGGTAGAGTGAAAAGAGCATTAGCTCTGAAGTTCCAGGTCCTAGATTCAAAACTCACTTCTGATTCTTACTACTCCATGTGACTTTGGGCAAGTCACTTCCCCTCTCTCTCTCTCTCTCTCCCCTCTGTAAGGTGAGGGTTTTAGCCTAGAAGCCTCCAGGTCCCTTCCAGCCTTGTTATAATCCACCCCAATGTAGGTATGCTAAATTTTCAGAAAAGAGAGACCAGGGCACCTAGTCCCATTATAGAAAGATTTGCTCAGCCTGCCTTTAAAACATCAGATCTTCCTGATAAAAATTGCCATATTGGCTCACAAACCAGAACTATTGGGAAGAATGGATGACTATAAATAGGATTTCAGAATGTGAAGGAGTTTCCCATGAAGCTTATTTGGTATAATCTCATTTCTTCATAAGAGGAAACTGAGGTTTAAAAGAAGCAACAGACTGTCCTTGATGAGAGACTTGGTAGAGTTGGAACCCTGATCTCCTGGTCTTCATCTGCCTTTCCTGTGACATAAGGCTGGGTCAGGATGCGAAGCAGCCCCATGTGGCATGATACGAGTTAGTGGGAAAGAACTGAAATGAAGAGAAACTTGGGAAGACTTCTATGAACTGATGCAGAGTTAAGGAGGCAGGAAGAAACTGGAGAACCCAGGTTCAAATCACTTCTGGGATGATTATGACCTGTGCCAATTTAAACAAGTCACGTTCCTTCCCTGTGACTCAGTTTCCCCATCAGTAAAATGAAGAAATTGGTCTCTGAAATCTCATCCAGCTCTAGGAATTTGCTTGATGATGCAATTTGCATGATGCCAAGGGAAACAATCTAGAAAGACCCCAAACTCTGATTAGTGCAATGACCTAGCACTTCAGAGAACCACCTGTGAAACACCCTTCCCAGATCACAGCATGGTGGTGGGCCCAAGGTGCTGAATGAGATAGACATTGCTAGACAGACAGAGCCAATGGGTTGGCTTGTACTGTGAGCTGACACAAAACTGCACTTTTTTTTCCTAAAAAAAAGTTCTATTGAGAATTGGAGGGTGAAAGACATAGGAAAAGAGACAATGACAATTTTAAAAAATAGCATTGATTTAACCTTATATTTTAAAAGCCAAGATTCAGGTTCCTAATGAACTTTTTATAGGATCACATCCACTGTGTTTAGATCAAGACACCCCTGAATCTGTAGCTTGAGATTTATAGACTTTGTACCCCCAAAGCAAACCAAGATGTTGCCACTAGATGTCAGCATTGACCAAGGGAGAGATGAATGCCCAGCCCCTATGGCAAGACATTCTTCCAAAACATCTTGTTTCTGGACAAAAGCAGGAATTTTAGAATATCTGTGCAGCTAGAGTATAAAGGTCCCTTTACCTTCCCTCCTTGACAAAGGAAGTGCAAAGTAAAGATCCTATAGAATGGAAACCTCTTGAGGGCAGGGATTAGGGTTTCCACTTTCTTTATATCCTCAATGACACAATAACCACTTAATGAATTTTGGTTGACTGATTGATTGAGCTAATGTTCACTGTGTGTACCTTGTTCCTTAAAAGGCTATATGGGTTAGTGGTTAGAGCTAAGAAAATCTGCTTCTTTCTCATCCTGACTATGGGTAAGTCTCTTAACCTCTCAGGCTCTGGGCAACAGCCTATAATTGGAAGGTGCGAACCTGCTTCGATGAAGGACGTTACCTCAATTTTCCCTAGATCATTGAAATCCCAGGTCTAGTTTTTCCTGTCCCTATTTTTTTTGCCATACATTACTGAGGGAGATAGGACATTTATATAAGACAAAATCCCTGCCTTCAGGGAGCCTACATTCTAGGAACTGAATTAGAGAGATACACATTAGAGAAGGATAATACAGGTTGCTACTGAGCTTCAGGTGAAAGTAGAAAGGATCAGGGAAAATTTCCTGGAGGAGATGACTTTTGAACTGGCTTTTAATAATTGGGGGAGAGGGAGAATTTTCATAGGCAAAGGAAGGGAGGGCATTCCCAGCCAGACAACTGCATGGACAAAGACCCTGAGGTAGGAAAGAACTAGGCATTTCAATTCAAATGTTTTCCTTTGGATCTTCTTACTTAAAGTCATGGTTCCCATCTTCTTATTCCCTCCATTTGAAAATGATCTGCGTTTCCCTCACCCCAACTTGTTGAACACCCACCCTTTCGGAGACAATGCAAATGTATCTTTCTCCTGGAAGCTGTCCCTGATCTGCCCATTTGGAAATGTTCTCTCCCTTTACAGATCGCCAGCTGGCACCTCTCTTGGGACCCTATCACATCGTTCATCATCTCGCACCAATTTTTGTCACGTCTAAACCTCCTGGAAAGGCTGTATGGATGTCCAGAGTACTAAGATCTCATCTGGTTGTAAACAAATCAAGGCAATTTTATAATGATTCCTTAGTTTTCTGAAGACCTTGGATTGAATCAAAGACTCAATCTATTTTCCTCAAATAGAGGATCTTTAATTAATTGCAGGGACCCTGATCTTGAAACTAAGAGACTTATTCTTTAAGAATAGAAATGTTTTTGTTTAATTCAGTTAAAAGAAATCTCTTCTTGTGCACTTGGATTCTATTGAAAGTACAGTCAAGCTGTCTTCAAGAAACTATTTTCTTCCAGGATGCGTTGTTATTACCCTAACTCAGAACCCCCTGATCTTAAACTACATCCCTTTGTTCAACTTTGCAGGAGAATTTTGTCATTTGTTTTAGGATTAGTCAAGTCAAGCCAATAAGGTTTTATTAAATGCCTACTATGTGCCAGTCATTATGCAAAGCAGTGGATGACTATAAAATCTAAGTGGAAATGCTAAGGTTAGAGGGCATTCCAGAGGTCTGTCCACCCAGACATCTCTTTCTGGAGGAATCTTTTCTGTTCATACATTGTCTCCAACAGATTTAGGCAGCAACACAAACTACAGAATCTTCCCACCTCCATCCAATTACAAGCTCCAAGCTGTGAACTCATCCAACCTTTCTGGAGAACAATTTGGAACTATACCCAAAGGGCAACAAAAATATGCATACCCTTTGATCCAGCAATACCACTACTGGGTCTATACCCTGAAGACATGATGAAAAAGGTTAAACACATCACATACAAAAATATTCATAGTGGTCCTGTTTGTGGTGGCAAAGAATTGGAAATCAGTGAATGTCCTTCAGTTGGGGAATGGCTTAATAAACTGTGGTATATGTACATCATGGAACATTATTGTTCTATTAGAAACCAGGAGGAATGGGAATTCAGGGAAGCCTGGAGGGATTTGCATGAACTGATGCTGAGTGAGATGAGCAGAACCAGAAGAACATTGTACACCCTAACAGCAACATGGGGGTGATGATCAACCTTGATGGACTTGCTCATTCCATCAGGGCAACAATCAGGGAAAATTTAGGGCTGTCTGCAATGGAGAATTCCATCTGTATCCAGAGAAACAACTGTGGAGTTTGAACAAAGACCAAGGACTATTACCTTTAATTTAGGGAAAAAACCTGCTATCTTATTATTTGATCTTGCTATCTCTTTTACTTTATGTTTCTTCCTTAAGGATATGATTTCTCTCTCATCACATTCAATTTGGATCAATGTATACCATGGCAATAATGTAAAGATTAGCAAATTGCCTTCTGTGGGGGGTGGGGGGAGGGAAGTAAGATTGGGGAAAAATTGTAAAACTCAAAATAAATAAAATCTTTAAGTACAATTACAAGCTCCAAGAAGGTGAGGATTGTCTTATTCATTCCAGTATCACTTCCACAAGGTTGTCAACATACTAGATATTGATTAAATGTTGTTTGAATACATACCCAAGCTGAATCACCATTTGTGGACTCTCATGATCATTTAGGTTACATCCTTTCCTATCCTGTCCTTTGCCATTGCTGATAGCGGAAGGCAGGTAGCCTTTGGTGGATAACAGGGCTAGAGATCACTGAATGCCCAAAAGATGGCTACCAACATATCTACCTCAGTAAGCATTTTTTTCAGGTTTTTTTTTTTGCAAGGCAAATGGGGTTAAGTGGCTTGCCCAAGGTCACATAGCTATGTAATTATTAAGTGTCTGAGACCAGATTTGAACCCAGGTACTCCAGGGCCGGTGCTTTATCCACTAACCCACCTAGCCACCCCCCTCGGTAAGCATTGACCTGGTCCTAGCTATGTGCACATAATAGGGCTTTTAATCTATGCAAATTGATCGATTGAGCTGATCCATATGCCAAAACCTCTGACATATAGTGGGTGTCTTGAAAACATTTCTTGATTAATTGATTTTGATTCTCAAGTCACAGAGTAAACATATCCTCTCATGATCTCACTCGCACCTACCCCACTGATTGCCACATTCATCCTTGCTTTTACACAGTTTTGCTTATTCTGGCCACATTCCTCCATGTCTGGACAATCCTTTAGAACCCACTCCAGTCACAGCTTCTTCTACAAGTTTGTAATTACTCTAGCCCTCCCTCTTCTAACTAAACATTAACATTCCAAACTGGGGGGTTTTGTCTGAGTCTAATGAGGAACTCCCTAACCCTGAGAGCAATCTCTAAGTAGAATGAGCCAGTCTCTACACTTAGTGGGAGTATCCAAGCAAACCCCCCCCCCCCAATGCAAATGTCTTCTCTCAATGAATGGTCTTCAATCTATCTTCTATTTATCTTATTTGTATTAAGTTGTCTGTGTGTTGCTTCCTCCATTAGCCTTTGAGCGCCTTGAAATTATGGACTATTGCCCATTATTTATTTAGCACTTTAGTTCACTGTCTTATCCTTTCCCCTCAGATAAGATGAGACCCTTAAAGTTGTTCTCTTTTTCTCTCCCATAATGTTGCCTAAGACAGGGATGGCCATGTAGAAGATTCCCAGTAAAATTGATGTGCCAACTAATTGGTAACTCACATGTTTCAGCCAGAGGTTGGTCTCCATAATCTGGTTAACTTCATCCTAGTCAAGTGATTTAAAAAAAAGAAAAATCCTGAATTTGTATTGACCATGGAAAGCTCTTGTCCTTATTCATCCCTTTTAGAAATCAAGTCACTGCCCAGACTCACCACTTTTACCAGTTGGGACATGGACACCTCAAAGTGGATGATGACCGGGTCAGACACATTGGCCACTGGCCGGATGATCTCATTATAGCCTTTAAACAGCTGGTCGAACAGGCGATGTTCTGCATCAGAGCCTCCAGCCCCTGTGGAGAGGAACATTCTGGGTATAACAGTTTCCCTTTTGGGTTCAACTACTGTTGCTCAGCGTTTAGAGAGGGGAGAGAGAACTAACCAGCAGTTTACAAGAAAAGGATCTGGAAGTTTTAATGACCTGCAAGCTCAATATGGGTCAGCTAAATGGTCCAGTTAGAGTGCCTGGTCTGGAGTCAGGAAGTCTCATCTTGTATTGACTTTAAATTGACTTTAAATCCTGTCTCAGACACTTACAAGCTAGATGCCCTATAGACAAGTCCCTTAACCCTGTTTACCTCAGTTTCCTCTTCTCTAAAATGAGCTAGAGGAGGAAATGGAAAGCGACTCCAGTATCTTTGCCAAGAAAACTCCAAATGGGGTCAGGAAGAGTCAGACATGACTGAACAATAACAGCAAATCTTAGTATGAATCAACAGCACAACATGAACAGCTACATGTAGGCTAATGGGATTGAATATGAGAGGCGGTGCTCATAATGGAAGAAATGCTCTCTGCTGTGGCCAGACAACACCTGAAAGACTCATGTTCAGTTCTGGATGCCACTTTGTAGGAAGGCTGGAAGGCATCCTAAGGGGGAAGTAACTGGGGTGGCCAAGGTACTGGGATCTATGGCACATAAAAAGCAGTTTAAGAACTAGGATTGTTTATTCTGAAAAGGACTTAGTAAGAAATTGATATTCTCTTCAAGTATTTGAAAAATTACCAGTGAGGAAAGGAATTAACTTCCTTCTCTTTGGTCCTCAAGGATAGATAAAGGAGCAAAGGATGCAATTATAAAGGTTAAATGATATGAATTTTGATGAAAGGAAAACTTCTTAAAGTAGAATTGGCTGTCTTGGAAGGGAGCGATGTCCCACCTCATTGGAGGTCATCCAGTAGAGTCTAGATGGACACTTTTCAAGGCAGTGGGAAAGAGGTCCAATCCAGGTTTGGCATAGTTGACCTCTGCTTTTCCTTCTGCAGGCTCTGAAGTTCCATGAAGATATGCTTATATTTGCTCATTTACAAGTCACTGACCACCCACCCACTTATCTTTTCTTCAGGTAGCCAAAAAACTGAGATTTGTGGTCAGTTTTTGATGAATCACATAAAAAGCACAGATAGTCAGAACTGGAAGGGACATTAGAGGCAGGAGTTCTTGGGAATGTATAGTGATTTCCTAATAAAAATTATAATAGTAATTGTTATTCATAAACTATCCTAATGATTTAGGGTAAAGTTAAGGGCTAGAATTCAAGAGATCTGGGTTCCAAGTTTTAACTCTGCCACTCATTTTCTATGTGATCCAGTAAAGTCCCTTAACCTTTCTAAGTTTCCTTATCTGTAAAAATGAAGAGTTTGGGCTAAGTGGTCTTTAGGGTACCTTCCATTCTAAAAATTTTAATTCTGTGTGTCTAAATTATTTGGGATCTTTATCAATAACACTGAATTTAGTTGAATGACTATTATTTAACTGAACAAATCTTTGTTAAATGTGAGCTGAGTAAGAGAGGCAGTGTGGAAGACAGAGTGCTGGAGTTTGAGTTAAAAGACCTGGGTTCCAGTATTGCACCTGGATTTTTTAGCTAGGTGACTATAGACAAATCACTTAACTCTTCTAAAGCAGTTCTGGAAGACTGTGTTACAAATGAGTTGCAATCCGTCTTGGTGAAATGATTATTGATTAGACCTTAGAGGTCTGGTTTAACCCTCTTATTTTACAAAGGAGGAAGCTGAGGGCCAGAGAAGTTAAACAATTTGCCTAAAGTCAGACAGAAAGGAGCCAGAATTTGAACCTAGGGCTTCTGGTTTACAGAGTTCACATGCTTTTACTTTATGATGCTAAAGGAAGCTGCAATATTCAGGGCACCACAGGATCTTGAACCATTAATGCATAGTCAAGAGTTTGGGACTGGGGCTTTACTTTCACTGGGAATGGGATGGGTTTGGGGGTCTGAGGAGAGTGATAATGATCTGGCAATAACTCAGATTTCCTTAGAGCTTTAGGATGTCAGGAGGAGAAGTTTTAAGGACAGAGGAAGCCAGCCCAAGCTGGCTCTGAGGGAAGGAGAAGGCTTTGAGAAATGGAGATGCAAGATCATGGGAAGGGAATTCATTTTAGGCCTGGGGAACTGTGTGGAAAAAAAAAAACAGAGATAGGAGAGGGCAGCAAAAGAATAGAGAGCAGTCAAGTTACATAATATAAAGTTTGGGGATGGGCAAAGAAAATGGGAACCAGACTGGGGGGGGGGCTCTCAATACCAAGACCATGAGTTTATGTTTATTCATTAGAGGGTGAGAAGGCGTGATAGACTTTTGAGGAGAGGAATGATGATTCGGTCAGACTTATACATTAGGCAGATGACTTTGGGAGCCGTAGAAAGGACAGATTAGAGGGGGAAGAAATTGGATGGAGAGAGACCCAGTAAAGAGTGTAAGTAGGTAAGTAGAGCAGGCATCTGGGGAGAAGGACCTGGCTGGAGTGGTGCTGTATAGAACATAACAGGCAGGGAGATGCTGCGAAAATGGGCGCGGATTAGACTGAGGGGTGAGAAATGGCAAAGAATCAGAAAGGACTCCAATATTTTGATCTTAAGTTACAGAAGGGATAAAGAAACAGAAATCGAGAAACAGAGAACATGGAATCAAGTATAAGATTTTGCTACCAGCAGAACATTGAAGCAGAAATGTGTAATGGGCAGCTGGAAATGCAGGCTAGGAGGTTGGGGGTGAAGATGAGGATGGGGGAGGGGTACCTACACAGGAGTGGCAACTGTGACGGAGGGAATAAACGAGACCCCTTCGGGACAGAAGGGCAATAAGAAGAGAGCCCAAGCCAGGCCCTGGGGGCCGCCTAGCCGTCACCGGACTCTTCCACAAGGATCTGCTGTCCCTGGTCCTGATCCTGCAGAAGGTCGGGGCCTGAAGTGCAAGCTGCAGGCAGGTGAGGCCGGAGGGAAGACCCTCTGCAGCCCTGGCCAGCAAGGGGGCGGGAGGGACAAGAGGCGCGAATCGGCTCGTCTCTCTGTCTCGGTCTGTCTGTGTCTCTCTGCCTCAGTCTCCCTCCGCTCCCCTCACCCACAGCGTAGTATCCTCCAATATTTCAGTATTGCAATCCAGGTCTTTTAGGGGGGACTGTGTGGGTGCAAAGTCAGTCCGCAACTAAGCATCTACTCTGGGTGCCGGGAAGGAAAGAGAAAGGCAGCCCCGGGTTCTTGCCATCGATGTTCCAGGGACGGATCAGTTTTAACTGATCGTCCAAGGTCGGAAAGACTGTTCCAGGAAAGAGGGTCAGTTTTCTTCTTCTTCAAGTCTCTGAGGGTCCAAGTGGGAACAAGATTAGGGAGGCAGCAGCGGAGGTGCTGGGAAGGGGGGACCTTCCTAGCGATTCAGCGCCCCCCGAGAATGAACTGAGTCGGGAAGATCGGGGGGCCCCATTGCCTGAAGACTGGAGGGGCCAGGCGGGTAGCAGAGGGTGCTCTTGGACTTCGGGGTTCCTCACTAAAGCTCGACGTCTACAAGGACCGTGGGGGCCCAGGCCCCCCTACCTAAGTAAAAGTCCTGCCTTCTTCCCGGGCGGCCAGGATGGGGCTCAGCCGGACCTTTTCCTGGCCCCCAGGTCCCCCCCCCCTCCTGCCCCCTAAGCCCTGGGTTGGAGCGGTCGGGTCAGGAAGGCGGGGGACCGCCCGGGGCCCGAGACTCACCCACCTGTGAGCAGGAAGGCCAGGCCGGCCAGGAGGCAGCCCAGCCCCGCGCCGCCCGCGGCCATGGCCCGCTCCCTGGTCCGTGGGTTCGTCTGCACCTGCTGTCCTCCAGGGCCGCCCGCCCCGAGAGCCTACAGTCTTGCGCGCCCCGCCCAGCCCCGCCCAGCCCCGCCCAGCCCCGCCCTCCCCAGGCGGGGCTCTAGAGCCCCCCCAGCCCACGACACCCTCAGCCCCCCGCTTCCTAAGGGAGGGAGGGAGAGAAAGGAGAAAGGGGGGAGGAGGGGGAAGTAGGAGGAAGGGAAGGGAGGAAAGATGAGGAAAGGGGGGGGAGAAGGGAGAAAGAGGGAAGTGAAGGGAGAGAAAAAGAAGGCAAGGAAGAAGATGTGAATAGTAGACGGCGAAGGGGAAGAGAAGGAAAGGGGAGGAGAAGCAGATGGAGAGATAAGAGGTGAGGGGGAGAGGAGCCCGAGGAAGGGGGTGGGGAGATGTCTCTGCCAGTTTTAACATTCTCAGCTCCTTGGCAGGGGGCGGGGAGGCAGCCCCAGGGAGCCCCAGGACCTGGCCCTCTTTGGGACGCCTGGTCAACTGCCGCACCTCCCAACCTGGTGCAGATGCATCCAAGCCCCAACTCCTCCACCTACTGAGGGAATCTCCTGGG
This sequence comes from Macrotis lagotis, assembly GCF_037893015.1. Classification (NCBI taxonomy): domain Eukaryota; kingdom Metazoa; phylum Chordata; class Mammalia; order Peramelemorphia; family Peramelidae; genus Macrotis; species Macrotis lagotis. Next base: position 35,002,513 of record NC_133661.1, on the reverse strand, counting down.
GTCCTGAAGGGAAAGGGCTGTGGACCGGGGGAGGGGGCGGGGGCTCCAGGCCCGGCTGCCCTTCACGCTCTGGGTTCCAGAATGCAGAGCTGGGGAAGCTCTCTCCTTCGCACCTCTGGTCTTGTGCTGTTTGGGAGGCTGACTTCAGCTGTGAAGTGTGAAGAGGGGGTTCTTTATGCCAAGATCCGGCTCCAGTCATCCCCATACTGGGCAGTCGGAACAGCCATCATCCCCGGAGGCCTTTCCTGAGGAGGAAGGGCCAGCTGTGCCTACCGGCTGCTCCTCACAGGGCAGGCTCACCAGGCTAGTTGAAACAGCCAGGATCCCTGGGGGAGAACCAGGAAGGAGCATGTCAAACCTTTACTGCTGCCTGGCCACCATCTCCCTCCAGATTCCAATGAAGGCAGTCCAAAAGTCTGAGCCCTAGAGCCTTGAAAATAGCAAAGCTCCCAACCCAGGGGCAGCTAGATGGTGCCCGGAATAGAGGGCCGATCTGGAGTCCGAATCTGACCTCACACCATGTGATCCTTGCTGAGCTGCTTAATTTCTGTCTGCCTCAATTTCCTCAATTGTAAAATGGGAATAATAACAGCACCTTCCTCTGGGTTACTGTGAGGATCAAATGGGGCATTTGTAAAAAGCTGAACACAGTGCCTGCACAAAGCAGAAGCTTATTTTCCATCCCCTCAAACATCATCCTGGAAAGGAACCCCCTCCATGGCCTGGCTCTACAGCTCCTGAAGAGCCACAAGAAAGTCCTGGCTACCAAAGTCCTTGGCCCTGTCAAGTGACTCAACCTCATAAACTAATTGGATGATACTGGAGGAAAGGACTAAAGAAGAGGCAAGACCACATGCTTCTGTTGCCCTCTCAGGTCCAGGAGACCTTCCCATCTGATTGGTACTTGAAACTTTCTTTATGTGTGGAATCCCTTCTTAGAGGGTGAGCTTCCTGAGAGCAGGGCCAAGCCTCCTGTTCAGTGTGTATCTCTAGCCCTTGGCACAATGTCTGACAGAGTAAGCATTTAATAGATTTTCCTTCCATCCTTCCTTTCTTCCATCTTTCCTTCCTTCCTTCCTTCCTTCCTTCCTTCCTTCCTTCCTTCCTTCCTTCCTTTCTCCTTTTCTTCCCTCCTCCCTCCCTCCCTCCTTACCTTCCCTCCACCTCTTTCTTCCTTCTTTTCTTTTTTCATCAGTAAATTCACAACACCAACTTATCAATGTAAGAAAGGCCCTCTCCTCATCCCTGCTCTCCTCCTCTGACCAAAGCACAATCTTTCATGTACCTACAACCCTGATGCTATCTTCCTTTCCACTTCCCATTAGGCCCATCTCCTCAGCTCAGTCTCAGTGATTATTTATTAAAACAAGTTTAACTAAACCTTTTTGTTTTTACACTGCAGCTTTCTGCCCCCATTCTCCCACTTCCCTATTGAATCCTCTCTTATAAGTAAAAAATAAAAAGCAAAAATACTAAGTAAAAACTTCTAATAAACATTTATTAAGTGCCTCCTGTATGTCTGGAACCTAGTAGAAAGAAGACAGTTCCTACACTCATAGCCCCCTCCCCCTTATCAGAGCAGAGGGCAGTATTTTATGATCTGTTCCTTGGCACCATTTTTGGATTTTCTGTCTAATAGTCCCTTTTCTTTTAGTGAGCTTCTCATCTATGTGATGCTAAAGAGAACAAAGTTAAAAACAACCAGGTTGGACCAAGTGCAAGTGGAGGAAATCTGAACTAGAAGAGATATACTCCTAGCTTACTGAGGGGTTAGCGTACAAGTTTTCTGAAGGAGGGAAAGATGCCAAAAGGGCAGAAAAATCCCCAAACTCCACAATGGTTCTAATGATCTCTAGGCTTATTATAAGCCTCTCAGCCCTCCCTGTTTCCTGAGACCTCTTTGAATCTCTGGTCTGGTGCCACACAAAGCCTTTGCTGACTCCCCTCCTTCCCTCCCCTGCCACTGCCTTATTTGTGTGTGTTCATTCTGTACATATTTATTTATGTATAATAAAATGTAAACTTGGTGAGAGCAGGGATTGTTTTGGTTTTTTGTCTTGATAATCCCAGGACCAAGGACAGTGTCTGACAGTAGGCAATTAAATGTTTGATTGATTGATTTCTCTCTAAAGCTTAGGCATGGAGCTTTTTTTTAGTTAGTTTTTTTTTTTACAATGCAATGGGGTTAAGTGGCTTGCCCAAGCCCACACAGCTAGGTAATTTTTAAGTGTCTGAGGCTGGATTTGAACTCAGGTACTCCTGACTCCAGGGCTAGTGCTCTGTCCACTGCCACCTAGCCACCCCCAGGCATGGAGTTTTTAACCAGGATGTAACCCTGGAGTCCAACCCTAAAGAGCTCATGGATGGATTTCAGAGGGTTGTGAACTTGGATGAAAAAGAAATTGTATCTTTAATTTCACTCATTTCTAACTGAAATTTGTCATTTCCTTCAATTATAAAATGGACATGAGCCTGAGCAGCCGTCCCTAGATTTCACCAGACTGTCCGACACTGTGCCATAGCCCAGGTAAAGTCAAGAATATCCCATGAAGAGCATCATGCTTGTCAGTGGGAAATGGACTGGAACTATCTGTCACTATTGATGTGAGACAATGTCATCCTGCCCATCAGCCTCTAGGATTCAATGAGTCCCCAATGAGTGCCGGGCAATCTCCATTGTGCCAATAATGTGGAGATAAAAGACAGAGTCCGAAGAACGGTGGCAGAGTCTGTTGAAGGGAAGCTATTCTGTCATCCTAAAAGGTTATTTGGGATGATTTTTGTACTCTAATAAAGAGTTGCCTGGATTAGCCAGAGGCTTACAAGAGTGGAAGCTGGAAAGGGTTTCAGAAAGAGGACTAGAAGATGGAGGGGGGGGGGAGGCAAAGTCCTGTGGCTAGTAACAGCAGTGGTGGCACTGGAACCCAGATCCTCAGACTTCATCTCCAGCTTTGTGCACCTTCCCCCCCTCCAAATGCATACATACCCAACATATATGTATATAATATATATGAATACACACTATACAGTTATAAAATATAACATGTGTGCATGTATGTACAAATGCCCCTACACTTCAGGTGTGCGTGTGCGTATGATATACACATGATGCAACACACAGATGCAGGTGAACACTATACATGCATGTGCTCACACAGATGAAAGATAACATGTATATGTGTGTATATGCACACCTACACACATATCCATCTACCCTTATTCAGTTATCCTTTGTGCTTCACAACTTTCCCCATCACAGTTTTGATATATCTGGGGCGGCACAAGGAATTTAAGAGCAATTTTAGGGGAGTTTTGGTGAAGCTAAATATGATGCAAGAATGCCAGCAGATGACACAGAGTCTGAGGCCAGATACTTAGCCCAAATTTTATAAGGTACGTCCCATAAAACAAAAAGAAAAAAATTGATTTCTTCTCTGGTATGAAGGGAGGACCAGATAATTTTCTAGGTATTTTCCAGGTTAAGTGACTTGCCCAAGGTCACTCTTCATCCTCTGATGTAGAAAAGATAAGTGTGTTTTATATGCATGCATGTGCATGTATACAGGTGTGTGCATATAAATATATATTCATATCTGTGTATGGATATCATGATGCCTGATCTATTCACCTCAAAGGACTTTTGTGAGAAAGCCCTTTGAAAGCATTCAGGCATGACCTAGCATTAGCTTCTTATTATTCACAGGTCAACGTCCCAAAGCTAAGTTAATCAGGGTGTGCTAATTTTTAGAAGCAGCTAAAGTACAAAGTATGGAGTACTAGACTTGGACAAAGGAAGATCTGAGTTCAAATCTAGCCTCAGACCCCTGGTACATTTGTGTGTCCTTGGGCAAGTCTCAGCTTCAGTTTCCTCAGCTGTGAAATGGGTGCGATAATAATACCCATCTCCCAGGGCTATTGTGAAGATCAAAGGAGATAATATTTGCAAAGTGCTTTGTAAACCTATAAATAGTATATCACTATTCTCATCATAATCATTATTCCAGCCCAGAGCTCTTGTACCAGGTTTCTGGTCTGGATTCTCAATGTTTACAAGACAGATCTCAGCTCAAGGCTGTTCTGAAACCCTCAGGATATTTTCTTCCTAACACCCAGCCTTCTCTGGCCTCGGTAATTTATGGCCAGGACCTCTGAAGGGGGAGACTCAGAGGGGGCCCATCTGGTTTGCCTTATCTGTCTCTTGCAGGATTTTCTCCCTGCTGGCCCTGGGTTTTTAGGGTGGTATAGATAAAAAATGATGCTATCAGACTCAACATCACAAGGAAGAGGTAGTTGGGAACAAGAGGTGCAGACCTGGGAGGAGGATGTCCTAAGCCTCTCTTCCCTCCCTTGACTCTCATTTCCCCCGTGGCTGCCAAGGTATCACCACCCTGCCAGTCCCTGGGGTCTATGACCTCGGAGTCTTCCTTCAGTCTTCACTCTGCTTTCAATCAGTTGTCAGATTGGATCCTTTGGTACTCCTCCAAAGCATCTCTCCCTCCTGTGACCCCCTCTTAAGTTTCCTTCTGGGCTTTCCCTTATCTCATTAGATTGTAGACTCCTTGAGGGCAGGGGCTTTCTTTTTCTATTTGAATTCTCACTGTTGAGTAGACATTTAATAGATGTATCTTATATTTACTGTATTTCCCTTTCAAGTCCCTCACAGTTTGTCCCCAGCCTGCCTTTCCAGATTTATTTCACATTATTCCCATCATGCATTCTTCATTCCAGCCAAATTGACCTAGTCGTCTTTCCATAAATTAGTACTGAGCCTTAGCCATGGTAGAGCCTTAATAAATATTAAGTGAAGGGATAAGCTAAGAAGACAGGAAACTAGTTTTACAGCTATGTGAGATGAATGTGTGTGTGTGTGTGTGTGTGTGTGTGTGTGTGTTGGGGTGGGCTATTGGTGTGTGGCTTCTTTCCCCAGGGAGCTGTCATAGATTATATTATAGAGGAGCCAGCCAGTGCTTCTCCTTGCTTACAGAGTCTCTAAGCAGTGATCATCTAGTGTCTTTCAGGAGGCCTTCAATGATGGCCCATTCACCACCTCAAACAGCACCACTTTTTAGTTTCCAACGTCTCTCCTTCTTAGGAGATTCTTTCCTCATAGGGAAGTGAAAGCTGCCTCAGTACACTGACATTTCTGATAACAAGAGCTGGTTGACATTCTGGAGAGTAATTTGGAACTGCACCCAAAGGGCAATAAAACAGTCATACCCTTTGATCCGACAATACCACACTGCTGGGTCTGCATCCCAACATCATAAAAAAGGGGGGAAGAACCTCATAAACAAAAATATTCATAGCAGCTCTTTTTTTGTGGTGGCAAAGAATTGGAAATGAAAGAGATGTCCATCAATTGGGCAGTGACTGAACAAATTGTGTATGTGAATGTGATGAAGTACTATTGTTGTATAAGAAGAAATCATGAGCAAGAGCTAGGTGGTACAATGGATAGATCACCAGTCCTGAAGTCAGAAGGACCTTAGTTCAAATTTGGCCTCAGACACATGATATTGCCTAGAGGAGTGACCTTGGGCAAATCACTTAACCTTGATTGCCTCAACAAAAGATAGATAGATAGATAGATAGATAGATAGATAGATAGAATGGATAGATAGATAGATAGATAGAATGGATAGATAGATAGATAGATAGATAGATAGATAGATAGATGGATGGATGAATAGATAGATAGATTAGATAGATAGATGATAGATAGATTGATAGATAGATAGAAAGATAGATAGATAGATAGATAGAAAGATAGATAAATAGATAGATAGATAGATGGATAGATAGATTAGATAGATAGATGATAGATAGATAGATAGATGATAGATAGATAGATAGATAGATGGATAGATAGATTAGATAGATAGATAGATGATAGATAGATAGATAGATAGATAGATGATAGAAAGATAGATGGATGGATGGATAGATAGATTAGATAGATAGATGATAGATAGATAGATAGATAGATAGATAGATAGATAGATAGATAGATAGATAGATAGATAAAAATATCATGGGTGGGCCACAGAAAAACCTGGAAAGACTTTAATGAACTGTTGCTGAGTGATGTGAACAGAAATAGGAGAATACTATACACATCAACAGCAACATTGTGAGATGATCAACTATGATTGGACTCAGCTCCTCTCAACAGTTCAGTGATCAAGGACAATTCTAAAAGACTTCTAGAATACCATCCACAGCCAGACTATGAAGTCAGAATACAGAAAAAGAATACTTCTAAAAACTTCTTTCCTATTTTTTCTTTCTTTCTCACAGTTTTTTCCTCTTTAGTTCTAATATGTTTTTTCTCAGCGTGACTAACATGGAATGATGTTAAATATTGTTGTATTTGTACAATTTATATCAGATTGCTTGCTGCCATGCAGAAGGGTAGGAAAAATGTAGAATTCAAATGCTTATAAAAAGATGAATATTGAAAACTATCTTTGCATGTAATTGGAAAAAATAAAAAAATAAAAAACAAACAAACAACAAAGAACCCAGCACTGGTTGACAATAGGAAAGGGCTACCTCCTGAAGTAATGAGTTCCCTGAGATTGAAGGCTTTTAGGCTAAATTGAACTGACTTCCTTGTGGGGAGGCTATAAAGGCAATTCCCATGGGCTTCAGAGAGGAGCTTGGATCAGCTAACTTCTAAAAGCACATTCTAGCCTCCCAATTGTCTTATCCCATAGCCCAACTCCTAAGATCCCCATCCAAGCAGCCAGATTTTATTTAATCTAATAATAGATGAAAGAAACATTCACTGTTCACATCTTTATTTGGTTTCCACTAATATGATCCTCAACAAAAGTCATAAGACAAGCTATTTCGTTATATCATTGTTTCTGTCATTAGCCAAAGCAAACTTTGAACAGCAGATGAGTAAAAACCAGAGGAAAGTATTATCTTTAGTAAATTGTTTCTTATAAAACAGTAGGGACGCAAATCTAAAGATGAGAGGGGAGGGTCAGAAGATATAGTGGGAAGGGGGTATCTTCAATGTCCTGTCCTTTTGGATTCAGTTGCAAGTGTGGGACCCACTGGGTATGTGGCAGAGAGAGAAACCCTCAAGACACTCCATAAGGTGCAGACTTTCTTTTTTAAGATTTTTTCAAGGCAATGAATGGGGTTAAGTGGCTTGCCCAAGGCCACAGGGCTAGGTAATTATTAAGTGTCTGAAGTTGGATTTGAACCCAGGTACTCCTGACTCCAGGGCCGGTGCTCTATTCACTGCACCACCTAGCCACCCCAGGTACAGACTTTCAATAGATAAAAAGAGGTCCTCTCTCTCTCTTTCTCTGAAAAGACAGGAATGACATCATCTTCTAAGAAATCCTTACTGGACAAAGTTCCATTTGATGGATATAGGGTGCAAGGGGACATGGTGATAGGGTGATGGTCAAGGAACCTAAGATGAAGAGTAGTTTTGAAAGAGAGGAGGTAGGAACAAGCCGGCAGTCCCCAGGACGCAGACGAAGATGAATATCCAGAGAAAGAGCCTGTCCACCACCATGGCCACATATTTCCAGTCTTCAATGACCTAAAGAAGGAAGCATGAAATGAAATGGGAGAAGGGGAGAGAAGGACGGGAGGTTGGAGGCATTAGACAATTTGATAGTCATCAGAATGTTTTCTTATTTAAACTCTCAAATGTTTACTGATTAATGTATAGAAAGTGCTTTGCATATAGTAAAATACTGTGGAAATGTCAGTTATTATGATGATAATTAATTAATAGCAGCAGAGTATACATCACCCCAGAGCTGTTTTTTTAGAATCTCATCTCCTCACAAGTAAGAAATGGTCTCATTCTTTGTCTCTGGCACATAGTAGGCACTTACTTAATTCACACTTTCCATTTGATTACTATTTATTTAATGCTCTTAAAGAGTTTTTGGACTTCAAAACTAAGTTTGAACTTTCCAAAAGAAACTGAACCTCAGTTTCCTCATCTGTAAAATGAGGGGGTTGGATTAGATGATCTCCAATGTCCCTTCTGGTTCAAGAAGTCTAGAGTCAAATAATTTCTTCTCATTTCTACTGTGGCAAGGTTGATAGGCAGGTCTTCCCGATTCCTAGGCTGGTTCTCAATCCACTGTGACATGAGGCCTCTTGCATTGTTATAGTAAATGCTTAATAAAATATTTATTGAATGAATGGAAGAATAAATAGATCGGTGAATAGAAAATGCCACTATCAAATATCCATGTAAAATAAAAATATTATGACTTTAAAAGAGTCAATGCTGGTTTCCAGAGAACTCCCCATTCTCGGGGCCCTTCACCTTTTGTATTGGCTCCTACTTCCATTCACCCAAAATCTCAGAATTGGTCATTCCAGAAAGAAGATGACCAGCAACAGGTCTCCACAGAGATGCTAAAACCTAGCATTCCTTCCACAAGGCTCCCAGAAATCTTAATACTTGGTTGACTTTCTAGGTCAACACTGTATACAGGAAAGGCTGCTATTTCTTAGATACCCAAACACACGTGTACATGCACATGAATGTGTATGCATCTGCCCAAATACAGACACACTCACTATCCTGTCTGAAACCTCTTCTAAAATATCTCTCCATCTGGAGCTGCTCCTGGGGTTAATGATGGAACTGTTGCCTGAACATCTCAACTCTCTGAGAAGCCTTTTTTCTTCCATTCTTTGGGGGAAAGTTAGCTTAGAATAACAGGACCATAGATCTGAAGCTGGAACAGATCTCAGAGATCACATGGCCCAATCCCCTAATTTTATGAGTAGGGAAACTGAGGCCTGGGAGGGTTAGATAATAATAATAATAATAATAATGACTGGTATTTATAGAATTTTACAGATATGATCTCATTTTCTCCTCACAATGATCCTGGGAGATAGGTGCTATTTTCATTCACATTTTATAGATGAGAAAATTAAGGTGACAGAAGTTAAATGACTTCCTGAAGCTTACTCAGTTAGTAAGTATTTGAAGCTATTTTTGAACTCAGGTCTTTCTGACTTCAGACTTAGAGCTCTATTGCCCTGTACCACCTAGCTTAGCTTCTTCCAGCGATCTGCCCAAGAACACCCAGCTTATTATTCAGGATTTGAACTCAGGTCTCTTTGACTTCAGAGCTAAGGTTGTTTCTATTGTAATACCCCCACTTTCCCAATCACTGACTATTAGAACTATCAGAACTAGAAACACCATAAATCATAAAAGGAGGGGCAGCTAGGTGTTACAGTGGATAGAGCACCGGCCCTGGAGTCAGGAGGACCTGAGTTCAAATTTGAACTCAGACTCTTAATAATTACCTAGCTGTGTGGCCTTGGGCAAGTCACTTGACCCCATTGCCTTAAATAAATACTATTTTTTAAAAAACATAAGACTGAAAAAGCCCTTAGAACAGACTGTCAGAATTGAGAGGGGTCGTTGAATACAGTCTACCAAATTTAAAAGGAACATTAGAACACGAAACATAAAAAATCAAAGCTGAAAAACATTTTGCCAAATAAAACAGCAGAGCTGGGAGAGTCCTTGGAACAAATGTCAGAGCTGGGAGGGGCTTTAGAGCGGGGGATGTCAAAGCCTCAATTTGCCTGATAAAATGAAAGGATTGAATGCTATGAGAAGGTTCTATAGAGTTCTAATATTATGAATCTATGAATCTCCTCTCTTTAACAATGGAAAGACAGATCGAAAGACTGGAGAGGATTTGCCCCAGGTTAATTGAGAGGGGCAGACCTAGTGCTGTGGAGTTTAAAAAGACCCTGGGTTCCTATCTCACAGTTGTGGCGACTTTGTTTACTCCAAAATAAACAGTTTGTCTTAGTGACTTTGGATCTTTCCCTCTCTTGATAACTTATATTTCCTAGTCGTGACCAGACCAAGTTATATACATTGCTGGGCCTGCAGGTTAGTATCTGCCCTTAGAGTAAGAGGTGTAACTAGCACTGAGTGACTGGTACTCTGTTTCAAGTGGCCAAATCTGAAGGGGGCAAAGGGATGTGTTTCCTCCCCAAAGTGATCTCCCCCAGGCTGCTCCACCCAGCCTCCCCCTGTCAAGGTGCCACTCTTCTGGGGCACCATGTGCCAACCCCTCCTTCCTCCACCCTCCCCATGCCCAGATGAACTCTGCCTGGTACTATCTGAACAGATCTGACTGAACTTTGGCAGAGACAGTCTTAGCATCTACAATATGGAGAACGACGGACCCTGCTATGCCACAGACCTGTTTTCAGGAGGCAGCAAATTAGAGCCTGCTGCTATGTATTCAGGCTAATTAAGTTTCAAATTAGACTGCGGACATCTGGAACAAGTTGCTGTTCATAAGGCTTGGTCGGGCTGCCACATCTTTCTCCACACTAAGCTATTTTCGGCTCTCATGAGTTTCTGTTTGGCAGCAGTGAATTCAAAGTGTCGTGTGTGTGTGTGTGTGTGTGTGTGTGTGTGTGTGTGTGTGTGTATGTGTGTGTGTGTGTGTGTGTGTGTGCTTCCCCCTCCTCCTCCTCCCCCCACTATTTATATACAATAGAGATCACAGCAAGGACAGTATTGTGCTCAAGCTGGGGTTACTTAGGGAGGCAGGATAGTGCAGTGGAAAGCATACTGAATTTAGAGTCAGCGGTTGTGCTTCCTAATCCCCATTCTGCTATTCACGGTGTTGGTTATCTTTCTTCTGTGTGCCTCAGTTTCCTCCTCTGTAAAATGAGAGGGTTGGACTAGCTGCCCTCTGAGGCATCTTATTCTAAGGTTTTACGTGCTAGAGAAGCTGGGGGGACAATAGTGGCTTGAAGAAGGTCCAGGAAAGAGAAGAGTCAACCCCCTTCATCTGCCACGTTCCCCTGGGAGTGAGCTGACTTACACATTGGTCGCTGTCATCACTCTTCATGTGGTCTGCTATGAAGCTCACGCCATCGATGGCTTCCTGCACTTCGGGCTGATACCTCTTGGAGGACCTTAAGCGGAAATCCTTTTGGCCCCCAGAACTATCAGTACCAGCGGCTGTCCTTGGGGCTGGGGTGGGATTCACAAAGTACATGGAATTCTTGTAGAGGTTGCTTGTGCTGGCATGGTGGGGGGATTCGGACCTGTTCCTCCGGCGCTGGTCAAACTGGGACCTGGTGGGGCTATTCTCTGGGCGTTTCATGAACAAGAAGGTGGGCAGCCTCTCAAGGAAAAGTAACTTGACCCAGGGGGCCATTGTGTGGGTACTAGGGGAGCGGTGGTGCACATTGAGAACGCATACACTGGTGACGATAGAGAATGTCACTAATACCATAGTGAACATGAGGTACTTGCCAATAAGGGGGACATCCAGGGAAGTTGGGGGGACAATTTTGGAAATCAGTAAGAGGAAGACAGTTAGGGCTAGCAGGACTGAGATGCACAGGGTCATCTTCTCACCACAATCTGAGGGCAGATAGAACACCAGGATAGCAAGGGATGTGATAAGTACACAGGGGATGATGAGATTAATGGTATAAAAAAGAGGCTTTCTCTTAATGATAAAGTCATAAGTCACGTCCACATAGCTAGGGTCCAGGGGGTTGACCGTCCTCCGTCCTGGGAGTTCGATAATGTCCCATTCTCCACTGGGGGTGAAGTCGTCCATGCTGGCAGTGGGCGTCTTGAGGACCATATCGATTTCGGTGTGGTCATAGGTCCAGGATCGGAATTTGAGGGTACAGTTCTGTTGGTCAAAGGGGAAGTGCTTCACTTCAATCTTGCAGGCGCTCTTGTAGATGGCGGGGGGCAACCAGAAAATGCTGCCATTTGAGGACACTACAGCATTGGTGTATACGGATACCTCATAGGTGCCATCAGCGCTGAGGGCAAGGAAGGGGAACAAAAAAATAAAGGAGGATGGATGAGCATGAGGAAGGAACTCAATGGGTCCCAACAAAACTCATTCTGTTTCCCTTCCCTTCTTTATGCTTGCCCAGTATCTAGCACAATCCCTCGCCCAGAGTAGGCAATGACTTGGCCAGTGCTTGTCAGCTGATTACTATTTGTTTAATGATCAAGAGAGGTTTCCAGGAAAGGGAACTTCAGGATGAGATTTGGGACCAGGTCCTATTTCTGTCACTAGTGAATTAATGTATGTAATATGATAGGAATGAATTAATAATATCAACATTTCTGCCTATGTAGTCTCTTGATTGCTATTAGTTTAATGACTGTGGAGGGTTTCCAGGAAAGAGAACTTCAGCTTGAGATTTGCAACCAGGAGATCTGAGCTCCAGTCTTACCTCTGCCCCTACTGTGTCAATATAATATAATAGGAATGTACTAATGATATAATAGGAATGTACTAATAATATCATCATTTCCGACTAGGTGGTCCCCATTCTGGTTATCCAGTTTTGTAAACTTAGTTGTAAGTGTCCATAAAAGACAAGCTAACACCTTGTTTGTGCCTGTGCTTCAAGTCACCAGCGCTTCCATTCAAGCAGTTGCCAATTCTACCACATCTCTTCTCTCCCCTTATTATGTCCTTGCAGCTGCCACTCTAATTCAGACCCCATCACCTTTTGCCTGAACCGTTGGAATGGTTTCCAAGTTAGTTGCACTGTATCCAGGCCCTTCCCTCTCCATTCCAGTCGCATCCCCTCCTGGCCTGGATTCAATGATCCCCAAGATAAAGGTCACCTTATAAGCAATACCTTGGAAACTGGAGCTTAATGGAATGAGATTAAAGCCCTAAGACTATAGATATCAAGATGGGAGGGGTCCTAGATCTGAGGATTCTCTTAACTTGGAGGGCTTTGGGGAGGCCAGGAGATGCCGATGCCAATCAGCTCCAGCACAGATGAGACCGTTGGCATAGAACTGCTCTCATGGGCTCTAGGCATCCAATGATTCCCCTTTCTACTTGGCTTTGGGGCCCTTCACTGGCTCTCTTACTTGTTATAAAGCACAATGTCTGGTAGCCAGATGCGCTTTGAAGGGATCCTGAGGATGTTCACGCCTTCATACTGTGATGAGTTCCAAGCCAGGCGGTAGTCTGTCCATTCCTGGGGGGGGGGGGATTGTGGGGGGGTCAGGAGAAACATGGAATGAATATTTAAATTCGGCCACAGAATTACAAAATGTCGGAGCCGAAGGGGACCTTAGCAATCAAGTAGTCTAGGGATTCTTAACCTCTGGTTTCCTGGTGCCCTGGGACGGTCTGAGGAAACCTTCTCAGAATCAAGTTTTTAAATGCATCAAATAAAATACTGAGGATTACACAGGAAACCAATTATAGTGAAATACAGTAACTAGAATAATTTTTTGAAAAGTTTATGGGCCCTAGCTTAAGAACCCCTGTCCTAGTCCAACATGAACCCCCCCTCATCTCATTTACTGATGAACAAAGTCTTATAGGAAATCATGGTCAATCAGTGTCCTGATTGGATTTCAGGATGGGGAACTGAGGCTCAGAGTGGGAAGGCCGTGGAATACCTATCTAGTCTTATGCTCCCTCTGTGGGGAAGCAAAAGAAACTTAGCTATGGCAGACTTGGGGATAAGGGAGATGGAACAAATCTGGGCAATGGGATAAGAGAGAAAGTTCATAGTTCAAAGAACTAAACAGAAAGTTGGACCCAAGTTCAAAACCAGGTGTAGAGAATTAGGGCCCTAAGGAATAAGATGCTGAGTCAGGAGCAGAAAGGTCCAAACCTGGGGGGAAATGGGATGAGGGAAGGGCATAAATCGGTTCTATTAGGCTGCAGTCTTTCTGGCAGCCCATGGCCATGACCTCTCCTTGCCCAACACCCGGTCGTGACCTCTCTCTCCTTGATTGAATTTATCTTGGTATCAATAAGCCCTGGTTCCACCTACCTGTTTCAGCCAGACATTGGTGGTCATGATCTGTTCCCGTTCATTCTAAAGAAGGAAAAGAGCTGTCACTATCTCCTTAACTAAAAGTGAACTCTTCTTCCTCAAACCGCCTCAGCTATTTTGCCTGGCCATTATTCTTCTGCCTTTTATCGTGTTTGTGTACATGTAACGTCTTCCCTGTTAAGAGAAATGCTACAGGCTTTCATTTTTCCATCTTGCGCCCTCAACACACAAGACAGGGGCTGGCATACAGAATTCTTTTAATCAATGTTTGCTGAATTAAATTGACTCGGATGCACTGGCTGGGATTTCGAATGGCGTACTACCCACAACTGCGAGTTTGGAGTCGATAGACCTAAGATAAAATCCTGGCTTCTCTTTACCGTTTTGGGTGACTTTGGGTAAATCATTTGACCTTAAACAGCTTGTTTTCTCGTTTGTAAAATATAGTGATTGGACTAGAGGCTTTCTCAAAGATTCTGTTCTAAATCTATGATTCTTTGATCCTATTCTTGAGAACACAAAGGATTCCTTCTTCTTTGTGGTTACAGAGAAAGAGTTAGCTTCAAGTCATCTCCCAAGGTAGGCTGCCCTTCGATAGGGCACGGTAGGAAGAGTGCTAGCAGAATTTTTCTAGTCCTGGTATAATTGTTTAAGTCACTGTACTCCTGTGAGACAATTGCTGTTGATAAATTGAATGTGACAAGCTATTATATATTCGTGAGGAATGGAAACCAGAGCTATTGTCGGATTTTAAGACAAACATAATTTATCTGAGTATAGATAGAAGATGAGAATTTGATTAACAACTTTAAGCTAAGGTGGAGTCATTTGAAAAGAGGACCCAAGATGAGAGAAAAGAGAGAGAATGGAAAAGACAGATTTCAGAAGTAAATCATGTAAGTTTGAAGCTGAATGTTATAGACACTACTATTATTATTAAAGAATAAAGTCTAGGGGCGGCTAGGCGGCGCAGTGGATAGAGCACTGGCCCTGGAGTCAGGAGGACCTGAGCTCAAATTCGGCCTCAGACACTTAAAAATGACCTAGCCGTGTGGCCTTGGGCAAGCCACTTAACCCCGTTTGCCTTGAAAAAAAAAAACCAACCTAAAAAAAAAGAATAAAGTCTAGCTGAGCAGAGAAACACATTGGAAGGAGAAAATCAAAGAAGCCACTCAGTGGATAAATTAGTTTGACTGAGGTAACACTCCCAGAAGGGAATCAGTCGAGAACAACATGGACCAACTCGTAGCTTTAGAAGACTCAGTTTACCACAGAAGCTACATTATTAAAGGACTTTTATTAATAGTTCCTGAGAAAGAAAGAAAAAGGAAACCAGTGAATTGCCCTGATCACATGTCTCCTAATTGTCCTATTCAGTTCCTGAGTGAATTGGTAAGAGTGTCCCTGAAGTTTATGTGTGGACGTGATATGTTTATTATTTATGGATTTGCATTAGTATGAGTCCTTGTTAAGATATCATCACTATTTCATTTGCCTTATTGTTAAGTAGTAATGGGTATATCTAAGGCCTGTTCAAAGGATACTATTGGAATACTGAGTATTTACTGAGAGATATTATTATGGGTAGCTGGTGGGTAAATACAAATGTATCAGTGACTTGTCCAAGGTCACACTAAGCTGGGCAAGACCAGGTCAGAACTGGGATTGGTGGTCTCAAGGCCAGGGCTCTTTTCCTCTACACTCTAAAGTTACCATTCTTATTACTTAGAACTCTAAAGGCCATCTAGTACATCACCCTCATTTCCCAGATAAGGAAACTGAGACTGAATGCTAGTAGATGACTTGTCTGAGTAAAGATAAGTTTCGAACTCATGTCTTCTGACTCTTTCATCATCCCATACTACCTCCCTTTCTGTGGGAATACATCTCTAAAATTATAATAGAACAAAAAGAGAAAATGTGACTCGACTCTCACACAAGGATTCAGCAACACGCTGAGGTCCAACATGAGAAAACGAATTTGGAGGCAACTTTTTCTGCCTATGAAACTCTTCTAGAAATCCACAGACTGTGGCTTCCCCAAGGTGGTGGCCCAAGGCCTTGGCCACTGCTCTGCTCCTGCTGCAAAAGCCTCCCTTAGCCAACAGGCCATGGCAGGGCAGCATCTGCAGCCTTCTGCCCCTGGGCCAAGCAAGCCTTAAGTTGAGGTCCTTAGCTGAGATGCAGGAGCCCAAGCACCAGCCCTGACCGGCCAAACTCCCGGCACATCCCCGATAAGCTTTAATTGATTCAGAAACTAGGAATTGACAGAGAGGGAAGCCAACGGCCTGTTGTTTTTCTCCAGAATTCACTCAATTTTTTATTTTTTTAGTTTTTGCAAGGCAATGGGGTGAAGTGGCTTGCCCAAGGCCACACGGCTAGGTAATTATTAAGTGTCTGAGGTCGGATTTGAACCCAGGTCCTCCTGACTCCAGGGCCGGTGCTCTATCCACTGCTCCACCTAGCCACCCTGATTCACTTAATTTTCAGTGGCCCTTCGGCAGTCTGTGACATGTTCCCGAGCTTTGGGGGACCGAGCGGCAGAAGAAGAAGGGCCAGGAGACATGATCTGTCTTCACCCCAGCCACCTGCTCTGAGCAGCCTCTAGACCATGGCCACCTACCCCAGACCCTGGTGGGGGGGGGGCTACCCTGAGCCGCAAGGAGCACAGCTAGCAGAGATTTTAATATTCATCTACTTCATCACTTTCATTTTCTGATGGGGAAACACAAAGAGTCAGTTCAAGCAATAGTATCTAACATTTTAAAAGCTCTTTAAGATGCTTGGAGCATCTAGATGAAAATGCATAGAGTCCTGGACCTAGAGTCTCATTCAAATCTATCCTCAAATAACGTATTAGTTGTGTGATCCTAGGCAACTTAACCCTGTTTGCCTCAGTTTCCTCATCTGTAAAATGAATTGGAGAAGAAAATGACAAACTACTCTGGTATCTCTGCCAAGAAAGCCCCAAAACGGGATCATGAAGAGTCAGACATGACTGAAACAACTCAACAACACTAACATTAAGACCACAGGGGCAGGGGCGGCTAGGTGGCACAGTGCATAGAGCACCGGTCCCTGGAGTCAGGAGGACCTGAGTTCAAATCCAGCCTCAGACACTTAGTAATTACTTAGCTGTGTGGCCTTGGACAAGTCACTTAACCCCATTGCCTTGCAAAAAAACCTAAAAAAAAAAAGACTTGCGTGGAGCACTTTTCTTTCTATTATCTCACTTGATCCTTTCAACAATAAAAACATGAAGACCTACTACCCTGCTCTAAGGTTTGCAAAGCATTTTGTATAATTATCTCATTTGGGCCTCACAACAACCCTGTGAGGTAAGTGGTATAATTATTCCCATTCAACAGTGGAGGAAACTGAGGCAGACATCACTCAGCTGAGTTTGACAGAGATACCATGTTGAAATCAGGTCTTCTTGACTCCAAGTCCACTATTCCACACTATACATATCCCGTACCTGTCTCAAGGCAGGTAGAAACTCTTCCTAATCTCCCTATTTGTTAGCGTTCCCTCTTTCTTCAAAACCAAAGACCATCCTTCATTTTGGTCTACATCCCTAGCACTATCAGGGGCCTGGCACAAAATTGGCATAGGATACCCATTTGTATAAATGGCTTGCCTAGGGCTACACTTCATCACATCACTAAATGGATCCAAAAGGTTATTGTGCCCATTTTACAGAGGAATACATCAAGACCAAGAGAGGTAATGTGGTTTGTCTAACCCTATTGTATCTGTCAGGGCTGGAGTTGGGACTCAAACCCAAGGCTCCTGACTCAAATTCCCATTTCTTGGGATGGTTTTGTAATAGGCTGGGGAGTCTACTGAAGGGGTTGAGCTCCATGAGTGGTGGGTAGGAGGATGGGAGACAGAGAGGGGAAACTGAGGTAGGAGAAAACTAAATGGGATCTCTCGGTAACAAAAACTGTACAGGTCTGGGGACTCATTTTTTCCTGGGCAACATTCTCTGGGGTAACACCTCCATTCTACAGGGTTATTGGAAGAGTCATGTAGCTAGAGGGGGGGAAATTTAAAATACTCCTTAAAGGCTAATTCAGAGAAGGTTGGGTGACCTTGGACAAGTCACTTCACCTCAGTTTGGATTCTCTGGAGGGATGGAGTAGGTGATCTCTAAAGTAATCCCATAATTTCCCTGTGATGAGTATGTCCCCAGGAATGTCAAGGTCTCGTGGCTTCTGGTTCATCCACCATTACAGTCCATCTCCTTTATTTGTGTCAAAACGAATTTTGAGGGAACACATCTCTAAAATTATCAGAGAACTCCAAGAGAAAATGTGATGTCTATCCAAGTGTTCATTTTACACGCAAGGGTCTATAAATGCTGGGAGCTCCCCAAGATCGAATGCCAGCCTGGGCAATGATCTTACTACCAAGCCAGTAATAGCTTCATCCTTGATCACTCTTCCCTGTTCTCTCTGGCATAGTGGGATCAGATTTCTAAAACCAGAGGAAGCTATGAATGAATGTCACTTTTATCTGACTATTTACATCAGTGTTCCTTAACCTGGGGACCCATACATAGAATTCAGGGAGTCTATTATCTTGGATGGAAAAAAAAACATATCTTTTTTTAAAAAATAGATTCTCTTGTTATCCTATGTATTTTATTTTATGCATTTAAAAGTCATAGAAGAGATCTGTAATTTTTACCAGACTACCCAAGGGGTTCAGGATATAAGAAAGGTGAAGGAACTTTGGATAGAAGCAGTTTGGCACAGTGGCCTAGAAGTCTGGAGACCAAAGTCCAAATTCCCCTTTAAACATTTAATTATCTGTGTGATCATGAGCAAGCCAATTAGCCTTTCAGAGCCTGTTCCCTCATCTGTAAAATGGAAATAATAATAACATACCTTCTCCACAAGGATTTTAAAGAAGGAAATACTTAGCAAATCTTAAGTTGGATACAATGGGAAAAGTCAGTGTGGAGAGGGTTGGGGAAAGATAGGGACATTGCTGCATTGTTGGTGGTGCTGTGGGAATTGGTACAATTATTCTGGAAAGCAATTGGGGATGATGCAAAAAGCAGTGATGAAAATATCCATTCCCTTTGACCCAGAGATCCCACTACCACCCGAAGGAAGTCTTTGACAACAAGAAAGGTATTGTACTTTTTGAGGCATAAAGTTCGTCAATTGGGGAACAGTTCAACAACTTATGGTCCACGGATGTAATGGAGTATTACTGTGCTGTGAAATAAGATATGTATGATAGTTGACAGAAAAGCATGGAAAGATCTATTTGAACTGATGTAGAGTGAAGAGGGCAGAACCAAGGAAATAATATACACAGAGAAATGGAAAGAACAAATACATACACAAAATCAAAAGTGAAGGCAGCAAAATTATGAAGATTAATATAACTTGAATGAAGAGATGTGAGAAGACACATCTCTAAAAGAACATTGGACCCAGTAATAGTGATAGTTTTATGAGAATCAGCTGTGAAAGACTTGGCTTCTCTAATCAATACAATAATCCCTGACAATTCCAAAGGGCTCATGATATAGTCTCCACTTACAGAGAAAGAACTGATTAACTCTGACAGCACTTCAGAATATATTTTTTTCACGTTATTTGTTTTACCTATTTTTTTTGCAATATGGCTAACAAAATGTCTTGCTTGATTTCATATGTATAATGAATATCACATTTCTTGAATTTTCAGTGGGTGGAGGAAGGATAGAAGGAAAGAAAGAATTTGGAACTAAAAATAAAAAATATCTTTTAAATAAAATAATAATGTAAAGAAGACATCTCTCCTTCATTCCTTTTCAAAGGGAAGGGGTCAATAGGTATGGAACATTTTTATAATGTCAACTTTTGGGGAGGGAATTGACTGATTTCACAGAATTTATTTTTGCTTCTTTCTCTTTTTAAACAGAAACTTTATTACAGGAGATGGTTCTCTGGGAGAAGCAAGGAGGAGAGATTTCTGGGAAAATGTAGGCAATGTAAAAACAATATAAATAAAATCAATAAGATCTACTGACAATTTTAAAAGGGGGAAAATGAGTGTTATTATTAGATCAACCATAACCTCATTGCCACCCAGACAGTCAAAGAGAATTGTGAAATACTCACTATGTGAGTTTGTGCCAAGAACTGAACAGAAAACAATAATATACATATGAGATAAATCATGTTAAGGCCGTGTGGCACAAATGGAAGCAGCTGGATCCTCTGAGACCTTCTATTTTGAATGGTTTGGGAAATCTCTATTCAGAGCAACCAAGAAGACATGTCTTGTGTCTTCCCCCTGGATATACCTTGTAATACCTTCTCTAGGCAGGAGAGTTAGCAAGGGTTCTTTGGACTGGAGACTCTGATCTTTGAGAGCTTAGGACCCCAAACTCAATTAGCTGCATTCCTGAGCTAACATTTCTAAGATCATTATTTAATCCCCATAGTGTGCCAATGCTCTGGGAAATTTGTCATTTCTCATTTTGCAGTTATAAAAGGAATCCAAAGTCTAGACCACTGAAGTGATTTTTCCCAAGGTCACCCAGCTAATTAGAAACAGATCTTGGATTAGATTTCCCAGACCTAGGACTTCTAGTGAAACTTCTAAGAGCCTCCAGTTGAATTTATGACCTATTTTAGAGGGTTAACCAAATCCCACTCTGCCCACCTCCACCTCGGACTACCAATGCTCCCCTGTCTTAAATACAGAAAACAGTCACAATGGCATGAGCGCCCTCCTTCAACTTACCACACTTATGAGCTGGGCCAGGATCACTTGCAGCTTGATAGATACCAACTGGGAAAAGTTGGCAGCTGGACGAATTAAGTTATTATACCTAGTCTTGTTCAGGAGAAAATCCATTAGCTTCTCTTCTGCATTGGCCATTTTGCAGTTTCCTAGAAAATGGTACAGTTACAACACAAGTTCCTAAGCAAGGTAGACTGGGCCTGCAATCAA
The DNA here is from genome assembly GCF_037893015.1 of Macrotis lagotis. Taxonomy (NCBI): domain Eukaryota; kingdom Metazoa; phylum Chordata; class Mammalia; order Peramelemorphia; family Peramelidae; genus Macrotis; species Macrotis lagotis. The sequence continues at coordinate 34,981,729 of NC_133661.1, read as the reverse complement.
AAGAACTCACATTTCTATAGAGCTCTAAAGATTGCAAAATTTATATTTCCATTTCATCCTCATAGTTCTTCTGTGAGATAGATGCAATTATAACCTCTAGTTTATAGAAGAGAAAATGGTAGAACCATAACTTCAACTATTCTCTTTTTTTCTGTGAAGTTGAGTATTTCCCCTATCCAATAAGCTTCTGGAAGGCATGGTCTGCTTTTGAACCTTATCCCCCAGTCCTAAAGAGCTGGTCACAATCAAAAGGAATTGGATCAATGTAATTGGTTGAGTGGAGAGGTTGATGGAGATCCCAGGTACCCAGGTACGGGTATTTAGAACAAGAGCTACCTTCAGGTTATACGCCAAGAAGAGCTTCCTCAAATCAAATCCATTTGTCCTGGTGATGGTGAGGATGGGGAGAACATCCCTGGAGGCTAGATCTCAGACCATGGAATACAAGGCCCTTTGGGAACAAAGATCATTGGTCTGCAATACCACTACTAAGGAATCTACTCACAGGGAAGCTGTGGGAATAGGAATGGAGCTGTCATCTATTAGTTTTCTATTTTGATTAATTATTCTTGCTAAGCTCAGTAGTTTCTATCTGCTGAAGGAGTACCACTGCTATTAGCATGCTCTAAATTTCAGTACCTTAGGGCAAAGTTCCAACTGACCTGCCCTAGTTTATGGCCCTGTCCCTTGGTGGGCACCCTTCAAAGTGGGCACTAGATGAGTAGGATTGGAGGTTGACCAAAACAGTGAAAGTTCTCATCCTTTCCCATCCTTTTTCCAACTCACTGCCCATTTAGAACAGATATAATATTTATCAACTCTTGAAAAAATCTTTCAAATATTTCCTTACACTTGATGTCTCCATCCCTGATCAACTGACCCGAATAGAGGAATCCTTGAGTAAGCCAGACTGCCTGGAGGTTCTGCTGACTGGGTGCAGAGCACCAAACCCAGTTTGCCTTGGGAAGGCCAAATCTCTGTTTGGCACCAACCTGGGACAGAGGGGGTGGGATTGACCCCTAGGTGGGCAGACAACACAAAGCAGGAAGAACAATGAATTTGAAATAAAAAGACCTGTTCCTTCCACCAAGGGTCTACCCTATCCTAGCTGTGTGATCTTGAAAAAATCATTCTACCTCTCTTTTTCAGCTCTAGGACTTCTGATGCCAAAAATCCTTCCTGGACTTTTTTTTTGCGATCACCTTTCCCATTGATCGGTTGTCACTAGCTTGATAGACATCCGACAGCAATGTCTGGTAAGGACTACTAAGAGTTACCATGTCCTCTTCCCCTGCCCTTGAAGGTTTTCCAGATCTCCAGATCTTACTCATATGCTGTTGCTATGGCCTTCAGACCCTCAGTTATTGTCATCTGGCCTACTAAAGCATCCTGATGACCCCTGGGTCTTGTCTTCTGTTAAACCATCCAGATCTCTGAGCCTTTCCATTTTTCTGCATGTGAGCCCTCCTGGATGTTATCTCCTTACTTCAAATAGGAACTTGGGAAGAACAGGGACCTTCTTGTTTTTACTATGTGTGTCCTCAGTACTTGGCCCACAATAAGCCCTTACAATGCTTTTGTATTCATGAGAAGACAGAGGATGGATAAATAGATAGATGGATAAATAGATTTATAGATAGATGGATAGATAGATGATAGATGTATGAATAGATGGATTGAAGGATAAATGGATGGATGGCTGGATAGATAAATGATAGAAAGAAAGAAAGGAAGGAAGGAAGGAAGAAAGGAAGAAAGAGAGAGAGAGGAAGAAAGAAAGAAAGAAACAAAGAAACAAAGAAAGAAACAAAGAAACAAAGATGAATGGATGAATGGATAGAGTTGGATAGATGGATAAATAGATGGGTAGAGAATAGATGTATGAATAGGTAAATGGATGGATTGATAGATAGATAGAATTGGGTGGATGGATGGCTAGATAGTTGGATAAACAGATACATAAATAGATAAATGAATGGATGGATACATAGATGGATGGATGAATGAATGGACAGAGTTGGATGATAGATGGATGTAGGAATAGATGGATGGAAGAACAGATGGATGGCTAGATTATTAAGTTATTTATTTGTACCAGGCACTATGCTAAGTGCTGACAATTCAAATACAAGCCAAAGAAAGGCTCTATCCATGAGGAAGTTTACATTTCCATGGGGGAAGTAAACACCTAAAAGGAAATTTGAAAGGTAGGGGGAAGGTAACCTCATTAGAGTAAGGCTGCTGGAGAAGGGGGGAAAGACAGGAGCGTGAGGAGTGGGGCCAGGAGAGAAGTGAGTATGGCAGAAGGTCCTCATGAAATGATGTCCCAGGCAAGTACACACCTAAGAAGAGAGGGTCACAAGGTGGTGGTATAAATTACTAGTGGGCAGGGTTCCCCTACCATTCCTAATAGGATCTTAGATATAACTGCTGGCAGTCAAAAAGTGTTGAGTTGAACTGGAGGGCTGCTTTAGTCCCTTCCAACTCCAAAATTCTGTGATCCTATGACCAATTGGGACAGGGTGAAAGAATTTGTCTTGGAGTCCTGTGCTTGTGGATATCTCATCACAGTCTGCTCTCCAGTCTCTCTCTCTGACCTTCCTGGTCTTCCTTTGACCAACACTGAGCCACAGCCACCATCACCCTGTCCTGTTTTTTCTTCTCTCTAGAGATCACAGAGGCAGGCTCTACCTTTGTCTAGGTCTTATAGAAGAAACTTGACCAGAAGAGGTCCTCCCTAACAACACTACTTGGTTCTCTCCATGGCAGCCATAGGGGAGGGTTGATATACTTCCCAATAGTCTTGCACTTCTCTATTTGATCTCTCTTTGATTGTTACTTGTATAATGCTCCTATTGGTTCTGTGACTCTAAAGCAGGCAGTAGAGCCCAACAAGAGAGTCAGAGGGAACATTACCCAAATAGAACTGGGCAGCCAAGTCTGCTGCATTACTATTGTCCTCGGGGTCAAGAAAGACTTAAGTTAGAGTCCTGACTCTGCTCTGTGACTATGACTCATTTAACTTCTTGAAGCCTCAGTTTCCTTATCTGTAAAATGGAGATAATAATAAAACAACAACCATAAAATGCCTTCTTTGCTGGGTTGTAGTGAAAGTCAGTGAGCAAAGGTGTAATAAAAGCATTTTGCCATGTGAAATCTCTGTATAAATGTCAGCTCTTATTAATGTGTGTGTAGAGTGCTTTGTGGACTTCCAAGCTTTATGTAAATGCCAGAGATTATTATCTACACTCCAAGCTCATGTGGGTCTAATTTCCAAACTGAAGGTACCTTTCCAAGGGTGGCAGCCCATGATCGTTGCAAGACCTTAGCAAAATCAAGCAGGAAACAAGAGTTTAAGAGAGGTAGGTGAGTACCCTAAGGGGTTTCCTAGAGGGAAATTTGGGAAATGAGAGCTGAATGGGGGAGGAAGAACCCATAGGGTCCTATATGACTTAGGGCAGTGCTTCACACAGAGTAGATGGCCTCAGGAGTATTTGGTGAACTGAATGAAAGTGAATGCTTACTGTTGGGTGGCACCCTAAGTTGATGAGGTGAAGCACCCTCAGAAATTTGGAGCTGAAAGAGGCTCTAATTTCCTTGTTTTTCAGGTGAGAAAACTGAGTCCAAAAGAGAGGAAGTGACTTATCTAAAGTCACACAGGAGTAGAAATGGAATCCGAGTCCAGATTCTATGACTTTTGAACCCAGTTCATTTTTCTAGGCATTCTGGGTGAGGATAATAAAAACCAATAATAATTAAATGATTGTAATTTATATAGCACTTTCTCATTTTATTTACATCATCTTCTTTGTTCCTCCTATTGATTTCATTGCTAAGTTTAGGGACCTTTTGAGGTGGGTTGGGGGACCCTGAAACCCAAAAGGGATTGATTCTGCCCCCTTCTAGCTCTGATTCCTACAAAGGACACCACTAGATGTCAGTAGTAGCTAAAATGAACTTGAGAATTGTGGTTTGAAGCACCTGGAAGGGCATCTTCAGTGTTAATCATTGATTAATGCCGGTTTCCCCTTTCATTTCACAGAAGGAGGCCCCCTGTGGCCACTTTAAATGACCTTGGCCTTGGATCCTCCCGAGTTGGCTCAGGAGGCCTCCTCAGAGGAGCCAAGGCCTTCTGATTGTTAACTATTTTTCTTCAGGCAGATCTGAAGAACTTGGATCCAGAAGCCAGAGACCATCTAGCTCAAACCCACTCTATATTATAGATGAGGAAACTGAGGCCCAAGGAGGTTAAATGATTTTTTCCTAGGGCATCAGAGAGGCAGGATATGAAGCAGGATCTCTGACTCCAGAGTCAGTTCTCTTCTTACTGAATTCTTGACCCACATGCCCAGCCTCATGTGCCCCCTTTCCTCCTGTCCTCCACCTATACAGTCAGGAGGAGACTCGCTTTCTCCCCCTTCCCCACCAGGCTTACCTGTCTCATTCCAGAGCCTGGCTTTAGCATTGCATAAACTCTTCCCGCAAAAAAGAGTGACAACTTCTTTTGGAAGAATAATAACAATATTTTAGGGCTGACCAAGTGAGGTAGGAAGTGCTGATATTTTTATGGGAAAGGAAACTGAGTCATAATGAGAGATAAAGGGAATACTCATAGATCCTCTAGAGATGATAAGGTCATTAAACTGTTTAAAAGAGAGGACCCCAGAGCCAGAAGCAACCTTAGAACACCAGAGCAGAATGTTTAAGTTGGAAAAGACTTTAGAACACTCGCCATAGTGCACCAGAGCTGGAAGGAGCTTAGAACACAGAACAGAGAACTGGGAACTGGGGAAGGCCATTAGAGTAAGAATAGAAAAAATGTCCAAGTTGGAGAAACCTTGGAAGCTGCCTAGTCTGCACCCCCTCGTGAGACAGATGGAAGCCGAAGCAAAGGGCCATGTTCTCAAAGCCAGTTACATTTTGGGATCAAGGCTATGGGAGTTCTGACTGGGTCCTGAAGAGGCTCTGAACTCTCCACCCGCCTCCACTTCCATCTCCCTACTCCTGAAGGGTCCAGAGGCAGCTACAGAAGAATGATCCCCCCCCCACACACACACACACACTTAGCCAATTTTTCCAAGACTTGGGAGCTGTTCCTGGGGGAGGATGGAAGGGAAGTTCTCCTATTGAGCCCCTGCCCATCTGATCATCCCTGTTCTGAGGGTCCAAGAACCTCCAAGTTTCAGTCTTGGAATGGAGATGCTTTTCCCAGAGAGTTTTCCTTAAGTGATCTTGTCATCTCACCTAGTGACAGTTCATGGGAAACCAGAGCTTCCCTGGGCTAGAGAGCATCAGTCTCCTTTTTATCTTTGACCAATGTCTATTCACGATGTAGTCTGGGTTTGACCCCTACTCAGCAAAGGAAAACCAAGGAAATCGAACTCAGAGCAGAAAGTTTGGCAAGGACCCCCCCCCCCCCCACCCTCGTCACCCCATCTAAAACACTCACTCATAGGGAAGGAGGGAGGAGGAGGGGAGGGGAGGGAGAGTGCAGCTCATCT